>NC_060047.1:7995000-9245000 GCF_905333055.1 Maniola jurtina | reverse complement strand
GGTTTCCATCAATAAATTCAACAACCCAGAGTTGAGTTGCGAAACCTCCCCTAAAGCTAACAATTTATTTGATCCAGCTCAAGAATCGAACTTGAGACCTTAGGCTCCATATTCAAACGTGCTAAGCTAATATTAACTAATAATTAAATAATTAAATATAATGATGTAAAAAAACCATTAATATCTTCTTAAAGGGTTTAGTTGATGCTTATATTCAGTCAGAATTCTAATATTTCTTGAAAACAATTGTAATAATATTATATTTACAGTAAAAATAAAGTGTAATAACTCACCTCAGACTCCCATGAAGGACGTGCAGCCTTGACAGGCTTTTTTTGAAGCGCTTTCTTACGCTTTACAGGTGGTTCCGGTTCAGATTCTGAATCTGACTGCCGCTTTTTCGATTTCTTCAATTTATTGAGTGATTTACTCTTTGAAGTTGAATTTGAAGTTATAGGTAATTCGTCATCCGAATTAAAAGGATTATTACTAAAGTTCGAAGCCCTGTTATAGAAAAAACATTTTTTTAATGTTGTTACATCATACTATTAACTAGTTCTGAAACAATTAAAGATTTTTTGGTGAAATGAAATTTAAACATGTATGTACTTAATATAACTTTTTAAAATACTATTAGGTAAGAAGTTAATATTAAAAAAAATATTATTTCTCTGTAGATGCAACAACTCTTTCATTAAAATATGTAAAAAATAAAAAAATACATACATACTGAAGCTAAACAACTGCTTTTTGAGTTTAAAAAATGATTTTTTAAGTGAATTAAGTAAACGTTTGCTCGTTGAAGTGCTCACAAAAGAAATGCGTAGTGAAAACAGTGCTTACAGAATTTAGGTTCTTCTAATAGTCAATCAATAAAGTCAAAAGTTCATAGTATTTGCATAGAATAATGACTCTTAAACATAAAAGTAATTAGAATGACATTCAAAGATCTCATTATTACACACATACATAAGATGCCGCATGCATGTTTAGGATTCCCTATTAGGAAGCAAACTGCAAATATGCAATCCTGCAATACGAGTCATTAGACACCGAAAAAGAATCACTTTTAGTTAACACATGATGTATCCCGACTATACCTACTTTGATATTATTTTTTAACACTCATGGCGTCTGTTCTGTATTTCTACATTAGATAAGTATGCATATTATGCACTATGTAGGTAATGTTTACAGCAATTGAAATAGTGTAATGCCAAAATACAATATAATATTTCATTAGTTACTTACCAAAAGCGGATCGATTAATAATAATTTTATAAAAATTATCGCCCATTTAGAGAATAAAAAGTACTTATACTTACTTATATGAAATATGATTTTATCGGCAAAAATAGTTAGGTAGAAAAGTGTTAATGTAAGTATTTTATGGAATAGTAGGTCTATCAACCGAACTCGATCTACTCTATGAGTCATGATAGCATAGTGATTAAGACGTCCGCTGCCTCCGGTTATAAGTCGGGCAGGGGTTCGATCCCGGGCATGCACCTCTGACTCGGACACTTGCTTTAGTGGTATACCATAACACTAGAATGAATGAATGAATTGGATGAACCTTAATACTACAACACTTGAATTTTAACCTTCTATTATAAGAGTGTGGTTAGTAATTATTATTGATACTTATATACCGACATACTTACCTGTTCCGGCATAGCATGCTTTCCATCCTAACTGACACACCACTTACCATGTTTTGAATACTTGAATAAATGAATGAATGAATGATTGAACGATCGTCTTTGAACCATTATACCGCAACACTTGAATTTTCGATAAGGGAGTGTGGTTACTAATTATACTTATATTAATAAACTGACAAACGTACCTGTTCCGGTTTAGTATGCTTCCATCTTAAACTGACACACCACTTACCATGAGTTGAATACTTGAATAAATGAATGAATGAATGATTGAATGATTGATCGATTGTCTTTGAACCTTTATACCGCAACACTTGAATGTTCGGTAAGGGAGTGTGGTCACTAATTATACTTATATTAATAAACTGACAAACGTACCTGTTCTGGTTTAGTATGCTTCCATCTTAAACTGACACACCACTTACCATGAGTTGAATACTTGAATAAATGAATAAATGAATGATTGAATAATTGAACGATCGTGTTTGAACCTTTATACCGCAACACTTGAATTTTTACTTTACGATAAAGGAGTGTGGTTACTAATTACTTATATTAATAAACTGACATACCTGTTCCGCTTTAACTTGCTCCCATCATAAACTGAACCTCCGCTTAACATAAATTTGAGATGAGTGCTACATTAATTGCATTAGGTAGGTTCTTGAGGGTTCCAGTACAAAATATAAATTATTCTAAATAATCTAATCGATGCTTAAGAATAGAATTTGTATAAAATATTCCAACTCAGTATCGTAAGTAGTTGCATCAGTTGAGAATGTGCTAAATCAACCATTGAATCATCTTTCTACATGAGTTAGTAACAATAACCTGATCATTCTCTTGTAACTGATATCTATTGTGAAAATATTGTGTGTTCTAGCTTAAGTCTTATAGATCCGGCGCGCGCTGGCGCGCCGCGTCATCTAGAGACTTGAGCTAGAACACACAATATTACCCTACTGAGAAAGCCTTCGATTCCATCGAGACCTGGGCTGTTCTGGATTCATTACAGCGATGCCAAGTCGACTGGCATTATATCCAAGTGTTGAGATGTTTGTATGACTCCGCCACCATGGCCGTCCAAGTTCAAGACCAACAAACGAATCCGATCCCTATACGGAGAGGTGTGAGGCAAGGAGATGTAATATCTCCCAAACTTTTCACCTGTGCTTTAGAAGACGTGTTTAAGGTATTGGACTGGAATGGTCGAGGCATAAACGTGAATGGCGAAAATATCTCACACTTGCGATTTGCGGATGACATAGTCATACTGGCTGAATCGCTGCAACACCTTGAGGAAATGCTGATCGAGCTTAGCTGTTCTTCCAGACGAGTAGGTCTTGAGATGAATATAGACAAAACGAAAGTCATGTTTAACGAACACGTTACCTCAAGACCCGTCACCGTCGGCAATGTCAGCATCGAAGTTGTTCAGGAATATAACTACCTCGGCCAGATTATAAAATTCGGTAGAAACAACTTCGACAAGGAGGCTGACAGAAGAATCCAGCTGGGCTGGGCAGCATTTTCAAAGCTACGTCAGGTCTTCGAATCGTCGATACCGCAAAGCCTTAAGACTAAGGTCTTTAATGAGTGTGTCCTACCTGTGATGACGTATGGAGCTGAAACGTGGACACTGACAGTTGGCCTCGTCCACAAACTAAAAGTCGCTCAGCGCGCTATGGAGCGAGCTATGTTGGGTATTACTCTCAGGGATAAAATCCGGAACGAGGAAATTCGCAGGAGAACAAAAGCGACCGACATAGCTCAAAGGATTAGCAAGCTGAAGTGGCAATGGGCAGGCCATGTCTGTCGCAGAACCGACGGCCGTTGGGGCAGACGTGTTCTGGAGTGGAGACCGCGTACCGGTAAGCGCAGTGTAGGACGACCTCCTGCCCGCTGGACCGATGACCTGAAGAAGGTGGCGGGGAGCGGGTGGATGAGGAAGGCGGAGGACCGTGTTTGGTGGCGCGCTCTTGGAAAGGCCTATGTCCAGCAGTGGACGCTTACAGGCTGATGGATGGATGGATGGATGGATACAGGTTGGATACACTAAACATTGTTATAATCTTTCGAAAGTTCGAATAAATCAGGACTTAATGTTTTATATTTATTTTCGAACTTTTCTTCTTTTCCCGCCACTCATGACTGAAATAATAGAGAAAGAACATGTGAGGGTCAAACCTTCGTTATTTTATAGTTTCTATGTGCAATGTCTCTAATACAGGTAGGAACGATCAGCAATTACTAAGAAGCTTAATCCTAAAGTGTGAGCCTCGATAGCTCAACGGATAAAGGAGTGGACTGCAATCCAAAAGGTCGCCGGTTCAAGCACTTGGCTAATATTCTTTACAAAAATACGAAGATCTGGCCCTCACGGGCTCTTAGTTCATAAAGTATTTGAGCGTGTTGTATAAAGTACGATAGATTATAAAGTACTATCTGACGCCCGCGACTTCGTCTGCGTGGATTTAGGATTTTCTAGATCCCGTGGGAACTCTTTGGTTTTCCGTGATAAAAAGTAGCTAATCCTAAGTGCTTATCCAGGATATTAACTATCTCCATTCCGGATTTCAGTCAAATCCGTTCAGTGGTTTTTGCGTGAAGGAGTAACAAACACACACACACACACACATACACACAAACTTTCGCCTTTATAATATTAGTGTGAAGTGTGATGCTTAAGTTTAATTGAATAAAAATAATTTGAATTTGAATTTGAATTTACATGCAATAGAGCACAATCGCAGAACTCCATTTTAGTAAACGTTTGGTAACCTTACTATGCCTTGTTGTTACCTTCGACGCTCGAAATCTATCAACGTGGCGAGATGTAAAATCTCATGCTAACCCTACCAATGTCCAAGTCAAATTATAAAAAAATCTATCTGACTGCAGGTCATTTGTATTCCGGGAATACTTTTCGCTGAGCAAAACGAGCGTGAAACGACGACAGTTTGCAGATTCAACGCAACGAGTCCTTTGATACATTTGCGAGGTTAAACTTGGCACTCTTCGATCCTACACATCCCCACAAACAAACAATTATAGTCTCAAAATCCTTTACCATAAAGATGAAATTTGTGTAAGAACTCAGTAAATCCGATACGAAATTTAGATATTTGCTTAATTTTTCATGTCGGGTTATGGCGAGCTGAATGGATAGCCGCATGCGATCGTAAATTTGAAATACGTGCCTTTGTACCCTATACTGCGTTTGAATAAAATAATTCAATGTAGACACATTATTATTGCATACCAATATTAAATAATGCGAAAGTATGACTGTCTGTGTGTTAATTACGTACCTTTTCATGACCAGTCAAGGTACAGATATAGCTTGCACCCCGTAGACAAACATATGCTAATAATTTATGATGCTGGAAAATCAGAGTCCCACGGAATTTCAAATAAAACCTAATACCTACTACGCGGACGAACTTGCGGGTATCATCTAGTAAGATAAAAATAAAGTCTAATTTCCAGTAACAATATAATAGGTATGAACTTTTTTTTTTCAAGATAAACATGCGCCTGACTATAATTCATGTCAGATGAAAATCAGTGATTTAAGTTCGGATGCAAAGATCAGTCCTAACCATGTTTTATGGCTATGTAATAAGCCGTGCTAGCCTAGTGGTTATGACGTCCGCTTCCTAGTTGGAAGGTCGCGGGTTCGATTCCTGGCACGCACCTCTACTTTTCCAAGTTATGTGCGTTTTAAGTAATTAAATATCACTTACTTTAACGGTGGAGGAACACATCGTGAGAAAACCTGCATGCCTGAGAAGTCTGCCAGAGGAGCGGACTATGGCTTAATCCTTTCTCATTCTGAGATAAGTTCTGTACTCAGTAGTGGGCCGGTGAGGGGTTGATCATGATGAAGTGTTGAAATGACTTCCTCTAAAAAATCACTAATGCTTTATACTTATACCTAATTAAATAGTTTCCTGTTTTCTTTTTTCAATGTCGAAGGCCTCATTTACACGAGAGGTTTTATAAAGTCCGTTAAAAAGCGTAGTAAGTTAAAAAAGTAAGTATCTGTTCATACGTAAAAAAGCGTTGGCATATGAACATATACTTGGGAATACATTCGTTCTGTTTGGACGCTTTTTAACGGACGTTATGTGTAAATGAGGCCTAGGATTACATTACAAATGTCACGTAGATTTGAGAAAACAAGCCAAATTACAACAGGGCTATAATATTGTCTCCCAAGGAATTATTGTTTGTATTCCTAATATAATTTCGTTGAGCAGAGCAAGTGTGACACGGCAGTTTGCAGATACGACACAACGAGTTTCCCGACACATTTGTGAGCTTTATTACTTGTCACATTCCTACCCAACGCATAAATTCAAAGAAATGTAACCTCTACATCACTTGACATAAAGCCTGAAGTCGCATAAAGTATTATAAAGCTATAATATATAGATATTTGCTTCATTATTCATGTTTCGCGTTATGGTGTAACTGGAGAAAGGCGTCACGTACGATCATGAATTTAGAATGCCCTTGTTTTAACCTAGCGCCTTAAAATTGGAGCAGGTATGCTGGCGGAAAATGCCCATATTTCATCCTCAATCTACGTTAAGGCTAATAAATCCTAAGGTTGCTAGAATCTGGACACTTTAAGTCAGAGAAGATAAACCTTTCTAACACACTTTCACAGACATTATAAAAGATGAAACTTTTTATACATACTTATTATTTTTTCCTTACTTCAATGAGTACTTATATAATCTAACATCTTATTCATATTAGACAGTATAGCATAGTAACACTAATATTATAAAGGCGAAAGTTTGTATGTGTGTGTGTGTGTGTGTGTGTGTGTGTGTGTGTGTGTGTGTGTGTATGTTTGTTACTCCTTCACGCAAAAACTACTGGACGGATTTGGCTGAAATTCGGAATGGAGATAGATAATATCCTGGATTAGCACATAGGCTACTTTTATCCCGGAAAACCAAAGAGTTCCCACGGGATTTCAAAAAACCTAAATCCACGCGGACGAAGTCGCGGGCGTCAGCTAGTATTTAAATAAAATTGTCTTGCGATAAAAAAAAAGATCTGTCCTGATAGAGACTTCGGCCGTTGCTAGTTACCACTCGGCCGATAAAGCGTAAAACATAAGTCATCTGTCTTATTGCGTCGGGGTTTAAAAATAACCCTTTAGCAAGAGCAGCGATTTAGCTTAGGAGGGTAATTTATGAAGAATATAATTTCTAATCCACTATAAGTGCCCGCTGGCTCCGGCATCGTAATTGTTTAATTACTTAAGCTTGTCTCTTCTTACTATAAATTAGCAGCCATTACTCTACGTCCAATGACGTCATAAACGGTTATAAAGTAGAGTGAAGCAACTCTTCTTCATGGAGTTACTCGTACAAGAAAATTACGCTTTATTTTTATCTTGAACTGCAGATGATTTTTCCTTAGTTTGCTTAAAAAATAAACAAACCGTGAGTCGGGGAAACTTGTCAGCATGTCAGCAACGCGATTTAACCGGCGCTTTAGACCTTCTGGAGTTAGGTTTTTTACTTTTATCAAAATTTAATTTAATTTATTTTATTTTTATTTTTTACTAGCTGATACCCGCGACTTCGTTCGCGTGGATGTAGGTTTTTTAAAATTCCCGTGGGAACTCTTTGATTTTCCGGGATAAAAAGTAGCCTATGTGCTAATCCAGGGTATAATCTATCTCCATTCTAAATTTCAGCCTAATCCGTCCAGTAGTTTTTGCGTGAAGGAGTAACAAACATACACACACACACACACATACAAACTTTCTCCTTTATAATATTAGTGTGAAGTGTGATTTGTACCAGAAAGTTGTAACAATAAATACAAAAATAAGAAAAAGTGGACAGGGAAGCACTTATCTCTATAAGAGATCTCTACCAGTGACCCTTGGCAGTGCGAGAGGTTGTAAAGGGAGTGGACAGTTTGCTGTAACAGGGTCGTACTATGGGCCGCGCTTATAATGTATAGTTTTCTTCTCCATTCGATCTTCAGTTGTGTGGTCCTTATCGAGTCACTTTCTGTCACTTTTCTTGTATAATATATCATATGTCCATAGTGCTGGAGGGCTCTTATTACACTGGCGAATTTACTTACCTGTAACAAATAACAAAACAAAATTAAGTATATGTTTATTACTAACAAATATAAGTATTTGTCGTACTTATCGTCGCTTAATTTTGCCACTTACGTCTTACACCACGTAAGTCAACATTAGCAAATTTACAGGGGCGCGAATTTTTTTTTCTTTCGATTTTCAAATTTTCTAGCAAGTGGCATCAAGATGTCAAATCCGCCAAGAAATGACTTAGTTACTACGTGGTTCTGATAAAACTGCGCTTTTCGCACAGAATATTTATTATTATGAGAATTTTGACTAAAGGATAAAATAGACTTTTGCCATTTTAATATTGTTGACATGAAGGCACCCAATTTATTCTGAAAAGATATCAGAAAACGACAATTAATAAGCATCATGAAAAATATTTCAATATTGCCGAGTAATTCGTCAAATATTAGCTTAATTTCAACTCAGTCATCGTCGTGATATGACATATCTGTCTACGCCAGCCACTTATTTAATCTTCCCTAATATTTTATGCGTGATTTATGGTTCAATTACTTGGATCCACTACGAACTATCTTGAACTCTATGCTGCTGTGTTAAGGGTGTTATTAATTATTGAAAGTTAATTAAGTTACTCAATTGGCCTCCTTTTGTTGAGGAGTTTTGATTCGGCGGCAGTTGAAAGGCGCTTTTCATTAAGAAATGGAAGGATGTGGTGATGACATCATTTCATAAAGATAAAGTTTTTGCTAAATCTGATACAGCACTAGAAAGGGAATTTACCCGAAATAACTGTTAACAATTTAGCATTTTTTATCTCTTTTCTTCCCTGCTAGTATTGCCAATCAAGAATTTTTTATTAAAACGTGGGAAGTGGGACACCAGTTAAAAGTTTGTTAAGCAACTTAAGTTTTTAAAAAAAAATGTTAATTAACAACAGAAAACAAGAGATAGCAATAAGTCAAAATAATGAATCTGATAACATTTCGAGAGCTGATCCAAAAAAATCTTTCCAGGAAAATGCTTTTAATCAAACGAGAAGGAAAATTTATTGGAAGTCAGCCGTAACGTAGACAACCGCTTTTTGTTTGAAACCGATTGTGTCTGCCAACGGCTATATTTTAGACAGTGAGCTAGCTAAGTGCTACTCGAGTTTAGTTCAGCCTAAAATTCGAATCGAGGTGATGATATTATAATTGGTCATACTTACTCCGAGTTTCGTAGGACCGTTTTGTTTAACGGGACGTCAGTGTTACCATACTTTTGAAATGTAAATTATTGCTTAGGTTACTACTTAGTAACAGAAACATGGGGTAGCCTAACCTATGACTCAATTTGCTACCAACAATTATATTTATCGGTTAAGTTACCTCATTTTTCTGTTAAAGTTGCAACTATAGGCAGAGTTCCACGCCGGCACAGCCAGGCTTATACATACTTGGCGAAAACAATCAATATTTCTAAAATTCCAATCAACCAATCATTATCGATAGTCTGCGATAGACGTTATGGCGAGATTTAATTTATCAGTGATCAAATTCTCTCTTGTAATCCTACAAAACCAAGCTGATACGTTGAGTAAACAGCCTTTTTTTTTAATACTTTATTAGGCTTGCGTTTGTTTGCAATCACACCAAATAGTGGGTGACGATGCAGCCTAAGGTGGAGCACACCTGCCTAAAAGGTGCCTATCCACAGTTCTAAAGTTACGTTATATTTTTGCCAATCTTTTTCGGGCCGATTATTATTATTATCGGTAGTCTGCGCTAGTTGTTATCCTTTCAGGGCGAGACATAACAAAGCTTCGTCGAGCGCCGACAACAAGGTCGTTTATAAGCGACGCTGGAACAATCGAGCATCAATCACTATCTTGATTCCATCACCGACTTCCGAATGATCGACGATTATGGTGTTATGGATAGTAGAGTGAAGATCTTCTAGGTCTTTTTATAGGTCAGATTCTCTTTGATAATGCAGGATTGACATACACAGTATAGGATATAAGTAGAGAAAAATGTGTTATTTTTGCTAGATTTCAACATACAAACAAAGACAAATAATACCATATTGTTTACATACAAAGCATAGAAAATATACAGATCTATGTCCTTCAGTTGTCTCCCAAATAGAATAATAGGACATTATTGCAAAGGCCGGGAAATAGGCAATTGCAGGTCGAGTATGAGTTTGAAGGCCGAGCCGTAGGCGTGGACTTCTCTAAATACGAGACAGGCAATTGCCATTTCCCGCCGAGGCGTATATAGTGCTTTTCTTAAAAGAATGCAGGGAATAATACATTTCGAAAGATTTGACATCCTTCTCCGTCCCTCAAACAGATATCCTGCCTTAGAAATAGGCAGCATTTATTGGGAAGCATTACATTTATAGCCAAGTATATAAAATAAATACCAACACCATAGAAAAGTAATATTTACCATAATAACAATGATCGTTGGTTTTTATTTTTGTTGAAGGAAGCATGTTATAAGAATCGAGAAAAAAGTTTCCCTTGTTCCGTTGTTTGTCCGTTTGTCAAGCAAATTGGGTTTCTTCCCTGTAAGTTCATAAAAAATCGCTTTTGTCTTTAAGGATTAGTAGGGTATTCCTAAACTAATGTTATAATCTCAACAGAGTCCAACAAAGTCTAAAGAATTCAATTCCAAATTCATATTTATCCTATTTTTAAATGGCGACATTTTAATATTTTCCAGTCCTGCGCGGAAATAAGTCTACGTGGATAAAAATACGAAAGCAATTTCTTTCATAATGAGACTCTACAAAAGACTAAAATAGAAACGAAAAAATTGGGCAAATTAGTGTTATACAAAGAGGTTTGTGAAATAATACAGAGCTGTGAAAAAATATAGACTCAACAATATTTTCAATTTTTATTATAAAATAAGTACCAATTATTAAATATCGTTTCATTTAGTAAATGCTACAAAGTCATTACTCTCTTCATATAAATAGATCATTTTTATATTTTTGTGTGATGAAGAAAAAACCAAATAATAAAAAAATTCAATGGATGTTCGTAGTGAAAAATTATAAACTCAGCGTACATAATGCATGTTATATTTAGCTAATATTTTGTCCATTTACCCTTATTTTTAATAACGTCTATTAATCTGTTAGGTACGCTATCAATTAACTTCTTTATTACAGTGGGTGAAAACTTCAGACCAAGAAAATTGCAATCTCTGTTTGAGTTGTTGAATATCATTTATAGGAGGCTTTTCTCTATCGTAAATTTTCCTTGCTAGGATCCCTCACACATTCTCCATCGGATTTAATTCCGGATTACACGCTGGCAATTGTAATGTCAATATACCAAAGTCATACAACCACTTTTTTGTACTTTTAGCAACATGTATTGGAGCATTATCCTGTTGAAAAATAATATTTTCGTCTTCAGTCAGGGTTATGAAAGGTAAAAGGTAATCATGTAGCAGATCTTGATAATTAGCAGCGTTCATTCGACTATTACAAAACGCCAATTCTGTCTTTAGATGGCCAGTGATGCCACCCCATACCAAGACTGATCCACCTCCGCGTGTTCAACGTGACATTATTTTTGTGTCGTGTCTTAAATCGTGCCAGTAATATTTGAAACCGTCAGGATCATCTAAATTAAACTTCTTTTCATCACAAAAAATAACTTGTTGCCAAAAATCATGTCCTTTTTTTAAAAAAAATTCTGCGAATTTAAGTCGGTCTGCAATGTGATGTTCTTTCAAGGCAGGTTTAAAGATATTTCCGATATTTCAAATATCCGGATGCTTTTGCACACTTCCTAATAAGACTCGGATCACAATCTAAGTTATATCTGTGCACCAGCGCCGATGACGATGCTCCAGTGTTCGACAATTCCCTTAAAACGGCGCGTTTCACCGTAGAAGAAAACTTAGGAGGTCGGCCAGATCGTTTACTTTTGCCATAATTTTCAATTCCTAGCTTCAAAAAGTTCTTTACCACACTCTGTGATCTACCAATAATGTGGCCTATTTGTCTTTGAGTTTTACTACAGCTTCTCAAATCGATAATTCTGTGTTTTTCTATATCACTTAATTGTTTACCAAGAGGCATTATCCAAGGTAATTAAAATATAATCACCACAAAAAATACAAACTCGTCAATATAAACTTCTTAAATAACAAATAAAAGATGCAAGCACTTTCCCTTATCACGTTCTAATTGCGACTGAGTTTATAATTATTCACAGTGCAAGTCGATACGTGTGACAACAAGCGTTGCGCTCGACGTCAAGGTCAGGCAGAGACAAACCGTATTATACGTACCATGTATGTGGGCATATTTAGTATTAGATGACTTTGTTAGAGCTTAAGTTTGTAGAGTTAAATTTTTAAAACATTGATAAAATGATTTGAGTCTATATTTTTTCACAGCTCTACATATTTTCCCTCGTTCTAATGATAAAAGCAAACCATGTGCCTTGTTAATATTGTCATTTTATTCCAAGAGCCCACGAAAAATTCCGATTAAGTGATTGACCAAGGCTCAAAGTTGGAAACTATAATATTAATTTGTAATGGTTCATCTGCGTAACACAAGACGTATGGCAAACAAGACCTGTGAACAGATCTGTGGAAGGTTTAAGGTTTATAAATGGTGGAGGTGGAAAACAACTTCACTACTACTTACATATTCAATTCCAAAATCATAAATTTGCTAATTTTAGGGCTCCGTGCCTAAACGGCAAATATGGAACGCTTATTTCTCGGACTTTCTCCGTCCGTCCGTTCATCCGTCTGTCTGTCTGTCACAGTAACACCTGATTTAAGTTTTGAAAGATTCCGTTTTGTATTAGGTCTACGTTATATTGTGTTTGAGATTTTCTGCGTAAGTTCTCTCTATAGAGAGAACCTATAATGCATAAGTATTAATTGATCCAGTAGTTTCCCCTTCAGAAGTTCGATCTCAGTGAGAAAAGAAGAACCATCTTATGGTTACATTTTGTTAAGCCCCACCTTAAAAATTTCCACTGTCTCTCAAACCATTTCAGCAGTCATAAAAGAAGAATGAGCAAGACACAAGAGAATTTCCCTTCCAAATGAGCCGTTCGTGCCGAGCAAATAAAACTTTATTCACGTCGTTTTAGAACCGTCCAATTATTATAGACGGTATGAAATGGAAACATTTATTATTAATATAGGCTAATTAGGTTAATACAGGGTGTTCCTTTTTAACAAATGCTCTTTGCATGTAGTCTGTAGAGATATGTAGAGGGAGCCTTTAGGGATGTGTTAATAAGGCAGGTAGCTATAGACACACGTAAATTAGTACCTTAATAGGTTTGTTTATGCAGCAAACTCCGCTAGTAACCATTGTATGACGTATTCGTAGTACATGTATGGCTGGTTTAACTCGATGTATAAAAGGTGACCTCTATTAGGAAAAATCCGTATCAAAGAATGCATCGAAATAACTTAAGTAACCTATTAGAACTTAAGGAAAATTATTAGACTAAGCATTAATTCTTAGAGTACGTGAACAGCTTATAATTGTAACATTCAATTTTATCAATAAAATTGATCAATAATTTCGCGTCTAACTTCGGCAAACAAGTTGAAGTCGAAAAAATCGTTCTATCTGAGAGCCTCCGTGGCATGCGATGCGTATATAGTTAGGTACACAAAAACAATGTATTGTGGAAGAATTCCTCTTCCGTGCAAAGCCGGACCGGGTCACTAACCAAATAAAATAAAGTTGGAAAAGTTTTCTGCGCGTTCTCCAAGTTGTGGTCCGCGAACGAAACGCCAAAGTATGTAATTATGAATTATATATATCGACTAGAGAATGCCCGATTCGTACGCGTGCATGTAGGTTTTTGAAGATCCCGTAGGAACTCTTTGGTTTTCCGGGATAAATTTTTCTAGTCAATAACATGGACGCAAGCTACCTCGGTACCAAACATACAAATCGGCTGAGCGGATGGGCCTTTAGAAATCCCGTGGGAACTCTTTGATTTTTCGGGATAAAAGCTATGTCCGTCCCCGGGATATAAACTAACTTTGTACCAAATTTTGTCAGAATCGGTTAAACTGTTGGGCCGTGAAAAGGTAGCAGACAGGCAGACAGACAGATACACTTTCACATTATAATATTAGTGTGGATGGATTGTAGCTCCGACAAACTTCTGCAAGTAGGTAGGTAGTTCAAGTTACAGTATTGTCTGAATAATTCATAGAGCGAATACCTACTTAAATGATGATAACCTCATAGTTGAGACAGTATCCTTTTGTGCGCAGAAGCTGGAACTTTGCATAAGTTTTGATACCGATACGTTGAATAAAGCCGAAGTTTGCAACCTTTGGGAAAGGTCTGTTTTGTGAGTAAAACCAGGTATATCTACTTACTTATTTGTTCAAATTCCTAGAAACCTTAGCAGGCTTTATTACAAAACAAAATTAACGAATTTCTTAAGGTACATTTTGCTTAGGTATTATAAAACAATGCACATGCAATACAAAATTCAAGTTGCTCTAATTTGCGCGAATCGCGTGAAAACTGAAAACGCGCATATAAAAAGTTTTCCTTACAATTTCATGTCTCTGTATAATATTACTTGACTATTCCTGCGACATCATATGCATTGATGTAAGTTTTTTGAAAATTCTACGGGATTTTCTGGGATATAAACTAAGCCTTTGTATTAGTTCAGGGTATAAGCGGGACCTAGAGTATAAGCTATCTCCAACCCAAATTCCAGTCAAATTCTGGCGTAAACAAACATACATATACTTTCATATACTCCATACTTATATTATTAATGCGAAAGTGTGTCTGTCTGTCTGTCTGTCGGCCCAACAGTGTAACCGATTCTGACGTTTGGTACAGGGTTAGCTTATATCCCGGGGACGTACGTAGGCTACTTTTTATCCCGGAAAATCAAAGAATTCCCACGGGATCTTTAAAAACCTAAATCCACGCGGATGAAGTCGCGGGCATTCTCTAGTTTATAATATTATTACCAGAAGATGCCCGCGACTTCGTCCGCGTGGATATAATAATAATGTTTTAAAAGTCCGTCGGGAGCCATGGATTTTTGAGATAAAAAGTAGCCTATGAATAGAATAAAATAGACTTTTATTCAAATAAACTTTTACAAGTGCTTTTGAATCGTCAAAAACAATTTACCTACCACTGGTTCGGAATGCCGTTGTGTGTTAATCCAAGGTATAATCTACGTCCACAAAGTTCAGCCAAAACCATTGAGCGTATTTTCGTAAAAGATAACAAATATACACACATACAAAATTTCACCTTTATATATCAGTGTGATATTAGGAGTAGGATGCACTTGCAAGCGATTCAGTTGACTCACATTCTAAATGCACACAAAGTAACGAAGTTATCCATAACCTATTTAAATATGTTAACATTTCTCTGTAAGTAGTTTTCAGAAAGTTTTCCATAAAGTACAATCATTCTCAACCCTCAACAATGTAATATTACGGCGCTAACGCAACATTATGGAAACTACAAGGATTTTCTCAACAACGTCATACCTATACTTTGCACAGCAATTGCAGTCATACTTTAGGCTTTATGCAGACTTTATGGTATGAACCTGATGGATATTAATGCGTGTACTACTTTTGCAATGCATTTATGTGCTTAAGAGACACAATAAGGAGATTTATCTTACGAATACAAAGGTTTATTGTTATTGTAGTTAGAGCAAAATACCAGGATCCTGGCGGTTCTTACCTATTTTCTGAGAAACAAAATGTGTGGAACAGAGTATTATTATATGTGATATCTACTAACTTAGAGAGATATGAACTTTCATTCCTTTTTCACATTAAATATAGAATTGTTCTTTGAAAACTTCAGTTACAGAGGCCCAAGTTTGTTTGATATTTTCTTAAGTTAAATTAATATGTCACTGGCGAAGTCCGCAGGTTGTGCAAACTCGAAACTTTCCGGGCAGAGATGACTTTGGCAGAGACAACAGCGCAGTTAGGCCAGCCTTATTTATTTTTTGTTGCTGTGCCCGTATTTCGATTTTTAATTTTCCTTGCCCACCACGGGTCTAAAAGAATGACAGTGCCTGAATATTAGTGCTCTACTCAAAAGCTAACAAAACTACGTTATAGGAGAGTAAAACATAATATTCTTTCAGATGTTGCCATGAGTGAAAGTAAATAATCAATTAAGTAATATCTAAGCATCAAATAACGCACCCATTCGTTTGCTTTTTCACCGTTTGACTTTGAACTTTTTGCAAAAAAAATACTATTTTTTTCTGGCGACTCCATTCATCTAGGCAGTTTAGACTTTGTTCAAACTGTAATCATAGCCTGTAACATTAATATACCCATTGTTTCGAGAAAACCGTAGGCGACGGCAAACGGGGAACTTCTTAATTACTCGCCGATTGAACAGAGTGATATAGGAAATTAATGAAATTAATTACTGCTCGCGGCAGTTTCAGTTCAAATTATTATTAATTAGATAGATAAAACGTAAAAGGTTAAAGGGAATTGATTTCAAATTTATCTCGTTGTTAAACAACATAAATTAACTGATGTATGTATAACTCAAAATTTAAAAAACCCCCGACACAAAAACCTCTATAAGAAAACTAGAAAAGAGCTAATAACTTTCAAACGACTGAACCGATTTTCTTCGATTTATAGCTAAGAACATTCTCGATCAAGCCATCTTTCAAACAAAAAAACTAAATTAAAATCGGTTCATTCGTTTAGGAGCTACGATGCCACAGACAGATACACAGATACATACGTCAAACTAGTAAAAGTAGTCTATGTGTGAATTACATAGCCTATTTTAATTCCCAGCTAAATCTGTAGGCATTGTGGTGTAAGCCGTTTTAAGGACTAACAAACATTCAAACATCAAAATTTTCAATATTACTAGAGGACGCCCGCGACTTCGTCCGCGTGGATTTAGGTTTTAAAGATCCTGTGGGAACTGTATGATTTTCCGGGATAAAAAGTTGCCTATGTTAAAGGGATGCAAGCTACCTCGGTACCTTTCATACAAATCGGCTAAATAGATGGGTTTTGGGAATTCCGTGGGAACTCTTTGATTTTCCGGTAGCGCGAACTGTTGCGCCGTGAAAAGGTGGTAGCAGACAGACAGACAGACAGACAGACAGACAGACAGACAGACAGACAGATAGACAGACAGACAGACACACTTTCGCATTTATAATATTAAGTATGGATTAGGATTAGGATACCGAATTTGGTCAATATTTCAGCTGAATTTTATTTTATTCAGAACTTGGTAATGGTTCACATCATTACAGAACATAAATGTAAGTACCTACTTTGTTATTCAATTGGTTGAAAATGTCTTTGGAAAGCATTTTAAAACCCTGTTCCAAAGAATATTCCTGTTACTGGGAAATTAGTATCCATATTATAAATGCAAAGGTATGTTTGTTTATTGTTTTATTGGTTTGTTGATGTGTTTGTCCTTGAACCACGTCACAACGGGGCTATAGATTGCCGTGATCTTTTATATGGGTATTGTTAAACATCTGGAGGGTGATATAAGCTGCTTTTTATTCCGAAAAACCGGCCAAGTGCGAGTCAGACTCGCGCACTGAGGGTTCCATACTCGGGTATTTTTTCCAACATTTTGCACGATAAATCAAAAACCATTATACATAAAAATAAATAAAAATCTGTTTTAGGATGTAAAAGTAAAGCCCTTTCATATTATACCCCACTTGGTATAGATTTCTTATTTTGTTAAATGTAACCACAAATTCGCGGTTTTCGGATTTATTCCTGTATTTATTTTGTGCTATAAGACCTACCTACCTACCAACCAAAATTTCATGATTCTAGGTCAACGGAAAGTACCCTATAGGTTTCTTGACAAACAGACAGACAGACAGAAAACAAAGTGATCCTATAAGGGTTACGTTTTTCCTTTTGAGGTACGGAAACCTAAAAATTAAAGAGTTCTCACAGAATTTAAAAAAAAACTAAATACATGCGAACGAAATCGCGGGCATCAGGCGGGTATAAATGTTCCGTAGGTACCGTATTAATTTAGAATTGTAAACAAACCTGTCACGAACAATTACCATCTTATCTCTGTGTACTGAATCAGTAGCAATTACGAAGTTTCGCGTTCTCCGTCGCTTACACTCACTTAATTTAGAAGTAACATTTTGTTGGTATAAAAAAAAAACTCTGTGTCATCTTCACTTATTTTATAACGTGTAAGCTCTATTGTTGGGAATGACATGATTTTAAAATGAGTTTGTAAGAGCAGGGTCTATTTTAGGGATCCGTACCCTATCAGTAACCATTCGCTGTCCGTTCCTTTGTCCGTCTGTTTGTCTGTTCATCTGTCAGCAGGCTGCCTTTCGTAAACCGTAATACTAATTCTAGTAGTGTTTGCACCGTCACTCGTATCAACGAGTAAAGTTCAATTTTGTAATAGAAATGAATATGAAAGGCTTGTTTGCTTTTGTGGTACTATAATATAAATTCTATATTTTGTTTCAAAACTATGTCAGGCAGTTAATTCCATAATAAAACAAAACAAGCTCTGTTGTGGGTTGTTATTTCAAAGAACATACCCACCCTAATTAGCGCAACCATAATTACTGCAGCGAGCAGTTTCATACAATAACCGCACGCCCACTTAAATAAACTAAAGAATTTTCAGGCATTATTTATTATTTAGTAATCACAAATTATATCGTCGGTCCATCGTGCTGCATAAAGCGGCTGGCGGGAAGTGGCTGGATGAGGAGGGATTAGGACCGGGTGTGGTTGCCCTCTATAGGGAAGGCCTATGTCCAACAGTGGACGTCCACAGGCTGATGATGATGATGATGATGAATCACAAATTATTTTACAATTAATTATAAGTTATCACTGAAATATCACTATCTTAAGGGTGTGTGAAGTTTGCAATGTGCACTTGGCCAGCGTGGTGGATGTGGCCGAACTATTCTCGTTCTGAGAGTAGACCTGTGCTCAGTAGTGAGCCGGTGACAGGTTGAGGGTGATGATGATTATGACTATCACTATAATGCAGTGATAGCTTAGTGATTAAGACTTCGGCCTATATGGTGGCCTAGGTGATATGGTATTCGATCCCAGGGATGCAAATAATTCATACTTATATACTTATAGTTATAAATATTATTATAAATGCGAAAGTGTGTCTGTCTGTCCGTCTGTCTGTCTGTCTGTCTATCTGCTACGTTTTCACGGCCCAACCGTTGAACCGATTTTAATTCAATTTGGTGCAGACTTGGGATACATCCCGGAGAAGGACAAAGGCAAGTAAGTCCCTGTACCTGTACGCTCTTTCATCATTTACATAATCTTCAATTTTTTTTTAAAACTTTTGTTGCCTAACTTGCCTTTGCAAGTTAGGCAATGCGCCTTCTATTTCAAAACCGATCAATTTAAAGTTTAAATTGATCGGTTTTTTAAATTTTAAACCATCAAAGTTCAGATACCAGCTGATAGGAAGTCTGTAGTAGAATTAATAATAAACCTCTAGTTAAGGCAGAGCAAAAACTCAGCACTTACTCATTTAATTACAGAGCCCTCGGCTCTCGACGTCCAATAACTAACTTGAGAAACAATCTAGTTGCTCAAAGATAGAACGTCGCGTTAATTGTTTAAGGCAGAATTGTCTACTGGTTTCGAAATCAGATTGTCTAGCTAATTTTAAATCATTTGATAATGATACCCCAAATATACCTAAATCAGGCGCCGGCATGGTATTTAATACTAACAATGATTGATACATCATTGGCTAAGGTTAGACGCCTTTTGGCTGTTATTGATACATAGACAGATTCCCATACGTACCTATAGGCGAAATATCGCGGACATGGACAAAACGATTTGCCTCCTCGTTTCTAATTGGAACGATAAGGTATACCTTCGAGTCAAGAGTGAATGGGTATCTTCTAGGCGCTCTAGCTTAGGCCACATCATCACTTTGTCAATAAGTCTTATAAAACAAGATTGCAGTCAAGCGCTAATCTATCTAAATAAAAAAAGATAAAAAAATGCTTGTCCCCGATAATTATAATGGGGATGATGCCTATGTCAACAAGTGTAAATTAAAAATTTATAACACCCCCGACGATCCAAAGTATTTGAGTTTTGCAAAACATCATTTTCAAATAAATAGTTATGTATTTAGGCAACGTCCATCTTGACAGCTTGACATTTGTCTATTGACATAATATTAAGAACCTAACGGTTATCTAACCTTCTTTTCTACAAGAAAACTAGAAAAAAGCTCATAACTCTTAAACGGCTGAACCAATTTTTTTAGATTATAGCTAAGAACACTCTCGATCAAGCCACCTTTCAAACAAAAAAAACTAAATTAAAATCGGTTCATTCGTTTAGGCGCTACGATGCCACAGACAGATACACAGATACACCGATACACAGATACACAGATACACAGATACACAGACACACAGATACACACGTCAAACTTATAACACCCCTCTTTTTGAGTCGGGGGTTAAAAATAAATTATTTCTTATTAATTGTGCCTTCCAAAATTCGTAAAATCCGCATTCGATGCTAGTTATAAGTTTGCTAACCTTTTTAACTAAAAAAGTACGTTAAGTTACGTCAAATGTTATGACGTCACATTTGTGAATTTCATACAAGCTCCCTTACTAAGAGAACGTTTTGACGTTTGACTAAGTCGCTGATTTGACTAGTAGTCATCATCCCTATTCACACTTAAGTACAAACTTAGATTTAGGTAAGATTCATCATTCAATTCACTTGGAACAAATAAAAATCCTCATTCAGTGGTGTTGCCTTGTAAGAGTTCAGCTTCTATTTCATGACAAACATTGACACCCTTCCTAAATTGCGAGTTCGTTAGAACGCGTCAGATCTGCAACGTGTTCAGAGAGATAACGCTCGCATAGCGCCGACTAAGGATCGTAATTTAATTCACGCGGCAAGTAGGTAGCTAGTAGCTATAGACAATTTGCTATAATATCTCAGCTGTTGATTTTCGTCTTCACGTCATCTTCACGGGTTTTAGCTGCGAGTGGCAATGTAAAATAGGTTCAATTTCAATTTTATTTATTTGCTGATACAGGTATATATACAGGTGTGAATACCATAGTGAGGCTGTACCACGCTAAGCTGGCATGCAAATACATTTTGTATTAACATAGTAGGTACATACTAAATACAAAATTAAAATAAAAGTTTAATTTTTGGTTGAGTTCACTAGCTGAATTAAGTGTTGTAACTTTTTATGATTTGAAAATGATAAATCAATAAACTGTTGAGTTTATTGTTGGCTCTTCTTAATAGAATTTGCATTCCGAACTGGTGGTAGAGTCACAGACGTAGCATAAACGACACTCGGAGTGAAATATACGTTGAGTGTTTTAGAATATTTGTGTGGTGTTGTGTGTTGGTGCTGCATATTACTTGCGAGGTTGATTGATTTTTCTGCATGCCTATTGCATGCTGCACGTTGTAACGTACAGATTTGTCTGCGAATTAAGCTTCTTTTTCTTGATAATATGGACTTTCACAAAATAACGTTTGATATGCATCAACAAATTCCTTTGATTTGATTAAAAATGATGTCGTTTCGTGATAACATGTACCTACTTTCACAAAATAACGTCTGAAAACCATGATGTTTAAAAATCTTGATGTTTTATTTTACCCCTAAATGCCTGACTAGGGCGTACAGCAACAAAATTAGGTGATCCTATATAGGTAGATAAACTTGTTGCCTACTTAGGGAGATCTGAACCAAAGTCAAACTTTTCTTATTGAAGTCAAGCACAAGGTTATTAAAAAATAAAATAATGTACATTCATTTTTACGGTCGACTGCCGTTTATTTGTTGTTAATATGGATTTTGGACCATAAAAAAGGGAATATGTAAAATATGGCGGCCGTTCGGATACACGATACGATCGAAATGCTTTATACGGAGAGTATGGCTGGAAGTAATTGCTACGTAACGAGAATGAACGCTGTGTATAAAATCAAAGCATTCACGCCTCAATGGGACACAGAATTTTTGTCGCGCCATACACGGATAATAATGTAGGTATGGTTACGCTCTTTTGCGCAATCAAAAATGTATTGGCACTGAAAAATGTAGGTAGGTAGGTATGCGAATTATTAAAATGACGCTTTAAAAAGAATTAGTGATTTAAATCAAAAAGGTTCATATGAAAAAAAAATACTTTTAAGTAGGCTTTCAAGTAGGTAGGTACTTTTACTTATTTACATTCGTTGTAAAACGTAATCCCTTTTATACAACATTGATTTACGCAGGAAAACCAAATACATATTTAAAAAAAATCACAAAATTTATAACGCCCCCGACAAGTGAAGGTTACAGTAACTAGAAAAGAGCTGATAACTTTCAAACGGCTGAACCGATTTTCTTGGATTATAGCTAAGAACACTCTCAAACAAGCCAAGACACCCTTCAAACAAAAAAAAAACTAAATTAAAATCGATCCATTAGTTTAGGAGCTACGATGCCACAGACAGATACACAGATACACACGTCAAACTTATAACACCCCTCTTTTTGGGTCGGGGGTTAAACAGAGGATGAACCACACATCCACCTAACCAGCAAGATATTCGGCGGTTGCTATTTTCAGAGATTTGTTATACATATATAAAAGTAATTGCAGTCCCGAGCATTGCTGTATTGGTTAGTATTCAAATGAAAGCCCAAATTCGTTTGTATGGATCGAGTGACGAGAGGCCCTCTAAAGGTGGAAAATGAGTGTCATTAGCTTCCGTATTTCACTAACGGCCGGGACACAGCGGCAGAAATTTTTCATTACATTCGAAACGTAAGACAACTTTGAAAGTGAAAACGAAATGAATGCCATCCGAGATGGAGCGAGTTAATTTAAAACGAAGCTTCTGCCATTTTTATGTTGTAGGGAAAAATAACAACCTTGTGTTTTTAAATTTTATTATGACAAGTTAGTCCTTGACTGTGACCTTGCCTAGAAACATCGAATCGCTAGGCAGCCAACTTTGGCGGTAAGGTAGTAACTAGGCACGGCCAAAACCTCGCATCAGAATACACTAGAGGCAATATTTTAAAAATTACAAAAAGCTTAAGGTGGAAGCGACGGGCCTGTCCGCGAAATTCAAATTTAATTTGGTTTTTCACATTTTTTAAACTAATACGACAAATTAGCTCTAGTATCGACTAATGTGTCAGAATTAGTCGATACTACAGCTAATTTCTTAACCTGGACCCTTTCAAGTAAAGATTTTTATATAAACCTGTGAGGATGATACTGCCATTGTCGCAATTGAAAATGCCATAAGCCTACGTTGTCGTATTAGTTTAAAAAATGTGAAAAACCAATTTAAATTTGAATTTCGCGGGCAGGCAAGTCTCATGCCCCTTAATAATAAATAGACTTTTTTATTAAAACACAAACACAAGCACACACATAACCTGACTACTATGTTTGGGAAAGAACTGGCTATTGAGGTACCTATGGGCTGTCCTATGCTATAGTTTAGAGGCCAGGACTCCTAATAAATATGCATTTCATTTCATTAAAATAGATAAACCTTGTGCAGTAGGTAATTCCTCCCGACCTACATTAATTAACATAATGTTACCACATTTTAAATAAAAACCACGGGAGTATTTTACGGCCATGTTACTTATCTCTACGGAAGCCCGCAGTACGGAATATAATCGCAGATTTTCACACTCGGTTCACCCTAATGAAGCGTACAAGTGTATGCATTTGCGTAGGGCTGACAAATTTTAATTTTTTTTATTTCAAGTGAAATGTAGTAAAAATTATTTTAAAAGGTTAGGATAAAATAAGATTTTGGCTGGAAATTTCATTTTAAATTAATTTTTACATAGAATTTTAGAATTTTCTAAAACGACAATATGTCTGCGGGAGAGACGATTAGCTTATAAATACATCATGACATGATATCCTGTCTGAAAGACCGACAATAATAAATTATTATGAAGATAGCGCGAAATAGCTACTTTTAACTGCAATGACAGTGTGACATGTGTGCTGGACCGAGAAGGACTACGAATGTTGGAAATACTCTGAGGCTCTTTGGATGTGCATACAGACTGATATTTTTGTAACAAATAATATCCTGAATAGTTTACGTGAGGCAAATGTAATTGCTTTTTAAACAAATAACCATGCTTGTCTTAGAAGCCAAGTAGGAGCAATGCAGACTAGAGAGTCTTAAAGTAGACAGCGTGTACTACATAGCATAACGTACGATGGACTGATAAATTGAAAAGGTTGGTAGAAAACGCATGAATGCAGCGGCAGGCTGAAAACAGGATATGGTGAGCTTACCAGGGTAATTATTCTATGCTCAACAGTGGACATTCATAAGCTGATGATAAAATTATGTTTGTGTGTACAACCCTGTTTAAAATTTATCATTGACATGACGGCAGTGCACCAGCCGGGCCATATGATGAAAACCGCATTCTGATTGAATACAAAATTTGTGCCGTATTTAAATTCCAATTTGTATTTATCGGACAAAGCTGTCATAAATATTGAATTGGCTTCAACATACGAGTACAGTCAAACATCAAACATATTTGTTGGAGTGAATTTTGATTGTTATTAATTCATGTTAGGAAAAATGCCTCATATTTTATTTCCTTGTGTTTTATTTTGTTACCTTCATAATTTATTATTGGTCATAATTCCAAAATGTACCAAACCATTTTTTCGAGAAAATGACTTTTAAAGACAAATTTTTTAGCTTAACTGAATCTTGAAGTCATAAAAAAAGTAAACGTCAAGTTCCTTTCTGCATTCCCGACCAATTGTAGATTCACTTGACGATACGAAAGAATTTGCTAATGTTTACTTGTATGATTATTTTTCCATTTCTCTTAATTTTCTTTGGTTACTCCTATGGAAAATGAAGTTGATACGTCATTTACATATCTAAGGTGAAGACTTACGACACTTGGGTCATTTTTGTAGAGCGCCTATCTCTTCTATTGACACGTGCTTTGTATCTTCTATCTAACTCATCATCGAGCACTTTTTATTTATATATGCATGTAATAACATGAACATAGCATGTCTGTAGTATATTTAATATGTTATAGGGTTGCACCAAAATATTAGTCATTTATGAAATGTCAGCGCGTTCAACCCTATTTGAAACGCTCGCATGACACTCGACAAAGCCATCGTAATGCCAATAGAAACCACATCATAATTGAATGCAAAATTCATTTCACGGTGTTCAAATTTGACCCGTTCGCGTCGCATTGGCCTCTGTTCAAACCGAACGCCATGGTGGTATTATCGTGATCGCATGGATCAGAGTATATCATGCTAGGTTTAACTCGCAATGTCGTCCGCTTTGAACTTCGATATTTCATTGCACATGCCAAGTAATTAATAAGCTATTTGTTCGATATTTTTTCTATAATGCAGCTATTTCCCTTTGAAATTTTAAGTATTTTAAAGCTTTACCTACTTAATAAAATCTTAGTAACTTAATGTCTTATTCTGTTTTTGTCACTTTGTTATTTATAATTTATGTACAATAAATGATTAATAATAATTGCTAACAATATTTTATTTTCATTTCATTTCATCAAAGAGAGGACAATGGAAATAAAATAGGTAAATGAAAAGGCAATTTTCGCCGCCATCAACTTGAATACCTTTTAGATGTGACGAAACAGAAGCAGTTAACGTCTATTCGCGCGGTTACAGTGCAAAGCGACGACTGAAAGTCGTAATTTAATTCACACAAACGCTGTAAGTACAGGCAATTTGGTGTATCTCAGTCAATTTTCGCGTTTACGATTTTTGTGTGCTTAGTATGAGATTTTAAATCGTCATGACGTTGATAGAATTCAAGTGTCGAAACGTTAAAGCAATATGAACATTAACTGTCTTGTTTCAAAGCATCCATATGGCAGGCAAGAATAGAATAGAATAGAATAGATTTTTATTCAAATAGACTTTTACAAGTGCTTTTGAATCGTCATTTAATTTACTACTTTTTCGGAATTTCGTTCCTACCGAGAAGAACCAGCAAGAAACTCGGCGGCTGCTCTTTTCAATTCTTCAATTTACAATAATATTCAAGGTGTTGTTGTTATTCATAGGTCCACATCCAGCGCTCCACGCGGAAACCTTGCGAATTTAAAATCGATCCTACTAAATTTTTGACTTTAAATCAAGGCACTTCGAATCCTGCCGGTCCCGCAATTTTTGATATTTACCTATTTAAAAATAATCAAGACACTTTATGTCCATTTAAATCTAACGTTCTTGTACTCTGACATTCGAATTCTATTAACTTTGGTGAGATGTGAAAACTCATACTAAGTAATAAGCACACTGTCTGTGTGCTAAGAGCGTAATATTTATTATACGAGCAAAATTATCGCAGTAGGAGGTATTATTACCTCCAGGTACATTGAATAATTTGTTTCGCCGCAAGTAGGTACCCTGTGTAAACCACGGAATTGAGGAAGCAGACAATACTTTTTGAGTTTTAACAATATATGAAACCTGATATAATTACTGTCGTAATTAAATACTGCACTAATTTTGATCTAAATTGCTCCATTTGAACTAGGTAGGTATAACTAATAACATAACTTTTAGTAGGGCAAATCCACAGGAAAGTTGCTTCTATTTATTTTTAACGACCCAAAAAGAGGGGTGTTATAAGTTTGACGTGTGTATCTGTGTATCTGTGTATCTGTGTATCTGTCTGTGGCATCGTAGCGCCCAAACGAATGAACCGATTTTAATTTAGCTTTTTTTGTTTGAAAGGTGGCTTGATCGAGAGTGTTCTTAGCTATAATCCAAAAAAATTGGTTCAGCCGTTTAAAAGTTATCAGCTCTTTTCTAGTTTTCTTTGTAGAAAAGAAGGTTAGATAACCCTTAGGTTCATAATATTCAAGTGTCAATTGACAAATGTCAAGCTGTCAAGATGGACTTTGCCTAGATATACATAATTATTTATTTGAAAATGATGTTTTGGAAAACTCAGATACTTTAGATCGTACGCGCGGAATAGTCCAAGAAAATCGGTTCAGTCGTTTGAAAGTTATCAGCTCTTTTCTAGTTATTACTGTAACCTTCACTGGTCGGGGGTGTTGAAAATTTTTAATTTACACTTGTGATTAATAATAATTGCAAACAATATCTACGGAAATAATATTTATTTTTCAAGTAGAATCCAGGTAAAAATATGTATGTATAAGTATGTATGTACTTTTAGGATCGGAAGAAAACCACGGCGCAACTTTGAGTTTTGGTGCTAGATTGAATCTTTATCAAAAAAAAAAGTTACTCTTATGAAAATCATGTGAACTTAGGTTAATTAAGCTAAGGTCTGGTAAAGTATGACATTATTGCAGTGTAAATATTAAGTTCCCACGTTGATGGAAACGTTTTTTATGACTATAAAAGATTTCGGCACTCGACATTTTGCAACAGAAAAAAGTAAAACGGATGCTCAATGCCTATTTGTATCACCTGAAGCGCAAAGTACTCAGGGTCAACAACTTGATTCATTTAAAAGCACGGAAACCGCAAACCCGGCTTTTTAAACCCGTTTCAATCCCTCGAAAAACGGAAATATTTATACTTTGGTTAATATTTCAAGAGAAACTGCCCACCGCTGAGAGGCGGCCACGGTTTTGACGTGGAAGCGGTAAACGCTTACTGAAATTGTGGGTAAATGATAATAAATGAATGGCGTAGATATTATTTACTAAATAATCTCTCATTTATTTATTTTTCTCATTTTACCCTTATTTTAAAAAAATGTTCACAAAACTAAAATAACAGAAATAACAAAAAAAAATAACAGAAACAACAAACAATAAAATAACAAAAACAACAGAAAAAATATGGCAAAAATGGCAGTGTACCCAAGATGCTAGCAGCATCTATACTAATAAATAAAATTGGAGTGTCTGTCTGTAATTTCGAAATAACTACCTCATATTAAGCTCATATGGTTATTTGAACGATACCAACACTGAATCACACGTTTTTAAAATTTTTGTCTGTCTGTCTGTCTGTCTGTCTGTCTGTCTGTCTGTCTGTTTGAAAAGGCTAATCTTCGGAACGGCTGGACCGATTTTGACGGGGTTTTCACAGACAAGTAGAGAATTGACCAGGGAGTAAAATAGGCTACTTTTTTAACCGACTTTCAAAAAGGGAGTTGTGTTTTTCTACCTATGTACACCGAAATCTCCGAGATTTCTGAACCGATTTGCGTCATTTCTTTTTTTATCGATAGAGGAACTTCGCGACATTGTTTCATAAAAAATTTGGAGTCCAACTCCTCAATCCTGATGCTGCAGGGGATCTAACCAATCCACGCGGGCGAAGCTGCGGGCATCAGCTAGTTTGAAATAAATTTTTATCTACCTATCTATTAAAAAGACTCTACAATTAGTCCGTAATAAAATGTCTATATACTTTGTGAATAATAATAATTGTTTGCTGTTCCTTGTTTACAGAACAATCCAACCCTTTTCAATTTGGAAATCAAACAAAAGATACCTACTTGACTTTCATTAACGATTCAAAAGAGTTGGTAGAGCGTCATTTCAAAAAATCATAAAAAATCTTCGAGGTTTTTTCCTAAGTTATTCTATAAAATCATAATGAAGTATAAACGTAATTAATGAGAGGCAATTTTCTTAAACCTCGAGTTAATTTGGGGAACTTGTTTTAAGTGCCACCACAATTCAAATTGAGTTTTGTGTTTAAGTTCCTGTTAAGGGTAATTAATGGCTATGGCTTGTAGAACTTGGCCTTAGCTTAAATATTTCCATGCAAAAAGGGTTTTATAAAATTTTGTTCGAGTTAAAATGAGAGATTTTTCGGCGCTACCGTTTGACAAATTCCCTCAAGGCTATAACTGGCGTCCGTTTTTAATTTCCGGTAGGGTCTAATTATTATTTTTGTTGAAAATGGACGAAATACGGAATAACTTTAGCTCCTAACAAACTTCCTTTAGGCTGTCTCTCCGCCAAATATATGCGTGTGGCTAAGCGGTGAGCGAGGTTGAATCTAAACTAGGAAATGATGTGTCTATTTGCACCAAAGCTACTCGTAAGTAGTGTAGCAGAGTGGTTGATGTGCTATGAAGATATAGAATAGTTGTGCGAGGAAGTTGCATGACGTGAGCTAAAGTACGCTTATTAATTGGGTGTGTTTCATAGTTCCCATAGCTATACCACTCACGCATCCCTAGCTAACATTCTTAAATCTTAGCTTGCATTTTTAGCTCGTGTTTCTTATCTCGCATTCTTAGCTCGTATCCATCGCTTCAACTAATATACGTAATAAACTTAGCTTTGTTGAGTTCCTTCCTAAAAGAGCTAAGTTATAAGCTATCAGCTATACCGACTTGAAAATCAAGCGATCCTTTTGTTGGGTAGCACATTCAACTCTGGAGGAAAGGCAGCCGATACCTAAGTTTCCACTCGCAATGAGATCCTTGGTTTGATAATGATATGTGTGGGTTAAATTAGATCATATTTTTATTCGTGTAACAAGATCTTGTTCATAGTTACTACTCATGTACCTATCTTGGTTATTTATATTTCTTAGGCTCCTGTTGAAATAAAATGTCAACTGAAAAAATTTGGTGTTCATTTTTTTCATATAATAATCTAAGAAACCTAATATTAATTTTGAAATACTGTTTAGCGAGGTCTCACTTTATATGTTCACAAGGTAGATAGCCTAAAAAAGATGTTTTTTCATGACTACCCAAAAAAAGGAGCGTAATCACAAAAATCCAAATAAATATTTTCTGGGTACATGTATGAACGAATATTGTATGTGAGTTTATTTATTTCACCATAACATCTATATGTCTATACAGATAATATCAAATACATCTAGAATGAGGTATTATTAGAATCTTTACATCTGTAATCTGTATCATCCTGAGTGACTCTCGCTCTGAATTAAAAAAATAATTGTTTGATTACATCAATGTAACAGTAGCAGTTCTTAGCTTATAGTTTTTAAAATGGCTGTTATCACATTCATACACACACATGTTTTTAGTCTGTTTGTGTATCCACAAACAGACTAAAAACAGACTAAACAAACCCTACAAACGTAATGAAAATAACGTTTTAAAGGATTTTAACAAGTTTAAAAGGCCGTTAGTCGGTTTCCGTGCTGTTAAACGAATTATACCGTTCCCTGAACAATTTACGCTCCAGGTGATGGGAAGCTGCGACCATGAAAAACGGAACCCTTATAGGATCGCTTTGTTATCTGTCTTTCTGTCTGTCCATCCGTCCGTCCGTCGTGTCTGTCAAGAAAACCTATAGGGTACTTCCCGTTGACATAGAATCATGAAAGGCAGGTAGGTAGATCATATAGCACAAGTAAAGGAATAAATCTGAAAACTGTGAATTTGCGTTTACATAATTAAAAAATAATTAAAATGTGTTTAAATTTTCAAACTAAGATAACTATACCAAGTTGGGTATGGCTTTACCTGTACATTCTAAAACAGATTTTTACTTATTTTTATACATAATAGTTTTTGATTGATCGTGTCGGAATAATTACCCGAGTACGGAACCCTCAGTGCGCGAGTCTGACTCGCACTTGGCCGGTTTTTATATACCTAGCATTGAAAGCTTTTCAACTTTACAATTACTAAGAAACACAAGTAGGTACTCAGGTAACGCGGACAAAGTCATGGGCATTAGCTAGTAAAATATATATCATGATGGTAGGGGTCTTTTTGGAATGATAATGGTGTGGATTCCCAAGTTCTTTCGGTGACTCGATTTTGACTCTTAGCTTAAGCGATTATTAGCAAATTTTATTGATAATAGAATAAGACCGAATGTCTTGATATGCTCTCCGAGGTACGAAGGAAACTAAAAGGTCAAATTCGGACCTTCAAATCCGACCAATCAACCAGTTGTCGACTTGGGTCTTGGGTCAAAGTTGCTTGCCAATTGCATTCGACTGACACCACTGACACGCGCTGTCACAAGTAAGCCCTCATGCATTTAACACCAAAATAATTATTATTAACTGTACATAATTGCGTTGAAGTAATAACTTTATATCAAAAATAATAATTAAATAAAATTTAAATGTAAGTGGATACAGCTTTTAATTTGGAGTATTGGTCTGTACTTTAATTCGAACAAATAGGATTATAACAAGCGGTGAAAATTATAGGTAACGAGTCAGCTTTCATTAATATTATTAACAGTATTTCATAAATTTTACGCACTTTATAATTATTATTATTATCAATTTTTACCCGACTACGGCAAACCCAAAAGGAATGGTTATGATGTTAGCAGTCTATGTATCAGTGGCGAAAGGTCCATGTAACCCGATTCCCATCGGCTTCCCTTTAAGAATTGGCATATTATGTACGCACTTACTACTTAGTGACAAATGTACGGCAAAAGTGGTCCATGTAACCCGATTCCCATCGGCTTCCCTTTAAGAATTGGCATATTATGTACGCACTTACTACTTAGTGACAAATGTACGGCAAAAGTTCGATTATCATGCAGGCTACCAAAGTAAATGATACTACCGTACTGTGTACGTTTATTTGACGCCTAAAAATTTATAACAGTGTCAGGGAAAATTATCATCAATAGAAAAAAGCTTCGATAACCCGTAAACATACCGGCTTGCTGCTTAGCATTCCATCTCTTTCATTTCCCTAGGAAGCGAGCAAAGTCTGTCTCGCTCTGCGGTGGCCAATATGGAACCACCAATTAAATGTGGCCCCGGAACGAATACGAATTACAGACATACGAATTACGACAGGTCAGATAAATATGGTTCATAAGCCGATGCAAACCGGCTTATCGTACCTTAAAATTAAATATTTTATTTACACTGCTATTTTAACAGGTACCTGCTACATACTACTTTTCTGTTTTTAAGGGTGATTTAATACAATCGTTTACCTACGTGAAACATACATGCGTGCTTGAATTTAAAGTTTAGTGATTGTTTGATTTTGATAATATAACAAATTGAAGTTAGCGATTTTTAATAACTAATAAGTGTAAGTTAACGGTAATTTAGTTTCAGTTTGTTTAGTGTATGTGTTAAACTAAAGACTAAAATTGTTATAGTTTTCAATTCCATATGGGTTAAGGGTGTATTTAATAAAGCAAGCAAGGATGTATATCACAGCTATATTAAAAGTTTTTTTTTCAAAGCGACCGAGGTTTTCAAAATATCAGTGCTTTTTTTTTTTTTTTTTTCTTTAAATCTGGCTTTACTCTGATTAGCCAATGTCAAGTTTGTAGTTATTTTCAAGTTATTGAATCTATACAAGTATGGACTCCGTCTGCGCCGGCGCCCGCCGACATACGCGCGGCGCCCCTTTAGAGCGTTTCTCAGTCAGTTCCACCACCAAAAAACACCAACTAACACAAAAACCATCCACTCTTAACAAAATAAAACACTCCAAACAAGCATAGCACGCGCGCCAGCAAACGCCATCACAGACGAAGTCCCAGTGCTTTTTATATTGTTAATGGTAAAATTGGGTCTTTAATCACCATAGAAACATCAGTGACGGCGGTGCTGATATTCTGTTAGGTTAGAACTTTTTTTGCTCCGGCTTCCCTTTTTCAGATCTGCACCCTTCGCCACTGCTATGTATGTATGTATGTATGAATGTATGTTTGTATCCTAATGTAATAATATTTCAGCGTTTATTAAGACGATCATAGTCGGGTTTTAGTTTTCAACTTTATTAATTATCTAAGTTAGGGAGTCACGGCCGACAGATTTATGCTTTGTGTCGTTTGACTCTAAATATAGATATTATGATCTCAGATCTAAGAAGCTTGCTTTGAGACAGTTTAACACAGTTAAAATGAAACAGAACACTTACGTACGTATCTACTCTTATAAAATCAAAGTAAGTTTTATAGATTTCCATATGACCTGGCACCTTAAGTAGGAAGTACAGTTCATGATTTATGTAGGTAACCATATCCGAGTGTAATATGAAAAATCACATCACACTTCACACTATATATCACTCTAATATTATAAAGGCGAAAGTTTGTATGTGTGTGTGTGTGTGTATGTTTGTTACTCCTTCACGCAAAAACTACTGGACGGATTTGACTGAAGTTTTGAATGGAGATAGATAATATCCTGGATTAGCACATAGGCCACTTTTTATCCCGGAAAATCAAAGAGTTCCCACGGGATTTCGAAAAACCTAAATTCACGCGGGCGAAGTCGCGGGCATCGGCTAATGTCTAATAAGAAGTATCGCTAGGATAGTAAGTAACTCGGAGCTTTCTTGTGATTACTTAGTAGTACTTAACATTTGTCTGTGAGACCAACCAGAAATAAATACGATAGCATTGCCCTCCAGGCAACGATTATGCTTTGGCTAGCTTTTATTTAAATATGGTAATAAAACCATAAATGTAATGTAATATTTATAACCATCATGTAAACACATGAAACACTTTTAATTCATTCAACAGCACGGAAACCACACCGAGTTTTAACCCAGTTTTAATTTGTGGACAAATAAAAACGTTTGCAAAGTTTAATATTACATGACACTCCAACAACGGGAATCATGTAAGCGCTAGGGCGCGCCACTCAGGGTCGCAAAATAAAAATGCTAAACATAAAAACCGGCCAAGTACGAGTCAGACTCGCGCACTGAGGGTTCCGTACTCGGGTATTTTTTCAAACATTTTGCACGATAAATCAAAAACTACTTAAAAATAAATAAATACCTGTTCTAGAATGTACAGGTAAAGAAAAGAAAATTGAAACACATTTAAATTTTTTTTAATGATGTAACCACAAATACACGGTTTTCAGATTTATTCCTTTGCTTGTGCTATATGTACCTACCTGCCAAATTTCATGATTCTAGGTCAACGGGAAGTACCCTATAGGTTTCTTGACAGACACGACGGACGGATGGACGGACGGACGTACAGACAGACAGACAACAAAGTAATCCTATAGGGTTCCGTTTTTCCTTTTAAGGTACGGAACCCTAAAAATGATGGTGAAAATAGCTCGATGTTTTTGTCCACATAATAATTATCTCCTCGAGACCGAATTTCGGCTAAATCGGCCAATCTCAACAGAGACTAGCCAACTATAAAGAAGATATAATATAATATAGGTAAGTATAACTGTAGGCTCTTACTCTCTATTTTTTCACTCTCGTATTCCATATTCTACCCCAAAACGATCGGAGATGAAGCGCAGGACGGTTGTGTGTGATATCCGGAGCATGAGGATGTAACAAGGATAATAATATGTTGACCACTTAGAAATAGAAATAGATCTCCAGATCTTCCTTGCTACTAAGTGTAGGTGCAGTGGTAAGCGCTGTGGTCTTATTAGTAGTAGGTCCCGGGTTCGATTCCCGACAGGGGTTTGGAATTTTATAAGATCTAAATTTCTGGTCTGGTCTGGTCGGAGGCTTCAGCCGTGGCTAGTTACCACCTTACCGGCAAAGCCGGGCCGCCAAGCGATTTAGCGTTCCGGTACGATGCCGTGTAGAAACCAAAGGATTACGGCTTTAATGAAAACTGCCATACCCCTTCCAGGTTAGTCCGTTTCCATCTTAGAATTTATCACCACTTACCACCAGGTGAGATTGCAGTCAAGGCCTAGCTTATACCTATCTGAATAAAAAAATCGCAGACTTAGAAAGAAGTGCACTAACCTAAAGGAGAAATGGCATTGGATTCGAGACTTACGATAATTAGGATTAAACATTACTGGTGTTTATACAAAACTGTAATACTTTGTTATTCTTAGGGAACTATATTAAATATAACCCAGTTGGTATACAGAAAAATAAATAAAACGACAATAAGATTTGCATACGAATCGTCGAGCAAAAATGGATGGTAGAGAACGGGTGCAAGTAATTGGTCTCTCAGAGACACTTACAAATTAAAGGATTATAGCTCGTTCACACAGGCTGCGTAAGCGTAGACGTAGCGCGTACCATTGCGTTGTAATGTATGGAACTGTATGAAACATGGCACAGCGCTTACGTAAAGCGTGGACGTATGCGAACCCGGTGTGTTAGGGGTCTACGCGCGTTACTACGCACGTGTCACGTGTACGTAATTGGTGAGAATCGGCCTTTTGGCACACGGTTGCAAGAATAGAATAGCTAGTAGGTTATGTCACTATGCAATGGAGTAGATAATTATCCAGATATTTTCCATGCAACTACTTATCAAGTCATCACAAGAGAGGGCAGATTATCCGTCAGTCAAGGAAAATCTGTCATCGTCCAACTATAATGGATACTTATATCCCGAAAAATCAACAAGGACTCTTCGTCCATGGCACCAGCTAATAAGGCAAGGAAGGCATCATTTCCACCACCTACCTCTAATATCTATAGCTATATCTTTTGGACCATTTTGGTTGCCTGGAAGAGATCGCTAGGTAGCGATAAGGCCGCCAAATTGTACCTATATTTTGTTGAGCTTTGTATGTGTTTTTCTGTCCTAATTTTGTGGTGTACAATAAAAGTATATTCATTCATTCATTCATTCATTCATTTCTGACTGAATTGCTGAGTAATAGGTATTAAGCTTCATTTACTCCAAAGCAACATTGTGCGACATTATAGCATGCCACAAACCAAAAAGTCATGTAGCAAATATGATGGACAGACTATTATACCATACTATATAACCAATCCTACAGCTATAAAATAAATGACGCATGTCGGTTAAATCTGATAAATTAATGTTTGAATTTGAAGCATGCTGCACTGTCGCATGTTATTAGTTCGGCATAAATTAGCTTTTAGTATTTTATGTAGACTGGCAACTGTTGTAGCCAGCCACGAAAATAAGTAAAAAGTTGAAATAAACTTAAATGGTTTTGGTTCAAACTTACTAGAAATTGAAACCAAGTCTTCTTACTTACAAAACGAGAATCCGAGTCGTAAAAGTCGTAACGCTAAAAAGTTCAAGACTGCAATGTCAACAAGTCACTGCTATTAATTAATGAAATTAATTGTCTTAAATTCAGTTTTAACCTAAAGCTTTGTCTTTTGTGGGCACAGTTTAAATTGACTTTATGTTTGAGTTCTTGTGAAGGATAAAATAATGATCAGGCTTTCGTAAGCTTTGCTTGTGATTTAAAGTTTTGAGCTTTGCATGTTTTATACAAGTATGTAAGCGAGAGGGTTTTCAGGTATTTTTCACAAAATGCGATATGTGAAAGTATCAGATTTACTAACACATGTTTTAAATTATTTTTTTACTGTGATAACATAATAATATTCTTATACAACGGTATCTATACAAGTGAAAATAGAGATATTGCGAATGCCCTGCTGCCCGATTAAATTCGGTGAAAATACATACCTTAACGTGGACGAAAACTGCCCTACAAAAATCGGAGTTAAGTAAGGCCAACTCAACCCGACTTGTTCCGATTTTTGTCAATGCTACGTATCTATACTAATAAATAAAATTGGAGTGTCTGTCTGTAATTTCGAAATAACTACCTCATATTAAGCTCATATGGTTATTTGAACGATGCCAACACTGAATCACACGTTTTTAAAATTTTTGTCTGTCTGTCTGTCCGTCTGTCTGTCTGTCTGTCTGTTTGAAAAGGCTAATCTTCGGAACGGCTGGACCGATTTTGACGGGGTTTTCACAGACAAGTAGAGAATTGACCAGGGAGTAAAATAGGCTACTTATTTAACCGACTTTCAAAAAGGGAGTTGTGTTTTTCTACCTATGTAGACCGAAATCTCCGAGATTTCTGAACCGATTTGCATCATTTCTTTTTTAATCGATAGAGGAACTTCGCGACATTGTTTCATAAAAAATTTCCAACTCCTCAATCCTGATGCTGCAGGGATCTGACCAATCCACGCGGGCGAAGCTGCGGGCATCAGATAGTTAATCATAAAACGTAGCACGCGCAAAAGTAGATGATAGCGGTAGGTTGAGTCGGCAATCGGCATAAAATCAAACACCAACTTATCGGCCGCTGTCTGATAAAAATGGTCTTTGAACATAATTATTTTTAGAGCTTTTTGTAAACACTGTACAATACAATTGCTAGTCGAAACATAAAGTTTATTACATAAAGTTGAATTAAACATGAAAACTTTCGCGCACCAAAACTACGAGAAAAAAGTGTTTTATCTTTCTTTCTGCGGGCAAAGTTTTAAATGATAAAATATCTTTTAGTACCTACCTAGTGTTTGTGAAAGCGTTTTTTAAGGTCTGAACTGAACATTAAATCATCCACGAAAGAGTTTTGCTCACAGCGCATTTTCTCACTTATAATGCAAACATTAATCATCTATGCCTACGAATTAAATTGCATAGAGCTAGTTTCACATTGCGAATCAATATATTTTACTTATTTACTTATTTTACTTATTTAACAAGTGTAAATTAAAAATTTATATCACCCCCGACAGGTGAAGGTTACAGTAACAAGAAAAGAGTTAATAACTAACAGCTGAACCGATTTTCTTGGATTATAGCTAAAAAAACTCTCGATCGCTTACCTTTCAAACAAAAAAAACTAAATTAAAATCGGTTCATTAGTTTAGGAGTTACGATGCCACAGACAGATACACAGATACACACGTCAAACTTATAACACCTCTCTTTTTGGGTCGGAGGTTAAAAATAGTGTAAAACACTTTTAGGACCAATTATTTTAAGGATTAAAGTTTGAAATGTTTTGAACTACGATTTCTATGTGTATTGAAGCTACTACGCAATACGATTGACCAATTAAAACAAGATTTTTTAATGCAAATTGTACTCTTTGCTTAGGTATTTCTGGTTTACCAGAGAATGTATATAGTTTGACACTTAGTTAATCACTTTTGTTTGAAATAGCCTTAAAATCGTAGATACAGTTATTTTATTTAGACCAAGAATGGCTTGTTTGAATAAAATAAATCCATACTTATTAATATTATAAATGCGAAAGTGTGTTTGTCTATCTGTCTGCTACGCTTTCACGGCTTAACCGCTGAACTGATTGTAATGAAATTTTGTACGGACTTAGGATATATTCCGGGGAAGGACATAGGCTACTTTTTATCCCGGTAAAACAAACAGTTCCCGCGGGATTCCTTAATATTCATCCACTTGACCGATTTGTATGTTTGGTACCGAGGTAGCTTGCGTCCCTGTAATTGACATAGGCAATTTTTTATCCCGGAAAATCAGACAGTTCCCACGGGATCTTTGAAAACATAAATCCACGCGGACGAAGTCGCGGGCATCCTCTAGTAATAAATAATTTACTTTTAACATAATACGGACAAACTTTTTTAAGGAAAGTTATCTTAATCTTATTTCTGTTCACTATAATCTCTTAGATGCGCCCCATTTTATCCGATTTCATTAAAGCTCTTGTCTGCAACTAGCTCTACAGTGGAAATGGTATTAAACTATTCTCGCTTATAGGGTTACCAGGTCGTAAAATACATAAGCCAGACTCGGCGCTATATTTGGGCGGATTTTTTTAACCCCCGACCCAAAAAGAGGGGTGTTATAAGTTTGACGTGTGTATCTGTGTATCTGTCTGTGACATCGTAACTCCTAAACTAATGAACCGATTTTAATTTAGTTTTTTTTGTTTGAAAGGTGGCTTGATCGAGAGTGTTCTTAGCTATAATTCAAGAAAATCGGTTCAGCCGTTGGAAAGTTATCAGCTCTTCTCTAGTTACTGTAACCTTCACTTGTCGGGGGTGTTATAAATTTTTAATTTACACTTGTTATCAAAAAAGCCCAACATCATACTACTGGTTTCATTGTCATTCATATCATTTCACGCGGAAGATTTTTAAGTAGGTACATTCTAATATAAAAACATACCGAACACATACATATTTAATCATTTTGCAGATGCTATGTGTAACGCTGATAAAAGGCCTAACAAAAGCAGGACAGACCGGACACATAAATGTTTGGCCTGACAAAATACCAAACATATCCGGCTAAATCCGGACGCCTGGCTACCCTACTCGCAAACGAAACTACTCAGCGCTCGAATCACATTCACATCTCAGTATTATTTCCATCTAATAATACCAGAAACTATCCAATGACTTCGAGTGTGGGCAAAATATTATTTAAACTAACTGTTTCCCGCGACTTCATTTAATTTTTTTTAAATCCGTTGGAATTTGTGAAAATTCACTCTTAGTGCTTTTGGTATTTTAGGTTCGTTGGCTAACTTGGAATCATAATCATATGTAACTTGAAAATATAAACAACGGGGATAAAAGTACATGCCTATCATTCACAAACAAATTCTTCTTCTACTAAGCTCTCCTCTCAAAATGAAAAATGTTTGTAGTATCGACTAATTCTGACACATTAGTCGATACTACAGCTAATTTCTTAAACTGGACCCTTTCAAGTAAAGATTTTTATATAAACCTGTGAGGATGATACTGTCATTGGTTTTAGGTACGTCACATAGGTAGCGCTGGTGGTTTACTTAGTTGCGCGCCTAATTGGGTCTCGGGATATTGTTATTATCTGAGCTTCTGGTTATTATCTGCTCAGGGCTTCATAACCTGTTGGAAAATTCTAAGATGAATTAAATTTTTGGTGAGATGCAAGGGCATCTTATGTAAAAATGTTTGATTTTATTATAAAGAGAAAATTACTGACTTAATTAATTTCAATCAAAACTTATTAATCATTAACCTATTATAATATTATCACTACCTAGTACCACGCTACTTATACTTACCCATATTATAAATGTGAAAGTGTGTTTCTTTGTTGGTTTGTCCTCCAATCATGCCGCCACAAACCGATGCGCTCAATAGTTCAGTCAGTTCAATCAGTCAGTCAGTCAGTTAGTGAGTCACCTTTTTCTTTCATAATATATTTGGATTCCGATTTATACGTAGGCCTAATGAAGAAGGTTTTTCAGGTAAACCGATCCGATATCAAGCTCGGGCTGCCGTACAAACCTACATAATAGTCTTCTATTATATACATAATAGGCTTAGAATTTCCTAGATTTAGAGGAAAAAGGCATGTAAATAATCAGTAGTTTTTCCTAAATAGTAGAACTATTACTCAATGACAATTAACCTCCAATTGGGTCAGCCGCAACAACAATTAATAAACTGATGAGGGTCACAATCCCAACCACAGTGCGATGCGGGTTAACAAATTTCTGACTTCTGTGTATGTGTATTACTTACAGGTCTCGTGTAAGGACCACGTGGACAGTAGGTCTTGTGTTTAAATTCTGAACTAATATTTTCAACTAGCTGATGCCCGCGACTTCGTCCGCGTGGATTTAAGTTTTCCGAAATCCCGTGGGAACTTTTTGATTTTCCGGGATAAAAAGTAGCCTATGTGCTAATCCAGGTAAATATCTACCACCATTCCAAATTTCTGCCAAAACCGTCTAGTCGTTTATGCGTGAAGGAGTAACAAACATACACACACACACACACATACACACACACATACACACAAACTTTTATAATATTAGTGTGCGTGTGTGTGTGTGTGTGTGTGTGTGTGTGCGTGTGTGTGTGTGTGTTTTTTTTTTTTAATTTATAAACCAGAGCTTGGCAATCAGTGTTGGTAAATGATGATGCGGCCTAAGATGGACCGCGCTTACCTAGAAAATGCTTATTCACTCTTAACTTGAATATAAATATTATTGTGCCTATATTAAAAGTGGATGGAAAAACTGATTGATACCCGAAAGGCGTTTCATATCCTAGCGAGATCGGTTCGAATTAGAAACGAGGAGGCAAATCACTTTGTACGTGTTGGAATTTCGACTACTTACTTACGGCTACAGACTTTCACGATGCTAACTAACCGATTTTGAGGTAAGGTACAAAGTTAGCTCGCATCTCGGAGACGAACGTAGGCTACTCTTTGTCCCGGAAAATCAAAGAGAGACGAAATCCCGAGCATTATCTAATATACAACTGTATACCTAATATAATAATTATTATTTATTATAGTAGCTATACACTTACTTATTTAACAATGTTTTATTACCCGTTGCGTATGAGTATAATCAAATAACATCAGTAATTTATCAAACTCTCAACAACTTCGGAAATATCGGCATCGAAATTGAATTCGACAAGCACAGAACGCGTAATTAATTCCACGTAGCTAATGTACTTCGTGTGTTTACATATTAATATCTATACCTACATATGAATTATGAACTGACATACATATAGGTACAACTCAAACCGCTAGGTCCCGAGTCCCGACACTTGACATTTTATATAGCTTTTTAACCCCCGACCCAAAAAGAGGGGTGTTATAAGTTTGACGTGTGTATCTGTGTATCTGTGTATCTGTGTATCTGTCTGTGGCATCGTAGCGCCTAAACGAATGAACCGATTTTAATTTAGTTTTTTTTGTTTGAAAGGTGGCTTGATCGAGAGTGTTCTTAGCTATAATCTAAAAAAATCGGTTCAGCTGTTTAAGAGTTATCAGCTCTTTTCTAGTTTTCTTGTATAAAAGAAGGTTAGATAACCGTTAGGTTCATAATATTATGTCAATAGACAAATGTCAAGCTGTCAAGATGGACGTTGCCTAAATACATAATTATTTATTTGAAAATGATGTTTTGGAAAACTCAAATACTTTGGATCGTCGGGGGTGTTATAAATTTTTAATTTACACTTGTTTAATGTAATAAAATATTGGTCCAGATGTACTAATCCAAGTTGGCATGCAAGTACCTACAACAAAATTAAAAATTATGACATAATATATTACAATTGAAAAATTTAAAAACCCCCGACACAAAACCTCTAATAACTTTCAAACGAATGAACCGATTTTCTTGGATTATAGCTAAGCACAATCCCGATCAAGCCACTTTTCAAACAAAAAAAACTAAATTAAAATCGGTTCATTCGTTCAGGAGCTACGATGCCACAGACAGATACACAAACACACAGATACACACGTCAAACTTATTACGCCCTTTTTTTGGGTCGGGTGTTAAAAAAAAGGATTTTGTGAAGTTCTTTCTCGAGGATAAAAGCCCGCGCCCAGGAATCTTGTCGCCGGCGACTTTTTTCTCCTCTAGTCAGGCCCATATAGATGCCCATCTTGCCTAGAAGATGCCTATTCACTCTTGACTTAAAGGCCTATTTACCTATATTTTAATTTTACCTATGTGTAGGTCTGTGCGTTTATTAAATTAATCCGACCTTCATAACACAGCTCGTTTATCCTAACAAGGATCAGGTAAGCGGTATTAGACAGAGGGTCGAGTTTCCACCCAAGTGATTCCAAAATGTCTTGGGTCAAATACAAGTGTTAGAAGTAGATTTTACAAGTGCTTGCTAGAAATTAGATGTTTACGGTTACTGTTTACGAACTTCTTCATGCAAACGTACTGATTATTCTATTTTTTATTGTTCTAGATCTATAACTAAGCTACCATAAAACCCAAAATGCCTGACCATGAAACAACATCGCATGTTTTGAAAGTTACGATCCTTGATAAACCTATTACTATTTATTACCTATAATTTTGAGCCTCGATAGCTCAAAGGTTGAGGAGCGGACTGAATTCCGAAAGGTCGGCGGTTCGAACCCGACCTGTTGTACTATTGTCATACCCACTCCTAGCACAAGCTTTACGCTTAATTGGAGGGGAAAGGGGAGTATTAGTCATGATTAGCATGGCTAATATTCTTTTTTTTAAATGTATAAAAATACGATATTGTAAAATAATAATGTAGAGTCATACATTATAACACTTGATTTTTGTAGTTAATAAAACATTGCGCATCTCGCTTCTTAGTAGGTAAGTAGGTCCCGTCCGTAAATGCGAATGCGAAATACACATAAGTAGTTAGGTATGTTAGACTTGGAACTCTCACATAGCAACTAATCCTGGCTAAATCTCAAGAACATGAAAAAAATAGCTATACATACTTTAAAAATTTATATCGAAAATAGAAGCATAAAAAATATTCCGATTAATTAACGTTGTATTTTCCCCCGCTTCAAAATGTTTTCCAAGAGCTTTTAATTAAATATTGTCGTTAGTTGAAACAAGTATAACTAACTCCTTTGTTTCCACGTCGCGTCTTTCATTGAGCTACAAGGACGAAATATTATTATAGCACATTGTGTCGGTGAAATGAATTACTATATTATTGAAAAAGAGAGAGGTAATTATGAATTACTGTACTAAAACGGGAAAATTCTACGTTTTATTCTTAAATACTCTTGGAGATCTCCCTGGTGTACTAGTTAAACTATTACCTACTTACTAAAGTCATGTTACAGCCGCCAAATAGCAGCTATAAGACAAGACAGATCTAAACAAGTGTAAATTAAAAATTTATAACACCCCCGACGATCCAAAGTATTTCAGTTTTCCAAAGCATCATTTTCAAATAAATAATTATGTATTTAGGCAACGTCCATCTTGACAGCGTGACATTTGTCTATTGACATAATATTATGAACCTAACGGTTATCTAACCTTCTTTTCTACAAGAAAACTAGAAAAGAGCTGATAACTCTTAAACGGCTGAACCAATTTTTTTAGATTATAGCTAAGAACACTCTCGATCAAGCCACCTTTCAAACAAAAAAAACTAAATTAAAATCGGTTCATTCGTTTAGGCGCTACGATGCCACAGACAGATACACAGATACACAGATACACACGTCAAACTTATAACACCCCTCTTTTTGGGTCGGGGGTTAAAAAATATGTCACTTGAAAAGTTCCTTTACAGTAAATAACGGCCATCTTGCAAATAACGGCACCGTTATTTGACGTTACGGTGTCAACTGTTCTAGGAAAACGCGCCGCCTTATTTCTATAGACAATGTTTCAGTGATGTGAATTGCAATTGACGCTAGAGTAAGGCCGCTATGTGAACGCCAACGGCCTCCCACGGCTTGCGGCACGTCCCGTCCAGCTCTTCTGGAAGGTATTTCATAGAAATACACAGAAACCTGTGATGACGAATGGACGTGGAAACGTGAACACTGACAGTTGGCCTTGTCCACAAACAAAAAGTCGCTCTGCGCGCTATGGAGCGAGCTATGTTAATTATTACTCTCAGGATAAAATCTGGAACGAGGAAACAGAGAAGAACATAAGCGACCGACATAGTTCAAAGGATTAGCAAGCTGAAGTTGCAATGTGCAGGTCATGTCTGTCGCAAAACCGATGGCTGATGGAGCAGACGTGTTCTGGAGTAGAGACCGCGTACCAGTAAGCGCAGTGTAGGACAATCTCTGGCCCGCTGGACCGATGACCTGAAGAAGGTGGCGGGGAGCGGGTGGAGGACCGTGTTTGTTGGCGCGCTCTTGGAACGGCCTATGTCCAGCAGTAGACGCATACAGGCTGAAGTAGCATGGTGACACCGCGTCGCATGCTGCTGCTGCCTGCAGTCGACTGCGGCCTTGTACCATAACGAGTATTTTGGCAATTACCTATGAGGAAGCCAACGAATCGATAAACATATACACGTAACTGCCAAATACTACCCTGAAGGCAATTACACTTTCACTGTTATTTTACCCTACATAAAGCATTATTATATTTTTCCCCAACATCAAACAATTTTATATTCATGAGAAAACTTTCGCTATGATTTCACTTTGCATGAAATAATTACCCAAAGTTTGGAACAGACGACAATAACAAACAGGGATCAAAGGTCACAGTACCAACCCTACCCTAGTCATAAATACTACCAGTCAGGTGAAGTATAGATTGGAGGAGTTTGCAGGCTTTGAATGGAACTTTTCGATGAGGAACATTGTATCTATAGAAATTAATATTTTCAGCGCCTATCCATATCCATACTAATATTATAAATGCGAAAGTGTATCTGTCTTTTTGTCTGTCTGTCTATTTTGACGGAAGGTAGAGATGGCTTGCATTCTTGATATACTTTTTATCCTAGAAAATAATTAATTAGTTACTACGGAATTTTAAAACCTAAATCCACGCGTGCAACGTTATAATATACTTTATAATAAAACATAGATGCTGCCGTCTTTTTAAAAGCTTCGAGATGTGAAACTAATAGTACATTACAGTCCAGGCCTGAAATTTAAATTTGCCAAATTTCATCATTCTAGGCCACCGGGAAGTACCCTATTGGTTTTCTTAATCGACAGAACAGACGGACAGACAAACGGACAGACGGATAGACAGACAGATAAACAGACAACAAAGTGATCTTATAAGGGTTCCATTTTTCCTTTTGAGGTACGGACCCCTAAAAATGGAAAATTAAGCTATTTCAACCAGGATAGGCAATGCTTGTAAGCCCCTATGTGCACGCCACTGCTGCTAAAATTATACACTTACCTCTACGTCTATCAATTTTAACTTTTTAAATTAAATTAACTTCGAAACAACTCATTGTTAATAAAGTACCCATAAAGCCTTACCAACTTGAATGCCATCAGATTGAAATATCTTTAAGGATCCAGTCCAAAAATATTTCACGCCTGTGTCAAAGTGATATTTACCTTTCTGTTTGCTTATGAATGCCTCGGTACACATCACTGGCTTCGCTTTTGCGCCTTTTAATAAAACTGTGAAATTCTCCCTTGTAAAGGCTCTTTCAACGAAAAGGTTAACACAATAATATGAAACTTTTCAATTTATTCTATTGCTTTTTATAACATCATATGTATTTCATAACATTTTCATGGAACCTAATTATTATAAACAACATAATAGAGTATTCAAACTAACTTTGTAGAAAGCTAACGTTTCGGACAAAAATTACAAAGGACCAAGTAATTAATCGTAAGTAATTTGCGAAAAAACCAAGGGCATTGTTTCTAATAAATTGCGTAATTTGAGTAATAATTTGCAAACTAAGCTTTTACGTATATTGTAATTTGCGTGATTGGAGTACTAGTTTATTACTAAATAAAACTCTTCTGAGAATAATTCAGTTAGGTATATACTAGCTAATTTTAGACCCAATTTAGTAATGCGGCGATTTCTTTGCGCTTATATAACTATTTAATTACCAACTCCAGTTATAGATAGTATGTTTCATGATGTTTACCTGGAAAAAATAAAATAATATGTCAGATAGGTAGGTACATAAGGTTAATTTTTCGGATAAGGAACGAAAATTCATACATCATCCAAACCAGATCATTTTTTATACATAACAGCCCTTAAAATGAACTATACTACATACTGTGATAATACTATATACTATCTATTTAGAACAGCTAGACAGCTAGAATAAAAATTAGTATTTATAGTTTTTAACCCATGGATCTTAAATGAATGAATGAAATATGCTTTATTATACACCAATACGAAAAAGGAATTAAATTACGAAAAAAACGCAATAATTGACAAAAATAGAAGTAGGTACCTACTACAGTAGGCATATTTATCGGCGATCGCCTTCCGTACAGCGTGACGTTTATTTGATTATATGTTAAAGATTTTATGTGAAGAATATAATTTTTTTAATTATTTTTGTTTAATAATATTAAAGCCCCATAAACTATCCCCATACAAAACATCACATCATTTTATTACTACAGTCCAAGACCCTAATGAACTTTGAAGCGATCTCTGCCAAGCCACCATGTCATCTTGTTATCTTCATGAGTAGACATTTTTTGTAATGCATTTAACTTATATAACCCACATGTAAAATATTTGTAAAAAGACGACGCAAACTGCAAGAATTCCCGACTCATGAGTAGACATTTTTTGTAATACATTTAACGTATATAACCCATATGTAAATTTTTATACATAAGAAAACCCATGCAAGCTGCAAGAATTCGCGACGTCGTCGACTTCACTCGTTATTATTCAGCGCCGTTGAACTGCGCTGGCCATAAAGTTAGAAATCTTCATAACACATACAGATCCAGCATACATTTAATTACATTGTCGCCTTTTCCTTTTATCCGGGCTCCGTGATAATAAACTGGTGCCCGAAGGCGGTCAAGTCTTTGTTTAATTTCCGCCCCGCTTAATTGTCGTGAAGTTGCGGCACTCATAAACCGCGCAACGGGATTGAGGGATAATAAAGGACATAAGGGATAAGGGCGTAAAGTGTCAAGCCGGGAAACGTTGTTTACCCAAACATTGTTTATTTACATCACTAAATTACACAAACGAATTATAGGACTAAGAGTAGTCCAAAGAACCAACTAGAGAGATAGAAGTCTTTATTGCACACAAAAACATGTAAACAACCAACACAGAAGGAAGAAAACAGATAAAAAAACAATTGTGTGCAAAGGTGGCCTTATTTCTTATTGCTAGGACGCGACGTCACGGTGTCTGTGTCTCTTGGTTTTGGAATAAAGTGCGATTTGAAGCGGTCAAGAATTCGCGGCACGCAAGTTCTGTGATGTCATAAACTGTTGGGAAGATTGCGGTTTTGTTGAGGAATTTTGATGACGCTTATGGGACAGCTGTGGGAATGTAAAGTATGTGTGTTCATGACATATTATATGAGTATTTTTATTTTTTATTTTACACCCTTAAATGCGGCTGTGCTTGCTTTTGAAATGAACTGCTAACCAAGTCCCGCACGCTAGGTAGGTATTAATTATAATCTAAATCTAAATAGTAGGTGTTAACACATACACACACCCTGAGTATTTCCCTATTATCATGTAGGTCTACTTGTACCTATCAATACCTATTTTAAACGTACAAGTGTAAATTAAAAAATTTCAACACCCCCGACAAATCATTTTCAAATAAATAATTATGTATATCTAGGCAACGTCCATCTTGACAGCTTGACATTTGCCAATTGACACTTGAATATTATGAACCTAAAAGGGTTATCTAACCTTCTTTTCTACAAGAAAACTGGAAAATAGCTGATAACTTTTAAACGGCTGAACCAATTTTTTTGGATTATAGCTAAGAACACTCTCGATCAAGCCACCGTTCAAATAAAAAAAAGTAAATTAAAATCAGTTCATTCGTTTAGGCGCTACGATGCCACAGACAGATACACAGATACACAGACACACAGATACACACGTCAAACTTATAACACCCCTCTTTTTGGGTCGGGGGTTAAAAATAGTAAATACCAAAGTAATTGACATTGGTTGACGAGTGGCTGGGACTTTAAGGTGCCCACGCACTCGAACTGCAAATAAATAAATTGATTGATTGATTGACTGCACTACGACGTACGCAGTGACGTACGCATTGCGTACGTCACTGCCGCGCGTCGCGGCTGGAGAGAAGATCGTGCGGGGCGCTGACGCGACGTGCAGTTCCGCTGCAGTGCAGTTCAAGTGCGTGGGCACCTTTAAACTGTCTTGAAAAACACGTTCGCAAGACGTAACTAACGGACGAGTGAGTTGAAAACTTACGACTCAAGGCTAGCTATATTCAATTATGCCTGGGCTACTGCATAGTACCTGACCACAATTATACAACTGGTGTATTGTAAATTCTTCTTGACTTGTTCATTAATGTAGATAATATATTTGTATCATCAATTCATTCACTATATGAAACAAAGCACAGAACAGGAGATAGGGAGCGAATAACAGTCAACTTTGAAACTAAATATCACAATATTTCCAGCTATGGACTATTCATCCAGTCATATTATAATAATTTATTACAGTTACATAGCCAGTTCCGAAAAAACACCGTCGTAAAATAATACCGAACTATTTTGTCGAGATCCGTCACGTATTGCCCTGACTTGTATGAATTTTAAAACGGACCTCACAGCCTTTTCCATACGCGAGCTTAATTGGTTTTTCAATTTTACTTTTTGATGCAAACTGGCACAATATATTTTGAAACGAAACGTTTAACCGTATCTCGTTGTTTCATTTTATTCCAACTTTTTGTTACTTTTGATCTTTTAAAGTGTTTTTATTGCTTTCGTTTTGTAAGTACAAAATGTCGGCATTGTATTATTGTGTACCTATACTGAATAATGTATGATTGATGTAAACGTGTAAATCATTCATGATACTGAATCAATTTTTTGGGCTTTATCTCGATTGCGTGATAAAAAAATGTTTCAATGAAACTTAAAGCTAGCCTAATTCTATACATGCCTGCGTGGAATGGTGCCTGCATTTATAATTTATAATACTGGCTGCATATCCGCGCCGGACAGCCATAGGCTGACCATTGCGCAAAAAATGAACCAGCCCTTCTGTCACCAGATTAAACCATTAAACGAGGCCATTAAACGAGGTGAAATGTAACAGATCTTTAGCGTAGAGACTGCAGGGTTTTCAAATTTTTACTCCGGCCAGCGGAGTAAAAATTTAACTCTCGAAAAAGTAAAGATACAGGAATTTTTAAGAGCTTGCTAATTGATTGCAACATCGCCGCTTGAATATTCCGCTAAAAACGCCTGCTTTGGTGATATGCTTGGCATGGGGAATGATCTGGGAGCCCACCACAATTGTCTCAACAATTATTTCAATTAAACCATTGTGTGATTATTGGGAAAAGGTCATGACCCTCAACAGTGAGGAAGATGGCACAAAAACCTAAACACCTAATCACTGCCCATTAAAATTTGTTTCAATGCGCATCAAGAAGTGCCGAACGGATGACGGGGCAGGAAGGCAAGAAGTAATTAATATCCATTACAGAAAATCAATCAAATCTCTAATTGAATTCCAGATGAAATATCTACGTATACTTTTACTACGTAAGGTAACAACACTTTGATTACTGAGAAATTTTACTCGTATTTTACTCCTTTTGAGTAAAGAAGGCCGGCTATAAACATTTCACACCCGTATCAAAGTGTGCTTTCAATTTTCCCGTTCATGAATGCTTCGGTACACCTCGCCGCCTTCGCTTTTGAACCTTTGAGGGGTAGGAATAATAATTCTTGTAAGAGATATATCATGCTGATCTTAGACTGGCCTAACCCAATTTATTTTTCAATAGCTGAATTATAGTGACTAAAGAAAATTATTTATATCTGTAGACATCTATTATCTCCCTATGGCTCTTTCAAAATCAATGATTATCTCTAATGGTAGATGAATGAATGAATGAATGAATATACTTTTATTGTACACCACAAAATTAGTACAGAAAAACACATAAAAAGCTCAACAAAATATAGGTACAATTTGGCGGCCTTATCGCTACCTAGCGATCTCTTCCAGGCAACCAAATCAATCAAAACAATCAACCAAAGCAATCAGTGACTCATCAAGGTTTAGCCCAAACCCCCGAGTCTATTGAGCTAAAAACTTGTGCAGAGATTCCTTTTATAATTTAGAAAAGGAATAAAGCAGGATTTTTTGAAATTCCTACAAATAAAGCCACCGGCGGTCGCTAGTATAGCCGCCCTCGGCTAAGGCTCGCGCCAGTAAAAATAAAATTATTAAGGCATGGCAATAAAATTTTGTAATCACATTTTTCTCATAACACTCAAACGATTGAATATCATCATCAGGATTAATCAATGTTCAACCATCGCCGGACCACCACTGAGAACGGAATTCCTCTCATAACGAGAAGAGCTTAGGCCATAATCCTCCAAACTGGCCAAGTGTGGATTGATATGTGGATACTTCACCATTAAAGCAAGTAACTAATGTTTAGTAAAAACACACATAGCTCCGAAAAGTGAGAGTACTCGGAAATTGAACTCAGGACTTCCAGAACAGGAGGTTGAAATCCCACTGGGCTGTTAAACTGGGCTATTACCTATTAATAGAGTTAATGCAGGCTTTTAGGACAAATTGATTAGGGCACTGGGGCATTTATTCTAATATTTATAAGGGTCGCATGTTCAGTAATCGGCCATTGCCCGCAAGTAATTTGTTCATATTTGAACAAAGTGCCCCCTAAACATGAGGGGTCTCATTTGAATAATTTCAATTACGGGATGATTTGGGACAAGACCTCTTTGACGTAAGTAGGATAATTTCTCGTTAGCCAACTTCATTTACCCCGTGATATTTATATCTGGACATACACAGGCCTATCGTTATAACACAGAATACTTAATAGAACCTTAAAGGTATATATTATAGAAGGCTTACTCCACAAAAACGTTTAAGCAAATAGGGGCTCTTGCTACTTCGTGATAAAGTGCAATTATGCTCGCACAACAAGACGTTCTCAAATTTAACAAACGCCTCTCTTTCTATCACAAACATTCTTACTTAAGGTGGAAGCGACGGGCCTGCCCGAGAAATTCAAATTTAATTTGGTTTTTCGCATTTTTTAAACTAATACGACAAAGTAGGCTTATGGCATTCTATTTGTGACAATAACAGTATCATCCCCACCTATTTATATTAAACTTTTTACTTGATAGGGTCCAGTTTAAGAAATCAGCTCATCAGAAATCATCAGAAAAATTTGTGAGAATAGTCGATACTAGAACTAATTTCTTAAACTGGACCCTTTCAAGTAAAGATTTTTATATAAACCTGTGACGATGATACTGCCATTGTCGCAATTAAAATAACATAAGCCTACGTTGTCGTATTAGTTTATAAATTGCGAAAAACTAAATTAAATTTGAATTTCGTGGGCAGGCCCGTCGCTTTCACCTTAAGTATATCTCTTGTCAGATTGTAGGGGATCGTGAGCCGCCGCGTCTCTTGCTATATTCATTAAAATAATACTTACTTCACTTATTTAAGTATCTAATCTTAGTTTTAATCCCGGGAAATCAAAGAGCTCATATTTTTAAAAACTTAACCTTGACCAACGCGGACAAAGTGATAATAAAACCCCTTATGCCTACACAACTACAATTTTCCGGGCGATTTATCATCATTCATCATCATTCGGTGGCATCTTCAAACTGAAAATCGACGATAAGCCGGAGAAAACTTTTGCGGTCATGTCAGGTCCCTTATAAATAATAATCGAACCAATTCCCTCTTTGTCATCCAGCTATCTGGCTATCTTGTCTTCGAGAATCACCCGTGGAAACTTGTAGAAGGTCTCGCTTATTTCCTAGGACTTCGTCCGCGTGGACTAACTACACTTTTGAACCCCTATTTTACGAGGTTGAATTTTCAAAACTTCTTTCTTAGCGGTTGTCTACGTCATAATCTATCTGCATGCCAAATTTCAGCCCGATCCGTCCAGTAGTTTGAGCTGTGCGTTTATGGATCAGTCAGTCAGTCAGTCAGCTTTTCCTTTTACATTAAAAAAGCGATTGCCAATTGCTATCATTTCATAATTCCTCAAAATTACTGAATAATCTCTGTTTGTTGCTTAAATTTTTTCGTAGTTTGTACTGTGTCGCTTTTAATCCAAATAAAGAATCATTTATTTTTAGGTACTAGAGGCCCGCGACTTCATCCGCGTGGATTTAGGTTTTTAAAGAACCCGTGGGAACTGTTTGATTTTCCAGGATAAAAAATAGCCTATGTCCGTCCCCGGGATATAAGCCAACCCTGTACCATATTTTGTCAGAATCGGTTAAACTGTTGGGCCGTGAAAAGGTAGCAGGCAGGCAAACAGACAGACAGACAGACAGATACTTTCGCATTCATAATATTAGTATGGATTTATTTTATAATCCTAACCCTTAGGATGCTCAGCGTTTTTATTACCGTATTTTTTAACTTTAAGCTGCTCTCGTGTAAAGTTGCAGATTTACAGACCCTACAGTGTTGATGCGTGACGCTTTGATGTGTGCATGAAACCCACATCAGTCGACATGCGGGCGGAACCTCTCGCGGCTTGTAGGACGATACACATTCTGTGAAGTGTTTAGTAGAAAACTGGTGTTCACGCAGCTGTTGTTAGTAATTTCTAAATTGATTTGATTGGTCTAAAAACAGTGCTATCCATTTTACCATGTTCCCTGTGGACAGGAAACAAGCCTAAAATAAAAAAATTGCAGGTACTTATCTACTTACTTTAAGTAGTAGTAGTATGTTAAGTAGTAGTTTTATACTAGTAGTAAGTAGCACCAATTTGCTACTGACATCGGTAGGCTTAGTATGAGATTTTATATTGTACCAACGTTGATAAAATTTAAACATGGAAAACACAACAACGCTACAGTTTAAAAGATATCCTTATTATTAGCCATTTTAATCATGACTAATACTCCCCTTTCCCCTCCAATTAAGTCTAAAGCTTGTGCCAGGAGTGGGTGCGACAATAGTGCAACGGGTGGGGTTTGAACCGCCGACCTTTCGGAATTCAGTCCGCTACTCAACCGTTGAGCTATCGAGGCTATTTTACAATGTTTCAGCTTAGACCATTGAATATGATATTGTCTGGTGGGGGGCTTCGGCCGTGGCTAGTTATTACTCTACCGCCAATGCCGTGTCGCCAAGCGATCTAGTGTTCTGTTCGGTATACCGTTTCCAAGCTAGCCCGCTTCTTAGACTGCATCATCACTTACCACCAGGTGAGATCGCAGTCAAGTTACTAACTTGTGACGAAATAAAAAATAAAAAAGTGATGTGAAGGCAGATGTTAAAGTGTATTTTACTTTACACTAAAGTGTTTGGAAGGTCAGATTTTATCAACGTTGGTGAGATGTAAATTCTCATATTACGCTACTGTACATATTCGTTTCGTTGAGTGCTGAGAGCATTCGCCGAGCGCGATGGGCCAAATTATACAAGGGACATAACAGTATTAATACTCTGGTACAATTTCAATGGAAAATCCATTTGCGTGGAAGTAATGCTATTGGTTTTCATTCCGGTGGGCATCGGTGAACAATCGTCACCATTAGTGGTCGCGCGCGTTCATTCGAATTGTGATCTTTTTAGTCCTGAAAATATATCACTAGATGGTGCCCGCGACTTCGTTCGCGTGGATATAATTTTTTTAAAACACCCTGTAACTCATTGATTACAAGTGTAAATTAAAAATTAATAACACCCCCGACAAGTGAAGGTTAGAGAAACTAGAAAAGAGCTGATAACTTTCAAACGGCTGAACCGATTTTCTTAGATTATAGCTAAGAATACTCTCGGTCAAGTCACCTTTCAAACAAAAAAAACTAATTTAAAATCGGTTCATTAGTTTAGGAGCTACGATGCCACAGACAGATACACAGATATATACACACGTCAAACTTATAACACCTCTCTTTTTGGGCCGAGGGTTAATAAAACAACACATTATGTGACGAGACATTATATAACATCAATAATTTTTTTCAACTAAGACATTTTTAATTTTGTATTAGGTATGTTTAAGACAAACTAATGTTTTTGCATGCCAACTTGGATTGGTACAGCCAATGACCTTCTAAAACCTTTTAGAAGGTCATTGGGTACAGCTGACCAATATTTTATGTACGTCTGAATTTGCGAATAATTGAAATTGAAATTAAAAATTGAATGATTTCCCGGGATAAAAAGTAGCCTGCCACTTCTTAAGTTTTTAACTATGCCCATCCGATCCTTTGCTCCGTTGCCACGTGATTGAAGGACAAACCATCATATAAACATACTTCCACATTTATAATATGAGTAGTGATAGGTTTACTTTAAGTTTGAATTTTTTTACGTACATGAGGCAATATATTATTCCCTTCTTTGATTTGCCTAGAACAAAAGCGAAATACCTACCTCTGTAAAAAAGCAAATTTTAATGAAAAACTCTCACTTCGTAGAGCGCAAAAATTAATTTTTCGCTTTTAAACAATTAAAAATATCGTCGAAATGCTTTTCAGCTGCAAGTAAACGCCAAAGTTGCAATGAGATTTTCAGTAGGTACGTATTTGTTAAACTGTGCCATTTTCGTTTCTTGCGTCCGCTTTCAAACTGAAAACTTCCATGCAATTTGAACAGTCTTTAACTACAGAAACTCTACAGGGCTCTCTCCGTCATTTACTCCATACAATCGTAGTTCCAATTTCATTTGAATTTTAAGCAACCAAAGTCCATGAAATTTTGCAGACATATTCTAGAAACTAATGTCTTGTGCCTGTGGTGTTCTAGATTTTTCTAGAAATATGTAGTTTTAAAATTACAGAGGCTCAAAGATTTGTTTGTAAATTTTTAAGACCGCGTAACTTTGAAACCGAATATTTTAACAGAAATTTGGAAAACTACAGGCATAGATATTAGTTTCTAGAATATTTTGCAAAATTTCATGGACTTTGGTTGCTTAATGTTCAAATGAAATTGGAACTACGTTTGTATGGAGCGAGTGATGGAGAGACCCCTCTTAAGGAAAGATAATATACCTACTTGCTTAATATTAATAAATTGTCATCATCATAATCGTCACCACAATCCATCGCTGCCCGCTACCAGAGTAAACTATGGTGCTACTAAGGATCTCCTTTCAGAATGAAAAAGGTTAAGGCCATAGTCCACCATGCTGACCAGATGTTAAACACTAGGCTAGGCTATCACTGCATAGTGATTCTATTTAGCAGATCGAGCTTTTATCATATTCGGTACACTGAAACGACTGGGTCCACGAGCTTTGCCTAAAAGTTTAACAAAGTTGTTGAAAAGCTTACGCAGATAATGCCAAAGAAAATTTTACTAAATTTTATATTACTATCGCAAATATTTCTATTTCCTGGCAAAACAAATCTCATTGAAAAATGTTACTTTCTCTATACGAAAAGGAAGTTTATTTTCGAAATACTTTTCCTCATAAATTCCGATCCTATAATAGTAAAGTGGACCCCTAAGTGGGTAAGTCTTTGTCCAGTTTCCGGTCCGTTTAATTGTCGTACCGCTGTGGGCAGTAAACTACAGGAACTATTGCAGGACAAAGGACTTACGGGATCGCTGCGGTAAGTTTACACAAAGCTGAAGAATTTCATGTACAATAAAGTGTTGCCTCGTCTCTTCGTTACTAAACAACTCTTTTTCTCCATACAAGGAACTACAAGCATAATTTCACGTTGGATCCATTAAAATAAAACTAACTAAGTAGATGATGCCCGCGACTTCATCCGCGTCGATCTAGGTTATTCAAAATTCCGCGGGAACTCTTTAATTTTTCAGGATAAAAAGTAGCCTATGTATTAATCCAAGGTATAATCTATCCGCATTCCCAGCCAAATTCGACGAGTAGTTTTTGCGTGAAAGAGTAACAAACATACACACACACATACCTTCACACTTCACACACAAACTTTCGCCTTTATAATATTAGTGTGAAGTGTGATAACCAGGCAGGCTCACGTAATTAGTCGAAGGTCTGGGGTCCTTTTTCAAAGGGTCTCTGCTCGTGATGCGAGGCGAATGAGACTGTGCGCTGTGTGTGCTTCGGCACGCACAAACCGCTGTGGCTCCAGAACATCTCCCGATAGTACCTGCAGATCTTTATCGCAGGCATTGTCACCGTAGTTTAGGCATGCAAAGCTAGATATTTAATTACTTACGCACATAACTCCGAAAAGTTAGAGGTGCGTGTCCGGGATCGAACCCCCGACCTCCGATTAGGAGGCGGACGTCCTAACCACTAGGCTATCAAAGCTATAATAACATACCTATGCATAAAGAATTAAGACCTTCATCGTGAAATGAGTGGCATGTCCCATAAAATTGTTGTGAGGATCGACTCGAGGTTGGAACAAAGAGTTGTCATATTACTAGAGCAGCAATTTGCAGCTAATAGGACTAAATCTGACTGATTTAAGAATTCAGCAGTCAAGCTCTTTTTGTCATTCAGTGGATTGGTGACGGACTTGAATTAAAGTATTCTATCAATGTTATAGTACAAAACTGTGTACGGACACAGATGCACTTCGTATCAGTTCTTCACTTTCATTATCAATCCGATACGTTTGAAGAAAGATTAGAGCTAGACGCAGGACCTCCGGCTATACGTTCTTTTAGAATAGAATAGATTTTTATTCAAGTAGACTTTTACTTGAGCTTGTGAATCGTCAAATAATTTACCACTGTGTCGGAATGCCGTTCCTACCAAAAAGAACCAGCAAGAAACTCGGGGGTTGCTCTTTTCAATTCTTCAATTTACAATAATATGCTATACTATACAAGCAATTGCAGCCCCGCGCATTGCTGGAGCGAATCAACAACACTGCCAACTTTCTAACCCTGGGCTGTTACAAATAATTTCTTAGAAAACTCACCAAACCAAGACTCAAAGGTGCAACCCCTACTGCATTGTCATATAATTAATTATTACTATTACATTAGTTCGATTGTAACCATAGTAATGATATCGCTATCTTTATTGACGCAACTCCTATACCGATACTATAATTTACTTATTTATTTAGTAATTAAAATGACTGGTCTAAATGTAGTGCTATCTTTTCCCTAGGGAGCATTGTGATAGGAATAGCAACACTTTAGACCTGTAATTTTAGTTTGGAGATTGTGAGCAGCAGAATTAGTCGTATCCTATGTTTACTTGAAATTTTCCTCAATTCTAAGATACACTTTTGTATCTCATTCGGAGAGGCGCCGTTTTGTAGCTAATGATGAATATTTGCTCCTCTATGTGTTAACTCAATGGCTCGGCACACCAATTTGCATATTATTGCATTCTCGACTAAATAATGAGGTGTCACCACAGATTCCGCCGTTCTCGACAAGGGTGATTAGGGGCCCTTTTAGCTTTTGAACATTTACTATGATTGGCATGTCATCATATTCAACACGTTTTTAACCCCCGACCCAAAAAGAGGGGTGTTATAAGTTTGACGTGTGTATCTGTGTATCTGTCTGTGGCATCGTAGCTCCTAAACTAATGAACCGATTTTAATTTAGTTTTTTTTGTTTGAAAGGTGGCTTGATCGAGAGTGTTCTTAGCTACAATCCAAGAAAATCGGTTCAGCCGTTTGAAAGTTATCAGCTCTTTTCTAGTTCTTACTGTAACCTTCACTTGTCGGGGGTGTTATAAATTTTTAATTTAGACTTGTATATTATACAAACTATAGTCTATCCACGGAGAAACGTTATTAAAGGACTTTCTCTGTTTCGTAATTCCATACAAATGACGAAGACAAAAAGTCAGTGGGCGTAAACTACATATTTTGAGTGACCAACCAATCACAAACGAGCCTCAGTTTTCCGTACTAATTTGGTTCCCTGGATAAGGTCATAAAGGAAATACTCTATAAGTACATAACTTTTTATTATACTAGATGATGCCCGCGGCTTCGCTCGCATGGATTTAGGGCTTTTATAATCTCGTGGGAACTCTTCAATTTTCCGGGATAAAATGTAGCCTATTTCCGTCCCCGGCATGCAAGCTATCACTATAGGTAGCCGTCAAAATCGGTTGAATAGACGGGCGGTGAAAAGCTATTTAGACAGATAGAAAGACAGACACACTTTCACATTTATAATATTAAGTATGGATTGTATTCTTTTCCGAATTTATAACACAATAGTAACTGACTGTATTTTTATCATCTAATAAAACAACACAACAATACAATAAACACACATGAAACCCCATAAAGACTAAAAGTCAACTGAAAGCTAACTCAAAGCAATAAATGCTTCGGAATATTACTAGACCGACGCCGCTAGGTTATTGGAAACGTATAAAGGCGATATAAAGTGACAATATTCAACGTTTTACTGGAAGCCATTGTAGACTTGTCTATTCTTCAAAAAAAAAGCCTGCGTGTCCCATTGAAAACCTCGTTTTTTAGGGTTCGCTTACCACGCTTGCCTAGAAGATGCCTATTCACTCTTTATTCAAGTAAAAAGTACCTACTTGGCAGGATTTATTATAGACTAGGTATAGTATTACAGTCACAGTTTATATTATATACAGATTAAAAGATGGGGTTATTCAAGGGGCGGACCAACGAATTCCAGAAAGGCACACATCGGCGCAGGTTCCTCTGGTGCTGCAAATGTTCATGGGCGGCGGTAATCACTTAACATCAGGTGACCCGCTTGCTCGTTATTTTTTAACTGACTTCCAAAAAGGGGGCACTTTTTTCATTTAAAAAATACGGTGCATATTCAAAATGTGTTTCCCCTAAGGGATAAATAAGGAATATTTTGCGAACAACCTCGAAACCCGTGTGGAGTGTTAATGAACTATCGCCCCAAACGTGTGGTATTACAAATTATATCGGCGCCTTAATTGGATCCCCCGCAGCGACCTCGTAACGAATGTGTACTCATATTCGGTATACGAGGAAATTGGAATCCCGGTCCATCTAGAGGTCAATAAAATACGCAAAAAGACTGATTTATAAATATATTTTTTAAATTTTTACAAAGGTAGCTATCGTATCGATGCAGCAGCGCAACACAAACCAACAAATAATGCGCCTTCAAAAATTATTTATGTCACTGTACTAACCAAGTTTCAGAGGTTTATAAACATAACTAACTAGGGAACAGCATCAAATGAATTCTATCCTATATATTCTAGAAAACTAATTTGTATAATTCCAAGATTTGAAGTAAATATTCAAAATGTGTTTCCGTTAAGCGATAAATAAGGAATATTTTGCGAACAACGTGGAGTGTTAATGAACTATCGCCCCGAACGTGTGGTATTACAAATTTTATCGGCGCCTTAATTGGATCTCCCGCAGCGACCTCGTAACGAATGTGTACTCATATTCGGTATACGAGGAAATTGGAATCCCGGTTCATCTAGAGGTCAATAAAATACGCAAAAGGACTGATTTATCAATATATTTTTTTAATTTTTACAAACGTAGGTATCGTATACCAGCAGCGCAACACAAACCAACAAATAATGCGCCTTCAAAAATGATTTATCTTATTGTACCTACTAACCAAGTTTCAGAAGTTTATAAACATACATAACTAACTAGGGAATAAAATCAGATGAGTTCTATCATATATTCTAGAAAACTAATTTGTATAATTCCAAGATTTGAAGTAAATATTCAAAATCTGTTTCCGTTAAGCGATAAATATGGAATATTTTGCGAACAACGTGGAGTGTTAATGAACTATCGCCCCGAACGTGTGGTATTACAAATTATATCGGTGCCTTAATTGGATCTCCCGCGGCGACCTCGTAACGAATGTGTACTCATATTCGGGACACGAGGAAATTGGAATCCCGGTTCATCTAGAGGTAAATAAAATACGCAATTAATATTATTCATGTACTATTCATTAGTAGTTAGTAGGTAGTACATGTTTTCATGGAAAATTCATTTAGCATTTAACTAGATACAATATAATTAGAACTTTTTACAAGTATTTTTACTAACTCGTTAAGTTAACTAAGTTTAACAAACGAAATATCAATTATTTCATTTCATTTGAACTGTTTTTGTGACATCATTTCGTGAGGGCATTCAGCAGGTCTTGGAATTCAAACGATTATAATATATAAACTTAGAATACCTAGCACACGAATATGTGGGTGCGTATTTCTAATCAGGTCTAAAAATCTTAGGGTACAATCTATTATATTAATTTTAATAATATTACTAGAAAATAATTTACTAATCTAAGGGTAGCTTAAAAAAAAACTTGACGCCTGTACTGACTTTCAGCATTTGCGTTGACAATCTCTTCAAACGATTTTCTCGCTGGTTCTTCTCGGTAGGAAAGGCATTCCGAACCAGTGGTAGATGCTTTTCACGATTCAAAAGAACTTGTAAAAGTCTTGGAATAAAAATATTTTGAACTAGAGGATATCCGCGACTTCGTCAGCATGGATTTAGGTTTTTAAAGATCCCGTGGGAACTATTTGATTTGCCGGGATAAAAAGTTGCCTATGTCCGTCCCCGGGATATAAGCTAACCCTGTTCCAAATTTCGTCAAAATCGGTTAAACTGTTGGGCCGTGAAAAGGTAGCAGACAGACAGACAGACACACTTTCGCATTTATAATATTAGTATGGATGGATTTGAATTTGAATTTGAACAGTTTAAGATCGCTCTACGCAAATTGTATAATACTCGTAACGTGCGTGTAAATGCACGTTCAGGCAAAGTTCGAGTGCGCAAATCGTCCAAACTGGAAGAGCAATCTGACACTATCAGAAAGAGATAGAGATAGAAAGAGACAGCTTTGCGTGCTCTCCAAGGCACGTCGATGAAAATAAAAAATTTATTGACAGAAAACCCCAATATCAAATTGATTTGGGCCCTACCCTGGAATCAAACCCAGGACCTCATTATCCACCATCCATACTAATATTATAAATGCGAAAGTGTGTCTGTCTGCTACTTTTTCACGGCCAACCCGCGGAACCGATTTTAATGAAAGGTACAGACTTGGGATACATCCCGGGGAAGGACATAGGCTAATTTTTATCCCGGAAAATCAAAGAGTTCCTACGGGATTTAAGAAAATCGAAATCCACGCGGGCGAAGCCGCGGGCATCCGCTAGTCAAACATAATAAACCAACGAGTTTAGAAAATAAAACGGGTAACGTCACGCCACGTAAGCTGGGTGGTCGTTGGTAAACAACAGGGGAATTTGGACAAATATCATAAAATTGAAAGCGAGTCATAAATATCCCAGACCGGCTGACGACATGGTTTCACCGAAGTCGAATCTCAAAACTTAATGTCCTTAGTTCTTACCAAACATTATTTACTATCGGATGCCCGCGTCTTCTACCACGGGATGTAGGTTTTTTAGATTAAGAGGGGTCTCTCCGTCACTCGCTCCATAGAAACGTAGTTCGTCTCTTATTTGAATACTAACCAATCATATTCAATGAAATTTTGTAGAAACGTTCCGGGAACTAATATGGCCTGTGGTTTTCGATATTTCCGTTAAAATATTCGGTTTCGAAGTTACGCGGTCTTAAAAATTCACATACAAATCTTTGATCCCCTGTAATATTAAAAGAACATATTTCTAGAAAAATCTAAAACACCACAGGCACAGATATTAGTTTCTAGAATAGGTCTGCAAAATTTTATGGACTTTGGTTGCTTAATATTCAAATGAAATTGGGACTACGATTGTATGGAGTAAGTGACGGAGAGAGCCCTGTTAAGCCTTTAAATCTTTGATTTTGATTTACGACAGGCCAGCCACCGTAATTTGATAGACAATACGGTTTAAGGAGCGAACTAAAATCACAAAGGTCGACAGTTCAACCCAACCCGTTACTCTATTCTCGTATCTACTCCTTTTTTTCGTGAGGAAAATCCGTCATGGATATCACTGGCCACGGAGGAGCACAGTGGCTATGTCCTAGCAAAACTTACGCTTAGTTGGAGGAAAAAGGGGGTATTATTTTTGAAAAATTAAAAAAAAATGAGACGATCCCAATCCCCTCACTCTGACAATGGCACTCTTTCTGAAATATATTGTTGCACCAAAAATATAATGACTGATACAGCTTTTCCGTAATCGACCAGCTGGGAAATATCCTATATCCGTCTTAATAGCTTCTCTTTGAATCTCGATCGATTTAGCGTTAAAACCCTAAAAATAATAGTTACCTACGCCGGTAGGTATCAAAATATATTCGAATTTATAAAAAAAAAATTATAAACAACGAAAATTACACGAGGAAATATCCATTTATTTGTTCTGGAATAGTAAGCGAAACTTGAAAACTTCAGTAACAGCTTTCAAGCAAAAGTAGTGAAAATCGCATTGCAACTTTAACGCTTATTTGCAGCTGAGAAACATTTCACAGCTACTAATAATTGGAAAACATTAGTAAATACCTCGTTATTTTCATTACTGGGCAAATTAATGATGAACGCTTACTTGCAGCTGAGAAACATCTTAGACTGCATCATCACCTTATCATTATTGGAAAACGTTAGTAAATACCTCCTTCTTTTCATTAAGGGCAAAATAATAATGAGTTCGGTCGGGCTCTTTCGCCAGGACAACAAATTTTATGCGTTGATTAAAAGCAGTGATAGCTCAGTGGTTAACATGTCGGCCTCCTATTCGGAGAGTCCAAGGTTCGATCCCAGGAATGCACTTATTAACTTCAAACTCCTTTTCAGGGTTATGTGCGTAGCTTTAACGGTGAAGGAAAACAACATGAGGAAATCTGGATGCGTGAGAGTACTCAAATCTGTGTTAAATCTGTCAATCTGCATTTGGCCAACGTGGTGGACATGTCAATATAAAAAAGCCGTTTTCTATGAAAAGAGCGGAGCTCTTTTCAAATTCCCAGTAGTGTACAGCGATGGGTTGATAATGATGTTTTTTTTTAATTTGTTTATTGTAATGCACTGACACGAATTTTAATTTACATCTCGCCAAACTCCACAGCAGTTTGTTGGCGAGTTTGCGTTCATAAAGTATCTCTAGGCAATACTTATTCTATGCATTGTGCTTACTGTGTGTTGGATTAACTAACAAAAGTAATTATTGTATTCTATTCTAAATTTTTAGAATCGTATAATATAAAGGCTCAATAAAACTGACATCCCAGGTCAGTGCGCTTTTAACAGACGCATCACTAGAAGTCTTGAACCTCAAGCTATCCTCTGCAGTAACGAATATAAATAGTTTAACGTAGTTTTCAAATCAGCGGGCAATCTCAATATTTATAAAAAAAGTACTACCAAAACATAGATAGGTATATTGCAAACGGCTTTTCATTTTTTAGAAATTCCAAAAAAATAAGATCTTAATCTTTAAGATCTATTTAATTAAATTCATTATCTTGATTAAACTCTGAAAACTGGCTAGACTAATTCAATTCGCTATCTCTTAGAAAACCTTTGAGAACTTTTAGTAGTTCTTAAGAAATTCTCTTAAAACTTTTTATTGAAAACGGATAAGGCTAGTAGAATGTTATCAAAGAGCTTCTTCAAGTAAGGTTAAGTGAAGGATTCAAATTCATTGGAAATTTAGAATTAGGGTTGTCCAAAACCACTTTTTTTTTTAAATGTAACAACTTTTTAAATCTACGTAAATATGTCTTAGTTTGCAACCATTATGTGATTAATGGAAAGGGCTTGTGACTTTCAGTAATAAAAAATATCGCATAAAGAGAGAGAGAGTTTGCTATTAGAATAAATTACTCCATGATTTTCTAATAAATAAGGATGTAGGAACGTATTCGCCTCATTAATAAGGCTCTATCAGAAGTTCATAAATTAAGGTAAGTAAGCTGCTTAGGGAATCCACTGCGGTATTACTAGTACCACAGAAAGGGTCTTAGTTCGCTGTGTTTGTTATAATATTATGTGTATTTGTTTAATTAAATAATGTAATGATTAATGAAGTAGAACGATACAAAAGCAAATAATACAATAAAAAGCTCAAATAAAATGTATAAGCAAGTAGGTAGTAGGTACCTAAGTACTTAGTGTTTAAGAAAGAAATATGAATTGTATAATATATAATATACAGTTTATATAATATACACTATACAGTCAATAATATTTGTATAATATACATATTATTTATACTAATATTATAAATTTGAAAATGTGTCTGTTTGTCTGTTACCTTTTTACAATCCATTCGTTAAATTAAACGAATGGGTCTGGAAAATAACAAAATAATTTGACGAAATTTGATATAGAGATAGCTTACGATGTAAACGACATGGCTACTTTTCATCTTGGAAAATCATAGTTCCCATGAAATTTTAAAAACCCTTGTCGCGGGCCTGATGAAACAAAATAATAATATAAAAACAAATCAATCACTTTTTTCCTATATTTATTTGGCGATGACCTTTGAAGATGTAAATATTATATTCAACAAAAAAACATTTCACAGAATACGACGTATGATATGTATGGGTAGGTACATTTCAAGCGCATAATTTAGTACCTTAGTTCTGCGATTAAACATTTTGTAGTTAAAATAATACAAATATTTTTGCCGCCCCTAACTCTACATATTCTTAACAGCAATCTGCAAGGAAAAATGTAACAAAAGTATTTGCCAAGGTTATTCGGCCTTGCGAAATGATATTTTGATATTTTCTAAGGTAACTAGGCCAAGCCGTCCAAGCGGCACGGGTACAATGGTTCCGTAGTGCGGCGTGAACAAAGCTTTAGGGCACCTCGTTAGCGCGCCGCGGCAAACAAAATCAAGGGTTAGCTGTAACGCAGACGACCGATTTCTGTCTGATACCAAATTATTCTATTTGATAGCAGCTGTCTTTCTAAATTCAAAACTTCAAAACTCATTTATTTCATGTAGGATAAGTACTAACCAGTGTTTTCTATGCTACGTCTGGGACTCTACCATCGGTTTGGAAAACTAATTCAACTAAGAAAAGTCGGGAAAAAAACTCAGCAGTTACTCTTTCGAATCATAAAAAGTCACGATATTACCAATTTAACACCTGAGTACAATATCTTATAGGCGATCAAAAGCGCAGCCGATTGCTTCCATACAACTCTGTCATTAAAGGATTGATCAATTGTATAATAGCCCCGACATAAAAAGTGTTTTTTAGTTTTAAACATTGTTTAAACGTTCAAAACCACTAAAATACTGTCATGACTTCTCAGATAAATGACATGCTATATGGTAGCAAAATTCAGAGATTTGACCGTGAGGTCGTCTCTTTTCTACGCGATTTTAATAAAGTACTTAGGCTCCTAGCGCATCTTTGCTTTGAAATAACTATAAAAAACTATTACAAGTTTCGCTTAAACAAGAAGTAAAAATGTCCTATGTTCTATAATATTTTCACTGACTTTTGTGATCGGCCGTTTGCGATACCCTTTATTAAAAAAAAAGCTCCCACTTTACCGTCGCTAATAGCTGAAATGCAAAGCAAGCCTTCCTTAGTAGTAGAGAGAATTCATTATTTCGTTTGGTAAAATAGAGAGCTTTTTCCTAACAAATGGTGCCTTATTGAGTTTCACTCTGGAATGAAAAATTTGAAATTTGAACCGACTGCTAAATATTATTTTAATAAAATCTTAATTATTATGAAGTAAGTATATTTTTTTGGCCAAGTTGGTGGTCTAAAATATACTTTTTTTGAAGACAAGCCTCTCAAAGGTTATTTGGAAGAGACCTAGCACACAAAAAGTGAAACTACGAACGTGGTGATGAAACGCACCTCACGATTTGACGCAGCTTGTTCATATTTGTGGTCAGAATATTCAACATTTTTAAAACGTTATTGTGGCTGGTAGGGATGTCGTGGAATGAGAGCTACTCAAAATACATTGACTTATTTATTTATAAGTAATCAATAATATCATAGATCCAGCCCAGAATTTTTGAGATATTTTCCGCATAAAATCAACACGTTTCTTCAATAGAGTATTGCTATGCAGATGTGTCCCATAGGGCCCGGCCGTTCAGAGGCATTGACCTGAATCCATGGTAGCCAAGATTCACGTAAAAATTCTGGAATGTGAGGAAAATTCGCGAGCCATATATGACTCAATGGTATCTTCACATCTCAAATGCATTATACCTATACGCCCATTTTCGGTTCCGAGATTAAACCCACCTCAATCGATTTTGTGTTGACACAAATAAATTGGGAAGTCCCCGGATTGTTTCAGGATCGTTTCAGTGTAAATTAAAAATTTATAACACCCCCGATATGTGAAGGTTACAGTAACTACAAAAAAGCTGATAACTTTCAAATGGCTGAACCGATTTTCTTGGATTATAGCTAAGAACACTTTCGATCAAGCCACCTTTCAAACAAAAAAAAAAACAAAATTAAAATCGGTTCATTAGTTTAGGAGCTACGATGCCACAGACAGATACATAGATACACGGATACACACGTCAAACTTATAACACCCTTCCTTTTGGGTCGGGGGTTAAAAAGAGAAACAATACACACAATATTATTTCATCGACAGTAATAGGTACAACATAACCAACGATGTGTTAATTGGTATAAATTGGAATATTGAACTACCACATTACTGATAACCCACAACGAATGTATGTACTCATCAATGTATTATTATTATATTCGCTGAAATTGAAACTAAATATTACTACTGTTGACTGCACTGCATTTGGGTGCTAATTGGGGTTCCGAAAAGCTAAATTAGAGGCTAAATTCTAATACTAACATAGGTTGTAATTACTATCATCATTTGCACAATAATTACTTTATGCGCATTCCCACGTTTCAATAAATTATTCAATTTACAAGATTTTTTTATGGTTACGTACCCAAAAGACGCGAACAGGATCCTGAGCCTCCGCTGTCCGTCCGTCTGTCCGGTCGTCTGTCTGTCAGCGGGCTGTATCTCGTAGGTAGAGAGAAAATTTTCACATAGTGTGTATTTCTATTGCCATTAACAACCAGTTCATCAGGTTATGTCCGCGACTTACGTCTGATAGTGGGAACATTTTAGTGTATTAGAAAATTCACCTATACTATAAACCGTCCGTCCGCCACGTCTTTTATTTCGATGGCACAGTGATGTTATTTTTTAACCCCCGACCCAAAAAGAGGGGTGTTATAAGTTTGACGTGTATATCTGTGTATCTATGTATCTATCTGTGGCATCGTAGCTCCTAAACTAATAAACCGATCTTAATTTAGTTTTTTTTGTTTGAAAGGTGGCTTGATCAAGAGTGTTCTTAGCTATAATCCAAGATAGTCGGTTCAGCCGTTTGAAAGTTATCAGCTATTTTCTAGTTACTGTAACATTCACTTGTCGGGGGTGTTATAAATTTTTAATTTACACTTGTTATTCTTTCTTTCTTCCGATTTTTATTTAGAGGTTACAAATGGAAATAACAGTTTAACGATTAGCCAGCAAAAATAAAATAGCACTTTGGTTTCCGGGTCAGAACGTTACCATAGCGGGCAGATCCGGCGTATGCATATCAATACTTTATTGGACATAGCGTACCATTTGGATGTGAAAAATATTGATATTTTCCGTTACGACATGAATATTACCTATAGGGCCATATTTTCTTGTAATTTCCAGTAGTAATTTCTTTGATATTGCGATTAGTCGAAAGATCGAACTTTATTCCTTATCTTACTAGTTATGTCATTGGTTGTAACTTGTAAGTAGGTCATGGAAGGAAGTAATAAGGTACGAACAGTAGCCAAAGAAATAATCAATCAAACTCTTAATTTATTATTGGCTAGCTTTAAGCTTTAAAAGCTCTAAATCCTGTTGAAAGACACAGATATTTGATTTGATGAAAAATCAAAGATAAGCTTGCGGACGCCATAAAATGTTTGCCAAAATATTCGTTAAACCATGATTAGGCATTTATAGGTAAGTCAAACGAAAATGGTAAAAAAGTACCTATTTTTTTTTTATTCTGCTGTACAAAATATAGTCGGTCTAATCTTAGGACACCGATTATATTTTAAGAATGGTATTGACACTTTGTTGAACACTTCGTAGTATAGTTTCTTATATAACTAAATAAGTAAGTAATATAGGAATTGAGATACGTATACGGTTATTAGACCGTCTTCTGATAGATGGACGGACGGACGGTCCTAATAATTTAAATGTTTCCCGTGACATGTAGAATCTAGAAACCTAAGGACGTGTTATATGTAAATGCCTTCAACCTTGCCTTTTCCAGATTAGAGAATTCGATTTCTGGCTGTAAGCAGTGAGATGACATTATTGGAGGTGCTTTTTATGCCAGGCATCAAAAAATGCCGCCATCACTTATTAATTAGAAAGTCATGGCTTGGAATTAACATAAATTGACTAAGTTGTTTATCGTTAATGAACATTTTTATTTACTTCTTTACTTAGGTACATTAGGCAATTTTGTAAAAACTGCCATACCTGATACCCCTTCCTGGTTAGCCCGCTTCCATCTTAGACTGGAACATGACTTACAACCAGATGAGATTGCAGTCAAGGGCTAACTTGTACCTATCTGAATAAAAAAAAATTAGCTTTAATTGCAAATTATGAAATTTTAATTTTTGACACTATTATTAGTTTGAAAATCAAAAAAAAAAAACACCATAAATACATAGTTTTAAGTTTTTACTTCTGTCAGTAGGCGCCATTGGCTGACAATTTTCTTTTTACTCTTGCCTCAGGAAAGTCCGCTTCTAATAGTATAACAACTCTATGGCTGTAGGTACCTATCCCTACGTACCATCTTATCGCAGCTAAGCGCTAACCTATGTCAATGTCAATTTAAATGGCATGACACGACTCTTTGCTTTAATTAAGTTTTCCATTATTTACCTTCCTACAGAGACACGTAATTAATTAAGATGATTAAGATAAGCTACGAGTTGACGTACTTAAAGCCCATCCAATGGAGTTTATATTAGTAAAACAAATATAAAGTGTTTGATAATTCCTATGTCCATGTGTTTTGATTTTGAATGAATAAAGATCAAGCTAACTTTATGGCTGATAATAATAATAATTAGCTTTGGACTTCGTCTGTGTTAGTGTTAGCTGGCGGGCGTGCTCTGCTTTTTTGGAGTGGTTTTTTTTTTTTGTTAAAACTGACTGGAAAGCGCTCTAAGGGGGTGCCGTGCGTGTGTCGGCAAGCGCCTGGCACAGACGGGATCCATACTTGTATAGTTTCCCAAACTTGTTACAAATAACTACAAACTAGTTATGGCTCGTCCATCCGTTCTCGATTAGATTTGTTCAACGTAAGCATTTTGTAGCGGTGGCGACGGTGCGTCGCATATAAGTATTAGTATTAAAGTAGCCTCTAAATCGGCATTACGTCTTTAATTTCTCCCTTACATATATATGTACCTGGTGAAAATCCCAGGGTAATCTAGTGGCTCCCGTAAGAAAAGCAAAAGTGGCGCAGCCTGGTGAGGATTTTCCGGAAAAAAATCCGTAGTTTACGTGGTTTAGGAAAATCCAAAACGAACCTCAAAAATTAAAATTCTTTTGCGTCGGTCAAGCCAAGGAAAAGCAATGGGAGTAGCGGTGAGGGGGTGAGTGAAACTTTTCGCCAATCCTTGTTCCAATTTCCCGTACTTTTCAAATTAATAATTATTATAAGTAGTTGTTATTGTAGAGATCAAACCTTGCTCACTATAACATTGTATTGTAACGCCTGATATCACCGGATGGACTTATGCGGTCTTATCTCTATTCTAAGAATATGAATGTGCACAGAGCACTTACGTACATAGAGACTTCATTTAAATGAAATAATTTTTTTAAAAAATTGTTGAAAATATATAATTGTAAGTTAAAAAGAATTGAATATCATTAAGTTTTATTATTGGAAAAAAAAATACATAAGTTTTAAACTTATCTTATTGTAGCACACTATACTATTACTCTATATTTTATAACTTATACAAATTTAATTTCTAATTCTATAATTTTATTTTACTTTTACATTGTGTTTTATTGTGTGTTCTATTGTGTTAAATGTGTGATTATACTTGTAAGTAAAAGTGTTTATACGAAAGCCAGTTGCATCCTCTGAACATTTCATTACTCTATCATCATGGAAACAGCGGCCGTCTCATCGGTACCTAAAGAAATTGTGCAATTAATCCCTTTGTTTGGTGGTGATAAAAGACTATTAAATCTTTATTTGCGAAAATGTCAATATGTGATTGATCGGTTTAAGGGGAGTGATGAACAAAATCTTTACGTTTTTAATGTTATAACGAGTCGCCTGAAAGATGATGCAGCTGCGCTTCTCTCCGAACGGGAGGACATTGTTACGTGGTCCGCATTAAAAGATTTGTTAATACAGCATTTTGGAGACCCGCGTAGCGAAGCTTGCATAAGTGTTGAGTTAGAGTCATTGAAAATTTATCCGGGTGAAAGTTTCCTCGACTTTTGTAATAGAATCCAAACTGTGCGTTCGTTATTGATGTCCAAAGTAAATGCATGCGACGACTTGGAGATGAAACGTTCCAAGGCAATTATATATAATAACACAGCTCTTAACGTGTTTCTGTATAATCTTCCCGAACATATGGTTCGAGTCATTAGACTAAAGGCACCCACTTCCTTAGAAACCGCCTTGAGTATGGTGCTCGAGGAAGTGAACTTCACGGAACAGTACAAGACGCGTAATCGCATGCATGGTAATAACCAATTTACGAGTTCGGGTTCAAGGCCAGCGATCGCCCAACCGTTTGGTTACAAACCCCAACTACCACCTCATTCCAAATTCAATTTTAATAACGCTCAAATGAAGATGCCTCAAATGCAAGGTCAAGGTCAACCACCAAAACCAGTCATGGGTTATAGACCCCAATTAGGTTTTCAGCCACAACAATTTGGGATTAGGCCCCCACATAAACTTGGGTACATGTCCCCACAACAATTTGGGTATAGGCCTCAACAACAATTTGGGTACAGGCCTCCACAACAATTCGGGTACAGGCCTCCACAACAATTCGGGTACAGGCCTCCACAACAGTTTGGGTACCGACCCCCACAACAATTTGGGTACAAACCCCCGCAGCAATTTGGGTATAAACCACCACAACCCCAACAACCAACTAACGACGTATCCATGAGGACATCACAGCCTAAAATGCAACAAGGTTTTAAGTTAAACGAATTAACTATGACTAACGAGGAAGACAACTTACCTTATGACGATTATTATGGTTATGACTATGACGATCAAGATAATGTTTATGACCCACAGTTAATGTGTTACCCGGACTATAATATAGAATGTGAATATGCGAACGAACAGACAGACGAACCAGTTTCCAACAGCAAGCCCACTGACCTTGAAGAAAATAATGAAGAAAATTTTTGCATAGCAGCCTCGAAGGAAATAGAGAAAGGATAGAGATAAATTGTGACACGAAACTAAAGTTACCCTACATATATATCCCTGAAATTAATGGTAAATTCATGATAGATACGGGAAGTACAAGATCCTTTGTGAGCCCCAGTATCGCGAACTCATATTTCTATGCATATACTTACCATGAACCATTCACTGTGACAAGTACACATGCATCCAGTTCACATAACGAAGTAATTCAGATTCCCTTAATGCCAACATTTAATTGCAACAAATCTCAAAAATTCTACGTGTACAGTGTAGACCCAAAGTACGATGGTTTGATAGGCAACGATCTCTTAACGCAGCTAGAAGCGGTAATTGATTTGAAACATAAAGAATTAAAGACTAAAACAGTGACAATTCCTATTGTATATAACGATACCGAGTACATTCTCGATTTACCAGCGCGCTCTGAATGTAAAGTATCATTACCAACGAATCAATATTCGGGTGATGCTATTCTTAATTTTACTGAATTTTGTAAGGGTGTAAGAATGCCAACCGCGTTAGTAAGATGTGTGAATGGTTATGCAAAAACAGTTATTCAAAACACACTTGATAAAAATATGGCCCTTAAAATTACAGCTCCATTTGAGGTAGTAAAGTATGAAAATGTAGAGTGTGAGGTTAATTGTGTGAGTGATATAAGTGAATTGGAGATGGACCAATTGTTATCAGAAAATTTGAACAAACTTAGACTTGATCACACCAATGAGGAAGAACGAGAAAAAATTTACAGATTATGTCATGAGTATAAGGATATATTTTACTGTGACAAAATACCGTTAACCTTTACTAACTTGATAAAACATAAAATCAGGACTAAGAATGAGGACCCAATTTATGTCAAACCATACCGACAATCCCCATTTGTTCAAAATGAAATTAATAGACAAGTCGATAAGTTACTGAATGAAAACGTAATTCAAGAATCCCATTCTCCGTGGTGTGCACCCGTACACCTCGTGCCCAAAAAGATGGATGCATCAGGAGAGGTCAAATACAGAATGGTAATAGACTATAGAAAACTTAACGACATAACCTTGGATGATAAATATCCCCTGCCTAACATAAATGATCTTTTTGATAAGTTGGGAAAGAGTACTTATTTCACTACGCTTGACTTAGCTAGTGGATACCACCAAATAGAAGTTGACGAGAAGGACAGACAGAAGACAGCTTTCTCTACACAAAATGGGCATTTCGAATTTCTGAGAATGCCATTTGGGCTTAAAACCGCCCCAGCCACATTTCAGAGAACGATGGATAACGTCTTGCGTGGATTACAAGGACTACACTGCATGGTATATTTAGATGACATTATAATTTACGGAAATAGTCTTGACGACATGATATATAACTTACGGACTGTTTTTGATAGACTTAGAGCAAGCAACATGAAAATTCAACTTGACAAATCAGAATTTTTAAGAAAAGAAGTTCTCTACCTTGGACATACAATTACAAAAGAGGGACTCAAACCTAATAACGATAAAATTCATGCCGTACTAAATTATCCACTACCTAAAACAACGACTGAGATTAAGAGTTTCTTGGGACTGGTAGGGTACTACCGACGATTTATTAAAGATTTTGCTAAAATCACCAAACCATTAACGAATTGCTTAAAGAAACGTAATCGAGTTATAATAAATCAGGAATACATCAACGCATTTAACCAATGTAAGGAACTTTTGACGCACGCCCCCCTTTTACAATACCCCGACTATGACAAACCCTTTATACTTACAACCGATGCGTCGAACGTAGCTATAGGCGCAGTACTGTCACAAGGACAACCTGGAAGTGATAAACCCATAGCTTATGCAAGCCGTACCCTAAGCGACACAGAATCGCGTTACAGCGTGATCGAAAGGGAATTGCTTGCAATCGTTTGGGCTGTAAAGCACTTTAGACCGTATTTGTATGGTCGCAAATTTTACATCTACACCGATCATCGTCCCCTAGTTTGGCTCCAATCACTGAAAGACCCCAGCAGCAAATTAACCCGCTGGAGGTTACGCTTACAAGACTTTGACTTTGAATTAATATATAAAAATGGTAAACAAAATAGCAATGCTGATGCTCTATCCAGAATAAAAATTAATGTATTAGATTCAGACAAAGAAAATCCGTCATTAATAGTAAACGTAGATGAAAAATTAAGTCACAGTGATTCATCGACAGTAACTATATCAGATTTGAGTCGAACAGCGACCGCTAGTTCTATAGAATTTAATGATAAAAATGTAAATGATTACCCGGTGCGGTCAGAATCTAGTAAAACAGATACCATCCATTCAGCTATAAATCCAGAGTCATCTGGGATACCGATTTTGAATGAGGCCATAGATACTAAACCTAATCAAATTCTAGTTTTTTCGTGGTTTAAAAACGAAATGCAGGTAAGCGATCTCTCACGTGATAAACAGAAGGTCTTAGAAGTTTTCTTACCAACAGACAACCCTGAATTAGTAAAGGAGTTTTTGATAAAGCATATAAAACCAAAAATAAAGTACTTCATCTATTTCGAAGAACAGGCACATCGTAGGCTATTTAGTAATTTAATAATACAGCTTTTTGAAGAAGGCCTGGTAAATTTTTATGAATGCACAGAACGAGTAGTATATGTTGAAGATGAAGGAGAACAGAGAGCTATAATAAATAAATACCATGAGGGAAAAACATGCCATCGTGGCATTAAGGAGACCTTAGTTAGGCTTCGTAGAAATTATTACTGGGAAAGAATGCAAGAATCAGTTACGGCAGTTATAAATAGTTGCGAAGCATGTCGGAAAATGAAATATGATAGAAAGCCCATTAAACCTATTTTACAGCTAACACAAACCCAAGATGCCCCGTTTCAGGAACTATTCATTGATCTTTTTAGCATTGAGGGAAAGACTTATTTGACTCTGATTGACGCATTCAGCAAACTAGGTCAGGCTATTGAAGTTCAAAACAAATCTACCCCTGAGGTGATCCGTGCTTTGATGAAGTACTTCTCATTTTATGGCATACCTAAAAAAATTAGCTCTGATTCCGGTACTGAGTTTAACAATGAATTGATGAAAGAATTTTTAAGCTTACACAAAATTGAACTTCACATTGGCACGCCTAACAACCCTAATTCAATGGGCTTAATAGAGCGCTTCCACTCTACTATAATTGAAATATACCGATTAGCCAAATATGAAAAGCGATTTACCGACGCGGCATCGGTGATGACCTATTCAGTTATGGCATACAATCATTCCATTCATTCTGTTACTGAACTTACTCCGTTTGAAGTTGTCTTTGGACACACTGATACAAGTAGCCCATACCGCATAGAATTAGAAAAACAGTATTTTCAAAAAATGGTTAAAGATCATGCAAAACGAACTAGAGTATTGTACAAACATCTAACGGATAAAATGGTAGCCATAAAGAAAAGGGTTAGGGAAAAGAAAGGTGGTGAAGCTAATATTGAGTTTTCTAAAGGAAACGTTATTTTTGCCAAGGATGTTAATAAGCGTAAAAGTAAAGATAAACCAAGATATATCAAAGCAAAAGTCCTAGGACGTTCTAAGGGAAATATTTTACCCATAAAAGTAGGAGAAAGGGTCACCAAAACCCCAATTAAAAACATCAAACGTCCTCCGCAGGTTCTGCTGTGTCCTGCTAGTAGCGATGCAGTCGCAGGCCCTTCATCTGCAAAATCTTGAAGAAAACCCAGGTATTTTCCCTGTCAAGGAAGGTCAAGCATACATGCAAACCGACCATTGGACTATAGTTAAGCTTATAAATTTGGAACAAATGTCCAACGATCTAAATAGCGTACTTACAACCTACCAACGGATGTGCAGTATCATCGATTGGAACGCATCATATTCCCAAGAACTAGCGAGTATTAAAATGCATACAGACTTTACCCGCGACATAACTATAGAAAAATATAGACAATTAGTTCCACAGAAATGTTCTAAGAGAGGTTTGATAAATCCTTTGGGTTCAATTATAAAAGTGATAACTGGTAACCTGGATCATGATGACGCAATTAAGTACGACGAACTTACTTCTAAATTAAATCGCAACCAAATTATTATATCAAAGAAATTGACAATTGTCTCTAAAATGTTTGATAGTTTTATTAATGTAACTGAAGCAATGAATGTGAACTCTGTTCATTTTCATAACCGTTTAACAAAGGTTGAAACATTACTCAAAGATTTAGCTGCCAAACAAAACAATTGGATTTTCATAACTTATCTTACAGGATTATTTAGTGTATTTACAAGTAGTTTTCGTACTATCTTTGTTAGACTGAGTGAAATTGAAACAGCATTAGCGTTAAGTAAAATCTCTATTTTGCATCAGTCAATTGTGAACTCTACAGAATTATTGTATCATTTAAATGTAATTTCCAACTCTGAAAGCTTGGTGTACCCACCAACGGAAACCAATTTATTTAAAATTGAGGAAAGCATTTGTGTAAAGTCATTTATTAAAAATAATCAGATTACATTTATAATGGAAATACCAATAACTGATAACTCAACATATAATTATTTTAAAGTATATTCATTACCCATTTTTCACGAATCCGAAAATAAAACCCTAGCTATCATTCCCAAATATCCTTACCTTTTGGCGAAAGGAATCAAATACTTACCGCTTGTTAAACCATGTCAGTCATTTTCTACCGGCAATCAGTTCCTGTGTACTGCAGACAACCGAGCGTTGTATTATGAACTCACCTGTATAGAGCAGCTTATGAAATTCGAAGATGACCTTATTTCCTGCAAGCAGCATCAGGTCCAGATCGAAAAGATTAAGGTTCAGCAAATCAACCCAAATAGCTGGCTCCTCTATAGTAGACTGAGGACGACACTGACGAAGCGATGCGGCCATGAGGTCAGCAAGCAACTTGTATTTGGCACTTACCTGATCACAATCGACGAACCGTGTGAGCTAGAAATTTATGGAATTCGCCTCCACCATCGCACTATTGTAGAATCAGATAATATGAAGAGAATTCCAATTATTACACTCCCTCAGTTAAAATCAAACGCGACTCTATCCGGTGCAAGTGTAGTTAATATGGAAGAAATTAGTTTAGATGAAGTGAAATACATGGCCTTTTCATTGAAACATAGTTCTGTTGTTGAAAGTGTTTTAAACGATCAAAAGGACAGTAAATTCAGTGTAATTTTAGGATACCTGACATCAGGTTTTGTAGTTTTAAGTATTTTTGTGTTCTTATTTTATATCTGGCTGAAATCGCCAAAATGTTCATTATTTAAGAAAAATCATCGGAATGAATCTAAAAACGATCCCTCCGATAATTTTCCTCTTAGGGATGGAGGAGTTATGGCTCGTCCATCCGTTCTCGATTAGATTTGTTCAACGTAAGCATTTTGTAGCGGTGGCGACGGTGCGTCGCATATAAGTATTAGTATTAAAGTAGCCTCTAAATCGGCATTACGTCTTTAATTTCTCCCTTACATATATATGTACCTGGTGAAAATCCCAGGGTAATCTAGTGGCTCCCGTAAGAAAAGCAAAAGTAACTTGACATTGGCTAATATTTGTAAAGTTAGACGAGAGAGAAAAAAAAAAATTAGCTTAAAAAATAGATGATACATATTTAATGTGCTTGATCCGCTATCGAAGAAAAAATTGGGTTACTCCCGAACCTGGGACCTCCTACTTATAGGACCCCATAGACTCCCGCGCTCACCTTTTCAAAGGAAGGTTACACTTCTTGAAAGACGGTAAAATTATTTTGCATTTACATTATGCATCACTGGTTGCATTGCAATTTTTTTCATGCAAGTAGATAAGTAGGTACTTTGTATGCAGAATATGTAAAAGCAATAAAATTGCAAAATAACTCTTGTTTTATTTTGATTAAAGCGTGAATAGTAGTTGCACGTACCTGTAAGTATGCAGTTTGTGCTAAAGAAAAATTGCTGTAGAAATTGAATTGTACAAGAAAAATTGTTTTACAGCACAATTTCCTTTCTGAAAGGGAAACACAGAACGTTGTATGAGATGAAAAGTAGGTATATTAGAAACTATGTAACGCGTAATTACTAGCGTCAGGCAAATCTGAGGCCTGGGGAAATCCTCATGGATACCCCGCGCCCGGGGAACAGAATAGAATAGAATAGATTTTTTTTCAAAATAAACTTTTTACAAGTGCTTTTGAATCGTTAAAACGCACGGAGGTTATGTTGGACTCCTATCACTAAATACCCCACGATTGTAAGGTTATTTTTAAAAATTGATTTGAGTTGTCAAAAATAATATAAAATTATTAATTTACCTAATGCAGGTAGTTTGATAAAATCGATATTTGGCTCATTCGATGTCATACAATCTGTTGCTAGGAGGCCAACAAGATTGAACTTGCATAAATACGGGTGTTTCGAAAGTTTTAGTTCAGTCTCCTTCCGAGATTCGGGGCGATATCGCATATTTTCGGTATTTGGATTGTGAACTGGATAATTAGATGTTGTGATAGCAATCACGCTCTAATTAAATTATTTATTTTGGCATTAGTTTTTTTTAGATTAAAACTCTCGGATAACCTCTACACATTGAACCAGTGTTTTTTGTGTTGGTTTGAGAGGACATTCCAATAATTCGATAAAAATATTTAAATAATACCTGCTTTTCTGAGTGACGCCAATAATTCAGAAGCGGGACGTGTCTCACGTTGTCTTAATTTCGCTTTGGTATCTTTTTGTAAACAACCCACATTTGATTAAAATTTTTATTGAGTTTGATTTGGTGATTAAAATTTTTAGTTTTTTTTTAAAGAATTTAGTCTTTTGTGAAGTGGAAAGTAATTTGCAATAAGTGGTTCAGATTTTGTATACATCGAATGGGAAGTTAGTCGTTTGGATTTATTGTTGACTTGACATTAAAACTGAGAGTTCGGCAGTTCAGGGGTAGGTTTTAATGATTTGACGGAGGGCAGGATAGCCCATGATTTGGATTTGACTTAGGGCAAGGAAGCCCGCGACTGACATGACAAGATTGATTAGAAACACGAGGACGTGTTAAATTCAGGACGGCCGAACTGTAAGGTTATTTTTAAAAATTGATTTGAGTTGTCAAAAATAATATAAAATTATTAATTTACCTAATGCAGGTAGTTTGATAAAATCGATATTTGGCTCATTCGATGTCATACAATCTGTTGCTAGGAGGCCAACAAGATTGAACTTGCATAAATACGGGTGTTTCGAAAGTTTTAGTTCAGTCTCCTTCCGAGATTCGGGGCGATATCGCATATTTTCGGTATTTGGATTGTGAACTGGATAATTAGATGTTGTGATAGCAATCACGCTCTAATTAAATTATTTATTTTGGCATTAGTTTTTTTTAGATTAAAACTCTCGGATAACCTCTACACATTGAACCAGTGTTTTTTGTGTTGGTTTGAGAGGACATTCCAATAATTCGATAAAAATATTTAAATAATACCTGCTTTTCTGAGTGACGCCAATACGATGTTTGGCCGGGCTTCGGGGCCAAACACGTTCCTTCAGGGGACCAATATAGTCTCTTCACCCCGTCTGAGGCGCACCACGAACACAAAGACCTCCCGACTCGAGGACTGGTTTCTTTTCGAACGATAGACAGGCCCCACAGTAACTTTTCAAGTTTCAAGGAACGGAGAGCTTTTCCACCCCATTTCCGTCCACACTAATAGCTCGTTCGCACAGGCTGCGTAAGCGTTGCGTAAGCGTAAACGTAGCGCGTACCATTGCGATGTGATGTATGGAACTGTATGGAACATGGCATACCACTTTCGTGGCGTGAACGTTCATGTAGACAACAAACTGCCTCGCCAACAAACTGGCCCACCAGTTTGGCGAGCGATAATATTATAGATCCAATGTTAATTTTTTTTTTTGATTAAATAATTTAAAAAAAAAAGACGTAACGTGTGCGTCTACAGGTTCACGCGCGACACTACGCACGTGTCACGTTACGTGCTGCATACGCAAATGGTGTGAACCGGCCTTGAATGATAGATTTTACGCACAGTTTGGGGTTGAATTTTTCGCAAGTTCTTGATAAGTATGCGATGCGCCTATATTGAGGTAAATCATATACCTCGGTTGAGGCAGAGCGGTGGCGTGGCACATTAGGTACACCATTTGCCGGGTGGGGAATAAAGATGATATTTTCACCTCGATTGACGTCGATACGCCGTGGGCGGTCGTTAGTAGATTAACAAAATATAATATTGATAGACAATCGATTTTCCAGATACATCAGGGTTTTAGACGTAGTCACAGACAACAGCTAGTAGCTTTTATCTTCAAAAAATACGAATTTCTGAAGGTGATAGTGAATTCTCCCGAAAGGCTAACGATGTTCATAAAAACGGCACGAAAACCTCATTAAGGGTATCTCTACTATCTTTTTTGCTCACGCTATACCAAAATTACCTATTTCTTGATTGTTATTGAATCCCTCTGAAGTTCAGCGGTATGATTACTCTCCTCGAAAATAAATGCTCCCGTAATCTATTCCTGATTCGGTCAATTTAGATTATTTTTAACCCCCGGCCCAAAAAAAGGGGTGTTATAAGTTTGACGTATGTATCTGTGTATCAGTCTGTGGCATCGTAGCTCCTAAACTAATAAACCGATTTTAATTTTGTTTTATTTTGTTTGAAAGGTGGCTTGATCGAGAGTGTTCTTAGCTATAATCCAAAAAAATCGTTTCAGCCGTTTGAAAGTTATCAGCTCTTTTCTAGTTATTATTGTAACCTTCATTTGTCGGGGGTGTTATGAATTTTTAATTTACACTTGTCTATAAATGAATATATTGTGATTTAATCGCGAAAGTTCATATGAGACGATTGAGCTGATTAAACAACGTTGATCTATGTCAATATCCGGATGGGTGATCTTGTTTGTAAAGTGTCTATCAGAAAAGATTAATGTGCATATTATATTAAACATTTAAAAGGATATATCTAGTGTCTACTGGCATATATTAACATACAACGTAAGCCACTGCACTAAATCTAGAGATTTTGCCTGTTAATTTTCTTTACAAGATAGACCCCCGCAAAGGAAAAAATTCAGATAATTCATTCCGAAAAACCCCATCACGTATCAACTAGTTATGTCCTGAGGTTATATCTAAGAAAATATCCAAAACTATTTACCTAGAGAACTAGAAATAAGAACAGAGGCGTCTAGTGTACTAATATGATATAATATATTCATGATGATTCAATACATTAAAATATAAAAGAAGAATATAACTGACTGATATAAACAACTCCATACTACCTACAATTCAAGCCGCCACGAGGCAAGTGGTTCAATAAACTTGGGGGTTTCCACTTTGTCACTGTAATTTCCATATTAAAGGAGCTAAAATACCCCCGCTAACAAAGGATTTTGAGAAATTAAAAAAAAAACACACGGACGAAGTAGCAGGCATCAGCTAGTTAAAATGTAAAATAGTATAAAAGTTTTTATTATTAAACTTTTGGCTACGAATAACAATATTCGAAGGTTTTTGGTATATTTAATCTTATAAAAATATTTATTGAAATTGACGGTGAAATTAATATTTTATGCTCGTAGGCTACAATATTCATTTATAATGTGATTGATATAAAATTACCTCTGAAAATCTTATCTTAATTACTGGAAAATTCCACTAAGATGATCTTGAGGAAAAAAATTTCAGATTCCTTTAATATCTAATTAGACGAGCTATGTTTGATATTCTTTTACATTAATATTAGGTATGTTGTTTTTTTTTCTCTCTTGTCTGGCTTTACAAAGATTCGCCAATGTCAAGTTTGTAGTTATTTGTAACAAGTTAGTTAAACTATACAAGTATGGACCCCGTCTGTGCCAGCGCTCGCCGACATACGCACGGCACTCCCTTTGAGCGCTTTCCAGTCAGTTTTAACCCCAAAAAAAAAAAACACTCCAAAAAGGCAGAGCACGCCCGCCAGCTAACACCAACACAGACGAAGTCGGTATGTTGTTATATACCATTGATGTCGGAACTATAAAATGTTCTGTGTTAAATGCCACTAATTAGTACTGAGTTAAACTTATATTAGACTACAGGCCCATGTTTAAAAATGGGTGGGTCATATGAACCACCAGGTGACGTATACAGGACGATATAAGAGCATAAAATAATAAGTTTCAGCACTATGCCGTCACTTGTAAGCTGTCCAACAGAGTGCTGGTGAGAATTGAAAAGTGCAGGTAGAGTGAGTACATTTTGGTCATATATTTTTGTACGGCATTTTTACCATCGATAGATCCATGAAAAATAATAAGAAAGCGCGCAGTGCCGTAAAAAAATGGTGCGCCACAAAGTCAGTAAATGTTTTGATTTTCTGACAATTTCCGGGGTAAATTTGGTCATTTAATTCTGTACGGCACTAGTTTCATACTGTTTCAATACAGCCTCTAATCCATTATTCCGCAACGCCGTACAAAAATCATGCGACAAGGGGAAAAAATTGAGGGTAGCAACCCCCTCTCTTTCCGTGGTCCGGGGGGTGATTTGAAACAACATAAAATTAATTTATTTTGAAAGTGTTTTATGCATAGATAATATTTTTTTACATGCCGTACATTTTCGTTGGTCCAAAGGTTTGTAGGGGATGTGGATATTATATACACACCCGTTCACTTCAGTTAGACGGCATAGTGATTTTATCATATTATCAATTGTTCTCTTCAAAAATATGTTAATGCCGTACAGTATCAGATGGCCATAAAGTACTACCCTTAAAATGGTAGCGTCATTTTCATCAGCCTAAAAGATATGGTCTGCATTAAAATGTACGGCATAATTTTTTCCTAATTTATTTATCTTAATACTATTTAAAACAAGGGAAAAGCGTAGAAAATTGCTATATTTTATTAATCTATGAATATTTAAACTTTTGCAATAATTTGAAAAATTTCAGTTTTTGTATTTATCTATAATTTTTTTTAGAACAGTTTCTTTTGAACGGCAATACTATATAACAATAGTATTTTACACTATCATGTTAAAAAAAAAGTTGCCGTTCAGAGTCAAATGATTTTACAGCTTTAAAAATTAAGTATACCATGAAATTAAGATAATTATTGATACACATTCAAATGAACACTAATTTTTTTACGGCATTATTTTTAATAGTACTTTTGAGTGCTAGATAATGTTTTGGAACCAAAGCCGTACTTTCTCAAATCACCCCCCGGACCACGGAAAGAGAGGGCTACCCTCAATTTTTTCCCCTTGTCGCATGATTTTTGTACGGCGTTGCGGAATAATGGATTAGAGGCTGTATTGAAACAGTATGAAACTAGTGCCGTACAGAATTAAATGACCAAATTTACCCCGGAAATTGTCAGAAAATCAAAACATTTACTGACTTTGTGGCGCACCATTTTTTTACGGCACTGCGCGCTTTCTTATTATTTTTCATGGATCTATCGATGGTAAAAATGCCGTACAAAAATATATGACCAAAATGTACTCACTCTACCTGCACTTTTCAATTCTCACCAGCACTCTGTTGGACAGCTTACAAGTGACGGGATAGTGCTGAAACTTATTATTTTATGCTCTTATATCGTCCTGTATACGTCACCTGGTGGTTCATATGACCCACCCATTTTTAAACATGGGCCTGTAGTCTATATGTACTTATTAATTGTTAGGCGACAGGTCGAGATGGCAATCGTGATGGGAACACCCCGCACACCCGCACACCTGCATACTATATAATAGCACAAAATATTACCTATTGTCTCTTGTTATTATATTTCACTAGTTGATGCATGCGACTTCGTTCGCGTGGATTTAAGTTTGTTAAAATCCGGTAGGTATTGGAATGATGATAGATGATAGGGTTGTCACTTAGATTCGGATCTTTTGTTTTATGTTTCGTCTATTTAAAGTTACAACCTGTTTTGTGTGCCTTTATCAATAAAAAAAATATCCTGGATTAGCACATAGTCTACTTTTTATCCCCGAAAATCTGAGTGTTCCCACGGGATTTCGTGAAAAACCTAAATCCTGAAAAATAAACAATCACGTCGATCCCTGCGTTATAGCGTAATTCAAGGACAAACCAACAAATCAGCAAAGCAACAAAATAACACATTTTCAAATTCATAATATAGATAGTGATCTATGACGAAAATCATAACTCCTAAAGAGAACCAAGTTGAAAATTACAAGCAGTTGGGTAGGTTTAGCAGTTATGAATAAGCTTAGCCTAGGTAGATAGAAAGCGCTATTATTTATATCATATTATTAAAAAAATTGAACTGAAAAACTGCAAACATAGATGAATACTAGGATAAATATAACAAGTTTATTACAAGTCTTTTAACAGCTATTAAAAAATGTATATTTTCAAACGATCACAAATCAATAGCAAAACGAATGCGAAGAGTAATCAAAGAGAAAGAGAAAGCAAAAAGCCGAATGGTCTATTGAATGTGCCGTAAATAATCGGGAGGAAACCTCACAAAGTAGCGGAAAGTTAATTAAATCCATTGTAATCTGTTGTCGACTTTAATACGAGAGGCAAAGGATTCATTTCAATTTGCATCTAATGGAGCTGCAGTTGAGAATAGTTTTCCATTCTGCTGTTTCATGAATACGTTAAAGAAAAGTTGAAAGGTAACCATTGGTAGTATTGAGAGACTATTTTAATCACTTGAATCGTAAGTTGAGTGTGTTATACTTTATTGTAATTTAACAAAGTTATTAAATTTTGTTTTGATTGGGAAATATGAATATGAATGTGTCGACACATTAAATAAAAATTGACCAGAAAAATAAAAAACCTGCCCTGGGGGTGTCACATTTTTATTTTTCATTGCTACACTAAGTACTGTCATAGTTATGTTTAAATTAGTTCTTTGATTTTCCGCAACATGGCAAGGCTTTTTATTTTTTTTGCCACACTATACTTACGCTACGAATAACGGAACGTCACAACGCTATGCGTCAATATTTTGACCAATGATATGACAGATATTTTATAGTAATTAAAAATGAATAGTGTATATTTACTAATTCTCATTGGTTAAAAATGACCAAGCAGGAATAAACTTTACGCGAACTTTTTCTATTGGATTAATTATTGGAACTATTATATTATCTTTAATGACTGATTTTAATTTTGTATTATGCATAAGATGGTATATTTGCATACCAACTTGGCGTGGTACAGCTGGACAATATTTTATTATGATTTTATGTATGTAGCTGTATCAGCAAATAATTAAATTTGAATTGAATTGTGTTCAAATACAAAATAGAGTTAACCAAATTACCTACTCTCTCATCGATGTCTCAGTCATATTTGAGTACAACTTGAAACATAAAACGTTAGTATTACGACTTACGTACGACCTGGGAATAACTATTCAAATCTTTGCATAGACTAAGGCTTAGACGATTACAAGTACAAATTTAATTACATTACGGAATATGACTGAAGTTTCGCTATTAAAAGGCTTGAAACTTCTTGACGGTCGGATGGTTTTCAGAATATATTACAGTAAAATTATTTAACTTTGATATAATTTAATCTTATATGTCTTTAATTTATCGTTAGACAGTAATTAAATAAAAACAATTGTAAAAGGTTTGTCAAAGGAATCATCAAAAGATTATATTATAGTACGCGACAGGTCGAGATGGCAATCGGGTTAGAGACGCCCCGTACACCCGCACAGCCCCCGCGCTAACCCGGTGCGAGATAGCACGGGTGGCGTGCGGGTGTGCGGGGCATTCCCCCGCCTCATACCCTATTGCCATCTCGACCTGACGCGAACTATGACTCATCAGCATCATCATCATCAGCCTGTGGACATCCACTGTTGGTCATAGGCCTTTCCTGTAGAGCGCCACCACACCCGGTCATCCTCCTCCAGCCGCTTCCCGCCAGCCGCTTTATTATATCGTCGGTCCATCGTGCTGGAGGGCGTCCCACACTACGTTTGCTTAAACGCGGTCTCCACTCAAGGACTTTCACAAAGGGTTTATACAATCGTACAAGAAATAACACTTATTAGTTTTTTTTTTTTAATTTTCATGGCGGCCATTTTGAATATTTTATTATTATATATTATAGCATGATATATTATATATTATACCTCGCTTTTTTATCTCTTCTATTATTTATGTATTATGAATTCTGTAGTAATGCATCAGCTGTTCGCCATCATTAATATCAATAGAGCCGACGGAAAAATTGAAGGTTTCAAACACTTGCTAAACGAGGTCTATTGCCTTGATTGATTTATTATACCGAATGAAACAGCGAGTTTTCACAGGAAAATGTTAATGCTTCATTTCTTGAATGGTTGAACAAAATGCGTAAAAATTTACGTAAACGCATTTTGACACTTCCGTATTAGATCACTCTGATATGGAGACTGTAATGATTTTACTCGTATAATATCTAAAACTTCACCCAAACCTGCGCGACCAAAGCGACTACGAAGCTGGAACGTCAGCCGCGTAGCGGTCGCCCCACGGGATTCTTAAAGGCGTATCCATTTAACCGATTTATATGAATTTGATACAGAGGTAGCTTGCATACCGGAAATATACATAGGCAACTTTTCATTTCGGGAGTTACCACAGGATTTTTCAAAATCCTAAATCCATGCGCGGGAATCATCTAGTATTTAATAAGACCATGCACTACACGACCACAACACCTTCACGTTTAAATTCGCGTTATGCATGCTCTCGCATCGCGTCATGCATTCCGCGTAACGCACTGATGTGGCCGCAGCTTTATTAAAAGCTAAAAATTATAAATTATTCTGTTAAAGCAACGAAGAAATATCCCCTTTACTTTTACTGACTTACACAGAAATTGTTTTTTTATTTTGGAGGAAAGAACTCTGTATGCATAGCGGACTGGGATAGAAATACAATTATGGCCGTAACTTTATCCACGTGGATTTAAAAATCACGTGAAATCTTTGATTTTCCGGGATTAAAAGTATTCTAGATTTGTCTCCATGCAAGCTACTTCTGTGCAAAATTTCATCAAAATGGTTTCATGGTTGAGCTAGCAGGTGGGTAAGAGAGGACAGACACACTTTAACATAGTACATAATAAGCATGGTATGGACTCTTTTTTTTTTCTCTCTCGTCTGGCTTTACAAAGTCAAGCCAATGTCAAGTTTGTAGTTATTTGAAGCAAGTTAGTTAAACTATACAAGTGTGGACCCCTTCTGTGCCGGCGCTCGCCGACATACGCACGGCACCCCCTTAGAGCGCTTTCCAGACAGTTTTAACAAAAAAAACACTCCAAAAAAGCAGAACACACCCGCCAGCTAACACCAACACAGACGAAGTCCTGGTATGGACTCAGGGATAATAATAATGAATAGGGGTCAATATTTTAGAGACAAAACTACTCAATGATGTTCTCTGAAGTAAATACTAAAGTTTATGAAATACCGAGAAATATCTAGTGACCCTTTACCATCGATGTCCAAACCCATTCCATGGAGGATGTTATCATAAAATAGCCGGAAGTGACGCTAAACCAGAAGAACGGCCGTTCCAACCTATTTTATTGCATTCGGCCTGTAAGTCTCAAGATATAGGTATTAAATAAAAGTAGCTATTATTATAGGTAAAGACTAGTTGATGCCTGCGACTTCATCTTTCTAGAGTTAGGTTTTTAAAAATCCGAGGGAACTCTAATTTGTGGAGTACATAATAAATATATTATGGATTTAAGTTATCAGTACTCCCGTGGGAACTCTTTGATTTTCCGGATAAAAGTAGTCGATCTCCATCCCCGGGTTGCAAACTAGGTATCATTGTACTTAAAAATCTTTCATCAAAATCAGTCGGACAGGTTATGAAAACGTAGCCAACAGATAGATAAACTTTCACATATTACTTTTCAGTACGATATCATTTACAACTTTTAGGGATCCTTAGTAAAACTAATACCTCTTTAGCTTCATTCCCAAAACAACATAGTGCAACAGGGCCGCATGGTGCAATAACTTGAAATGTAGCAATAATATTGAAAAATTGTTGTACCGTAATATTCAAATACTACAGCACGATTTAAGACTGGTCTCTCCGTCACTCGCTCCATACAAACGTAGTTCCAATTTCATTTGAATATTAAGCAACCAAAGTCCATGAAATTTTGCAGACATATTCTAGAAACTAATATCTATGTCTGTGCTTTTCCAGATTTCTGTTAAAATATTCGGTTTCAAAGTTACGCGGTCTTAAAAATTCTCATACAAATCTTTGAGCCCCTGTAATTTTCAAACTTCATATTTTAAAAAAAATCTAAAACACCACAGGCACAGATATTAGTTTCTAGAATATGTCTGCAAAATTTCATGGACTTTGGTTGCTTAATATTCAAATGAAATGGGAACTACGATTGTATGGAGTAAGTGACGGAGAGAGCCCTGTTAAGGAGCATAAAATAGACTGTTTCCATTCGTAGCATGCCGCATTTTTGCATCTTGTTGCTCCGGCGTAATACAGCCTTTACAGTTTCATTTAGCCCGGCTACGGAAAGGTTCGTAATTAGTGTAGGGATAGGACTCGTACCTACGACCTTAATGTGTAAATAATATTATGTATTCAAACCATATTTCACGCGACTTCAGTGTGTATCAGCGTGGTTATTATTACATAATATCCTCGTAAAGCATTACCGCGTTAGACCCTCACTAACGAGTTTTGCAACTGTTTAATGTTTGTCTCATAACGTATTCCACGGCCATTTTAGAGCGTTTTAGTTAAACTAACTCCTAATAAGTGCCGTTCTAAGCTCAGAAACATCGTTAAGTTTGGCTCTATGAGAAAATTCACATAGCAAAGGATTAGCATTAATCGGCAATATAATTTGTATCGGCAGAAGTAGAAGGATAAACTGGAAGATTCGGTTTCCTGGATATATTTTGTCGAAAACTTCTAACAAGCTAGATACTAAACACAATGTGGCTAATTTTCTACACGGTTTTAAGAGATCGTGAGGCTAAATTTAATGACAGCTAAATATATTGTTTTTAATGCGCCCTGTAGATCTAAGTATAAATAGACTTTTCATTTTAGTTCAATTTAGACATAGAATTAGTCACATTTTATACCAATCACTTTATTTACTATGGGGATCGATTGCGGTAAAAACAGCTGTAATGTGACGATCGCAATCTACTTTAATTAATTGACACTCTGTCGTTATTGGCTAAAATGCTATGTCGCATTAAGAATACCATAAATTCAACCAATCACAACAGTCGAGATATAACAATTCCGCAATTTATCAGCTGGTGTAGAACAAAGACTATTAAAATCTACTTTGCTTTTATCAACTCAAGTAGGAAAATCGAGTCGATGTGTAGCTAGGAGTACTAGCTTGAGTATAGAATGTAATAACTAATAACTATCCTTCTCTGTGGTAGAGCTATACATTATAATACCTACTTTGCAATAAAAATAATGATTAAAATACTTACTCAATTCAGTTCAGTCCCATTCTACTACTTTGACACCCTTCTACGAGACCCCTTTGGAAATAACCTTAAAATACTTACCTAATGCAATTTTGTTTCTTTTACCTTATTTTTAATATTCATAAAGAAATGATAACATAATAACTCCTTGAGCTAGATAAGATTTAAAATACCTATAAAAGTATCCTACCTCATTCCCGGTAAACACCTTAGTCCGCCATATTTTCTTTTTATGAAGACGTAAAGTAGTGTGGGGCGCAAGCAAACGGGGGTTGTGAAATAATGTCCCAGCACTATGTCACGGTAATTTAGAGCTGTCGAATAGAACCATTGGGGCTCTTATTGAATAGTACGATTACGAATGTAGATAACTAGCCTCAGGGTTTTTTCTATAAAACTACAGAGATTTATAGCGTGAACCTGCGTTAAGAGAAGTAACCCTAGCACCCTCGCCAGCGCTTTTCATACAAACGTAGTATGCTTAAGAGGGGTCTCTCCATACAAACGTAGTTCCAATTTCATTTGAATATTAAGCAACCAAAGTCCATGAAATCTTACAGACATATTCTAGAAACTAATATCTATGCCTGTGGTTTTCCAGATTTTTGTTAAAATATTCGGTTTCAAAGTTACGCGGTCTTGAAAATTCACACACAAATCTTTGAGCTCCTGTAATTTTGAAACTACGGAGTAAGTGACGGAGAGAGCCTTGTTAATTTGAATTGAATCTTGAGCCCGTTTACTTTAAAATTACTATTTTGAGACAAATCTGAAAAACTACTGACGTAGACATTTGTTTTTAGAACGTGTCTACGCATTGAGTTTGATTGGTTAATATTCAAATGAGAATAAAAGCTTTGTTTAGAAAACGCTGAGGAGCAAGCTAGGGTTACTTCTCTTACCTAATATTTTTATATTAGGTACGAAATACGAGTACCTACATTTTACATTTTTTTGATTCTTTTTAACCCCCGACCCAAAAAGAGGGGTGTTATAAGTTTAGCGTGTGTATCTGTGTATCTGTCTGTGGCATCGTAGCTCTTAAAGTTTTAATTTAGGTTTTTTTTAGTTTGAAAGGTGGCTTGATCGAGAGTGTTCTTAGCTATAAAAAAAGAAAATCGGTTCAGCCGTTTGAAATTTATCAGCTCTTTTCTAGTTACTGTAACCTTTACTTGTAGGGGGTGTTATAAACTTTAAATTTACACTTGTTTTAGAATAAAAATTCTATCGTATTGTAAAATAGCATACATAATACATAATATATTATACTGTAAGAATAGAAGCCAGAAGCACACAGTGAGAATAAAAAGCGTAGCGGCAGCCTACATTGTATCTACGTGCGAGTGCTACGTCATCGGCAAACTATAAGCGAGGCTACACAGCAGCTACAAGCTCTACGGGCAGCGATTTCAGCTGACCTTTTTATGCTAATAGGCTGGCGCTTAGGACCTCTTGGACAAGAGGTCCAATTGCCGATGATTAGCGAGAAACGAGTTCAGCTAAAAACTAGAAACCAGTAAGTAGGGTGAGTAACGAGAAGCGAGTGTATATTTGGGAATAATTTTGTCGCTGGGCTATGAGCGAGTGTGTGAGTTTGACATGCTATTACGCGCACCGGTTGCCGAAAAATACGTTTAATTCCTGCGTCAAATGTGCGCGTGTTTTAGCCACCAAGAAAGCTCAAACAGTACGCACGCGTGCGTACTTCTTGTACACTACGTGTGGTATTTTTTACGAAAACAAACACGAATTGAATACGAATGAGTGCACCAACTTGCCTTACTTGTGTTTTACGTATACTTCAGTGATGTAGTATAGAAGCAGGCGTTATTTTGCGGAAGTCCATGACATACAAGGAACCAAAAGCTTAATTTGCTATAATCCGACAAACCAAAGAAATCTGTATCGTGCAACATGCAGCATGCGACATGCACCGTCCGCCCTCCCACTGATAAACATGCAGGAAAAGCCAGTCTAAATAATTGCCTAATTGCAAAGTGCAAACTTTTATTGTAAGGCGTTGTAAGTTCTACATCTCCTGAGGATGCTCCGGTGTCGGGGCGAAACGTGCATCAAGTGGTGTTGGGATTTGTGTGGTGCTGCGTGGTGGTGGTGCGTGTGGCTTGCTTGGTGGCTGGCTTTTCCTGCATGTTTATCAGTGGGAGGGCGGACGGTGCATGTCGTATGCTGCATGTTGCACCATATAGATTTCTTTGGTTTGGCGGGTTATAGCAAATTAAGCTTTTGGTTCCTTGTACTTCAGTGATTTTAATTGCGGATAAAATATTTCGCGTTTCTACTTTAAAGATCTTTACTGCCTGGAAAAATAAATAAAAAACGTCTTGTATATTACGAGCTTCTGAACAATAAAACTTTGCTTGACCGTGCTTCAAAGGCCTCATATTAGAACCAATTCATCCGGTATTAAAGATATACATATAAAACGTGCCACGTAAGCAGCTTATTGGATTTTATTGGATTTTCGTTCACTGGTCAGGCCTACCTTAAGTAGCTAAACAAAAATTCTTTGGAAGGTAGGGGATCTTCTACGATGATCACACATGGTATGTTATTTATTAAATCTGCTCATAACCTGTATGATTCTTTAATAAAATTTCTGTAACGTAAGCGTAAAAAAGGTATTAAACACGATATGAAATTTTGTATTTCTGTAACATGATGCTTAGCTCCAGTGGTCTTGAAATGCTTCTGGGCGTTCAAGTATTCAAGTTTATCATCTTATCTACCTTATTTATTACCAATTACCCCTAAGTAGATGCAATAGACGGGTCATTCTAAACAAAAATTTTTGCGTTCTGTCTCGTTTTTGCTTATATTTTGATGTCCAGTGATATACTAGTTTAGACAACTTTAAGTGGAATTTTTGTTAACCCAAAAAGAGGGGTGTTATAATTTTGACGTGTGTATCTGTTTGTGGCATCGTAGCTCCTAAACTAATGAACCGATTTTAATTTACTTTTTGTTTTATTTGAAAGGTGTCTTGATCGAGAGTGTTCTTAGAACCACCACAATCCAAGAAAATCGGTTCAGCCGTTTGAAAGTTATCAGCTCTTTTCTAGTTACTGTAACCTTCACTTGTCGGGGGTGTTATAAATTTTTTATTTAAACTTGTTTGAAATAGCGCTTGTTCATATAAATACTAATTTGGTTCAATGTTTATAGCATTAATTTGTACCTACAGCCCTACAAACGAGGTAAAATGCGATTTTTATTGAAGAAGATAAAGTACATTAGGGAAATCGTCAAAACATCAGACGCGATTGAGGCCAATCGGTTCGCTTTTGCTCGGGAAAGTCGTAATCAAGTTTACTTGATCTAACTTAAGAGCTGAACGAATATTATCGAATGTTTTTGTTCCAAGGCCTCAAGAATGTTGGAAATGTTTTTCGGCATGAAATTACTAAGCGACATTATTTTATTTTATTTTCAACACGGTATTTTTTAAATTAAAAAACAACTAATAGTTTTAAAAGTTATTGAATACTTAAGCTACGGTTCCGATCGAGTTCTGAGAAAATCCTATAATAAACTCGCTGGTTAGATATACCTACTTACCTAATCAGTACCTACTACTATGCAGTCAGTGCTAGATAATGCATGCATAGCAATGCGATTCGTGAATGCCACTCATTGTTTGTCTATGAATCAGAAATCTCCCCGCAAGTCCCAACAACAATTGTACAAAGTACGCGAACGCATAAATAACCACACAGACATACAGACGAACATTATAATGCTGTGAATTATATCATGGTATGCGACACATACATGTAGATAGTATTTAACGACTAAGTTGATCAATTCCCTAGCAACGTAAATGTACAAAAACAGATTACGTTTCTGCTTTTCTCAGTTAATTAGCGCGCCGGTTTGTTTTTACGCCCGACGTTTGATTAACGAGGTGGAATGTATTCGTTGGAAGCATCCTTTTGTTAATTGTGAAAATCCAATAAAAGTCTGACCTTTTCATAGTTAAGTGAACACGCCAGAGCGCGGTCAAGCTGCTTTTGGTAGGCTTACGAAAGAAATTTTTCAAGGCTAGAAAGTTGATGCCTTTCATGCAAAATTAGACATAGCTGTCCATGCCAGAGTCACATACTGAAGCTCATTTCAGACTACGGAATATAATATATATTACAGTCCGGTCAAAATAGACATTCAAGGATACAATAATTCGCATAAAGGTAAAAATGGGTAGAATGTTGTGAATACCAATATGTATGAACTGTGAAAAGTCCCAAATGATCTCACATTTGTAAAAAATATATATTCAAAGTCAAAGTTCACAAAAATGGGATTTTTGCAGCGTTCTTTTTTCTTCAAAAGTAACCTTTATTTACTGTGGTGTACGTTCCTTTTAGTTTAGACTCCTCCGTGTTTTGTTTCAATCTACCAATTTCAACCATAATAATATAACAAGTTCCGTAAAGCTGAATTTAACATCTTATTAAAAAGACTCGGCTCTACACCTCTTCGTCTATGATATGCGCTAAGAGTTAAATTATTTCTGACTGGTCACGTATCTTTCCAAAACCTTTTTGTTACAAATTAGTTTAGAAAATGTTATTTTCCTCTTAATCAAATTAAAATTCGAAAGCCGAGTGGAACGACAACATCGCGCCGAAACTGATTGGTTTATAATATTTTTAGGTGCACGGCCTTTGAAAATAAAATATTCGGTTTACAGGTTAAATTCCATTACGTGGGGCCAATGGTAACAATTCGTGATATTAAAAGATAAAACTGTCGCAGTAAAATGACGAATATTTATTCTGGCGCGCACTAAATTAAAAATATTATTTTTCTCTATCGAACTTTTTAGTTTTTGCATGGTACTTCACCATCGATGAAATATTTTGAAATGTCTTTTTGTGTTGCATCAATGAATTAAGTAAACTTTTTGTTGATTTGGCCAAGTAGGAAATTACATAAATAATAAAATAATTGGATTCTATGCTTATATGCAAATTGCGATGTCTTTTTGATAACAATTCAAATTAGCTGATTTATTTATGTTGTCAAAGCGATGAGAATCAAAACGGTGCACCATACCTACGTACTTTCAGTCTCCTCACTTTTTATTAATTTATCACACCTATTCTTAAGGCAGGTATGTTCAAAGAATCAAGCTCAGTTTAAGTTTTTATCTAAATAAGACGTTACGCTCCGCTCCACTTCACTCTTAAGTGTGCGTTGTACCATAGTCGATGCAAACTAGGATGAAAGCACACCAAAGACCAGTCTACCAAGGCAGTCGGTTTCTATGTTTCTTACGCATCACTTGCTTTTGATATTCACTATCGTGCTATCCTGCACTCTCCGTAAAAATGTAGATTGAAAGTTGAAGCTTGAATAAACTGCTCTTTATTAATTTTCAATAATATACCAATTATTTTATTTTTAAATACATATCAAAAATTGCGCAACCGGCAGGAATCAAACCTGCGTCTTCTGGATTCGCGCCCGACGCTCTAACCACTAAGCTACGGCATCGCTTGCTACCAATAACGTTTGTGATAGGTATGTTCAGTGTAGGTAAAACACTATCATAAAAATTATAAATCTTATCCAATACCAGAGGATGCCCGCGACTTCGTCTGCGTGTATTTAGGTTTTTAAAAATCCCGTGGGAACTGTTTGATTTTCCGGGATAATAAGCTACCTATGTCAATTACAGGGGCGAAAGGTACCTCGGTACCAAACATACAAATCGGTTAAGCGGATAGTTTTTGGGAATCCTGTGGGAACTCTTTGATTTTCCGGGATAAAAAGTAGCCTAAGTCCGTCCCCGGGATATAAGCTAACCCTGTACCCGTCAGAATCGGTTAAACTGTTGAGCCGTGAAAAGGTAGCAGACAGACAGACGGACACACTTTCGCATTTATAATATTAGTATAGATTAAAATAGGCACCAAACAAAGTGCTTATTTCCTTTCGCGCTTCGTTGATCGTATTTAAGATCGTACAGGAAAATGCTTTTGGTGCGAGGTGATCCGTGACTAGCGTCATATAAGTTTTCCCCTAGCGATATATAAAGTGAAAATTGTTCTTACGAATACTCACTAAACGTTTTTAGTGTAACAACTGGTTATATTTATGTTCTCAAGGGATCTCTCTGAAATAAATTAGAAATTCGCGGATTATGAACTCTCATATAAAGCTTTCGTTTTATAGTTATTGAAAACAGTTTTTGTCATGATCCTAACTATGTAATAACTACTTCGTTGGTCTAGTGGTTAACATTTTTGACTGCTGTTAACGAACTTCCGGGTACAATTTCCGGACCGGTTTTTTTTTTTTAATTCTCAGTTAAACTAGCCTGGAGTAGATAGTAGAACTACAGAATTCCACCCGCGTACCTCGGAAAGCTCCTATAGCCTCGTCGGTCCTGCGCCTGTTGTGTCAGATGGCAACCTTATCTAGATACTAAGTAAAGTTGTACTAGATTTATCGCAAACCTAAAAATAATAATCAAGCCCTTATACATCTTAGTTTTAGGTTTCTTGTGTGACCTTGGGGAACAAGAAAAAGTGTTCCGTTATCATTGTGCCCAATAAAATTAGGAGAAAGTTACTGTAGTGATGTAAAGACGTAATCAGTCAAGTAATTTATCAGACACTTGAAGAAATAAGTTACGGAACCCAAATTGTATTGGAGACCGGCCAAAGAGGAATGCCAACTACTTACAGTGTTGAAACTTATCTATCACATCTACAAACATGGACTGCTAAACTGATAAGTCATTTGATTCATCCAAGGTCATAACCCAAGATGGTTGGACAAGGTTATGACATTATACCTAAGTATTAGTAACGAGATGATGCCGCGGTTGAACATCCGTGTGGATTTGGGTTTATAAAAACCTGTGGGAACTTTTTGATTTTCAGGGATAAAAAACAGCCTAATAATCCTCCTCACTGCTAATAAACTCCTATCACTGTACCCATGTTGCCAAATAGGTAGTATTTAGTTCTTTGTGTGAAGTTTTCTTGTTAGAGGAAATATTCAGAGGTTAATTTTTTTTTATGTCCGCACGAATGTTTGAAAGTGGTTTGAAGGACCCTTGGTTTTTCATTCAATATTTAGAATTTCTTTAGATTTTAATAGATGCGGTGGTTTTATCTTTTCACGTGCTGTTTTTTAAGTATGACCTCATGAAAGATCTAGTATAGCGACAATGATGAATCAAAAATTCATTATAAAAAAATGTGAAATTGAGATTAATTAAATAACGAGATATGTATCATAAAATTTTACAGTTGAAGAATAAGATAGTAAATATCCCCGATATAATTACTCGCACTCCTTCGGTCGGAGCAAACACTGCATTTATTCCCGGTGCCCTTCGGTGACTCATTAACTAAATGAAAGAAATATATTTTTCTCGCTAAAATCAACGCAATCAAAGCTCGTTGAATTCAAGAGCTTTTTACACAAACTTGAATTTTCATTTAATTTGAGAGAGCTAAATAGTTCTCTCTGGGCTTGCTTATGAATTTCCTTGAGCTTATTTTACGTGGTAAATAAAGTATTCACGTCACTTTTATTTTTAAGAAAATTATTGAAATATAATTAATAATCTCAGAGTTTTAGATAAATACTTGAAGAATTTAATCTGCAGTATAAATAAAAGATTATATCCTTCTTCTATGTAATTCTATTATGTAATTTGAAACTATTTGATAGATTCTTTTATGTAATTTGAAAACTACAAGCACATTTGCTATTTTATTATGTGTTCCTGGGTCTAAAATATAATTCTGAATTCATCATGAAACACAAAATGATTGGACACAATTTCTTACCTATCCATATTTAAGTCAAAAAATCTTAATTTTTCTATGTTTTTTATTAGTTACTATAGATAATGCTCGCTGCTTCATCTGTGGCTATAGGTTTTTCGAAATTCCCGCGGGAACAATTTGATTTTCCGTAACAAAAAATAGTGTGTCCGTCCCCGGGATGTAAGCTAACTATGTACCTTTTGTTAAAATAGGTTAGGACTGACACGCTTACGCCGTGTAAATCTTGCACACAGACAGACATACTTTCGCATTTATAAATATTTGTATAAATGTACGATTTCCAAGAACGTTATGAAATTGGAATTGTTTTTTGTTTATTATCATCAAAGTTTATTCTTAAAACATTTTATTTTATAATAATGTCGATAGATAATTTGAGTTTTCGTAGCAAGAGATGAAATAAATGAAAATTTGATTTTGGTTTTGCTCCCGTCGGCCAATTTGCTTTATTGCCAACTCTTTTCGGTACACTACAGAGTGAATAAATCTATCCTTTTCGCATTTCTGCTAAAAATCAAAGTATGTAACAAAGTGGTTCGCCAAAGAACTAAGTGACCGACGTAGCACGTTACACTGGCAGTGGGCCAGACACGTGTGTCGGAAGACCGATGGACGTTGAAGGCGGAAAGTCCTCGAGTGGAGACGGGCGTCTTGGCAATCGCAGTGTAGGGTACCTCAAGGTGGAACGACGATATCTGAAAGCAGCTGACATTGCTGGCTAATAATAACGACTTATGTTATTACAAGTGTAAATTAAAAATTTACAACACCCCCGACAAGTGAAGGTTACAGTAACTAGAAAAAAGCTGATAACTTTCAAACGGCTGAACCGATTTTCTTGGATGATACCTAAGAACACTCTCGATCAAGCCACCTTTCAAACAAAAAAAACTAAATTAAAATCGGTTCATTCGTTTAGGCGCTACGATGCCACAGACAGATACACAGATACACACGTCAAACTTATAACACCCCTCTTTTTGGGTTGGGGGTTAAAAATTAAATAAAAACAACAGACCTATGTCCAGTAGTGGACTTTTATCATTCGAAACGATGACAAATGGTAAATAATGTAACAATAAAAATGATAATGGAATGATAATGGCAATGAATGGAATGATAGCATGATATTAATTTAGAGCCAAGTATTTTAGCATCACAGATGGATACTCCAATTTTATTTATTTTGTATTGGAAGACAAATAAAAATGCGAATCGTTATTTCTGATTTGAGCTGAATCAGGTTCCGTAATTCTACACCACTCGCAATAAACAAACAATGGGCTGCGTCCGGGCTTAATTTCGTTTGACTCGACATAAAATAAAATTCACCAAATTTTAATAAAATCGAAAATGTCAGGTTAATGTTGTTTTTTACCCGACTGCGGTAAAGCCAAAAGGAGGGATTATGATTTTAGCAGTCTGTATGTATGTACCTAATACCTATGTGTGTGTATGTTGGTATCCAGATTCTGTGTGGTCTTCCGTAGCGCCTAAACTACTGGGCCGATTTTGATGAATGAGGTGTCAATCGATTCGCCGTAAAGGTCCAGGTGACACAGGCTACATTTTATACGAAAAAAATTGACCAAACGGCTGTTACATGAAAAAAAGTGGGGGTTTCCAAAATTTTTTTTTGCTATTGTATTGAGTGGGGTGTCAAATGAAAGATGAGAAAATTCTGAGTTCATAAATATAAATGTACTACAATATTAAAATATACCAAGCGACAGAAGAACAATTTTACTATAACATTTTAGACAAAGCGATTGGCGTTTTATTTTTGGGTATTTTCAATGTAAATATTCGTTTTATTATGTTTGATTTCATTAGCTACGGAAAAGCTACGAAAACCATTTGGAAAATTGAAAAGTAAATCTGTCACAATATTCAAAATATATGTTCTGTGACAATATTGCTTTTTGGTTGAGCTTAGAATACCTATAGCGTTTTTCAATTAAGTACTGTGTTAATTAATCCTTTCAATCTAACAGCCGGTCAAATGCGAGTCAGGCTCGCGTACCGACAGTTCCGTACCACAAAAAATATAACGGTAAGAATCACTTTTGTTAATCTGGCAAACCACAGACACAGATATTTGTTTTTACAAAGTATCTCCCAAATGTCATACTCAATGGAATTTTGTAGAAACGTTCCGGGAACTAATTATCTATGCCTGTGGTTTTATAGATTTCCGTTAAAATATTCGGTTTCAAAGTTACGCGGTCTTAAAAATTCACATACAAATCTTTGAGCCCCTGTAATTTTAAAACTACATATTTTTAGAAAAATCTAAAACACCACAGGCACAGATATTAGTTTCTAGAACATATCTGCAAAATTTCATGGACTTCGGTTGCTTAATATTCAAATGAAATTGGGGCTACGATTGTATGGAGTAAGTGATGGAGAGAGCCCTGTTAATATGTAAATTAGAACCAAACTGCGTTTGTTTGGAGCACGCTACGAATTAACTCCTTTTAAGGTGATTTTATAGGTAATAAACGCATTTTCAGTATTTTAAACGTCTCTTGCGTCTCCTGCTTGTATTGCGGCTTGCCTCTTGTTATCCGATGTCCTAATTGCGCATCGCAAACGCTAAATCACTTGACGCAAGCTTTGCCAGTAGAATGGCAATATAATCCAGATATATCTAATTAGCTAACAATGGATTAATTAGTTAATTTATTTACCAAACTGATGGTATCATCTAAACAACGGTATTAACTGTTGTAATTGGCTGATTTATGCCGCAATTTGAACGTTGTATCGAGCCATGATTGCAATTAATTGCTATAGCGACAGATCGCTGGTCTGCGGTCCACCGCTTTCGATTGCTTCGTTTGTTTGTTAGATTAAAGGCTGATACAAATGGCCCGACAGGGAATCTTATGCAGCTCCAAGAAGTTACAATACAAGGAACTGTGTGAAGGCGACTATAAAGGGTGTATAAATTGTACAAGTATAGAAGCCGTGCTTCTGTCCCGCGCGCCGTTGTCACTGCGCGCTTTTTCATGCATTTCGTAGTAGATATTAAAAACTACTATACGTACGTTGGACCTGGTAACTGGCTTTCCTTAACCCGAGGCGAAGCCTTTCGCTCGCTACAACATATTTAATCCGAAAAATACTGGTTGTAACCAGAACGCTAGCAAAAACTTTGCGTTATTATTTAACTACCTTCAAAACCCAATGCCAATAACCATTTGCCTTATCTTGTAGTTTTAGTGATTTAGTATTTTTCAAACCCACATTATATAGCGTGCCAAACTCGGGCCAATGCCTATTTACCACCTATTCACCGAACGTCCGTTGACATCTAGCGTCAGACAGATGTTTTATTTGCAATAAATAGTAAAATTTTCGCAAATTTTTGCAGTCGCGCTATATCCAGCTGTCTAATCTTTGCGGCATTCCGAGGCCTGTAATTTTCAAGTTTTCAAATGAAAGTTGTACGTAAATCTATTATTTAGTATGGAAGGAAACTTCGAAAAAACGTCTGTATGGCATCTCCATACAATTTTGGCACGTTAACACTAGTGCAAGTTTTCAAATGTCTATACTAAAAACATATTTTCTCAATTTCAGTTACGCATCGTTAACTTTAACATGAAAAGTTATACTAGAGCCTTGAATGTTGTATTGAATCGTGATCGCAATTAATTGCCCTCGCGACAGATTGCTGGATTGCGGTCCGCCGCTTCGTTTGCTACGATTAAGGGCTCTATGGGTACAAAACATTCTATAAGCTGATTTGTTGAATGGTTAACTTTCCAACTTACATAACTGAAATTGGGGAATAATATTATGCTGATAACTGAGTGCAATCAAGTAATAAGTAGTTACAAAGCATGTAGTTTGAGTTACTATTAAGAAAGGCATCACGCTTGGTAGACCTTACTCCATTCTGCGGATGTATGCTGTGCTTAAGATACACCGTTCTCGGTTCAGTGTTGCGATCGTCATCATAATGATCAACTCTTCGCCCATCCACTACTGAGCACGCGGTCTCTTCTTACACTGAGAAGAGTTAGAAGAATGAGAAGAGGCCATAGTCTGCCACCCTCCCTCAGTCTGGATTGGCAGACTTCACACTTTTTAAATGGAGTAGGTATGGAGAACTTTCAGACATGCTGGTTTCATCGTGATGTTTTCCTTCATTACTAAAGCAAGTAATATTTAATTGGTTAGAATCTCATATAATTAACTAAGAAAAGTTAGAAGTGCGCGCCCGGGATCGAATCCCGACCTCCTGAATAGAAAGCGTAACATCTTAAGTAAGTAGGTTATCACCACTTAGTTTTTTTTTTATTATTTTTATTCACTATAGGTAAGCGCTTGACCACAATCACACCTGATGGAAAGTGATGATGTGGTGTAAGATGGGACGCGTTTACCTAGAAGGTGCCTATTCACTCTTGTTTTAAAGATACCCGGATTGTAATTGGTAGGAAACACAGATCGCGGAAGAGTATTCCAAAGCTTAGCCATGCGTATGAGGAATGAAGACGCAAAACGTTTCGTGCGTGTAGATGGAATGTCAACGACATAAGGATGGAAACTCGCCCGACGTCTTGCGGTTCGGTGGTAAAATGGTGAAGGGGGGACAAGATCGAAGTGTTACAGTGTTAACCATGCGATGACTAATGACTAACTATAAAAGGAGTTGACCGTGATAATCAAATACCTACTTGAAGCAACTGGTACACTTATTGATCAGTTTTGTCATTACAGGTACTTAGGTAGGACTCGGAATATAGACCAGTAGCATCTAGAATGGAGGTCTAAATTCTCTTGGTTTTAACACAACATAATACCTATCTCATTCCTTATTTTAGAAAGCTAAGCTTGTTGGCATGTAGTAACAAGACAACAAAGAGAATTTTAAATGTCCTAAAGATACGTGTCTTGTCATGCCCGCGGGAATCATATCTTTAGGGCCGGCGCAGACAGAGGCAAATGCCGCGAGTTTCTGTCTGTTGATATTTAAATATCGACCTTATCCAATTTGAATAGAGTTTTTTAATAGCAGCTGTCAGCTGACGCAAAAGCAATTGAAGAATGCCACCGCTGCAAATTTATCTGTATAAGTTTATACTAATTACAACTCTATTCGAGCCGGATTGAGTCGATATTTGAATGGCGCTTTTTGCAGCTCTGTGTGCGCTGGCCCTTAGTCCTCAAACAAAGTGCTCTTTATTTCTGCCTCTTTTATCTGTCACTCATAATTGACTCAATTTGCATTGTGGACTGAAAATGTTGCATGGGAAGTTTTTCTTTGATGTTTTATTAAGCGACGTTTGACCTGATGACCCTATTAATTTATTAGTATGTGGATTCAAGCATATCCTTGGAAAAGGTATGGTTGTACAAGTTTAAGATACGTGCTTTTGTCATACGATACGTCCTACCGATTTCGATACCAATACCGATTTATCTGTGGAATAAATTTGACATATTGACAGACTTCCTAAACTAAAACCGTCAAATTCTCATTCCTCAGATAAAAGTTATTTGACGATTGAGAAATCGGTCCTAAGAAATCTAAATGATCTAAAATGATGAAAATCTAAAATGATTTTAAAATATCTATTTAAGATATACATAATTTAAGTTATATTAAATATCAATCACGATAGTTTAAGCGCTAGGATAGGTACTATAAATTCTTCCAATATTTTAGCAGATCAAGAATAATACCCATATCCTATAGAACCTGCACTGCTATAGCTTCCAATAAAGCACCCTTGAGTATTAATTAAGCCACGAAATAAGTAAAGCGTGCAAAATTCGAGGTTTTTATTGGCAGAGTGAAAATTATTGATTCAAAGGTATTCTCAGACGGTACAATAATTATGTACCTATCTACTTCCTGAAGTTTCAGCGATAAAATGAATTCTTTTCTCTTCAGAAGGTGCGGGACCTTCCTGTTTGTGCCAATGAAGTGTTCAAATACTTTATACCAAAAGTTACCTACTTATTTTACATCTATACTCAGTATGTTAGGTTGGCACAGGTCAGTAATTTTGGTCTAAGACTCCATGCCATCAATTGCAAGGAAATTATAAACTGCATTGAAAGATTTTTTTGTAAAAATAGCGAGCAAATGAGGAGGCATGTAACCTAATGTTAAGTGACTTACAGCCACCCATCAACATTTTCAGTACCAGAGGAATAAAACATTTGCAGTACCAATGCGTTGCCAGCCTATCAGGAATTTCTTGTTTCACCCTTTGAATAACCCCATGTTGAAATCTAGTGGGAACACCACCGAAGGGGGTTAGTTGTGCGTGGAAAAAAGGATCTGGCACAACAGGCCTGATCTTTTGATATTTTCAAAAAATCGCATAAGTACCATAGAGATATAATGATAAGTACCTACACAGAATTTAAAGATCGAACAAGCACTTTATCTCAAAAAAAAATCACAAGCAATTTTTCTGTGATAATAATATGATAGAGGGTGAAAAAAAATAGGTAAATATTTTATAGCGATATCGTAGCTTAATAATAATTAAATCGTAATTAGTAGGTAATTGTATCAATTTTATTTTTTCGTCCGTGTGCGATATCCCTGAACAGTAAATAACTTACGACAGGATAAGCAAATGAAAACTCCACAACAATTTATCTTTTTGACGCGGCTTAAAGCCTGAAAGGAATATTAAATAACAGACCACCAAACAACTGTATTGAAAGTAGATTTTGTTCAAACTTTAATTTATTTATTTAATCATTAGTCTGAAAGGCCCCTAATATGTATAATAAAAGGGATGACGCGAAGGGTTGAGCGTTGAGCCGTGTTTTATTAATTACTCGTATGACGTGTTTGTATATTGAATTAGTATAGAATGAGCAAGTAATTGGGGCCGTCAGTGACAAATAACTTAATATATTGGGCTTTAGCTGCAGCCCGAGCACAATCAGTGTGACATATTATCTCCCTCGTGACTTTTACAATGCTTTGTCAATGAAAAAATTGCGAGGAAGCGTTGTTGAAAATACAAGACAAAGAGAACGCGCGACGATATTGCAGAACGACACTAACACTTATCGTTGGACTTTCCAAAGTATTAATTAAGCACTTCACTTTGATGTTAGGTCATAAAATCCAATGCCGGCTTTATCTATAGTGCAGGGTGGAACACACGAGCCCTGAGTTTTAGGGGGTACCAAGTACTTCCTGCCTAAAAAAAAATACTTTTTACTCGTCCACGCGTAGATCCATGGGGAGCGTACCGCAAGCGAAGTAAGTAAACGACCTTTTGCTTCTCAACATCCATACTAGTATTATAAATGGGAAAGTGTGTTTGTCTATCTTCATCTGTCTGTCTGCTACCTGTTCAAAGCCCAACAGTTTAACCGATTGTCATAAAAGGTAGTTTACAACCAGGGGTCGGACATAGGCTACTTTTATCCCGGAAAATAAAAGAGTTCCCATGGGATTTTTAAAAAACCTAAATCACGAATTTCAAATCATTAGTGAAAACAATTAACTGTTAGTATTCCATTTTGATTCCACGCCTACTAAAGGGCGCCAGGGTATTGATTGCACGGGGTGCTACATGATGTAGAAGCGACCCCGATAAAGCCACCAAGCCTTGTTAATCGTCATAGGCAGAGGGTTAATGACTATAAAGCCTTTATGCCACAAGAGGATTTCAAGCCTAACCGATTTCCATGACCGCTCTTTGTTTGCCCAGGGCTCGCGTAACTTCTACATCACTTTTTCGATAAGCGTAAAGTTTGTGCCAGGAGTGAGTACGACAAATGAAAGAGGTGCAACGCAAACGGTTGGAGTTTGAACCGCTGACCTTTCGGAATTCAGTCCGCTCCTCAACCGTTGAACTATCGAGGCTCGAGTTTGTTTAAAAGATTTTAGGAGATCTATACCTATTAGTTCTAGTCTGAAGTTTGTGTCTATAAGAAATGCCGTCTGAAAAACAAACCTTTCAGCCTGATTGGACGTGATAAAATATAAGGATAATACAGTAATACCATCTCGTCGACAGTTAGTACAGCTTGCAACGACAGACATAAATCGCTTCGCGGGGCTCATTTTTTCATACGAAGCCCTCTAAGGAGTCATTTACAATGTTCTTTTTATTATCTAAAGCGGGGAGCGGCCATTAATAACCGAAAGGCCCGGACTTCGCCTGGAGTGACAAATTTTTCCGACTGTAATCACTTCATTATTTCTCGGCGATGACACGAATCCGAGTTCGCCAACATTTTCATTTCCAATTCATTTGTATACTTACTTTGTAAATGCTTTCTGTTTGGTTGTAATAATGCGCCGGGAGCGTTATTTATTACACTGTCCAGAAATTGTTTATTATCATAAATATAATATTTTTGTGTCAGTTATAGTACTGTTTATTATCATAAATATATTAATTTTTTGCACAGTAGTATTTTTTAATGAGGGTAAGGGGGGAACGTAGCTATGGTTGCCACATAGGTAGGAATAGGCTAGATCATCCAGTTATTTTATATAATGTTATGTCCGGTTTTATCAATTTTTATAAATCAGGCGCGATAAAGATAAAAACTGCTACAATTATCTAGCAAAAAGTTTTTATTATTATTTTGTTACATTAATTTACCTCAATGTTTCGCACCAATTTGCGTAAGTCCGTGAAAACCTGTAGCTAAGCGCCAAATGTAATTAGTGAACTTTGTTTAAAAATACACAATAAACCACGGCATTACTTGCAACCCTACCTGTTGTACATGAAATATCTTCAAATACTTCCTGCTCTTGAGGCTTTTAATTGTTCATTCAGTAGGTATATAAACACCAGAACGGTGCCTTTTGCCCGAGCCTATACGGTTATCGGCAATGGGCGCAATTCGAAAACACGTTTAGGCGTTTATTGGAAGTGCAGCATCAAGGCGGTTAGGCTTGAAATCCTCTCGTTAGCATAGAGGCTTTGTGTGCAGCTCATTATCTCTTTACCTTTGACTATTACAAAGCCCTGAGAACTAAGAGGATAGTGTTTTTATGACCCAACATCAAAGTAAAGTGGCGGATTATTAATGCTTTTTTTTTCTCGTCTGGCTTTACATAGATTAGTCAATGTCAAGTTTGTGGTTATTTAAAAATTAGGGAAACTATATAAGTATATACATACATACATACAGACATACATACATACATAGACTGCTAAAATCATAACTCTTCCTTTTGGTTTTACCGCAGTCGGGTAAACATCGAGCGTAAAACGTACAGAAAATCTCTAAAACCACCCTTAATAACTTGATAAACTGAAATCAGCCACGTGTCCCTTTATCTCAAAATGTTTTCAGCAATACATAAAATAAGTTTCCTATACAATGATTATTAATTATTTATTTTATTGATAGGAAATTCTTTTTTCTCTATTCAACTTGTTGTAAGTAAAGTCTACAAAAATCTGCCGTTTTAAAAATACGTAAAGAATAAAATATTCCCGTTCTTTATACTTATAGCCTGGAACTCGGTCTATGCTCGTATTATTATCATGCACAATCGTGGTTTTCTATGAAATTATAAAATTCAAACTATATTTTGCGTTCATATTGTGCAATTTCTGTAACGCTGTGCTTGTATCGCAAATCTTTTCTTAGACCTATTATAATAACTTTGAGCAAAATTCGCAACAACAAACTTCTGTACCCACAACAATACTTTCTTATTTGCAAAACTTTTTACCCATATTCAGTAAGTAGTTCTAGCTTTAAGAATTCATAACGGCTTCCTGAGTCGATATTTCTTTGAATATGTTGAACGTGGGCACACGTTCAATACACACTCAGAACTTATAGTTACATAAAAGTTTTAGAAATATTCGATCTACGCATAAAGTCTATGAAACTTGTACTGTGGGAAAGTTTAAAGAGATTTGCGAGTTGAACGCAGCCAATGTGGGTTACGCTAGATTTGACAAAGCTTTAAGTTATAAATCGGCCATAGTTATTCGGTTACCGTTTTTAAATTGAGAGGCAATAAGGTTGGTTCTTCAACAGCAAATTACTAAGTTAGACAACTGGTTTGATACGTGCTCCGATCCAATGTAGTCAAAATTGTTTTTTATTTGAAGGCAACAGCCACAAAAAAACAATATTTAATGGTAATACCTGAAATGGTTATCGGTTGACTAACATTTTAGTTTTATTTGGCGAATTTTGAGAAATCCATATTAATCTTTTGACTCGGCAAGAAACTCGAAGCCCTCCTGTTGGTTGGTAAACGTAAATGGGAGTAAAATAATTAAGTTTTAAACAAATTTTAGCTAGCATAAAATATCTATTTTCACCAAATAAAATTTCAACATGAATTTTCACAGAATGTTATGTCATTTTGGATATGCCTCGCGGGCGTTTGCGTCTCACTTTTTGATTGCACTCCGGTCAAGTGCAGTTTTTCGTCCCGACCTCATTTTAAGTAAATTATAAAACCGGTCAAGTGTGAGTTAGATTAGCACACGTAGAATTCCGTGCCATCGTACAAGATATAACACACTATATACTTTTTATTTTATTTTTAAATTGCATGGCGGCTATTATGCAATTCGTCATCTTGGTTTTTTATTTTAATTATTGATATAGCGGCAATAGAAAACTGTGAAAATTTCCACTCTCAACCTATTGTAATTCATGAGATACAGCCCACTGACAGACAGACGGACAGACAGGCGGACGGACAGACGCACGGACAGACTAACGAATAGTGGAGGCTTAGTAATACGGTCACCCTTCGGGTACGAATCCCTAAAAACCAGAACTATCTATTTGCTTAAACGTTTTCAGCGCGCAGTGAATTAACTAAAAACTATAGTATGAGTTTTAAAATATTATGAACAATTTTCTTCATAGAATTTGTATGATATTTCCGTTAAATATTTTGTCCCAGCATTTATGATATTATTTTGGCATCATTCACTTTTCCGTAATTAGGTGGGTATGCCCCACTTAACATGATAAAATAAAGGAATTTTAAATTAATCTATGTTAATTTATTAACCCCCGACCCAAAAAGAGGGCTGTTATAAGTTTGACGTGTGTATCTATGTATCTATCTGTGGCATCGTAGCTCCTAAACTAATGAACCGATTTTAATTTAGTATTTATTGTTTGAAAGGTGGCTTGATTGAGAGTGTTCTTAGCTATAATCCAAGAAAATCGGTTCAGCCGTTTGAAAGTTATCAGCTCTTTTCTAGTTACTGTAACCTTCACTTGACGGGGGTGTCATAAATTTTTAATTTAAACTTGTATGGATTTATTTACTAGATATTGCCGTGTGGATATTTTAAAAATCCCGTGGGAACTTTTTGATTTTCCAGGACAAAAAGTAGCTTGTGTCGTCTCTAGAAAGTTATCTCTGTACCGAATTTCGTCCAAATTGGTTTAAAGCTTAGATCGTGATAAGATAACAGCACATAGTCACACTTTCGCATTTATAATATCAAAACGGATCAGTATGGATATGGATTTAACTGTGCAAATTGATATTCAAGGAGTCGATACCTATTAAAGAAACAACAAGTTTGAATCGGCACCAGCATAGAAGACTGACCGCTTGAGTCATGGTGGTACCTTTTGCATAGTATTCAATGCATTTGCATTTCAAGATACCATGAAAGGAAATCCCATTCGCACGCGAGTTCCTTGAGCAAAAATGTTTGAACGAAGTTATCTTGTATGCTTTCGGCATGTAAATAAATCAAATTGACAGTATGAAAGTGGCTTGACTATTCACAAAGTTTTCTGAGTTTCGTTGAACCACCTCATAGTGTAGGCACATCCGCAAAGTATGTAGTCTTTTTTTAAATAACTAAGGCGCAAGACACACTGATAGTGCCGACGCGCAGGGTCTTTTTTTTGATAACAATTCAGTTAGTTTACTTGGCGCATGGCAAGCTCAGGCGCGACTAAACGCAGCATCTGTTTTTGGAGCGCTTTTTCGCTAGATTTGTTTCTGTCCTTAGTTTTATCATCACATCACACTAATATTATAAAGGCGAAAGTTTGTATGTGTGTGTGTGTTACTTTACTACTTTTTATCCCGGAAAATCAAAGAGTTCCCACGGGATTTCGAAAAAACTTAATCCACGCGGACGAAGTCGCGGGCGTCAGCTAGTTGATGATATGCGTAAACTGATAATCAGTTTACGCAATCATAGCCTGAGACAATACGCGTCAGAAAACCATCTTGCTTATTAACACACTTCAAACATTTGTCTTATATATTAGGTCCTGGTCATCGACAGAAATGTAAAATATAGGACACCCCTGTCACAGAGTGAAAAGGAGTTATCGCACATCCTGACGAGCCTATTTTTTATTGTATATGGAGACGCCCTTGAAATACCTACTTATACGGACGGTTTCTTTTTACCATTAATCATCACGGTTTGTTCCCAGTTCATGCCAATTTCTTCTATGTATTTATTGTTATCTAAATGTAAAAAGAATAATCCTGACATACTGACTGATTTATCAACGCCCAGTCTAAACCCTTGGACCTAGAAAACTGTCAGGTTGATTTCCGGCCTTATTCCTTGTCTACTTTATAGACACAAGGAATAAGGCCGGATTTTTCAAAACTCCCACGAGAGGGAAACCGTGGGATTAGTAACTATTTAGGTAGGGGCATAATTACGGTATTTTTTTTTTTTTTTTTTGTTGACGCTGGGGAATGCATTTACGCATCCCCCCCGGAAGCTAGCCAGCCAGCCGTGAGGCAGCCAGCCAGCTGAGGGAGGGTATGTGGGACTCGCCGGCCGAGAGGCGACCGGAATACCCACTAAACCCCAGCGGCGCTACTGCGCGTCGCCTGGCGACTGGGTCACGGGAACGGCCGAAGCAAACAACCGCGACCCAGCCAGCGACGTCTGCCGAGGCAGACCCTCCACCGGGGACCTGCTCGGTCCCCAACACCGCACCTCCGGGACGCACAAACGAAGTGCGTCCCCCGACCCTGGGACGCGCACGTCGCCCGCGTCCCATCCTCCGCTTCGTCCACTGTGCCCTCTGCTAGTCAGAGGGACACGCGGAGAAACCTCCGCGTGTCCCTCCAGGGATTTTGTCCATGAAAATCGTAGAGTTCCTCCGAGATTTTTGAAAAACCTCAATCTACGCCGAAAAAGTCGCAGCCATTATCTATTTGAAATAGAGATACTTAGCTTTCATTCCACAGAGGAATATTGGCTACTTTTAATTCCGAAATATCCTTCATCCCCCATGATATTAAAAAAAATTATATAAATAAGTATCGCTTTATCGCGCTTTATCATCTAATTATTAATAAAATGTCAACTTCATTTAATAATTTTCGAAAACATCTGAAAATGAGGTATACCTGGTTATTTACACAAAAATTGTTTTTGTTGGGATTAAAACATTATTTTAGAAAATAATTACCTTTGGTTCTTTGATGAGTAAACATCATTTACATTTTCAAGAGGACATTGTATTTCTTGGCCTAAAAGTAGGTCCGTGGGTTTATTTAGATGGTAATTCGTCTGTTAAGGTTTGTTCAAGAAAATACAAAGGTAAGGTACCTACCTACTGTAATTTTGTTTCGAGTAAATTAGATTCTTTAACGGGTAGATACCACGACTTAGTAGTTTTAATACTTGATACCACCTGCTGACAGTTAATTAATTTCTATACCTTCATCAGAGTTCGGAAGCAAAGGAATAAATGAGCAGAGCTGATATTTGGAAAATGGAGCGATGAGCTTTTTTAAACATAATTATAAAAAAACAAAAGATAATGGCAAATATGTGGAAAAAGTGTCCACATGAACTCGGCGACATGCCTAATCTTTAAAAAGTATTTTTCTAAGGAACTAAGATATTTTTCTGAAAAAGTATTCAGTGCCCAGAACTCAAAACTTAAGCCTTACAAAGATAATAAAAGGGGAATAAAATAATATATGGGGTTTCCCTTTGTATGGCTTAATGACGTCATAATAATCTCACAAAATTCTCCATAATTAATGGGAAGTATTTCTCAAGCCCATTAAGAACCCAACGGAACCCTAGGGATTAGAAACAAAAACTGCTAATGATACGAAAACAAAATGAAAGTATCAAGATCTTTTTTCCGGTGTAAAAATACGCCGTAAGACCAAGGAGTCAGAAGGATTTTGAGATTAAGCCAACCCTCGACTTATATCCAGCCTAACTAACGTCTTTGTCTTTTTCAGAAGCCAATTATTCAACAAGAGAAGGTGGGGAAAACTGTAGATAATTTGGCATTTTCCTTCCTTTTCCTTTTCCGTAGTTTATTCTATAAAGTTGACAAAATATAGGCAGTACATGAGTTCATCCGCATGGATTTACGAGTAGATTTTTAAAATCCCATGGAAACTGTTTGATTTTACCAGTACAAAAAATAGCCTTCAATTATCCCCGGGTCATACCATCGATATGATAGATTGTTGCAGTGTGAACCTTTTCTTTCAACCAACAAAATCTGCCTAACCACTTTGGGTAATAATAGGTATGTATGCCAAGGCATAGCTAGATGCAGATATTGAGGAATAAATCATTACACTACCTAAGCTATAAAGTATAGACTATATATAGTAGTGCTATATATACTTCATAGTTCATAAGATCTTGTTCAAATTCCCATCACAACACCTTTCGCATATAAATCACCAGTTTCAATATTATGCTCTAACCCTTCAATCGTTTGTAAATCCGTGAGTGCTAGTTGGCATAAGAATCAGCACTATTATCTGCCTAACCACCCTGGGCCTTAATATGTATGCCTAGGCACGGCAAGATGCAGATATTGGGGAATAAATCATTTCAGTACTACGCTAAGCTATAGTAATGCTATACATACTTCATAGTAAGATCCAGTTTGAATTCCCAACACTACACCTTTCGCATATAAATCACCAGTTTCAATATTATGCTCTCACCACTCGCCCGTTTGTAAATCCGTGAGTGGATTTCAAGATCACTCAAGCACTTGAGCTTTAGTGAAAATATATGTATAAAGCTTCCGATAATATGAAACTCATGTAACTTTATGCACAAGGTTAGGTGTAAGTATAGAATGAGTATGCATAGAAAAGATGTTTAAGTGGGCTCTCTCCGTCACTCGTTTCATACAATCGTAGTTCCAATTTTATTTGAATATTAAGCAACCAAAGTCCATGAAATTTTGCAGACATATTCTAGAAACTAATATCTATGTCTGTGTTTTTCCAGATTTCTGTCAAAATATTCAGTTTAAAATTTACGCGGTCTAAAAATTTTCATACAAATCTTTGAGCCCCTGTAATTAATTTTAAAACTACATACTTTTAGGAAAATCTAAAACACCACAAACACAGATATTAGTTTCTAGAATATGTCTGCAAAATTTCATGGACTTTGGTTGCTTAGTATTTAAATGAAATTGGAACTACGATTGTATGAAACGAGTGACGGAGAGAGCCCTGTTAAGTAAGAGACGATTTTGCATGACTTTGCTCGAAAAGTTTTAGCTCTACGTTTCTGTTACGAACAGCTTTGGTATTGAATGGCCGTCCAACGTCGGCCGGCCGTCCGTTTTCTGTCACGGATAACTTGAGTACCGTCAAGGCAAGAGTAAATAGGCACCTTCTAGGCAATCGGGCTTCAACTTTTTAACGTCGCTTTCCACCAGGCATACTTACCTAAGTACTTGTTGACAAGCTCAAGCCATCTTGAATTGAAAAAAAGTCTAGAAAATAAACTCTGCAAAATGTGCATTATTTTGTAAATCCTTAATTTATATGCATTATTTATCGTTAAAATGTCTTTCTATCACAGTTATGCAAGAATATTTTTTTTCTATTTTATTTTAGCGAGGTTTTCATGCAATGCCAATTTGCAGACAGACAGACAAACAGATAGACAGACAGACAGACCGACACACTTTCGCATTTATAATATTAGTACGGATTCGATTTTTCCGTGAAAACTCAAAAAGCAAGTATTTACCTACCTACCAAATCTATGCAAAGCACTCATCATGCTGCGCGTGCTTTTGCCGTGGTAGAGATGAAACGACACGTCACCCGCATTTCCCGCAATATACCTTGAGCTTAACATCCTGTAAGTTTTTCATACAGGAATCTGAGTTTGAAATCTATAGAGCGCACTTTGACTTTGCTTACACTTAAGTTTCAGTTAAAAGTCAAAGTCAAAGACAGATTTACGCCAGCGATATAACGCTGTCTCGTTTTAACGGTGTCTTAAGTCTGAGCAAAGTCAAAGTGTGCTCAATAGATCTCAGCCTTGTTAGTTTCCATTGCCGTAAAGTATGCCTAAATCTATCATATATTATGGAAGGAAAAGAGGAGAAAAAGTTTTGTGTTTACACCATTAACTTACGCTATGGTCTCTGAACAAGTAACGGAAGATTGGCGAATACCGTACGGTTCTGCAATGTGCGATCAGCTAAATCCAGCCATTTTAAACTTTCCAGACTTTTAGAAGTAAGTGCCCATCAGCCTATCGCTGATCCCCGGAGTTGCTTAATGTTCTACAAAGTTACCAACTTTGTGGTCCTATACTGCTTGTATTAATCATATTTTAACATAATGCTAATCACAAAAATCACAATGTATGAATGAAAAATTAAGAGTGAGTTAATTTCGAGAGAGATTCACGTTTAAAAAGTTTATTTCATGTCTATGCTTTGGGTAACTCTATATGCACTCTCGGGTAATCACTTTGGCGGGTTTTTGTAAAATAGTTGAAAAGTTAATAAAAAGTATATTAAATCGAATAAACTGAGTTTACCTTTAACAATACTTACATAAATATAAAATTAATTAACTAAACATAGTGTATGTGTATTAGTGATACGACGTTACATATTCGGCATCAATATTTGACTTCGGTTGAATAACGGTAAGTACTTACCTACCGTTATATTGTATACAGTTTACATACCTACTTAAAACAATCTGATCTTGTTTTTTCGGTAACGAAATATAATTTCGGTTTATTATCGGTATGATTAAAAAGGGACGACATACTTACCGGTAACGGTTAATTTAACGGGTTGAATATAATATGTTTCTTTCGCTTTCAGTCCCTGGGTATAACTTTTTCACTCTCTTTTCATTTGCATTGTTTTTGTAGGAGAATGCTGCTCTATTTTAGCGTTTTTATAATAATTTTTGACTGTGACTTGATTTTTTCCAAAATGTAGAAATACGCCGCCGCCAGTACCATTGAAATTTTAGTCATTAAATGTCGCTACGTTCCCATTGAAACTCTCGAGCATAGAATTTTTCTGCAGCAACGAAAATATTAAATAAAACAGTGAAAACACGCAAGGCCGCTCATTAAAAAAATATAGATCATTTCTTTATTTTGTTGCTTTTAACAACATTGTATGTAATGCACCGGATCTCCAACTTTATGAAAACGTTCGAATCAACGGCACAGATTTTTTAAATTGACTAAGCATAGACAATGTAATAGACTCGGAGCTGGCGCTTAACCCAGAACACATTGTTTATAGTCTTGTATTGCAACCTACAGAAACACTATTGTGTTGCAATCTACAGAAAAAAAAACGTTATTTGACGCCTGTAATTTATAATCACATCAAAATATGCTAACATTATTAAGAGGCGTAATTTTTTTTAATTTTAAGGTCCAAAATTACAAAACCGAGTCGTTTACTCGTGTTTGTGTGTCTATTACAATGTTACATAAGTTTAAGTAATGCCCCGGTTTCTAAAAATGAATGAATATATTTTCATTGTACACCACAAAATTAGTACAGAAAAAACACATAAGTACAAAGCACAACAAAATATAGGCACATACAGGTAGGTACAATTTGGCGGCCCTATCGCTGTCTAGCGATCTCTTCCAGGCAACCAAAACGCCCTCTCAAAGATGTATGACGTCAATCCGCACTATGTGACACTAACCATGTGAACTATGACCTAAAATCTGAGAAGAGATCCGTTCTCAGTAGTGAGCCGACGATGCTTTGAACTTGACACTAAGATCAAATCATTCGCCAGCTTTCGTACTATTTGTGGTTCAGTTCATTTTCATTCCTGAACGAGCACCCTTACAAGAGAGCAACACTCTGACATAATTTTCATAGACCAACGATTTCAAACATAAAACTGAGCGGAAAACTCGTCCTCTAGAGGTTTTTTCAACGCAATCGTTATGAATATGCATTGTTTGTGGGGAAAACATTTTCTCGTTAACTCTAAGTTGCTTCTACTTGAATTTTCATCACGAGGAGATTTATATTGGTTTTGCATGAACTCCGATATGGATGGGTTTTTTTTATATACACTATTGTGACTTTGTCAACATTACGTATGTAAGATTAAACTCCGTCGTCCTAAAAGTTGTAGGTAGGTATGCTATCTTATATTATCTAATACAAGAAACTGTTGGAAGGCATCCACACTTCACAGTTGTTCATACTGAGAAAATCTCTTTCGAGCCATGGCTCTTGCCGTCGTGTGCTGTACACTTGCGCGCTGTAATCACAGGGGTTGTAATTCCTGGATACAGTTTTATATATCTACAATATCTACATATCACAAACTGTACACGCCTACGCGCGTGTTTAGTGTAACATCTAGCTGTACAAAATTTGTCGATTTCTTTTTCAAATGCAAGTTACAAGTTAGCCCTTGACTGCCATCTCACCTGGTAGTAATTGATGATACAGTCTAACGGAAGCGGGCTAACCTGCAAGAGTTACAGTAGATTTTATTAAACCCATACCCCCAAAAGGTGTCTACGCTAAATCATACTGGAACTTTAACCTTTAACTGAACGTACACCAATCGAGGCTCAGCCGAAGCCTCCCACCAGACGAGACAGACAGTTAAAATACATGCAAAACTAATTTTGAACATTGCAATCGAGATTTGAACATTTAGTTCCATGTTTAGTATTCATGCATTAGAGAGGATTTATCGTTTTCGATCAGTTTGTATGAAATGAAATCCATTTGCTACATCATTACCTTGTATATGGTTCAATATAATCATATATACACGCTCATGTTTTGATTTCGGATCGCTAACTCTCTCATTAGTCGGCTATTTGTTCAGCAGCGGTCCGATTCAATGTTCCCACCGTATTACTAGAAATGTTGTTCGCTTGTTGTACTTGTTAGTTTGGGCATTATCGAAGGTCAATTCGTGACTGTACTGCTAAAAAGCATGGAGCTGTCAAGTTCCTAGAGCAGCAGTATCCTGCAAAAATATTTTTGCCTCACTAGTGTATAATACCTATAATTCACCAATCGTGATTTTGGCATTCGATAAAATTAATGAACACCGAACTCTGTACCCTGTTTATTATAATAATATGACGCAACTCTGGTTATTAAAAAGATAGTCCACGAAAATTAGACAAAAATGCTTTACTTTATGAAAATTCCTGAAAACAAATTTTTGTGCAGTATAAAATTTTACACAGGTATAAATGGAACAAAAAACAGGTTTTCACAAATATTTCGGTAATGTTCTCTTGTACAAAAAAGTTATGTTTCCAATTAGATACACAAGCTTATTTATTTTTGTGTGAGAGTGTTTTTGACATTTGATGTTTGAAGTTCGCTGCTCCTTAGGAAGACTAAAATAATGAAACTTCCAGCTTCATGGCAAAGTTATTATTGTAACAAGTATTGTAACTATAAAATGAACAACCTTTGCCAAGATCACCTTTGGGTCACTGGGCCAACAAAATAAGTAATAAAATAAACATAATATAAATTGCTCATTATGTAGCATTTTCAACAGGCTTTTGACATGTCATGAGTGAAATCAGGGCAAACTGTACGCCGCACGTAATTAAAAACAAAATAACGACGGAGACACTTGTACTACATTATTGTAATTTATTATGCTCTTGGGTGACATACAGCCGAAGAAATGCATCCAGCAGCCAGAACAAAAACAGTGTAACACATTTCTCTCTCAGCTTTAAAATAAGGCCTTATCAATTAAAAAGCTCGTACAGTAATTATTCTTATTACTTCTTAAGGTGAACGCACACTTATCCGAGCCGAACGCGTCGAAAGAGTCGAACGAAACGAATTTTAGAATTCCCTGTATGAAATATACTTCCGATTCGGATGATTTGACGCGGGGAAGTGTGCGAGGTTTCATGAGATTTCGTATACAGGATTCTAAAATTCGTTTCGTTCGGCTCGGATAAGTGTGCGTTCACCTTAATAGTTACGTCGTGCGTAACATTATAAATATTATGGATTTCGAAAACCTTAGTAAGTAAAGTGGTCTATTGCTTTTGTTCAACATTTTAATTGATTACAATGATTTTCATTCGTGCTTTCATGTTTATTACCCGCTGATTAGAAATAATCCACGCAAACAAGCTCACATTCAAATATTATTAGCTTAGCTCTGCACCGAGCCTAGGTTACTGAGTATTCAGTTAGTGAGTCAGGAAACCCATGAAGTCAAAGTGTTAAGAGCCCGCTTTATAGAAGCGATAGCTCGTTGATGCATGTAACCTAAAATATTGCTGTTTTCACATATGACGGAAACAACGTTATCTGTGCGTGTCACCCTTTCCCTCTAACCGCACCTACTATTGAATTCAAGGCGGTAATGTAGGCATGAAACTTTTACAAACTCTATCATAGATAGATACTCGTATCTAAGGTCGCTATTGAGTGCGGGTCTCCACTCAGAATGAGGTTTTGGCAATTAGTCTATCACGCTGGTCAAGTGCGGATTGCCAGAGTTCACACACCTTTGACAAAATCTATAGCTGACTGTTATTTGAGTTTTGGATGTCTCCGCAAAACCCCAGATCTGGGTAACGCTGTTCATTATTGTAGAGCCACAAACGTGAACGTATTTCGAAAGAATTATAGAATGCCTCTACTGCAATAGTTTGCTTAGCATCTGAGAATACCTCAGAAACGTTAACCACTTGCGGAGGTTACAGTGTATGCACTCCGTATAAAAATTGGTGTAATGCCAAATCTTTGAAATGCGAGATCGCAGAAATAAGTAGCATTTTTCTATTTCAGGCACGATCTCAATCCATTTAAAAACAAGGGATCCTGGGATAATAATTCTTCATCGGATTATTACAGCGGCGCCGATATTTCATCCTTTGAACGAATTGTGTGTCGAAAACAAAATCCTCAAGCCTTGTATTTTTTCGAGAGCATTACTCGCTTTCCGGTGCCGAATTGAGGCCAAACTTTGACAGCTACAATGCGACTATCACAATCACCTCTGATTGGATGTCATTGTTTCGCCATAAATCCAGCCAATTATAACAATTCCGATTACTATCATCGCAATGTAACTAAGTATATTAGAACTGCCGTGCTAGACCCCGGGTAAATTAACGATGTCAAATGCAACCGTTTTCAAATAGGATCTAAACATCAATCCACTCAAACAAACCCCTTTCAAACAAAAAAAAAACTAAATTAAAATCGGTTCATTAGTTTAGGAGCTACGATGCCACAGATAGATACACAGATACACACGTCAAACTTATAACACCCCTCTTTTTGGGTCGGGGGTTAAAAAGAGTGATAGAGACTCCGTTACTCCATTAAATCTTGTTGTTGTCATTACTTTAACGTAATTCAGTTGTTTTGATCGCCTGTCCGAATCGAACCCGGGGTCTCCGACTTATAAGAGCATAGCTCTCACAACTACGCCAAAGAGGTCATCAAATTTATATTTTAAGGGTTAAAATTTTTAACCCTGGAATTATCGTAATATAAACTACACGAGCGTAGCCGTATTTATATAAAAACTTTTTTTAGAAACTCGGCATATCATATCTCCCTAGGGTTCAGAATTATTCCGGTGGAAAGGAAATGCTTCCCTAATTAAAATTCTTGAGGCGTGGAGGGATTTGCGAAGAATATGACGGGTAATTAAGCTCCAGCTAATATAATTTTAACAAAGTTTGCGAGTTGCTTTTTTTGCCTTATGTAATGTTTTATGTTGTTATTTTTGTAAAATAATGGAGTTGTTACATTTTATTTCTATGAATCATCTTATCTAACTAAGCAACTTTTGATATATACCTAATAACATATTTTTATATAGGTAACTTGACTATTGTGTATATCTATCTGTATGGGTATTCATATCACCTAAATTAAAGTTTTGCTTATATTATGAACTGTGATAGCCTAGTAGTTAAAACGTCTTTTTGCTATTCGGTAGGTCAGTGATTCGATCCCGGGTTCTAACTTTTCGGAGCTACGTGCGTTTTTAACCCCCGACCCAAAAAGAGGGATGTTATAAGTTTGACGTGTGTATCTGTGTATCAGTCTGTGGCATCCTAGATCCTAAACGAATAAACCGATTTTAATTTAGTTTTTTTTTTTGTTTGAAAGGTGGCTTGATCGAGAGTGTTCTTAGCTATAATCCAAGAATATCGGTTCATCCTTTTGAAAGTTATCAGCTCTTTTCTGGTTACTGTAACCTTTAATTGTCGGGGGTGTTAACTTTTAATTTACACTTGTTAGAAATTATATTACTTGTTTTAACGTGAAGGAAAACCTGCATGCCAGAGAGCCTTCATGACGTTCTCAAAGGTTTGTAAAGTCTGCCAATCCGCGCTGGGCCAGCGTGGTGGACTATGGCTTAAACCCTACTGAGAGGAGACCCATGTTCAATAGTTAGCTAACCATAGGTTGATGATAATGTATGTATAATTGTATGTTAGGTTTTCAGATCACATAAATTGAAGTGGATCTATGCTTGTGTTTGGACCCAAACGTTATTCAAATAAAATCAAAAGTAACAAAACTATCGCTATGATCACAAAATACTAGCATATTCAAGTAAAATTCTTTAATAAATCCTCTTTAATAAATGCTCTTTAGATATTACTGCAAACCTAATACGTTCCAATAATTCCCATATTACTATTTCATAGCAGAGAATTTATACTAAAATTCACATGTAAAATGCATTCAATTTCTGAATTACCCAGCAAAGTCATGGTTGTCAATTTTTCATTCCAATTATTGCTGCGAACGACTCCCAGAGGGTTTAATATTCTGCTATCGATAACGAGTTTGAAAAAGCATGAACTTTTTTGAAATAATTTATTTTATTATTTGCGTACGAAATCGAAACTGCTTTGAAAAAATAATAAAAAGGAAAGTATACTGAAATGAATTAATAAAATCAACAGAATTACTACCTACATTTACTAGCTGTTGCCCATGCGATTCACGCGTCACCTCGTCGATGGTATATCAGAAATCTTCAGGCAAGTGTTGACAGTAACTGTACAAAGTTTCAACTTAATCGGAAGAACTCTCAGACACAGCTGATGCTCAAACGCATAGGTAACAATCGAACGGACACGTATAAACTTTAATTTTTATGATTCTGTACCTCAAAAGTAAAAAGGAACACTTATAGGATTTGTTGTCTGTCTGTCCGTTGTTTCTGTCAAGAAAACTTATAGGGTATTCCCGTTGTCCTAGAATCATGTTTCTAGATAAAAGTGTTAGGTATATCTTGTACGATACGGAAGCCTTCAGCGACTCCCACTTGACCGGTTTTTAATAGTATAATATTTATACTAGGTATATAGGTACTTTAAGGGAGAATTTTGCCTTGTGAAAAGAGCAACTGCTTTCTTGGCTGTCAAACGGTTCGCGTTGCGGTTTTGACTCTAATAAAAGTTTTAATATCTACTGATCTAACTGTCTTCAAACGTAGAATTTAATCAAAAGTCAAGACCAGCATATAACGCGTTAATTTGACTTGTTCGTGCATACTTTACTCAGCACATTGTAAAGCCGCATTTACACACCGCGAGTGCTTAGACGAGACGCGAGACGTAGGTATATCAACAAAATATATTTTATTCTTTTGCAAAGTCAAATGCTATTTATTTACAAGTGTAAATTAAAAATAACACCCACGACAAGTGAAGGTTACAGTAACTAGAAAAGAGCTGATAACTTTCAAACGGCTGAACCGATTTTCTTGGATTATAGCTTAGAACACTCTCAATCAAGCCACCTTTCAAATAAAAAAAACTAAATTAAAATCGGTTCGTTATTTTAGGAGCCACGATGCCACAGACAGATACACAGATACTCAGATATACAGATACACACGTCAAACTTATAACACCCCTCTTATTGGGTCGGGGGTTAAAAATATAGTACCATTATACACTTTTTGACTGTCATTTGTAGAATTTGTAAAATACAATTGATGTAATGGTGATATTAATAATACCAGAATAATAACTAAAAAGACTACTAAGTGCTTAAAAACATACATAAAATTGTAAAGTAAATCTGCAAAAAAAATCTACTATTGCATCAAGTCGAGTATTCTCTGTCTGCATGTCTATCTGTATTCTCTGTAACTCTAGATTATACTACATAATACGTCGTATAACGTGAACATTATTATTATTAACATATTAACGGCGAGTGGCAAGTCGAACGACGAGCACGAGTGTGTAAATGCGGGTTATCAAGATAAGCGGTTCCTTGTAATCCATTTAAGCAGACGTGTAATAAACTAATGTAAACAGTGAATATATAAATTTATAATGAAACGCCTTCCTCAGAATTAAGTTCAGCGTTTACCGGATAATTCCTATGGTAAGAGGTAGGTATTACTGTTGTCTTTTCAAACAAACTTTTTGTTTACTTTTTTGCTAAACCTAAACATTTCTTTTCGCTCCGTTAAATTATGTATTTTCTTGCTCAGGTTGTTTATAAAGTATACAGGATTAACTTAAGCCAATTTTGTATCAGACTGGATTATTCAAATTAATCTAACATATTTTATATAAACATAAATTGCGGATTACGCAATTTTTAGGGTTCCATAGCTCAAAAGGGAAAAAGAACCCTTAAAGGATCACTTTGTCATCTGTCTGTCTGTCTGTTGTGTCTATCAAGAAAAGGGAACCAAAACCTATATGGTAGACACTTCCTGTTGACCTAGGTCCTAGAATCATGAAAGGCAGGTAGTTAGTCTTACAAGACTTTTAGTAGGTAGGTAATACAAGGCTTTTTTTGCTACAGCAAAAGTAAAGGAAAAACTTCGAAAACCGTGAATTGGTGGTTACATCACACAAAAACCGGCCAAGTTCGAGTTGGACTCGCGCACCGAGGGTTCCATTCTTGAGTATTTTTTTACATTTTGCTCGATAAATCAAAAACTTTATGCATAAAAATAAATAAAAATCTGTCTGTAGAATGTACAGGTAAAGCACTTTCATATGATACCCCGCTTGGTATAGTTACCTTACTTTGAAAATTTAAACACATTTAAATGATGTAACCACAAATTCACGGTTTTCGGATTTATTTCTGTACTTGTGCTATAAGAGCTAGGTACCTACTTGCCAAATTTCATGATTCCAGGTCAACGAGAAGTACCCTATAGGTTTTCTTGATAGAAACGACGGACAGACAGACGGACGGACGGTCGGACGGACAGAGAGACAGACAACAAAGTGGTTCTATAAGGGTTCCGTATTTCCTTTTGAGGTACGGAACCCTAAAAATAAAAATGTGTTAACGAAAAAAAAGTTAGTTTAGTAAATCACATACAGATGGTGACAAATATTGCGTAGAGATAAAATACTTGTAACAAGAGCAAACATTCTTAGCTAGAATATTATTCAGCAACACCATTTTGTTTCTAACTAGATATAAAGATAAAAAAACGTATAGACAGAATTGACTCTTTCTCAAGAATGTCGCCATTTCACAGTACCTAAACAAAGGAAGGGAGATGCTTCATTTTTATCACGGGAAGTGGAATGCTCCGCAAAGGCAAACAGAGTGCTTGTTTGCGAAGACAACACTCCAGTAACTACCACGCAAATTACCATATTCAGCAGAATATAAATACTGTACATCTCCAACCGTGGACGTTTATAATCGATATTTTAGGTTTCCGTACAAAGTAGCTTTTTTGGGGTTCCGTACCTCAAAAGGAAAAACGGGAAGGAAACTGTCTGTCTGTCCGTCTGTCGTGTCTGTCAAGAAAACCTACAGGGTACTTCTCGTTGACCTAGAATCATGAAAGGCAGGTAGGTATGTCTTATAGCACAAGTAATAGCTCGTTCACACAGGGTGCGTAAGCATTGCGTAAGCGTAGACGTAGCGCGTACTATTGCGTTGTAATGTATGGAACTGTATGAACCATGGCATACCGCTTGCTTAAAGCGTGGACGTATGCGTAACCAGGTGGGTTAGAGCTTTACGCGCGCCACCACGCACGTGTCACGTGTACCCAATTGGTGTGAATCGGCCTTTAAGGAAAAATCCGAAACCCGTGAATTTGTGGATACATCACAAAAAAAAATGAAATGTTTTCATGAGCAAATAATAGTATTTTCCGTTTTCAAAGTAAAATAACTGTACCAAGAGGAGCCCGTTCTCAGTAGTGGACTGACAATGGGTTAATTATGATGATGATGATGATGATAGGGTTAATTTTAGATTAGAGAGGTACGAGTATCTACCAAACTCACAGAACTACATCGTACGTTGTCAAGTGTTCTTGTTAGACACACTCGTACATCATCTAAATGCAAATCCGTGCGAATTATACCCTTCATTTGTAATCTGTCTTCAATCTAGTAGCAAGTCTAGTTAATTCTAGTGTAAGTATAACATTATCCCGGAAGATGGGGTTATGTAACTCATCATGGTGCTAATATGGTTACACACAATCTCTAAAACAAATGTAAATTAAAAAATAACACTCGCGACAAGTGAAGGTTACAGTAACTACAAAAGATCTGATAACTTTCTAACGGCTGAACTGATTTTCTTGGATATAGCTAAGAACACTCTCAATCGAGCGACCTTCCAAACAAAAAAAAAACTAAATTAAAATCGGTTCGTTAGTTTCGGAGCTACGATGCCACAGACAGATACACAGATACACACGTCAAACTTATAACACCCCTCTTTTTGGGTCGGGGGTTAATAACTGTAGATACGTTCTAAGAATTTATTCCGTAATGTATTTTGCCAGATTTCATTTAAAATATTTAGTTTTAAAGTAATTACATGGGCTCATAATTACATACATACTACATAGGTACCTATTGTTTGCGTGATTCTGGCAAATCACAGACAAAGAAAGTTTGAGTCAGTCGTTGAAAGTTTTAAGACCCTGTTATACCTACATAATTCCTTGACTTTGATTGGTAATAGTAATTATTTTAGTTTGATTGAATAATATAGAGTGAGAGCACTATCTACTCATGTGGTGAGAGTGCGCTAAGGAAACTTACTTAACTTATGGCAATTTCCAGAGTACGGGGACATTGGGAAGTGTTTTTGACAATTTTATTCAAATACTAGCCGATGCCCGCGACTTCGCCCGCGTGAATTTAGGTTTTTCGAAATCCCGTGGGAACTCTTTGATTTTCCGGGATAAAAAGTAGCCTATGTGCTAATCCAGGATATTATCTATCTCCATTCTGAATTTCAGCCAAATCCGTCCAGTGGTTTTTGCGTGAATGAGTAACAAACATACACACACACACACACACACATACAAACTTTCGTCTTTATAATATTAGTGTGATCGCAGTCCCCATTGAACAGTAATAGAGAACGGGGACAGCGGGATAAATTTTCAATCATTTTATTCAATTACCGCTGTCCCCGCTGAACTGGGACAGAGAACGGGGACAAGTAATAATCACACTTCAAACTAATATTATAAAGGCGAAAGTTTGTGTGTATGTGTGTATGTGTGTGTGTTTGTTACTCCTTCACGCAAAAACTACTGGACGGATTTGGCTGAAATTTGGAATAGAGATAGATAATATCCTGGATTAGCACATAGGTTACTTTTTATCCCGGAAAATCAAAGAGCTCCCACGGGATAGTGAAAAACCTAAATCCACGCGGGCGAAGTCGCGGGCATCGGCTAGTTTACTATACGTTATGAAGTGTGGTAGTGCTCTTGCCTACACACAAGTAGGTGTGCGTGATATCCGGAAATACAATAAAACTTTATTCATCCTCCCGCAAGAAACAAAGTTGTTTGCAATGTGTCACCCTCTGCTCTAACTTAGTATCGATAGGCAGAGAGTTATAATATTACTAGAGCAGCAATGGCATGCAAAATAAACTTAACCTAACTTTTTATTTGTACATTTAGGGCCCAGAAAATGTAAATATCAGAAAAAAAACTGTTTATAAAATCAGACTTATGTTATTCTGTAGATTGACGCTGGAAACTGTAATTATATTTTCTCAATACGGAAAAAAATCGTTATCTTTTTCATAATTATGATGCAACACTTCCGGCAAAGAAAGTTCTAGAAGTATTTAAATTTAAATAATAATAATAATCTTTTTATTTCAAGCTACTATGGCTCAATTTGTTAGTATACTGACACTTAAAAACCTAATGTTAGTACTTAAAACTATATTAGTGTTTCCTATTGTATATCCAAGTTTCCATCTTTGAAATCATTAGTTAAGATCCTTTAGCTGAAGTGTAACTTTTCAAATTAGTGTAACCTCTGAGTAAATCTGCAATTATGTACATTCGGAAAATATTCACATACAATTTTGACAAATTTAACAGTTTACGTAAATAATTACACTAACTGTTTCTGAGTTTAACGTTTAGTATGACGGGAAAGGAACGTAAAACTGTTCCGTCCCTTTTCCGACAATACTAAATGCCAGATTTACGTTAACTTGAAACATCACACTATAGGGCTGCTGATGTATGTGTTTGTTGTTCCATAATCTAACTCTATGTCGTATATTCCAGGAAACGAGACGGGAACGAGTCGGTGTCGAGATATCGAGTTTCCCACTTTGCCAACTTTGCCGTATCGTGAAAAACACATGAGTGAAAGCGATGAGTAATAAATATATCGGGTTTGACCAACAGTTTCGTACGTGTTTCATTTATTCATTCTTACGGTGCCCAAGTACTGTACAGGAATACCCAAAATGTGGTTCATTAAAGAGCAGTTGACCTGTTTCAGATTTAGGAGTTTTAGAAAGCTCGTGCTTGTACATTTTATACACCTACTAGTTGATACGAGAACCTATATTTAAATCCATCAAAAATCCTGTGGGAACTCGTTGATTTTCCGGAATAAAAAGTATGGATATCCGTCTCAAGAATGCATGGATTCCAGTAGAGACTGGAAGAATAAAGAATAATTTTTAAGAATAAAGCTCTCGTAGAATTACACGTATCACACTAATCACACTAATATTATAAAGGCGAAAGTTTGTATGTGTGTGTGTGTGTGTGTGTATGTTTGTTACTCCTTCACGCAAAAACTACTAGACGGATTTGGCTGAAATTTGTAATGGAGATAGATAATATCCAGGATTAGCACATAGGCTACCTTTTATCCCGAAAAATCAAAGAGTTCCCACGGGATTTCAAAAAACCTAAATCCACGCGGATGAAGTCGCGGGCATCATCTAGTTCAAATTCAAATTCAAAATGTTTTTATTCAATTAGACTTTTACAAGTTCTTTCGAATCGTCAAAAGCATCTACCACTGGTTCGGAATGCCTTTCCTACCGAGAAGAACCAGCAAGAAACTCGGCGGTTGCTCTTTTCAATGATTTGATATACAATATTATGCCATGTAGACAAGCAATTGAAGTCCTGCGCATTGCTGGAGCGAATCGAAGTTCAGATCCACGCTTTTTTATCATTTACATAATCTTCGATAGTATAATATGCTTTTCTCAGGAGCATATTTTTAATAGATTTTTTGAACCTGTGTAAAGGCAAGTCCAAAATTGACTGAGGAATTTTGTTATAGAAGATTATACCCATTCCCACAAATGACTTTTGGACCTTCCTGAGACGGAGCGTAGGAGTCGCAAGCCTGTTACGGTGTCTAGTCAGCCTGTTGTGTAGATCGCCAACCTTCTTGTAACTAAGAATATTTTGTCTTACAAAAATTATGTTGTTGTAAATATATTGAGAGGCTACGGTAAGGATACCTATTTCCTTAAATTTTTCTCGAAGTGAATCGCGTGGTTTTAAGTTATAAATTGCGCGTATTGCCCTTTTTTGTAATACAAAAATTCTCCCAATATCTGCCGCTCTACCCCATATTAAGATTCCATAAGACATAATACTATGAAAATAAGCAAAATATACTATCTTTGCGGTCTCCACGTCAGTTAATTGTCGAATCTTTCTAACCGCGTAAGCAGCAGAGCTTAGTGTTTTATATCTTCGAAAAATAAACAAGTAAGTAATTTAAAAAATTCAATAAACCCCGACTGGGGTTGGAGGTGGGTTATTTTTCAGCCGCATAGCAAAGCGCACAAAATTCGCCATTTTGAGTATTTTATGAATTTTATGTACCCTCGCCTTTTAATCTCGCAGCACTCAATACGAATCTAATGACGTATTTATCAAAATCGATTGAGCCGTTGTTGTCTAGTTACAAGCGCACATAGAACAAAAAAATAAAAACGGCCAAGTGCGAGTCAGACTCGCGAACTGAGGGTTCCGTACTCGGATATTTTTTCCAACATTTTGCACGAAAAATCAAAAACTATTATGTATAAAAATAAATAAAAATCTGTTTTAGAATGTACAGGTAAAGCCCTTTCTTATGATACCCCAATTGGTATAGTTATCTTACTTTGAAAATTGAAATACATTTTAATTTTTTTTAAATGATGTAACCACAAATTCGCGGTTTTCAGATTTATTCCTGTATATGTGCGATAAGACCTGCCAAATTTCATGATTCTTGGACAACGGGAAGTACCCTATAGGTTTCTTGACAGACAGACAGACAGACAACAAAGTGATCTTATAAGTGTTCCGTTTTCCTTTTAAGGTCCGGAACTCTAAAAAACGTTGTGCGTTTAAAAAACACACTTGACCACAGTTACTTTAGTTATTTTTTTAAAATCAGTAGTGTTCTCTCATACATCACTTTGAGTTAGCAACCGTGAAAATGGAGTGAATACTAATCTAACGTAATTTAGGTACGTTTTCACCAAAAAGAAAACTTTGTAAGGCAGAACAATTAGTGCCCAGTCAGTCTTTACATGCCGCTTTCGAGTTCAAAAGCGTTGTTTTGGCTCATTTTCGAGAGGCTTTGTACAAATGAACTCGTCTCGTTTGGAGAGAAGCTTGCGAATTTTCCACCTCTATTGTGCTGTGACTTTATGCGCTTTTTAAATGGCTTAAAACGGAAATACTATTTGAAGCACGGCCTGCGCCTTTTATGTAACTTTTTAATGTTGTTTAAACTTTTTTAGCTATAATTAGATTATATCAGCCTTTTCAACCGTAATTGTAACCATGGGAAACCTACATTCATCAGGGTTCCTCATAATGTTCTCAAATATTTGTAAAGTCTGCCAATCTGCATTTGGTCATCGTGATCGACTATAAATAAATCCTTCTCATTCGGACAGAATTGATTTAAAAGAACATAAAAAAACCGGCCTAGTGCGAGTCAGACTCGCGGACCAAAGGGGCCCGTACTCGGTTTTTTCCAACATTTTATATTACGATAGAACAAAAATTATTATGCATAAAAATAAATAACAATTTGTATTAGAATGTACAGGTAAAGCCCTTTCATATTATGATACCATACTTCGTATAGTTATCTTGCGTTGAAAATTGAAAACTCTAATTTATTTATTTATGAACTCGTTATAATTTTTTCCCTGTGAAGATGATTACGAGGAAATTGGCATCACTGTGCTAAGGATCGTCAAAATAGTTTTGTTCTAATTATGGTACACCAACTTTTGGAGAACACAATAGAGTAGTAGGAAAGTAATAGGTAACAATGCATGAATGTATTGTTTGCGTGTACAAATCCCTTGTGCTACTATATTTGTGTATATAAATATGATATTATCTAAACTAAACAAAGCTGTACCTATAAAGGCCATGAGACCGGCTTGCCCGCGAAATTCAAATTTAATTTGGTTTTTCACAATTTGTAAACTAATACGACAACGTAGGCTTATGGCATTCTGATTCCGACAGTGGCAGTATCACCCTCATAGATTTATATAAAAATCTTTACTTGAAAAGGTACAGTTTAAGAAATTAATTAAAGTATCGACTAATTTGTGAGAATAGTCCCGATTGTTTCTTCCACTTGAGTATCATGAATAATGGTAACTGTATGGTGCCATTTTGAGTAATAAAGTCCTTTCAGTTCGTTGTTTTTGTTCGTTGTTTTTTTTTAAAAGAATATTAGCCATGCTAATCATGACTAATACTTCCCTTTCCCCTTCAATTAAGCGTAAAGCTTGTGCCAGGAGTGGGTACGGCAATAGTGCAACGGTTAGGGTTTGAACCGCCGAACTTTCGGAATTCAGTCCGCTCCTCAACCGTTGAGCTCTATATAAAGGCTTTTTGGCAGGGCAGTCATGTTTTTTGATTACGGCTTATTTTTAAAAATGTAACATAATAGAAGATACGAAATACGGACGATGCGGAAGGAGGTCAACGGCTGCGCATGAGCAACCTGTTTATAAATATCACGCTTTTGATAACATTGCGAAATCTCGAACGAAGCGCAATTTCGCACGTGACGCTAAACGTTGTATGTGTCTGAAAATGTCGAGTTTACATAATGTTGCAATTCAAGAAACTGTTCCGGCTCGGTTTTAAATAGCATCAGCACCTCACAGATCACTGGTATCACGAATATTTTAATAGCTAGTTACGATATATGTGCAGATTGACACATTCTTTATCTAGCACATGGCTTCTTTTTATCCCGAAAGAGATATTATAATCGATGTCATTGTTCGCCATGTTGGTACTAGTCTTTTTTGGCAAAAAAACAAATAGGTATACGAAAAAAGAAATTAATTGTTATAAAATAGGTTCAGATTTGATGGTGTAGAATGGGTGTCGACAATAGCGCATTCCAATACCTAAGTCTTCCAGTTCAATGCGTTTTTAAGTATCAAGACTGTTAGGATCGCAGTCAAGCGTAAATCCTGTCGTAAAACAAAAGAACTGATAAGGTAATTATACGGTAGAGGTATTTATATTTATGTATACAGTTTTTATTTCGGATATTGAATCACGGTGATACCTAACTTAAACCTAATGGTTAAGATTTCGATTTCCTATTCGTGGTGCCCGGGGTTAAAACTATATATAACACACTATATAACCGGTTAAAACCCAGGCACGTACCTCTAAGTCTTCGGAGTTAAGTGCGTTCTAGGTAATTTTATAACTACTAATATCACTTGCATTAATGATGGGTAGGTGCAACAATAGGAAAACATTTTTAAGGAAACTACATGCCTAAGATTTCTTTATAATATTTTCAAAGGTGTGTGAGTCTGCCAATCCGTGCCTGGCTAGCGACGTGGACTATGGCCTAAATCCTCATTTTGAGAGGAAACCCATAACCACAAGTGGGTAAGCGATGGACTGAAAATATGAGAGTATCGGGCCCTGTTTATTACTGTTAAAGCTCGTGAGTGTCTTGCCGGCTCTTCTTAGTAGAATTTGTTTTCCCAATCGAGGGTAGACTTTTGACGTAACAATATAATAACTTCATAAGTGGCACAAGCTTTCCTGAAATAAATATTTCATGTAAGGCAACCTGTGTGACTTATGATATTACAATTTATGTAAATTCATTTATAGTAATACTAGAGGATGCCCGCGGCTTCGCCCGCGTGGATTTCGATTTTTTTTTAAATCCCGTAGGAACTCTGTGATTTTCCGGGATAAAAAGTAGCCTATGTCCTTCCCCGGGATGTATCCCAAGTCTGTACCAAATTTCATTGATATCGGTTCAGCGGTTGGGCCGTGAAAACGTAGCAGACAGACAGACAGACATACTTTTGCATTTATATTATTAGTATGGATTATTATATCCACGGTCCCATGTGGATGTTCAGCACATTACCTAAATATTATTACAATTTATAATAGGCATTCTATTTGTGCTAGAGGTTGCCATGATACCTACTAAGTGTCTGGCAATGCGTGGTGTGGTTCCTAAAGAAAATATAAAGAGATTACACTTTATACTTTGACGTAAGATTTTTTAGACCTTTGGTAAACACCTGTTATCTGCCAAAGCCATTATGATCCAAACTTCATAGTCACTGCTCTTTAATCCCTCTATTTGGGACAATACGCAGAGAAAATTTCAGCTTCTGCAAAATAACGAAGATCTGGCCGTCATGGCATAGGTCCATTCAACTGATATTCAGCAAATAAATAAAATTTCATTTCATTTCATTTCAGTTTGTTAGCAAATTAAAGTATATTTCATTAATTTTCATTTCATTCAGCATTAAAAGTGATACATCTACACTTCATGTTGTAAATACAAGTAGTAATTGCGGCCACGGTATAATAGTCGTTTGTAACAGAAAGCAATAAAATTGCGCACGCGCCGCTCGTAAGTGAGTTTATTGTTTTTATGACCAGCGCGTGTACTTTTATGGTTTTGGTTATAGTTTATTGCTTACGCGAGTAGCGCAGCGTGGGAATTAGCGGTTTATTTACGTACTTGCATCTTCATATTTTGCATGGAATTTCTAAGAAAGACGGGATCTTAAAATGCTTAAATCCATGTAGACGACGACGGGAGAAAACGCTAGTTCAAAAAAAAAATTATCCAATTAAACTTTTACAAGTGCTTTTGAATCGTCAAAATAATCTACCACTGGTTCGGAATGCCGTCCTACCGAGAAGAACCAACAAGAAACTCGGCGGTTGCTCTTTTCAAGTATTCAATTTACAATAATATGCCATACTATGTTATGTATAGTTATTATTATACGTGTTACGCTCAAAGACTAAAACTCTGGTTTGGTGGGAGGCTTCGGCCGTGACTAATTATCACCCTACCGGCAAAGCCGTGCCGCCAAGCAAAAAGATTTAGCGTTACGGTGCAATGCCGTGTAAAAACCAAAGGGGTATAGGTTTAATAAAAAACTGTCACACCCCTTCCAGGTTAGCCCGCTTCCATCTTAGACTGCGTCATCACTTACCACCAGGTGAGATTGCAGACAAGGGCTAACTAGTATCTGAATTAAAAAAATAACATTCCACCTATGATAACAAAGGCATTCAACACCTGGCTCCTACAAACCGGCAAGTGAGTCAGATTTCCGAACTTGTATACCTACCAGTGCCAAGTGTAAATGGATGTGTCAATCTAAGTGCAATCATTGCTAACACAATCACGCTGTCACACTACAAGCTACAGAGTCATCGGTTTATCACTCAGCGGCATGTTATAGCTGGGGAGTTTATGGCAATCTCTATGTCACGACAGGAGAAATTTCACTATCATTCAGCCTGTGGTCTTCCACTATAAAAAAAAAACTTTTTTTACTCAATTAAACTTTTAGGGTGAGGCCAAACGAGCGTAATTTTGTGAGTTGTCAGTCGCGTAATTTCGGTCGCGTAATTTCTGTTGCATTCGGTTTCATACAAAAGTCCAGTTCGTGCCACACGGCGACGCAAAATGAGTTGAACTTTTGTATGAAACTGAATGCAGCAGAAATTACGCAGCCGAAATTACGCGACTTACAACTCAAAAAATTACGTCCGTTTGGCCTCACCCTTAAGAGTATTTTTGAATCGTCAAATGCATTTACCACTGATCCGGAATGCCTTTCCTACCGAGAAGAACCAGCAAGAAACTCGGCGGTTACTTTTTTAAAGGTTTGATAAACAATATTACGTATATGACGACTATATAGGATATACGTCTTCCTTAATGAGCGCCACCACACTCGTCCTCAGCTTTCTTTATCCACTTCCCACCAGCCTCTTTATAGGTACATCGTCAGTCCATCGTGCTGGAGGGCGGACACTATGCTTATTAATTATACGCGTTGGCTCCGAAAAAACCAAGAGTGTCGACTCTTAGACTTTTCGGCGCCTACGGCAATCGCCCCTGTGACAAGCGTGGCCTGTCCGTTGCCACTTCAGCTTGCTAATGGTTTGGGCTATATCAGTGACCATGGTTGTCCTGCGTAGGTATCTCCTCGTCACGGATCTTATTACTCAGGGAAACTCCTACACCCCTCTCCATAGCTCGCTGAGCGACATTAATGTTTATTGTTAGTCATCAATAACGCAGTGACAATAGGTATGCCAGATTTTTTTGACTGTATAAGCTTTACTAATTTTAACCTCTAAGCTAATTCAATTTTTTCTACCATCAACTCCCAAACTATTATGATATCTACAGTTGACGTGTGCACACACAAGGTACTCAATACTCATCCCTTTCGTGTGCTTCAAACTAATATTGACTACAGATACATAATTATTTGTTTAACTTGGTAATCTCTCCATTTAGGAGCTAAAATCCCGAGATTGACTTTTGATAATAAATTATCATTATTTTCATGCTTTAGAGTTTACGCGTATAAGTACATTATAAACTTACGTTAGTAGACATGACAGTCCGAAATATAGGTAAAAAACATTACTTTCTGACGAGGAGAACGCGCTTGCAAGCGTTTCGAGCTTTTTAGAATAGAATAGAATAGATTTTTATTCAAATAAACTTTTACAAGTGCTTTTGAATCGTCAAATAATTTACCATTTACCACTGGTTCGGATTGCCGTTCCTAGCGAGAAGAACCAGCAAGAAACTCGGCGGTTGCTCCTTTCAATTGTTCAATTTACAATAATATTCCATAATATACAAGCAATTGCAGCCCCGCGCAATCTGGAGCGAGTTAAATCCATGCTTTTTTATCATTTTAATACATATAAAACCAAAAAAAAAATACTAAGCTTAGATACAATTTTTGTAATATTGAACGTAAGTATTTAGCCATTTATTTAGATTCTAAATGCACTCCGTGCAATATTCAGGTACATTTAGCTTATCATGCTCGTATTTTGTGTTTGGCCGGATTAAGTGAGGCCCTGGGGTGGTTTTGAGAAAATATATACTAGGTAGTAGTACCTTTATCTTATGCAGCTTTTATCCTGGCGAGTTTTCTTAAACAACCTATTTTATTCCATCAGATGTAGCTTGTACCTACTTGTTAGTATGAGGCCATTAATAGTAAAAAACAAAGATAAAGAAAAATAGAAAATGCTAAGAACATGCTTAACATGGATAGGGAATGGCTTAAACAAAATATATTTTAGCTAACTGATGCCCACTTCCACTTCATCCGCCTGGATTTAGGTTGTGGTCTGGTCTAGTGGGAGGCTTCGGTCGAGGCTAGTTACTACCCAACCGGTATAAATAAAACTGCCATACCCTTTCCCTGCCTTCCATCATCACTTACCACCAGCTGAGCTCCCAAACAAGGACTAACTTGTGTTAAAAAAAAATTGCGATGGTTTCATCTAGCGATTCAGCATCGGCAATTCTAAAATATATGATTATTATTTGCATAGTAAGTAGTTGACTGCGACTTCGTCGGCGTAGATTTAGATTTTCAAAAATCCTGTGGCAAAAATCAGCTCAATCCATTGCGGCGTGATTGAAGAACAAACCAGAAAACAATTACACTTTCGCATTTATAATATGGGTAATGATGCAACAGTATGCACTGGTCTTTAGTTACACGTGGATTTCATATCAATGGAAGTCAAGTTACATTGTACGAAATGAATCATTGTGATTGTTTGACTTTATGATCAGTGCATACATACTCGTAAAATAATACGGCGTGAACTGTTGAATACGCTTTGTTTTGAGTGCATTTTTTAACTGAAACGATTGAGTTAGGTGATATAAACCGAGACTAAAGACAAAATTAAATAAATAGAGTAAAATGGCTCGTGATAGACAGACAGACAGAAACACTTTCGCATTTATAATATGGGTATCAATGCAACAGTATGCACTGGTCTTTAGTTACACGTGGATTTCATATCAATGGAAGTCAAGTTACATTGTACGAAATGAATCATTGTGATTGTTTGACTTTATGATCAGTGCATACATACTCGTAAAATAATATGGCGTGAACTGTTGAATACGCTTTGTTTTGAGTGCATTTTTTAACTGAAACGATTGAGTTAGGTGATATAAACCGAGACTAAAGACAAAATTAAATAAATAGAGTAAAATGGCTCGTGATAGACAGACAGACAGAAACACTTTCGCATTTATAATATGGGTATCAATGCAACAGTATGCACTGGTCTTTAGTTACACGTGGATTTCATATCAATGGAAGTCAAGTTACATTGTACGAAATGAATCATTGTGATTGTTTGACTTTATGATCAGTACATACATACTCGTAAAATAATATGGCGTGAACTGTTGAATACGCTTTGTTTTGAGTGCATTTTTTAACTGAAACGATTGAGTTAGGTGATATAAACCGAGACTAAAGACAAAATTAAATAAATAGAGTAAAATGGCTCGTGATAGACAGACAGACAGAAACACTTTCGCATTTATAATATGGGTATCAATGCAACAGTATGCACTGGTCTTTAGTTACACGTGGATTTCATATCAATGGAAGTCAAGTTACATTGTACGAAATGAATCATTGTGATTGTTTGACTTTATGATCAGTGCATACATACTCGTAAAATAATATGGCGTGAACTGTTGAATACGCTTTGTTTTGAGTGCATTTTTTAACTGAAACGATTGAGTTAGGTGATATAAACCGAGACTAAAGACAAAATTAAATAAATAGAGTAAAATGGCTCGTGATAGACAGACAGACAGAAACACTTTCGCATTTATAATATGGGTATCAATGCAACAGTATGCACTGGTCTTTAGTTACACGTGGATTTCATATCAATGGAAGTCAAGTTACATTGTACGAAATGAATCATTGTGATTGTTTGACTTTATGATCAGTACATACATACTCGTAAAATAATATGGCGTGAACTGTTGAATACGCTTTGTTTTGAGTGCATTTTTTAACTGAAACGATTGAGTTAGGTGATATAAACCGAGACTAAAGACAAAATTAAATAAATAGAGTAAAATGGCTCGTGATAGACAGACAGACAGAAACACTTTCGCATTTATAATATGGGTATCAATGCAACAGTATGCACTGGTCTTTAGTTACACGTGGATTTCATATCAATGGAAGTCAAGTTACATTGTACGAAATGAATCATTGTGATTGTTTGACTTTATGATCAGTACATACATACTCGTAAAATAATATGGCGTGAACTGTTGAATACGCTTTGTTTTGAGTGCATTTTAACTGAAACGATTGAGTTAGGTTTAATCACAGAGATTAAAGACAAAATTAAATAAATAGAGTAAAATGGGGCGTGAGAGACGGACAGACAGAAACACTTTCACATTTATAATACTACTACTAGATGAGGCTCGCGACTTTATGCGTGTGGATTTAGGTTTTGAACAATACCGTGGGAACTCTTTTTTAACCCCCGACCCAAAAAGAGAGGTGTTATAAGTTTGACGTGTGTATCTGTGTATCTGTTTGTGGCATCGAAGCTCCTAAACTAATGAACCAATTTTAATTTTGTTGTTTTTGTTTGAAAGGTGGCTTGATCGAGAGCGTTCTTAGCTATAATCCAAGAAAATCGGTTCATCCGTTTGAAAGTTATCAGCTCTTTTCTAGTTACTGTAACCTTCACTTGTCGGGGGTGTTATAAATTTTTAATTTACACTTGTTCTGGAATGAAAAGTAGCCTATGACCAAGTTACAATTTCCAAGCTACAATATATCCGATATTATATCCAGTCGGAGCATCATCCAGTATTAAAATAGGTACCTAATTAAGCATAATTCTTTTACTCATCTATGAGTATATAATATAATCATGGCCGCTATGTGTTTCACCGTCCATTCTCTTCATCCTTTCGCCATTGTGGCAACAGTTAAGATGGCCTCTCTAAATTACAGCTAATGGAGGCTGGAGCCACACACGATATTTGTGGTGTTGAAGTAACATTAGGGAGCATAGTTGTTGTTAAATGTGCCAGTCGCCATGTCCGCTAAATGTTCGCTGAACTCATATCAAGAACTTCCCTTTACTATCCAGTAGTTGCTATTACTTTGTCAATTAAGAAACATCCATACTAATATTATAAGTGTGTATGTCTGTCTGTCTGTCTGCTACTTTTCACGGCCCAACAGTATAACCGATTCTGATGATATTTGGTACAGGGTTAGCTTATATCCCTATGACGGGCATAGGCTACTTTCTATCTCGGAAAATCAAAAAGTTTCCACGGGATTCCTAAAAACCCATCCGCTTAACCGATTTGTATGAAATTTGGTACCGAGGTAGCTTGCGTCGCTGTAATTGACATAGGCATTTTATCCCGGAAAATCAAACAGTTCCCAAAACATCTTCAAAAACCTAAATCCACGCGGACGAAGTCGCGAGCATCTTCTAGTAATACATAATAATAAGTACGTATCCTTACTAAAGTAGGTAATAAACAGAGGCCATCAATAAGCAAAAGCGAATTGCAGTCCGCAAATTTTTTTGTTCGGAATGACCCGTCTAGTGCCTACGTAGTACATAGAGTTCGTTGATCGTTGAGAGATGTGTAAAAATATAAAACTCAGAAATATATAAACCATCTACACACCACGCAAAAAATTCTTTTCTAGAGTCGCTGAAGTCAGTCAAAAATTTTATTTCATAACATACGCATTTAGGAAGCATATCCTTGTCAGTTTGCCAAGTGTGAATGCACGCAACAATGGCTATTCGATTCCTGCCAATTCTATTTTTGCGTGCATTCGCATTTGCGCTCAAGCATGCATAATATCACACCGAACTTTACTAACCTGTCATAATAATTTAGATTAATTACTCCTCTCTGTTGTTACTATAACTTGGATGTAAATATGGAGACTGCTCACTGTTACCATACTGTAAAGGGAGACAACAAGGCCTTTGATCTCGTGGTAAAAGACGACCACGACAACTCTCTACATAGGGCCTTAACTACGTAGGTCAGTTCGGATCGCTTCTTCGTTCCGCACTTACCGCACGATAGTTCTGACGAGGTTTCTCTGTATTTTTAACCCCCGACCCAAAAAGAGGGGTGTTATAAGTTTGACGTGTGTATCTGTGTATCTGTCTGAGGCATCGTAGCTCCTAAACTAATGAACCGATTTTAATTTAATTTTTTTTGTTTGAGAGGTGGTATGATCGAGAGTGTTCTTAGCTATAATCCAAGAAAATCGGTTCAGCCGTTTGAAAGTTATCAGCTCTTTTCTAGTTACTGTAACCTTCATTTGTCGGGGGTGTTATAAATTTTTAATTTACACTTGTCGTTTAAAAATCATGGTAGGTATTATTTAACATTTTGTGGTAAGTTTACTGGCTTGGCACGAACCAGTCTAATTTACTACAGCGACGTCTGTGGAAAGCAAAGGAAGGGATTTTTTTCACTGAAATCTACCTATCTAATGAAAGCTGTAATATCACATCCTTACTCTGCACCGATAGCGATGGTCGGATTTTACCGTCATCTACTGGACATAATTTATTATACGATTCTTGTAGGAAATTCCACACCCTGCGGTCTAGCATCGCGTTACGGCTCCCTGCCAGTAGATGTTTGATGTTATGTTGTCCGTCACGATTGCTGCGGTTGCTGCAAGGTCGCCATTCCAGGACCAGGGGATCCTATCCCCATATCTGTCACTTATTAAAACTATGTTTCCCGGTCATTGCTGTTTCAGTTTCACAACCCGTTGGGCTGTATAGGCTAAACTATGGTTCTTCTGTCGGATACCTCCTTATTTCTGATTTGAAAAATCCTAAAATCTGATGGAAACCAAGGTCCGGTATCCACCACATTGGAGCGAAGCAGAGATTATGTGTTTATCCACATGCCATGGCAGTCAAATACTTAATTTTTTCACGACATCTATCAACAACCTGATTGGTCTGCTATACACGTGTCCGTCCATCACCGATTATGTAGACACCGAGCCTAATATTATAAATTTAACAAAATACATCCGAGCCATTTAACAAAATTCAAATTTATATTAAAATACCCATCGAAAATACCTACCTATTTACTCAAGTTGGTAAAATAGAACAGTTTTTCGATTCGTTATGTATCGGGGGTACGCATTAGCATCATAAGAAAATGATTACCCAATTTGGAGCCCTCGTTTCAAGCAAGTCAAAAAAAATGCAAAGTTACCCACAAAAGGGGGAATTATGAAAGGAATTTGGATAAATTGCTGAAATTCGGTTTTCCTCAAATATCTAGCAGGCTAATAATTTTCGTTTTTAGAATATCGATGAGGAAGCCTAAGCTCACACCGACGACTTTTTGAGACAAAACTTTTTATCCTGTCGATGTCGCCTTGTATTATAAGTCAACTAGAAGATGCCCGGTTGGAATCTATAGAGCGCACTCTGACTGTGTTAACACGAGACGGATGTATATCTCTCCTCTCCCATAAATCTGTCTCGCTTTAACTTAATCGCAAAGTCAAAGTGCACTCTAAGAAATCTCACCCTTAGGTTTAGGCCACAATAGGTTTTCTAAAAATCCCGCGAGAGCTCTTTAATTTTCCGGAATAAAATATAGCCTATGTGTTAATCCAGGGTATAATCTATCTCCATTCCAAATTTCAGCCAAATCCGTCGAGTCGTTTTTGCGTGATTGAGTAACAAACATCCAAACATCCACACTTTCACATTTATAATAGGTAGTAGGATAAAAATTAAAGTTTAGTAACGCGACTTTATTTATACCATTTATACCTACAGAGAACAAACCCATGGTATAATACACGTGGCCGTCACGATTTTCATATTTGGCAAAATACCAAATTCGGGACGCGTGTCCAACCCTTATTGTTCTACTGAAATGTGGAAATGTCATCTTGTGAAATCTTTTGGTCAGTAAATGATCCCGGAATTAAATGAGAAAAGTTCCGTCATATCGGAAATCTTATTAGAAACCTTCTTCGTCTCAGATGTTTTCAACTTTATGGTAAAATTGAATTAAAATCAGAAAATATTGTATTATTCAGACACAGTGAGACAAAGCGTTCTAAAAGCCACAGGAAAACATTTTCGCATTGATTGTGCTTTGATCTCAAATTGCGTGATCTAATGACAAATTCACGGCTCTAAGATTTTTTCCTAGCTAATTGCCAAATATCATGCTCTAGGTCAACGGGAAGTATCTACCCTATAGATTTTGATTCCCTTTCCTTGACAGGCACGACAGACAGACAGACAGAGAGACAGATAGACAGACAGACAGCGAAGTGATCCTAGTATAAAAGTTCCTTTTTTCTATTGGACAATGGAACCCTAATAAGGGAAATAAATAGTTACAAAAATTTACGTTTTAATATGAATACTGACCAATTGTACAACCCACTATCAACGAATGACATTAACCAGCCGATATGCAACTAGCTCTTACTAATCTCACGTACGTAAATTTAAACAGTTACTAAACGTATTAACTAACTAGCTGATGCCCGCAGCTTCGCCCGCGTGGATTGGTCAGATCCCCTGCAGGAGTTGGACTCCAAATTTTTTATGAAACAATGTCGCAATGTTCCTCTATCGATTAAAAAAGAAATGACGCAAATCGGTTCAGAAATCTCGGAGATTTCGGTGTACATAGGTAGAAAAACACAACTCCCTTTTTGAAAGTCGGTTAAAAAAGTAGCCTATGTTACACCCTGGTCAATCCTCTACTTGTCTGTGAAAATCCCGTCAAAATCGATTCAGCCGTTCCAAAGATTAGCCTTTTCAAACAGACAGACAGACAGACAGACAGACAGACAAAAATTTTAAAAACGTGTGATTCAGTGTTGGTATCGTTCAAATAACCATATGAGCTTAATATGAGGTAGTTATTTAGAAATTACAGACAGACACTCCAATTTTATTTATTAGTATAGATTCCATGGTAAGTCACCACAGAACAGATAGTACACAGACTTGGGCTATTCAATTATTCATTAGACTTAATTGTGACTAAATACTGTGGTAGACTGCTGATAAGTGTAAGCAGACTGGCCTGACTTACTGAGTAGTGAGTACTGACCTTGAAGAGGTAAGTGAACTCATCTGGAGTGAACACTGCTTTAACCCCCGACCCAAAAAGAGGGGTGTTATAAGTTTGACGTGTGTATCTGTGTATCTGTCTGTGGCATCATAGCTCCTAAACTAATAAACCGATTTTAATTTAGTTTTTTTGTTTGAAAGGTGGCTTGATCGAGAGTGTTCTTAGCTATAATTCAAGAAAATCGGTTCAGCTGTTTAAAAGTTATCAGCTCTTTTCGCTATTTTCTAGTTACTGTAACCTTCACTTGTCGAGGGTGTTAAAATAGCGCAAGCAGAGTGGCCTGACTTACTGAGTAGTGAGTAGGTACTGACCGTGAAGAGGTAAGTGAACTCATCTGGAGTGAACACTGCTTTAACCCCCGACCCAAAAAGAGGGGTGTTATAAGTTTGACGTGTGTATCTGTGTATCTGTCTGTGGCATCATAGATCCTAAACTAATGAACCGATTTTAATTTAGTTTTTTTGTTTGAAAGGTGGCTTGATCGAGAGTGTTCTTAGCTATAATCCAAGAAAATCGGTTCAGCTGTTTAAAAGTTATCAGCTCTTTTCTAGTTACTGTAACCTTCACTTGTCGAGGGTGTTAAAAAAGCGCAAGCAGACTGGCCTGACTTACTGAGTAGTGAGTATACTGACCTTGAAGAGGTAAGTGAACTCATCTGGGTTGAACACTGCTAAAAAGTAATAAACAAGAGGTAGGTACAAAAAGTATACAACTTATGTTCTTTTTGTTATAGTAATCTAGTGGTTTTAGTATTTATATAGTTATTATAATTAACCCCCGACCCAAAAAGAGGGGTGTTATAAGTTTAACGTGTGTATCTGTGTGTCTGTGGCATCGTAGCTCCTAAACTAATAAATCGATTTTAATTTAGTTTTTTTAGGGTTCCGTTCCTCAAAAGGAAAAATGGAACCCTTATAGGATCACTTTGTTGTCTGTCTGTCCGTCCGTCCGTCCGTCTTGTCTGTCAAGAAACCTATAGGGTACTTCCCGTTGACCTTTCGAACCCTCTCTTCCTAAAAGTAGCCTAGACATCAATACTTTCTATCTGCAAAACAAGCCAATGTTTTATCAAAATCGTTACAGCCATTTCGAATATCAGCCCGTACAAACAGACAAAAAACGTTTTTTTTTTCAGTTTTAATAACTTGTAAATAACCCAAGTAACTCAAGATATTAAGGGCGATAGTTTGCGCAATTTTTCCATCATAAACAAAATTACTAGTATTTCTGAAGTCTCAAAGGTCTCAAAGTAAACGACAATGTTTTTTTTTACTCTTTATTTAAAGAGTTTTTTTCCGTTTGAAATATGTCACTCTGTAAGGCCACATTCTACAACCACTTACTTGCGTAAGGCCTTCGACAAAGTTATATGTTATTTGTGTTAGTAAAAAATTACTGTTTTTAGATAATGAAGAAGTAATCTAAAGTAAGCTCAGTAACAACCGTGGTACGGGAATTACGAGAAACATCGCTATTCTCTCGGTTGGCAAAACTCCAACTAGACTCTTTTCCAGTTACTGTCACAATGGATGGTATTGTACAAAATAGACTAAAAGCAAGAGGACAATTTGTTCAAAGCTTTGATACCGGTCTAAACATGCTGACAAAGTTTCGACATATACGACATTTTGTTGAATGTATCGAAGTTTTGAACTGCGGAAGTTTAGTGTCAATCGGTCTGGTGATTTTTACGTGCTGTACCTACTACCCATACATAAAATAAACAGACCTTTTAAAAAAAGATGTCTAAAGTAGAGATAACCTAATTCTATTTGCCTGAGGTGGCTGAGGGTTGTGACTCTTTTCATTTATCGTAATGGCAGGGGTTATTTTGAAATAATTGTGCGGTTTGCTCCCAGAACATTTCCAGAACATACGATGCGATACGATTGCGTCTCTTAGATTGAAGAATAAAATATATGTATTATACTAGAATGTTGGTGATAGAAGATTAAACAACAATATGATTAAACGCGCTTTCTGAGACACGGGTTGGTCACCCAACCAGTTACCAACCTGAATCAACATTGCTTATCCAGCACAGTTGATTGATATGTATGGTTGCAATTTGTTTTCGTGAGTAATACGGCCTGCTAGACCGTATTTAAAGACTACGATCTAAAGATATCATAACAGTCTAACAAAGATTTAAAAAAAAATGGCACAAAAAACAGTGGGACCAGTACAAAAACTTAAAGCACTTTAATAACTAGCTCTCACATTGGATACGCCCGAAACCCATCTTGTTTAAAAATATCTAATCAATAAAATACTTCCGAAATTGAATTAAAAAAGTTCGCCCATAAAGGAAACCGAACGTTATTAGAAAAGCCTTTTTGAGTTCAGAGGTAAAATTGTTTTAAAACTTTATGATAAAAGTTACTGAGTTTAACCCAAAAATTATTTTCAGTTTGTGATGCTTGCAAGGGAAACTAATGAATTTATTAGATAAAAGGTTTTTATAGACTTTTTGTTTTTATTAAAGTACGTACTTGCTAACAACTTTTAACAGTCTCAGAAGAGGTTTTTTCAACCATAAAGTAAAACAGACCCTTGAGTAAACTTTTTGGGTGAAAACTCGTCATAAGTGTTAATCTTGTCGTAAGGCTGTTTTACGCCAGAGCAACAAGGTACAACAATTCAGCATGCTACAAATTGAAACATTAACAATTAAAACATCGTGGCCTTAAGCAGCCGCAGCCTATTTTATTCCAGGACAGTATCGTTCTGTACAATTAGAATAGTGTGGTGCAACACTCTGGCAACGATTCGTACTATTTTTATACTAGGGGATGCCCGCGGCTTCGCCCGCGTGGATTTCGGTTTTTTAAAATTCCTTTAAAAAAGTTTAAAGGGACTTTTTGATTTTCCGGGATAAAAGTAGCCTATGTCCTACCCCGGGATGTATCCCAAGTCTGCACCAAATTTCATTAAAATTGGTTCAGCGGTTGGCCCGTGAAAACGTAGCAGACAGACAGATAGACAGACAGACACACTTTCGCATTTATAATATTATTAATAAGTATGGATTTTTATACAGTGGAGGTACTATAGGGCCCTGTGGTACCTACGCCGATATATCGCATTATGTTGCTCTGGCGTAAATGAAGCTTTAACAAAATGTTAGTGTTAAGTTTTGAGCAAGATCATCTTAAGAAAAGATATTTATTTGTTCTTATACTAAATGATGCCCACTACGCAATTTCGGGGATAAAAAGTAACCTATGTCACTCTCTAGATCATTATCTAAACGCGAAAAATTACGTCGATTCGTTGCTCCGTTTATAATATGGATAGTGATGCGGTCCCATGGCATGCCCGGCATGCCGCAATGTCGCATTATGGTGCTCTGACGTTAAACTCAAATTAAGCTTTAGCGGGAAATGTTTATGTTAAAAAAATCTTTTCTCTCTTTTTTAATCAGATGCGAAGAAACGAATAACTTCGTACGTTTTCGTAGAATGTGGTCTATGTAGACTCTGCCTTGATTTATCCTATGCAAAGGGTGTTTTATTTTTCCGATCCATTTATTTTATGGGTGTTACATAATAATTCATGTACATTCAAAATGCAACAAAGGCCCACCGCGATCAATTACCGCTCACGGCCGTTATTCACTGTAACGACTCAGCCAGTCAATAATGCGGTGATATTCGCTTCATTATAAAAGCCTTTAAAACAAACAGATCCATTATCCATCAATAATATTTCGTATCATTCAAGCAAATTATTTATTTATTGCTGTTAATACCTACTTTTTTCGCACCAATAGGTATTATTCAATTAACGTTAATTAGGCCAAAGAAGTGCAATACACATGTCCTAAAGGGGGTGCTTTTTAAAAAAACCCGGTCAAGTGCGACTTAAACTCACACACGAAGGGTCCCGTACCATTGTATAACAAATCTCAAACCATAGTAATAAAAATTTATCGCTCCAATAGCTATACAAATTATTATAAAAAAATTTGGGCTTACAAATCCCATATCTTGCAAAGTTGCAACACAGACTTTGCATACGTCTCTTGCGCTTTCACTTCTATGTCATGTCATCGTATACAGTCACCTTTATAGATTAAAAAAAATTAAAATAATCTCATAAGATTGTAGCATTTAGGGCAGTCGGAGCCTTTTTGCATAATTAATCATTTTATGATCACGAATTTTATTGCCTTGCTAATTAGCTGAATAATTAAAGTCACAATATCTTTGATATAAGTATTAATTACTCACCTACTTTACAAGAAAAAGCCTCATTAAATTATCTCTTATTAATATAAGGACGGAAGAGAAAATAACATGTTCCAAAAATAAATAATATTTCAATTTGCTCGCGTCTTTGTACCGCGTGGCTTTGCCTCAATACAAAGTAATCGCTGAAATATTAGATAAAATCGTTTTTCTGTCGCTTGGTTTATTTTAATGTTGTTGTACATGTATACTCATGAACCCAGAATTTTCTCCTCTTTCATTTGACATCCCACTCGATACAATAGCAAAAAAAAATTTGGAGACCCCCCCACTTTTTTTGATGTTATTATATGATGTTATTATATTTTATGGATCTCTAATTCACATGATGGGCGCTGTCCAATATTTTTATTTACCATTACTGTCTGCTGACCATAAGTGTTTATATTTATTTATATTTTATAGACTAGCGTTATTTATAACCAGAATCCAGCCTCAATGGCCCGAATGGGCAAACTGCTAGCGCATTAGGGCAGAACAATCTAACCATCTAGGGTTAATGACTTACATTAGATGTTACGAGTTATTGATAAGGATCAAGAATGCTAAGCATTTCATTAGTACGTATTCAAAAGGTGGTGCATAATGAAATCTCTACAAAATAATAATTATATCATAATATAAGTGCTTTCGAGTATGGCTAGCTGTCATAATCCTCACTTTAATGGCTTTCTTGTCAAAACTGATGGAGAGCCAGCCGTACGGTTTACAGAATCTGGTCAAGTGCGAGACGGACTTGCACACGAAGGATTCCGTACCATCGTACAAGATATACTCAGATATACCTACCTAACACTTTGATGTATAAAAACTGCAAATTAATGACAGACTGCGCCATCAATGTGATTTAGTAAATTAATTTTTTCGTGAAAACATTTTAATTTTTTTTTTGTGATGTAACCACAAATTCACGGTTTTTTCGTGCTATAAGACCTACCTATCTGCCAAATTCTAGATCAACGGGAAGTACCCTTGACAGACCCAACAGATATACGGACAGACGGACAGACAGACAACAATCCCATAAGGGTTCTTTTTCCTTTTGAGGTACGGAATCCTAAAAATTGTATAAACGTTTATCATATCCATTTTTTACTGCGACGGTGCATTTCTAGCGAAACCCATGATTTTCTCAGCTCAACAATACAACATATAACAATAAAGCAAAAAATATCGTAACATTACGAGTTTTTTTATCAATTTCTATTTATTAGAAAAAAACTTATTAATAATAGAACAAATACTCAAAAAATAATAATTTTCCACATAAACATTTGTAATAAGGGGTTTTTTATTTTATTCAGAAAATCCCCTGATATTTGTATTTTAGAGTCCTTGAGTGAAAAAAGGGTTGTGTTTGTTGTATTTATTCGCATCCCATTCTAACAAAGGCCTCCTTGTTTTGGTATACAATCTATACATCTAATCCTAGAAGGTATCCCACTAATCCCATCCCACTATCCCACTAATATTATAAAGGCGAAAGTTTGTATGTGTGTATGTTTGTTACTCCTTCACGCAAAAACTCCTGGACGGATTGGGCTGAAATTTAGAATGTAGATAGATTACATCCTAGATTAGCACATACGCTTTTTTATCCCGGAAAATCAAAGAGTTCCCACGAGATTTTTAAAAACCTACATCCACACGAACGAAGTCGCGGGATCAGCTAGTATACTATATATTTTTATTTATCCGCCTTCCTATTTACCTTTTTAGGGTTCCGCACTCAAAGGTTTCTCCTTTAACGGAGCCCTGAAGCAACGGAATGGGGGGCCGCCAAAGTTGTCAGTTTTAGACCTTTTTTGTGACGGGGTCTATATCGAAAACTAAACTAGTTAAGAATGTGAAATTTTGGAATATTATGCAACATAATATACTGTATTTAAACAACAAATACTGAAAACAACAATTTATAAAATAATTTGTAAGCTTTTTTGGGTTTTTCTTTCACGGTCTACTGCGATACTCTAGCTCGGTAAAGAAATATTTCAACAAAAAAAAAACTTAAAGCTAGCCTTATCTAATTCTATACAAATCATGCCCGCGTGGAATGGTGCCAAGAATACTGGCTGCATTTCCGCGTTGGACAGCCAGGCTGATCCGTTACGCAAAAAATGAGCCAGCCCTTCTGTCACCCGAAAATATTATTATGTTCATAATAATAATATACCTACGGAACCCTAAAAGAACGAGGCCCTATTTGCACTTGGCCGGTTTTTTATATCAAATCTGGATGGTAGGTACTTCAATCTGTAATAGGCTAAACTTAAAACCCGATCCGAACATTTGACTCCAGTAAAAAGATGTAAAAGCTCTTGAATTCTATTGTGTCCTTGGATCTTCTGAGCTCGTTTCCTTTTTAGCTTGTTTACTTTAATTAAGTAACATTTCCAATAATTGGAAACCTTTCAGCAACATTCAATAGGAGAAAGGACGAGCTTTTTCATTATTGATCTTTTCGCCTCTTGAATTTAAACTGCGCTTATTATGTTAGTAAAACAAGTGTTAAGAGCTCGAATGTTGTTTAGTTTCTAGGTATTTTGCTTTTGAAATGTTTAATCCTTAGATTGAATCAATTCAATCTTTGAAAAAGGTTTTAAAACTTTTCTATTTTAAAAGATTTTTCCTTCAATTTGTCGAAGAGCTGTCTGTTTTCTTTTACAATTGTGCAATATCCTTTACGCGCAAGTTTATCTTGGGTATAACTTTTAAGAACTTTCTTAACATAAGTAACCTGTAAGACGCGTGTATTGTTGTACCAAACAATGGCAGAGAAATAGTTAAAAGTCCTTATAAGACTTTAAGAGTCGATTTACATAGAACCGCAGAATTTACTTATTTTAAGTGTGCCCTAATTATGACAGCGTATATCAATCAATTGCGATTGTTAAGCAACGCTGAGTCAAGTCAGTAGCTAAATGCATGACCAAATTCGAAAATCCCACTAGGATGTGTTTAATGGAAAGGGTCACGACCTTCAACAAAGAGTGATCCCTCGGGATACTTAAAGGATCATCCGTTTAAATGGTTTTACGTGGTTCAGAAACACGTTGCATCCCGGGGACGAGCTATTTACGGATAGGCTACTTATTTGTCCTGGGAAATCAAAAGTTCCCACGGGATTTTTAGAAACCTAAATCCACGCGGGCAAAGCTGTGGGTTTCAGCTAGTGTTATAATAAAATAATGAACCTCGTAGCGTGATACCCGTGGGAGATATGAGGACTTAAAAATTTGTTTAAAACTCTGATGTGACAACCCTGCAAACAGCTGAACGCAAAATAAACTTCTGTGAAATCAAAGAACCGTTTGAAAATTTTGTCAAGTAGGAGACACAATGAAAGAATCTTTAGTACTACATACCTCATTTTACCATGTTTTATGATTTATCAAACATGTTCTATAGGGTATATACGACTAAATTTCAACTGTGACGTCATACGAAACATAAACTCAAAAACCTGCAACGTGGTATTTGCACAAGGCAGAACAGCCCACTGTCGGCTGCAGGCATAATAAAATGCAATAGAAAAATCAAAAAGCCCACAAAAGTGACACTTTTTTATCATCCGCGGCCAGTTATTCAAATAGTCCGCTTTTATTTTTGACCTTTTGAGTGTTGCACTCGGCAGTCTTCCAAGATAAATACCTATTTGTCTTGCTGTTTAACTCGGACGTTTGAAATATTTATTCTGTAGCGTTTATTTTGTTAGTTATTATTTTTGTCATACGAGACGCTTGTTTTAAACAGACAAATCCTTTTAAAATTGGCACAGTCCTTGCTATAATATTGTAAAACTATTGTAGAGAGAATAACTATTTTATTTTTGCAAAATAATTTTCGGCGAGCAGACCTCAAATTAAAAAAAATGCACCTCGCTACCAATTTTGTAACCCACTTAGGTTAACCCCCTTTTTGATACTTAGTTTTTTAATTAAATCAAGGGCCAATTTTCCAAAATGTTGTTATTCGACAGTTTTAAAGTATATTATGTTAAAATATCGGCCCTATTTTTTCATATATTCACTGGAATGAGCTTGACGTAAATTACAATTATTTTGCTCTGAAAACTAATTTATAATTTCAATATTGAGTCATTCGAACGCGCAAGCTCACGCCCCGATGTTCCCACAATATAATTTGAACCTAATTATACTTAGAATAATATCGCTTTGATATTATGCTTGACACCAATTCATCCAATTACGGGAATATTGTTTATCACTACCCATATTATAAATGCGAAAGTACCTATGTTTGTTTGTTGCCTGTGTACCTAAATAGTTAGTTTAAATTTAAACTCAATCAGATAAACGACTTTATTTTATTTATTATTTTATTTTTATTTATTTTACATCTCATTGGAACGGCAGTGCCACTTACACTAACTAGATGATTAATGATGAATTATTATTAATAAATTAATTAATTAGTGATGCGTGAACGTATGGATAAAATAAAACATTAATAATAATTTGTTTATAAGAAAAATGTTACTATTGTAAAACGAGATTAATCTTTTATTTAATATTGTACTGTATATTTATATAACTTCAGTTTGGCTCAGTAGCTTAAGTAACTCAGTAAGAGGTAACATACATAAAATACAAGCAAACATACATATAAGTATGCCTATATAGGCTGTTAAAATCATAACTCTACCTCTTGACTTTGCCGTAGTCGGGTAAAAAGATGCTACTATACGATAATACGAATGAAAACAAAGGAAAACCTAGTTCATTTTATCGAGCCTAGTCGCATAGTTCTACAAGTTTGCTAAAATTATATTCTCAGATCTTAAAAACACACGAGAGAGCGAAAATCTACGGAATCTAATTCAATTGTACTACAACTTTTATAACAAGAATAACTTCTTAAAAATACAACTTAAATCCCAGTAAAAGTGAATAATTTAGAGTTGTGGTAGAATAAACGCCAAGAAAAACTGTAGAACTTGTATTTTCGGTGTAAATTTTATATAAAAATTTATTTAAATCGGTTATTTTAGGAGTCAATTTACATGTAATTCAATTAAAAGTTAGCCTTTGACTGTGTTCTTGCCTGGTAGTATGTGATGATTCAGTCTGAGACTGTTTACGTTAGGCTTTGCGGCACTCATTAAAATTCGCGTCGCGACTCGTTGCCCCAGATAACAGTGTAACCGTACGTATTTTTACCAGCCTCGTATCGTAAATTTGCGAACCCTCTGGCCTGAGCGTTTGGGTACAAATACATTGGTGATAAAGAACGAGTAAACGAATCGGGTTATTTTATTTCTTTCTCATTGTACCCTGGGTGTGACGCAACTACAACATGTAAACCAAATCGCAAAGAAAGAAGCTGCGAAACATATTATGCTTTCACATAGTGAAAGCAAAATAATAGTGGAGTTAACGAAGCATTTTCGTCGGAAGTCCCCAGAAACAGCTCACTCAGATTTTTTTTTTTTTAAATTCTTGTTTTTTATACATTATTTAAAATCAGAAACGTTTTGAAGCGGGGAAATAATTTTTAGTATTTTTTTATCCATAATAGGTGCGATATTTATACACGAAGTTTAGAAAAACGCTACTTTCTCTTTGAGAAGTTGTAGAGGAGATCAAATGCTACAAATGACCTCAAAACACTTCTGGGCAAAAACCGCCCGTTTTTGAGTTATTGATCGTTTCGAAAGGACCTGTGGGTGGTGGACACGGGGTGGTCCGTCGCTCACAGTGTGGTCCTCGGGTTGGTTGGCGCGCTGTGGTTTCGGCATGAGGAACTTCGTGAGGTTTTTAGTCCTAGTGTGCTCCCCCGTAGTCGGTGGTATCCATGACGGATTTTCCTCACGAGAACAAAAAAAGAGCCGAGAAGCCTATGCGTACTGTACACGCCACTGATACTAGGTAGGTATATCTAGTATCTACTCGTTTGGACGCGATCCAAATCCTAGCTCTTAAATGTCAATTTTATCTTTATACGAGGTACCTAATAATTGTTTTATAATGGTAATAATTTACTACTGTAATAATTGTATTGTAAATAACATTATAATTCAACGGGAATCAACTGCATCGGCGGTGAATGAACCGATAAACATTAAACACGCTCGCATATTGTTGGCATTAAACTTGGCGTTGATGAAGGCATGTTTTCCACACGATTTCGAACTACTTTACTAACCCACATAATTTATAGGTGCTTACTTGTCTATTTAATGGTTAAACGCTGAGTACTGAATCATTACACCGATACCTAGTTTATTTTATAACGTAAACAAAGTTGTATTTTATTTGCACGTGGATCGTGAAGTGAAGGCTGGAATCAAGGTCGTAGAGGAAATAATGGAAGCTATATTTACTGAACCGAGTTAAATTAAATTACCAATAGCTTTAAGGATTATGTACTTTTACCTACTAATAATTCCTGTAGGTGGATTTCCCATTTTCATTTGAGTAGGCACTTAGTTGATTTTCATAATTCAAAGGGCTTCTAAATCTCTTTTTATATCAGACGTGGGATTTTCATTTGAAAAGTTTCATAATTCTACTTTAGACATCAGTTTATTATTATTTTCATTTAATGGTCTTAAATCAAATGCTTTTTGTACAAAATTTACAAAGGAGAACTACTTTTAAAGATCTGAACATTTTTAACTTACATTAGAGTAGGGATATTTAAGTGTAATTACTAGTATGTACTACATCACCTTGTCCTTTGGTCCCTGCTTTAAATAAAATAGATTTATCCAAATAGACAATAAATTTACAAAAAAATACCTAAAACTGCGCAATGGATTCAACACCACACCATTTAGAGCCATAACGGTTTAAAAATGCAAATTCCCACAAAATAAACGCAGCAGTTTCATAAAAATGGTCATAAATATTAACAGTATTGTAGCACCGCTGTCAGAAACATTTTACAGTTTCTGTGACTTAAAAAATATAGGTTTTATTATTGTTTATATTAGTACCTACTCAAAAGTACCAAACCTACCTTTATTATTTTCCGCCTTCTTGCAACAGCGTTTTTATATCACACTCAGCGTTCGGTTGCCGCAACCTGAGCCATTATTTTGTGCACATGCGTACTAAAATCATGGTCATTGTCATTGTTCGAGCCTCAACAGCTCAACGGTTATAGGAGTGGACTGAAATCCGAAATGTCAGCGGTTCAAACCCCACCCGTTGCACTATTGTCGTACCCACTCCTAGCACAAGCTTAACGCTTAGTTGGAGGGAAATGGGAATGTTAGTCATGATTAAAATGACTAATATTCTTCTTTTTTTTTAACTGATAGACGCCCACAGCTGGACATAGATCTCTTGTAGGGACTTTTGCACCACAGCGCTTGAATTCTGAGGCTCCCTACAACAGTCACTGGTTGGTGGTCATCCAATGCGGTGCGAGGTCACCATTCCCTTGGTCCTTGGGACCCCAATGTCTTCGAACTATGAATCCTGCCCATTGCACTTCAGCTTTACAACCCATTCAGCTATGTCGGTTACTCTGGTGCTCCTACAAAACTCTAAGCATAGCTCTCTCCGTTGCCCGTTATAATCTTATGTCGGATCTGATAAATTATTGTGTACTGAGGAAGAAGGCAGGATTTAAAAGTTATCCGAATTTTCCAATTAAGGTCATATGAATTGCCAAACATTGGCTTTGTATACTTCAAGTAGAGTCAACAAATTCAAGGCGTTAAACCCAAACATGAATTAAGAAAATCAAAGCAATCGTTTGGAAAAATGTCGTCAAATGTATGTGTTTGTACGTAACTATAAAGGACGTGTTATACGACACGTCGCGCCACGCATTATAATGAGCCCCTTATATTTACCGTAGGTACACCCCCCTCGAGTGCCGTAAACAATCACTTTCAGCCCTGTAATAAAACCACAGATAGGCCTGACTCGTAACTCGTAACCTTTCACGAATTATGACAGTAACTTGTTAGTTAAATAAGAAAATAAGTAAATTATAATGTAAATACCTTTTTTTTCAGGCCATGCTAGCCTATATCTTTTTTTCTCTACGCGCCAATCCTAATTTCTGAGGGTCGTAATCTCTCCAAAAATAAAAGGTTTTCTTAAGATAATCTGCAGATCCTTTCGCACACGACTAAGATTTTTAAATTAACCTAACCGTTCATTACATAGGTAACTTAATTATTGAACTTTAGGAGTATAACTAGCCAATTCAGCGAAAAAATATCCGACAGCACTATCTAGAATATTTTTTACAAGAAATAGTAAAAAAAAGCGAAAGCTCAAGGCGTGGAAAGTTCAAGTTTTGCGATAGCAGCTTTTTTATGAATTCCGTCGAGGTAACTTGGGCGCTACATTTTATAACTCTACATTTTATTACAGGTATGAGGTATCCAATAGAATAATTTAATTTCTCAATCTATTTAGTATTCATAGAGTTATTCCTCCTAATTGTATAATTAACTGTGCATTGTTAATTTATCAAACTAATGTTAACTATGAGTGTGATTCGATACAATAATATGATAGGTAATGCTGTTTGAAATGGTGCTTTCTTTTAGATAGACTTTGTTTTCCAGTTTTAGATCTTATGTTGTACCTACCTCTATAATTAGTCGAAAGGAAGGTCGTGTGGTATAGTTGCGACAGCGCATATCAGTCATTATTATCATTGTTAATCCCCGTTGGCACATTTTAGTAGGTAACTGGATGGGAGACCGAATTTGGAGATTTGACTTTGGTCTTTTCGTTTCTTCCGTGCCTTGGCGAACACGTTAAACCGTCGTCGTCTCGGCTATTATCATTAAAATCTGATGATAACAATAATAACCTACTTGAAATCTATACTCTATAGTCTATACTAATAAATAAAATTGGAGTGTCTGACTGTAATTTCGAAATAACTACCGCATATTAAGGTCATATGGTTATTTGAACGATACTATAACTGAATCACACGTTTTTAAAATTTTTGTCTGTCTGTCTGTCTGTTTGTCTGTCTGTATGTCTGTATGTCTGTCTGTCTGTCTGTCTGTTTGAAAAGGCTTGGGAACGGCTGAACCGAATTTGACGGGATTTTCACAGACAAGTAGAGAATTGACCAGGGAGTAACATAGGCTACTTTTTTAAACGACTTTCAAAAAGGGAGTTGTGTTTTTCTACCTATGTACACCGAAATCTCCGAGATTTCTGAACCAATTTGCGTCATTTCTTTTTTAATCGATAGAGGAACTTTGCGACATTGTTTCATAAAAAATTTGGAGTCCAACTCCTCAATCCTGATGCTGCAGGGGATCTGACCAATCCACGCGGGCGAAGCTGCGGGCATCAGCTAGTAGTAAATAAGTATCTACCTACCTGTCCTCAATCAAGTCGTGTGCAAAAGGACCTGGGAACCCATCGCATTATTATCTATTAGATAGCCTTATAGGTGACCAATGAAGTGTTCAAGCTACTGTCGTATCAAATGAATCTGGAGCTATTTCCAGACGCTTGCAGTTTGCCCGAGGTGAACGCCCGATGCATACATGATATCCGTCCCACATAATTACATTGGCTAGTATGTAAAGCAAACTGCACGACTATCCATAAATAACGACCCACAATCGCTTGATAAGCCATTACTACACGCTTTATGACATTTAATCGCGTGAATACACTAGCCTGAATACACTGGGCGTATCTATTGACTAGGTATTAGATTAGGTAGTTGCTTAGTTGCTCAATAAGTAAGGATTAGCCGTGATAGCCTAGTAATTAAGACGCCCGCCTCCTATTCAGGAGGTCGGGGGTTCGATCCCGGGCACGCACATTTAACTTTTCTAAGTTAAGGCAAATGTCACTTGCTTTAACGGTGAAAGGAAACATAGTGAGGAAACCTGCATGCCTGAGAGTTCTCTATAAGGTAAGTGTGTGAATTCTGCCAATCCGCAACTGGCCAGCGTGGTAGACTACGGCCAAACCCTTCTCATTCTGAGAGGCTCGACCCGTACTCAGTAGTGAGCCGGAGATAGGTTAATCATGAGTTATGGATTGGGATAAGTTAAGATTAGTTATTACTAATTAAGAACGCCAGCTCACTAACATTATTTTTGAATACCTCATTGACGTGCAAAACGCGCGAGATCCATACAAACGGAGTTTGATTCCCATCGCTTCGAATAATACATTATAATATTTACAGTACGCACAATTTGAATATCCTTAGGTACTCTGTGGCGTCTTAATGCCGAGCGAAATCAGAAGTTCAATAAATCAAGCAAAGGCGGTTTAAAATTTTAAACTCGGCTTTAAGATTTTGAATCTGAACATGAACCCGCTATCTATATGTACATTAAATCCGCCCATCCCGATTTTGCGTATCTAAATTAGACGAGCTACTCTAGCAAAACTGGCACCTGTTTAAACCAGCCGAGCTAGGCATAAGCTACATATTTAAGTTAAGAGAAAAGCGATGAAACTCGAATCTAAGTCCCTGCGGTGCACGGTATAGCCAGAGTGTTATTTAAACTGTAATAGATATGCGCTCGCTGTACCAACATCAAACGCTTTCCAATATGCCATTTTGGTCAAAGTTAAAACGTACAGTGAAAAATTCCGATTTTTAGGGTTCCGTACCTCAAAAGGAAAACACGGAACCCTTATAGGATCACTTTGCTGTCTGTCTGTCTGACCGTCCGTCCGTCCGTCCGTCGTGTCTATCAAGAAAACCTATAGGGTACTTCCCGTTGACCTAGAATCATGAAATTTGGCAGATAGGTAGACCTTACGGCACAAGTAAAGGAATAAATCCGAAAACCGTGAATTTGTGGTTACATCATCAAAAAAAAATTAAAATGTGTTTCAATTTTCCAATTAAGATAACTATACCAAGTAGGGTATCACATGAAAGGGTTTTACCTGTATATTCTAAAACAGATTTTTATTTATTTTTATGCATAATAGTTTTTGATTTATCTTGCAAAATGTCAGATAAATACCCGAGTACGGAACCCTCGGTGCGCGAGTCTGACTCGCACTTGGCCGTTTTTTTACAGCAAAGTCTATTTCATAAAGAGACTAGGTTAGGCTGCGTCATGTGGGTCACATGCGTTCTATTCAGTAGTGAAATAAAGGGTCGGCAAGGCAGGCAGTCGACTGTGACCTATGCAGATGTGACACGAACGAACGGCCGACAGACAGACTGGTTTGCATTCTTTATTAGCGTACATACCTAATCTTACAAATCAGTATATCACAGTATCATCACACTAATATTATCACACTATCACACTAATATTATAAAGGCGAAAGTTTGTGTGTATGTATGTGTGTATTTGTTAGTCCTTCACGCAAAAACTACTGGATGAATTTGGGTGAAATTTGAAACGGATATAGATAATATCCTAGATTAGCACACAGGCTACTTTTTATCCCGGAAAATAAAAGAGTTCCCACGGGATTTCGAAAAACCTAAATACACGCGGGCGAAGTCACGGACATCGGCTAGTGAGTAATATTTTCAGGGGTATTTACCGGTTGCGTGACTAAAAGCGATTAATTATAATATTATCACCTCAACAAATCATAAGAGACAACGACAGCAAGAAATGGCATATAATATTAAACACGCAAATAACACTCTCAGGGTTTCTATAGCTGAGATTTCCGAGTCAACAATTGTCTGTCTAACTTTAAATAAGTTTTAATATAGAAATCGTGTAACCGGAGTAATGTAAATCTACGATTGTATGGGAATATCTTTGTATGGGATTTGTATGGGAATATAACGCACTTTATCACGATGTTTCTCCACCCTTTGCACACAATTTCCGTGAACTAGTGAAACCCTTATAACTATAATAATAGATCTACCACTTGACTGGGACGGCTCGTGGGATACCATGAAACTGTCCGCCTCCCGCAACTTGCATCCTACGAGTACCTCAAGAGTTATTTTAATTTTTTTATTCTCTTTTTGAAAGTCGGGTCACTAATGCGACCATGTAGTTCTGGTAGGTCTAGACTATATTCTTGTAATACCTAAAACTATATATAAATACTATTTAAGGATTATTTCTACGACTTATACTACTGTAAACGTCGTAGAAATAATAATAATAAGAAGTACTTTACTGCATGTACAAACGTTTTGCTGCCTCGGTACCTCACGAGTTATCACAATGAAAGAGTACATGGACGAATTAAAAACATGGTATATGGGTACTGGTATTTAATTCATCAAAAATCCAAATACATAAATAAACCAAAAATTTACACAGATGACAAAAACTAGTCGATTTTTAAGTGTACTGAACAGTTACTATACCATCAAAAGCATCATAATGTAAGTTCAAAAAAAATTACTACACCAATTAGGGTAGGTACTTCTTGTCAAAAGCATGAAATGCAAGACGATCCTTACCTGAAACAAATAATAAGAAACAATTAGTATTATGATAATAAATCACACTAATATTATAAAGGCCAAAGTTTGTGTGTGTGTGTGTGTGTGTATGTTTGTTACTCCTTCACGCAAAACCACAGAACGGATTTGGCTGAAATTCGGAATGGAGATAGATAATATCCTGGATTAGCACATAGGCTACTTTTCATCCCGGAAAATCAAAGAGTTCCCACGGGATTTCGAAAAACCTAAATCCACGCGGACGAAGTCGTGGGCGTCAGCTAGTCACAAAATAAAAGCAGGCATTTTGACCTTCGTCAGTGCGGAATAGCCACCATCTCTATCTACGTAATATTAAATTCCAAGGCCCAGTATTTCAAGACACTAAGGTGTACCATGAAGATTACTTTAATCGACGCAATTCAAAGTGCACCTCACCTTTGAGTTCAATCATAGAGCATCAAATCTCATACATCAGCCGTTGAAAAAGCATCTTTACCTAAATATGATTGTGAAAATTTTAACTTGGATCTAATAAACATTTTGAATAAGTGCTACATCTTTTTTACTCCCAAGGTACTGGAATGGTGACCTAGTACTGGAAAATACAGTGTTGGCCACCAGTTACCACTTTCTTGGTGGACAGTCGTCATATCATTAAGAGTGTCAGAAAGATGCTAGACACAAGCATGACACGGACGCTGTAATACTGAGGCGTATGAACGTCCCTTCAAAGACTTCCAGCTGTGGACATAATATATCCGATGGGGACAAGTCGGGAAGATTACGTAGAAACAGTGTCAATTTACTACATGAATTGTATCACGAAAGATACACCAATCAATTTTATTTAGATTTTGTGTTACAACGTAGTACAAGCATAACACGAACGCTGTAATACTGAGGCGTATGAACGTCCCTTCAACAGACCTAAGAACTTTGAAAAGAGCATCCGCCGAGTTTCTTGCTGGTTCTTCTCGGTAGGAAAGGCATCCCGAACCAGTGGTAGATGCTTTTGACGATTCAAAAGAACTTGTAAAAGTCTAATTGAATAAAAATATTTTGAATTTTAATTTGAATCGACATTTTATCCGTTAGCGACAATTATTGTCGGGAAGATTAAACGTATAGAAACAGTGTCAATTTACTGATACATGACTAGTATCATGAAAGATACACCAATCAGTTTTATTTAGATTTTGCGTTTTGTCCGCTCTGTTGATATATCGACTCTATGATTTTCAATTCCATTCAGTTCACATAAAGGCGGATGCACAATTTAGCTGTAGAAGTACTACGTATGTACAATGTTTACAACTCTACTACAAACAGCTCACAAGGTCGGAATCGCAAGATGTAGGTATTTTCACATGACGATATCACGTGCACTCGACACGCGTCCTAAGGAGATTCTAAATCGTTTTCTGGCTAAAGCTACCAACCAATATCATCGTAGGAGATCTACGATGATATTTTTTGATATTGGTACTAAAACATAATTTCGAAAGCATATTTTTTGCCGGTAATGCGCCAACCTTGCGAGCACTTACCTTACTCAGCAACCTGCTTGCTCAACACAAAGGATTAGATGTATGTATTAAATATTAGTATCTATGTATTTAATATTAGTAGTCAGCTAACTATGTACAGTAAAATGTACATATTGTAATGTAAGGTTATTTTTAAAATATTGATTTGAGTTGTCAAAAATAATATAAAATTATTAATTTACCTAATGCAGGTAGTTTGATAAAATCGATATTTGGCTCATTCGATGTCATACAATCTGTTACTAGGAGGTCAACAAGATTGAACTTGCATAAATACGGGTGTTTCGAAGGTTTTAGTTTAGTCTCCTTCCGAGATTCGGGGCGATATCGCATATTTTCGGTTTTTGTATTGTGAACTGGATAATTAGATGTTGTGATAGCAATCACGCTCTAATTAAATTATTTATTTTGGCATTAGTTTTTTTTAGATTAAAACTCTCGGATAACCTCTACACATTGAACCTAATGTTTTTTGTGTTGGTTTGAGAGGACATTCCAATAATTCGATAAAAATATTTAAATAATACCTGCTTTTCTGAGTGACGCCAATAATTCAGAAGCGGGACGTGTCTCACGTTGTCTTAATTTCGCTTTGGTATCTTTTTGTAAACAACCCACATTTGATTAAAATTTTTATTGAGTTTGATTTGGTAATTAAAATTTTTAGTTTTTTTTTAAATAATTTAGTCTTTTGTGAATTGGAAAGTAATTTGCAATAAGTAATTCAGATTTCGTGTACATCGAATGAGAGGTTAGTCGTTTGGATTTATTATTGATTTGATATTAAAACTGATAGTTCGGCAGTTCATGGATAGGTTTTAATGATTTGACGGAGGGCAGGATAGCCCATGATTTGGATTTGACTTAGGGCAGGGAAGCCCGCGACTGACATGACAAGATTGATTAGAAACACGAGGACGTGTTAAATTCAGGACGGCCGAACTGTAAGGTTATTTTTAAAATATTGATTTGAGTTGTCAAAAATAATATAAAATTATTAATTTACCTAATGCAGGTAGTTTGATAAAATCGATATTTGGCTCATTCGATGTCATACAATCTGTTACTAGGAGGTCAACAAGATTGAACTTGCATAAATACGGGTGTTTCGAAGGTTTTAGTTTAGTCTCCTTCCGAGATTCGGGGCGATATCGCATATTTTCGGTTTTTGTATTGTGAACTGGATAATTAGATGTTGTGATAGCAATCACGCTCTAATTAAATTATTTATTTTGGCATTAGTTTTTTTTAGATTAAAACTCTCGGATAACCTCTACACATTGAACCTAATGTTTTTTGTGTTGGTTTGAGAGGACATTCCAATAATTCGATAAAAATATTTAAATAATACCTGCTTTTCTGAGTGACGCCAATAGTAACCTCTGACTCAGTATGCGATTTGGTGTTTCTGTAAGCATATTGGGGTATTCATTAATAAATCAATAAAATCAATAACTGTGTGCCTACTACTTATATAACATCAAATAGTGACGCTTACGAACAAAAGCACACCAACATCAGCATTCAGCGTATGAAAAATTCTGGTCTAATTCTGAGTACCATGAAAGGCACAAAGACAGCTAACAGACTGGGGAAGGACATCAAAAAGTTCTCGCGGAATTAAAAAAAATCTAAATCGTACGGAAGAAGTCTGGGATATCATCTATTTGGTTGGATAGCTTGCATCCCGAAGATGATTATAGGCTACTTCTTATCCTGAAAAATCGAGGAAGATTGTTACAGATGAGCATGCACATCGCTCCCAATCATTAATTTCTATAAACGGAAGCGTAGGAAATGTTCTCACCAATACATACGCATTGGTAAAGAAGCTGTGACTTCAGTTTTACTCGTAATTCCGTTCGCACTACAACTAAAAAGTCGTCCTGTACTTAAAAGCCATAAGGTGTCAGTACGTAATAGAATCCTTTTACCTAAATTGCCGCTCTAATTTAATCCCAAGACCTTAGCAGTATTTCAAGGCTTTCAAGCCAGTCTCTTCTTAGAGACTACTTTGGACGGCGGTATTCAAATTGCAACCTCATTCAGTGCTAAAGCTTAATATACATTGCTTAATTCAGTTGCCGTAAACCTTTTGCCTGAGACATCTTATGACTTGCTAAAATACGCTTTTGCAGAAAGATTTTTTAAACGTGAACTTTATGCGGTTGAAAAACCGAGTATCAGCCAAAAAAGCGGTGCGCAACAGGTAACTTTTTCTATCAAAGTCTGCTTTAATCAAATTCGAAGACCGAAACAGAATTTTAAGCCAGTACCTATTGATCGCCACGACTACTCTATTGAAAGGCTTAGGTGTACTGCACACCGGTAGAGGGGAATTGCACACCAGCTGAGGCGCGGCGTTTTTTATGTAACGACTGAAAGTAATCAAGTAACTAAGTAAGTAAATGAGGTCTTCAAGGTTAATATTGATTGAAGATATTGAACCACAGTATAATTTGTGAATTTTTTTCAATTATTTCTATTGTGATAACCTGATTAATATAAAGTTTAATATTAGGAAATTGTGATAGGATGTATTTTAGCGCGTAATTTTGTATGACTTTAATTTAATGGAAAGTTATGGCCTCTGACTATAAGCTTCCATCTTTCTTGTACCGACTTTCTTGCAAATAAACGATTATTTATTTATTTAGCTACTTTAACATAAGGCGCGTCTCACCCAGGCACGCCGAGCATCTTTTAAGTCTCCTTCGTGATTTGTTTTTTAGTAGTTCAAGTTCAACCGTAAGACAATTGTCAACATTATATGTATACCTACGTTGATCTTGGAACCTCCACTCAACTCGGACTGTATGCACTAACCCTTATAATATTGACAGTGCATAATTTAGTTAATGCTAACGATTTGAATTTGTACCTATTATGGTGTGGTATTTTGGTATATGGCAAATTGCAACTCAATCTGGCACGATCATCGAAATGACGAAAGCATCAACCAGCAACGCGCACAGAGTGCCATAATAGATTAACTATACACCATGTTATATAAAATGTATGATTCCGATCGCCTTCTGTCGAGTCACGAGTCACGACACACTAATGTGTTTCCACTTTACCGACCTACGATTAAAAACTCGAGCTCGTGTCAGCATACATGAGAGACAGATTTGAGCACTAGATACCGTCCTAATTAAATTCCAAGACCTAAACAGAATTTCAAGCCATCGCCGTATGGCATAAAGACTACTTTGGAAGACAGAATTCAAATTGCAACCCCGTTCCGTTCACAGGCTTAATGGTCAATGCATAATTTAGTTGACGCAAACCTTTGGTCTTAGATATCTTGCGGCGCAAATTTACATCGCACAAACTTTCCGTCCTGTGATCTAAACCACAGTGAATCATTAATGACGTAATTGAAGTGCCGTGATGCTAATGTCCTTTAGGAGTCACTTGCTAGCGGAAGGCTGAAGCCCGCGCTTCCGCTAACAAGTGACTCCTAAAGGACAGGAGGTTGCATAATTGACTTATCTTTGATGCTGCGGAATTAATTTCTGCCACAGGAGGATTCGGTATTACTCAGATTTTAATAAAAGATAACAATTATTTAAACAAATCAAGTCAATCTACACGTAAGTTTAAATCAACTTAGATCCTTATCAATATTAAAGTCCGTGGCTATTCGCTTGATAATATTATGCTTCTTCTGAAATCTTTCAGAAAATGCATTTGTGCCACAGGTGTGGATTCTCAAAAGCTTCTCAAGATCCAACGCCAACTCTGGAGAGAAATCAGGTTATGTGACATTTTTACCCACTAAAACCCCTTGGGTTATCACACCAAGTAGATATAAATGTATAATGGGAAGCTCCAAGATTTAATATCGCATCGGTATCTTCCGTGTGTAATGCCTATTGAGCTCGTCCTGAAGAAAGCAACTCCCCTACTACATCTTCCTTGCTTTGTAGTACGGCTGCTAACTGCGTATGCCAGAACAAATAGTAGCTTCATAATATCTAGTGTTGCTGAACTGTATCTTTTATTGCCGACATTGAACTCGACGCACAAGTTTACGACAATTCTTAATCGTCGTCCATTATGCCTCATAGTTCCACGCCAGGCTGTCGTTAGCTTAGTTTAAATTAATGTGTTCTCAGTTAACAGTTTATTGCGAGATAATGAGATAAGTTGAGCCATTAATTTGATTCATAGCGTAAGTACCTACGCGTAGATGGCCGTAGGGATTAGTGTAGTGATTTACAAATGTCCAGAATGAAACTCTTCTGTGTCGTGCAAAATGAAACATTTTATTGGGTTGCTTATACTAACTACTAAGTTGTAACTTTACTTGATGATGTATGCTATTGCATAAACTGCTCGTTTAAAATTTCGTATATGTATTAGAGGCAGCTCCTCGAAATATGGTAGCTTTAGTGAATAAGTAAGTTGCGATGCCTCAGCTCGCTACGTCATATTATCTAACAAGTTCAGTTTTTGTCTTCCGTGATAGGAAGTTAAGTCGAAATAAGTAAGTTTAATGTGTTAAGTTTACCAACACTACCAACCAACTCCCTTTAGTAGTGATTCCACTGAATTTCAACATTGGTTTATTCAAAGGGCAGATCAACAAATTCCTCAAAAGCCGGGAATGCATTGACGCGGACGGTTCCTTTGGTTCATAGGCGGCGGTAAACCCTTAACATATATTTAACAGAGTCCAATTTACGGTTAACCACAAATCGAGGCTGCTCGGTCTTAGCTCGGAACAGCTAGTTCATAGGAATAGAAAGCTTTATAATAGAAATGCAAACTCTACTTTACTCTATTCATCGCACAAATAAATTATTTACTTATTTAGCGTACATGTTAAATATTTTTTCTTTCAATTAAAATAGGAACCTAAGGTTGCCAATACAGTCAAGTGCTTAAATAGCTCAGTAGAAAAGCTTTTTCGTCCGCACGTCATATGCGTGGGGTTTAGGATCAAATGCTAAACTTTTATTCTTAACCGCAATTGACCTACCTGTTGCGTTTTGTGTTACGACAAATCTACGCGTATATATTGTATTATGGCAGCGGAAAATAAGTTCGCAGACTCGCTTCATTTAAGGTCTCTTCTCTCCTTCTTCTACCCTTAGGATTTTAGGGTGGCACACGCAAGAGTTTACATGGAAGGTTGAATCAAGGTGTTTCGTATCTGTTGATACCATACCATAATACCTATAATCTATATAATATTGAAATAACATTTTCAAACCGTAGGTGAGTTAATATTATTGCAACTTTATATAACAGGTAGGTACATTCCAATTTCTGAACTGGGTCAAGAATTTTATTCTTAACCACACGCAATTTCACAAAGTATTATTATCATATCTTAGCGTTGCACATTTATGTTTCTGATTTAAGTACGTTTATTTATCGGTCTGACCCCGGCCTTCTCAGCGAATTCGGCAGCTAGCCAGGTCACATTGCAGCTGAAGAGTAAATATACACAAGTACGGAGTAACTACGTGATATTCGATGTGATACTTCCATTTTTAACCCCCGACCCAAAAAGAGGAGTGTTATAAATTTGACATGTGTATCTGTGTACACATGTCAAAGTGTGAAATCAAAAATTTATAACAACCCCGAAAAGTGTACAGTAACTAAAAAAGAGCTGATAACTTTCAAACGGCTAAACCGATTTTCTTGGATTATAGCTAAGAACACTCTCGATCAAGCCACCTTTCAAACAAAAAACTAAATTAAAATCGGTTCATTCGTTTAGGAGCTACGATGCCACAGAAAGATAAACAGATACACACGTCAAACTTAATAAACACCCCTCTTTTTGGGTCGGGGGTTAGGTAAAACATGTGGATGAAGTCGCGGGCATTCGCTAAGTAGTCCATAAGTAAATAGCATGTACCATAAGAATTTGAGTAAGTAACAAATATTGCTTAATTTACGTTAAGATTAAGCATTGTTACGAAAATCTGTCTGTTACCAAAATTGAAGCAAAGTTTTGGCATAGTCAATTTCGCTTTGAGAATCTGCCAGAGACTGCAATGCAATTTCTGTGTACAGGCGCTGAATGGAAACGTTCAATGTTAATTATTAGGCAAGCTATGTCGACACTAGAACACAATTGAAATATTAAAATGCCCTCAAGAATTTAATATTAATACCAGGTAGGAATTTTGATGGAAACGCTCTATAACGCACCGATTAGATATTTCCAAAATCTTACTCTTCATTCTTGTCTTGTTCTTCTATTTATATGCATCCTGCTCTCTCGATTGGTATTGAATTCGTTTAAATAACAAATGGTTGGTAATATTATTATTTTTGCACTTAAACTGAGCATTGACCTGATTTCATTAAGCTGCGTTAAAGTTGAACTAATCAGTTGAACTAGTGGGAACGACCCAAAAATTTTGACGATCGGTTATTTTCGCTCGATATACTGGGTACGGTAGTGGTTGTGGTACTGATGCATGTTAAGTTAACATGCATGTGATCGATAAAATATCAAGATTAAAATCGAGCAACGGTAGCATCACTTGTGGATTTATCACAGTAGTGATCGATAAAAAATATGCTGTCGATCGTCGGTTGCTTACGCACTCAATCGATTTTGTTTGATCGCATGAAAAATGGAGCGAATCTGTAGGCACCTTTAGGAAATCCATTCACATACTACAAATTTCGTTCGTTTATAATATGTAGGTACCTTAATTGAAAAAAACTTTGAAAAATAAACCGCTTATAGGCATCATCCATACTTTAATATCATAAATGCGAAAGTGTCTCTGTCTGTCCTTTTCACGGCCCAACAGTTTAACCGATTTTAACGAAATTTAGTACAGGGTTAACTTATATCCCGAGGACGGACATAGGCTACTTTTTATCCCGTAAAACCAAAGAGTTCCCACGGGATTCCCAAAAACCCATCCGCTTAACCGATTTGTATGAAATTTGGTACCGAGGTAGCTTGCGTCCCTGTAATTGACATAGGCAACTTTTGTTCCGGAAAATCAAACAGTTCCCACGGGATCTTTAAAAACCTAAATCCACGCGGACGAAGTCGCGGGCATCGTCTAGTTGACTATAATTCGTGACAAGAACACAAAATTAAGTATAGGGAATTTTTTGTGCTGATATAAAACGACAAGATAGAGTAAGTAAATAAATAGGCCTATTTCACCATACATTAGTTACGACTTGTACGAGTAGAAGCGGGTTGAGGGATGTGGGCTAAGCCTTTGTACATTCGGACTCTCACGTCGTTGAGCTTTTGCAGTCATTCGCTCCGCTGACTGAGAAAATAGGAGGACGGGTTGAAAAATCCGACGCTATCACTGTTAAATGTAACACATTTGCCTTCAAAAAGGGAAAAAGTATCATCGCGCACTTTTTATTGTTGATACGGCTTTTCAAACAACTTTAATAAAATTATTAAAGAGATTCTCAATTCAGGTGTGTGTGTGTGTGTTTGTGTAGCGTGTGTACATATTAGTATCTATGGTAAAATAGCAATATCATGTACCTATGTATTACGACCACAAACACTTTGTATTTTACTTCCACTCAACTATATTTTCTAACTAGTACCTACCTATCCGTAGTTTTTTTTACCCGACTGCGGCAGAGCCAAAAGGAAGGGTTATGATTTTAGCAGTCTATGTATGTATGTGTGTATGATTGTATCCAGATTCTGCGTGTTCCACCGTAGCGCCTAAACTACAGGGCCGATTTTGATAAATGAGGTGTCAATCGATTCGTCGTAAAGGTCCAGGTGACATATTTTATACGAAAAAAATTGACCTAACGGATGTTACATGAAAAAAGTGAGGGTCTCCAAATTTTTGCTATTGTATTGAGGGGGATGTTAAATGAAAGAGGAGAAAATTCTGAATTCATAAATATACGGTATTAAAACATTAAAATATACCAAGAGACAGAAAAACAATTTACTATAATATTTCAGTGTTTATTAAGACGATCGCAGTCGGGTTATAGTTTTCAACTATATTAATTTTAGTTTTATTCATTTTTTTGTGTGTTTTGTTTCCTGTATTTTTCTGTTTTGATGCTGAATCAATCTTTTTTATTTTTACCTTATTAATCTTTATTAGTTTATGATTGGATGGTACATGATCTCTAAATTAACAGCTAATTGACAGTTTTAAAAATAGTGCTATCCTATCCGCAATGTTTTCTGCGGAAAAGGATACTTTTAGACCTCTCAAATAAACACAAGCTTAGATCTCTAATGTACAAAGGTGATTTCTATTACTGAAACAACGGCATCTAAAGACAGTAAAAGAAAAGGCACATTCCCGAAACAATGGAAAAGCACACTTAAAGGTCATGTTAAGTGTAAGCCCGCTTAAATATTGAATGAAATAGTTCAGCAATCCGACGCTGAAGCGAAATGGCCCCCGAGGGCAAACATGGGTCTTCACCATACATAATTAAGCTGCCCCAATATGTTTTACCATAATTCTAATTTAAAACTTGGCAGAGAGTGCGCCTTAATGGATCGCTGGTTTGTTTAATGTAATATTAATAGTATGGAGGGAATCAGAATGAAATGTAACCAATTTTGGAATCACTAGTAATCAATTACGAGGACTGAAAGTTTTGTCATTCAAAAAACGTCGTATAATAATTAATATAATATTAGACGTAGGTACACTATAGTTTAATTCAATTACTTTCTTGATAAAATATCACTTATTATTTTTGTTAAATTAAAAATATCATTGCAGCCAGACGGTTTTTAGTTAACCCTATACTTGACGATGTGCATTCAAATGCACACTTTTTTGTAAAAAATCCCAAGCAGAAACCATGATTTTTTCCCCCATTTCTTTCACATTTTCGTAGTGTAATACTCATATTTGACGGTAAAAAATACAAATGAACACTGGCAATCCTATAAGGGTTCCGTTTTTCCTTTACAGAACCCTAAAAATCATAGATAACCGACAAAAGTCAGGGAAATTATATCACATCAAAATTGTCCCGTAAAAAGTCGGACTTAGTCTGCGTTGGCTCGCCTTTGATTTTCGTACCCACAAAATTCAGCCATTCAGCCAGCACTGGCCGCATGCGGCTTAGTTTGATTCAATCATTTTGACGGCTGAGAAGTCGAGCCGCTAAAGTGGGTCCATGCAAATGCAGTACGGAAAGTAAAAGTAGTGACTGAAAATATAATATAGGAGTGACCCAAAAATGCATAACTTAAGTTGATTTCAAACTACGGAATCTAATATAATATAATATAAAAATCGCTCACCCTATTTTTACTTAGATGTAATATTATGTTACATCTAAGTGTGAACAGTGACATTTAAAAGTAGGGTGAGCGATATTTATATATTATATTATATTTCCGTAGTTTGAAGGCAACTTAATAGTTTTGTGACGCAATTTATGCGCTATTCTAAGCTTCTAAAAAGATTGTATCGAACTATATATACAGGTGGTCCCTAACATTTGCCGAATGAATTGAGCCAATGTGTGCTAGTCTCTAAAATTTTATTGCATTGAAAACGTATCGTACAAGTACGAATGCTTATGTTTAATTTTCAGGTGCTATCTTGCAAAACAATCTTACACGTGGAAACCATTTGGAGCAGCTATAGATATTTGTTATTGTTTTACTATTACGTTGCAATCTTGTTGCAGGAAGATTATTATTTTACTAGCGGATATACAGGTTGTAACTAGAATGGTGTTCTGGAGTGGAGACCGCGTACCGGTAAGCGCAGTGTGGGACGACCTCCTGCCCGCCGCGCTGGACCGATGACCTGAAGAGGTGGCGGGGAGCGGGTGGATGAGGAAGGCGGAGGACCGTGTTTGGTGGCGCGCTCTTGGAAAGGCCTATGTCCAGCAGTGAACGCATACAGGCTGATGGATGGATGAACTAGAATGCACTAGCACTAAGCTAAATTGAGAGTTATTATTACTAGCGTTACATCCAATGCCAGTAACCATTTGCCTTATCTTGTAGTTTTATTGATTGAGTATTTTTCAAACCGGCATTGCATAGCGTGTAAAACTAGAGTCAATGCCCCACCTACGACGCGGCATTGACCTCGAGTGACCTATTTACGGAACGTTCGTTGACCCTTAGCGTCAGTCATATATTTTATTTCAATACACTTATATTGTGAAGTTTTAAAAAATACAGATTTTTTTGTAGTTTTTTGATGGTATCTCATCAGTTATCATCAGTACTATCACCTGTCTTCGTTTTTGCGAGAGTTCTGATTACACTCTGTATACATAGCCATAAAGATAAAATAGTTAACCTCCCCGGCTTCGTCCGGCTGAGCTAACCTGTTCCATGGAATAATCAATACTCATATTATAAATGCAAAGATGTGTTTGTTTGTAGGTTTGTCCTTCAATCACGTCTCAACGGAGTAACACCTGATATGGGTACGTGATTTTTTTGCATTAGTTTAGTTAAAGACCTGGAGAGTGACATACATAATACATATTTTTACCTCAGAAAATTAAAGAGTTCATACATATTTTTACCTCGGAAAATAAGAGAGTTAAAATAAAAGAGGAGAGAAAAGAAAATTAGAGAGATTTTCAATAACCTAAATCCACGCAAACGAAGTCGTTATTAGCTATAATAGGCTTCTAGTAATATAGAAACCCGTAATGAAATTCATTAAAATTACTGAGAAAAATATTTTTTTATAAAACATTTTGTCTAGGATTTGGAAGGAAGGCGATGAACTTTTTGATTTGAATCAAAAATCAATTTTAAAAAACATTCATTTAATTTTTTGTTCGTAGGTTTTCTTTATGAACAGATCTAGACTTTCAGTGAAAGGGTTTTTAGAAATTAAAATATATTAAATAATTTCAAATATTCAGCTAAATAAACATACATACTTTGCTAAAAAACTTCAAAATATGATCGTCAAAAATAAATTAAAAATTTATTCTACAATCTTGACTTTAATTCTAATGAAAATTCATTTAAATAAAAAACCAGGTCAAGTGCGAGTCAGACTCGTTCACGAAGGGTTCCGTACCATCGTGTACTTTTTATATATTCTCAATTTGAATCGCGGTCATTTTGAAATCCGTCATCTTGATTCTTATTATTTGTTTTTTATAGCGGCAATAGAAATACACACTCTCTACCTATTAGCCTTCACACGAGCGTTATAAAAGCGTTGCGTTAAAACCCGGCGTTGGCGGATATTAACGTTGTACGCGTTAAAAAAGCGTTGTCGTGTAAACAGATAGGTACTTGGGAATGCATTTTTTCTATTTGAACGCTTTTTTTACGGACGTTAAAAAAGATCTCGTATGAATGAGGCGTTACTGTTCACGAGATACAGCCCACTGACAGACAGACGACCGGACAGATGGACGTACAATGGAAGCTTATTAATAGCTGGGTCCTGGTAGTACTCTTCAGTATGGAACCCTAAAAATAACATTCAAACGAAGCGAAAGGGGTGGGTATAATTTAAAATGGAAAAAACTTCATAAAACTTTTAATAAATTGCACGAATACCGCTGCAGTTAATGCCCCGTGCATTATCTTTGCGTTGATTCCGTTTAAATTACGCAGAAATGATTTATCATGTCGTGATAGTGCGTTCGCTTCACATTTACGATTCGATGCAGAGTGCACATTGCTCATAATAGCATTTCTTGCCTATTACGGCTAGAAATGGACTATTTCACAGCTAGCATTTAAAAAATAGGCCTTCCAGTCGGGGGGTCCAAGGTTCGAGACCAGGCACGCACCTCTTGCTTTCCGAGTCACCCGCGTTTTAAGCGATTTAAATATTCCTTGCTATGAGACGGAAAACGTCGTAAAGAAATCTACATGTCTGAGAGTTCCCATGAGTTCTCAACCAGCCAAATGAGAGTCGGAATCGCAAACGAAGGGTTCCGTACCATCGTGAAAGTCCACTTTTCGTACCCACTCCAAGCGCACTGTGCACTCGTGACCTCAGGGATCGCGAGTCATGAATTGAAACCACTATTATGCTCGTTTGAACAGCTGAACAACACTGCAAGTTAATGACGGACAGCGCCGTCTGTGATGTGATTAATAAACATATTATTTGGTAGTGAACACTTTTTTATTTTTTTTTGTGATGTAACCATAAATTCACGGTTTTCGGATTTTCCCCTTTACTTGAGATTGCTAGTTGCTACCTTGCAAATTCCTGATTCTAGGCCATAGGTTTGGATTCCCTTGACGGGTCTTGACAGACGCAACGCCAGACAGACAACGAATTGATCCTTTTGGGGTTCCTTTTTTTCTTCACAGAAAAGGAACCCTAAAAACAATTACCTATTACTTCAAATTATTTGTTTTTTCTTCTTTCGCAACTCGATGTCATCTCGCGTTGTTGTTATTAAGAGGGCTCTCTCCGTCACTCGTTTCATACAATCGTAGTTCCAATTTCATTTGAATACTAAGCAACTAAAGTCCATGAAATTTTGCAGACATATTCTAGAAACTAATATCTGTGTCTGTTAAGGCTACAATACAGTCTTTTTCGAAAAAATACTGTTTTATTAATAACTCATTTCCCGAAAACAAAAGTTACATCCGTTATTCAGCTCACGGAGCCGCCATGTTTAACAGCCGGTGACGTCAGAGGTCATAGGTCAGAGGTGCCCTAAATAGTTTACCTCTTACCACGTACCGGATCTCCATTAATCAAGCCCCATGGATCTTATTAAGTTTCCAAAGGATAAGCTCGTGTTACTCTACTACTCGTGATGCCTACTTGATCAAATTCTCTGGATTATTTCAGTTGTACACCTTTGATTACTTATCTATACGTTCATATGAGAAGTTAGAAATTGGCCTAATTATCCTAAACTCGTGCAAGTTAAAATGATATATATTACAGATATCGTAGAATGTTTATTATTTTCATTTTTTTGCATCCTACACACAAAAACTGAAGCATAAATCAAAATCTTTAGTGCATGAAGTGATACACCTTCATGCACTAAAGATTTTATTTTTTGCTTCAGGATTGATGACAGGTACTTGCTTGCTGTCATAACCAACTTTAAGATCAATTTCTCATACTTAGTGTTTTGTTGTTTGGTGGTACGTTGGTTGTTTTTTATTTTTTAATTAATTATGTAAGTAAAAGAACTTCAGCATTAGGTAGTTCACAACAGTTAGGGAGCTTGGAGCAAAACCTCGAGGCTTTGACGTCACTTGCAGACGTCAAATGTTCCTACATTTGACGCTAGGGAGCCTATGTATCGCCTATTTTACTTTGATTTTACGATCACCCATAGCTTAATATTTTTCACATCGTCGAGTCAAGATCAAACCGAGAGTTTTTTCACTCTAGTTCAGTCTGTCAATAGCATAACAGGTGGTTTAAGTTACGTTACCGGTAAAATTTGATAGTCAACAAGTGTAAATTAAAAATTTTATAACACCTCCAACAATTGAAGGTTACAGTAACTAGAAAAGAGCTGATAACAAACGGCTGAACCGATTTTCTTGGATTATTGATAAGAACACTCTCGATCAAGCCACCTTCCAAACTAAATTAAAATCGGTTCATTAGTTTAGGAGCTACGATGCCACAGACAGACACGCGTCAAATTTATAACACCCCTCTTTATGGGTAGGGGGTTAATAAAATCAAAACTGGTTGCAAATTTAGGGTTTGCTAACCTTAATCATGGACTGACAATTGTTATTGATGTATTTACTATGATTTTTATTGTTTTAACGTAACTTTAACCGCCTGTCATGCAACTGAACCTTACTATAACGACTTATTATGTCTATACATTTTGAAAAGTTTCTACTCTACATTTAGCCAACCAGTAGATGGCGGCGTTCAAATTATTATGGTCCCTGTGAAAGGTAGGTATTAAAGACCATAGGTAGGTATATTAGTATTTAGCCAACAAACAATGCAAATAATATAATAATAATGGGAGCACAGGACGTGTCACCATTACCGCTGGGTGCCAGAAATTCCCGCCTCACACTCGCCGGCACTTCACTTGCCCCTGGTATCATTTTAATTAAAAAGCGAATGTTATTTGCCTTTATTTCCCTAGCTTAGTAAATAAGCTTAGTGAGTTAGAATACGTTTATTCGTTTATTTTACGGCGTCTTGGGCCAAAGTATACACAGTTTTAACATTTGCAATTTGATCGCTTTTCGTTTACGAACCTGCTATGTAACTTTTAACTTATCACAAGCGGCTACCCGTGGTTTCGTTCCTGTGGAAACTTTAAACGATCTAGCGTTAATCCTTGTCGAAAGGCCACTTTTGTGTTGTTTTTTAGGAATTATTGTTACTAACACACTAACTTTGTATATGGACCTATTTGTATACCTAAACATACTTATGTGGCTCTGAAATTAAATCTAATTTATTTTTTATTTTATTTAGGGTTCCGTACCTCAAAAGGAAAAGTCGAACACTAGGAGTCACGAAGTGATCCCATAGGATCACTCAGTGTGCCTAGTGGGAGATTTTTAACCTATTCGATCGCGTAAAAATTAACTGCGTTTTGTATGGAATTGAAACAGCGCCATCTTCTTGTCACTAGATGGCGCTGTTTCAATTCCACTAGGCACACTGTTATTTGTCTGGCTGTCTGTCAAGAAATGTTAAGGGAATTTGGAAAGAAACAATATATTATAGCACAAATAAAGGGAAAAATCTTAAAACCGTGAAAACCGTGTTTACATGACGAAAAAAATTAAAAAGTGTTATTTCTTGTACGACGTACCTACTCTTACTTCTCTCCTCCTCCACTTAGCCGGCATTTTCCATTCTTTTGTCTTAGTACTTCGCCAAAACCCACAACGTTTTTTTTCACTGCAGGTAGGTATATGGAATCTATCCCGCTGATCGTGTGCGGTTTTCGCGTCCTACACAAAAGTGGTCTCGACAGGAATCCTGTTCATCTGACCGCATAGCTTTATCCTGTTAAGTACTAGGCAGGTACTAGGTTACAAATACTTAGCTTAAGGAGGGGTAGTGACCCTAAAACTGTTTGCAAGTAAGTACGTATTTTTAATCGATTCATCGTATAAAACATCTAAATATATAAAGTTTCTCTTTATAAGTTTTGACTGGAGTAGGTATAGGCCTGCTTGTCACTCAGTCTGTTTGTCTGTCAAGACCCGTCAAGGAAATCAAAATCTATAGGGTACTTCCCTTTGACCTAGAGTCACGAAATTTGGTAAGAAATATTGTTTTAATAGTATAAGTGTACAATAGTATTATATAGTTCTCGACAGGTCGACATGGCGATCGGGTTATGAGCGTTATCCCTCCAAGTAGAAGGAAAAAAGAGGAGATGATAACCAAAATAAAATGGGTAGAGTGCGTGAAAAAAGGTATGTGTGTAAAAGGAGTGGATAATACGTTGCCGAAGCGAGTGGAAAAAGAAAACATGTTATGCCGACTCTACATAGCCTGAGATAAGAACAGGAAGAAGAAAAATGTAGTGTATGTTATACTTGCAAAGACTTTCGTCGAATCGATCATAAACGATCGTTTGCGCTGGGCCTAAATAAATACGTTTCATACGGGCATAATAATTGTGTTATTCAATAGAATTTAAATAAGGTTCGTGATAATATTTATGCAAGTATAATATGAGCACAGCCGCCCGAAATGGGTTTTAGTATCGCAGGTTAGCAAAATATCACTTATCATTATATTTTACTTAGTTCTTGGGACGTGGGAGTATATGCCTACTTCTGAAACATTTTCAAATGAACCTTGAATTTGAAAGGAAATATAACACTTATGGCTTTAAGCTACATTAACGCGTCTCCATCAAAGGGTTGTTTTTTTGAAGTTAGTAAGTACCACAGGACATTATTGGGATATAGATATTGGAAACTATAAACCTCTAGTATAAAAAAACGTAAATTAATATACCTTCTGTACGCAAAAACGTCTGTTAGTACCTATAGTTTCAGATTTTAGATGCATTAGACGTAGATAATACTTCAGGCTAGCCCTGCCGCCATTTTTTGAAGCCTAGGTAACTAGTCTGTTTTGCTAACGTATGTGTCGTCACACACACAAGCACACAAATTAATCTTCATTTTTTTAAAAGAGTTTGGAGTTTTATACATATTTGCCTCAGGATTATACATATAAATATTAAGTACTTCGATTCCAAAATTCAAAATATGTCCGAATGAAGACAGACCAAAATATAATCGACCCCTGAAGAGTTATTTATCAGAGGGCATTCATAAATCTGTCAATTTATTGCACACATCGTATGAAAGGAGCAGATATCTTTGTTGGTCTCTCGAACATTTCGCTCCATCCGGCAATGTGGTTGACGGATTACAGCCATTTCCGTGAATGCGGACGTAGGGTCACTTCACATTGGATTACCACCTAACAAAGGTTTAAAGGTATAATCCTGTAAGTAAACGTGTAAGAGCTTAATCCTGCAACCTACCATTGTGTTAAATAAATCGCATCTTACGTTTCACATCTGCGCAAATTCTCACAAGCCTACAAAAATAAGGTTGGGCTCTCACTAACGAGCTGCAATGTAACTGTAACATTATGTAACATAATCCTGTTAAATCGAGCTATGGCATCTACGCCGCGTTCATTGGCTTCCTTCAACGCGCTTTTGGATTATAATAGTCAATAGGATCCACTCAATGACGGGTGGATATCGTTGGTTCGAGAGTTACTGAGGTACGCAAAGAGCATATTATAAGAAGGGCCATTCAGTGCTCTCTGAGTACATTCAAAATTCAAATTCCTTTATTGTGTCACTTGTTTTATCTTTTCGTGTTTTCTCTCTTTTGTGTTTGTGTAATAATTTATCATTAATCATATAGTTAGTGTAAATGGTCCCGCCTTTCCAATTAGATGTAAAATAAATAAAATGAAACAATGCTACACGTTCATCACAGAATGTATAATAAAGCAATGCGCAGTATAATAAACCAGTGAAATAAAGCTAAAAGTTGTTTTAAAGTATTTTCTTCATTAAAACCGTTTTTTTCACAATATTTCCGCTTGAGTGCTCTGGCGGTTTACTGGCATTTATACACTTATGTTTAGAATCGAAGCTTACAACAAGAGAATTAAGGTTGGTTTTACTCTTACGTTCGATACTCAAAAGATATCAGCGTTGTCGAAATGCTGCGAAGCTTACTGAAGTGTGCAGCAAGTTGAAGATCATTAGGGTTTATACTTATTTATTTATTTATTTATTATTATAAGGTACGCCCACAGCATGTTCACAAAACACTTAAAAATACAATAGTATAATAGTCTTATTCAGTGTGACACACCACTTACGGGCACACACAACTCATGCAGGTAACACACGTTCGATCTTGGTCGTGGGCTCCGCGTACATTAAAAGCCGGTATTGCAAAGGTTACATGATGACTCGTGTATGTGTACTCGACTTAACTAAGCTGTATTTAATCCCTTTGTCTTACAATTATTCTACTACATACAAATAATAAATAAAAATTAATGAATTTTCGGAAAATCCTACTATCTGCAAATTAAATAAATAAAAACTAATGTTCTTAAAAGTATATAAAACTAGCTGACGCCCGCGACTTCGTCCGCGTGGATTTAGGTTTATCGAAATCCCGTGGGAACTCTTTGGTTTTCCGAGATACAAAGAAGCCAATGTGCTAATCCAGGATATTATTTATCTCCATTACGAATTTCAGCCAAATCCATCCAACGGTTTTTGCCTGAAGGAGTAACAAACATACACACACACACATACACACAAACACACAAACTTTCGCCTTTATAATATTAGTGTGATCTCACTTAATACAGTTGTCTGAAAACGCTGTATAAAAGCCCGTAAACACAAGAAACCGTTTATTTGACCGTCTCTGACGTAATAAAGATTAGGAAATAGTTTTCTTTTATGGGTGTTGTGTGAGCTTTTTTGTACACTTATGTGACTTCTATATAACTTTCGGGGAAGTTCACTAATCGGTTAGATTTTATGAGGTCGTTAGGCCTTTTATATTGTGGTTTGCAGAAATTTACACGACTTCCCAAAAAAAGGAGTAATGTTTGTAGGGTCGATTTATGTTTGTATGATTTATGATTTATATGTTGGGTATATTATTGTATGTAGGGTGAGTTTCTTTATTCCACCACAAACTCTATGACTGAATGATAATATAATACTATGGGGTATCGTTCGAATGCGTACATTATCCCGACTGATACTCACTATATTTTTTTAAAATAAATACAACATGACCCGGGCTGTCGTATTATCAATTTTTTTTAATTGTTATTATTTGTTGTGGTAATTCTTAGGGGTTACCAATATTAAAAAATAGTGCAGTTTTTATTCTCCTTTAGAAATATCATCATCTCTTACAAAAGTAAAATATTTTAACTTTTATAAATTTTAAAAATAGGCCTAGTAAACTGTATTGGAGGAGATAGCTTATTTCTAACCTCTGATTTATAATTCAACTAGATAACTCAGAATTATGAAGGTTTTTATGGTAAGTACATTATGTAGGTAAGGTACCTACGTTTAACTCTATAAAAGGTCTCATTCTATTTTATTTCCACCCACGTAGAAGTTTTCATTTCTCACAACTCTTTATAGCACTATGTATTTACTGTAAGGTAGGCCCTGGGAAATCGGAAAATCGTTACTGTTATGTTTTGTTCGATGGCGAGATTCACACATATACACACACACACACATATATATATTATTTAACATAAAATTCATTGAATAGAATAGAATAGAATAGATTTTTATTCAAATAAACTTTTACAAGTGCTTTTGAATCGTCAAATAATTTACCACTGGTTCGGAATGCCGTTCCTACCGAGAAGATTTTTAAGATTGTTATTTGTATATTTTTTTCTTATCTTTAGTAGCTAATTTTGTCAATCTGGAAAATTTGGAGGTGGGCGTTAACAACTGCAACACAGTTTGTAACTAACGCAGTTGTTACCGTTCTTTATTTTAAGGCAATGTAAAGAGTAAATAAAGATTTTTCATTTTTTTTTTTCATTCCACGTTATTCTACATTCAACCTATATTGGATATTTTTAGATAAAATGATTCGATCGCCGCGCCACCGCCCGGGGGCTTTATGGAAACAGGTTTATAGGCTGGTTATCAAAGATGCTATTTTAGACCACTTTTGACCCAGAGTGCAAATCTGTATCAAGTATAATAATATTATAAAGAGGAAAGATTTGTCTACTTGTTTGTAATCGTTAAACTCTAAATCTACTGAACCGATTTTAACAATTTTTCACCATTAGAAAGCTATTTTATCTAGAAGTCGCACAGGCTATAAATTAAATATGTGCCGTGGATAAAGTGGCGGGTAAAAGCTAGTCACACTAATATTATAAAGGCGAAAGTTTGTATGTGTGTGTGTGTGTGTGTGTGTGTGTGTGTGTGTGTATGTTTATTACTCCTTCACGCAAAAACTACTGGACGGATTGGGTTGAAATTTAGAATGGAGATAGATTATACCTTGGATTAGCACATAGGCTACTTTTTATCCTGGAAAATCAAAGAGTTCCCACGGGATTTTTAAAAACCTACATCCACGCGAACGAAGTCGCGGGCATCAGCTAAAGTGGCGGGTAAAAGCTAGTCTAATATAAATCAAAAAAAAATGATATCTCAATAGTGGCCAAAATACTTATCTTAATCTGTATCTTTTGTACTATTACATATATCCAAAGTAACTTGAGGGAAGGTGACTGTTGAAAACGGTTAATTAAAATTTAAATTAAACTGTCCCATAAATGCACCCTCACTAATATCTCGAAGTCTTTATGACAGTGTAAATATTTACACCTCTCCACTTAGGTAAACACGAAGCAGCACTGAGTAGTCATAATACTGGAGGTTTAACCCTCATACATCAGGGGCTGCTAAGGCCTTATTTTCTATTCAACCTTTTTGACGTGACAACGTCTTATAATTCGATAGAGCCGGCTGCACGCACGAAAAAACATGACTCATGCGGCGTTACCTCGCTCTGAGGCGTTCCATGTAAGGCTTGAAGTGCAAGCGAGAGCGCGGAACGAGCGACAAAGAAGCACAATCGGCCTTTGTTGTCACGTTCAACTATCGTCAGTAAACCGACTTTACAGACAACCAATTTTTTTTATTCGATTACAAGTTAACCCTTAACTGCGATCTCACTTGATGGTATGTGACGGTGCAGGATAGGATGTGCGTTACATTTTATCCCCAAAATGTATTAAAACATGCTCGTTTACTTAAGTTGTAAATAAGTAATAATCACAAGATTTTTCTAGTCTTTTAGTCTTGTTAAGAGTACATCCCAGGTTACACTATTTTGCTCGTCAAGCCTCTATGTGAATACCGCAACTCTCTGCGAAATAGGGTCACTAGGAACCGCTTGCTAATTAAGGGAGTCTCTGGGCAGACTTACCTACTGAACGAACCGCTAACCTTTTGTTACGATAACCCGCGCGTGTTTTCACGTTCAAAGTTCCAAGAGAGTTCCTTCTTTCCTGATACTGAAGGTTATTATTGATGGTAGTCTTGAAGATGAAAGGCATCAAAGGATAAAAGGATCGCATGACAATTTTTCGCAACCTATATGGAATACTTATTATAATAAACAAATAAAAAACCGGCCAAGTGCGAGTCAAACTCGCGCACTGAGGCTTCCGTACTCGGGTATTTTTTCCAACATTTTACACGATAAATCAAAAACTATAATACATAAAAGTAAGTAAAAATCTTTTTTAGAATGTTCAGGTAAAACCCTTTCGTATGATACCCCACTTGGTATAGTTATCTTATTTTGAAAATTGAAACACATTTTAATTTTTTTTTAAATGATGTAACTACAACGGACGGACGGACGGACGGAAGACAACAAAGTGATCCTATAAGGGTTCCGTTTTTCCTTTTGAGGTGCGGAACCCTAATAAAAAGGCAAATAAAAATGTGTATTATTTACGACAACCAACATTTAGCAACAAATAAAATGACGCCGAAGTTTGTAAAGTCGCAAACAGTTTCGTCGAGCAATAAATAAATTAATAGTCTAACCTTCGTACACGCTTCATTAGCTTATTACAGTAACTGGACATATCCGCCATTAATAATCATTGTGTGATTAATCATCACATCATAAACAATAATCATATTGAATTGAACTATAATTAACATACTGGTATGTACTTGGATCCAGATTACAGGAAGTGTTTGTTTGATATAAGTAATTGGCGACGTAACGTAATATGCTACCTACAGCTTACTGTTAATCCATAGCCTCAATAGCTCAACGGTTGAGGAGTGGACTGAATTCCGAAAGGTTGGCGGTTCAAACCCACCCGTTGCACTATAATTGTCGTATCCACCCCTGGCACAAGCTTTACGCTTAATTGGAGGGAAAAGGGGAGTATTGGTCATGATTAGCATGGCTAATTTTTTTTAAATATCGATACTAATTTATTTTTGTACACAGTTGAAATTAGTATCGAACTAATTTCAACTGTGTACAAAAATACAGTACAATACAATACCATACAATACAATTCTGTCTGTATATTAAATCGAGGCTATTATACAATTCCTGACAAAATTACATGAAAACCACCTAAAGCTTAGTGTTAATCCATATCACAATCGATACTAATTTAAACTGTGTGTAAAAATACAGTACCAATACAATACAATACTATACAACACAGTACAATACAATACTATGTGTATATTAAGTCAAGGCTATTATACAATTCATGACAAAATTACATGAAAACCACCTAAAGCTTACTGTTAATCCATATCGCAATCGATACTTATTTAAACTGTGTGTTTAAAAATACAGTACCAATACAATACCATACTATACAATACAGTACAATACAGTACTATGTGTATATTAAGTCAAGGCTATTATACAATCCGTGACAAAATTACATGAATACCACCGAAAGCTTGCTGTTACAGTACCAATACAATACTATACTACACAATACAATACAGTACAATACAATACTATGTGTGTATTAAGTCAAGGCTTTTATACAATTCCTGACAAAATTACATGAAAGCCACCGACTGAGCTTTCAAGTTTTCCTCAAAATAGTGTACTTAGTGAATTGAATTGATAATATTGTAACTTAGGGTTCTGTAACCAAAGGGTGCCAACGGGACCTTAATACCTCCGCTGTCTATCCGTCCGTCTGTTTGTCAGCCGGCTGTATCTCTTGAACCAAATACTTAGGTGGAGAGTACAAATTTTCACAGAATGTGTATTTTTATTGTCACTATAACACAGATAATAAAACTTCCAAAATGACTGCCATTAATTATTTTTTTTAAGTGTCATTTCGTACGAAACCCTTCGTGCGCTAGTCCGGCTCGCACTTGACCGATTTTTATGATTAATTGAAAAGAGAAATTGCTGAGTTTCTGAGATCAGTCTTTAACAAATCGTAACTCGTGACTTACATGTAAACAAGGCTTAAGAAAACTTGCTCTAGCTTTGTTAAGAGTCCAACATTTAAAAGAAAATTAAATTAAAGCGGAGCCTTGGGGCTTGCTCTGAACTCGGAATACGGAGAACAAGGTTTATTCACAAAGTTTGTCTAAAGACCATCCTAATTAACTATTTTTCTAGCAACCATTTTTAAAGATCTATATTAACAGTCTGTCTGTCCGTCTGGGCGACAACGGCAGTACGACTGCGGCAATAAGGTGAAGGTGTGTCTATACTGCGAAGTGAGTGTAGGAGCTGCAGCTACAGTCGCGCAACATCGCCATCATGCGCTGCTTTTTCAGAACGATTTTCACGACACTCCTCAAACAAATGCTGTGAAATGGTTGACAACTCGTCCTTTTTTCCAGTTCTGCCAATCTTACACAAATAACCTCTAATTCGCACGTAGTTTACGTACAGCGGCGCACTGATTTATACAGTGATTTACAGAGATTTTAATAATTGTTTTCCCGCGGCAGACCGATTTGAAGTTAAATTTCAAAAAGCAATAAATATTTTTCTTTCGAATTACCTAATTATAAAATATGCATCAACTCGAAAGCGTGAGAAACAATAGTTATTCACTGGACATAACTTAGGTACTACCAGTACTATATTACGTATAATTCTAAGATACTACTCGAAACGCACGCGCTGCCGATAAAAAGAAAATGAATCTCGCGCGTAGTAAATACTCGTAGTACCTCGTAATACGTCATTATATACCTAAACTGGCTTGCTCGCACGGCCGCAGCCGGCCGGTGTTGGATCGAGGTCGCTTTTGAGGTTTATTTCTAAAGCCGGCTGGCTCTACACTCGCACGTGAAGTCCGTGCGCCGTTATCTCACGCCATGAAAGTATGCCGCGATCTACGCGTGAACTGTGTCCTTCCACACTCGCAAATCTTCACAGTCTTGTTCGTGACTATGGACGAAACCCTTTGTCGCGGGCCAAAAAAACCGACACTGATCGGGGAAAGGCGCGAAGCGCGAACGCGAAGGCGTGAACAACATCTACACTCGTGATTCGCCGTTGTCGCGAGCTTTCGCGGCCGTTCGCGCCGCGAGTGTAGAGCCCACTTATAAACCCGCTATAAATTGATTCTAATATTTTCTTTGAAACATATAAATTGATTGCATTACCAAAGCAATAATTTCACTACAGGAAAACAACCACTAAAATTTACGCCGTAGCTGCCACTATTCAAATTATTAATAATACAACAGACGATAACAATATTTTTTTACCCTTTGTGTTGAAATTTAATTAGACTTTATTTTTGTTATTAGCACACGCAACGGATGCCGTAGCTCGTGTTCACCTGGTAATTCGCATTGTTTGTAGTTTTAGCTGTAGTGCCTGGTTGGTTCGAATGAAAGCATTAGAACCAACCAGGCATCGTATAAACGCAACAGTATAAGCGATATTTACAGTAATAACAATAGGATTTCTACGGATTTGTTTATTTATATTTGTCTTCTATTTACTTTTGTTCATTGAGGAATAGAATATCTATGGAAATTTTTATTAAAAAAGCAACTTTTTTGGGTGCATTTGTAACCTACATAAGAGATTGAGGATACCTAACCTTTTATATTTGTAGTTTTTCTAGGTTTTGTAGGTTTGTTTTATCTTCTATTTGGTTTTGTTCATTAAGGAGTTTAAATCAAAAGCTCCATAGATAGGTACTCTACCTATCTATGGAGCTTTTGATTTAAAAGTGTAGTTCATATAATTTTTAATGGTAATAATTTTGGGTGCACTTGTAACGTACATCATTACTGTTATAGGTACAAGGGATTCAGAGCACCCTTTTTTCTTTTGTAGTTTGGTACAGGGTTAGCTTATATCCTGGGAACGGACATAGGCTATTTTTTATCCCGGAAAATCAAAGCGTTTGCACGGAATTACCGAAAAATCATCCGTTTCGCCGATTTGTACGAAATTTGGTACCGAGGTAGATGCGTCCCTGTAATTGACATAGGCAACTTTCTATCCCGGAAAATCAAACAGTTCCCACGGGATTTTTTAAAAACCTTAATCCACGTGGACGAAGTCGCGAGCATCCTCTAGTAAGTATAATAAAAGGGATTCAGAGTAAGCTTGAGTCTTTTGTATTTTTCTGCTAGCTTTATTAAGTTTGTTAATCGAAACAGTAATCAGCACATGCAAGGGAGCAATGCCCTGTATTCATTCACCTGGTAGGTCGCATTGTTTGCAATTTGCACAGTGGTTTTCACTGAGCACTTTCTACAGAGCCAACCAGGCACTACGTCGAGTAACGCAATAGCATAATAAGCTATTTAAAATACTAACAATAGGGCTTCTAGGAGAATACGCGATTGTTTACAATATTAAGTAGGTACCTACCTATCTTTACTTGAATTACAGTTGTTTCCTTTTTGCATTCAATTACGAATTCATAATAGAGTAGTGGTAAAGGAGTAAAATATACGCAAAGGAGGATGTACTAGCTATAGGGATATTTACTTTCTATATTTTTTTTATAAAGTAGAGTATGGAGGCCATTGTGAAGAAGTTATTATATCAATTAGTGTTGGGTGCATTTTGTAATCTAGGATTGAGAGTAAACTTCCTACCTTTTGTATTTTTTATTAGGATTCTTCTTTCATTTATTTACAATGTACTCATTACAATCATATCTTTTTTAATGTTCACAAAAAATAAAATACTTCACAGTAACGACAAAAATAAAATAACAGAAACGTACATTAGGTATGTGAATTAAAAACAGTGTAATTATCACACGCAAAACAGCCCCCTCGTAATTCCATTCACATTGTTTCGAAAAAGATAACAGAATAAGCTATTCAGAATATCAACAATGACATTTCTATAGTATAGATATACGGGTTAGTTTACATTACTTTCAAATTACAGTTGTTTCCTATTTGCATTTAATTACAAATTCCTAATAGAGTAGGTAATAATATAAAGAAAAGCGCTGTTTTTTTTTTAATTCAGATACAAGTTAGCCCTTGAATGTAATCTCACCTGTTGGTAAGCGTGATGTAGTCTAAGATGGAAGCGGGCTAAGCTGAAAGGGGTATGGCAGTTTTTATTTAACCCACACCCCTTTGGTTTCTACACGGCATCTTACGGAACGCTAAATCGCTTGGCGGCACGGCTTTGCCGGTAGGGTGGTAACTAGCCACGGCCGAAGTCTCCCACCAGACCAAGACAAGAGAAAATTTAGGAAAGTAATAAGCTTACTGCCCCGGTTTTGCGCGGACCTGCGCGGCATCACGTTTAAACGCTTCTTTACCATTTCTATAACTACCTATTTCGAGTTCTGTGAGTTTTCCCATTTAAGCTTTACAAACCCTAAAACAAAAGTAGGTAGGTACTTATCAAGTTAACTTTTTAATCCCTTAAAACGGCTTAAATAATTTAATATGCAGGGTGTTAACTTTGACATAAGTACAGTTTGGGCTTTACCTATAAATAGAGACTATTAAATAGAAAGTTAATTGGTCAGCTATCCAAAAACTAAGTAATATTAATGTACAAGGTAGACAGATAGATAGAAAACTTTATTGCACTCAAAACATGAAATAAGATGGCACACAAGACAAAACAAAGTAACTAAAAACAATTGCAAAGGCAGCCTTATTGCTCAAATAATTAACTGCTTATTAAAGGTGGGTTAGGTTAACTAACGTACCTATCAACAACCTATTACCTATGTGTGGTTAGTTTTGGCATTTTGTTTTTTGGCGCTGTGCGTCTAACCTAGATAAACAGATGTAGTTTGCATGACAAATATATTTCAATATTATCGTTTCGATAACGGTATTTATTAGTCAGCTGCAGTTGCAGGGGGCAGGTCATGTGTGTCGCAAAACCGATAGCCGCTGTGGCAGACATGTTCTGGAGCGGAGACCGCGTATCACCCACCAAGCGCAGTGTGAGACGAACTCTAACCCGCTGGACCCACTAATGACGACCTTTAGAGGGTAGTGGGAAGTGGGTGGAAGAGAAAGGTGTAGGACCGTGTGTGGTGGCGCGCTCTTGGGAAGTCCTATGTCCAGCAGTGGACGCAAGCAAGCTGATTGATTGATTGTTGCCGTTCCATTTTAAGGCACCTAGGTACGTAACTAAGAGAAAAATAACGACTTCTTTATTTTCTTCAATTTTCTCCTCCATCTTGAATTGATATAATGTGATTAATGTTTTTAACCCCTGACCCAAAAAGAGGGGTGTTATAAGTTCGACGTGTGTATCTGTGTATCTGTCTGTGGCATCGTAGCTCCTAAACTAATTTTAATTTAGTTTTTTTTTTTTGGTTTGAAAAGTGGCTTGATCGAGAGTGTTCTTAGCTATAATCCAAGAAAACGGGTTTATTTATTTTATTTTAAATACTTGTCGGGCGTGTTATAAATTTTTAATTTACTCTTGTAATACTGTACACTTTATAAATACTCAGGATATAAACCCTATTTGTAATGTTCACAAGCACAGAAGGTGAAGCAACAGAGCATTAGTACAGTAATTTAGGATATTTAATATGCAAAGCAAATAGACTCGCTAATTGGGCAGCGATCCGCACCAAAGTGGAAACTAATTTAATACTAATATTTGTGTTAACCCCTTTCCCCGGATGTTGGTTAACCTGGTAACGTGTATTTAAGGCACCCATTTGTGTAAGACCTCACACAGACAACCGATTTTTGTCGGCGACTGATTTTTATCCACAAAAAAAATCGAGTAGAGAACCACCTCCTTTTCGAAAGTCGGTTAAAAGTATTTGCTTGGTACCTACAATATTAATTCACTATGAACGCTTCCGGAATCTCGGTAGTTTAGGCGAGCAGTAACCCTGCAGTATCAAAATTAAGGAGTTGTATCCAGAATTTTTTATGGGACCACCACGGAAACTTCTACTGTCGATCATTAAAAGAATTTTGCAAATCGGTCCAGAAACCTTGAAAAAATCGTTGTCCATACCTTAAAAAAATTGAGAACCACTTCCTTTTTGAAAGTCAGTTAAAAAGCCGTCAAAGAGAGCTCTGTGAACGGTTATACGCAGAAATTCATAGAACAGACTGTAATCTGTATAATCTCTTTAATCTGTGGCTCTGTAATAAGTAATCTCAAAGAATAAATTACATATTTATAAGCACAGCAGTGCGCGATAATCTTTTTTTTTTCACTAGGAAAATGTTGGCCACAGCAATAACTCAAAATTTAAAAAACCCCCGACACAAAAACCTCTATAAGAAAACTAGAAAAGAGATGATAACTTTCAAACGGCTGAGCCGATTTTCTTGGATAATAGCGAAGAATCACTCTCGATCAAGTCACTTTTCAAACTAAAAAAACTAAATCAAAATCGGTTCATTCGTTTAGGAGTTACGATGCCACAGACAGATATACACGTCAAACTTATAACACCTCTCTTTTTGGGTCGAGGGTTAAAAATACTCTATTTCAAGATATTTATTATTTTGGTAACGTCCAATTTGTCCTGAAGGTTGTCTCAAAGACCTTTATTGTAAATAATTTATTCTTTAGGTGTTATTTTTTTGCAAAAAGGTATTGCTTGTGAATACGTTGAAATATTATTATGATTTCATCTGTAAAACTTTTAGGTCTTGGCTCTTATTATTAGAAAGATCCCGCATCATCATTATCATCAACCGATAGACTCCCATTGTTGGACATACTAAGGTCCCTTGTAGAAACTTCCGCACGCCAAGGCCTTGCGCCGCCTGAATCCAGCGGCTTCTTGCGACTCATTTGATGTTATTTCTGTCCACCTAGTGACGGTTCTTTATGCATTGGACAGGAAAAATAATAATAATTATTATTGTTAGCCCGTACTGTCCCAATGCTGGGCAAAGGCCTCCCTTTCTTCCTTTCACCTGTCTCTGTCTAGGGATACCTATTTGCATATAGGATTCGAGGAAAAATAAATGTAAAAAAAACTGTATGCGAGTGAAACTAAGATTAAAAACGCTTACAGTAAGAATTAAATAACCATAATAATAATTCTTTATGGGTTTTCTACAAATCCTATAAAGCAATGTTTTAAAATACAATACAAAGCCATACAAAGCATTTTCTCTTAAAATCTCGCTAACGTTCTGCGCAATCTTTTTAAACGGATTAAACGTATTTATTTCCTTTAAATCTGTTATGCGGAGTCAGCTTTCGTCTTTCCATTTCTGTATTTCCTATTACAATGCACAAAATGCGAGGCTTTAAGTTAAAACTTACAATGAGCAAGCAGTTTACGAATCCTACTTTTGGTGTTAAATCACTTAGAAAATAATATGCAGTAATTCATACTTAATCCATGCTATCCATAACGATATCCATACAAATATGAAACTTTCGAAAGGGTATCTGTCTGTCTGTCTGTGTGCATGCTAGCTTTTCAAGGCGAACCCATTAACCGATCTTGACAAAAGACCAGAGATTCTTTGCATCCCGGAGATGGGCATAGGCTACGATTGTCCCGAAAAAACGAAGAGATCCCTTCGACGAGATCGTGGGCATCAATTACTAACGAATAATGTATCTTGTTCAAACCATAGAAATATTTTAAGAATAGACGACACGGACTCTTTAGTCCTTTGAGTACATAATGCACATTTCTTGACAATAAATTGAACTTACTTGTATGGACTCTAGGGAGGTCATATCGATACCACTTTGCGAACTCCGCAGTGCCGCGTAGGTACAGTCAGCAACAAAGCTTAGGTTTGCACCCGACCATAGTCGCTTGAACTGGCGGGTGCAAACCTACCTCTGTTGCTGACTGCACCTATAATATTTTCCGGCAGTCGGATAGCGGACAGATATTATGAAGTTATGACCGAATATAAAAATGTCAATGTAAATAAAATCCGTGTGAAAGTCCATACGTATATATTTAGATATAATAATTACACGGCACGCAGATTGTAAGTGATTTCTGTGGTAGTTACCTAAATCAGATTTAAAAAAAAGTGAATATCTACTATATCTGAACTAGCCCTTAGACTATACTGACTGTCTCCTCTATACAGTATTTGTTTATGCAGACATGCACGCAGCATCCCAGTTAGTTGTGCAAAAATCAACAAAGAAGGCTGCGGTCAGTCACATTGACTCGTTATACTGGCTTCCCACGGTGTGTTATCCTGCGGTTATCACGCACGGTCGACGGCCACGGACAGCCACGCACCGCGCACGAGGATCTTCCAATGGTGCGTATCAGCCCGTGTGGGTCTTGAGATTCGAAGCCATTATTTAATTCCAAAATGCATAGTGGTAGATACTTTTGTTTGGTTTTATTTACTTTTTATTCGGTTCCATGCATCATATGAATCGTTTTTGTTCTGGTGTTCTGGTGCCGCAGAATTCCATACCGGATTCATTGTAGGGCAACGGGAAGTACCCTATAGGTTTTCTTGAGAGACACGACAGACGGACAGACAGACAGATAGACAGAATCTTCCTTCCGTTTTTCTTTTTGAAGTACGGAACCCTAAAAAAGCTAATTTGTACGGAAACCCAAAATATCGATTAAAAACGTCCACGGTTCGAGATGTACAGTATTTATGATTTTATATTCTGCTGAATATGGTAATTTGCGTGGTAGTTTCGGAGTGTTGTCTTTGCAAACAAGCACATTCAACACAACGAAATGATCATATAAGGGAATCCTTTTTTCCTTGTGAGGGTTCCCATACCATCGTACGAGAAATAGCACTTCATAGCTCGTTTGTCTACTCTATTATTGATAGTAGCCAAACTAGAAAGTTGCACGGCTCTCAGAAAAATGGGCAGGTTTTGATATGCTAGTCTGTGTTTGTGCGCACCACCTCACACCCCACCTATGAAGTTACCGACTAGCCGTGGATAGTACGCGACGGACGCTCCCACGGACAAAATACTCTTCTCATGGTGCGTTGGTGCGGGCTGGTCCGCGTCCATCCATCATATCACGCAAAGTGCGAAGTCAGTTTCATAATGTTGCAAAAATGTCTAAAGACAGAAAACAGGGTGTAAGAAAGTATCGTCTGAACTCACTCTAGTTTTACGACATGACGCAATACTGCGTTCACAATACATTCATTATGGTTAGACGGACGTGAACCCAGCATCCCAGCCACGCATTGTGTTGCACAAAACAAAATATAAGACTGTGTCCCGACTACAGTCACATAAGTAAGCACGACGCGTTAACTTCGTTATCGCAGACTAAAAACAAAAGGTTGACAGAAAACCCGGCCAAGTGCGAGTCTGTGCTCTTTTAGGATTGCGTAGGCGCAATTATGTTTTGGTTTACAAATTACTTTATGAATTTGTCGTTTTAAATACAGTATGTAGTAAATAAAATACTTTTTAATACAGTTGCTCAAAAAGTGGCGTATTGCAGGGACGTATAGCGTTCGGGATGTGGGCTATTACATACTCGTGCTTTTTCTTTACCTTTCCCGCACTCGTGCTTTTTCTTTCCCAACTGTCAAAATATTAAAAAGAAAAACCAACCATGAAGATTTTACTAAAAAAATTCATAGAAGTTTTTATGATTCATGCAAATACGTATTTCTAATAAGAAGCTACTAATTTGTTTCAATATCAGATCAATTGATTTGATTGAATGAGTTTGGTTAGGTTTCATTTCATTTCATCTCATTAAATTTCATTTTCATTTCATATTATCAATAAAAAACTTCTACTGAAGACTTGGCTGTATGGGCATAGTTCCCTTTGCCTACCAGAATGGGTGAAGAAAAAAAAACTCTGCTTATATTCTACGGTTGGCGCCATTTTTCAGAAATTTTCTTTGCGAGTTTAGTTGTTGGTTGCCTAAAATGAGTAATTTCGACCCTATATCTATTAACAATAAAGTTGTTTTAAATTAAATTAAATTAAGTTAGTTGAGTTTATTGTTTTTATTATTTTATTAAATTGCTTCATTTTTTCGCAACTGTATTAAAAATAGTCGTTCAGTACACGTGCGGAACCGTCATTGCAACTCGATCCGACTGTCAACCCTCGCCTTCAGCTACGCCTCGGCTCGGGTAGACATTTGTCGGAACTCTTTGCAATGACAGCCTTTCCGCACTTGTAATGAAATATACTATACCGAAATTTCATATTTCTAAGGTATTTAGTTTAGTTTTGAGCTTGGATGAATAAATACTCAGGATGGTATGCTCCGAAAAGTCAAATGAAGCAGGGCTAACTGTCAGTTGATGAGTATGTGTGCGTTATGGAATGATACCATTCACATATGAAAATTTGCCTATTTTCCAATTTTTCCCTTTCACGATGATTATTATTAATGAATGAGATCTCATTAGATTAGTCTTTATTATGACAGTTACAAATCAATGGATGTTCGATGATAAAAATAATAATAATAGATTGCAACGTATTAAAATTTACCTAGTCTGTTTTTACATAACTTTGAATTTTACAATATAGGGCCTCTGGCCCTATTGAAAATCTCTGCTTAACAGGGTGCCCATCACCATATATACTATATAATCGTATCCTGACAGTTAAAAATTAAAAAGTTAAAAAGTCAAATATAAAAACACAATATATTCACTAAAAATATTTAATAATAATCCAAGTATGTACCAGTTGGCGATTTTGTTTAGCGTAGCTCGCAGGGTTAGTAGACTATTCACTACTTTTGGTGTTATACACCGGGCAAGTTTACATCCTTATATCGTAGATCTCTTACCAAATTACACAAAGCGGCTCTTGGGTAGCGGTTTTTTTTTTCTCTAAGCCAAATTCAAAGTTATTTATTCAAAATGGGTTCATATTTTATTTGTCTTGTGTTTTCTGACATTTATGACCTTAAAAAATATCTAAATAAAGATAAATATTCTAGCTATCCGTATAGCGTCCCATCTTTGACCACATCACGCGTGACGAGTCCTCCGTTCGTCGCTAAGGTTGTTTTGGTGGGTGCCTACTACCTATCATGGACTAACTATAACTAAATAATATTATTAATGTAGTAAGATTTTGATTACCTATTTATTTATTTCTTTATTGCACACACAAACATATACATTTACAAAAAACACAGAAGACAACATGGTACCTAGGTACCTAATTACGTAGGTACTTCATGATAAATTACGTAGGTACCTAGGTACTTCATGATAAAGGCATGCAGCTATTATGACGGAGACTGGTATATTAAATCGCGGTGTAAGAACCAGATGAACGTAACTACGTTTTCGTAAACTTTACAGGAGAGCGAAAAAACTATCTAAAATTGCCTCTTCAGACTTTACCAGCTATTTAAAGAGAAACTATACAATTGACGAAAAAAAAATATATACTGATATATTGGCATACTATTTGAGATTAGTAAAAGTTAAAAATTATTTATTTAATATGTATGCTTACGTCATAGATACAATTTTTTTTTTAATTCGGTAGACATACGTTACTGTGGCCCTTAATTTTTTAAACTTCTCTTGTTATCGTAAGGTTATCGTACTGAAACACGTCATTAAATTTGTGAAGCTAATTTTAATTTTGTATTAGTGATGAAATGAATAAAAAAAATTAAATAAATCATTCAATGAAAATAATCAATCAATCACAACTTAATCTTTATTTACTGTTGAAAACGTGCAATTTTAATAATAAACATAGTTCAGTTTACATGTTAAAGCCATCCGCATAGAAAAATCTTAATTATCTTCGTCATCATCTCTTGTTCCAACTGAAAATCCTTCATAAAAACTGTGATATTGTGACGGGATGATTTCTAGTCTGCATAAGTCCTGCAAATCTTCATATTTTTCAGCAGAAATGGGTAAAAGTTTATTATATGCATTTTTTAACACAGTTTGTTGCACAGGTGGTCTTTTGCCTCGTCTAATAGTCTTAATCATTTTAAAATCTTTATCATCCAGGTCATATTTAAAATATATATGTTTATTGTCTTCTTTGCGGTACTGTAGCCATCTTATTTTGAGCCAATTGACAGCATTTCCATCACAATCCACCTTAGCATTCTTAATTAGTGCGGTTTTAAGGTGTTTAATATCTATAAAATCCTTTGTATCAATTTCATAGACGTCATATGGATTTTTTCGGGAAGCTTTTCTTATAATTGTATAGAATCCAGATGGATGAAATATCGGTATATTCTTCTTAGCCAGTTCAATAGTCGCGTGGATGTTATCTGCTTCCATTTGTCTATGCCCAGGTTCAAAATACCTTTGGTTAATCTCTGGTATATTGAAAGCTTCAACACAGTACAGTAATAGAGCTGAAATATATATACATTACGACATTGACTCGCACAAGTATCGGACATAAATGTAATCGGTTTACCATCAGCTTTGGTTTTCAAATATTTCAATAAGCATGACCCGATTTCGACAGCCCCTTTCCTTCCAATATACCTTCGTGCCAGCAATAACAGAAAACATTACGCTTTTCTGCCTCAAAATCCAACATGGTAAAGTTGTAAATCGCAATTCGGCGTTTGTAATAAATTAGCTTAGAGGATGATGAAGGGCAATTACAAATGGCTTCTAAGTCATATTCAACGAAATGTATATCACCAGATTGGGCTGACATTTTTGCTTCATCACGATGTCGTCGTGCAGTAATTTTTCTTTCTAAATGCCTTTCATACTCTTCTTTTTGCATCTCTTTTTCTTCTGCGTTCAAATGTTGAAAAGTAAAACATTTGTCACATATATTTTTCCGTTGTTTATAGAAACCTATATTAAAGTCTCTATTAAAAATCATACGATAGTAAGCTATGTCAACGGGTTCTCTTTGCTCTTCAGAACATTTAATTTTATAAAGCTCATACATCTTGGTTACATTCAGATCTTGATCTAAAAACTCTTTTTTTATATCTTTTCGCGCATAGTGGGCAGGCATTCGGGGAAAATATTTTATATGATCTGCTTAGTATCTGCCGATTTTTTATTGTGAGGTTCATGTTTGCCCCGTTTATCGATTTGAACAACATTAGTTTCAGTCAGTTTTTTGAAACAAAGTCTTACGAATGTTTCTGAGATACTCAAAGTTGCTAAAAAGAATTTTTGACATACATTTTCTCTTTCTGTTGCTGTCAAAATCTTCCAATTTCGATTGAATTTCTTCATTTTATTGAATTTTATAGCTTACTCTCACTTTTAAACGCTCATAAACACATAGTTATTACGAAAATGAAAACAAAATAGTATTCTTTAAACTTCAAATAAGCGGGCTCCCCGCACTGCGCGTTTCAACTTGTTTAGACCTTACATCAATTTTTAGCTGCCATACTAACGTAAGTTTTTATTTTTCAATGGACTATAATAATTATCAAAGAAAATAGTACCGCCAGAGTAACGTATATCGTATTACGTCGCTTTGGTCATTAACTTAAATTATTTATTTTACAAAAATGTTTGGGCCAATAGAACGTAAATAGATAAACGTTGTTTTGGCTTTTTAAACTTAGCGTCAAACACAATTTTGTAACACCCAAAACAACGTAAAAGCTTTTGCGTTGATATGGTTCTATGATATTGTGAAACAAACAATATTTCTACGGTTAAAAATATTGTCTTTGCAAATACGTTCCTATAGCCCCAACTGGTTGCAAGATTTTTAAAACTATTTTAGCGGAACTCATGATATGTTTTTTTGGTTCTATTGAAATTTGTTGAAATGCTAATACGTTTTTTTGGAATTTGTGAAATATTGACTATATCGTTACGTCGTTTTGGCAGTTCATAAAGGACCACATTGTGACCCGATTTATGAAAAAAAACGATTTTTGATTTTTTTGTAGTTACGTTCATCTGGTTCTTACACCGCGAAATGTACTACAATTTAGTAATAAGTTTTGTTTTAGTTAAATTTCAATATCAATTTAAAATCTTTTAATTAACAAAACAGCCCTTTTCGCTTAATAATATTATGATTGTCATCAAAAATAAAATATAAATTTGTCTAAATATAATGAAAAAAAAATTGCTCATTTTTAGGCAAAATTACCCCATTTATTTTCTGACAACCCTAGACTTCAATTTGAAGTTGTGTAATTTGCACAGCACGATTACGATACGATTTAAAATTAAATTATTTCATTGAAGTGTCAAACAAAAAAATATAATCACTACGTTGTGTCAAATGCGTATCGGAAGGTGTTAAGTGGCCAGTTTCGTAGAATTTATGTTGAGTTTGTGTGCGTGACGTGTAATTACAGAGATTTGGTCGATAGTTGTGCTTCCTTCGTTTGTACGGCGGGGTCACCGGTTGGTTTTGAGATGGACCACGTCACAAAAATGATCTGAAACTGACAATTTTGACGGCACCTCATTTCTTTTTTTAGAATAAAAAAATATATAAAAATCGTACTCTCCTCATTGAGTTGTAGAAAATAGTGCTAAGGTAAGAAAGAAAAAACCAGCTTCTTTTTCATGTATGGAAGCCCCCTGAAAACTACTTTGATTTAATTTTTAATTCAATATTCGGTTTTAGGTTAACGTTCTACACCAAATACCTAAATTTCAGGTTTGTAACTCATTTCGTTTAAGAGATAGAGATCCGTGAAACGTGGACAGACTGACAGCAGAGTGACATTGATAGGACTCTGTTTTACCCTTTGGGTTTCTACCCTAAAAAAGATCCGACAAGATCCTAAGAAAATATTGTATGAACTCACCCATAGACTATGCTAAATTGGGTGTCCGCAAAACATTTGTATTGTTACAATATAGACAGGCCTGCATCCAGCATCCCAGCACGCAAGAATGTATGTGCATCAACAAATAAGACGTATAAATAGAGCACGTTACATGCAGTACGCGGCAATAGACTAAATACCATGGATAGACAGAAAATAGGACGTCTAAAAATATTATCTCATCTTAACCTTAGGCTCTTGTTTTGTATATTTGTTGATAAATAAATAGACAGATGCGTATCCAGCTTCAATGATACATATACATTAGTACATGAATAAAAGTTCAATATCTTGTAATTTGTATCGAGTTACATGAGCTCACATTAACTGATTACGTTAATTTTTGGATATGTATTTTATGATTTGCGTATGTATTTTATGCAATTCGTAGTATAGTATTGAGAACTACAAATATATTTTATACGAATGGATCTTGAATTATGCGGCGAAAGTTCACATTTCACACAAGATTGTTTGTTTTCGTTGTGCCGCCTAGCCTGGTGAGTCCGGCATGTGGGCCGGTGCACCATGCAACGTCCATCTTTCGCCATTAGTCTATGGGCCATGAATTATTTATTATTCTTGGGAACCGATGATGCGGCCTGCTTATCCGAGCCGCTAATGGTAATAACGATTCTATCTATATTTCAGTTAAGTCGATTATCGACTGCAAGTATTGCTATAATTGTTTATTCTGTGATACATGGCTGTGAAAGGACGACGGCAGCCGTTTATTATGCCATCTTTAGATGTAAGACGTACTGCTTAGCCCTTCGGTGGAAGCTAAGCTCGTATTTCTCAGTCTAAACTGGTGCGACATGAAGGCCCAATAAATTTTAGTGTTTTTAGCCAAAGTTAGTGTTTTTTTCTAGCTTAGTTACAGTTGGTTTCTGTATGAGTAACTTATTAATTAGTATGATATTAATAGAATGTACATTATAAGGTTTAAAATGCATTTAAATAAGTCAAAACATTTTATTCAAAATGTCTTCCATAGTACACTTTTGATTGTCAATTGTAAAAATGTACCTACCTCTCTCAAATTATTATTAAATCTTTACAACATTTTTACGCCTTTTTATTTACAGTCTTATTTCCATAGATGGTCTCATAATAATTCCAGTATAGGGTCCACTCACAAACGACAGTGGGTGGCACTTGGCAGTGTTTTATCTCTGACAAGAGATATATTCTGAAATTTCAAAAATAGAACAGTTCGATGAAAAAGTTTTCCATTTTAAATTGGAATTCCTGATTTTAAAAATGGAACACTTTTATTCAGATTAGTTCGAAATTCACACTGGGTATTGAGAGTCGTGAGTGTGACATCATTGATCTCGTATTCACATCGAACCCTGATGAGAATGACGAACAAAAAGACTGCGTTTTGTTCATCAAGTGACAAGCAACCTTGTTACCTAGTTGCTCAGTGACCTCATACCGATACCAGCTTTTAAGTTTTACTCATGTTTTACGCGACAGATCTCAATGCCCTTGAACTCGTTGGGCGTTGCGCGTTGAATCAATGAACTCCGGTCTTCTTCGGCCAATATAATATATCCTACACTTACTAAATGATGCCTAAGGTTTCGTCCACATGGAATTAGGTTCTTTAAAAATCCCCTGGGAATTTTTCTCCCCAGGGAATCTCGGAATTAAAAATAGCATTTATCCGTATCCAGGATGCAATCTATCGCTGTACCAAATATATGATGCCCGCAAAGTCCACAAGGATTTAGGTTTTGAAAATCTCTTTAATTTTCAACAAAAAATTGCCTATGTCCTTCTCCGGGATGCAAGCTATATCTGTAGTGTGTAGGTAGATACGTCAAAATCGGTTAAGTAGGTAGGCTTTAAAGCTTGCAAACAGAGAGACAGACACATGGATTTTTTTGTACTTACCTACTGGGCCTTTTCATGAGGAGGTTTCATAAATAATGTTTAGTTGACATGAGTTTATTACAAGGTTTATTAGTAGACTAGCTGATGCCCGCAGCTTCGCCCGCGTGGATTGGTCAGATCCCCCGCAGCATCAGGATTGAGGAGTTGGAATCCAAATTTTTTATGAAACAATGTCGCAAAGTTCCTCTATCGATTAAAAAAGAAATGACGCAAATCGGTTCAGAAATCTCGGAGATTTCGGTGTACATAGGTAGAAAAACACGACTCCCTTCTTGAAAGTCGGTTAAAAAAGTAGCCTATGTTACAACCTGGTCAATCCTCTACTTGTCAGTGAAAATCCCGTCAAAATCGGTTCAGCCGTTCCGAAGATTAGCCTTTTCAAACAGACAGACAGACAGACAGACAGACAGACAGACAGACAAAAATTTTAAAAACGTGTGATTCGGTGTTGGTATCGTTCAAATAACCATATGAGCTTAATATGAGGTAGTTATTTCGAAATTACAGACAGACACTCCAATTTTATTTATTAGTATAGATGTTACGGGCAATTTGATAAGTCCGGGCACTATTAATAAGGGCCGGTCTGTATTAATAATGCCCGACTCAATTGGGCAATGTGATTAAAACAGCATAATTAATCACTTTTCCCGGCCATTATGAATAATGCCCACCCTGTCTTGGGCAAAGTAATAAAATAGGTGAACTGTAGTGTTTTTGTTAATTAAATGAAAGAACCTAACCTAACCTAAGCTTTTTTTTTATACGTGGGAAAATCCTCATGGATACCACCGTGCTCGGCGAGGCGAGGTGGTTATGTCGGACTCTTAACGACTAAAACCCCACGGCATACCGTCTCAATCGTTGTTGCTGGGCACGGGGACACGAGCGTTTTGAACTGCGACCCGGCTAACGGTGCCCGCCAAGGCAGGGACAGCTCTGGGACTAAAAGGGGCCCCAACACCGTTTAAGGCTCGCTGGAAACAAGGGCTTGCCTTCCAACTCGAGGACCTACTCTCCCGCGGGTAACAGACTCCCCGTGTCTATTACCCGGAGGCCCTACTCAAGGGGGCAAGCGACGGTCGTGTGCAGCTCGCCTGCGCCCGATTCTCTTGCAGCGCATGGGATGAGAGCTTTCGGCTTCCTCTCTCAGCCGCTCCGCTGCCTCCTTCTGCGTCATTACTTCCTCGCTGAAGGAGACCATCGCTTGCCAGGCTCTGTCACTGTCCACCATGGATTTAATCACGGCGGGAAATGTGAGCTCCTGCCCCATAATATCCACCAGTGACTGGCGAGGCTTCGTCCACGCCTGGCACTCTGCCAGCGTATGTTGTGCCGTGTCTGAGACACTATCGCACTGGTGGCTTTCCTCTGTGGGCTCTCTTCGCGCCACCCTGCACAGGTATCTTCCAAAGCACCCGTGCCCCGTAAGAACCTGTACAAGGTGGAACGTGAGTGCTCCATGCTTCCTCTTCGTCCAATCCTCGAGGATGAGATGGATAGCTTCGATAATCTTATGACCAGCAGTGGGTGACTCGAGCTTCCTCTGCCAATGGAAGAGGAGCTAACCTAACCTAACCTTAGCTAACCTAACCTAAGGCCCTCCCCCCGCACGTACGCGCCCCTGCCAACGGCCGCGGTCCAATTTATCACATTGCCCGGCTACAAGTAGGGAATTATTCATACAGCCCGGTCCAAGTGATAAATTCAAGCTATCTCAAACACTGATTTATTACATGGACCACGGGCCGTCGGGAATTATTAATAATGGCCGGTCAAAGTGATAAATTAATCACTTTGCCCATCGCTCTTGGGCATTATTAATAATGGCCGGTCCTTATTAATAATGCCCAATTAATCACGTTGCCCGTAACATAGATATTGGGTTGAACCATTTGATATTTTCGCATTACAGTTTACACACACAGCATCAAAGTTGTTCCCGCGATCGTTGGGTAGGTACGAGTACATATTCAATTTTATCTTTTGACATTTAATAAAGTCAGAGTTGCGATCAGATAAATCTAAATAATCAGATATGTTGGTAAGTATAAAATACTGGCCCATTCATTCCTAAATGTCAATGGTCACGTAATGTACCATCTACAGGATGTTTGGTAATTAGTATATAATGACGACACGTACCCATGCTACTTTGATCTGATACATACAATGCTGAAGTAAAATGACGAAATAAAATTATAAAAATTTCCATACAAAATTTTAATTTTTTTATCTCCAAGTTTTCATGGCCCTAACGTGCCCTAACTCACTGAGATCGTTGGCCTTGGCCTATCTAAAGATGGCCAACGATCTCAGTGAGTTAGGGCACGTTAGGTAGGTCATGAAAACTTTGACATAATTTTTTTTTAAATTTTGTATGGAAATTTTCATAATTTTATTTCGTCATTATACTTCAGCATTGTATTTATCAGATCAAAGTAGCATGGGTACGTGTCGTCTTTATATACTAACTAGATGATGCCCGCGACTTCGTCCGCGTGGATTTAAGTTTTTTGAAATCCCGTGGGAATTCTTTGATTTTCCGGATATTATCTATCTCCATTCCAAATTTCAGCCAAATCCGTCCAGTAGTTTTTGCGTGAAGGATTAACAAACATACACACACACACACACACACATACAAACTTTCACCTTTATAATATTAATGTGATTACCAAACACCCTGTATAATATTATATGTTGCAATAATAGTTCTATTTATGACTACTTGAATACATTCAAGACGCATTCAATGACACTCGTGCACCAATGATTATGTTTATCGTGCATCACGAGTGCTAAACAAAAGCCAAACAATAGATTGTCGATGAAAGATTTGTTGATAATGATTTTACGTCCTTAGAATTGAACGATAGGTAGTACCTAAATAGTTATGTAAATTATCTGTAGTATTATAATAAGTACTATAATAAAGATCTTCGGAACTTTTAATTATCCAAAATATTGATTAAAGTTGTAATTATGGAGTGACACCACCAAAAAACATTAAGTTGTATCCTACTTTGCTGATTCTACAGTTTAATGATTTCGGATCACACAAATGCGTTCCATAAACTAAATTCACTCAAACACGCATCAATCACGCATGTCTTAAAATATGAAAGAAATATTGAATTCTTTCAGTACATTATGGTAATACAAATTAAAAGAGTCTCAAGATAAAACATAGCTGGTCTATATTTTGTAAAAGTAAGCGATAATATGAATCAATGATGGTTCGAACGGGCCCTTCTGCAATTTCCGCACATTCCAATCAAAGCTTCAAAGTGAAGTGAATTGAAAGTGAGAGTGAGTGAGTGAAGTGAAGTGAAGTGAAGTATTTCCATTAGCATTAAGTTGAAGTATATGAACTGATGTGCAGCTGCAGTCGCGCGTTTTTATTTATATGGATTTACAAAGCAGCGTAGCTGCAGCGATACAGCCGCGCTGCCTAATTTGAAGGCGCCTTAAAAGATGTCAAAGCAAAAATCACATTTCAATTCTGCATGACTAAAAGATATTTCTTGTTACAAACTATAATGTATTTTTTAATAAACATATAGCGAGGAAACAAGCTGGCGTGGCCATGAACATTTGCAGCACCAGAAGCTGTACAATACAAGTACTTTATATGGTCTGGTCATTAATTAAGACTTATTGGAGGTCCTCTTAGGTTCTAGAAAGTTCTCACCTGACTATATCTATATATACAATGTATCTTAGTTTATCCCGTATACGTTCCTATACCATTCATTGTACAGATTACAGTTTAGTTGTTGCAGGAACTTGCACTAGTTTCTAACATAATGTAGTCTTTCATACAACAAGGCATTGCAACGCGTATCGTGAATTAGCTAGTAGACTTTTATCTGATCATAAATCTCACTAAAACATTCATCAACTAAACTCGTACAGTATCTATTTGCGTCGCAGTTCTATTTACACAGTACTTCATCGAATGATTCACGCATGTATTGAATGACAAATGCTGTACCCATTCGCGCAGTAGGTACTTTACCGAACATCCTAAGAGGGGTCTCTCCGTCACTCGCTCCATACAGACGTAGTTCCAATTTCATTTGAATATTAAGCAACCAAAGTCCATGAAATTTTGAAGGCATACTCTAGAAACTAATATCTATGCCTGTGGTTTTCCAGATTTCTGTTAAAATATTCGGTTTCAAAGTTACGCGGTCTTAAAAATTCACATACAAATCATTGAGCCCCTGTAATTTTGAAACTAGATATTTTTAGAAAAATCTAAAACACCACAGGCACAGATATTAGTTTCTAGAATATGTCTGCAAAATTTCATGGACTTTGGTTGCGTAATATTCAAATGAAATTGGAACTACGATTGTACAGAGTAAGTGACGGAGAGAGCCCTGTTAAATCAAAATTTTACGTTTATTTTACTCTCGCACACGAATGTTTTCGTACGAGTACCATCGCGTCGTGCAAGATACACTTTGTACTTTCAATTTTTTTTAATTTGCTTGGCGGAAATTTTATAATTAAAAAAATATATATTTCTTTTTATTTCTTTCATAATGTTCTTATTTATTTCTTTCAAATGCGTCGCGTGTCGTTTACGTGTTTCTGTAAAAAGAAACTCGTTCTATTTTAAGTCAACTAAGAATAAAATTAGATAGATTGTATCTACATACTCGTACATTTGTTGTGAGTCGAGGCTACATTTAATCTAAGTGTTTTTCCCCTTCATATTTTTATTTTTATTAATTTTTATAAAATTATAATGCGCAGTAGGTATTAATTAAATTGTATTGTTGAAATTAACATGATAGAGCATTTGTATCCTATGCAACAATTAGTTTGAACACTGGAATATATTATGCCACTGACCTAATTGTTACTTTTAGAAGTGTGGTAGCTGTACCTTTATCAATTATCACTAATTGGCTTTGTAATGCCATTGATTAATTAGTGCTATTTATTTAATTAATATAATTCAAATTATAACTAACAGGAAAGTATAAATAAATAATCGAAAATGAATAGTTCTAATACCTTTTCTAATACCTAGGTATTCATTATTATAGTCCTAGACTACCGTGACCTAGACGGGTTGAGCCGTCATTGATACAAGGTTAAATTTATCAAGTAATGTAAGTCGCAATAATAATAAATCGCTTATAATTTAAGGGAACAGATACAAAACGATTGAATTAATATTAACCTACCTATGTATTTTGACGCCTCGTGCCGAAAGTATGGAGCACAGCCAATGACTAAGCGTACTTTAGCTCGCGTCTTGCATTTTCCTTGCAAAGCTACTTCGCCCAAAGCGCATCTTCATAGCCCATCTTACGCTACACCACTTGAGTACCGCTTGATACATCGCACATCCCTGTTGGAAAGGCAGCCTAATGCGGTCCGACCTTTACAAGAAATTGTATCGCTTCAATAATTTACCTAATTCATATAAAGTAAATAAATGTTTGAATTGGAGAGTTGGTAATCTAAATCTGCTTTTAGCGTCTTATACCTAAATAAATAGGCGTAGGTAGATAGAAATATGTATAATAAATGATTTTGACTTTGAAACACTTAAATATGATAATTTTAGTACGGTTAGGTATAAGTGGGTATAACTAAATCAACCATAATCATCATCATCATCAGCTCACTACTGAGCACGGGTTTCATCTCAGAATGAGAAGGGTTTAGGCCATTGTCTACCACGCTGGTTCAGTGCGGATTGGTAGTCTTTACACACCTTTGAGAACATTATGGAGATCTGTCAGGCATACAGGCTTCCTCACGACGTTTTCCTTCACCATTAAAGCAACAACTCCGAGAAGTCTAAAGTGCATGCCCGAGATTGAACCCCCGACCGCCCGAGCAGAAGGCCAGCGACTAAGCCACTAAGCTATCGCCGGCTATCTGTCACTACTTTGCAGTAGAAACACGTTTTCACATGTAGGTACCAATTGTACTGTTACGTACGCGCAAATTCGAACTGAAATTTCCTGTTTTCTGTTTCCAATACGTAAACAAACAATCCGGATATCTGTTAACTGTCACTTGTATACCAAATAGTGCAGCAGTTGCAGGTTTGTCCGCTAAACGAGCACTGCATATTGTCAGCGTGTCACGCTAGAGTCTAGACACAATACGTTGGAAACGTGGAATTCTGTTGCGGAAGACTTCATATTATAGACGATTGATTGCTTTGAAAAATCGTTTATCCACTCTTTGTTCTCTAAGTAAGCGATTAGTCACAATAACATCACCATCCTCCATCGTATTCTAAACGTTTTTAGGGTTCCGTACCTTAAAAAGAAAAACGGAACCCTTATCGGATCACTTTGGTATCTGTCAGTATGTCTATATGTCTATCTGTCTGTCCGTGTGTCGTGTCTGTCAGGAAAACCTTTTTTAAGGCCATCTGCAATCAGTCATCGATGTGGATTATAATGAGTGTATTTAGGTCAAGAAAACCTATAGGTTACTTCCCGTTGACCGAATCATGAAATTTGGCAGATAAGTAGGTCTTATAGCACAAGTAAAGCACAATCCGAATACCGCGAAGTTGTGGTTACATCACAAAAAAAATCAAAATGCTATTCCATCGTAATACAAGGCATAAAAGTTGAATAATATGACACAATATGTCGTCTGAATGGTAGGTACCTATAGTACCTACCCTAGAAAAGCCCCTATCTTAACTATGAACTCCGGAAAAATACCAACAAAAAAGGAATCTTTGATGCTACCGATAAACTTAACCCCCACATTTTCCCCACTTGGAGAGCCTTTCGCGTTTTGCACTATTGGCTACAGTTTTAACGAGAGTGCCATAAATTCAGTCAAAACTTTTGCCAACGCCTACGTTCGGGTGTAATTTAGGTCAAGCTGTATGTCGGGTTCTATTAAAGACCAGTTGCAGCAATAGAACGATAGACCACATCCTTTAGAACTACAAGTTTCATCTCATCTGGTCGAGTGATAATTGCGTGATAAGCGCATAATAAACAGGCATAATAATTATATTATTTTTATGTGAGTATTATTTAATAATACATACATTCATTTTTATTTGTGACTACGTCTTCGTCCGCGTGGACTAGAAACATTTCAACCCTCTATTTTAACCCCTTAGGCGTAAAATTTTCAAAAATCCTTTCATAGCGAATTTCTAAGATATAATATCTAAGAATCTTAATGCAACATTTCAGCCCGATCCATCCAGTAGTTTGAGCTGTGGGTTGATAAATCAATCAGTCAACTAGTCAGTCACCTTTTCTTTTGTTTAACTTATTTATTTAATTTTTTTTTTTATGTATCCAATAATCAATTTGAAATCGTTACTGTAACTGAAAACTGTAACCGTATGCAGTAATTCATAATTTTCATTAAGAGAAGATGGATAAAGGATAATAATCAACTGCAATCAATAAATTCTTTATTTTGACAACTAAGACCCAGACTTAGTAACATTTAAAACAGAATTAAATAATAAGTACAAAAAAATATTCAAAGAATACGAAGCAAATATAAAATGCCAAATTCATCAAACCATTAAGTACATGACAACAAAAAGTTATCAGCATAAATAAAAACCAATATTTGTACTGTTACCTAATCATAATACATACTCGCATAAAATAAGTTATTGAAACAAATAAAAATTCTGTTTCGCGGCATACTGAGAAACAATTTACCGAACGCGGCCAATAATATCCAAAAGCAATTTCGCAACAATTCGCTTTATAAAAAACACATTAGCAAACTTTCTTTACTTAAGAGTTGTACGAAAAAGTTTGACCAAATACGGTTTGCCGAAAAAAGATTAAAAGAGCCTGCGGAGACGGGAAATAACAAAATAAAAGGGAGCTCTTGTTATTCTGTGCTGAGAGAAGTCAGCATTTATCTCAATTTGATTACTTTTTTACAATCTTTTTTAATGACATTTTCTTCAAAAAATTAATAATGCTTAGTTATTTTTATATTTAACTTACGTCATAATCGTAAAAAAATGTTCATTTTTAGGATTTCAAGAAAACCTATAGGATACTTCCCGTTGACTTAGGCCTCATTCGTACAAGAACTTTTTTTAAGGTCCGTTAAAAAAGCGTTCAAATAGAACAAATATATTCCCAAGTATCTGTTCACACGTCAACGCTTTTTATCGCGCACTGTTGTATTTCCAGAGCAACGCCGGGTTTTAACGCAACGCTTTTTTAACGCTCGTGTGAATTAGGGCTTAAAATCAAGAAATTTGGCAGGTAGGTAGGGCACAAGCTTGTGTGGAAATCACAAGAAATATTAGAATGTGTTCACGAAAAAATTAATTTACTAAATCACATAGATAGCGCAGTCCGCCATTTACTTACAGTCTTCTACATAAAAGTGTTATGTATACCTTTTACGATGGCACGGAACCATTCGTATGCCAACCAACACGCACTTGACCAGTTTTTTTAAACTATGCCATTCTCGTCGCGAATGGTGTTGGCTAACCAATGTAAAGGACTTCAAAAGAGTTAAATGTTTCCACAAATATTTCTACTGAATATAAACTTTATCCTAGTTGGTATTTTGTCCTACATCTACAGTCTGTTTACCTATATAACAAAACTTTGTTGTTAAGTACCTACTTTATTATTGTTAGACTCTGTCAGTGAAATTTTCTGCTACCAAGTCTGCAGACAGAAAATATACTTCATATTTTCATACAATGAGTTTCTACTTCTAGACATTGAAAATAGAGAAAGAGAAATCGTAATAATGAATGGCATGGTTACGTATGGCTTTAGTATACTAGTCTAAGTAAGTTGTAAGTTGATAACTAGCCACGGATGACGCCTCCGCCAAACCAAACCAGAGACAATTTAGAAATTATAAATTTGCTAATTGCCCTAGTGGGAAGTGAACCCGGAACCTCCCATTTATAAAACCATAGCGCTCAGATCTTTATTTTGAGTGAACCGTTTAATTGTGGCATAAAAATATAAGAACCGCAATTCAAAAATTAAATTTTGAATCTAAATACACACTCAAAGCAATTCTGCTTCCTTAACAAATTCAATAAAAGATGAATAAACTTTCGAAGAGGTGACGGCCATTGAATGAATAAAACGAAACTGTATTGAAGGTGTTTTGTACTCATTTCTGTTGGTGTCACACTCTGCACTTATCTTGAGCACTCTAACGACTAAGACCCTTGTCCGCTATATTTTATCCCCGGCTATTTACTGGTTCTAAGTAATCTGATAAGAGGTAGTGAAATAGTTTTCTTTTGAATTCTTTAAAATTTATGTTACTGCAGTAAGACTTTAAAAGAAACTTTAAATGACAATTTACATACCACGAGCATTTCTCGGTCAGTTCATAAACATCAATTCATTATTTTCCGTACTAAAAAAAAAATAGTTTTATTGGTTTATAAAAGAATAATGTACAAAAATAATAATAGTAAAAGATTGATGAACAAAGTTTCAAGTTTGAAGGATTCTTATTTCAGAGAAATCTAAAGATTTTTCTGAGTTATGCCATTAACTTTATTACAACGAGCTTATTTAATGACGCACTCTTTTTGTAAACATTTTTTCGCTAAAGTCTACTCTTTCCCTAGAATGACATTTTAATATAGGTACATAATTATAGAATCATAGTTATTTAATACTATAGTTTAAACCAAGCAAAAGTTCATTTTTTCTTGAAAATTTATGGTTGAGTGCACATTCTCAAACAGTGGACTTGCTTTTGATTGATCGTCATCAGCCTTTGTGCAGGTATATTTTTTCTAAAACCATAGCCTGCAAAACGTGAACATATTAAATAATAATATAATATCTGTATACATATAAGGGATTGTACCTATTAAAAATGAAATATCCATAGCTATAGTAGGTACCTATAACGGATAAGAGTCTCGTTATAATCTCAAGTTTCTAGACCCAATGGTTTGTACTGCCCGTTGATATGTTAGTCAGTTAAACATTTTGCAAGTAGATAGATACATAGATGTTCTTGTTTTCAAAATACCTACAAACCACCTTATCAAGAAAACTTTACTGATAGAGCACTAAGAGACAATTATTGTACTGAGTAAGTAATAGGTATCTAGATAGCTATGTTAGCTTTTCAATAAATCCTTGATTACAAAGTAATTATCATCATCGTAAGTACCTACGCCATTAATTAGTAAAGCTGGTATCTACAAAGATATTATAGTTTGCATCCTTGAGATGCTTTTATATACTTTTGATCTCGGACAGTCAGAGTTTGTACGGAATTTTTAAAAATCTAAACCTCATCATCAGCAGGGTTATGCTGTATCTCAGTGGCACACTAATTTCGTGAAAATTTCTAATAATTAAATGTCAAACTCAAATTTTCTATTCGCTAACGTCAGTTTTTAACCAAGATGACGTCATAGACAATGACTCTCGATCATAGCCATTAATGGGATGGAATAGAAACCGGAAATGCTTTTTCACGTATGTTTTCGTATCGATAGTTTTTAAAACTCTATTCACTAAGCAAAAATGACAGTTTGTAGTTAGAAACTTTATTAGGTGGCTACGATCGTTTTAACAACTAGTCGGGACCAGTGTTTTGCGACTCGCCACTATAATCCGTCCGTTTTATAGAGGTAATAATTTTTTAGCAATCTCAACGAATGTAGAGATGTTTTAATTTCGAAGGATTTTTATTAATTATACAAATCGGCTGAATTCCGCTCGGTTTTTCAGAAAAATACATTATAATAAAAAATTGATACCTAGTACCTAGGTACTTACCTATTAGTTGTAAAAAGGTAAGTAATATAAAGTAAGGTTGGTTCGTCGGAGTTAAATTATTGTTATTTTGTAAGCAAGTAGGTACTATATTTTGTGGTTATGTTAATGTTGTCACACTAATATTATAAAGGCGAAAGTTTGTATGTGTGTGTGTGTGTGTGTGTGTGTGTGTGTGTGTATGTTTGTTACTCCTTCACGCAAAAACTACTGGACGGATTGGGCTGAAATTTAGAATGGAGATAGATTATACCCTGGATTAGCACATAGGCTACTTTTTATCCCGGAAAATCAAACAGTTCCCACGTAAATTTTAAAAAACCAACATCCACGCGAACGAAGTCGCGGGTATCAGCTAGTAGATAATAATTTTAAAAAAATATGGCTCGTGCCATATTGATGGGGCATGCTGAAGAGCAGCGCCAACAAAAGGCGCTACGGGTCCACAGGCGCAGGCTGCGCGATATGTATAACCCAATGGAGCTGCCAGAAACAGAGTTTATTGCGAACTTTCGTTTGAGCAAGGCTGGCTACCAACAGGTGTTAGAGGAACTCGGGCCTCACCTCCAAGCCGCTCGACGAAGGACAGCTGTTCGCATTGAACTAAAGGTGTCTCATGTAGGTACTAAAGTACCTATTTTTATCTTTGTACCTATTCTACTCCCTTTACAACCTCTCGCACTGCCAAGGGTCACTGGTAGAGATCTCTTATAGAGTGCTTCCCTGTCCACTTTTACTTTCTTTGTCTCTTAATTGTTACAACTTTCTGGTACAAAATAAAATAACAAATAAAAATAAAATTCTAATATTTATATTGAGGAAGAAAATATTGAGATTAATTTAACACAAAAATTGGATTTTATATTTATTGCAGATCCTAGCAGCTCTGCATTTTTATGCCACGGGTACATATCAGCGCCCAATGGGGACATCTATCTTCAATACGATGTCCCAACCATGTTTGATCCAATGAGATGACCCATCGCAATATCGCGATGGGTCTCTGCAAACTCGACCAAGAGTTCGAATTGGCGCACAAAGACTTTTCTTCTTGGAGGCATCTAAATAGACAAAATATGCTTCATGATTTCGTTCAAATGGTGTGCTGAAGGAATAATTAGGTAGGTACACAATAAAAGCACTCAAGAATACTGTAATTCTATAGTCATTCTATAGTCATAATTCAAAGTTAGGCACTACAAAACACTAATCTATGCAAAACACAAAACCGTTTAAATTCAAGTCAAAGTTCAAACTGATGTAATGACAATGTCAAATGTCCATAGATAATAATTAAAAACTAGTCGAAGTCGTACAATTTAAAAAGTCTTACATTTCTACAACGCTACCTGTCAGGCAGAGATATTTAATTTGGCCATATAAAGTCGATAAAATACGCTACTATGTTAATGTTGGCCAACTGCCAAGTGTTAGATACTCATAATTAGTTAGCCACGCATTCGATACGGAATAGAAAAACACGTGACCTAAATTTCTTGGATTTCTAACTGGACTCAGTGTCTAACGAAAACTTTCAAAGATACAGAATAGCCATGCTGGTTATATACAGCTGTAATTAAAACGCTAGCTAAAACGAAGACACGTGATAGTACTGATTTACTTACTTAAAAATCCTGTGTTTTTAAAAGTTCGCAATGTATCGCAAATTAAACATCTGACTGATGCTAGAGGTCAACGATCGTTGCGTAGACAGGTGCCGCGGGATCAATGCCGTGTCGTAAGTGAGAGTTGACCCCGAGTTTGAAAAATACTAAATCACTACAACTACAAGTGCCTATAAGGCTAATAGTTATTAGTATTGGATTTTGTTTAGGCAGTTTAATAATAATGACGCCTGTATAATAATTTTGTTTATAGCCAATAGCCATGGAGTAAATTGTTTTATTATTCGCTTACTTCGACTGGCCTCAGCTGCGTCCTTTGGTCCACGGCAATAAGTTTTAAATTTAATCCTACGCTCACTGCTTACTTTAATTGAGACATTTAAATAACTAGGTTTTTTATTTGTTGTTTTAAACATGACCAGAAGCTAATTGATTGTAGTTAGTAAACAATTAATTTTAGGAAAATACCCAATGAGGTGTTTTTTTATTAATCCTATTTAGAGAAACACTTATTCCCACAGGAAAGAAAAAAGGGAGTGTTTCTATGGGCCACCACTACAATGACTGAGTATTTCCTAAATTCAAGAGATTCTTGAATGTTCTTTAAAAAGATGTTTATTGAAATAGGCAAAAATGGTACCAAATCTCTAAACTAAATTGACAGTTATAATATTAGTGCTATCAACTCTCAAGCAATTACTATAAGAGAGCTATAAGAGAGTTTCACTATAAGAGAGCCAGCGCGTGCCAGACCCTCATTATTTTATAAAATCTAATAAAAATTGGATCATGGTGGCTTTGGGAGACAACATGTAATAAAGATATATATAATACTAGAGGATGCCTGCGACTTCATCCGCGAGGATTTAGGTTTTTAAAGATCCCTGGGGAACTGTTTGATTTTCCGGGATAAAAAGTCGCCTATGTTAATAACAGGGATGCAAGCTACCTCGGTACCAAATTTCATACAAATCGGTTAAGCGGATGGGTTTTTAAAAATCCCGTAGGGACTCTTTGATTTTCCGGGATAAAAGTAACCTATGTCCGTCCCCGGGATATAAGCTAACCCTGTACCAAATTTCGTTAGAATCGGTTAAACTGTTGGGCCGTGAAAAGGTAGCAGACAGACAGATAGACAGACACACTTTCGCATTTATAACATTAGTATGGACATTAGTATGGATAGTGAAAAATGATTTAGGAATTTTAAGGTCCTAGCCATGCTCTGCTCTGAAACATCAATGCTAGATTGATGTTTTAGAACACTGTTACTTAACGCAAGAGTAACGGCCAAATCTAGTATAAATATAGACTTCAAGTTCGGTCTAAAAAAGAAGTTAAAACAACATTCCACGTAAATTCGTAAATAACGCCAGCGAATCGTACCTACCTACCAGCTCTACTTTAAGAGAACACTTAAAACTTCGCGTGGAGAAAATTTCCCTTTGGCGACAAGAAAGCCTTTTATTCGAGATGTATTTTCCTGCCTTTAATTATGTACCTACCCACCTACTTCGTGAGAGTGAGTAGTCGAGAAACGAAGTTGTTTTCTTATACTTTCATGCAACTTAGAGGCTTGTAAAAGAAGCTAGTCTTTTTGTGTGTTAGCCGGAACGCACACTGGTAGAGTGGACTGAAGCCGGGGCGCGGTATCTTTCATAACACAGACTAAAGCTTAGTTTGTAGTTATTTACTTTGACAAGGCGACGATGGAGCGAAGGCGCGGTTTCCATCTATTCGGAGCGGGGTAAAGATATGTTCAGACGACCAATCAGATTAAAAATTACGTGGACGAAGTTGCGGTCACCAGCTAGTATCTATCTACCCAGATGGGTAATTTAAAATTGCAATTTGTTCTTGGCAAACATTTTTCTTTCCACTAATTGTACCTAAGTAGTTATTTCCAAATAAATAATTTAACGAATGTTACATTATATATCACTCACACAAATTGTTATTCTTTTCGAGAAAATCTGTAATTGGCCATATTTATGAACCTAATTAGCATTTAAGACACCTATTGTTATATTTTGCTGTAGGTTTTCCTTTAATAAATAAAATAAAATAAAAATATAGGTACCTAATATTACTATTTACATAATACTGTTTATTTTGGGATTGTTATATATAAGATACTTTATACGCTGAGTTCCTGATTCCCTTCTGATTTTCTCTATTCAGAAAAATATCTTTTAAAAAAGGATTATTTTTTTCTAGTAATTTCGATTCAGTTTTCCGATTCGGTAAGTAAGCGGTAAAGGAAAAGTTCTCCCTTTTGAAAGGATACAAGGAAGGAGAAAATCATAAGGAAATTTCTCTCAATGTATTTGGACGCTTTCAAAAGTTTCCAATTGAGGGACATATCTATAAAACGAAAGATAAAAGCCTGTAAACGAATGTTATTTATATTCATTCTCCGTCCGGCCATTACCGAAGGTAAGCCCTAGTCTTAAGATTCATGACCCTACAAATAACTTGGGAAAGTTTCTAGGGGTGTCATAAGTCAATCTTCTTAAAGTTTGTAGGTCATTAGATATATTCAGCCGGATTTTTCTATTTTTAGGGTTCCGGACGCTCCAATGGCACCCAAACCTACATCCACGCGAACGAAGTCGCGGGTATCAGCTAGTACCATTTAAAATGAAGTAAAATAACTCGTGTAAGTAATTTTTTACATTGACAAAATATGCAGAAAACCACCTACTCAACTTATCATTTTGACATGGTATAATTAATCTTATAGACCGGTTCTGCTAATGTGTAAACAACAGACCATTTTAATCACTCAATTATAATAAAAAATAAAGTGTCTGTAAAGGGCTCCACAATCCAATCATATTTATAAATAACTAGTTGTACCCGGCATGCATTGCAATGCCATATAAAGTAAAAAAGTGTTTTGTTGTGAATTTTATTTATTGAAGACAACAGACTTCTTTAATATTTTACACAGGATTTTGGTTTCTCCGTCTGGTGCGTACCTACGTAAATAAGTACCACAGTGTCCCGACGAGAGAGCAGGCCACAATACAGTTGTCTATGTGAGAAGCATGGATTTTTCCAAACTCAGAGTTCAGTACCTTGCAACATCAAGGTTGAGGACTGAACTCTTGTTTCCTAATGGGTACAGAATTACTAAACCATGGGGATTAAGGAACTGTTCCTGGTGAAATAATATTTAAAATATCGAGCATTGACTACATCATTGAACTTCAAGTCCCAACTCCTCAATCCTGATGCTGCGAGGTACCTAATGAGCGCCTAAGATGTAAGGATTGGGGAATTTTTAAAGGGAAAATAAATAGGTAGGTGAAATGAAATAACTACCTAAGAATTATTTTTCATGTTAGAAAGTCTCTTTGAACATACAATCTCAGTCAGAAATTATCTCGAAAACTAAAGCTCTCATAAAACAAGTTTCCCTTTGTGCCCATTATTTATAAGTTACGAGTATGTAATTACAGAATTCTTGATACATAAATAATGAAAATAAGTCACACACGTTGTGTAGTAGACAGTTGGCAGCCCTGTTAAGTTGGCGAACTCGGGAGCAACACAAGCGATCCCCTTCGTATGAAAAATTGCCAAGTTTCCGTTAGAGAGTATAAGTTTTAGGCTCCCATTATAAAAGGCATATTTAGGCCTTAGGTCTGAATAATTTAAAGTTGGTTGTTAGATTCGTGATTTGAATGCTTGGAACCACCTTGGAACATGTAGATCCATAACACGCGTAGAAGCCGACTGGTTGAAGTGGACGACTAGTTTTCAAAACTGCTATACCATACCACACCTACGCGGGCCACGCCAGGTTAGCTGGTGAAGGCATCATCACTTGCCAGTTGTCATCGCAGTCAAGGGCTGAAAAAATCAGCACCAAAATTAGCAACTTACTTATATATTTTTGTTGAAAACATAAGTAGAGTATTACTGAATCTAAAATATCGAACTTTTAATAGAAATCCGTGCAATTATTTATATCGAATACGGTAAAACGGAACGCATACTTAATAGTTTTCCAACTTAATTCTGAAATATCGGGAAAAGAAAACGAATAAAATCTGTCGCTGGTAGTGATCTGATATTCCTGATTGTAATAATATAAAAGAAAGAGACGAAAATGAAATCTTGTAATCCAATAACTTAGAAAAGTCGTACCTAATCAGCGTTTGCTTTTGTATTCTATACTAACTTCAAAAATTCTTAGTGAATTTGAATGCGGTTTTAAGAGGGCTCTCTCCGTCACTCGTTTCATACAATCGTAGTTCAGATTTCATTTGAATATTAAGCAACCAAAGTCCACGAAATTTTGCAGACATATTCTAGAAACTAATATCTATGTCTATGGTTTTCCAGATTTCTGTTAAAATATTCGGTTTCAAAGTTACGCGGTCTTAAAATTTTTCATACAAATCTTTGAGCCCCTGTAATTTTAAAACTACTTATTTTAAGAAAAATCTAAAACACCACAGACACAGATATTAGTTTCTAGAATATGTCTGCAAAATTTCATTTACTTTGGTTGCTTAATATTCAAATGAAATTGGAACTACGATTGTATGAAACGAGTGACGGAGAGAGCCCTGTTAAACATCACACCTTATAAACCCTACGCAACCGTCAAAGTGTACAGGGCCATTTTTCATCCTTTGTGTGTTTTCAGTTTAAGTACACTTATAGGTACATGGTATGTATTTAATACTTACGTATTAGAGCATTAAGTTCTTTACAATTTTATATCCATAGAAGGAACTCCTGTATGTACACATTACAGGAGCCTTAACACATTTGCATACAATGCCAACGAAGTCACGAGCTACTGGTTTAATTATAAACAGCAGCTTCACAGGATACGACTTTGTAGGTCATGAACTCATGTGAATAAATGCGGCACCAAAGTGTATCTGTAATTTTTAGGGTTCTTTAGCTCAAAAGGAGAAAAGGAAGGCTGTCAATATTTTGTCAGGGAATCAATCCCCTGGAGTACTTCCCGTTGCCCTAGAATCATGTTTGGAAGAAATTGTCATAGAGTCCACGGGTGACCAGAGGTCTGGCAGTTACATTGGTCAGTATATTAGTCTGGCCATTCAACGAGGTAACTCAGCCAGCGTTCTGAGCACCTTGTCTCGTTACAGTGGTTTGGAAAGTATTTTGTTTTGTAATTTTTATAGTATTCTATACTAATATTATAAAGAGGAAACCTTTGTATTTTTGTATGTTTGTATTGAATAGGCTCAAAAACTACTGGACCGATTACAAAATTTCTTTTACCATTACTTAGAGGGATTCTTCCGAATCCGTATAGGTAGGCTATATTTTATCCCGGAAAATAGAAAAAATAAATGTCCACCCGTGCGAAGCCGGGGCGGGTCGCTTTTGTAAATAAAGACACATCATTTTTAAGTTACCTATTACATAAAATTAAACTTTGTGAAAAGAAGAGAAAGGAGAATCAAAAAAAATGTCATAGAGGGAAAATCCGAAAACCATTAAAGTAGTTGTATGATTTATCACATCAAAATTTTGCAATAACAAATTTATGTTTGGAGTTGGAGATAATTTAAGCAACAAAATGATTACACGTAGGTATCCTTCCAAGCTACGGAGTCCAATTTACCTCCACGTTAAGCCACATCATGATTTACTATTTGGTGTGATTGCAGTCAAAGCGCATGTTTATATACTTAGATAAATAAAACCACTTGGGCAGTTTTTTCTACTGTGAAGAGAATATAACAGGAATTTCTCGACGCTCCCGCAAGACATCCAGCATGATATTAATCCCGCGACAAAAACACGCATCTTGCATTACGGCGCGTTTTAATTATCTCGGTGTTGTCTAAGTGCGCACTTTCGTGCCGAGTGCACTCGCAACCCCGCAACGTGGCTCCGTATAACTGGTGTAAGAGGTTCGTTTCATCTTTTACTTATTGCAGATGCGGATAAAAAACTGTCAAGTGTGAATCAGATTCACGATGGGTTCCGTACCATCGCACAAGATTTAATTTATTACTATGTACCTACTTTAATTTTAGGGTTCCGTACCTCAAAAGGAAAAACGGAACCCTTGTAGGATCACTTTGTTGTCTGTCTGTCTGTCTGTCCGTCCGTCCGTTGCCCAGACGTGCGCCAGTACAGGCTAATGAATAATTCCGCAACACACACAACATAGAAAACACATAGAATATTGTAGACTATGAACTAGAAGACTGGGAACATGTCTATCGTATACGCAAAATTATAATCTACGTAAGTGCTAACCGTGTCGTGACAGATGATATATTATGTTCCACACGCATTCCTCATTAGAGTCATTATGCATCCTTGCACATCTCTGGTAGAATGGCAGCTAAAGATATTAAGAGAGACTTCGTTTGTGTTGGTGTTAGCTGGCGGGCGTGCTCTGCCTTTTTGGAGTGTTTTTTTTTGTTAATATTGACTGGAAAGCGCTCTAAGGGGGTGCCGTGCGTATGTCGGTGAGCGCCGGCACAGACGGGGTCCATACTTGTATAGTTTAACTAACTTGTTACAAATAACTACAAACTTGACATCTTTGTAAAGCCAGACAAGAGAGAGAAAAAAAAAGATATTAAGCTACTAGCTGATGCCCGCGACTTCGTCCGCTTGGATTTAGGTTTTTTAAAATCACGTGAATCTTGATTTTTCGGGATAAAAAGTAGTATATGTCACTCTCCATCCTACATACCCATGAAAAAAATCATGGGATACCTTGCTACGTTGCGACGTATTTGGAGGACAAACCAACGATTCAATGAATGAATAAACCAACAAACGAACACTTTTGCGTTTATAATATGGGTAAAAGCCGAGGCAGCAAAACGTATATACAGGATGTTCCGTATTAACATAAGTCGTAGAAATATTATATATAGTTCTAAGTATTACAATAATATAGTCTAGACCTGCAAGAGCCACATGGTCGCATTAGCAATCCAGCTCTCTAAATGAGACTTTAAAAAAAATATATAAATGGGTATGAGATGGATAGTAATTAGATACAGCTAGTGATATTGTAGGTAGGTAAATCAACGAATTAAAATTAGTTAGCACTCAGTGTTTTAATTTTATTAATAAATTAATTTTAAATTAAATTAAAATACGGCAATGTTTTAATTTAATAAGCCCGTGTATTTTCTAAGTGTACACTCGTGTACTGAGTGCATTCTCAACTTAGCAAAGTGGGTTAACACTGCATAATTATCATTTTTAATTTAAGTAAGTACCTAATAGCGCTGTTTTTTGTCAATGCACTTATGGCACGTGTAACACTATATATATTATGGAAAACTAGATATGCCCGCGACTTTGTCCGCGTGGATTTATAATTAAAAATCCCATGAGAATTCTCAAAAGCAGCCATGTCCGTCTCCAGGATGTCTCTGTACAAAGTAAATGTTGCCCGCAATACAGCTTCGTCCACATGGATTTAGATTTTTAAATTCCGTGGAACTCTTTGTTTTTTTGTTACCAATTCAAACGAGTTTAAAGACTTTAAGTCAGATAAAACTGCTCTTACCCACTTCATCAAAATTATTTTTTACTCACCCGAAATAGCACTTTTCCTTCATACATAATATATTATATTGATTGATACAGTCAGAATTACCAATTATTAAGAGGGGTCTCTCCGTCACTCGCTCTATACAAACGTAGTTCCAATTTCATTTGAATATTAAGCAACCAAAGGCCATGAAATTTTGCAGACATATTCTAGAATTAATATCTATGCCTGTGGTTTTCCAGATTTCTGTTAAAATATTCGCTACGCGGTCTTAAAAATTCTAAAACACACACAGATGTTAGTTTCTAGAATATATCTGCAAAATTTCATGGACTTCGGTTGCTTAATATTCAAATGAAATTGGAACTACGATTGTATGGAGCAAGTGACGGAGAGAGCCCTGTTAAAGCGAGTTTAAAAAAGTAAAGTCAGACAACACTGTCTGATACTACCCCAACTTAATCAAAACCACTTTTTACTTCACCTTGAGAGCACTCGAAATACAGGATGTCTCAAATCAAGAACAAAAGCTGCTAAGTGTCAAAAGGAAACTCCAAGAAAATTGTGTATTTATTAAGCCAAAAAATCATGCTATGTTATACTTCTAAAGCAGATGAATCTCTAGTGCCTGAGTGTTATGGTTCCAGCACAAAGGCTTGCTTTATAGCGTGTTTTAATTATCCAGACATTGTCTAAGTGTACTCTTGCAGTAAGTACTAGTGCTCTCTCAACAGAGCGTGTATTGTACTGCATCGTCTGTAAACGCTTTTTTGGCCTACTGGGTACTATGCTGTTAAAAACTAAAACATCCAGCGAAGTTACAAAGCAGACCAATTTCCAGTATAACTTTTATGGTTCCAGCTTAAAAATAATCCAGGCATTACAAAAAAAAAATTGTCTAAGTGTACTAAGTGCTAACCATGTGATCCATGCAGCGCCAAGTGCAGTGCTAACCATGTGATCCAATTATTTTAAGAATTTTATAATGTTTATTTCAATATACTTCATGCAAAATTGATGGATAAGTATTTAATAAATCGGTTAGTTTAATTCAATAACAATGATTATTATGGTTGTCATAATATTTGCATTGCCCCTAGATTGTGTCTCATGTCAATGTATTTTAAACAGTACATGAATGAGTATAAATTAATGAATAAATAAAAAAATGCGCATTTTTTTATATTTCACAAAACAATGCCTTAGTATCTACTTATAGGGAAAGCAAACAGGAAATCAACATTAAGAAACTAAATAATAAGCAAAGCTATCATTTATGATAAGTTTTGTAAGATAAATACTTAAATCCCTTGTGAAATATATCGTGAGTGAAACGAGCTCGAAAATTTTTTCTTTCATTTTACAGAAAAGATCTTAAGGTGCTAGGCACTCATGAGTTTTCACTCTTTAAATAGGTAACCAAAATATTTGACTTCCTGGGCAATCCTGGCCAGGCCCAAACATACTTTGTGCTAATGCCACTATTAGGTATACTGCCAGTGTGACATACAATACTGAGTGAACATAGTTTTGTAATAATTTACAAATGCCGTTATTCAAAGAAATCGTAACATCAACATTTTAATTACTTGTGCGATTTAATTTAGATAAGGGCCTGTCATTGTTACAACATCCTGTATGTTACTTCACTGCTTTTTCTCGTTCTCAAAAGCATTATTAAATACCTAGCTATATACCAGGATAACAAAAACTAGACTGGCGACCATGTTGCTTGCAAGATCTGTGCACTGTAATAAACTCTGCTTGCAAAAATTCCTACGCATCCTCCACGTCCACGATGGGATTTTAATTATCCCGATGTGTTAAATGCACACCAGAAATGGTGAACACGTGCTCGAGACTCGAACTCGGGGTTTATTACGAGGTTTAGTTTAAGTATACACTTTGATATAATAATATCAAAGTGTATACCTAATTTGCTGAAAAACTGTGATAGCTTAGTGGTTAGAACGTCCGGCTTCTAATCGGAAAGTCGTGGGTTCGATCCCGGGCACGCACCTCTAACTTTTCAGTTATGTGCGTTATAAGCAATTAAATATCATTTGCTTTAGCGGTGAAGGAAAACATCGTGAGCAAACCTGCATGCCTGAGAGTTCTCCATGTTCTCAAAGGTGTGTGAAGTCTGCCAATCCGCATTGGGCCAGCGTGGCAGACTATGGCCTAAACCCTTCTCACTCTGAGAAGAGACCCGTGCTCAGTAGTGGGCCAGCAATAGATCATGCATACCTAATTTGTATTAAACTAAACAACGTAATAAACCGCGAGTTCGACAGTCTTTATAGACTACTTCGTAGACTTCATAGAAATTATTATAACTAGCTGATGCCCGCGTGTTCAAAAAACTACAAAACGCCTGTTAACAATGGAAAGAAAACGTCTGAAACGTACAAATATTATGTGCTTTCGGTCGAGAGGTCCCCCAAGTCGATAATGCGCAGATCTAAGGACATTAGTTCTAAGACTGAAAAACCCATATCCTACCTACCTACTTAGCCCTAGAACAAAAGGCTGATCGCAGATCATATGCGATAGAGAGAGAGAGATAAAAGTTGGCAAATAAAGGTTTTAAAGAAACCTGAAAACAAAAAGAAAACAGTTTTCTAAATTAATCTCTAAATTACCTATAACATCTCGTTCATCTAGAATTTCTTCTTATAACATAGTTTCATTGATACTGATTTTTATCTACTTCAAAACTCAAAGGGATCGCCTGCTGGGCACAGTAGGTAAACAGTTCCATTCAAGGACATACTAAAATAAATAATTCTTCGAGGTATAATACTAGGTTTATGCTAGTACTTAAAAATTCTTTGGTACTATTTAAATGAATTCTGTCTCCGTGACGTACCTAATACAGGTTATGTAGATAATCCGGCAAATAAGATAATAGGCTTAGGTATTAGTAATAAGTAGGTACTCACTGGTAAAGTAAGAGGACTGGAGTATCCCTTATTCGTCAGTCTCTTTTGTGACCATAATGATATCTCATATGAAGAGGGAAATGTCTTTGAAAGAGGGTCTTTAAGAGGGGTCTCTCCGTCACTCGCTTCATACAAACGTAGTTCCAATTTCATTTGAATATTAAGCAACCAAAGTCCATGAAATTTTGCAGACATATTCTAGAAACTAATATCTATGTCTGTGGTTTTCCAGATTTCTGTTAAAATATTCGGTTTCAAAGTTACGCGGTCTTAAAAATTTACATACAAATAAAACTACATATTTTTAGAAAAATCTAAAATACCACAGACACAGATATTAGTTTCTAGAATATGTCTGCAAAATTTCATGGACTTTGGTTGCTTAATATTCAAATGAAATTGGAACTACGTTTGTATGAAGCGAGTGACGGAGAGAGCCCTGTTAAGTACCTATTCTGGTCCCTCAGTGTATCTTTGTTCTCAATGTTAAAAAAACGTGACACCTGACCTACGTTAACCTATCGAAATTATGGAGATGTAAAACACGACGCGTTCTAAGCTCGTCCATACTAAAGTACTGATTACCTTATAAGATATAAGGTAAATCAGTAATTCAGTACGCAATACGCATACGGAGTATCTAATAATATTATCATCACGCTATTTTATTGCCATACTAGATGATGCCCGTGACTTCGTCCGCGTGTAATTAGGTTTCTAAATCCTGTGAGAACTCTGATTTTCTAGGATAAAAAGTAATCTATGTCAGGCAAGCTATCCCTGTACCGAGTAGATGCACAGTTGTAAAAGTTATTATCTATACTCCATACTATAAATGCGAAAGTGTGTCTGTATGCCTGTCTGCTACCTTTTCACGGCCCAACAGTGTAACCGATTCTGACGTACAGGGTTAGCTTATATACCGGGGACGGACATAGGCTGCTTTTTATCCGTGAAAATTGCCGATAAATATTTTGAATGGGGTAGTGTCCAACTAGTCAAATCAGTAACTTTTTATCAAACGTCAAAACACGCGCTTAATATGAGAGCTTCTATGAAATACTGGAATGTGAGGTCACAATGCGTGACGTGTTTTTTTAGTTCAATCGATAATTTAAAATGGTGCTTACACTTCCCTATGAAACATCCCTATTATACAATGTTGCTGCGCTAATTGTCTTGTTTGACATTTTGTTTTTATGTTGAGTGCATGGTTGATTGCAATATAAAGGGATGGTCCGAAGACAGACAAAGTAGGTACACTGGCCCGGCCGGCAGGCAGGCATGCCTGCATTTTGATAGTAAGATACCTATGCATTTCTGCAAACTCGTTTGATACCGCCCGCGGGCTCCGAGTCACGGAGTAGGTAGGCGTTTGAACAAGAAGGCCTTAAACCGGTTTCCATGGGTTCCACACAATGTTGTCGGAATCAGAATACTTACCTAATATTCATCATGAACTGTATTGCCAGCCCACTACTGAGAACGGGTTTCTTCTCAGGATGAAGAGGGTTTAGGTCATAGTCAGCCACGCTGGCGCGGTGCAGATTGGTAAACTTTGAGAAAATTACGGAGACATACAGATTTCCTCACGATGTTCTCCTTCACCGTTAAAGCAAGTATAAGTAAAGTAATAAGTGATTGCTTAAAATGCACATAACTCCGAAAAGTTAGAGATCAAACTCCCGACCTCCCAAAAAGAAGGGGGACATCCTAACCACTAGGCTATCACGCCTTTAATATTATTATTGTTCGAATTTTGAACATGACTTTTTGACTAAGCACTCAATAACAGATTTGAATTATATTTTATCTTCACTTAAATTGTAAAGCATTTGAGGTGCTCCACAACATTTGGAATCAAATAATTTCATCTGCGACTGAAAATTAAAAATTAATTGGGCAGGCAAAAGTGTTATTATAATATGACAAAATTAATAATACTTTAATAATTAAAATATCCTAGGCAGGCTACGAATTTAACAAAACAAAATCAAAATTTATTCTTACTTATTTGCACCCCAGAAACCATCATTTTTTGATAAATACTACTATGGCCAAATTAGGCACGTCAGTGTAAGTACCCTACCTACAGCCTGCTAGGTACCGTTATTAATATAATAAATATTTTGATATATACACACATAACAGTATAATAGTCCCTAACGACATAATATGGCTCTAGTTACTATTTAACTTAGATATCTTACTTAACTATGTTATTATAGAAATTCCGCAACCATAGCACAGAATGTAACATAACAGTTATAGTTGGAACTTATACGGACCGGTTCCTTGAGACAGTACAACACCGCACCCACTCACCAGACCTTCTTTTAATAATCCGTCTAACCTTCCGTTTCCACAAGCCACATTAATAATAATATCCGGAAAACAATTTTTGAACGCCAACGCCATACACATCGCCAATTAACTAGTTTTTTCTTCACCTCATTAATTAGTCATTTTTAACCCACAAACAGAGACAGCTAGAGGTATTATAAATTTAACGTGTGTATTTATATTGGTTTTTTTACTTAGTTACAAGTTAGCCCTTAACTGTAAACTTACCTGGTGATAAGTGATGATTGAGTCTAAAATGGAATTGGGCTAACCTGGAAGGACTATGGCAGTTTTTATTAAACCCCTTTGATTTCTACACGGCATCGTACCAGAACGCTTAATCGCTTGACGGCACGGCTTTGCCGGCAGGATGGTAACCAGCCATGGCCAAAGCCTCTCACCAGACTAAAATCTGCCTGTGGAATCGTAGCACTCAAACAGATAATTTAAGGCTTCGTTCCAAGTCATCGTTTTCTTCGCAACCTTCGCCAGCAGCGTACACCGCCAAGATTGTTTGGTTTCTCCTGCCCTGAGGGTCCCACTTGAAAGCTGTTGGCGACGTTTGATCTGTTGTCTGGTTCCGGTAATAGTAAAATCACTACCCATATTATAAATGCGAAAGTGTGTTTTTTTATTGGTTTATTAGTTTCTTGGCTTGCCGCTACGGAGCCATTAAAGAGCCAGGAAATTTAAAGACCTGTAGAGTGACCTAGGCTACTTTTATATCGAAAAATTGAAGAGATTTTAAAAACTAAATCCACGCCGACGAAGTCGCGGGCCTCGGCTAGTTTCACAATAGTTTACAATAACTTGCGTTTACCCATCTAGATATTTATTAATCAAATAGATAAGTATATGTACTTCACCACACGTTGTTGATAAATAAAATAAAACAAAACAAGATCGATAAATGTGTTTATAAGCTAGAAATCAAAGTAAAGTTACAAGTACAGGGACCTTGAAATTGCATTGCAAACAGATCAGTTAATTAGCAAACAGTGTAACATCGTACAACGCTGATTTTATTTAAATAAATACTGCGAACTGTTATACTGGCTATGCAATCTTCTGCAAATGATACTTTGTAACATACCGGTGACATTCCGCTAAATCGTATATAGGTAGGTAGGTAAATAATAGTAGGTACGGGTTGATACCGACTAATGACGTGGTGAATATTTAATTAGAGATTATTGTTAGTTGCAGTGTAACAGCACACAGCCTGTGTTTACACCTCAGTGACCTACTACAATGTAGGGCCTTAGTACTTATTATCAACCTCTACCTATTATGTTTACAGGAAACTTAGTTAATAATCATTTAAGTTTTCCAAAATTTTCATTGTTCCAACTTCAAACACTTTCTTCATGATGAGTATAGGTACTCATTTAACCCAGAGCAATGGCAACGAAAATATTTTTTAAGTAATTCTTTTATATTTAAAAGTTTAACGGTAACGGTAACTTAACTTTAATTGCCTGTTATTTAGCATATGATATGCAACTGGCCCTTAGCTTTTACTTAACGTTATTCAACGGATATAATCAATATGGTTTTTTTTTTTTAATTTTAGTTCGTTTTTGGCAGCGCAATCGCGTTTTCTAATTATGTTCTTACTTATTTACTTGCTAAGTTAAATATACATATAATGTTTCCTTGACTGCATTTCGGCCGACCATTGGAGATTTGATATGGACCATGGTCCCGGAGATATTGTAGTGTACATACAAGTGCGTAAACTCATAGTCGGGTGGGAGTTGCGGCGGCAGCAATGCGACACGACCGGAGAGAGGCTAGTCATTAAGGGCAGTTAGAAGGAGAGATCCCATGGTGACCGCAGGTGTCGACGTAGTCACCTCATTAACAACGACGATGCTGGTTTATTGTGGTGCCAAGCCTAAGACCAATCACCACAGAACGGGTGGTATGCAACTGGCGTGCGTTTCATAGAAGCGTAAAGGCGTTGCTTGCCCGATTTGAAATAGCTCAAGGCGCATTTTGATCACAACTTAGTAATTAAGTAACCCAACAAACTGTTGCTATTATCCTAGTTTCGAAATCTGGGCACGCCACTGGTGGTATGGTTTACATGAATAGTACTCAGGTTAGCAGAGAGAAGAGCATGTAGCCAATAGCTGGACTCTTTTGCAGAAACGGCGAGAAGACGAACGCATTCTTTTTGGGAATTCGCCTGAGCTAAAGTTTTTTGCATATAATGTCGTCCCACTATCTCTGGGAAGAAAGCGAAATGGTTAATTGGCTAGGTCTACAAGTAGGTGTACAGACCAAAGTCAAAATCATTTATTCAAAGTAGGTACTATTTATTGTACTCCTTTTGATGGTCGAAATTGTTAAATTTATACGATATAGTGATAATTAATTACGTAACTTAAAACTAAAGCTAGGAGGGTTCCAAACGCGCCCAAGTCTGAGAAGAGCCCACAACAAACTCAGCAGGGTATTTTTTTAAGCATTCATTTCTTGCCTTCCTTCTGCTAAGTACGAAAGGTAGGTTTTGATCTAACTGCAAGAGTGTATTCCGTGTTTGTGTAGAGAACGCTCCGAATTGACTCCTCTTACAAGTTTGTTTTGTTATAAAAGTGTCTTAATATCAATTTTTGAATTAATCACAAATAGGCGCCTGCTCAAGTTTACAAAATAACATCTACATATAAGTAAGTAAATCAAAAATTATCGTTACCAAAAGTTTCATTACATAATTTTATATTAAACTTTAATATCTCAGATTAGGTACTCTGAAAATTATTAACTTTTCAAAGTTTATTTCGCTAAACTTTATAATCTTAATTCTCTTTATAATCTTTTACGTTAAAAATAATTTTGTTCTAAATAAAATATCAAAACCAGATATACGAAACTTTCGGTCTATTTTTGAGGATGCCCGTTTTGGCACATTTTTTTCCTCTTGGTCGCATTTTTATAGGCATCAAAGATCTGTGGGACTGAATTTAATTTATAGCACCAATTAAAATCCGCAGGTCAGATTAATATTCGCCACTAAAAATCGAGCACATCCAACTTAATTTGTAATTTCAATGAGCATTCAATGCACCTAAAACATTTACCCTGTTTGCAGCACTTGAACAGTTATTTATCTGCAGAAAATAAACAACACTGATAGATAATATTTAATTCCCAAGCTTACATTTTGCTGATGATGTTAGATGCAACTCCGGATCCAAAAACAAGACACAGAATCACTCACAATTCACACTCGATAACTGCACACATCGTAATAATTGCACTCGCGTACACAACTGAGAAGCACAGATCACACGTCCAAACACATCGGCGAATGCCGGGGCACTGAAGCTGAATTCCATAATCCATGAGGCTGTAATTTAAGGGGTAAAGGACGAACTGTTTTTACCCTTTCGAGCTTTTCCAAAGTTTCCACAGCTCTAGATGAAGCTTAAAAGATCAAACAGGGAACCTTTGCTTGCGTACCTATATATATATTTCAAATATTTCCGGTATCCATCTGCGACGCATGACCCCTCATACGTATCCACCTACTCGTACGTAGACTATACATCATGTAAGATCGATGTTAATAATGAATTATTTCATAATTTCGCTAGGTATAATTATGTAGATTACTCAGTAAATATAGAAGAAAATCCGCACTGCTCTCCTCTACTTGTGTAGCCTGTTCTAGTATAGTATAGTAGGATTGAAAGTTATTTGCAACTGAACACTTTATAGGACGTCACGTAGCAATGAATTATGCCACTGATGAGTCAGGATTAAAGCATAGTGGACTCAAGACTTTTTTATATTTGTATATTAAGTAAGATATTTTGTACATACAAACATTATTTATTAACTTAACAAATTGCGCAAACCCGCTGTCGTAACTCTCAACTACCAAACTTCTCAACTTCCAAAAAGATTGAGTCGAAATTGAACTATAATTACCTAGATACATAGAACATTTATAGTGCTCTCTTTTTTTCTACTGTAGGAGTGATTTACTACGATAATTACCACTTCTCTATCCTAAAGAGGCTAACGTGTCTTTGTAACATCAAAAGCAACAAACTATGACCTGCTTGTAAAACCAATTACCTTACTGAGGAAAAATATATTATTATTACAGTTGATAATACCTACTTTTCCTTTTTATCCTTGGAATTTACCTCAAGCTATTCAAGCGTTAATGACAGAATTATTCAACAAGATTCTGAGTAATGTAAATCAAGTCTTTACAAAATACACAGCCTAAAAAAATAGTATTGGACCTACTTATTTTCGAAAACTTTTGCATTGGTGATTTATTTGGCGCTCCGTCATAATAAAATTTGTACAGTGGGCGCAAAACAATTAGTCCAATCTGAAATTACAACATGGTAGTTCACACAGGTGAAAGGTTAAGGATTAAAATATGTCCAGTTGAGATCTGTTATTGTGCAAAGCGTAGTCTCACGCCTCGCTTTCAAATTGGGCTACTTATTTCATACGCACTATATAAATTAATATTCCGCACTATACATTCCGTTTAAAGTCCAGTTACATAACAGGCGGTTAAAGTTTCATGGTCACCATTAAACTTTGACCACAAATAAAAAAGGAAAGTGGATTGTACAAGTGCGTTGTCATTCCGCTATGATTAAGTTCAAACCTAAATTTTTGTACAAAGTTAACAAACTGACTTGTGCAACTTACATTTACGGTCAAAGATTAAAGGTAACGTTTAAAGGTAAAGTTTAAAGGTAAAGTTTAAAGGTAAGTTTAAAGGTCATTTAAATTTAACCGCCTGTTATGCAACTGGGCCTTAGTAAATATGAGTAAATGCAGATCGGTGTAAAATCTCGGAAAAATCGGTATGTCTAGTAGGTACTACAATCTACGTTCTACATACATAGAAAGAAAACGCCCCGTGTTGAAAAATTCCTCCTTATTGGAAGAGTCAGTTGAAATCCAAAAAAAAATTGTAATTTTCTATTAAATGTGGTACCTAGCGCGGCATGTAACGTCCGCCTTTAAACATTTTTTCGAAAAAAAGGATCAATGAGAAAAGGTTTGCCATCCATGCTAGACCAGACCCATATTATTTATTTAGATACAAAATAAAATTATAAATAAACTTTTCAACGCTTTTCAAATAAATCTAAGATGTAGTGAAATTAGTTAAACAAGTCTATTTTCTAAGATACAGACACAATAAATGAACTTTATCTTACGCCTTACATGTAAATCCTAATTAACTGCTCATTAAAAAGCTTTTAGAATTAATTGATTCCGTTCTCAGAAAAATTACTTCGATTCCGTTCTTTAGAAGACGTCTATCCAATAAATCTTGTTTTCATAAATAAATAATCTTCTTTCAGGTAATTGATGCTTTAATTGGCGTTAATTATTGTTTATCCAATTTCAAGCCCTATTTTCGAAAATAAATCAACAAACTTTTTGACTGTGGCTTAAGAGGGCTCCTCCGTCACTCGTTTCATACAATCGTACTTCCAATTTTATTTGAATATTAAGCAACCAAAGTCCATGAAATTTTGCAGACATATTCTAGAAACTAATATAGCTATGTCGGTGGTTTTTCAGATTTCTGTTAAAATATTCGGTTTCAAAGTTACGCGGTCTTAAAAAATTTCATACAAATCTTTGAGCCCCTGTAATTTTAAAACTACATATTTTAAGAAAAATCTAAAATACCAGAGACACAGATATTAGTTTCTAGAATATGTCTGCAAAATTTCATGGACTTTGGTTGCTTAATATTCAAATGAAATTGGAACTACGATTATATGAAGCGAGTGACGGAGAGAGCCCTGTTAATATTTAGGTGTTATTATATTACCACAGAATAATATAAAAGTACTATGTATTACTGCATTAGTAGTTGTGTGTAGACTTAACATAATTTCATAATTCGCCATTCTCAAATAAACTTTTTACAGTTTACAGAGGATGCCTATCTGTGTTTATAACTAAACTAGCGACCCGCCCCGGCTTCGCACGGGTGGACATTTATTTTTTCTATTTTCCGGGATAAAATATAGCCTATACGGATTCGGAAGAATCCCTCTAAGTAATGGTAAAAGAAATTTTGAAATCGGTCCAGTAGTTTTTGAACCTATTCAATACAAACATACAAAAATACAAAAATACAAAGGTTTCCTCTTTATAATATTAGTATAGATGTTGCGTAATGTTGTGAACAATAAAAAAAACCGGCCAAGTGCTAGTCAGACATAAATCTGGTATCAAAAGCAGGAGAAAAAACTGCAAGTAGGTTATAAAAGCCTAGTAAAAATAGTAAATGGAATTTTCCGTAGTGTTGCAGAGTTTTTAAAACGTTATAATATATATAGTGTTTACCTAACCACTCTCTTAGCTTTCGTTGGATAGACTTTACTATTTATAGTTTCTATTGGCCTCACCCGACCGATCGTGGAACCAGACGGGCGGGTCCCCGAGGACCTAGGAGACGTAAGTCGATTTTTATTTAAGTAAGCCTTGCAAATCCATTAATCTGCTCTCGGGTAATTGATGCTTCAGCCAACGATTACTCAAAGTCACTTACGTTTTCTAAAAACATGTTTATAGCGCCTTTATCGAGAAATCTGTAAACAGTATAGTACGTGACAGGTCGAGATGGCAATCGGGGTATGAGGCGGGGGGACGCCCCGCACACCCGCACGTCACCTCTGCTATCCCGCACCCCCCACCTTGATTGTCATCTCGACCTATCGCGTACTATAGGTATGGTTATTGGTTTCCAATTAAAACTGAACGAATTTGTTCACGATAACATATACCCGTGGAAACTTCTCTCCATACCTCTTCCCTTCCTTACTCTACCAAGTAAAGAGAAAAAGCCCTCAAAGCGTATTAGCAAACCCAAGGATCGTGCCGTCTCCACGCCACGGCACTCGGTGGAAACCATCTGCTTGGGGCAGAACCGCCCCGATCAGATTGCTCCATCGCCCAGCCAGGCGATACGAGAGGACCCCCAGTCCCCGGTTGTCGACGATAACATGCCAGAATAAAATTCTAGCTTCTTACTATTTTGAACCTATAACAATAGGTAATTAATGAATAATGATCTAAGAATCTTTAAGAATTTTGAAAGAAATTGGATTTAAAATGAGAAAATATTAAGGGTTCAACTAAGGAAAAATTTGAAGAAAATCCAATACTTAGGATATATTTTGAAAAACGTAAATCCATGCGAAGGAAGTCGCGAAAATAAGCTAGTACCTACTGTACCCAATATAAGTTATGGTCTAAATAACCTAGATATTACACAATTCGGGTGCCACTAAACCGAAAGCTTGAATACTGTTTGCTAAACATAGCTACATATTTTAGGAATGTGCGAAATTGTAAAATGGAATGATAACAATCTGTGCTAGTTGGCACGGACGCTTTTTAATAAAACATTACTGTGGTCTGTGACAAACGGATTTTGCAAAAACCTAGCGATTATCATTATTTATTTTTTTGGTATAAAAAAAAGGATACAAGTTACACGTCTTCAGCTTAACATTTAATTTTACTGGGCATTTTACGAGTAACTTACTCTTAAATTAAATATTAAGCTCTCTCTGTAAAATGGAAGTTCAAGAAAAGAGTTCTCGTGTAGTGGAAGGCTTCGGCCGTGGTTAGTTACCACCCTATCGGCAAAGCCATACCGACAAGCGATTAAGCGTACCGGTACGATGCCATGTAAAAACCAAAGGGATATGTAAGGGCTTAATAAAAACTGCCATATCTACCTCTTCCAGGTTAGCTCGCTTCCATATTAGATTGCGTCATCACTTACCATCAGGTGAGATTGCAGTCAAGGGCTAACTTGTATGTGATTTAAAAATGCAATCAATACTATTAGGTATAGCAATACATAAGATACAATATAAGGATCACCCTGTGAGCTATAATACCTACATCTGTGTTCAAGACCAACAAATTTGTACTTACAGACACAACCAACCAATTTGTACTTAGGTACAAACTACAAATGGTGTGAATCCACAAACAGGTAAATTAGAAAACCTTTACCTAAAAATACAGGCAACAGACGGCACCTGCTCATCTTTATCATCATCATCCTCAGCCAACCAATGAGTCCACTACGCTGGGCAAATGCGGATTAGCAAACTTCACATACCTACCCTTGAGAACATTTATAACACTCTCGGGCATTCTGGTTCCCGCCCGATATTTTCCTTCACCGTTAAAGCAAGTGATAGTTTCGGATTATATGCAATTGCATCCTATTTGCATATGCATTTGCATTTTTGACCTCTCTTCATAGATTATTTCATATTTCACCAAAAATCTTGTGATGATGCATATCTTCGCTATTTTTAGGGTTCCGTACCGCAAAAGGAAAAACGGAACCCTTATAGGATCACTTTGTTGTCTGTCGAAAGAAAAATCCTTTCTATGCCAGATTCCAGATAAATGTTCGCATATTGGATATTTAAAACCGCAAAGCTCACTCGCTAACGGGGAAACAGGCTTTACGCTTCCAATTTTAGGTAACAGGTCCAAATCAGTAAACCGCCCTGTACTGTTTGCATCCATTAATGAGATTGATTTCTATTTATTACACTATTTGGACCAAAATACGGCGCCAAAGCAAAACGAGATTTTAACCGCTGAAGCTTCAATACCCCAAACAGTTTTGGTCAATTAATATCTAGTTTTGAGATGATTTTAGGGCGGCCCAAACGTTTTTATCCCGCTTGATGCACTGAAATAAAAATAAAGTATCAATTAATCACACTAATATTATAAAGGCGAAAGTTTATGTGTGTGTGTGTGTGTATGTTTGTTACTCTTTCACGCAAAAACTACTGGACGGATTTGGCTGAAATTTGGAAGGGAGATAGATGATATCCTGGATTAGTATATAGGCTACTTTTTATCCCGGAAAATCAAAGAGTTTCCACAGGATTTCTAAAAGATTAAATCCACGCGGGCGAAGCCGCGGGCATCAGCTTGTATCAAAATAAAAGTTAAAAGCTAATTATATTTGATTTGCCGCCATTTTTCACTCACCTTTCACTAAACACACTCTTTTGTATCTATTGGATTCTAGAAATGAATTTTCGAATTATTTCTTCATGCTTACATGGTAGGTATTTTAAGGGCATCAGACACAGTACTTACTGCTTATACTCACTTAAAATTCTGCGAAGAGTGAAGACATTTTGTGTCTTGTGGTCGCAGCACGTGACGTCATTCGCCATTTCTCACTTCTGTATAAATCGTGCCTAATATTCTATTTTGAAATTGAACATTAAATTCAGCGAAACTAACCAATAAACAGAAATAAATTGCTTCATTCAGGTTTAATAAATAAATGAATAACAAAAGCTGTTCAAATATTCATGGCCAATATCCTTTGATGAAGGTCCGCTTATATTCGTAAATAATAAATAGTCATTACTAACGCGTTTACCGGTTAACTGACCCCTGTAATTGCGCAGCTTTAAACTTTTCCACTTTATTTACTTATTCGAATTAATTCATTATTCCTAGTTCAAGTTATACTGGATGGCCTATGAAGTTTGCTATCCAGCTTAATTAGCAGGTTGGCTAACGATTTTTACATGAAATTCCAGTTGAGGCCATTTTGCGGTGCAATGCACCCTCTAATAGAAATAGGATTAGAAAAGTTTTAATTCAAATAAACTTACTTGTACCTAACATTTTTATAGTGCTCATAATTCGAGCTTTACAAAGTTAAAGCGCGTGAAAGTGAGTACATGTCCAAATTAGAAATTTATCAGATCATGTTACGCCAAGGATCAAGACAATATGTAATTACCACCTCTCGATAAATATTTTACGAGATTGTTTACAACCCGAGCCCTTTGTCCGATTAACAAGTCAACCTCAAATCCTTGGCTATTCATCGGATAGTTCAACTCATAATGCCAATAGAGTTTGTATTCTGTAACCAGTGAGTGAACAAAAGAGCAAACTAGGTATAACTACCTAAATCAGAGTTAATAAGCCACCCCACGTTATTATTTAGTAACAATAACGTTAGAATTGTAAACATAATATTATTATAAACAATCGCCTTCCCTTTATAAGGATTCTCCTTACTATGTGGTTCAGATGTTTTATTAAGGACAGTATTCCAATTTCATTTGAATATTAAGCAACCAAAGTCCATGAAATTTTGCAGACATATTCTAGAAACTAATATCTATTTCTATGGTTTTCCAGATTTTTGTTAAAATATTGGGTTTCAAAGTTACGCGGTCTTAAAAATTTACATACAAATCTTTGAGCCCCTGTAATTTTAAAACCACATATTTTTAGAAAAATCTAAAACACTACAGACACAGATATTAGTTTCTAGAATATGTCTGCAAAATGTCATGGACTTTGGTTGCTTAATATTCAAATGAAATTGGAACTACGATTGTATGAAGCGAGTGACGGAGAGAGCCCTGTTAATCCAAAAAAAAACACAGCTTTCCATGCCTTTTAACCGAGAAACCCATCGCCATTTCGTAACTCTAATAGATACGAGTACGTAGGTAACATAATTTTGGGGTGCAATAATGCACGCCCAAGTAACATGAATCTGTGACTGGTACACTGGAAATAGTCTCTTAGAATTTAATAAGAATACACTCTACTTTCCCGAATCTCGAATAGTTTTATCTTATTGAAATTATTCAGATATCGGTCGGGATTCTTTCGAATAGATATTACTTACTAAGTTCAACAACTTTAACCAGACTGAAATGGGGAAATATTCCATAAAAAAATGTTCTATAAGAGACCTTATTAGGTACTGAGGAATAAACGAACGTGTATAAAACTTACAAGCCCTGTAAAAACCATCATTTCAAATTATAATTTAAAGCAAAGTGAAGTGAAGCAGATAAGATAAGTTCTCACACTTACCTAATATCTCTCGCAGTCTGATCTGAGACCACTTCTACTGTTGAAGGCGGAGATTCCCTTCTGGTCAATGATTCAGGAAAGTAAATATGGAATGAACTAGTAGACACTATCAACAGTTTTCCATCTTCACTGTCTCGTTTTTGTATACCCAAGGGGTAAAAAACATGAGCGGACACCAACCCTAAACTGGACCATGAGGAAAATTGTTTTCCCTATGTTATCATTTCAAGTTAATGCAACACACGTCTACAAATTCTATTAACGCCTAGATAAACAGCCGTTTCATGATAGTATCATCGGGGAAATAGTCGCAAAATGATCAAGTTTCCGGTCACGCCCTATCGGAGTTCGAAGAGATTAAACGCGATGTAATTCCCAGACGCGAATGAATATTCCTTAGTGCTTTGGCCTGTTCATTGATTCGTTATCTTGTCGACTGTATATTTTCCCGGTATTTTGCTATTTGAACTAGGGTATGTTTAGTTATTTAATATTGCAGCATTGCATAGCTAACACAAGACCACGCCGCAATGGGCTATATAATGATACTAGCTATTGCCCACGACTTCGTCCGCGTGGACTACAGCAACAAACCCCTATTTTACCCCCGTACTGCATGCCGATCCTTCCAGTGGTTAGAGCTGTGGGTTGGTATATCAATCAGTCATTCTGTCAGCCAGTCAGTCAGTCAGCTTTTTCTTTAAAAAGTATATTTAGATTTTCAGCTCAATCAGCTAGTTCAATATTTATGATTAAAATATTTTACCTTAGCTAATTAGTAATTATACGTGAGCCGTGAGAGCCTAAAGTTTAATGCGGGAGGTTGAGTTCTCTAATTTTTCGGAGTTTTGTGCGTTTCAAGCAATTAAATAATATCACTTGCTTCAGCAGTGAAGGAAAACACCGTGAGGAATCCTGCATGTCTGAGAGTTACCCATAGTAATTTTAAGGCATGTGAGGTCTGCCAATCCGCACTTGACCAGCGTGGTAGACTTTGACCTAAGCCCTTCTCTTTCTCAGAGCTGTTCTCAGTAGTCAGCCGGCGATGGGTTGATCATATTGTTTTTCATAGTTATAAAAGCTCCTAAATATATTTTTTAAGCTGGTACCTAAGTATATAAGCCGCATATTTAGGGTTACCACACCAAGAATTTTCTCCTATCTGCCATTCATCAATCTTCCTTTGTGGAATATAAATAACCAACAGTTTAGTAAGAGTATCAACAAAAACACAAATTGGAAAATTATCAGATTTCCCGTCACGTTCAGCGAGGTCTTGGGAGATAATGTGATGTAATTATTGGGTCCCGATAAATATTCCTCAAGACTATAAAGCCTCTACACAAAAGACCAATCTGCAACCAAACAATGCAACATAGCCGAGACAATAACAATCGGGCCAACTTGACTTTCAACTTGCAGGCGTTTTCAAAACGCTAGGTGACGAAATTGGTGCGAAAAAGACGCGAAAAGTCAAAAGCCACTGATCGAGACTGGTTTCAACATCCAACTTATTAATTTTGGAATGTTTGATTAACTAGAATCCTCATGGTAAACACAAGGGGCCAAAATAAACCTCGCGAGTGACTATGCACTGCACTGTGAAACCAGATGCTTGGATTTAAGAGAGAAGGATAAAACGCGCCTCTGCCAACGTTCTCGGTTTTTCCTTGTAATATTACGATTGTACAAGGAAGAAACGAGAAGAAGGTTTTGCGAAAGTAAGTAAGCGTTGTGAGTTGGTCTCGTATGTCGAATGTAGATCCTTTATAGATGGTGCCGCCCCCATCCTTTGGTTCGCATTCTGCTCGATCTTGGCGCTTTAAGCTATTTAGCTAACAATTGAATCGAAAATGGGACCTAATGGAAATTAATACCTTAATTTCTTCTAACAATAGGCCAGAAAATATAGTCAGATCCGATTAAACAAAGGTCAATAATTATTTCAATGTCGCAAAGCAATCTAAGCACACAGTGTAGGACGACCTTCAGGCGTCTGACGACCTTGAGAACGTGGCGGAAAGCAGATGGATGTGGAAAGTGAAGCGATATTTTTGAAAGCGCGCACTTGAAAAGACCTAGAAATGAACGCATGTAGTTTGATGAATGGAAGTTATAGTTAGATGTAAAGCAAGTAACTAGGTTTTAACTATGAATCTTATATTCAGGAGATCATATAATTCGTTAGCTTAAGCAGTTGTCTCTATTTGACCAAGGCGTGAACTCTGGCTCTACTTGAGGCAAGGCGCCTGAACTAGGGTGATAAAAAAATCCTAACAATATTTCCATGTCACTCAAAATCTGGTAGCTGCAATGGTTTTACGACTCAACTTAGAGTTTAGACTAACATGTTGATGCATGCTACTGTACCTACCGATTTCAAACAGTGGATGTAGTTATTTTCACGCAGTTTAGGGAGAGGGTGATAGAAAGGGGTGAACACAAAAACCAAAGGAATCTAAGTGCACTTATGAAGGCTCAACACGTGATAAAATGTATTTTTCAAGCCACCGCACCCACTCGTAACAGTGGGGAAATACCTACTTGTGCACGCTAATGGTGAAATAGCGAACAATACCCGCTGTGAAGTTCTTCTATTGTAATTCAATTACTCAGGATCCTGAACGCTGCTGCAGGAAGCTGAAGGAATTTTAAGTTAAAATCCGCTTGAATAGCGCCGTGTTTACCAACTGGGTATAGAGAGATCAAATACTAAGCGTTTGTTATTAGATATCAAATCCGTAGGTACTTAATTATAGTGGATATAATAAAAAAAATAACAAGAAAGCTTTTAAAAATACTTTCCTAGAAGCCATTGGCTTCCAAACTTCTCTGCCATTAAATATAAGAACACTGCTGAATCAAACATAAAGGTAATTTAATAATTGGACTGTCAATGGTAAATTGCTCATTTAATATAGCAACATTGTATAATAATTCGTATAATATGCTTATATTTGCAAAAAACACATTGACTTATTATTTCCTCTCCATAACAATAAAGAAATTTAAGAGCTTGCCGACAAAATAACATTTGCATACCTCCATGTCTTAATATTTTAATCCTGAGTTTTTATTTTCATTTTATTTTATTTGAATTTGAATTTAAATTCCATATCACTAGTTGGGTTGAACCGTGAACATTTGAGAACCTATGCACTCTTCTCTAAATAATTTACGTCTTGCTCTGCAATTCTCTTTGCTTTTACATTCTAATTAAAATATTTACTTGACGCGTATTACGCCATCCCTCTGGCTTCCACCTTAGCTGCTTTTAAGTAAAAGCCAAGTAAAAGCAAATCCCACCAAAAACATTTCATGTAAAAAGGTAGCCAAGACTCACAAGTTCATAATGTTTTCACTGTTAAAAAGTTATGAGATCTCTAGTAGAGCCAAGCCCCTAGCTGAGCTTAGATTTGTGCTGGCCATGGGACCTATCCCAAGTCCAAAGTAATATAGCTCTTAAATGTTCTTGACTGTATCAAATTTATAACAATAAATAACAAATCACTCTACTTACAAGCTCTGATTCTACAAACCCTACATCTTGGTAAAAAAAGGACGGCTTGGCCGTTTAATGTTCGTAAAACTATTACATGACATAACATATTTTAAGGCCTTAAGGAATAGTTTGTTCGACAATTACTAATTTGTATTGTACTTCGTGATGGTCGCAGAAGCAATTCTGGGCTTAGATGTCATTTCAGATAAAAAATCCACGAACTGTAAACGGCCAAGCCGTACTTTTTTTACCAAGATATAGGGTTTGTAGAATCAGAGCTTGTAAGTAGAGTGATTTGTTATTTATTGTTATAAATTTGATACAGTCAAGAACATTTAAGAGCTATATTACTTTGGACTTGGGATAGGTCCCATGGCCAGCACAAATCTAAGCTCAGCTAGGGGCTTGGCTCTACTAGAGATCTCATAACTTTTTAACAGTGAAAACATTATGAACTTGTGAGTCTTGGCTACCTTTTTACATGAAATGTTTTTGGTGGGATTTCATTTCTTTTTGGCAGGTGCCCTAGATTTTTTGGATCTATTTTTTTGTAGGTACATCATTATCATGGCCCACTCTCTATCGTTACCTCTTTTTTTAACAGCTTTTATTCAACTTGCAATGTACTCGTATGTAAATATGTTTGTTCGGGTGGAATCTTGCAACTCAATTTTGAAGCAGGTATACCAAATTTCAGTCTTTTAGGACTTCAGGAAACACAGATACTTGGTACGTTTGATAAATCTGCCACGGACATCTTATCCTGAAAACTTTAGAGTTCGAGCAACAGATTTTACAGATATGCATCTCATATACGAGGGGATGAAGGGGGACCCGATTTCTTAATTTATCTGTTGTTCATAATTGTTGAAATTCCTACTTAATGCCAAATTTCAGTCTTCTAGAACTTCAGAAAGTACCCTAGAATTTGTGATTAGAGGTTTTGAATGTCGATAAATCTGAAACTATAAAAGCTAAACAATTGATACTCAGTGCGTTTAATGAATCTGCCAAGGACATCTTATCCTGAAAATATCAGCATTCTAGCGATAGAATTTACAGATTTGCTTCCCCCATACAGAGGCGTAGAGGGGTGAAATTTCCAATTTCTTAATTTTCCTGTAGTTTGTATGCAATTTCTAGTCTACATACCAAATTTCAGTCTTCTAGGACTTCGGGAAGTACCCTAGAATTACAGACTAGAAGTTTTGACTGTAAATAAATCTGAAACTATAAAAGCTAGACAATTGATACTCAATGCGTTTAATCAATCTGCCAAGGACATCTTATCCTGAAAATATCAGCATTCTAGCGACAGAATTTACAGATTTGCTTTTCTCATAAGAGGCGTAGAGGGGGGAAATTTCCAAAGTCTTAATTTTCCTGTAGTTTGTATGCAATTTATAGTCTACATACCAAACTTCAGTCTTCTAGGACTTCGGGAAGTGCCCTAGAATTACAGACTAGAAGTTTGACTGTCAATAAATCTGAAACTATAAAAGCTAGACAATTGATACTCAATGCGTTTAATAAGTCTGCCAAGGACATCTTAACCTGAAAATATCAGCATTCTAGCGACAGAATTTACAGATTTGCTTTTCTTATAAGAGGCGTAGAGGGGGGAATTTCCAAAATCTTAATTTTCCTGTAGTTTGTATGCAATTTCTAGTCTACGTACCAAATTTCAGTCTTCTAGGACTTCGGGAAGTGCCCTAGAATTACAGACTAGAAGTTTGACTGTCAATAAATCTGAAACTATAAAAGCTAGACAATTGATACTCAGTGCGTTTAATAAGTCTGCCAAGGACATCTTATCCTGAAAATATCAGCATTCTAGCGACAGAATTTACAGATTTGCTTTTCTCATAAGAGGCGTAGAGGGGGGAATTTCCAAAGTCTTAATTTTCCTGTAGTTTGTATGCAATTTCTAGTCTACATACCAAATTTCAGTCTTCTAGGACTTCGGGAAGTACCTTAGAGGTTTTGAGTAGAGGTTTTGATGATCATCAGTGAGGGACGAAATCGGCGTATTTTAGGTATCAATAAATCTGTAACCATAAAAGCTAGATATTTGATATTTGGTATATTTGGTAAATTTGCTGAGGACACCTTATACTGAAAATTTCAGCTTTCTAGCGTCATCCAGACCGAAGTTATGACGGGTCGAAAATACGGCGAAACACTTCGAGAAAAAGGTACGTAGCGCCCCGGCCGCCGTTTGGCTCGTCTTGGCGGGGGCACTGCCGTGCCCCCTGATTGGATAGATGCATACATGGGGTGACCAAGCTTTTTATAGTTGTCAGACATGGCCCGATTCTAAAGTTAGTTTTGTAAAGCTGTAGTTGTTTTTAACAACTGAAAAGCGCACTAAAAAAATTGTTTTTAGGGTTCCGTGCCTCAAAAGGAAAAACGGAACCCTTATAGGATCACTTTGTTGTCTGTCTGTCTGTCTGTCCGTCCGTCCGTCGTGTCTGTCAAGAAAACCTATAGGGTATTTCCCGTTGACCTAGAATCATGAAATTTGGCAGGTAGGTAGGTCTTATAGCACAAGTACAGGAATAAATCTGAAAACCGCGGATTTGTGGTGGTTAAAAATAATTAAAATGTGTTTAAATTTTCAAAGTAAGATAACTATACCAAGTGGGTTATCATATGAAAGGGCTTTACCTGTATATTCCAAAACAGATTTTATTTATTTTTATGTCTAATAGTTTTTGATTTATCGCGCAAAATGTTGGAAAAAATACCCGAGTACGGAACACTCAGTGCGCGAGTCTGACTCGCACTTGGCCGGTTTTTGTTTGTCCATCCCCCATCTTTAAGACCGTTACCAAAAGGCTAACTGAGACGAGGTTGTCCCGATAGACTTAGCTATTAGAACTAGGATGGTGTTATCCATTAAAGAGTCCCTGGATAGTCTGCAACGCTAGGAAAATGTACCTATGCTAATTGCATTAATTGTGTTAATTTAATAAGCAACACTGGCTGGGCACTGTGTGGCGTTGTTTTTACTTTTTAACCCTCGACCCAAAAAGAGGGGTGTTATAAGTTTGACGTTAGTATCTGTGTATCTGTCTGTGACACCGTAGCTCCTAAACGAATGAACCGATATTAATTTAGTTTTTTTTTTGTTTAAAAAGTGGCTTGATCGAGAGTGTTTTTTAGCTATAATCGAAGAAAATCGATTCAACCGTTTGAAAGTTATCAACTCATTTCTAGTTTTCTTATAGAGGTTTTTGTGTCGGGGGTTTTTTAAATTTTGAGTTAACCACACAAGTCTTTTGTTTTCCGATTGGAAGTAGATAATTCACTTTACAGTTTTCTGCTACTTTTTATTAGGATTTGTATGGCTTTCAGTTAGGCTGTGGCCTGGTACACTCGGAAAAATAATTCGCTTGGCAGAGCATACTAATGCGCGCGTATGTATAACACACAAAGATACGACCCGATGCTATCCGATAATAGATACACTCACACTTACTACACTCACTCACACTCCTAGATAACCTTACCAGTCGTATAGGGTTGCAAATTTCACATTCGTCAACATAGTTCTGATGGCCGAGTGGTAATAGTGTTGAAGTTCTTAAATATGGCGTGAGTTCTAATCCTAGTGGGGGATTGCTTTTTTATTTTTGCAATTATTTATTTTGTCTTCTTTATACAGTCAAAATTATCATACTTTCAAACAATATAATTATAAGCAAGAAAAAACAAAAATAATAACACTTTTCTATTTTAGAAGTTATTTATTTGTCTTTTGTGCAGTTCATAAATTATTATAATAAGCAAGAAATAAATAAGACGCTTGTCAGAAAATTAACACATCAAGTTAACAGAAGGTATACAAAAGAGGAAAAAAAATTGACATACTTTATCTACTCCTATTACTCCTATAGTAATTTAAAACCAATATCGATGTGAAGTATGCTAAAAGTCGGTCAAGTATGAACGTAATGTTTTATTTACGTTTTGGGTTACTTTTAGGTTTGTGAGATGAATCAACATGTTAATTACTTAGTTAGAAATCAAAATCAATTATAACTTCTAACTGCAATAACAATAACATCACTCACAAATAGAATTAAATTAATTACCTATACTTTATTTAATAATGTATAAAGGTAGGCCACCCTCGTAAGCTATTACTTTTTGTAATCGACTCGTCATGTTAGTAACCATATTCCAGCAAGTCTATGCTGCACCACAGAGACTCCCAGGTTGAAGTTACCACTTTATTCAAAGTATAATATATCGTTTACCTGTTGTTCTATTATTATAGTATTTTACGTCCATCCTTGTCCGACTCAAAAGATTTTTCATTATTAAAAATAACAACGTAATTACATCAGTCAAAGTTTATATATTTCATTGCAAAATGAAAGTCTATGGTCCTGGTGCAAACCATTCGTAATATTTTCTTCGTAATGTATTCCGGCCGCACGCAAATGCTTCCGCACAGTTTGTAGAACTACATTGTGCTTGGTCGCTGTCAACCAAATTTTTAAAAAGGAATCCACGCTATGCATTGCAACGATTTCTTGGTGGTGATGTGACTCCATCTTATAAGCTGATGGTTTGGGCCCAGGTCAACAATTGTCTACATGCCCCGTTTCTCCGTAGTGACAGACCCACAAGCGCACGGTATTCATCTGTAAATGATTATATCCTGGATTAATACATAGGTTACTTTTTATCCCGGAAAATTAATGAGTTCCACGGGATTTTTAATAACCTATATACACGGGAATGAAGTCGCGGGCATCAACTAGTATTTAGTATATTGGTTACATTGTTATATTATAATGCGTCTGATTAAAAGTATTAAATGGACTAAAAACATTACGCTAACATTTAGAAAATACTAAATGCACATAAGTAAAACCATAAACATAATTTCAATACGAGTAGGTTATATTTGTTTACTTACCGATATCATCGATTTCGGTTATCGAAATATTCCGCTCAAATAACAATCTCTGCTTTTTAAACAAAGATAAATAAATGTTCCATGGTGGTGAGAAGTTCAGTAGTTATTCAGTGTGAAAAATAACACAATACACCATAAATGAATTCACTACTAGGATCTATTAATCCGCGTGCTCAAGTTCTATTTGACAATAATTTATAAAATAGGTAGGGTAGATTTAAAAAATGGGACATCAACTTGATATTGCCATTCTGTAATCTATAGGTATACCTACACCGCATAATTTATCGTTTTGTGGGTTCGAAACATTTCAGTGATGAATAGACCTTAACTGTCTTGTTTTAAAGCTTAAATTCGTCCACATATCTACAGCCAGCACTGCAAGTGAAAACTGCTAATTAAAGTCGTGAATTTTAGACGTTATCTCAAGGTGGTTTAAGGCCATTTTACTCTGACATAATTGTGCTTCGACGATCGGATTCTATCAGCGTGGGTAAGCGGCAATACTACCTAGTGCCTGCTGTGGGGAAATCAGCGAAATATGTAATTTGTAATTATTGCAAGTAGGTATGGTGAAAAGAGACCGACAATTCATTAAAGAGAGATAGGTGTAAAATAATAAGTAAACGAGTTATGCACACACATAATGCTTCGTTGTGTTGCCTGCTTACCGATTTGTTTTGCTTTGTGTACCTACCCAAAATTCCAACAACATAATTTTTTCCCCTCCGCAAACCCCCTGAAAGGCGAAAGTTTGTATGTGTGTGTGTGTGTGTGTGTGTATGTTTGTTACTCCTTCACGCAAAAATTACTAGACGGATTTGGCTGAAATTTGGAATGGAGGTAGATAATATCTTGGATTAGCACATAGGCTACTTTTTATCCCGGAAAATCAAAGAGTTCCCACGGGCTTTCGACAGACCTAAATCCGCGTGGGCGAAGTCGCGGGCATCGGCTAGTTGTAGATATTTATCGATGTTTTAAAATCAAAGGTTGAACTAGGTATTCAAAAATACAAAAGATTTTAATAAAATCCTCACTGCTTCACTGCAACTATTTCTACAACTCTATTTTCATGGCTGACTAAGTAGGTACTCAATATTTCTTGAGGTCGATCTTAGAGATACGGCAGATCATGTGTAGCCTCCTCAGACAAACGTGTATTGATCAAGGCCCCTGTTCTAAGATTAGACGTACACAACTGCTTTTCCCCCAAATTACAGGCGCTTTGTGTATCTACGAGTATTATACTATGACTAGCTGACGCCCGCGACTTCGTCCGCGTGGATTTAGGTTTTTCGAAATCCCGTGGGAACTCTTTGGTTTTCCGGGATAAAAAGTAGCCTATGTGCTAATCCAGGATATTATCTATCTCCATTCTAAATTTCAGCCAAATCCGTCCAGTAGTTTTTGCGTGAAGGAGTAACAAACATACACACACACACACATACAAACTTTCGCCTTTATAATATTAGTGTGAAGTGTGATGATTCTCAAATTTTTACAAGACATCCGATATTCTATAGCGAAACTAATTGTGGTGCAAAAAATCTAAATCACGGTATGATAATCTTCTCTATTGTAAAAATGAAAAAAGCAATCATTTAACACCCTTCCGCTACTTTTCTATTTTCTAAAGATACCATAAAAGAATACCTATAAGTACCTACCTATGGTGTGTAGCAGAAGGCACTCACCATCAAGTGTAATTAATCTTACATTATCGAAAGTTATTCAAGTAAAAACGATTAAGGTGGTATTGTTAAAATAAATAAAGGCGTTATTTTGCACACTCATTATTTACGGTATGCTCCGTTGATCATAATTGAAAAAAATCGGCTAAGTGCGAGTCGGACTCACACGTGAAGGGTTCTGTATCGTCGTACAAGAAATAACACATTTTTTAAATTTCATGTTGGCTATTTTGTGAAAACTCTGTGAAAATTCTCTAACTATTACGGTTCACGAGTAGATACAGCCCGTGACAGACAAACGGTCGGACTGACGGATGGACAGCGGAGGTGCAGGATCCCCTCGTCACCCTTTGACTACGAAACCCTAAAATCGATTAAAGTAGTACCTACTTTGTTAAAAAAAAATTAAGACGTTATTTTGCACACTCATTAATTAGTCCGCTATGCGTTTCATTAATCGTGTAAAAAAATAACTTTATAAAAACCCACAGAGAAAAATATTACTTTGTAGTTTAGAGACACATGGTGTTAGTCATTAGTCGTTACTTATTCCATATGGCAGTTATTATGTAATTGGTTGACGTAACCCTGATTTCTTGGTGCTACGTTTACACAATGATATATTTATAATATGCACATCAATTTTAATAATAAAAATGCATGATGGTAATTATTATACATTTATTATATATTTATAATATGTAAGTAGGTACATCAATTTAATAAAAATGCAATACGTATTGCGTATGCGCATATTGTATGTATGAAATCGGACGAGCAAAAAGAGAAACTAGAAATCAAAGCGTTATGTTCGCCCGACTTCAACATATGTACTCGTACGTAGGTAGGTAGTTGGTATCTTCATAAAATAAATAATTAACGTGTAGAAACAAAAATTATTTTTTACTTTGTAGTGACTTTGGAAGTCTACTATGTATTATACAAGAATAGAATAGGAAGGTTTTTTATTTACTTAAATAAATTTTTACAATTGCGTTTGAATCGTCAAAAGAATCTATCACTGGTAGATTAGAGCTTCAATAGCTCAACCGGTAAAGGAGTGGACTGAAAACCGAAAGGTCGACGGTTCAAACCCCGCCCGTTGCACTATTGTCGTACCTACTCCTAGCACAAGCCTGACGCTTAGTTGGAGAGGAAAGGGGAATATTGGTCATTTAACATGGCTAATATTCTTTTTAAACAAAAAAAAAAGGTATTTAAATGCATAAGTCTACCAAAGATTCTATAGTCTTCACTGCATCTCAAGTCTCAACCTGGGTGTTTTACGCCTTACTAGCTTATCCGGCTTGCCATATTTATAACTAGCTGACGCCCGCGACTTCGTCCGCGTGGATTTAGGTTTTTCGAAATGCCGTGGGAACTCTTTGGTTTTCCGGGATAAAATGTAGCCTATGTGCTAATCCAGGATATTATCTATCTCCATTCCGAATTTCAGCCAAATCTGTCCAGTAGTTTTTGCGTGAAGGAGTAACAAACATACACACACACACACACACACACACACACACACATACAAACTTTCGCCTTTATAATATTAATTAGTGTGATAGTGTGATTCATCGCCATATTCTCAAACTCTCAATCCATGGCCGCTCCACTACTGAGCACGGGTCTCCTCTCAGAATAAGAATAGTCCAGGTCCACTATAGTCCACCGCGCTGGTCAAGTCCGGATTGGCAGACTAGCGTTAAGTACGATCAATTACGAACTTATCTACCAACTCAACTTTTTTTTGGTAATTGTTTAGAACCCATTTATTTCATTCCTAAGTACCTAAGTACCTATTTATTTTTTTACGTGACAAAATAATATAGGTATGGCATTATCTCACTTACCCACACCAACGCTATTTCGGCTCTACTATAATGACTACTACTCTACTATAATTAATTAAAATTTTAAAACTAAGTAATCAAAAGTATCAAAAATCTTAATTACCTCCTTAGCAAGAAGTCACAAAATTGACAAACGTTCTACTAAAACTGTGAAAACGTTTGAAACAGATTCGGTGTTTTGCTCCTTTTACCGGCTTCAGCTACGTGTTCCATTTACCTACAAGACACGATACCCTAGATTTCATAAGACATCTGCCTTAAAGGCAGGCACATTTGTCGTCTCCACAGCCATCAATGCCCTCACTCGACCCAGTAAACCACCAACATCATTCCTCGTTTGTACCAGCTGCAATCTCAAAACTCAAAAGCATACGCGATAAAAATTTCACGACGCCCCCGTAGACTTTGCTACATCTTTTTGAAATCACCGCAACGCTGCCGGTCCTGCCATTTCCAGCACGCTACAAATGTAGACCAAAGACACTCAAAGTTAAACTTTATGTGTTGAAGATAGGGCACACATTATAATAACGGTAGTAACTTAAGGGCTCTCACACTTGAGCCACACGCGATAACCATTATCTAGTGGCAACGTAAATGATATAAAGGCTACCAATAACTGAGTGATAATAAAAATAATATCACAGGCATCTCTAGTGAGCAATTAAATATCACTTGCTTTAACGATAAAGGAAAACATCGTGAGGAAACCTGTATGCCTGCCTACCTATTGTTTTCAAAGATGCGTGAAGTGTAAAAATTTGCCAATCCGCACTTGACTAGCATTGTGGACTATGGCTTAAAACCTTCTAATCCTGAGAAGAGACCCGTACCCCATAGGTAGTTGACTGGCGATGGGTTAATCATGGTGATGATGATAAATCATGTTATAATTAGGTATTTACCACAGCAAAGCGCAAAGCAAGTGACATAAAACAAATTGTGACTAAATCAAAAATCGTGAACACCATAAGTATTAATTACGTCATTTAGTCTTTTTAGAATAGGTTTATCGGGTATTTTATTAGATGAGTGGCTCGTATGCCTGGACCCTAAATTAATATAGCTCTGTATGCTGGCTGGAAGAGCTAAGACTATGAACATTGTATTACGTCATTAACGCGTTTAAACTTTTCAGCACAATTTTTATCAGGCCGTAAGTAAGATGAAGATCGTGGCCCGTATGCCTGGGCCCTAAAACTCATATACCTCTGTATGCTGGCTGGAAGCGCTATCGGCGGAATGGGAGCGAGCGGACATTCGCAGCTCTTTTGAAGAAAATCATGATGCATTAGATGAGTGGCTCGTATGCCTGGACCCTAAATTAATATAGCTCTGTATGCTGTCTGGAAGAGCTAAGACTATGAACATTGTATTACGTCATTAACGCCTTTAGACTTTTACAGCATTACTTTTATCAGGCCATATTTTGTAAGACGAAGATCGTGGCCCGTATGCCTGGATCCTAAAACTCATATACCTCTGTATGCTGGCTGGAAGCGCTATCGGCGGAATGGGAGCGAGCGGACATTCGCAGCTCTTTTGAAGAAAATCATGATGCAATCATTCCAGCGCTATAATTGCGGACAGGAAGGATCTTCAGCATCCAACCTGAAAGGATTTAACATTCAAATATAATTATAACGGTGTTTCATTTACTGGAGCACTCTTCAGGAACGTTCACTTCGCCTCTTTTATTTAAAAACTTCACGGCTTTTTGAAAATTCACTCCGTGGACATCTTTATACAAGTTATAATATAATATAGATGCCAGAAGAATCACCCCGTTATATTAAATGCATTAGATATTTAAACTGACCTGATTTTTAAGAAAAAAGTAAGTAAATAAGAGTAAGCGAATATTTAAATTCTACTATAGGTATTCGCGGTTGCATATTTATGAATGAAATTACTTACTCTCCAAGATACTATATTTTGGTCATAAAAAAAGTCTGGGATGGACAAAGCATTTGGTACAAGTGTAAATTAACAAGTGTAAATAAAAAAATTATAACACCCCCGACAAGTAAAGGTTACAGTAACTAGAAAAGAGCTGATAACTTTCAAACGGCTGAACCGATTTTCGTGGATTATAGCTAAGAACACTCTCGATCAAGCCACCTTTCAAAAAAAAAAACTAAATTAAAACCGGTTCATTTGTTTAGGAGCTACGATGCCACAGACAGATTTACAGATACACAGATACATAGATACACACGTCAAACTTATAACACCCCTCTTTTTGAGTCGGGGGTAAGAAACATACCTACCTACAATGTTTTTATCCAAAATTAAAGTATAACAGAAACCAAATGAAAATTAGAATTAGAGCCTATTAGGATTGTGGCGCCTGAATCAGAAGCTCCCTAGGCCCTATGACTCGTTTAGTCCACCTGTTCGTGGGTCTGCCAATGCTGCGAAAACTTTCCGGGACCATTCCAGCAACCTGGCTTATAAAGGCATTCTTGTTCTAATCAATTTAAAACCTTTGATCTTTTATATCATGAGCACTCTTATTCTGATTTATATAGATGCGTTTCTATTATAAGTGCATACAATATAACTGCGTCACAAATTGATGAGGCCATTAGCCATACGTATGCAATAGAATCAAGCAGTAGTCAAACGATGTCACGGCCGAAGCGCGGAGTTTTATTGTTTTCACGATATTACATAACTATAAGTTTTTCCAGCGACTTCGTATGCGCGAATTCAGGCATTTCTCAAAATCCTTTCTTAGTGGAAGTGTCAGGTACGCTTCCACTAAGACACACATATAAAGAGAACTTACGAAACCTCAAGACCTAGTTAGTAGTTAGATTTTATGTCTTGTTAGTCTAACTAGTGAAGAACTTGCTCAACTACGAATCGTGATGTCCCCGGTTCGAGTCCAGAGTCGATAAAAGAAAAGTTCATGTCTTCTGTTAACAAATTCTTAAGAGCAACCCGGAGTTGGAAAGCTCATGATGATATACCCCAGCGCCACGTAAAGTTGTCACGAAATCTGGAGAGTGATTCAGAACACTTCGATTCGGTTATCATACGATAAGTGATACGAGTATTCTCTTCAGAACATTACGATTCCATAAGTTATCGTACGATAAGATGTAAAATACTAACGTACATCTTTATTTTACACATACAATTAAGAACATTTCGATTCGGTAAGTTATCGTATGATAAGATGTAAAATACTTACATCTTATCGTACGATAACTTACCGAATCGAATCGAATGTTCTTAATCGCCCTGCAGGAGTGCTCGGACGAAAAAATATTTCTTCCGTTATTCGCCGCAGCTCGAGGAACCGCTGGACGTTGAGGTCCAAAGAAGCTTGAATAGCAATCCCGGACCGGATAACGCAATTTTAGGAGAGACCCCACTAGGACCTAGGTATCCCTGAGATTGAGAATCTAAAGCACAAGCGCTACGAGACTTGTGTCCTGCGAGATCCTTTCAAGAAACCTATACTTGTCTATCGATTGAGGTACCTATACTGCAATCAATTAATCTCTCTCAATAGTTTTTATTGATTTAACCTGCTAGATTAACTACCTACTCCATCGAAAATTCTAGGCTTTAAAACAATATGAAACTTACTTATCTTTTTGAAGATAAAGAGCATAGCAAAACATACTGTAACTACCTACATACTTACTGCACAGTTTTCTATAGGTTAGACTGAAATGAAAATGTGTCTGTCTATAGAATTCAACTTTGCTAGTTATCGGAAAGTTGAGAAAAGTTTTATTAAAATCTTTTTTGCTACTGTTATAGTAGGTTTTCTTTTATTGTGTTATTTCTATTCAAAAATTTTGAAACTTTCGAGAATTTGTGTTATTCTCTCGTTATTCGTTTCAATTTTCGATAGCCAGTGCGCCGTGGTCCAAAATAAATACAGCCAAATAATGAATTTAACGAAAAAAGATTTTTGTATTTATATCCAAACTTTTTCAGTGTAAAAAAATTAAACGCACATTCCGCGATATTTATTGATTTTACCTTTGTTCTCCGTTGGTAGGGTGGTAATTAGCCACGGCCAAAGGCTGCAAATTGCTTTTATACATGGCATAATATTGTAATAGGGGTTAAAGTATGAAATTGCCGTTTAAAATGTGCGTAAAAAATGTGCAACATTCGATTATCAACTTTCAGTTGTTTTTTTTATTCAGCTTAGACAATAAAGATGGATACTTCGAAAATTCGTGTGATTTTTGAATACGAGTTCCAACGCGGAACTAACGCGGCAGAATGAATGTCTGGTCCTCCACGCGGACCCTTACAGGTCCCGGGGTAACTGATCAGGGCGATGGCCCTCTTCAGTGGTGGCTACGCCGCCTGCGACTGCGGGCGGGGCACGGGGTTGGACCACTGGTCGGGGAGTCGAGTCCGGGTTGTCATGTCCGGTGGTGGCCGCACGGCAGTGCGATCGAGCCCGCGGGTGTTCGCGAGCGATCGGCTACTGCGGCGGCGTGGGATGTCCGTGAGGCTAACGCCCGCGGCTCGGCGAGGTCGAGCCCGCCGGCGATGTTCCGGCGAGCGCCCGTCAGCCAGCGGCGGGGAAGCAGTGGTGTCTATTCAGGTGGTCAGGTCACGTGGCAGACCTAACTTGTCCGGCGGACGCCGATGGTATGGCGCGATGCCCCGCAGGTGCTGGGCTTGCGCTCCATCAGCGCGCGCGAACATCGAGGTGCTCAGGCGGCGAACGTGGTCGTCGAGGCTCTCCATGCGCAGGTCCCTGGAGATGACCGCGTTCCGTACGAAGCGTGGAGCTCCGGCGATGGTGCGGAGCGCTAGCGACTGCTGCGCCCGCAGCGACTTGCGGTCCGTTTCGCTTAGTAGCGCGTACCAAGCTGGGGCCGCGTAAGTGAGTCGCGTGCGGACGTACGTCTTGTAGACGCACAGCCTCGTACGGAGATGCAGGTGGGACGCCAGCACTGGGCGCAAGAGAGCCCGTGCGGCGCGCGTCTGCGTGACCACGTTCTTCACGTGGGATCGCATCTTGAGTCCCCTATCGATGGTCACCCCCAGGTATTAAGCCGAGGGCGTCCACTCGATGGTCTCTCCTAAGAGCGATACCCGAGGCGGCGGGGCAGTCCGCCCGAAGGATACCGCCTGAGTCTTCGCCACGTTGACCTTCAGCCTCCAGTCATTCAGCCAAGCGGGAAGTGCATCCAGTGCACGCTGCATTTTGATCGCCGCCGCGGCAGAAACAGCTCGCAATATAATTAATGTTGCGTTTGGAGAGGGGACTGCTAATGAACGCACTGTGCGATTTTGGTTTAAACGCTTTCGTGATGGAAACTTAGATTTGAAGAACGAATCACGTGGAAGACCTCCCACACAGGTGAATAACAATGATTTGAAAGAGATGGTGGAAGTCGATCCGAGCCAAACTACCCAGGAATTAGCGGCATGGTTTAACGTTACCTTACCAACAATATTGACTCAATTGCGTCAAATCAATAAAATAAAAAAAATATGAAAAATGGGTGCCTCATGATTTGACTGATCTGCAGAAAGAAACGCGTGTTGAAACTTGCGTTGCCTTGTTGAATCGATACAGAAATGAAGGAATATTGGATCGAATTGTGACATGTGATGAAAAATGGATTCTTTACGATAATCGTAAGCGGAAAATGCAATGGCTGACCCCAGGTCAAACGTCGCAATAGTGTCCTAAAGCAAAGCTTACCAATAAAAAGGTAATGGTAACTGTTTGGTGGTCTCAGCATGGTGTTATTCACTATAGCTTTCTCCGATCTGGTCAAGCAATAACGGCAGATGTCTACTGCGCCGAACTCCGAACAATGATAGCGAAACTAGCAGTGAAACAGCCCCGACTTATGAATCGATCTTCACCATTATTGCTCCATGATAACGCGAGACCTCATACAGCACGAGAAACCGTTTTAACTCTACAGGAACTGCAATTAGAAACCATTCGTCACCCTCCGTATTCGCCAGACCTTGCTCCAACGGACTACCATTTTTTTCGTGATTTGGACAATTTTCTGCGTGATACAAAGTTTTCTTCTCAGGAGGCAGTGCAAAATGCTTTAACACAGTTTGTCGAATCTAGATCACCAGAGTTCTATCGCAAAGGCATAAATGAGCTTCCTATTAGATGGCAGCAATGTATAGATAATAATGGTAATTATTTTGATTAAATAAATATGTTAAATTAAAAAAAAAATGAATTTTTATTTTTCAGTACAAATCGGCAATTTCATACTTTAACCCCTAATATATCAAATCTTTGAAAAGAGCAACCGCTGAGTTTCTTGCTGCTTCTTCTCGGTAGGAAAGGCATTCCGAACCATTGGTAGATGCTTTTGACGATTCAAAAGAACTTGTAAAAGTCTAATTAAAAAAAAAATTGAATTTGAATTTGAATTTGCAGCAAAGAGTAAATGTATATATATGGCTGCAGTCAAGACCAGAGCCAAACTTTTCCCCGTATTGCCTCAGGCGGAAATCGATCCAGCGGCGGCAGTCTTTCCCACTTTCCAGTGTGTTGAGGCGTCGCACCACAATGTTCACTCTGCATGGTATGACGTTGAACCACACCACTGTCCAAGACTCCCCGCCTCGTCTTCGTGTCCCAAGTCGGTACGCGTGAGGTGTGATGCCGCAAGACGTTGCAAGTCTCGTAGCATGGTACATTTTTTTTTTAATCTTTAATTTAAGTAGAGTTTTCCTTTGAGTTCTTCTTCTTCTCTGTGGGCTGGTTTCCGCACTTAAACGTTTCCGTTCCTTTGAGTTGGTTTGTTGGTTATTATTAAAATGAAGGTCAAACCTCATTTGTATACGGGGCGCACCGGGCGCACCGGGAAGCACTCAAACTAGACTCCTCTTATTAGTTCCTTGTATTTATAAATTAAACACACAAACGCGCGCGTTCTGTGTGACTAGAAAGAAGGTATACTTAGTTAGGCACACTGCAATTTACATCTCTAAAAACGTTCTGCCACTAAAGTTAATGTCCATTTACTTTTTACTCCACTACTTCGCAACTTCGTTCACCGTCGTCGAGTTAAAAAACCAGTAAAGGAAAGGGAGAAACAAACGGCTAAATCCTACTTAGCCGAAGCGAGCTAATTAATTAGCTTTTTGTAAGCCGCGATAACGCAAAGTGCTAACTCCACAAAACTGCAGCGAGCCTAGGACAGTTTGGAGTTGGCAATTACGGCGATTCGCATGCGGACAACTGATTACTGAATCCACTGAAAACAGTAGCTCAATCAATCTAAAAATTAGTCGTATTGTTTAAGACTTAAGGTTTAAATTAGAAATAGAAAGACGCTAAAACCCTAAGATGTGTGAGTATTTGCTTGGAAAGAAAAAATGTATCTGGGGTTGAATCTTTTACGAATCAGCTACCGAAATTGTTGTAATAGCACCATAAAGCTTTCTTCATCATCATCATCATCAGCCTGTGGACTTTGAGCCTTTGAATATAAAGCTTTGGTCTTACAAAATTTCATTACGTTAGCTTTATATTTAGGGCATGGTTTACATACTAGAACTAGAAATGGCAAGTGGAGGTGATAGCAGTAAACACATAGGTACTAGTATGTGTTTGCCCCCTAATTGACCAAGCATAACGTTACATTACAGTAAGAGAGCCAGTTGAAATTTTTGACGTGTTTATTTGGTTTGTCCTTCTTTCAGCAAGAGACCAATTAACGAATTGATTTTTGCATGGAAAGGTATAGTTACGACGAAATCTAGTTTCTACTAACAATCCTGTTACAACATAATAATATTAATAGGTACCTAACGGCTAACCCACATCAGTACAACTCAAACATCATCAACAAAACAAGCATCCTTAGTAAACAACAAGAAACTGCATATAACCAACTCTTTATGTCACTTTGAGGGGGTTGTAATGTTTATACCTAATGGGGGTTTTGTTATCGTTTCATTATTGAAGACATGTTACCCCAAATACCAAAATAAGTGTTAAGCCCTTAGTATAATTTTTATTGCAAGATAGGCTTGCGCTTGGCGACAATCATGCTTCATCATCATCAGCCTGTGGACGTCTACTGTTGGACATAGGCCTTCCCTAAAAGCTACCACACCCGACCCTCAGCCTTCCTCATCCGCCGCCACTTCCCGCCAGCCGCTGTATATCGTCGGTCCATGGTGCTGGGGGGCGTCCCACACTACGCTTGCTTAAACGCGGTCTCCACTCAAGGACTTTCTAAGCAATGACGGGGTCTACGCGGGTGGATTGGATCAGGGAGAAAGCGTGAATGTTGTGTAGACCACATGGATGCCAACATTCACGCTTTCTCCCTGTTCTGAGGTGGAATGGTGAAGGTCCTGAACTTCTCACACATTCTTCAAAGTAAGTATATGCGATAGAAGACCGACAAGCAGGCAACATTGCGTCGTCAGTGCTGTTAGCTGAGCAAGTGGAATCATGGTTAATTAATGTACCTATCCTTCGATCGCGGCGATCTATTGAATCTAATGCGTCCAGTTGGTACCTGGTAGAGCCAATCCGATATTTGTCAATTTCGGATTGACTCTACCATTACCTACCAGTACCAGTACAAGTAGTACAGTACCAGTTGGCATGGAGTACAGGTGCTACTGACTGAATCTTAGCCTAATAAAGAAGCCCTTTGAGATACAGTTCCACGGTATGTCTACTTGTATTGTGTGACGTGGGATTTAAAAAAACAATTTGTACAAGAGTCAATAGTTATAAAAATAAATACATCAATATGTCGGTATATTTCTCCAATTGTTGCAAAATAAAATTGCCTTTTATGTAATAGTGCAGTTTTAAGATTTTTTTTTTGAAAATCTTATTGTTCTACTGATTTAGTTTTTCAGTAGAACGGGTTACCAGTATCTGTAGTAGTTGTTGTAGCCGGAGTAGTTAAGGTAGTTAGTACTGTTGTAGAGGTCGTAGTGGTTTCTGTTGTACCAGGGGTAGATTCTGTAGTACTTGTAGTAGATTTTGTAGTACTTGTAGTAGATTCTGTAGAACTTGTAGTAGATTCTGTAGTACTTGTAGTAGATTCTGTAGAACTTGTAGTAGAATCTGTAGTACTTGTAGTAGATTCTGTAGTAATGGTTGAAGATTCCGTTGTACTGGTGGTAGGTTCTGTTGTACTCGCAGTAGATTCTGTCGAACTCGTAGTTGATTCTGTAGTAATCGTAGTAGCTTTTGTAGTACTCGTTGGAACTTCTGTAGTACTACTAGTAGTAGTTTCTGTCATACTAGTAGAGTTTTCAGTTATACTTGTAGATTCTGTTGTAGTTAATGGAATAGATTCAGGTGACGTTATTCTAGATTGTTTTGTAGCTTCTAAAATCGTTTCCGTGTCAGTGGACAATGTAGATGATGAAATAATAGGCGTTTCAGTGGCTAGTTCTGTAGTCAAATCTTGCTTAGCAGGCACTGCTAATTTATTACTGTATGATTTTGTAGATCTTCTCAAAGTATCATCAGCTATTGTAGATGATTCAACGATGTTCACACCTTTCGTTGAAGACATTTTGGTGTTTAATAAATCTGTAGAGATTTCTGTACTTCTACTAGGTATCACAGTAGTAATTTCAACTTTGTCTATTAAGTTTCTATTAGTTCTTGGAGACGTTTCTACAACAATTACCTTCGGTATAATTTTTGCTATTTTAGATTTTGTTTCAGTGTTTGAGCTTTTTAAAATTGTAGTAGCAGTGTAGAATATTTTTACTTTAGCGTTCTTCGCTTTTACTTTATTCACATTGTCTTTTTCCTTCTTCTTGTTTACTTTAATAGACAAGGACAGTGGTTTTCTCGTTCGATCTTTACGAGATGATTTGGTATACTTATCGAACTGTGGTACTAAAGTGCGTACCCGTGTTTCCATAATCCGCTTGATTAAGTTTATCGGCAACCAATGGCCGGGGAAACCGGATTCCACCGGATTATCGACGTAAGCCAATCTGTTGATCGGATCGGGCCATTTTGTGGTACACTTACAGACTGACATTGCACAAGCTATGCTCATTAGTAAAGTTAGACGCACTGTAATGAAAAATCATAATACTTTAAACATCGATGTATATAAAGCTTTGGTTATTAACACGATAATACGATTTGCTTATTAAGACGATAAAAAGCCATTTTTAAAATTGTCTGTCTGTTTATTTTCAAAACAGCTGACTTTTGGACACAGGTAGAGGACTACCCCATACACAAGTAATATTTTAGGCGGCTGTTTATCCAACGGAAACAAAAATTTAATAGGGATTAAAAACGAATTAAATACGTACTTATCAATGTAAAAGCTGTGATAGCCTAGTGGTTAGGACGTGCACTAATCGGAGGTCGGGGGTACGATCCCGGGTGCGCACCTGTAACTTTTCGGAGTAACGTGCGTTTCAAGTAATTAAATATCATTTGCATTAACGGTGAAGGAAAGCGTTCTCAAAGGTGTGTGAAGTCTGAAAATCCGCACTTGGCCAGTGTGATAGATTATAGCCAAAACCCTTCTCACTCTAAGAGGAGAGCCGTGCTCTGTAGTGAGCCGGCTATCGGTTGATCATGATGATGATGAATAATAATTGAATACTTACAAGTCAGTAAAAATGTTATCATATTTACTTTTCGTTAAAACATTTTTAAACATATTGCAATTTGTGTTTTCTTTCAATCTGTACGATTTTTAAAATATGAAGTAGGTATCCGATATTACCATAAATATTGGAAACTTTTTTGGTTCTATTACTTTCAGGTAAAATAGTTCATGCGTAAAATTGCTTTTATAGTTGAATGACTTTATGACTGTACTAGACGGTATGATAAGTTTTATTGTAATAATATTATGTTCGTCAGCAAACTAAACATTTTAGGCTGCGAAGATGACTCCAACAGATAAAACATTAGGTATTATTAGTTAGTAGCGAATATCTATACCTAATAAATAAAATTGAAGTGTTGTATCTGTTTGAACGAGCTAATCTTCGGAATGGCTAAACCTATTTTGACGGGACTTTCACAGTCAAGTAGAGGACTAACCAAGGAGTAACATAGGCTACTTTTTTAACCAAATTTGAAAAATGGAGTTGTGTTTTTCTACCAATGTACACTGATATCTCCGAGATTTCTGAACCAATTTGCGTAATTTTTTTTTAAAATCTTTAAGGGAACTTTGCGACATAGTTCCATAAAAAAATTGGATTCTAACTCCTCAATCTTGATGCTGCAGGGCATTTGACCATTCCACGCGGGCGAAGCTGCGGGCTTCATCTAGTTATTATTATTTTTAACCGACTTCTAAAAAGGAGAAGGTTCTCAATTTGTCGCAATCTCTATTTTTATTTATGTCAGTTTAAAAAACGTACGTGGAAAAAGATGCAAGTTTATGGCAAAAACATTTAACGCCGCATACAGCATAAAATACCCACGTTAGTGCTTTTTTTAAAAAAATTCGTGTGGATGTGGTTTATGGGTTTTGCATGGCAGGGCAAAATCTTTACTATATTAACAACTAAAAAGAGAATTTTCAAACTAAAATCTCACAGATAAATTAAGTTTTTTTTTTATTAAATCTAACAGTAACAAATTTGTATGTATTAATAACATAAATCTAATTATTTCCCCCATTTCTTGGAAACATCTATGTATTCTCCATCAGGGGAGTCGTAGTTCTTGATTGGCGGTGTGGCGTACGTACCGATGAATGAAGATGGGACCAGTTGTAGATCGGGCTGAAACAAGAATAAGAATATTAAGAGTAAATTTTTCCTGCGCCATCATACTCTCGGGGTTGGCAAGTGTTTTTAAAAAAAAAAACAGTTTTAAACGCATTCTTAATCCCATTTTAACCAGAATGTTTTACAGTTGAAAAAAAAGGTTTTTTTGCCAACCCTGTGTATTTCTCATTGCTGAGGACCCTGAGGGTCATGACTCAAATAAAATAAATGAATAATTGAATAAGATACACACCATAATAGCCTCATTATAAAGTTCCTCGGATTCTTCATACAACATATCTAGTGCTCTCCTCTGTGCTGACATTATTCTATCTATCTGAGCCACGTTGGTCATATACTCCTGCTTCTTGTACCGGGTCCACTCTTTCAGAAGTAATGCTCGAGCCTCTGTTTCTTCTGCTGACAATATTACTGCAGGCCTTTTACGCTTTCTATAATAAACCAACAAAACAAAAATTCATCATCATCATCACCATCAATCAGCAACCCATTGCCGGCCCACTACCTGAGCACGGGTCTCCTCTCAGAATGAGAAGGGAATCGAATATTAAATTAAATATATTTTGTTATTTGTTTAAAACTAGATGGTGCCTGTGACTTGCTCCATGTGAAATTAGGTTTTTAAATCCCCTTGGGTACTCTTTGATTTTCTGGGATAAAAATGGATGTCCATATCATCTTAATTCCATCATGGAGATGCAAGCTATCTCTTTGCCAAACAGGTAGATGATATCTATTCTAACTTTGATTTTCCATGTTAAAAATATTGTATTCAGCTGAGACTAAAACTTTGGTTATTATGTATTATGTAATTTTAAACTACCTTGGATGTAATGTCCAATCAGTTAGTTTGATAATAGAAGACAAGTCAGACAAAATCTACAAAAACTAATTTTGTTTGCATTTGCTTCATTAGAGATTTTGCATACACAGCTTTTTTATTATAAGCAGTCCTTGCTGTTATAGTAATAATAAAAAATAAAAATGTTACCCCATTTGATCCATAAGGTGCAGAGGTGGTTCAATCTCTTCAATTGGTTTCAACTGTCTAGCATTTTTCTGCAATTTTCTGATTTGCTTTTCTAATTTTTTCCTCCTCCTGTCTTCCCTAGCCTTTATAATAGCTGGATCTACTTTCTTCTTCTTTTTGAGTGGTTCTGCCCTGTAATATTATAAAATAATAATAGTAAAGAATGTTATATGTAAAAATATTAATAATAAACCTTTGTCAGCAGAAGACACTGAAATGGGCAAGTGCGCTGAAAGAGACGTATAATACAAATCATACAAAATGACAGATATTTACTGTGCAGATTTAAAGCGTCACACTGAGTGACACAATATAGAGAATTAAAATAGATATTTTGTGTTAAATTGTCTTGACATGTTGACACTAGTTGACAGATGTCTCACTAACATTAAAAAGTATAATAGTATACAGACGAACATCAAAAATGGGTTGGCAATCACAAATCCAGCTTGTATTAGGAGTTCAGTGGCAGAAGGTATTAAGAAAGTTTTCATGTTTACTTAATAATAGAAATCTTAGTGATAAGATGTAGGAGAATTTTCGGACGATTATTTTACCCAATTTCACAAGTAGAAGGAAAGAAAATACTTAAAATCAATCAAATAGTGTGCAGACTACTTACAAAGCGGCAGCCTAGTACAAGTATAGCCTATATCCTATAAGACTTAGACTTTTTATCCTAGAATTATAATTTTGCTTAGCTGTAACTGGTTAAAGCTCAACTAGAGTTACTACTTCAATAAAAATATAACCTTACCATAGTTGATCTGTGATCCTAAACTGTACAATAGCAGAACTGCTAATATGCCTTGTATTCAATGGCACTTTCGAAACTGAACTTATCGTCAATCTGAAAAGGAGTTAAATTGTATTTTACTCGATAAAAATATATCTTTGATTTACATGAATCCTAGGTTAGTTTACCTCGAAAGTTGTTTCAATATTTGTAAGTTAAACATCTTGTGGTTAATTTGTGTATGTTAGATTTACCAATGATGACACACTTTGTAACCCCTCAGTGGGGTCCCCACTTGGGTTTTAAATATTTTAACACCACAAAAATGAAAATAATATTCCAGTTCTGGAAAAAATTCAATGATTTCAATTCAATTTTCAAATTTCAATGTAAATCATCACAGACCAATCATAAATGTCAATGTCAACACTGACAGTGACAGTATGAAACCATAGACAACATAGACAATATAACCATAGACAGAGCAAATCATATGCCCAACGTTCCTTTACACTCAATTTTTTTTAAACTTATAATGATTATTTCAGAATAATTCGAGTAATGCCCGGCTTGCGTTGCAAATTGCATTCGCGTCTATCGCGGAACCTATTGTACGGTTATGGTACCGTCAGAGCTTCTCGCAAGTCCCAACAACAACTGAACAAAAATAAGATGAACGATGCGGTGAGGAACTTACGGACTCACAGTTTTTGGCGAACTATAATAGCCTAAACCTTTCTCATTCTGAGAGGAGACGTAGTGACTAATCATGATGACGATGATGATGATGAAGTTTTAGAAAAATTCTATTGAACTTCCTAGTATACGTAAAGAATATTTTACCACCATCTATACCATGTTAGCGCATCTAGGTAGTTAACTAGATCTTGTACCTATTACCTAGGTATTTATTACTGCCTACCCCTTGGCCTTTCATCATCATATTAATTAAGTACTTTATTTACAAACACAAGACAGAATTATTTAGTTCTAGGTTCTAAATTAATGAGCCTTACATGCCTTAATAACTTTCATCATTATAAGATTAACGATCTCTATGTAAGATAGCTGTTTATTTTCCTCCATCGTTACAGTTACCTAGTAATAAGCATGTAATAAGACATTTAAGTGGAATAATACCTATTTGTATTCATAGTAGAACACGATCCATATCATCAGGTTCTTTTAAAAATACTTAATTTGAATATTATATTATTATTATTCTAGGTACAGGTCAAGGTGTGGGCGATTAAAACGTACTTACTTCATACTTGGTTTGACGATTTATGTAGGTAACTACCTAGGTATGTTTGTAAATAATATGTTGTACCTATGATCAGGTTCTACTTACCTACTATTTTATGTAACTACCTACAATCAGCAAATAAATGATTTGAATTGATTACATAACTACTTAAAAACGTACATAACTAACTCCGAAAAGTTAGGTGTGTGGGCCCAGATTTTAATTTATTTACTTAGATCAGAAGTAACTAGGTAGGTAAGCACTCCTAAAGTACATAGCTAGTACAGTACCAAACCTACATTGTACAAAGAAAGCGTAGAGCTCAGAAAAGGAACAAGGTAACCTAACCTAGGTATTTTAAGATACAGGAGATACAGGACCTAGGATTTTAAGAGACAGTACAAAGGACTTAGGATACGAAAACACAATTTAAACATACGAAACCATAGCAACACAATCAAGTATTCATGGATTACAAAAAGCTGCCCGAGGAACTATAAAATGCAAATTCTCTCATTACAAACAAAACTGAGGTTTACCCTATCCTCATAGTGAGCAATATTTGTGCTCATCTCATTCTTTACCAAGAAACGGCGGCATTGAAATGTGCCAACAAAAAAAACCGTTTAAAATCAAACATCAGAAAATATTCTCAATAAGTACATCCTTATAGGCAAAGTGAGTTTGTGTATTTTAAAAACTTAATACCAAAATGGGTTCATCAAACTTTACAAGTACAATCGTAAGTGAGGATAATATAACTGTGTTCAATCAAAGTGAAGTGATTGTTGATTTATTCGATTTCAAGATCCATGAGAATAAACAATTCGTTGTTTACACAGTGGTGGCGTACATATTCGGTACAATCATATTTCTAAGCAACTTGACCGTAGTCATATCCAGTGGACTTATCTTAAAAAAAGGTAGGTCTAAAGCTTAAATTAAAGCTAATAGTTAAGTAAATATGTTTCAGAGGCGTATAACAAAGAAGTAAGTATGTTAAATGTTTGAATGTAAGGGACAATCTCCGGAACTAATGACCCAGTTCTGAAAAACCTTTCACTGATAAGTGATAGATAGCTAAATACATTAATTTCGAGTGCTTTAAAATATATCACGTGGACGAAATCGCGCGCAATAACTAGTGTAGGTAATATAATTTTTAGACCTATCATATTACTTAAAAAAGCTAGGTTCATTGGAGAATTAAATTATTGTAATGTCATAGAAGTACCTACGTAAATCAAAAATAACGGTATACTTACCCAGGTGTTGAACTTCATAGACGAATACGTCGAGATACTACGAAATTCGTCTATTGAATATCAATAGACGATTATTAACGCCTAGGTAACGTTAAAGGTTACAACATTTACCTAATTATGATTTTCTATGAAGTACCTAGGTATCCATATAAAGGCTTTTCCTAAGTGCTAACTTGATAATGTTTATACGCGCTAATACTAAGTATGACCAAATAGGTAGACGGCAAGGCAGACTCTATTAGGTATGCACACGTTTATCTTACTTACGTAAATAAATCCGAGAGGTCCATAGTCTCTACAAGAACCACAATATAAACACATAAAACGTTTTAAAACGAACGAGAACAAAAATACATACAAGCTAGGTAAGTATCGGATTAGTAAAATTTAAATGTTTTACGCAAACCTCTGTATAAGAAATTTAAAAAAAAACTTATTTATGTATATAAGTGTATATTTTGATAGCATTGAAATAAGACTAAGACTAATCGAATAATTTTGGTAAAATCTGAAAAAGACGTTAAAAAACGTAATGGCATATTTTAAATCAAATCATTCAAAAAGAAACCGTCGAATTTCTTGCTGGTTTTTCAAGGTAAGAAGGGCATTTCGAACCATGGTGATGAAATCATTTCACAACGGATGAATACGGCTGAATATATTTTTGCAGGTCAAAAACTGAAGAGTACCTATTTGCTGCTTGGTAACGTTTCCCTCGCTGATACTATAATTGGAATTTCAATTATATTTGGAGTTAGCATCGAAGACCTCATGAGCAGCAGTCGACTGTGCGTATTCCAAATTGGTGAGTTATATTTTAAACATGACGGCACAGGTCCTAAAGAAGAAATAGCTATTCAAAAAATATATGCAACAAATAATAAACACGCAAAAAATATAATATATGAATAGGTAGTTACAAAAGAAAAGGCAAATGCATCAAATGCAATAATTCTAACTGTAGGTAGGTACAAGACGAAATTCTTACTACCTACCTAGGTGCCTATAATTGCCTTCTCATATTTTGTCTATGTATTGTTAAATTCGTTTTTATATATACTTACGTTTATGAACCTCATGATGCAGAAGTAATAGGTACATAGTTACAACTATAAGACAACTATTTAATTGAGACATTAATTTACGTAAGTACTTGTATAGTTTAGTATATTGGAACAGATATTTTCATCTATGACTTGAATAACTTGGTAATGATTTTGTAAAATATGTTATGTATTCTATAAACTTCAACAGGTATGATAGTCTGTCCAGCCATGGTGTCAATATTTAGCGTGGGTCTCATCGCCGTCGATCGCTACATTTACATTTTACACGGACTCTACTACCAGAGATGGTTCAACACTGCCAAAGTCAGAATTGGTATCCTTTGCATATGGTTAATCGGTGGGTTGATTTTCAATAATCTATCCTGATACAGATTGGCTATTGTCAATAGTCAACTATTAAGGGTTACAATACTATACTTTTTTGTTACAGGTATAACACTCGGATTCTTGCCCGCCAGTGGTTGGGTCAACAGGGAATTGGGAAATTCACGATGCTTTTACGTCTCTCTTTTTCCTGGAACATTGATCCTCCTCAATTCACTGCTCAGTATAATCCCTATTATACTTGTTGGTGTACTATACTCTATAATACTAGTTCGAGCTTTGAAAAACGTGAAACAAATAAACGCTGCTGTAAAAACTGTCGAAGTTAATGCAAACTCAAAACCTGAGCTAAGAATATACAGGGGCAATACAAACGCGAAGAAGAATATACAATCAGTTAAATTCCCCACCAAAACCAACAATGGCAAACTTAAAAGAAGTGTATCTTTTAGTGGCAGTTGCATAAATAGCAAAGATAAATCTGAAAATAATCAATTCAGTCATAAGTCTAAAAGCATTGATGAGTTGAATGATAACAAAGAAGATTCTAGCAAATTAGAAAATAAAAAATCTCGAAACAGTGTCCCGGATAGTGAATCTAATTTTAGTATCTGCACTATTACCTCAAGCGTACCAGACAATCAGGATCAGGTATTCATGAAAAAAGAATCGAGGAAGAAAGAGACGAGAAATATCGAAAATGGAAAGCATAAAAATAAATCGAAGGTCAAAGAGCCTAACAAATGGCGAGCCATAACTGTAGTGATGCTAACTTTAGGCAGTTTTATATTTACTTGGATGCCATTCTTCATTACTGCGATCTTTTTTGTGTTTTGCCAAGAGAAACTAACAAATCCACAGTGTATGCACCTTCGAATTATGCTTAGTGGGCCGATTGCGACGTTAGCTTTTCTGAACAGTATTCTCAATCCATTAATTTATGCCTGGTGGCACAAAGGCTTTCAAAGAAGTATAAGATCTTACTTTCAAAGATATTTGTTTAAATTTTTTCGAAAAGATGGGCTTCAATAAGTCATTATGCAGGACACCTCAAGATAATTACCTAACTATTATTATTGTTATGATCTACTCTCATGGCTCTCATACTTTGTTATAGATACAACGTACAAGTATTATTTTTTAAGTCTAATAGGAATGATTTATGTGTTCAATTGTTTTTAAAATAAATAAAAGTTGATTAACTATTGCAGTTATGATTATTTTCCTGATACATCTTCCAATAGGTAGGTTAGGTGCCCAATTATAGACTAGGTAGCTATACCTTGAACAATTTCAAATAATAAATAGCCATGATGATAAAAAGCAATTCTGAGCAATATAATTTCAAATTGTTGTTATAAAATGATGAGATAAGTGTATCTTTAATCTAAACCACCAGTGGGTGGTTTAGATTAAAGGAAGCAAATAACGTGCTATAAACTATATCTTAATAAAAAAAGAAGCTGAAATTTATAGGAATCTAGTTATAGATAAAAGGGACGTGCTTTACACTTCTACAGCATTCTTGATAGCATCTCAAACATAGGTAGGTACATGGACAATCGAAAAGTTAAAGACGTACTCTACTGAATAGATTACAATATCTTTAAAAACAACATCTAAGAATATAAAAATGTAAATTGAATAATAAGTAATTTAGATTAGGTTAATCCTTTTTATAGGTGCCGATTGATTAGCAAAGATAAAAATTATATCGGTAGCGGTAAACGATAGGTGGTGGTCGAAAGATAGCCTATCTTTCGACCACCACCTATCGTTTACCGCTACCGTTTACCGCTATCTTAGATAGGTCACTGTAGTAAAATGATCCGGCTGCTTGCCCTCGTGTTTCTGCTCGCGGTGGCAATTGAGGCTCGCCATGAAAAATATGAAGGGTAAGTTGAGCCCACACCAAATTCTTTGTTAAAAATTCCTTTCCATTTTAAAGCATGATTAAGAATAATTTAACTATTCTTGTGTTTTTAAGCCACCACTTGTACCGCATATGGGGTCAATCAGAGCAGATTGGGTACTTGGAAGCATATTTGGACCTACTATCAGTGACGCCGGCTCAAAGAGCAGAATCCAGGAAGCTTGAAGCCTTGGTCAGGCTGTCGCCAGAGGAAAGAGTGGAATGGTTGCAATACTTTGATGAAAACCAAATGGGCTATAAAATAATCTCCGACAACCTGGCACAGTAAGTTTATTCGAACTTTATGCAGGTATGCGACTAATATTTGCTTTCCTGATAGGATCTGATAGATTGTTCTTGACAGGATACTTCGGGCTGAAGAATCTGAAGTTGGCAGAGCAAAAAATCTTACCAACCCAAACAGCACAATTACCTGGGATACGTATTATAATACGGAAGCGGTTTGTTGAACAAGTTTTTCATCATTATAGTATGTACCTACCTATATACCTCTGAAAGTTGACAAAGACTTACAAAACTTTTTTAGATTAACAAATACATCGATGAAATTGGCGCTAAGTATCCTAACCTGGTTACGGTTATCAACGCTGGTCTAAGTTACGAAGGTCGTCAAATCAAATACGTGCGGATATCGACAACACGATTCGAAAACTTACGCAAACCTGTCATCTTTATTGACTCTGCTGTACATGCCAGAGAATGGGTCACAGCACCGGTTGCTTTGTACTTGATCCAGCAGCTAGTTGAAGGTGCTGATAAGGAATTGGCGGATCGTGTCGACTGGATCATCATACCCATGTCTAATCCAGATGGTTACGAGTACTCCATTAATGAGGTGAACTATGTTTTTTTAGTCCCAAGCTAGGATGTCTCCAATTATTATAGTTTCTAATTGTTATAGCCTCTATAGCTCAACGTTTAAGGAGTAGACTAAAATCCGAAAGGTCGGCAGTTCAAATCCCACCATTTGCACTATTGTCGTACCCACTCCTAGCACAAGCTTTACGCTTAGTTGGAGGGGAAAGGGGAATATAAGTCATGACAAACATGACTTAAAAAAAAAAAATACTAGAGGATACCCGCGGCTTCGCCCCCGTGGATTTCGGTTTTTTTTTAAATCCCGTAGGAACTCTTCAATTTTCTGGGATAAAAAGTAGCCTATGTCTTTAACCGAGATGTATCCCAAGTCTGTACCCATTAAAATTGGTTCAGTGGTTTGGCCGTGAAAACGTAGCAGACAGACAGACAGACAGGCAGACAAAAATTTTAAAAACAGTTTTTTTTTTTATTTTTTTTTATTTTTTTTTTACAAAATATATACAAATAAAAGCTTAACTAAAACACCGAAAAAACCACAGAGGTTTGTCCTCGGTGCCTAGCCTAGTTATGCAGGTACCGTTCAAATAACCATATTAGCTAAGTCGTTATTTCGAAATTACAGACAGGCATTCAAGTTTATTTATTAGCATAGATATAGATAGTTATTTAGGTATTATCTCATAAATATTTTTCATAGGATCGCATGTGGCGCAAAACTCGCTCCAGGTCTCACGAGGGTGCTGACAAATGTCCCGGTGTCGACGGCAATCGTAACTTCGACCACCATTGGGGTACGAGGCCTGGCGCCGCAGATCCCTGTTCAATCATTTACGAAGGACCGTCACCTTTTTCTGAACCAGAGATTCGTGTGATAAGGGATGCCGTATTGTCAAATTTGGAACGTACCGCACTTTCCATCTCCCTCCACAGCTTTGGTAACATGTTCCTGTATGCTTGGGGAAATAATGGTTTGTATTTTTTATTTGCTACGTCATGGTTTTATATAAAATCTTTCTGTCACCTCATTTTTGGTCGCTTCTAAGACTATGACGAGATTACAAGGTCTTTCCGTTTGGTGAATCAAAGATACTTACTTCAGCGTTTTCGAATTGAGGACATTCAATGAACAAGTTCAGACCTAGTTTTAATCTGGGCCAAATCTGTGGAAACATATTGAAATCTATGTTCATTTTTATTATTTAAAGACCTAACTTAAAATACCTACCATTCGGAAGAATGAATCCAGATACGCAAAAATATTGAGTCTCCTTGAACAATGTTTCACTGATATTCAATGTTTGGAGCCTCAATAGCTCAACGGTTGAGGAGCGGACTGAATTTCGAAAGGTCGTTGGTTCAAACCTCACCCGTTGCACTATTATCGTACCTACTCCTAACACAGCTTTGCGCTTAGTTGGAGGGGAAAGGGGAATATTAGTCATGATTAGCTTGGCTAATAATCTTTAAAAAAATTGCAAGTTGCAAAAGTCCCTTACAGATTTACGCCCCCATAAACCTTTTAAAAAACCTTTTAACTTACAGGATCACTTCCATCAAACGCCCTATATCTCAACCTTGCTGGTGTTCAGATGGCTACTGCAATTGACAAGCTAAAGCTGGACAAAGCGCGGAACTATACCGTTGGTAACGCTGCCAAGGTTTTGTATTACACATCTGGTACCTCACGCGACTGGACTCGTGCTGTTGGAATCCCTCTTACATACACCATGGAGCTACCCGGCTATGATTACGGATTCTTGGTCCCACCAAAATATATCGAACAGATTGTTACCGAATCTTGGGCTGGATTCGTTGCGGGCGCCCGATTTGTGTTGTCGCGCCGATAAGTTATTCCTTTGGATAGGAATCAAAAGTAATAAATACTGAAGTCTTGTAAACTGTTTTTCTTTTACTTGAAACGTGTGTACCTACCTACTGTTTACCTAGGTAACCATAACATCAGGCATTGTTCCTAGAAAATAAACAACACGAGTTTCCCGAATTTAGGTCGTAAGTAATGCTGTTAGGACAACTATTTCTTTCGCGGATCTTTGTACTAAATGAGTAAAATTACTGTTGCAAATAAAATAAATAAATAAAATGAATGAATTCATTCAATTCAGATATCAATTTTGCCTAAATTTAAAAATTAAAGGTAAAGTATTCGGGTCGGTCTCAGCTTAGATTAAGGAACGTGTAAGGGATCTAATTAGGTACTTACTATCAGTATTTTGATGGGCAAAACCAAACCACTCACTCTACAGATCTAGCTGATGCCCGCGACTTCGTTCGCGTGGATGTAGTTTTTAAAAATCCCGTGGGAACTCTTTGATTTTCCGGGATAAAAAATAGCCTATGTGCTAATCCAGAGTATAATCTATCTCCATTCTAAATTTCAGCCCAATCCGTCCAGTAGTTTTTGCGTGAAAGAGTAACAAACATACACACACACACACACACACACACATACAAACTTTCTCCTTTATAATATTATAGTGTGATGTAGCCTAGCCGGTAGGTCTCGCAGGAGTTTAGAATTAACTAACATCAACAACATTGTATTGTCAAAGCATACTATGCAGCTGTTACATAAAGTACAGGCTATTCTGTTGTCTTGCGGCATTTCTTGCAGTGATTTCTAGATCAACGCATATTATAATAAAGTAATAATATGAAATTCAGTAATTATTTAATGTTGTGTTTGTGCAGTTTCATTCAGGATTCTAATGAAGTTATATTTCAAAGATCTATCGAAGCAATAGGAGTTTCATATTATAAGATTTCATTTAGATTAGGAACTTGTCAGGGTAAGTAGATATAATTTTTTCCTTATCCAAAGTAGGAGCACTGTAAATACTTAACTACTTACACTACGCGAAGAACACAGGTTCAACGCGTAGAGGTTATCCGAGAGATGGTAAAATAAATCATGTAATCAGCGTGATTGCTATATCATAACATCGAATTATCCGGTTCACGATCTAAACACCAAAACTTATATGCAATAATCTTACCGAATCTCAGAGGGAGACTGAACCAAAAATAAAATATAATCACTAGACTGAACTAAAAACCTTAAAAACACCCGTATTTATCCAAGGATCCAAGTTCACTTATGTTGACCTCCTAACAACGGATCGTTGACATCGAATGAGCCAAATATCGATTTTAAAAAAACTACCTTCATTAGATAATTAATTAATTAATAAATAAAAAATTGCCTGGGAAAACTGAAAACAGCCGTACCTACTGCAAATGCCGAATTATGTAGGTACAGCTACATATTTTATTATTAGTAGGTACTTAGGTATAATACCTATTCAGATATGCAGCGACGGAATTCTTCTCTTGCGACAACTTTGTCTTCTTTCAGTTCTATAATAAATTTTATTAGAAGTTACAAATATTTACGTAGGTTATTATTAGAATTTTGCCTTTTATAGAGTCGAGATTTAATAATATCTTTTTTTTTTATAGAAACTCTCCTGTTTTCCGAAAACAAAGCGTGGCCTACCGCTCGAATGAACAGAATATTGGATATTTATTACAAAAGCGAAATAAGTGAGTGTAGTTAATACATTTTTGGTTTTGCGCATACATAGGTGTACTTAGGTTTTACCAAAATAAAGCTAGCCCAATCACAATGATCATGTGCAATAGCACCTGCCTGTCTTTTGGTCGGCATGTTATGCATACTAAAGTATTGTGTGTTTTACAGATGAGTTAGCTGTATCGAGTGTGGAAATTAAACTAGTAATAAACAACACAGATTGTGTTGGCACTTCGAAGCGTGGCGTTGGCTTTCCTGAATTTTCAGCTACTATATTTTTTTCAACGAACATGGCTGCTATATTTTATTCTCTTAAGATTTATACCTGCAACCAAGCTTTTGACACAGATTTGGTAGTTAATGATGAGAACCTTAATTTATCCGTCATACCTGCAGAAGAAAATGAAGATGAAGATTAATCCAAATAACTAAACTAGCGGCACGCTATGATGGCCGGTTTGACGTTTGTCCGCTCATGAAGTTCCGTATTAATTGATAACGACTTTGAAGGAAATAATTGTATTACTTTATTGACGATAGTGATGCGCAGAGATTCATAAATTTTATCGAATGTAGTTTTAGGTTTAGGACTCAAAATTTATTTATTAAATTGATTTCTTAAATGTATACAAGTGTAGAAAAATCAGTTTGCACCATTTAAGGGGTGAATGTACTTGTGAATATGAACAATTTTCACTATGTGGACAAACCTCTGAAATCGCAAAAAAATATCAATAAATTTTTAAAAATGGAATCTAATACGATCGTCACATAGGATCGCTGGCTAGCACAACTACTACCTCCGGCAAACTCGCGTCAATGCTCAATGCAAAACAAAGCAGTTTCGAATTGACGTTGCTTCGAAAAGTATAAACTGTCAGTGCAATGCGATTGTGATATAGTTTTGACCTGGCTTTGGATTTCAAATATTGATACTGCATTACTGTTGACCCTTGCTCGTTAATTTGGACTCTGTTCAAGCCCTTTGTTGTGGATTTCGTCGATATGACCGAACGTACGCAGAGAACTGTTCTAAATAGTCAGACACGTGAGTTCGTAATACGCCTTCGTAACTATTTCGATCGTGAAGCTCAAAATGGAGGGCCAATTTTACCTATAACGTCAGTGGTTGAACGCGTAGCTGATGCGCTTAATATTGGACAACGAACTGTTAGACGGATAACTAAAAAAAAATATGGCGAGACTGGCACAGAAGAAAATAAACTTCACACACCAAAAAAGAGAAAACGAGCAAAACCAGTCGTAGGCATCGATAGCTTTGATGCCGATGCTATCCGAAGACATGTTTACGGCTACTATTTACAGAAGGAGTATCCAACAAGAAAAAAGTTGGTGCATTCACTGAAGGAAGCTGGATTATTCTTCGGTGGGGAAAGTTCTTTAACGAAGATTTTGAAGACCATTGGATTTCGATACAAAAAATGTAACAAACGCAAAATATTGATGGAAAGATTTGATATAGCGATGGCAAGGTATACTTTTTTACGGCAAGTGAAAGAAATCAAAAATTGGCAAAATGTTGTGTTCTTGGATGAAACATGGCTTAATGCTAACCATACTGTAGGCCGTTCTTGGAACGATGACACAGCAGCATCTGCTTCCAAAGTTCCTGTAGGAAAAGGATCGCGACTTATAATTTGTCACGCCGGAACCATCAACGGGTTTGTCGAAGGTTCTCTCATGGCTTTTGCGTCAAAAACCACTGGAGACTATCATGAAGACATGAATGGAGAAAAGTTTACTGAATGGTTTACCTCAATGTTGTGTAGCCTCCCTGAACCATCTATTATAATTATGGACAACGCCCCATACCACTCGATGCAAATTGACAAGCCACCTGCCCAATCCCAAAAGAAAGCTGATATCGTCGCATGGCTTCGTAAAAATGGCGTAGATGCAAACATGAATATGTTAAAAGCGGAATTAGTACGTCTTTTAAAAGAAAACAAACCAACCAAGATCCGATACGTCATTGACGAAATAGCATTAGAACATGGGCACAGAGTTATACGGTTACCGCCTTACCATTGTGAGTATAATGTGATTGAGTTGGTGTGGGCTCAAATTAAGGGATATGCTGCAAGACACAATACAGAACCCCCATTTACCACAAAAAAAATGCTAAAATTATTAGAAGAAGCTTGTGAACATGTGACTAAAGGAGACTGGGAAAAGGTTGTGAATAGAACTGTTAAATTAATAAGGGAAGATTATGAAAGAGATGTGAAAATAGATAATATTATAGAAAACGAACATATAATTATTAATGTATGTGATGATAGCAGTGACGACAGTGAAAATAGTAGTATGGACGAATCTGATTAATTATGGCCTTTTGTGGCACCTTTTTTGGTATCTTTTGTATTCATATGTTTCTTGTGTGCATATAAAGTATGTATATTCATTTTCGTTCAAATATTCAGTTCGTTCAAATCAATTAAATAAACATATACATTTTTGTTTTATTAAACCTATTTAATCAGGTACAAAAACAAAACTTAATTGTTTTTTGTTCGAGAATAAATTGACATTCCACATCACTATTGTAATGTGTCAAACCGGCCATCATAGCGTGCCGCTAGTGTAAGTCTTATCTGATTGGCATGCTAAATACTACTGCAGGTATACCAATGTTACCCACCAGGGCTCTAATTGTCAACCCCAACCCTATCGACCTATAGTGCCCAGAGCCGTTTCTTCATTAAAAATCAAGTGTCAACTTTTGACATATCACACATCTGTCAGCTGTGTCTGTCAGATCATACGTGAATAGGAACGCAATGTTTATTTACGTGCTAAAGTCAATTACACGCAAATCACAATCACAATAGACAATAGTCATTACGCACAAAAGTAAAAAATTTAAAGTGTGATGATCGCAAAGTTTTGAAGATGTTGTGGTATCTGCCATGGTCCGAAAGCATCAAGAAGAGAGCCTGCAGATATTTACTCCAACGCTACTTGGGGAATTTCCTTGAAGAAAAGCTCACTTTAGCCCAGCTGAGTGTCGATCTTTACAATGGGACTGGTACCGTTTCAGATGTTAGCCTTGACTGCGAGGTAATCATTTTTTATACATTATAAATTGGACCATAACTTATCAGCGACAAAAGGTCAATATACGCCGTAGTCCTATATTAAAACAAGACATTGTTGCCAATAAAAAGTGCGCTTGAATTTATACATCGTAGCACGTGTTTCCTATTGGTGTAACAAAGGAAACTATCAAACTTCGTTTTCTGATTAATTTTGTTATGATGAAAAACCTCATTACTTACAAGGTTAATACAATTCCAACATAACTACTTAACATGATTTTTTTCACTTACACAAAGAAAACTAAAAAACAAGAAAACAGCTGGTTTTAGTATAAAATGTATGCCACATTTAATACTTAAAACCAGCTGAGAAAATAACTAGCGGTGAATATACTGAAATGACTTCTGTTAAGCATTTGTAGATATTTATGTATACAATTGCTACAATTTTTTTTTTGCTCTCAGACATTGAAAGCATCTCATTCTACAAGTATCTTAATACTTAAAAATCAATCTTCTATGCTATCATAATATATGTAAAATCTCTGCCAATAAACCACAGATTAATTCACATATGTGTTTTTGTTTTGTTTTAGTAATTAGATGGTAAAAGATCACTATCATTAATAAGCAAACCTAAACTAATATTATAATTTGTGTTAAGCAATAAACTCTGAAAATATAAAACCGATTTAATAATTCTTTCACCATTTGAAGCTACTTTCCAGCAGTAACATAGGCTATTTATTATTTATTTATAGGTATATCAAATTTCCCCTGAGCAACGCAGATCAGCTAGGCTATTTATTATAAGCAGCTAGTATACAGTAAATAACTTTGCAATTTTTTTTAATGAAAAGTGGTCTTTTACAAACATGATTCATCCTTATATAGCAGCTACAGTGTTAACTCTATGATAAACTTTTTCAAAAGGAAAAAATATAAAGAATATACTTAACTTTGTGAGTTTCCTTAACTTTAAGCCCATACATTGTTACTTTAACAGAAGAAAATGTACACTATAGCTGCAATAAAAGGGTTTTTCTGTAATCATTTAAATTATATTAATCCATAGATAATGTTCCTTTTAGTTCATATAATTCATTTACTTTTTTTTGGCTGCTTTACTGGTGTCTGTATTTTTTATATATTTAGAAGTGTTGTGTTGACTGTTTGGGCCAGAATAAATAAATAAGAAAATAATAAATTAAGTTCAATTTTTACTAGGCACATAGTTAATTATTTGAATTTTAATTGAAGGCACTCAATGAACTTGGTGACAATCAGAATTGGCCCATCGAAATAGTGGATGGGCACATGAGAGAAATTACAGTGACAGTTCCATGGTCAACTATACTCAAAGATGATTCCATTGTGGAGATCAATGGCCTATCCCTCACCGTGCAACCCAAAGTCCGAGCTGAACCAGGTAAAAAACTAAATACAATAAGTATAATATAGTTTTATTTCACATTAAACAGGATAGATTAAATTTTAAGTTACAAAAAAAATGTAAACTTATTGAATACAAATGATGTGTCATAAATGTTGGAGGAGTGGGGGGGGGGGGGGGGTTATATAAGTTTGACATGTGTATCTGTGTATCTGTCTCTGGCATCGTAACTCCTAACCTAATGAACCGATTTTAATTTAGTTTTTTTGTTTGAAAAGTGGTTTGATCGAGAGTGTTCTTAGTTATAATCCAAGAAAATCGGTTCAGCTGTTTGAAAGTTATCAGCTCTTTTCTAGTTATACCTTCACTTGTCGGGGGTGTTATAAATTTATAATTTACACTTGTTATCCTGAAAAATCAAACAATGTCCACAATCTATTAACACCCTTAATCTAGTTGTAACATAATAGTCAAATACTGAATTTAGTAGTAGTCATTTTAAATTTTCAGTATCATCAATGCTGGAATCCATGTGGTCATCTATGTCATCATCCATGCAGCTGGCCGCAGAATGTCTCCAGGAAGAAGCTGGTCCCCAGGAGTCTAACCCTGTAGAAGGCATTGAAATGTTCGCACATGCTATTGACTCAAGTGAGTCATACCTGTCATACATTATGAATGAGCTAGCTGCTTCAACTGAGCGGAATTTGTTTCTTGAATTTAAATAGTTGTATTGATTGTTAGCATTTCCCGTCATGAAGGTTAACACTTAACATTGTTTGCAGTGTTACCTTTTCATGTCCCATCGGTTTAACGGATTTTGACGATAGTTTGGTGTAGGGATAAAAAAATCCCATAGACAGACTAGATATAAAACCTAAATGTACATGAAAGAAGTTGCGGGCATCATCAAGTAGAATAATAACGCTATGTCCCAGAAGTTGAAACTGTTCCACAGTCAATTTATTTGATTAATCTGAGTTATGGTTGGGAATGAGTTTTGTTCACCGTCTCGTAGCCCAAACGTGTCCGCCAATTAAAAACAATTTCCTAGGGATTCTCGTCCAAGAGTTGTAATATGGCATCCCCATACAAAACTACAAAATTGTCATGCAAAGTCGACTGTTGTGACTATTGCTTGAGAATCGCTAAATATCAAAAAAAGGAAAGTAAAATAATTACAGCTTTAAAATTACATCAAAATTTTCAACTTTCGTGGCGTATTACATAAAAAAAAAACTATGATTTATTTTTCAGTTCTGAGCAGAGTTAAAGTGAAATTCGTCAATACGAAAATAAGAATAGAACACGTTCCTAAAAATGGAGACAGAGGTATCGCCTTGGAAATTCATATTAAAAAGTATGTATAAACTACATAATGTATGTAATTGTTGCTATGGCCGGAGCAATTATAGTTCGTTCGCGTTAAGAAAACACTAAGATAGCATTGCAACTACAGGGTAAAGGTGTATTCGGAATGGAGTTAAAAGCTAAGCAATTTATATTTTAAAACAAAAAGTTTGGTCAGAGGCGTGGCTCGGCCAGCGGACAGCAATGACTCACTATTTCCTTAATGCGAAAAAACTTAGTCGTAATCGATTTTGCATTGCAACTAGAAACCGCGTCTAAAAAAGCGCTTAAACGAACAATATATTTGTGTTTGAATGAATTTTTGATCTACCAGCTAATGATAGTTAATATCCTACTTTCCTGTTACCTGATAGCTCGTACACTTGAGTTGGGTTGATCGCCAATACAACTATCACTTAACTATCACTTAAGTTTGGTTGCTCCAGCGATTAATTAGTAGCTCAAATGATACTAATCAATGTGCCAGCCTTAATATGATAACTTTTGTGTACTAGATCAAAATTCATATACAACAAATTCGTTAGTAGTTATGTAAGTCGTGACTTTTAATATGGTTTGGCATTAGCTGTTAGCATTGCAAGAATCTCTACTAATAAATAAAATAAATAAAATAAATGATTGTAAAATAAACGATTTGTTCAATACTGAAACTACTTGAACTATTAATATTACAATGACACTTTCAGCATTGATTACTTCGACGAAGCTGGTTCCGAACCCCTACCAGACACGACTGACCCAGAAAAAACAAAAACATACATAGTAGCCACTTACACAAACAAAAAAATTAAATTCAATGGTGTAACACTGTACATTGACGAGTTCCCTTCAAAATTACGCACTATGGCACCTAGTTTAATAATGGAGAAATCACAAGCTTCATCCCAAGCTGAAAAATCTGAGATATCAGTTGAAACACCCGACTCAAACTATCAGAGTACTTTATCAGATGTTTTTTACGAAACTAGAAGTGTTATATCAACGTTAGATTCGGATCCTATAAAAGAAATTATTGAGGAAAGAGTACAAAGTGAAAGTGTCAGAGAAGCAACGCCAGATGAAAAAGTGAGTCAGCCAGATCCTATATTGTTTGCAAAGTTGACCGGCCAACAGGAGTTGGCTTTGAAATTGAAACATTCGGAAGAAGTTGAAGGACCAAAGGTTGAAATCAGTATATTGTTGGGCTCATTTTTGCTGTTCATTACACCAAGGCAGTTGCATACACTGCTGGAAATTGTTGATGCATTGAATCAACCGCATTTAGAAGATACTAGGTATGTATTTAGAAGCCAAATAAAAATATGTCATTTGACATATCAATGATCAAAACAAATTGATTTTTCTTTCCATTTGGACTAAGACTCTTAGTTTAAAAGTGGCTTGCTTTTATCACTTCTTGCCAAGTTCTCTTCCTGCCTGTTAATATCACATTAACATCGAAAAGACAAGTTCGAATAAACAGACAGAAAAATATAATAAAAAATAAGAGGTACACGCTTCAAACTTATTTAAATTTTAAATTGTTTAAAATATTTTTACTCAATAAGATTTTATTAAAATAATTAATTAATCTGTTACATATCCCAGGGATCCGACTAAATATTAATTCACCTTAATGTACTGTTTCCCTTTCACAATACTTCCGGTGGAAAAGAATACCACTAAAAAGTTTGTCAATTTAGTTTAATTTAGAGTCTGTGTGGAACAGAAACTCACAATATTTGATAGCATATCTACTACATTTTATCGCTGTTCCAGCAATATACCAGTAAGACCAAGTGGACCTAACATGCAATGCAAGCCAATGAAACAGGCAGACTTTCAGCTTATTGAAGCACAGCTACTTGGCAATCTGGAGAAACAACAATCCAAGCCTGCTGCGAAATACGGCTGGTCTGGGCCTAGCTTTGGTAAGTGATAAGAACTTATCCATACTAATATCATAAAATGAAAGTATGTCTGTCTGTTTATCTGTAACTTTTTCACGGACCCTCCGCTTAACCGATTTTGATGAAGTTTGGTACAGAGTTTGGCTTATTCCGGAGATGGGCATAGACTTTATATCCCGGAAAATAAAAAAGATCTTACGGGAGTTTTGAAAATACTTACTTAAATCCACGCGGATGAAGTCCATAGTACATACTATAATTTGCTTAGCGAACCAATCTTATATGTAACTAGCTGATGCCTGCGACTTCGTTCGCGTGGATATAGGTTTATGTAAATCCCGTGGGAACTCATTGATTTTCAGGGGTAAAAATATGTTAATCCAGGAAATAATCTATCTCCATTCCAAACATCCAAATCCGTCCAGTACTTTTTATGTGAAGTAGTAACAAGCATACACACATACATACACACAAAATTACGCCTTTATAATATTATAGTGTGATAATCTCAAGCACTTGTTGCAGAGGACAGTGACGTAGAAAACGACAAGTTTCTGCCTATGACGTCACAAAGCAATCAGATGGCGGACAGTTTTAGCTCATCTGTAAGCTCTATGAACACTAGCATTACATCCAGTATGAATATACCCACAGCGCAGCCGAGGATTAAGAGAAATAAGAAAGGTGAGTTTAATAATTGTATGGTGCTTATAATTTGGACAGCATTAAGACTAACTACACGGGTCTGCCCGCGAAATTCAAATTAAATAGATAGATAGAAAGACTTTATTGCACACAAAAACACATGTAAAGGAACACAACACAGAAAGAAGAAAACAGAAAAAACAATTGTGTGCAAAGGCGGCCTTATCGCTTACAGCAATCTCTACCAGGCAACCTTTTAAATTTGGTCTTTCGCAATTTGTAAACTACTATAATACGAAAAAGTAGGCTTATGGAATTTTAATTGAGCCAATGGCAGTATCATCTCCACAGGTTTATATAAAAATCTTTACTTGAAAGGATCCAGGTTAAGAAATTAGTCATAATATCGACTAGTAACTCAGGTTAAACTCCTTACTTTGACTAATTTCTTAAACTGAACACTTTCAAGTAAAGATTTTTATGTAAACCTGTGAAGATGACCCTACTAAGAAGCCTACTTTGTCGTATTAGTTTACAAATTGCGAAAAACCAAATTAAGTTTGAATTTCGCGGTTAGACCTGTTTAATGCGCCTTAAGGTATAGAAGTTCTTGAAAAATTTGAATAGAGTTTGTGTACATAAAATAGAGTCTAATAATTTTATTGTATAAATTATTTCGTAGTTCCACACATCGACGGAGACCCTACAGCTGAAGTATCGCACATAAGCCTACGCGTTGCTTCATTTTCGTGTGTTCTACTTCACAAGGTTAGACAAATTTCTCTATAACTTCTTTACTGTGTTGGTTTTTAAAATTTTTTTCTTACATTATAATAACTCGAATGATATAATAATAACTAGGTACATAAAAACAATCAAAAAATAAATAACTGTATTACACTACAAAAACTTTAAGTGCGGTTTATAAAAACGCTAACCTATTTAGTACAATGTGTTTTAAGTTTGTAAAACCAATAATTTTCAGAACAAATGAAAATAAAGATTTTTTAGCCTACCACTGGTTCCCAATATCTTTCCTACCGAAAAGAACCAGCAAGAAACCTGTTGGTTGCTATTTTACGGGAACCAAAGTGAGACACCAAGAAAATTTTCTTTTGACGACCTTCCGTATCTGAATAAAAAAAGTTAAAAAAAATTCTTTCAGGATATTTTAATATCTACACCAATGGCAACCGACTGCATATCACCATCGTCTGTGAACAAAATGCAGCAGGTATCCACAGAATTTTTCAACCACATAGAAATATTTAGCAAATTGGAAGACAAAAGGGATTTGAGGGGAACTAATGAGATTATAGAGAAAGCTACAGAAAGAAATCATTTGAGGTAAGTTAGCAATGATGTTGATCAACATTTTAATTCTATTAACGATAAGGTATGGTGTAAGTATTCGTTTCCCAAGAAGAGGTTACGGATTTTGTTTTATTTTGGCCTGATTCATTTAAAATTTTCTTTATGTAGAAGCTTTTTGGAAGAATTATTTAATTTTTTCCCCAGATTACTAACTTCGGAAATAAGCCTAGATGGCAGTGAAAAAGTGACGTCACACGGCAGTCAAACTATGTGTGAAGCCGCTATAAAAACTCTTCTAGTCCGGGAAACCTTGTACTACCAGGAAGACCCAGATGAAATAAAGCCCCAGAGCTTTGACTTGATACGCTTTGAGAAAAAAGGTATCACATTAGTATCTATTAACTATTTTTTTTTATTTCAGTAGTTTTTCTAACATGTCTACTGCTGGTCAATTTCAGGAAAGCTGCATCAATCATAGCTACAATTTCCAATTGTTGTGATTGGCTGAATTTGCTGCCACAATTCTTATTAGCCAATAGCGGGAGAGCGTCGGCCGATCAGAGTTGATTGCGATTGTCAAACTGTAGTTTTAATTAGAAAGAATTAAAGCTTAGTAGTTATTATTTTTATTTTTAGAAGATGAAGAAAACGCCAGCGTGCCTCCAAAATCAAATTTAAGACTTAATTTCAAACAGACTTCAAAGTACATGCGAATGTCTGGAGAAAAGAAATTAGTACATCCCACTACAGATATTGTGTGAGTTCTACTTATTGTATTATTATTTTAGTTTAATATAAATTTTGAACAACCTTTAGTTATTAATTTAAACCATAAAAGTGAGTAAAAATCAATTATTCCATTTACCATCATCAATCATCATATACAAGTGTAAATTAAAAATTTATAACACCCCCCACAAGTAAAGGTTACATACAGTAACTAGAAAAGAGTTGATAACTTTCAAACGGCTGAACCGATTTTCTTGGATTATAGCTATGAACACTCGATCAAGCCACCTTTCAACCAAAAAAAAAAAAAAACTAAATTAAAATCGGTTTATTAGTTAAGGAGCTACGATGCCACAGACAGATACATACGTCAAATTTACAATACCCCTCTTTTTGGGTCGGGGGTTAAAAAACTTCGCTTCAAAATATATTTATAGCGAAGCTTCTAAGCGAACGTTTGGGAACCTAATTCACAAAAAGCGAAACGAACGCGATAAAATACACCTCGTTGGCTTGACAGCGCCAATTGTTGCCAATATGAGTTAGCGACACAGAGTAAAGAAAGAAAAACTTTTATTTAAAAGCCATGCCACATATTATTTTAAGGTAAGAAGAAAAAACTTACTTATGGACTTAGGCTGAGATCAGTGAGATCTATAGAGCTACCTTGACTTTGCTCAGACTTAAGACACTGTTAAAACGAGACAGCATTATACCGCTGGTATGAATCTGTCTTGTTTTAACTGAAACTTAAGTCGAAGCAAAGTCAAAGTGCGCTCTAAAGACACTTAAAACGAGACAACGTTATACCGCTGGTATAAATCTGTCTCGTTTTAACTGAAACTTAAGTCGAAGCAAAGTCAAAGTGCGCTCTAAAGATTTCAACCTTAGAGTACGAGATTTCGCATACAACGCGCAAAAAAGCTTCGTTTTCACAACATCTCTCAGCTTATTTAATGGAAATTATTTTAAAACAGGCTGAAATGCACGCCATTCTACATAGACGTGGACCTTACGTTAATAGAGCGCATGTCAGCCACGTTCTTTGGAGGAGTGAAGCCCGCTAACACGCCCGCACCGCCGACGTCGCCGCAAAACCAAATCAACTGGTCTTTGCAGTGCCCCAACCTCAATGTTATACTCAGGTAAATTAGTTAAAACTCATAGATTTATCATACTAGGTATCTGACAGGCCACTAACAAAATGTTTCAACTCAAGTGGCCTGGTTTGTACACATATTATACACATCTGTTTCTTATTACGAAATGTAGAAAAATAATTTATAATACCAACAATTTCAGTTTATTATAAACAACACTTGAACTTGAAAAAAAATGAACACCCAAGCTATTGCTTAGATGTTAAGTTTTATTTAGGTCTTAAGACTTATTAGTCTAAAAATTTGGTAATTTGGTTGCAAACTGTTGAGCTATGTCAATTACACTCTTCGTTTCAATGTATCGAAGTGCTGAACCATGTCAGTCCGTATACAGGACCAGACTACGAGACCAACCAATCCAATACGGTATTTGCATAAGTCATAAATAAATTTTATTTCTCAATGATTACTAAATACCTCTATTTCTTCCTCTAGTTCTTTGTTAGTTTTAAGTATAACCATTTTTAAATTATCGATTAAACTAAAAAAGCACGTTAAATCATTGTGACGTCACATGCCAGTATTTCATAGAAAGTCGCATATTAACGCGTGATTATCCGATTGATAAAAATCAAACAGCGGATTGCAGCGGGAAGTGCGACAGGTAGACATAATCTCTCCAAAGCTCTTTACCGCTGCTTTGGAATACGTGTTCAAGCTTCTATATTGGAACAGCAACGTTTGTCCTGACCCAATTCCTTAAAGATGGAATTTTGAAGACAAAAACCTTATCGCCCACAGGTTCCCAATCGCAGACCTGCGTCCGGGCATCAACCACGAGGTCCGACGAGTGAGGCCGGACTACCTCGTGATCAAGTGCCACAACGCCACAGTGGCCATGCAGCAGGTTCAAAGTGTCCGGCCTTTGCCTACCACCGTCACGCTCAAGGCTACTACGCTGGACCTATATTACCACGTAAGTTAGTTGTCGTTGGTTTCAGGTAAAAGTGAGACTACAGTAAAGGGGATGTGTCTACGCTGCTGATGATCACACTTCACACTAGTATTATATAGGTGAAAGTTTGTGTGAATGTATACTTGTACTACTTGTAAACTACTGGATGTAAAAAAAAGATTCCGTCGAATTGCGAACCTCCTCCTTTTTTCGAAGTCGGTTAAAAAGTTGCCTATTTCGATTACAGAGACGCAAGCTACTTAGATACCAAATTTCATACAAATCGGTTAAGTGGATGGATCCTTAGGAATCCCGCGGGAACTCTTTGATTTTCCGGGATAAAAAGTAGCCTATGTCCGTCCCCGGGATATAAGCTAACCTTGTTCCAAATTCTGTCAGAATCAGTTACACTGTTGGGCTGTGATAAGGTAGCAGACAGACAGATAGACACACACTTTCGCATTTATAATATTAGTATGGATTAGTGTGGATTATTGCAATAAATTTTAATTGCAATAAAAATGACAATCATAGTCCCGACGCAAAAAAAAATGTAACTAGTCGTAACACAAATGCAGGAAAACGAGTACCTAGCGGCTACACACATCGCACAGTCAAGTATGGACGACACATCGTTTGAAGGCAACGTCCTGAGAGGCAATGTCACCACACCTTTACCCATGTAAGTTAAACTTAACGATACAAATGTTTCTAAACTTTTTCTCTTAGGAAGTTTCTAGCTATGTACTTGCAATTTTGCCTCAAAATTTGTTGGTTTTTTATATCAAAAGTCTAATCAGCTTTATGGCTATATCGACATAAATAAGGTCCATTTAACACTAGCCATTTCGTTTTAAAATCATGCACTTTCCCTAGAAATTCAAGTGAAAATATCAATATTTCTACTCCACAGGATTTCAATAACATTCCAACCCCGAGACTCTACCAAAGGTCCGTTTGATTCGTTGCACGATGACGTAAGTTTCGAACCCAAATCGATGAATCCAATGACAACATCAATGTACATCATGAACAATCTTCGCAGCAACCTGCCCAGTCCTTTTAGCGGGAAAAAGATGGCACACCAAAGTATTAGCAAGCATGAAAATAATCAGCAAGGTAAGTAAACTATTTCCATCAAGTATTTAGTCAAAGTCAAAGTCAAATCAAAGCAGGTATACAATTGTACTCCTTTTGATGGTCGAAATTGTTTTTGTACGATATAGTGGTGATAATTAATTACGTAACTTAAAACTAAAGCTACGAGGGTATTTATATTTGCAAACCTATAGGAATACCTGTAATACCGGCACCACGCTCTTAAGTAAAGATTGAAACACATGATGGTGGCTGCTTGGATTTGACAAAAAAGAAGTATTTATTCGTAAACACTAATATTGTCTATAACTACCAGTCAGAATGGATGGTGAGTGGGTATTGAATATTGAACAACAGCAAAATGTTTTCTTGCCTTCAAGTCCAAATTAGTCCTAAAATCTAGATTTTAATTCCCGACATCTGACATTGAGTTTATGATTTGTAGCCATTTTTTTTTTCAATACCGTATAAATTTGCTTAAAGGTCAAGAAGAAGATATAATAATACCGGGAACAGATGAAGAAATGGCGGAGTTCACGAACAGTTCCATAGAACATTCAGCTATTCATCTCGATTTCAACCTGCCTATTCTAAGCCTACAACTCGAGTAAGTAAACCCAATTTATAAAGGCATGGGATATAGCAATTTCTATCTTGTTTTAAAAAACTGTCACCCGTATTCACAAACGTTACTATGAGGTCTCATAGTGCGCTCGATCGCACAGTGTTGGTTCCACCAATCAGATTACTGTATCACGTCAATTTACAATGATCTGATTGGTGGAACCTACACTATGCGTTCGAGCGCACTGTGAGGCCTCATAGTAATGATTGTGAATACGGTCGTAAGTGTTGTAGCTCTAAAAAAATTTGCCGATCAAACATAAAATCTTGAATTTAAAAAATAAAGTAAAGAAATTTTGAAATTCAAACCTAATTCATATGAGATGCTCAAAATTACTAATGCTGCTGCAGTTTTGTTACTTAATAGTGTCACAGTTCCATTAATTTTGTTAGTACCACATACTAATTGCTCAAAATATTGTGTATTAAAACTTGTGAAATAAGATTACATTTACATTATTTTTTACCATACAGATCAAAACAGCTATACGAGATCATCTACAACCGTATTAACTCCGATTTGCTGCTATGGGAACCACAAGTGATAGAGCCATTCGATATCAGCCCACACATGTGTGCACCCATCTACCCTGCCTTCGGTCTCTGCAAAGGCATGGGATATGGTAACTAGCTAACTAATTTTTCTAAGAACATACACACAAATACACATACACACACTCACACACACACATACATACACATACTTAAATATACGTACTATATAATATGCATGCACACTTCGTATACATAGGTATCTCTTATTTCACATGTGCACGATAGAGCTTGGACAGACAAATTTACGCACAAATTCGCTCATATAAACGTTCATTTTTAAGATAACAAGTGGGGTATCGTATGAAAGGGCTTTACCTGTGCATTCTAAAATAGATTTTTATTTATTGTTATGCATAACAGTTTCTGATTTATCGTGCAAAATGTTGGAAAAAATACCCGAGTACGGAATCCTCGGTGCGCGAGTCTGACTCGCACTTGGCAGGTTTCTTAACCAAGACATACGTTAATACCGCCCATTTGACTTATCAGTTATAAGTTTGCTAACTATTTCAAATTATCGATTTAACTAAAAAAGTATAGAAGATTTAACGTCACATCTGTGAATTCCATACAAGCTCCCTTATTAAGCGAGCGTTTTATTTCAGTTATAAGTTAACTTATCATAGAGAGGACGTGTAATCTCATATCGTATATTTTTTCTTTGTATTTAGAGAAATTCGCCTTGGATTAAAATTTTAGTCCTCCAAAACAAAAATTTAAAGTGACCCCCAAAAGTATGAAATCTCCCAGTTTCAGCAAAAACACTGTCTTTACGTCAAACAACTTTGCACAAATCTCTTCATCAGCTTTAGAAACACTCTCTCTTGTAGATTCTGATTCCGAAAGCTCATCATCTGAAGAAGAAAACCTTTACTACTCTACCTATGACAATAAACTAAAGAAAGGTATTGGCAACACTAAACCGCTTCCGGAAAACAAAGAGAGCGAGACGCACAACTTCTGTCTGACACTCAAAGTCGGTAAAGGCCTCTTGACTATTTATGCTCCAGTAAGGGTGAGTGGTTTTTTTTGCTTATATCTAAAAACACTGTTTCTGTAGCAAAAGTAGTAGTATTCTATTGGAAAAATTTGCTATCATACAAGTTTCTCTCAAGCAAAATCCATACTAATATTATAAATGCGAAAGTGTGTCTGTCTGTCTGATACCTTTTCACGGCCCAACAGTTTAACCGATTCTGACGAAATTTGATACAGGGTCAGCTTATATACCGGGGACAGACATAGGCTACTTTTTATCCCGGAATATCAAAGAGTTCCCACGGGATTCCTAAAGACCCATCCGCTTAATCGGTTTGTATGAAATTTGGTACCGAGGTAGCTTCCGTCCCTGTAATTGACATAGGTAACTTTTTATCCCGGAAAATCAAACAGTTCCCACGGGATCTTTAAAAACCTAAATTCACGCGGACGAAGTCGCGGGCATCCTCTAGTTACATATAAATTACTATTTGTATGCTGTCGCCTGCTGAAAATGTTCTTATATCGAGGTCTTTAGAGGTCGAGATTTTACCACAGATAATTAAAAAAATTAAAGCAATCGAATTTTTTTTAAAGAGGACGTTTTTCAGGACAGCAACAAACGTGTAGTACCTGGACAAATGGGGGAACTAGTTCTAGAAGCGTATAAACTGTCGATGTGCCAAGTGAGCGGACTAAACGGACGAGCAAAAACCGCTCAACTGTGTTTGAGTGGAAGCAAAACGACCCTGTACCATGAACGTAAGTATTTTTGTCATATTTGGCTCATGTTCTTACTCCTTATAAGTTACTGTTTATTGCCGGAATTTGCTAATCAGAAGTATGTATACTGTATAGATGAGTATATTTATAGCTTTCTCTGTAGTTGTCTATGTTATGCTTATAGTAATTTTAAACTGAAGTTTGAAGTCGTTAGACAAAACTCACAAAATATTATTTTTACCATTATACTGGGTTAGAAGAATAAAATCGTGGGCCTTAAAAGTGCTTTTGAATAAAGGCATAGCGTTCTTTTCGAAATAATGCAGATAAAATTCAGGATTTCAATTTTTTGTCAAAGTTTACCATAGTTTATTTCCTCCTCATTGCATATGGATTATTAAAATCATATATATATATCTATTGATTAATTTTAATTAACTGTCAATTTGTTGACTGCCTATGGGCTTAAATCCTAGGATAATTCTACGTGATCTATCGTTTGCGGTTTTTTTTTCAGCGCTCCTAACAATACCATCAGACAAACCCCCACTTAGATTGTATGGTACATCATTGCCATGCCACCTGAAGAGTACAATCTATCCCTCAAACAAAGGGGTCGCTATAAAAGAACGGTTGCAGACCAAAGACATGTTTACTATGGCTCTGAAAACGGAACCCGACGTTGAAACGCCTAATTTAAAGGTAAGCCAATGCGCGAGAATCAAAGTTGGCTAGCAATTTTACCACCATCTAGAATTCTAGACCAAAATTTCAATTGACTATAGTAATGACGGGATTCAAATCGTCTCATTTAATGCCACTTTAAAAAATTGTTGCACAAACTAAATGTACATCGACTTTGTGAGCTAGGCAAAGTTACTAACTAGCTGAATTGCTTAGCAAAACTCTGCTACCGTCCAACTCTTACTAACAACAACCACCCATAATCGAGCTACCTATATGAAATTTGAATCAACTCAATCACTATAGTCTTTAGGTGTTGCTAAATTTTCCCACCAAAAGGCTATTTAATTATTTCAATTAGGCCTGTTTTTATTGGCCTGATGTTGAAACCTGGCATTAAGATCTTTGACAAACATTGTGAAAATCCGAGCTTAAAAAATTGAAAGGCTATCTATACTATAGATATCAAATCCGACACCGCTGCCTCGTAAGTTGTAACGCAACGAGTTTTTTAGCTTTTTATTAAATATGCACTACACCTATAATTTTTTTGATAGGGTAGGAATTAGGATAGAGGCGAGATAAAGGTAGAAATACTCAGCCATTGTAAAATTAAAAGATTTCTTGCAGACGATCTGCATAGCTCTTGGCATAGAGCAAGCGACACTCAGACATAGAGGTGACAAAGGAATAGCTTGGCTCAGTCAGTTGATGGATGTGTTAGATGTTCTGGACTATCCTGTACCTGGCTACTCGCCTTCTACTGTGCTCTCTGAATTACATGTGCATGTATGGGACTGCGCTGTCGATTACAGGTAATAGACTAAGTTCATTCAGTCTTCGTGATTTTGACTAAGGTGTAAGGCATACCGGCGGAGCCGACGCGCGGCGTCTTCTTGATATCAACTCAAACTAAGCGTTATTTACTGTATAAGAGCTCCTTACCACCAGGTGAGGTGGCAGTCAAGGGCTTACTTGATTCTGAATAAATAAATAAAAAAGTATAGAAGTGTATTTGTGTGTTCTCTGTATTTGTTTTCAGTATACCAATTTTAACCAATTTCAATACACTCAAAGCTGAGTTTAGGTGTTAATCAGAAATACTCGACTTCCACTGCACTGCGTCTATTTGAGCTGGCCCTTAACAATAAGACACTAATTCAGTGACCCAAACACTTAAGAGATAGACAGGACTAAAACTATACATATTTATATTCCGCGCAAAAGTCTTTTTTGGATTTGTGATCACCCAAATTAGCACCATTGGCAATTTTATGAAAGTTGTAAAATTTTAGCAAACTGCCGCATTAACTATTTTTCTTCAAACAAGCCTGTACAAGCTATGTAGAATCGTCAAAGAGCTATCTGAGAATCTATTATATTTTCAAGTTAAATATTACAACCCTTGCAGTTTTGTATATCTCTAGATATGATTTGAATTTCCTTCTACAATCCATACTTTTATGAACCATACAATAATGTTCCTCAGGCCATTATACCTGCCAATACGAACAGTATTAACTCTGGGAAACTTCAGCGTGTCAAGCAATCTGATACCAGAGACGAACACATCGTACCTACGATTCTTAGCACAAGAATGTACCTTGTTCCTGTCATACTTAATTGGAGCCAAAGCAAATATGCCGGTACCGCAGGACGATGACAAATACCCGGATATAAGTAAAGACTATGTCTGTGTTCTTGATGTTGGATTGTTTGAACTATCTTTGCGGATGGAGGACAAAAATACTAGTGTGAGTATTTTTTTTTAAAGAATATTAGCCATGTTAAATATCGTTTCAACGAATAGTTCCTATGGCGTTATGTTGGCTCCCCTGTCTGTCTAAATCATTGGCACCATATTGGCATGAGAAGACGCAGATTTTGTTTATTTGCATTAGTTTTGCACGAATGAATGAAATGAACGCCATAGGAACTATTCGTTGAAACGATCTATAGTATTGATTAATATTCCCCATTCCCCTACAACTAAACTAAAGCTTGTGCTAGGAATAGATACCTCAATAGTGCAAAGGGTACAGTTTGAACCGCCAGCCTTTCGGATTTCAGTCCGCTCTTTAACCGTTGAGCTATTGAGGCTCTATTTTGATATGTTCAGCTTTGTGTCAAATGAATAATTTTTTCAGGTACTTTGCGTATCTATATTTGATAGCAGGAGAATAATGCAGTGTCTAATCATAAATCTACAAAGCATTGCCATAATATAATTAATGATAATCCTAATTAATGTTATAAATGTGAAAGTGAGGATGTTTGGATGTTTGTTACTCAATCACGCAAAACTACTGGACAGATTTGGCTGAAATTTGGAATGGAGTAAAATTATACCCTGGACTAAGACTTTTTATCCAGGAAAATCAAAGATTCCCGTGGGATTTTGAAAAACGTAAATCCACGCGGACGAAGTCGCGGACATCAGCTAGTAATTAAATAATTGCCAACTCATATGTGTTTTGTACCAGTACGCTTACTTAAATTCTTCATTATAGTGCCCAAAACTATTTTATTAGCGATTCTCAGAGAGATGCAGGTTCAAATGAACCAGTTCCGCAATTTTTGATATATGTTATAAATGTATTTAGAATAGAATAGAATAGAATAGAATAGATTTTTATTCAAATAAACTTTTACAAGTGCTTTTGAATCGTCAAATAATTTACCACTAGTTCGGAATGCTGTTCCTACCGAGAAGAACCAGCAAGAAACTCGGCGGTTGCTCTTTTCAATTGTTCAATTTACAATAATATACAATAATATTAGGACCAAGTTAACCATATACGTTTATGGTTGCGTTAAAGTTCTACCTCCAAAACATTTCGTTGTATTTCGTGCAGTCAAACGACCAGCCACAAGTGGACCTCACAGCGTCAAACAACATGGTGAATATGTATACGTGTTGGGACTCCGCTTCGGCTCTTTGTAGACTGGTCACGTACGTGGCCTCTGATGGAGATTCTCAACCGCCCTTTGACAGGTCTCGGCATACCAGTATTTGTTCTGATCAGCCTTTGGAGCCATTAGTAGGTAAGTCTTACTAACTTAAATGTATGTTAAGCTGATAGCACATCTAACATCTACCTTTGGCATGTACTTAATCATGACTTAATTCGCATTTTTGATACCAAACTATTTACTTAAATAAGATATCGAAAGTCTCTACGATTAACATTTCTGGCACTAATTTGCTTGTGTGCACAAAAAAAACTAAATTAACTGGCTTAAACTAATCTTATCTTATGCATAAGTATGAATAAGTATTATTATTTATGAAAGCGTTTTATTTACATAAGACTTGTAACAAATTTATTTTAAAAATAATGTCATCTGCCAAGTCGTAAAACGTATTTTGAACCATTTTAATTTAATTTTGGACATTTTGACCATATTCTTAGATAGATATCTTGATACCTATCAAAGTTATTTATACAATTATCTCGTCCTCATATTCACAGGTTTAGAAGATCGGCCAATAGAAGAAATCAGAGAATTATCGCCGAGCGAAATTCAACAAGTTAACGATTTGATGGCTGAAGCAATGAAAGAAAGTCCTAACAACACAAGTAAGTTTACTATACACTTGAATTTTATACACAAGTAACATACTTTGTAGTTCACAATCATGATGATGGGCAAAATTGAGGGAAAGAGAGCGTTCACATCTTTTCCGTTTGGTGAAAGACAAGAAATTATAGGACGGGATGATGGCCAACTTCTAATAGTGGAGAGACACAAAAAGAAGGTAGTTCACAAAATTACTATTCCGATATTGATGAATATGATTTTATTTCAGCGGAAGAAGATGAACTAAATAGCTCAACTGAAAAAGAAGGTGTCGAGGTTTTCTTCTTCCCAGACGAATCTAACATGAAACAAAAGCAACTGTCTTCAGAAGCCATTGACGCGGAATCTGAGCCCAAGTCTCTAGAGTTCGAAGATTCGCCTAAAACAGAAGAGACGGTTGAATCAAAGCCAACAAACATACAAGTAGCTAGGGATCTCGGTGATCCTACTACTACGCCTAAAACTACGCCGAGGAAGTCCAAACGGAAAAAAGTAAGATGTTTATAAGAAGTATTTTACCTAGACTTTTAACATATTCATAACACAGGCAATAAGACCAAATTTTAAGTTTCCTTTTTTTGTAGCCTTGTCATTTGTGTTTTGTGGTGCAATAAAGTATATACATACATGTTTTTACAGCTGTCTCGTTTTCAGTGATTTATAAAGATTCTGAAGATAAACCCATACAGCCAAATCTGTTCAGGCATTTAAAAGTTATTGTAAAATCAAGAAATTTACATAGATATACTTACTTAAAGTCTGAAAACAGGGAAAATATAGGGCAGTCGTATTAAAATTGGGCATACCTATTCCAAATGTTTGCATCCAAATTATTGCAAACTAGATCAGATTTAGGTTTTTAAAAATCCTAAGGGAACTTCGATTTACCGGGATAAAAAGTAGCCTATATCCGTATCAATACAGGATGCAAGTTATCTCTGCACCAAACAGATAACACCCGCGACGTCATACACGTAAATTTAGATTTAAAAAATACTGTGGGAACTGTTTGCTTTTTTGGGACAAAGAAGCCTATGTCTATCCCCGGGAAGCAAGCTATTCCCGTTACCAAATTTTATCAAAATTGTTTTTTTAAATTTATTAATCTACAAACACATTTCAAAAAACACGGTAGCACGCATTCCAAAAACCACAGAGGTTTGATGGCAATGCGGTTAAAGTAAACAGATGGTTTGTGAAAAGCTAGCAGGCAGACAGACACATTTTCACATTTATATTATTAGTATGGATTATGTCTTTGTCGATCTTGGAAGAAGTCAGTTTGCTTTATATGTTCTATAGACTAAGTGATAGGAAGTGTTCTGAAGACTATTTTAAACTGTTCTAGCCTTGATATTTTTTGGAACAAGCTTCCGCTTTCAAGCTCATACTAAAAAAAACTCACTCATATTAAAACTTATATTAAAACTCATATGAAAACTTCTCCATAAACAGATTAAATCATCCGGAGAAGGTAGCAACACAGATGACGAATACTGCATAGTGGAGGAGCAGCCGTACGGACAAGACAACGAAATGGACGAGCCCACAGTGACCTGGCTGGGCAATGGGCCCACTTTTATGGTCGATAACCATTTCACTGTACCGGCTGCCCGCTCAGATGTACTGAAAGCGCCCAAAAGCTTCCCACTGCCTGTGTTTAGGTAAGTTTTTTCATAATAGCCTACAGTGACCTAGCTGAGAAACAGGCCTACGTTAAAGATTGATAACTACTTACTGTACCAGCCACGCTATAAATATTAGCCGTCTCCAGAAAGCAAGCTATCGCTGTACCAAATAAATGGTGTCCACAACTTTGTCAATGTGGATTTAGGCTTTTAAAAATCCCGTGGAATCTCTTTGATTTTCCGGGAACAAAAGTATTCTTTCAGTAGTATCCCGTCCCCGGGATGTTAGCTAACTCTGTACCCATCAAAATCGGTTTAACGAATAGGCAGTGAAAACGTAACAGACAGACACACTATTCCATTTATAAAATTAGTATGGATATGCATCACGATGTATTTGATTGTAGGTATACTCTATGCGAGATGAGTCTAACTTGGAACATGTATGGAGGCACCGATTTTCGGCCAAGCAATGAATCGTCGTCCAACAAAAAGAAAGTTACCATTGACGACTCTCGTAAGCAAGATTCGCCGACGGCTTCCAAGTGAGTTTGATATACATTTGATATATACATTTACCTAATACTTAGTGCCACAAATTGTAGTAATTTTTACTGTGGACTAGCAAAATTTCCTTTAACTCTCTACGTCGTATTCCTCATTGCTGAGGATCGTTAACCCTTTCCATTAATCACATAATGGTACTTGGTAGGCGTTTACTTGCGATAGTAATGCGATGTGTTCCCAGATTGTCGACTAAGATAACGAAATTTCGACTCTTAGGTTTTACAGTTATTATCAGACATTATTGCCGGAGATAAGGCTTAACGTACTCTCCGAGGCACGGAGATACCTAAGTCGGTCACCCACTTGGGACAACGTGGCTTCATAATAACCCCTAATCAATTTATACCCGCGTCGTTCGCGTGGATTTATATATTTTTTTTAATTCTGTGGGAACTCTTTCATTTTACGGGATAAAAAATGGCGTGCATCCATCGATCGTCAGAAACAGACGTGCCAAAGTTCTGTCTGCAAGGTCTAGTGTGATGTGCTTTTTGGTGCGCGTCAAATTTTTCCTGATTGACATTTTCTGATACCTAATATGTGGCGGATTTTGTATGCCATTTACCTTTATTGATTTCTATGATGCTCTCTAGACGTAGTAAAGACTACGAACCGTACGAAGCAAGCAGGGCTATAACGGAGGCGTACCGACGCGGCGGCGTCAGTTGGTCGACGGGCGCTGAACGCGTCAGACCTAAGCAGAAAACACACAAGTGGGAACTGCGATTGCGGGGCGGGAAATACCGCGATCATCATACGTGCGTCAAGCTGTGCCTTACTAAGGTATGATCAATTTGTTTTAATCTTAACCATGTATCCATGTTAACTTGGCCTATATAAGAACATTAAGTTACTGTACTATTTTTTTTTGTAAGTAAAACACATAAAACTACATAGACAGAACTTAACAACATTCCCTCTTTCTCTGCACGGATAATGAAAGGGATGGGATATTTTGGAAACCCGCTATTTGTCCTTAGGTAACATTTCAACAAAAAATGTAGCCGCCATGAGGCACGCAGGCGTCTCGACGCACGCTCACCATCATTAAAGTTGAAGTCCTAGACAAACTAGTCCGTAGCGATATTAAAAAGTTGCTAAACCTATACAAAATCAGAACTTTAACTCATCAAACTGAATTATACAAAACCTACGGCCGTATTTACAATCATTACTATGAGGTCTCACAGTGCGCTCGAACGCATAGTGTAGATTCCACCAATCAGTTCATTGTAAATTGACGTGATACAGTCATCTGATTGGTGGAACCTACACTGTGCATTCGTGCGCACTATGAGACCTCGTAGTAACATTTATTAATACGGGTGTTAAACTCTTGCTATCCTTTTCCGCAACCAATGTTATAAAAGGAATGGCAACATTTTTGACACTTTCAATTTTTACGTAGGTAAAATTCCAACACGAAGTGTACCCGCCAGGAGGCACGCAGGCGTCTCGGCAGACGCTCGCCATCACCAAAGTTGAAGTCCTAGACAAACTAGTCTGCAGCGATATCAATAAGTTGCTCAGCCAATATAAACTCAAGGATGAACCGGAAAGGAAGAATGCTCATATGGTAAGAATCCTAATTCCTAATACTATAGGCATAGAGTAAGGACATGATATTACATACAGATAATTAAGATAATTTAAGATAAGATACAGATAATTAAGATAAGATTTTTTGAACTGGTCTATGTAGTTAGCGCCCTATGATGAAGGGTTGCCCCTTTTACCACAAGATCAAAGGAGGTCGGATTACTCTGTTTCTCTTTTCACGGACCATCCGCTACGTTTGGGACAGAGAGAGCTGTAAAGGCGAAAGTGTGTGTGTGTGTGTGTGTGTGTGTGTGTGTGTGTATGTATGTATGTGCGCGCGTGCGTGTCTGCGTGTGTGTGTGTTTGCTTGTTACTCTTTCACGCAACGGATTTGGCTGAAATTAGCAATGGAGATAGATCATACCCTGGATTAACACATAAGCTACTTTTTATCCCGGAAAATCAAAGAGTTCCTACAGGATTAAAAATCCTATAACCACACGCAAAACCAGTCGCAAGCATCAGTTAATATTTAAATAAAACGACATCAAGATTAACTTTTTTAGCTAATCGTGAAAGCAGTCCACTTGCGAGCTGATGCGGCGTTGCCAGCTCAGGAATGCTGTTTGAAGGTCTCCCTGCTCCCATTGAGGTTCAATTTGGACCAGGATACTCTTGCATTCCTCGTTGGATTCTTTTCCAAACTCGGAACTGATGAGGCTAGTGGTAAGTTGGCATAAAGTAGTTACTTTATCATTCTAGATACTCCAAAATGTTATGTATACAGAGATTCGTAAAAGTGATATTTTGGATTAAAAAGTGGAATGCAGTTGAACTATCCTTTTCTTAGTCCAAGATAGATTTAAATCACAGAAAACCACCCAATGTTTCTTTTTCTCCAAGCACATTTTTATGAAAGAAGAGGCCAAGACCCGGAATTAATTTTAAATCTTTCGAATTTGACATTTCAAAACAGAAGAAGATGCGAAGAGCGTAAGCGGGCTATCAACAGAATCGAGTGGGTCTCGCCAAACAACGCCCACGCATAGACCGCCCGTCATGAGCATTGGCAGCCATTTGCGTGATCCGCCGCCCACGCCCACGTCACTCGGGGATGGGGACTGTCTGTCACTCAATGATACAGGTAAATAGAATACATCAATTACATCATCATACATAGACATACTCATAATTCTCAAATCAATGTGTCTATAACACTAGCAAGGTCGATATTTCGTACATTCACACACTCACGTGATTATAAATCAACTATCTTATGCTCGCGACTTTGTTCGCGTGAACTACAAAAAATTTAAAAACTCTCTTCCCCCCCCCCCCCCTCTTAAGAGTTGAATTTTCAAAAAATCCTTTCTTAGCTGATGTCTTCGTTATAATAGCTATCTGCATGCCAAATGTCAGCCCGATCCATCCATTAGTTTGAGTTGTGCGTTGATATTATCAATCAGTCAGCTCTTCCTTTATATGCCACCGTGAAATTGTACCTAAATACTGTAGATTATAATCTAACAGAATCAATCTCGTGAGATTGTAAAGTGTTGAAAGATTGTGAATCTCTCTATTGTGAGATCTATACGTCGAATCGTTCGGCACGGACAACGTAATCGATTATCATGTTATAACAATATAATCGATTGAACGGATGAGCCGTGAAAAACTAGCAGACGGACAGACACACACTTTCGCATTTATACTAATATGAGTATGGATATGTCTGGTTTATCTGTCTGGATTTAACCCTGGCTTGATTCTGAGCAAAGTAAGCTCTATCGATTTCAGCCTTAGTCCTGTCAGTTAGTATTATTGTATGTTTTGGATAAACCTGAATAATTTTCTAGATTATTACTAACGAAATCCTAATTACCGTTTTCTTATGCATTACCTTGCACTAGTAATACGCGATGATGAACCACTAATGGAGACGTATGAAGCGGAACGTCTAGTGTCAGAAAATCTGATACAATTGGAGCAAACATTGGAGGAGGACTTCCAACGTCTTGGCATCAACCAAGAGAAGCCAACCACTAAAGTGCCAGACTCGGAACCTGTGGATGACTCTCCGATATATTTCAGGTGAGATTGCAAGGGTGCGAGCAAATTCCAATTCACATATTATCACTTCACATATTTTGATTCTCTATCACTACTCCTATTTTTTTTTTAAATCATGATGTCCTAACGAAGTTTCACTTAAAATCAAATCATTTATTGGTCTGAACTTACTTCTGAACTATTACTTAACTGAAGAACTTATATCGAACCGATGTAAGTTGTTCACTACCTTCTGGATGGGATGGTACTACTTCAAACTTTTAGTTAAAACGCATAGCATGCGTTTTAACTAAGAAGAGAATCGCCATATTTGAAAAAATAATATCAAAGTGGTGCTTACATTCGAGACTTCCTTTTGTTCTGTTTTTTTTATATAACTTTTGTTTTCTATAAAAAGATTAGTAAAATCAAATCATGGTCAAACGCAAAAAAAAAATCTTTTCAGACGTGTAGTATTTTCACCCGAAGTGCCAATCCGGTTGGACTATGTCGGCAAACGAGTAGACCTCTCTGCGGGGCCTGTTGCGGGACTACTCATGGGATTAGGACAACTTAACTGTTCTGAACTGACGCTCAAGAGGCTAGATTACAAGTGAGTACAGTAGTATAATGATAGAAAGAAAGGCGTTTATTAAATAGACTACAACCAGTGCTGTGTGAGCTGAATTGCACTTTATTGCGTCGTAACAAGGTCGCTATTTCTTTAAACCTCTATACTAATTGATCCTTCTGTATCTGGATAATGCCATCAAATATTTTGTGCCATTATAAAATTTACCATACATAGTTGTCAATCGAGGAACGTAAGAAAACCTGCATTGCATATATTAGGGAAATTCTGTTTTCTGTCTGTCTTTTAAACTATGTATTTATAAATTTTTTCTTTTAGATTAGGTTTACTGGGTCTGGAAAAGTTAGTGCAATGGGCGCTACATGAGTGGCTCTCGGACATCAAACGACACCAGCTGCCTGGATTACTTAGTGGAATTGGTCCTATGCACTCGCTCTTACAAATAAGTGAGTCCAATACTATTAGTATACGACGACCACCCTGGTGCAGTGGTAAGCCACAGAGCTTATGAGTGGAAAACCCGGGTTCGATTCCCGGCAGGGTTTGAAATTTTATAATTTCTAAATCACTCGTCTAGTCTGATCAGAGGCTTTGGCCGTGGCTAGTTACCTACCCTCTCAGAAACTCATTTTGAATTCTATTGGATTCGGCTAGTTAGTAGCTTTCATTAGAAACTCATTTTGAATTCTATTGGATTCGGCTAGTTAGTAGCTTTCATTAGAAACTCATTTTGAATTCTATTGGATTCGGCTAGGTAGTAGCTTTCATTAGAAACTCATTTTGAATTCTATTGGATTCGGCTAGTTAGTAGCTTTCATTAGAAACTCATTTTGAATTCTATTGGATTCGGCTAGGTAGTAGCTTTCATTAGAAACTCATTTTGAATTCTATTGGATTTGGCTAGTTAGTAGATTTCATTAGAAACTCATTTTGAATTCTATTGGATTTAGTCTTATTTTCATTCCTTGAATGTGACTTTGAAATAATCCATTAATTCACACACATACTAACAACCCCCTCCCCCCCACCTAATTTAGTCAAACTGGAGGTAGGCGTTAACAACTGCAACACAGTTTGTAACAGTTTGCAATGTAATTTCCATTCCTTGAATGTGTGTCGCAGTCACCGGCATTCGGGACCTGGTGTGGCTGCCGGTGGAGCAGTGGCGGCGCGACGGGCGGCTGGTGCACGGACTGCGGCGCGGCGCCGCGTCCTTCACCGCGCGCACGGCGGTCGCCGCGCTGGATATCACGGCGCGTCTACTGCATCTCATACAGGTATACACACTTTAGTGACACACCAATACCATCGTATCGTACAATGATAACTATGGAATTCTATAAAAAATTGAAAAAAGGGACCGAGCTTTACGGTTTTATCGATAGAGCAAAACTTTAAAATGATATGATGATTGTCTAGATTGACTTGAGTTTGACTTGATTAGATTTTTTGTCAATTTTAATTAAACTTCGGCTCGGTGTAAAATAGTTCCACTTTTATTTCACTACCCCGCAGGCTACAGCAGAAACAGCGTTTGACATGTTGACCCCGAGTCCATCGCTGCCCCTCTCCGAGGCGCACGAGAGAAGATCTCGTCGACGTCGCCGCGACCCCTCGCGACAGCCCGCCGACATACGAGAGGGGGTCGCCAGTGCCTACAACACTGTGAAAGAGGTGAGACATGATTCGACCTCATACCCGATATGAGGTTTAAAACGGTTAGAGACGTGTGCGTGACAAACGAGGGAGAGAATGCAAGAGTGCGTGCTCAACAGGGTTTGATGCAAGGCGCTATTGCTAACGAACATGAGGCATGCGATCAGGCATACATTTAGGTAGTGACCGCATGCGTCTAACGCAAGTTAAAAGCGCGCCAGTACAGTGAGACCTATTGTGTCGCAGGGTTTCGCGGAGCAGGCAGCGACGATGGCGGTGGCGGCGCGGCGAGGACACGGCGCGGGCGTGCTGCGCCACCTGCCCGGCGCGGCAGTGACGCCGCTGGCGCTGGCCGCCGCGGGCGCCGCGGACGTGCTGGGCGGCGTGCGCGCGCACCTCGCACCGCATCTGCACAGGGACCACGCCGACAAGTGGCGCCGCCCCACAGGTGAGATCTGTTGACTGAGGTAGGCCGGGTAGGACGACGCGGCCGTGACGCCGCTGGCGCTGTTCCTAGACTTTATTTTACGTTCACCTGCTTATCTCAAAAGGAACCCTTATAGGATCGTTTCGTTATCTGTCTGTTTGTTAATTCTGGGAAATGAAAACCTATTGGGCACTTCCCGTTGACCTAATAACGCAGGTAGCAATGTCTTATAACTTCCGAATAACGCAAGTAGCAATGTGTTATAGCACAAGTAAAGGAAAAAATGCGAAAACCGTGAATTTGTGGTTACATCACAAAGATAATAATTAAAGAGTTTTGTTCCTGACCAAATAATTCTTAACTAAATCACATCAAGATAGCACTGTTCGTCATTAACTTGCAAATTTATATTATACTGATTTGAGATTTCTTACGATGTTGTGGAAAGTTTCGTGTGCGAGTCCGGCTCACACTTGACCGGTTTTTATTCCTTGGTGTGTTATTTTTAATTTCACCATAGCTTAGGATGATGACGATTATAATAATTCTAAGCTTGGACAGAATTCATAAATTTTTAATATTTTTAATTCATTTCAGATTCTACTGATTGATCTCCAGAAAAACAACATACAAGAATAAGTTGAGAAAATATAAAATTAAAAAAATAGCGAGTATATTTCGTTAAAATGAAGTCACTGGCTGTATTTTAAGATAATAAAGTCCCTACTTATATTTTAGCAGAGAGCAAGTTTTTTTAAGATGATATATTTTTATACAAATCCGATAAATATGTGTGTAATACTTAATTTTAATTTTTGAACCTATCATATCACTGTTAAATAAACAAGTAGCGTTGCTTCAATTTCGCTTGTAAAGGCTTGTTTGTAGATACTAAAGTATGTGACAAACACAACGCGTGACGAAAAGTTTGAATACCTTCATACATTTTCTTGTAGGTATAGTGTGCACAAAAGTTGTCCAATCGGAAGTTGCAACATGGTTGCGCACGTCATGGACTAAGGATTACACATGCCCAGCTGAAAGTAATTTTCGTACATGTGCACTCATATTATGCCTCGTGTTCTGATTGGACTATTTTTTAACCCGCACTATTTGTATTAATTATGTATTAGAACTAGGTTACCTTCGCCATTGGATGCAGTATGGTGTGGATTTTACTAGTAATAATGAAAGAGTAGGGATAGAAATAAATTAACGGCGTAGTCGTCTCGCGTTTTGTTTGTCTCAGCCTTTGTAAAGATGGTGCTTGATGTTCCAATGACTCGGATTAGCATTTTGAAGCATTTAGTTGCTTATCATTAGGATTATTAAGGGTATATACTGACGATCTGTTGCAGTACCCAAATAGGTGTAAATAATTTTATAATTTTATTTCATAAAGGAAAGAATGTCGGGTGCCATGAAAAACAATAGTAAATAACAATTGTTTTAAATATTATTTTTAAATTACATTTGATGTAACTAAATTCTCTATTTTTGGCAAAGGAAAGTGTTTTAGTGGAATTCCTATGTATATTATTAGTTTAATTTATATCAAGCTAGCGAGAATAGTAAGTATTTTACGAGTGATATTTTATAGCCTAGTGAAGTAAAACTGTAATATTAGAAAAATTACTATAAATAAAAATTGTATCTCTTTTTGTAACAAAATAATAAATAAATACTATCTCAATGTGTTTTTTTTTTCGTGAAAATTGTCAGGCCGAACTCAGTCACGTGACCCCGATACATTCGCGACAGGTCGACATGGCAATTGGGGGTATGAACTAAGCTGTGAGAATCCCGCACCAGGCGGCCACGGGCGCTGTGCGGGACGTCCATGGCCCAATTATTGTCATGTCGACCTGTGCGAACTATCACACTAATATTATAAAGGTGTGTATGTTTGTTACTCCTTCACGCAAAAACTACTAGACGGATTTGGCTGAAATTTGGAATGGCGAGAGATAATATCCTGGATTAGCACATAGGCTACTTTTTATCCCGGAAAATCAAAGAGTGCCCACGGGATTTCGAAAAACCTAAATCCACGCAGGTGAAGTCGCGGGCATCGGCTAGTACTTCTATACGGCAGGAGGTGTTACGCATCGAACTTAGAAAAAGCTTTCGGCTTCATAGAGCGTAGTCTCTGTCACTTCGTAGAGCGTCGTCTCTGTCACTCATACCTATGTGACATTTTGTAGGTCTCAACGACAGAGACAACGCTCTACGGTACCGTTATCTCTTTCTAAAGTTCGATGTGCGATACCTGACGGGTACTACGGCGCCGCGAGCCATCTTCTCCGCTTCTATTTTATAGAGAGACCGATAAGAAGTTTAGGGGCATGAGACGGGTCTGCCCGCGAAATTCAAATTTAATTTGGTTTTTCGCAATTTACTTAATTGCGACTATGGCAGTATCATCCTCACAGGTTTCTATAGAAATCTTTACTTGAAAGGGGCCAGTTTAAGAAGTTTTTTTTTTTTTCTTTAAATCTGGCTTTACTCTGATTAGCCAATGTCAAGTTTGTGATATTTTCAAGTTATTGAATTTATACAAGTATGGACTCCGTCTGCGCCGGCGCCCGCCGACATACGCGCGGCGCCCCTTTGGAGCGCTTCCCAGTCAGTTCCACCACCAAAAACACCAACTAACACATAAACCAGCCACTCTTAACAAAAAAAAACACTCCAAACAAGCACAGCACGCGCGCCAGCAAACGCCATCACAGACGAAAGAAGTTAGCTCTAGCTTAAATTAGAATTTCGCGGGCAGACCCGTCGCATCCACCTGAAACTTAGACCAGCTGTGCGGTGTTGAATTGCACTTTTTGCGTCAGTAACAAGAGTCGCTATTTAGTATTTATTTACATGTAGGTATGCATAATTGCTACCTGTTGTGGACTATTATAATTCTGATTTCTTGAAATATCTTCTCTAAAAAATTGTCAGGTTTCAAAGTAATGCTGTCCTTTTTGACAAAATGTTTTAAAAATTATAGTAGTAATTATCCTGCCAAGTGTCAATCATAATTCCTACCTAATTCCTACTTTTGTGTCTACCATTTTAACACAATCCTGTAGTCTAACCTAATGGATGAATTCATCCAAAAAATTAACCTACAATACAACGGGAAAACAGTTGTTTAGACAACTAAAATTCTGCTTTATTTATTTTTATTAAGCACAGATACATGCAGACATAAGGCATTTTTAACCCAGGATAAAAAGAATAGCTGTGTTATTTTAATTATTTATTTAAATAATATAATACAATTATTTAATCTAAACTATTGCCTATAAATTAGATATCTATGTTTCCTTATCCTTCTCCTCCTTTGGTTCAGGATACTTGTCGTTTAAAAAGCTTTTAACTTCACCATACTCAGTTTTCAAGTTCAATCGAATTTTCTCATGATTTCTGTACTTTTCGTATTTCTTGAGGAAAATTTCATAGTGTGGCATCGTCTCATAGAAACGGGGGAACTTCTTTCTTTTGAGAATGACTCTATCGTTCATGACGTATTGAATGAAATCTAATGTCTCGTCTTTAGGGATTTCCTCTTTGGTTCTGACGTAACTAGGACTGGCGACTACGGTGGGGTATTCTTCGTTTTCTGTTTTATATTCGACCAAGTGAAGTTTCTTATCTTCAGCCAGTTGTTGATGTGTCCTCTGAAATCAAGTTTTGAAGTGAACAGTAAGCAAATACAATTTACATGGGAACTTTCAGACTCAACAGAGTCTGACTCTTCTACAGAGAGAATTTAGTATAGGGCTGATTAGTTGGCCACTGAAAATGGTTAACACCCACCAACTTTTTGTCCTTGTCATTTGTATGGGATTACGTAACAGAGAGAACCCTATCCTAACCTTTCTCCGTGGATAGAGTATAGATGATACTGAATTTTGTCCGTGTGGAATAAAGTTATTTAAAAATTCCGTGGGAACTCTTTAATTTCAGGGGTAAAAAGTAGCCTGTCTTCATAATGCAAGCTATCTGCAAACAGCTGTAGCAAATTTCGTCAAAATCTGTTAAAAATCTGAGAACTCTTTAATTTTCTGGGATAAAAAGTAGTCCTTCTCCAGCATGCAAGCAATTTCTGTACCAAACGCCAAAATCGGTTAAATGGACAGGCTGTGAAAAGGTGACAGACAGTAATTCTCATCTATACATATAATAAAATTGTAGAAAAGTGGTGTCTGTACAATGGAAATATATAAAAAAAAGTAGCAGGGTTGTTATTATATCGATGCCGAACCCGAAATTGTAATTAATTTTTTTTTTGTCTGTTTGTCTGTGTGTTTGTGCACGCTAATATCAGAAACGGCTTATTCGATTTAGATACGGTTTTCACTAATATATTGTAGTAAGCTTCACTTAACATTTAGTGTTTATTTCATGTCAATCGGTTCATAAATAAAAAAGTTATGTCAATTTAAAGAATCACGGCGAACATTTTGAACGTACAGAGTACGTACTATACGCCTCGCGCCTGAGCGTCCGTGGCTATATAAAGCGCGCTGAAAGTCACTATTCCACGCGAACGAAGTCGCGGGCACAGCTAGTTTATAATATTAGTGCGTACCTGTTGTAACAATCCAATGAAGAAAGCTTTAACAATATGCTGCAAGTTGTTTGAACCCTCAAGTTTGGCTCTGAGGTCTTTGATGCCTATCGCTTGACAGATTTCCTTGATCGCCCTGTGACAGCTCAATCCATATCCCTTATTCTTTTTCTGAACATAGATTTTAGTTTTTCCAAATGCAGTGAAGAAATCGTGGAATACTGAAAATGAAGTGTCACAGATTATGAAATTGTAAAGATGCTAAAAATGGGCATTACAATACAACTAGTGACCGAATTACCGTTATTTTTTTCGTAGCGTTAAAAGGTAACGATAAAAATAACGATTCCCATAATATATTCTTTAGTGATATTTAGATTTATTAATATCGGTATTATTAATATAGGTAAAAATAACAATAAATATACATCTATCTCTATCTAACAATACAGTGTGCAAAGTACCCTCTTCGCTCGACACGTATTTAAAATTGAGTAATGATAAAAATTTAAAGTTAGATCATATTGGTATATCGCTACATTAAAACATTGAAATGTTTTTTTTTTTTTTAATTTAGTATCGGTAACCATTTATTTTCCTGACAGCAACATGAGTCAGTATTCCTGCCTTCTTAATATAGAGATTTGAATATAATAATATTGTTATGTAACCAAAAAGGCATCATAAATTACTGACTGACTGATGTAAAACAATGCTATTGAACTAAATACTTCACTTGTATGTCCATCATATATTTCAAAATGCATGAGTTTCTTTCCAGCCCTGTTCTTAGCTTTTCTTAAAGCGGCTGGTACTTCTTTCGACTTTCCAATACCAAATCCCGCCAAACCTTGACCATTGCCTGTGACAACCTTAAACAAGAACAGATTTATTTTTCTTACTGTTGAATCTTACATGTTACAATAATACATACAGCTGGAAAATTAAATAGAACAATTATCTTATTAAATTACCTAGTGCTTCTATAAATAATGTATATTATTTATGGAAGCACTATACCCTAATGATTAATGGACGGGTGTTTTTTTTTGTTATGTCAAAAGCAGACTTGTAAAACGTTCAATATTAGATAATTAATAAAAAAAAAAGCTGAGCTGGCCTAATCTAATTTCTATACAAATTATTAATGTGGAATGGTGCCAATAATACTGGCTGCATTTTCGTGCTACAGAATATTCACTGAAATATAACTGATATTTATAATCTATGCAAAAAAGTTTTACATACTAACATTACAATTAATATACTATCATACATGTGTAATAATTATATTGTGCTGTAGGTTACGTAGTAATTATTTTGTACCACAAATTCCTACACTATAATTATATTATTCTTTGCAGTATATATTGCAACTTCTGGATACATTGTTGTTATGGTAAAGGTCTCTTAATTGTTGTTATATTATATCCAAAATCCACTGTAATATTTGTTAGTTTGCTTTAGAAACCTAAAAAATAGTATTATTAATTATATTAAAGTTTACCATAGCTTGAAAATTTCTGGTGCGCCCAAGACTTCCTTTCATGATGAGCAAAGATCTGAGTTGAAGGACTTTTGTGTCAAAACCAGTGAACTCCTCTTTATGAAAAGAAAATTACTCACATTAAATTATTATCATTAATTTAAATACGAAAGTGTGTCTGTTTGTCTACTCTAATCTTATGTATTTTTAACACAGTCCAAAGATATTTGCAAAAACATTGAAAAATTACCATCTCCAACTGGATCTGGTGGTCCGATACTGCGACCAGGCATGCGTGAGCCTGACCAACCTCTTTCTATGGGGCTAAGTTTTAATCTTCGGAATTTCGTCATTGAATCTCTGAGCTTAATCAGCTTTTCCATCCTGCATTACAAAGAATATTTTTTTGTAAATAATAAATTTAACAATTTTTTTTTGCAAAACCTCTTCGTTTTTATTAAAAAACAATTTAAAACTTCTTAACCTTCTTGCTTCAGTGCCCCAACTTCTAGGGGTATTAAATATGCAGTTTTAACTTTGACTTTGGATATGCTATACATTGTCAGTCTGTTGCTATTAATGTATATGTTTAAAAAACGCACCAAATTAAGAACCCCTCTCTTTTGGAAGTCTATTAAAAATCATTGAAATTACTAATTACAAAAAACCCCAGAGGTAGAACTATTTGATATTATGGAGAGTGTGCACAGGAACTTTTCGATTTTGTCCCCCTTCACCATTTTACCACCGAACCGCAAGACGTCGGGCGAGTTTCCATCCTTATGTCGTCGACATTCCATCTACATGCACGAAACGTTTTGCGTCTTCATTCCTCATACGCATGGCTAAGGTTTGGAATACTCTTCCGCGATCAGTGTTTCCTACCAATTACAATCCGGGTATCTTTAAAACAAGAGTGAATAGGCACCTTCTAGGTAAACGCGTCCCATCTTAGACCACATCATCACTTTCCATCAGGTGTGATTGTGGTCAAGCGCTTACCTATAGTGAATAAAAAAAAATATAAAGATATATTTATAATACAGTTATTTGAAATAAATCAATTTTATTATATTCTTGAGTTCTTATAGTATTGATCTACCTTTCGGGGTCATCGGGAAGGCGTTGCTGCTTAAGCAATTCTCTCCCCCTTATGACTGGTGCAGATAAGCCAGGCCACAGCATGTTAATCTTCCCCACACCAATCATCTGTCCACGATTCAAATCTCGAATCCGAATCCGTCCTGCACCTTTACCACGACCCTTCTTAGCTCCTGCATTACTTACTGAAGTAACCGACTTCCATAATTTTTCTGCAGGCACTATAACAAAACAAAATAGATATAACTAATTTGATACTACAAAAAAACAAAGAAATATACGGAAAAACACTTACATTTATTGAAAAAAGTAATTGAAACTACTGAAGTAGTACTAAAGTTTTTGAGGTTATACACAGTATTTTGATATTGCGGTCTTGTATTTACAGCCAAACTTAGGGGCTTAATTATAACACTTCTAAGTGCTAGTAATTTGGAAGCCATTTTATTAGTAAAAATTGATTATTTAGCAGAGAAGTCAGTTAAAAATATAAACAAATGGACTTCCATTGGAAACCACTGTCCATTTTTGGTGATTTTTGACCACTTCTTGACTTTTGTTTTGGCCGCTTTGACAGCCAAAGAGTATGTAATCACAACGTTATTTTCTTGTGTTGATAAAAAACATAAAATATGAAGGCAAAGCCTGTTCAATCGTTTCTTTTAAACAAAATATTTTTTTCTTTAATCTTCAAAGATACATCTGAATATCTTTTTATACGCATATTTCTTTCTTTTTCCTTATCTCCAGTTATAACTGAATGAATGATAAGAAAGAGTTGTGAAAAATTAGATACGTTTCCGAAAGGATTGCAAAATGTCACTGAAATCAAAATGAAATGACATTTTACGTGGCTGACAGATTGACAACAAGGGCCGAATACCAAATACCTTATACCATATAAAATATTGAATCTTATTTTAAATAATTAATTACTACTTAAATTTATATTAATTCATGTAATTTCAAAGTCCAGATTTATAATGGGTCTCTGCAAATGTCCAAAACGAAGGGTGACGAATCAATTTTGTTTCGAACACCGTGTAAATGTTTGTGAATATTGTATGGTCACAAACCATCCAAAGGTAATTATCACTGGATTTAACTGTGTTAATGACTGTTACTACCTATTATACGTGTTCTTTATTGATTCTAGTGCATCATACAGTCATACCTTCAATGGTTGCAAGACAGTGATTATAATCCCATTTGTGAAATATGTACAAAAACTCTATCAGAAGGCGAATGTATTCGACTCACTTGTTACCGTAAGTATTCTCAATTTTAATGTTAGTTTAGTACCTAATTAAGAGTGATATATGTAAACTTTTGTATATTCTCTATTTTACTACCAGTACATGAATTATAGTCTATTCAAATTATGCTTTTTTCCAAGTAAAATGGTTAATGTTAGCTTAAATTAAGACAGAGTTTTAATTAAGAAGAGCAAGCATGTTTGATTGTTCATTTTACTAAAACATGATGTGATATCTATTAGATTTCAACCTAAACCTAAACATTTTAAATATCTTTCATAGTGACATTTGCTCAATACTAACTTGCACACAATAAATTGTTTCCCTGTTCTATGGTAACTTTCACTTAGGATGCCATAGTGTCTGGCTTATTCGAGTAATATAGAATGAAATAATTGCTGATATTTTTGATATAAACTCTAGTGTGCCTAATATGTGCCAGGTCAAAGGATTTCAGTTTGGCTTGTTGTATTACAATTGAACCTTCTCTTAAAGCCTACTTTTCACTTTGATTCCAAATTACAAATTGTTGATTTATGGGTTTGTCCTTCATTCACTTAATCTTAGGCCTGATGCCTATAACACGAGTGTACAACTTATTTTAGGCATCAGTGGTTTAACCTAATTCTTGGTTGTAATTTTATGGTGAAACAATAAAAGATTTATTTATTTATTATTATTATTTATTTAATCTACATGGATGATGTTGCAGGCATCAGCTAGATTGCCATAACTTTAAGTGATAAATGACCATTTACTTGCAGATGTATTTCATTGGGAGTGTGCAGAACAAAAATATCGAGCCTTGCCCCGCACTACTGCGCCTGCAGGCTACCAGTGTCCTTCCTGCGCCACTCCAGTGTTTCCGCCACAAAACCTTGTGTCCCCTGTGGCTGATGTGCTCAGGGAAAAGCTGGCCGGCGTCAACTGGGCCAGAGCGGGTCTTGGCCTGCCTTTGGTTAGTATTTAGTTTAAGGTGGATGCGACGGATCTGTCTGCGAAATTCAAATTTCATTTGGTTTTTCACAAATTGTAAACAAATATGACAATGTAGGTCGTAGAATGACCTGTCTCATGCCCCTTAATTTGAATGTCACACTTTATGGCTAAATATTAGAAGGTTTAATAGCAAACAGTTCAGGCTATCTTTAAGGGGACAAATATCTTAGATTTACTAAACTGGTAAAAGGGGGAATAATGGTGCTAAATTAATTATAACTTATCGACAAATCATTATTATAGATAGATTATAAATTCAGCCATAAATGATACAATTATTTCTATTTATTCTTACTACTTATTGAGTTATACAAATTTTATTTCTACATAATTTAATCATAGCTTTCAGAGGACCAAGACTTAAAAGGTGCAGCAGGCAGGCGCAGCCAATCGCCGAACCAATCACAGTTCTTTGCAAACTCAATTGATCAGCAGAGAGGCACTCCAGTCGGAGCCAGTGACGATGAGTCTACCAACCGGTCTGCAAGTAGCACTCCACATTCCATTGTACAAATTCCAGACGAGCCTGTCAATATTTATGATGGTACTTCTGTCAAAAGGAGTGATGCTTTGCAAGGTACATTTACTTACATTTATAAAATTTTCTTATAACACTTCTTTTTCAAGTCAATTGAAAATTGCATCTTTTGTGGTTGATGTGGTATAATTGCTATAGGTCAGTACAAATATCAATTGTGTTGGTTAATCTATATTGACCCAAGTGAAACTAGATGGGTTAACCAACTTTGGACTATTCCAAGCTTGAAAGAGAACACTAAGCAATTATTATTATTACTAACATCTGATAATATATCATTGATGTTAAAACATACTCTTAAATACTCTAAGAAGTATGTCATCAAGGAGATTTAACTTAAACTTGAATAAAAATACTGATAAGTTAATTACTATTCTTTCATTCAGGTGGTCAAGCACCAAGAAAAGGATTCAAATCGTTGGATCAAAAACCATTAATAAACTATGACCATGATGAGAATAAATATAAACAGAAATCAACCTTTGCATGGATCAGCAGATGGTGGAAGTGAGTAAAACACATACTTAACAGTTTTATAATATACAAAAACTTTAGAAAATAAATGTAAATTTTAAGCCAAGCTATTTCTTACTTAATTTGGCAATCAAGCTACACAATATTTTGTACATAATCCCAAAACAAAATTGACATGTCTAAAAATAATGATATCCTTTTCCCTGCACGAAAAGATGGCATAATTTCCAGATATTTCAATTTATTTTAGAACTTGTGTATAACCTAATAAGCACCAATATTGATTTACTTTTCAGAAATACCCTGCCTTCATCCCGCGTGAGAAGAGCTGGTGGCATTTATAGACGATACTGGATTATGCTCTTTGTGCTTATTGCCATTCTTGTAGTATTATTCCTATTGAGTCATAGAGACGTTGATGATGATAACCCATTTGGTTCCATACAAGATGATGATAGAAGGATATTACAGAAAAATTGATTGACCATTAATTACATTATTTATATAATATTTATGCTAATAATATATAACTTCATCAAATCAAGCAATTTTTAGTGATATAATTATAATTCATGTCTACTGTTTAGTTATAAATAAAATAATTAAGTAACATTTCTTTGTGTATAATTTTATAAAAACACCAGAAAACTTTAATAAATTGACTAAGCAGGGCACTTTGTAACACTGTAATTGATGATAAACAATTTTTTTTTACTATATTTACAAAATCTTAGTACATGTGCTTACATCTTTATTTAAAAATAGTACTGAAAATATGTCATTATAGAAATCAGGATAATATTCACATGCTCTACGGCAATCTGGCATCCAGTTTACTTCTAATAACTTAGGTTGCATAAATTCATCCTTATTACACTTCTGCCAACTTAGCATAATATCTGCAGCATACACCGCTCTTGATTGTGGGCTCTTTGCAATACCACATGGGGCCTCTTTTGAAGTAGCCCCAATAAATAATTCTGAGATCATATTGAAAATAGATTTTTCTACTTCAGCCCAGTCATAGTTCTCATACTGATTAGACCAAGCCTCTTTAAAGTCTTTACATAGTAATCTAAATAGAGGCGCTCCTTGAGTGTAATTCATCACAGTGAAATGTTTTTCATAATCTTCAAAGTTTTCCATAGCAAAAGCTTTATTGGAAAATCTTAAGAAAAAGTTCTTATAAATATAAACTTCTGTAGGATTCACTGATTTTAATAGGATCACATAACGAATGTCAAACTTTACTTTTCCTACTTCAGGCCTATCAAAAAGCACAGGGTTTTCTATATATTTTTGAGCTATTTTAGGTCCAGATAGCGGGAGACGGCACAGAAAATCTAAAGTATCGGTGATATAAGTGTCGAGACCTCTAGCAAGATTGTATGGTTTACAGATCCAATGATTGTCCAAACCTTGTGTTTTCCTTTGCATGTAATATGCTACCAATTTGGGCAGTTCTGTTTTCATATTTAATGTAGTTGGTAACCAAACTGGTAAGGTCTCAAGTTCATTAATTTCAATATTGGTTTTTGGAACTCGCCTTGCTACAATTGCTAATAGATCCTTGATTGTGATAACATATTCAAATGGGAATTGATTTACAAACTTTTGTGGAGAGTTAACACTTAATTCCTTGTAAGTTTTGAAATGATTTACAAACCATAGAATATCTGCATCATTTTCATTGTCAACTATTTCAAATTCAGGGGCAGTCAAATACTGGTTAATGTATTCATACTCTGAGTACACTTTGAGTGTGTTTGGTAGATTTCTGTCTGCCAACAGTTCTAATTCTGGAAGAGTTTCCACAATGTGACCTGATAAAAAATAATTTACATCAGGCTCCTCTTGACTGAAGCTTTCATCAAAGTGCTCATAATATCTCCATGGAATAAGCATTGCTTCTCTTTGCAGAGGGTCTGAATATTGGCCTTCAACAAAATTCCTTGTGACAATATCCCCTTCATCAACATTCTCTATTGGAAAAAGTAGAGTATAAGTAAGTTGCTCTGGGACGTGTATGAAAGGTACCATGCGAAAATTTGGACTATCCGAGTGAGTGATGCCCGAACCTAGTTCGTCCATTACATACCACACTGGCACTCTGTCTTCCACTGACAGCTCCTCACTTTCAAGAGCGTATGTGTTGGCGTATTTCCAAACACGCCGTGACACCTCGTCTATCTGTTCTTCCGTTGTTTCTAAAGTAATCTGCATAAGATTACACATTCTTTCTAACAGCGCCGGCACGTTCCTTAGGTTATTTCGAATGCTGTTCGCCTTGAAAGTCCACGCGTGATCGATGAGATAAATATTGCTGGAGTCTGTTCTATCAATGTCTCTAATAGAAATCACGCTCCATAGAGGATCGAACGGCTCTTTCTCGACATCTTCGTAGTCAATTTTTACCAATTGAAACGATATACCCGAGTCGAATATTTGATCTTTAAGTTTCTTACATAAAGTTTGCCAGAAATGCTCTGGGACTCCAGAAAGCACTAGTTGTGGTTTGTGAGCTGCTATAAATACGCTGTAGCTAGATATTCCATCCATTTTAATTTATTACACAAGAGGAATAAGAAAATAACTTCGGAGTTTCAAAAAAATTTCAATTTTCCTTGCTCTATGCAATTTTCAAAGCAAAGACAAGTCAAAGACAATTTAGAAAAAAACATAGTAGAGCCACCACCACCATACTCCATAGCCAATATTATCACTCTCAGAGACAGAATAAAAATAAGTGGCAGTACAAACTTAAAGCATTTATTCAAAATGGATAACATTATACAGTTTTTGATTATTGTAAGATAATTATGTAACTCAGAAAAAGCCTGAAAAGAAGTCTTCAACCAGGTGTGTCCTTCCCGTCCTCAGATGGTGCTGAAACGTGGACACTGACCAACGGCCTTGTCTACATTTTCAAAGTTGCTCAGCGAGCTATGGAGAGGGCTATGTTAGGAGTTTCCCTGAGGGATAAGATCCGCAATGAGGAGATCCGCAGGAGAACCAAGGTCACTAACATAGCCCAAACTATTAGCAAAGCAAGCTGAAGTGGCAGTGGTCACTGGGCAGGCCATGCCTGTCGTAGAGGTGATGGCTGTTGAAGCCGTAAAGTCCTTGAGTGGAAACCGCGTATAAGCAAGCGTAGTGTGCACCTGAATCTATGTTGTTTAGTTAAATGTAACCGATTGTACCTAGCTTTAGCCACGAATAAAATATAGCATAGCATAGCTAAATGTAACCGCGCGTTTGGCTTTTAGCCGTTACAGAATGTTGTTTATTAAATATTATAGATACGATTATTATCATCGGCTATCTATGCAAAAATTGAAACTCAATTAAAAAAAAGATACAGTGATCACAGAACAAGTATTAAGTATAATCATTAATCTGAAGTTGCAACATTGCGGTCTGCGCAACTAGGTAAGCCAAGGTTACAAGCTCCGCTAGGCGCTGTGTTTAGCAGTCAGCAGTCATACGCTTTATGTTCAAATTACAATACTGGTTTTGCGATCACTAGCTAACAACTGACTCGCTAGTCGCTTATACTTACTTATCCTTACCAATATGAGTTGGACGATAACAATAGGGCAACATAGTATGGTGGTGTAAATTAAAACAAAATCCATTATGTATGTATTTATTGATTTATTTGTAAGCATGTTTGTATATTATTTTATGCTTTAACCATTCGTTTCAGGGAACATCAAAGTATCTTACAAACTAATTTAATTTATTTTATAATTAATTATAGATCACATATATTATTAAATAAGAATATTCTATACAAAAGCAATTTTTCACCTTCCAGTCCCATGATAATAACTTATATCAGTCACAGATTTTAAACTGTTTTTTTTTTTTTCGAAAATCCTACCTTCCTCTGTTAGGAGCATACAATTATAATATGGTTAGTATAACACAATTTTAGAACAGCCTTTATCAGTAGAGTATACAAATTCAAATATAGAAAATTGGTATAAGGCGCCCTACATAACGATGAAATCGCGTAGATTTCCACAATAATAATAATTATTTATGAAAACAATATAAGTTGCAGTCAGTTTTAGTAGCCACTTAAAGTAGAACAATTACTAATGTTAAAATCTCGCCACCCAGAACTTATGACGTAACATGGTTTTGAAGTGCGCCCAATATGTTCTGTCTCTTTCACACATTTTGATAAAAGGTTGCAGGCAGCTGTTTATTTAGGACAAGCTGATGCCCGCGACTTCATTCGCGTGGATGTAAGTTTTTGAAAATCCCGTGGGAACTCTATGATTTTCCGGTATAAAAAGTAGCCTATGTGCTAATCCAGGGTATAATCTATCTGCATTCTAAATTTCAGGCAAATCCGTCCAGTAGTTTTTGCGTGAAGGAGTAACAAACACACACACACACATACTTTCGACTTATAATATTAGTGTGAAGTGTGATAATATTCGCCATCGCAGCACGTAGTCACTCGTTGATTTCATCGATATGCCAATGTCCCGAGACTAGAAGACGAAACTATGAACGGACTCTCGCCCTCATGCGAATTTGTAAATGCAGCTTTACTGATTTTACGTCTCTGGGTTCTCCATTTTGGGAAACGAGCGTTCAACATTCGATTAGACCAGTGGCATAGCTATCATAGGGCCAGGTGGTGCAGTGCACCGGGGCTCCGAAGCTTGAAAAGAGAAAGCTTTGAAAAGAGAGGAGAAGCGGGCTCCTAAATAAAGGTGATTCATATATTTATTAACCTATTAACATACATATATTACAGTTTGTTGACTATATTCAATACTAAGAAACAATTTTAAATTAAAAAAGTGTTATTAAGGGTTTGAGGCTAATATAAGTTCAAGCTATGTGGAAAGAGGGGGTGGGGACCCGATTTTTCCTCTATGAACCGAGGCCCTAGTCCACCTAGCTACGCCACTGGACTGGACAATAAATTGGAACACAATTTCATATCTATCTATACATACTTCAGTTGGAGTCTGAGTCCATATGAGTTCTGTAATTACGGCGAGCCTTTTTCACGCGTTGCCTGAACTTGAAGGCCTGGTACTCCGGGTCGTCCGATACATCGTCCATGGGCTGTTGGTTCCTCGTGGAGCTTCCTGCGACCGTTCCAACTCCACTATCAGGGGTTCCTATTGTATTTGGAGTTTGCCATATACTTCCTTCAGTACTGCAACTGCTTTCTAGTTCGCTTTCATTTGTTTCGTTCATTAGTCTTGCTACCGTCCTATTGTAGCCTATTTTTGGGGAAAGTCTGTCTAATGTGACCGTGTTAACTCTGTCTGAGATGTCCTTTGGTGGTGGAGATTCGCTGGAATCTGACCGTTGTATACTAAGCCTACCATTTCTTCTTACACGTCTTAAATTCATTCTCAACCTATGTTCTGGGGGAGGGGATGAGTTGTTACTCTCGGAATCGGGTGGTTCGACTGTTAAAGAATCGCCTAAAGAATCCCTTGATCCGTTGATGGGTGTGGGAACAATGCTAATAAGGTTGGTAGGAATGCTTTGGTTGCCATTTTGGTTCCTAGGTGATATTGGTCGACTGCCAACAGATTGGTCGTCGTCTGAATCGACTTCTGCTATCCGAAACAGTGCTGAATTGCTTTGGCCACGGTACCCTGAATAAATTAAAAAGAGTTTTAAGAATTTCGAACATGACTAATGTTCAAAATGTTAATGTTATTATTAAATTAAATTATGATGAGGTGTAATTTTGATAAAAAAAATTAACATAATAGTGTAAATTTAATAATATTACCTGTACTTGTGCTAGGTAAAGCTAAATTGTCTTCAAAATTGTCAAAATTTGAAAAATTATTATTATCACTACTGTCTTGAGCCATTGCGTTACCTGAAACCATGAAAACTTTGTCATTTCCTGTCAACAAACTTATCACACAGGACACAAATAATCCTGCCTTTAACAACTACCCATAACCCATGTGAGACACTGAACTCTTATTTAAAAGTCAGGAGTCCCACGCCCATGTTCAATCCCCAACAAGGCCAATTTGGAAATTTTGTAATGTCTCAGTTGGTTTTGGTCTGGTTTGTTAAGAGGCTTTGACCATGTCTAGTTTCCACCCTACCAGCAAACTCGTGCCGCCAAGCAATTTAGCGTTCCAGTACATGCATTATAAACCACTTAGAGGTATGGGCTTAATATTATACTGACATACCCCTTCCAGTTTAGCGCGCTTTCATCTTAAACTGGATCATAACTTACTACCAGCTGAGATCACAGTGAAGGAGTTAAATTAAATCTCAAACAAAGAAGGACATACCATTACTCCTTAGATTCATTACTTTTCTATAACTATTGGTTTTACTCTTTCTTTTAGTGCTCCTTGTGATGTTCATTCTTCTCCTCAGTGGACGGATAATCTGAAAGAAATTCAAATCGGTTGTTATTCACTAAAGCTATACCTTGTCCATGGAGACGAGCTAATAGGGAAGTAAGAAACCGCGCGTCATTGGTCACAGGGACATAGGACACGTTCACATTGCGACGAAAATGTCAGTGTTTCGTCATTCGTAGCAGTGCAGAGTGCTGAAAAATGCGGCACGATGTTATTTGCGTTTGCTATAAGACGGAAGCTCACCCTTTAGAATTCCTAAACAAGCAATGCGTGGATTCATCAGAGTTGGTCCGTTCACTAGAGGGAGTTGATAACCTCGACCGAGTGTTGGGCAGAGAGATAATGCACGAAGCCCCCTGGCGCGCCGCAGGGGCGTCCACTTGCCCTTCATACTCGTGCCGGCCGAACTTTTACTGGATTTACTTTCCGTTTTTAGCCTGATGTTATGTTAGAGGCGAGCCAATCCCTTTTTACTGGCTTATCGGCTCTGGGTTCTAGGCCTTTTGAGACCGTAACATATACACGTAAGAATTCCGGATGACGTCATTCATTTGGCGCGTGTTGCTCGTGAGAGTTGAATGCGACGTCATTCGCCGCAGTGCTGAAAACGCGGTACGATATTATTTGAGATTGCTTGAAGACGAAAACTCACCCTTTCAGAATTCCTAAACAAACAATGCGTGGGTTCATCGGAGTCGGTCCGTTCACTAGAGGGAGCTGACACCCTCGACCGAGTGTTGGGTAGAGATATAGTTCGCGAGGCCGGCCTGCGCGGCCCCCTGGCGCGCCGCAGGGGCGTCCTCTTCCCCTTCGCACTCGTGCCGGCCGAACATTTACTGGATTTGCTCACACACGTCCGCGACTGTTTGTTACGTCTGTAAAATACTAGCAATAGAAATCACAGAAAGTTCAATTCCAATTAATTCATGTTGCGAAATGTTAAATTCATATTATTTATAGCGTAGAAATGATAATTATCTCAAAAGCCCCGGCACACGGCGCACCGAAAACATCTAAGGGCGAGGCCACAACACTGCGGTGCGACATCGTATCGCAAAAACGATGCCTCATCGCAATGTGATGGGATGACGCAACGCAAAAATTTCATCTCTTACGGCATCGTAAACCAAGATAAAACAATTTACATTTGCGGATGCTTCTGAAAATGAACCTTCAATTCAATTCCCAATTATTGGCTTTTAGGTGTGCCAGCTGGGCGCAGAGTGTTTCGCTAGTGTCACGTTTATGAAGAAGGCACAAAGGAGATTGAATATGAACCTTATATTGTTAGTAATAAAACGCATATTTGCGTACAAAAAACCGTTACCTGAGAGAGCCCCGTTTCTGAGAGCGCACACTTTTGGGGTATCGCGGCGCGACGAGGCGCGCCAGTCTGTTCGGACAGCGTTGACTACGATTTCCATTCTGTGCTACTAGAACGATTACATTGTACCTAATTCTGTTGCGTACAATCTCTAAACTAACTGAAATGACAGGTCAAAACGCCATCAAATGAATAGCAGATGAATATCATATCTTTGAAAAGAGCAACCGCTGAGTTTCGTGCTGGTTTTTCTCGGTAGAAAAGGCATTCCGAACCAGTGGTAGATGCTTTTGACGATTCAAGAGTGCTTGTAAAAGTTTAATTGAATAAAAATATTTTGAATTTTGTTTTTTTTTTTTCAAGGAGGCTACTGGAGTGCTAGACAGTGGCATGTGGAAGTCCCTATAAGAGTCTATAACCCTTATATCATGCTTCTGCAGAACAGGATGGCACTAGATTTAGACCTGTCAATTTAGTTTAGTGTAGAGATTGTGTACAATAGAATTTTACGAATAATTAATTAGGTGATAATATTATATACAAAAAATGATGATAACAGCTGAAAATGAGTTGATTATTATTAATACAGAGTAAATAGAGTACGACATATTATGCCAAAGGGGCTTTTAGGGCTTCGTCCGCGCGGACTACACATATGTATTTCAAAACCTATTTTATCTAATTAGTCCAAAATCAAAGGGGTGAAAATCCTCTCTTAACGGATGTCTACATCATCATATCTATCTGCATTCTAAATTATTGCCTGAACCTTCCAGTAGTTTGAACATCTATCTTTTCAAATTGCAATCTGAACCATCCAGTCGTTTGAGCTATGCATGCGCTGTGTTGTGCGAGTCAGTCAGTCAGTCACCTTTACCTTTTATCATACAAAAAATAGCAACAAAAGGCAGTTGTCAACTTGTCTTACCTCGTTTAGGTGCCAAAGTAAGAAAGTCCACAACAATCTGGTCACTATCACTTGAGTCAGAAACGTTTCCGTGAACCGATCCTGAGCTAGATCCATCTAATGAATCGGTTTCTTCAGCGAGGCATTCCAGTTCTCTTTGAACGAGTGAGTCAAAGAACGCCATCATTCGAGGGTCTTCACTAGTTGACTGTTCAGTATAGTTGTGGGTTAGATACTAGAAAAAAAAAAAAATCTTTTATGTAATACACGATCTTTCGGGAGAAAAAGTCGGCCCTCCAGTCGGGGAGTTCGGAATTCGATTCTGGGGACGCCTATCTAACTCTTCGGAGTTATGTGCATTTTAAGCAATGCAATATCACTTACTTTGACGGTGAAAGAAAACATCGTAGGGGAACATGTGTGCCTGAGAGTTATTCACGATGCTGTAGTAGGTGGTCAGATAAAAATTGTTCTTCATATAAAAAACGGTCATCTAAGTCAGCCCTATATTTTGTACAGTAGCTGTATATAACATACTAACCTGTCCGCTATGGTGGACTAGCGAGACATAGTCTTCGTGGCTGTATATCTCGCGAGGATTGTCAGAGCCCTGCGCCTCTTCTAACAACGCTCCACGCATTTGTGGGTACTCCAATGCAGACCACACCTGCGAAAAATATAATTCCGTATTGTTAATATTATATATACGAAAGTGTGCCTGTTTGTCTGCTAGCTTTTTACTCCTAATCTATTTAACCAAGTTCAAAGATTCCGGGAATGGGCATAGGCTACTTTTTGTCTCAAAGAATTAAAGATTTCTATGGGATTTTCAAACACCTAATTTCACGTGGACAAATACTTATTAGCAAGTTTTTATTGGTACAACATAATATTGTACAGCACATAACAAAGTTGTTATGTAACTAAGATTAATTATTGATATAATGATGATTATTCATATTTTCTAAATAATAGACAATTATAGAGCAATAGAAATCACCTTAATAATCTTCTCAACTCCAGAGGATGCGATCAAGCAATAATGTGAATTGAACCGTACTTGATTCACGATAGATCTATGACCGTACAACACTATATGCGGTGGCTCCACAACCATATCTGAAATAATGGAGATTTTCTATCAATTTGCTTTTCCCTTGGTTTTGGTCAAGTGAAAATTAGATCAAACAATATTTCATATTCATTTCGTTTATTTAAATCGTATACAGTTATTGAGAGCATCAGCAAAAGCTGCTTAGCCTATTAATAACTCTATAGAAATAACTCTATGCGTAAGTCGAAACTTGGGATAACACACAAAATAACTAACTTACCAAAATCTCCTCCGTTGTCTGGTATCTTCCACATGTAAAGATTGAAATCGTCCGATCCCGAGAGCACAAACTGATCGTTCGTACCAGCGAAGCAACAACTCTTCATAGTGCAGGAGTTATAGTAATCCTGGTGGTAGAACTCCGCGACCGGCTCCGGGGAATGCACCGAGTATAGCACGGGGGCCAGGCGGCGGCGCAAAGCCAGCACATGTGTGCCGGACTGGTTGAAGCGTACGCTCATACTGTTTTGGCAGGAGCCGCTAGTGCCCACATATCGGAGAATCGGACTATGGGACAATATCATGAAAGAATCAATCAAGCTTTATTCCAAAAAGAGTTTGTCGGGTATTGCTATCCCTGTCTAAATACTTTCCATGGAAAAGGATAACACTAGATATTTTATACCTGGTCAATTAAGTGCAGGGACAGTGCAGGGGACAGAATTAGCCAAAAAATTAATAGTTTTGTTAATCCTGTTGTTCTGAACTCTGCACACAGCACAACTAAATGCAAAGGTTCCAGACTGGTTGAAGCGTACGCTCATACTGTTTTGGCAGGAGCCGCTAGTGCCCACGTATCGGAGAATCGGACTATGGGACAATATCATGAAAGAATTAATCAAACTTTATTCCGAAAAGAGTTTGTCGTGTATTGCTGTCCCTGTATTAATAGTTTCCATGGAAAAGGATAACACTAGATATTTTACACCTGGTCAATTAAGTGCAGGGACAGTGCAGGGGACAGAATTAGCCAAAAAATTAATAGTTTTGCTAATTCTGTTGTTCTGAACTAAATCCAAAGGTCTATATCTAATGCTATCCATAAAATTATTTAAAATATAATTTTTTCTCCAATCATTTTTAGTCATTTAAACCATAAAAATCAGGTTACTATTCCACTCATATTGTTTTGTAATTTTGTTACTCACTGTTTTGGCGAGCGTAGATCCCACAGAGCGACGCCGTCTCTCGAGTTGGCAGACACCACCACACCAGTTTGCTGCGGGTGAAACATCACGCCGTGGAACGCTTTCCTGCTGCGTGATATTACTAGCGACTCTGGAAAATGGGCACAGTTACTCCATTAAGTCTTTATTTATTTATATTTATACAAGTTAACTCTTGACTGCAATATCACTTGGTGGTAAGATGCAGGCTAAATAGGAAACCGGCAGAGTTTGGCAGTTTTTATTATTAGATTTTTACACAGCATCATACCGGAATGCTGAATCGCTTGGTGCGGCACGGCTTTTGCCGATAAGGTGGCAACTAGCCTCGGCCGAAGGCACCCGACCAGACCAGAGATTTAGAAATTATTAAATTCCAAACCCCTGACAGGAATTGAACCCGGATCTCCTACTGTTAAGACAACAGCGCTTATCACTGTGCTAGGTATGTCGTCAAATTTGGGCAAACGAGACCATATTAGGAAGCTGTCCATCTGTCCCGTGAACCGTAATAGGTAAAGAGTTGAAATTTTCACGGTATTAATATTTTTTTTGCTGCTTTAACAAAAACTAATAAAGATTTCAAAATGCCCACCATTAAAAATATTAAAGTGTTATTTCTTATACGGAATACCTTCGTTTGTGAGTCCGACTTGCACTTGACTGATTTTTTGTTTTGAGGATAACGCGAGACATCGTGGGTATGAATTAGAAAGAAAACTTACCATGAACGGACTGTCTTGTATCAAAGAGCAGCAATCGGCCATCGTTGCCCGCAGTTGTGACCACACGGTCATTATACGGGTCAATGCTGAGACAGCACACCGCACGCTGGTGTTGCAGCACCTCCAGAGGCCTTGTGCTTTCTACATCATGCACTATAACCTGGATAAAACGTCATCATCATTTCAACCCACTACTAAGAATGGGTCTCCTTTCAGAATGAGAAGGTTTAGCTTTAGGCCTTAGTCAAGAAGATGTCCAAACTTACACATGATTATGAATGCAAGGGCCCAAGTTGGCAGATTTTGCCTGCTCAAATCAGCATACAAATTGGGTTAGAGATATTGGGCACCTTTGATTTCTCAGTAAATATAGTGCCCGCAAACAACTTGAACCTTAAGCAGCGGTAATAGGGGAAAATTATTCAATGACTGATCAATCAATCGCGTGCACCTGCCTTTGCCAGCCAATAGTGGCCACAATGAGAGGCCATTTTGCCCATTGGTCTTTGTATCAACCCAACATCTAGAAATACTCTATGATCAACACTGGAAGCAAAAAAGGTTACTTACAATATCATCATTCCCACCAGAATAAATCTTCTGACTGTCCGTAGTGATACCCAAACAGAATATGTTGGATGAATGAAGAGCTTTCATTGGTTCAGGATTGCCCCTGTCAATAAGGGCTTGCCCAAACTGCCATACCATCACCCTCCTGTCATCTCCACCTAAAGTAGTGAAAAACACTATAATTTCAGATTAAGTACTTTTTATTTCTAATAATATCTAGACTTAATTAAATTATAAACTAGAGACCTGTAACATGCGGACAGACCGACAGCCCAACAGACAGACAGATGGACAGAGACAGACAGACAACTGGACAGACAGACGGACAGACAGAAGATAGACAGACAGACAGACGGACAGAGGGACAGACAGATGGACAGACAGACAGACGGACGGACAGACAGACACAGAAGACATTAATTGGGCTCAGTTTTTACCCTTTGGGTATGGAACCCTAAAAAGAATTGTCTGTAATTTGAAAAACAATGAGCTCAGTCTAAAAAAGAGAAGTAGGTACTGCTTCATTGACTCATTCACAATAACAGAACTGAACTACATCACATCAGTATTAATTTATATTAGCTCGAGTTAAAATGCTTTATTTAATTAAAAATTCTACTATAGACAAGCATTATAATGATACAAAGGAATGTTGAGGAACTCAAGCCAAAGTTGAAGTTGTTTGTATCGGAAAATCTATAACATTTAATTACTTACACTATTTACTAATAAATAAATTAGTTATAGCATTTTTAGTACCTAACATTGTGGACTAAATAATAAGTACATAAGTGAAGTGGTAGATACAAAATGAAATACATTTCTACACACAAATACTGTGTCATTTAGAATAAAACATAATTTTCCTTCTAGCTGATTAATGTGTTTTCTTCACACGCCCATAGTTGTTATCAATAATTTTATTATTGTTATTGATTAATGATCAAAAATAATACAGGTCCACGGATTTTGTCTAATCTCGTTTTGGCCATACATTTTAACTCTGTGCGCTTAGTGTACAGTTATCATATCAATAAAAGTGTAATATTTTATAAATTCTACTAGGTCCCCACCTGATATAAGTAATTCGCCATTACTCGAAAACTCGATAGCATTGACGCATCCGAAATGGCACACCAAATCACGCCGATATAGATTTTTAGCCGCAAAGAGACGTTTATTAAATATCTCCGCTTTTAGATCACTTAAAAGTCCGCATTCTCTCTTTATAATGTATGGTAAAGGATTCGACATATTCGCCATATTTAAAGCAAAACCACCATTTTACATTTTACGATGAACGAAACACTGGGAAACACTTCACTTGACGATCAGCTGTATTTTATTTTTAAAAACAATTTACGTTCCGTTGTTTCAGAAAGTATTTGACAAGATACCTATTTTTTTGCCAATATTTCTTTTAGTATTACTGAAATAGTTATCAATCTATATCTTCATATCTTCATATATTATATAAATGCTTTAATTTAAGTTTTAATTCAAAATGAACTTAGTTTATGATTCTTAAATTCTATTGCTCTTAAAGTGCATCGGTAGTAGTAAAAAAAATTGCGTAAAATAGATTTGTCTCCTTTGACAATGACAGTTGCATTTCACTTGACAACTGTCATAACAAGACCAAGCGGCAAGCGCACGTGCACTTTAATTAATGAGTAAAAACCTATGGTAAAAACCAGCAAATTATAGTAAATCAAATGTTTTTTGTAAGAAAATAGCCAAGAAGCAAGAACATATACATAAACGTACAGAGTGTAGAATTATTGTAAGAGATAATGGTTATAGTGGCAGAAATGAGTAAACCATCAGTTAAAGTATCAGGTAAGAATCCATACAAAGTGAGATTATAATATTATAGGTTATTACTTAAATAAATAAACGGTTTATTTATTTATTTTAGTTTCAAACTCCGAATCATCTAGTGAAGAAGGCGATGAATCTGAATATGAATCAGAAGTTTCAGACAAAGGCTATGACAAAACAAAACGTGAAAGTGAAATGAGTGATAATGGTGATGAAAGTGGAAGTAATAAGGAAAGTGATGATGATGATGACGTCATAGTAAAAAATGAGGGCTGGGCGGATTCTGTAGCCAAAATCCTTGGTTCCAATAAACCTAAAAATAAGAAAACATTGGTTTTATCTCGAGCAAAGAAACTTGCAGACACAATAAAGAAGGAAAAAGAAGAGAAACCCAGTTTTGAAATAGTTGGTGATGAGGCTAAAGAAGTGAAATCAGAAGTTAAGAAAGAGACTTTAACTGTGTTAGAACCTCCAGTAAAGAAAAAGGTAAATAACCAATTCATTTGTATTTTATTATCTTCTAGTTTGAAGTAAAATTGATATATGTAGTGTGAAAGGTTGTTATTATTTGGACCAAGAAAGCACACTGAGTCAGAATTCCTTAATTTGTGTGCTTACATTGTTTTAATTATTTACGAATACTGTCATTTATGTAAATAAAATACTGGCTTTTTCAGAAAGTTGAACGATCATTGATTAGAATAAAACCCAATATCTTAGAAAAGGATAGAGAAAAGTTACTAACGAAAATAGCAACTAAGGGTGTAGTTCAATTGTTCAATGCTGTAAGAAATCAACAGAGGACCATTGAAAAAGAAATAAAAGATATACCTGAGGGAAAGAAGGAAAAGGTTTTAAAGAAGTTTGATAAAAGAGCATTTTTGGATACTCTAATGGGACAATCAAAGTCCGTAAATGTTGAGGAACAAACTAAACCATTAAAAGATGAAGTTAAAGCAGAGTCTGAGAAACCTAGATGGAATGCATTAAGGTATGTTAAATGTCTGGAATTAAATAACCAAGTAGCATAGTTTTTTACCCTACATACTTATTGTACTGTATACAGAATGACTGGTAAAATATCACAATCTCGTAATTAGTTTGTTGTGGAAGTCTAATACATGCTACCAAATGGCTTTTACCTTTAGGCGAAAATGGGCTATTTTTATAGAAATGACCAGTTTGTTCAAAAATTGTAGATTGATATCTTTACAGTATGGTTTTTATACCTACAATATTTTGTTTTGCAGAGATGACTTCATGATGGGGGCTAAAATGAAGGATTGGGACAAAGAATCAGCAGATGAGAGTAATTAATAAATTATTTATTAGGAATGCTTTAGTATCATTTTATAATTACCATTTATAAATGTACATTACACTTCTTAAAATTAGTATTAACAATATTTCTATTTTACACAAGACAAATCTGAACTAATACAAATTATTAGAGCTGTAGCGAACCGTATGTATTCGTTACTGAGTAACGGGTGCGCCATCTAGTACCGAGTACCGAATCGTTACTCACAAATGCATCTCGTTACTCGCACTTTTGCGTATGACCGTTCCTACACTGTTTCGGTTCACGCAAGTACCGTAGATACGTGTATTGAGACGTTTGCTAACCGTATGTTTTACGCGCAGGCGCGCTCATTCGGTGAATTTAAAGACGTACGTTACAAAGGCCGATGTTTGTTTAGTTTATTGTTAAAATTTTAAAAACGTATGATTCTGTTATGGTATCGTTCAAATAACCATGAGCTTAATAATGAGACAGTTATTTGGAAATTACAGACAGATACTCTAATTTTATGTAATAGTACCTATAGATATTTAACATAAGCTCAAGCTCAAGGTTAAAATTTTTAATATTTTAGTAGATTCCGTCAACAGTTCATTTGTAGTTGTGTCTACACTTATTAAATCAAACTAAATTGAGAATAACTTCACACACACGTCTGGTTCAAAATACGGAAAAGTAAGAAAATGCACCTTACGCAGCTTTGTATGTAATGTAGACCTAAGTATGTTTTCTACAGATTACGAATGTTGCGACGCCGCGACATCATACTGTCGTACGCAATACGACTCGATTCTTTCATCTTTACGTGGTATCAAAAGTAACGAGTAACGATACGATAGTAACGAGTACTAATTGTTATAGTAACGAATGCATACAGGTACGCTCGGTTTCGTTACTTTTACACCTCTACAAATTATAACTTTCCTAATAAGAATAATATGTCACTATTATTAAATATCAGAACTGTCTCTAGACTTGAGCAGTATCAGAGTGAACTAGAGTGAGGGAACTCTTAGTTTGATCCTGAATCGACAATATGTCAAATATTAGGCTATGGTGACATGAACTTATAGAACAAGTGTAAATAAAAAATTATAACACCCCCGACAAGTGAAGGTTACAGTAACTAGAAAAGACTGATAACTTTCAAACGGCTGAGCGGCTGAACTGATTTTCTTGGACTATTCCGCGCCTACTATCTAAAGTATCTGAGTTTTCCAAAACATCATTTTCAAATAAATAATTATGTATTTAGGCAACGTCCATCTTGACAGCTTGACATTTGTCAATTGACATAATATTATGAACCTAACGGTTATCTAACCTTCTTTTCTACAAGAAAACTACAAAAGAGCTGATAACTCTTAAACGGCTGAACCAATTTTTTTGGATTATAGCTAAGAACACTCTCGATCAAGCCACCTTTCAAACAAAAAAAACTAAATTAAAATCGGTTTATTCGTTTAGGCGCTACGATGCCACAGACAGATACACAGATACACACGTCAAACTTATAACACCCCTCTTTTTGGGTTGGGGGTTAAAAATAGGGCTACCGCGTCAATTGAACTAACATTTGATGCCTGCCAGGGATATTCAAGCCTCAACGTTTTGTTAGAAATTCCCTAACTGTTGTGAACTATGGCAGTATTGTTTCCTACCCAACATCTTTCACAGTTAAAGCATTTTAAGCATTAGTGAAATTTATTTATTTAATGTATAAAGTATATGCATCATTGCCTACAGTTTGCTGACTAATCTGTTTGGGTAACGTAGAGTAGATCTTCACAGGAAGGTTCCACACCATAGTTTCTATTGGCACATTGAGTGGGGCATTCCAGTCCCTATCGTCTGGGCCTGGCTGTAATCTCTCGTTGCTTGTCACAAACTCAAAGTGAAGCCTCCAGCTTAATGAAACTGGAAATCACAACACATGCTTATAAGAAAATAGTTCAAAATGAGTGAGATTTTTCGTGAAATTTCTTAGTCAATACTAGAGCTAATTTTGTTAAACTGGACCTTTTCAAGTAAAAATTTTTATATAAACCTGTAAGGATGATACTGCCATTGTCGCAATTGCCATAAGTGTATGTTGTCGTATTAGTTTACAAATTGCAAAAAACCAAATTAAATTTGAATTTCGCGGGCAGGCCCATCACTTCAACCTTAAAAACTAGTGAATGCCCCTGATTTCATCTGGGTTTAGGTTTTTAAATCTATTGATTTTCTAGGATATAAAGTAGCATGTTTCGCTCTCCAGGTCTCCATATCCATGCAAAAAATAACACATCAGTTCGTTCAGTAGGTGTGATTGACTGGCAAACCAAGAGACAAATACTTTCACGTTTATGATATAGATGGTGGTTGATAGTTTATTTATGAAAAAATAATACCTTCTTCACCCTCAAATGCAGGTGTAATATGCAAAGGAATTGGCAAAATAAGCTGTGAATGTGTGAGCCCCAGCGTCACCTCATGATACCTGGCCACTGTCATGGACCTGCTGCTATTTTCTTTGTTTGCACTTTTCATAGGCGTTTTAGTTTTAGTTACTTCTTCAGGTTGTAAAGATACTGAAACCTAAAAATAATTTTCTAGGGATAATTTTTGTATGTAGTCTAAAAGGTAAACCAGTTTATCCGAGGTATAAGGAAACCCTGGGTTTGATTTTCATTCGGATTAATGTTTTAAGTAAGCTCCAGTTATACTAGTGTAAGGTTATCATCACTTTTTTTCATTAACAGATCAAGGTTGATTGAAATCACACCTAATTGGAAGCGTTCACCAGCTTGGAATGGACTAGATAAATAGTTAGAAAAACAAACTGGAAGGGAATTCAAAATCTTAGCAGTGTATTAGATGTTGAATGGTGACAGCCTAGTCTGCCTCTTATTCTGGGGTATTAAGGTTCAACCTGGGTGGCACACACAGGCACATATAACTTTTCAGAGTTATGTGCATTTTAATCAATTTTAAAACCAATTTTTAAAAAAAAGAGAATAAGCCATGGTTAAATGACTAATATTCCCCTTTTCCTCTCCAACTAAGCGTCAGGCTTGTGCTAGGAGTAGGTACGACAATAGTGCAACGGCCGGGGTTTGAACCGTCGACCTTTCGGTTTTCAGTCCACTCCTTTACCGGTTGAGCTATTGAGGCTCTGATCGTGAGGAACCCTACCATTGCAAGGAAACCTACATGCTTGAGAGTTCTCCATAACGTTTTCAAAGGTGTATGAAGTCTGCCAGTCCACATTTTGCCGGCATGGTGGCCTAAATTCTTCTCATTCTGAGATGACCTATTCTCAATAAAGGGCCAGAAATAGGTTGATAATGATTAATTATTATTTGTTAATGTTTAAAGCACGGTAAGCTTACCTGCATACAGGTGACTGTACCAACTGAAAAATCAAAAGTGCCGACAATATCTTCACCCAATTTGTAAGCTGATTTGAACAGGCAAAATCTGCCAACTTTCCCCCGTGCATTTGTAATCATGTATGAGTTTGGGCTTCTTCTTGCAGTGAGATTCTGTAGAGTAGAAACATTTCTTTACCATCATAATTTATTTACTTGTAAGGCTGCTTGTAAGAGAACATACATCTGTATTTTATTTGTCTGAATTGCCTTGTATTATGAATGATGTACTGCTTGGGCTATACATGCATTGGTGTTTTATTAGATAAGCTTGAAGAGATTTTAGGAGCTACGATGCCACAGACACATGTCAAACTTATAACACCCTTCTTGGGTTGGGGGTTAAAAAGTTTGGTTACGGAATATACAAGCAAAAATATAATAATCAACAGCAAGAAATAAGTATTAGTTTTATTTACCTGTAACACTTGTAAAGCCATTGTCAAAGGAGTTTCAACCTTCCTTTCCTCAGAAAAAGGATTAGTTGGCTGGAGTTCTTCTGTAGTTTCATTCCCACATAATGCAGCTAAATCTTGCATGTTCATGATTGGACTGATGGGGAGGACCCTGAACGGTATTCGCACCATCTTTATATGGGACCCTACCTTCTGTGTTGCTATAGTTATCTTATAGGAGTATTTAACAGCAGTGCCTCTGTATGATGGTGGTGCTTCTATAGGGAGAGATTCTCTATACCAGACTGAAAAATACACCTTAGTAAGAAATAAAAAAATATAATGATAAAAGACATTCCTTTATCATATGTTTTTGCTACCCAACTATACATTGCTAATATGACATTTTCAACCAACAAAACTAAGGTTTGTGGTTAGAAAAAATATCTTATTTGAATTAGTAGTTTTAAAATGATCTGTTCAAGGAAGAATTTGGTTAAACTTACATGTCTTTGTTTCCCCTAAGGGTATAGTCAGATCACAGAACAGTATTTTGGGTTTTGTATGAAATACAACGTCTCCAATATCACATGAGGTCACTTCTAAAGCTGTAGTTTTTTCAAATACATTGGCTTTTTCACCTGTACTTTTTGATGTTGAGAAAAAACAGTGAATTTGTGCTGAAGCCCAGGCTAAGTTTTCTAGGATATCACTAAAAAAGATGTAAGAATAATTTAAAAAGCTGGTTTTGTAGTAACTATAAGGATGGATTTCTTTTAGACTACGCATCTAGGTGATTGCTGTATGGGACAAGCCAACAAAAATTGTAATACATTGCTAAAACATTTCACGAAGAAAATCATGCTAGATAGTGCCATCAGAGCACAAAGATGTGGTCTAAGATAAAATCCATCCATAAAGATAAAAAAGGTAATCAGAAGTTACTTGTGACTTTGAGAGTTCCTATGCTCAGGCTGAGGTGTGTGGTTAAAAGTAATACAGCATTCCAAAGCCTCTCCAGCTAAATAAACTGAGCCAGTTGTGAGTTTTGCTGATAATTCGATCATGTTTGTACTAGGCGAAGGTAGCATAGAAAAATACCATTAGAAACACTTCACCACATTATTGATTTATGTATTTGATTAAAGAAAAGGGAAGTTAATTAATAAGTAAAAGCTCTCTATTAATTTTTGTACATACAAGTATAAAAATTTATAATTTTTATAAAAAGGGCATGTTTTGATTGTTGAGATTTTTGACTTTGACAATCGTTGACAAAATCAAATGACGTGATCAAATGACATATTATGGAAACGTGTTGCCAACTGCTTTGCAAAAAGTGCACTTTATACATCCCAAAGGGGACTTCGTCTGTGTCAAAATCAAGTGTCAACTTTGGACTGGACTTCGCTGTGTTGGTGTTAGCTGACGGGCGTGCTTTGCTTTTTTGGAGTGTTTTTTTGTTAAAACTGACTGGGAAGCGCTCTAAGGGGGTGCCGTGCGTATGTCGGCGAGCGCCGGTACAGACGGTATATAGTTTAACTAACTTGTTACAAATAACTACAAACTTGACATTGGCTAATCTTTGTAAAGCCAGACGAGAGAGAAAAAAAAATAGATCCCAAAGAATTATAGGTTACGTTTAAATACACAACCTCATAAATTGTAATAAAGCATACCTACTGTAGTAGTAATAGTACTTAGTCGAAGGAGTAACTCATTCAGTAATATTATAGCAACACTGGTAATGGCAATATCACAGACTGAAAGTTCTTGTCAATAGTTTTTTTTTGTATTTTATGCCTGCACCAGACGCTTGTGACAAACAGCAAACGTTTGCACGTGCTTTGCTTGTCAACGCTCTGGGAGTTCCGATAGGCAGGCAAGTCACCTGTGGTGTTTGCCGAAGCTTGCTGAACGTAGTGATTACATACTCTTTGGTTTGCTGTTTGCCATAAGCGTGAAGCACCGACTCTGGAAACTGTTTCAATTTACGGTACATAACACAAAACACTTATGGCTTATCTAAAATAATGATTTTGACAATCATTTTGTATTGGTATCCAAATTAAAACAAAATCATTTTACATTATATTAATGCTTTACCATGTTAAAATTTTAAGTCATACAAGAGGAAATCTTGAAATATTTTTTGATTTGATTAAAATAATAACCTGTTGTCATTCTTGCAACTGTGAAATGGAGCGTTAGTTAACGAAAAATTGCGGTTTGAAAAGTAGGAGGAAGTAGGTGGATCGAAATCTAATTATTTTTATGAAATTCATGAAAAGGTGAATTAACGAAATGTTGATATCGGACGGCATCAATCATGGGAAATTACAGTCTATAATAGTGGGAGAGTTGAAAAAGGTGGGCTTAAAGCATCGCCTGAAAAAGATTATTATGAAAAATGTCAAAGTAAGTTTTATAGTGAGATCAAAGTATTTTTAAAATTTAAATTGGACGTATTTTATAAGTATGAGCTTTTTCTTCTCCAAAGGATCATAAAACAGTGTTCGGAGCGCCTCTAATAAAAGTCCCGTCGTGCAGTGTCATTTGTTGTGGAAGCACTCTGAGTATTCCAGTTGTAGTGACTGAGATGTCGTCGGTGTTGAGAGCCAATGCTCATATCGAAGGTCTGTTCAGGAAGGCCGGATCGCAAACACGACAAAAAGATATCAAGGTAAACAAGCACTTATACTACAAATATTTTCGTTTTAGTTTATTAATTTCCATTTCCCTCCAACTGCGTTTATGGAGTGGGGTGTGTAGTGTGTACTATGATAAAGCAAAGATAAGGTACAAAGGAGCTATCTTTCAGAGTTCAACCGTTAGCTCCCTTTTTAAATCTAATATTAGATGATGCTGCTTCAACATCTATGGGAATTTTGGTTTTTAAAAATTCTGTAGGAACTCTTTGATTTTCCAGGGTAAAAGTAGCATACACTTATCCCCAGGATGTAAGCTAACTCTGTACCAAATTTCATCAAAATCTGTCATACTAATGGGCTGTGAAAAGCTAGCAGACATACAGTGAGACACACTTTCACATTTATAATATTAACATGGATTACTCTTGATTTTTATATGACATGATGATAAACTCTTTGCTCTCTGATTCTGTCTGTTATAGTGAGGGAATAGAGAGTACAGGATATTTGTGCACGCACTTATATGCTATAATGTTTCCCATGCAGATAGCTAATTTCTATAAATAGGCTGCCGTGGACATTATTAATATATTCACTAGAACTGGTCAATCTGGTGGGATACTACTGCCGTAATAAGTTACCACCTTAAAAGCTATGCTGCCAAGTGGTCTAGCATTCAAGTATGAAACTGTGTAGAAACCGATCAGTAGTATGGGTTTAGTGAAGCTACCATACTACTTCCAAGTTAGCCCACTTCCATCTTAGACTGCATCATCACTTACCACCAGGTGGCCTGTAAGAACTTTTAATTTTCAGCGTTTACTAGATGCTGGTGGTTGTGTATCAGAAGGCCATCATCCCATAGATGTAGCTAGTGTTTTGAAACTCTACCTCCGCTGTTTGCCCGAGCCACTGATCAGTGCAGAGGTGCAGGACTTGCTACTTAGGTAAGTTATTGTTTGGAATAAGTGTAGTATTTTATAATAAGACTAGCTGATACCCGCGACTTTGTTCGCGTGGATGTAGGTTTTTAAAATTCCCGTGGGAACTCTTTGGGATAAAAAAATTCCAGGATAAAAAGTAGCCTATGTGCTAATCCAGGGTATAATTTATCTCCATTCTAAATTTCAGCCCAATCCATCCAGTAATTTTTGCGCGATGGAGTAACAAACATACACACACACATACAAACTTTCTCTTTTATAATATTAGTGTGATTCCACAGTCAATTTTAGACTTGCCTTTACACAAGTTTAGAAAATTATCAAAAATATGCCCCTATAAAAACATATCAATAGAATATTAAGTAAATGATAAAAAGCATGGGATTTGATTCGCGCCAGCTATGGGCTGCAATTGTTTGTACTGTATGGCATAATATTATTGTAAATTGAACATTTGAAAAGAGCAACCAGTGAATTTCTTGCTGGTTCTTCTAGAATGGCATTCCGTGTGGTAAATTATTTTGTCAACTCAAAAGCACTTGTAAAAGTTTATTTGGATAAAAATATATTCTATTCTATTCTAGGTGTAGAGTGACGGGCGGTGAAGAGGGACTGAAGGCTATGTTTAACACCTTGTTGTTGTTACCAGTATTACATGTGCACCTTCTGCATTATATCATGGAGGTATTATTTTTTAACATATTAATCAAAATAATTGTAATTATTGATGCTGCCCTTGATGGTGAACCATGCCATAATATATCAAAAACGTTGAACAAAACACCACCCTTATTAAGAATCGGAAATTAAAATGATATTTAAAAATTCCAGTTACTACATTTCATAGCATCCAAACACAAAGACAATCTGATGGACTCGTCCAACCTCGCCATAGTGCTGGCTCCCAGCGTCATGCCGCTCCCGGCCGCCGCCTCCGCGCAGAGACTGGAGCACCATGTAGCCTTAGTTAAGGTAACTATATTTACTAGCGACCCGCCCTGGCTTTGCATGGGTGTTTAGAGTTGTAATTTTATAATGAAATCATATGAACCTTCCTCTTGAAGTGGACAGACCACATCAAACGAGTTACCGCTAGATTCAGGTGTCCATGTAGCAAGACTGTGGCCAGTGGAAGTTCCTACAAGAGACTATGTCCAACAATGGAAATGTATTGGTTGATATTGATGAAGTGGATGAAGAAACAAGTGTAAATTAAAAATTTTCAACACCCCCGACAAGTGAAGGTTACAGTAACTAGAAACTTTCAAAAGGCTGAACTGATTTTCTTGGACTATTCCGCGCCTACTATCTAAAGTATCTGAGTTTTCCAAAACATCATTTTCAAATAAATAATTATGTATTTAGGCAACGTCCATCTTGACAGCTTGACATTTGTCAATTGACATAATATTATGAACCTAACGGTTATTTAACCTTCTTTTCTACAAGAAAACTAGAAAAGAGCTGATAACTCTTAAATGGCTGAACCAATTTTTTTGGATTATAGCTAAGAACACTCTCGATCAAGCCACCTTTCAAACAAAAAGAGTAAATTAAAATCGGTTCATTCGTTTAGGCGCTACGATGCCACAGACAGATACACAGATACACAGATACACAGACACACAGATACACACGTCAAACTTATAACACCCCTCTTTTTGGGTCGGAGGTTAAAAAGACGATAACAGATGTCAGACTAGAAAAATAAAGAAATGTTGTAAAAGAAACCCAGTTGGGTTTTATACACCTGTTTGTTTCAGATATTTATAGAAAACTCAAAGTATATAGGACTTTTATCAGAAGATCTCATGACGAAACTAGACGACGATTCTGATGTCAGTCGCTCCAGACGGAAGAAGAGACGAAGTGGTTCTCTTAATAGTAAGTTTTAAATGATTATTAGTTTTCTCCCTTTTGTGGTGTAAGAGCTACGTAACTGCATCGCATCGCATTGATTATACGAAATCGCGTTCAAAAATATTCATATCTTCTTATTTCTATCGAGTAGTCAATTGATGTTCGCGCGATAAGTTCATTTTTTTAATCGTGTCGCTTGTTCGTGTGAGCGATTGCCTACGATTTTTAGGGTTCCGTACCTCAAAAGGAAGAATGGAACCCTTATAGGATCACTTTGTTGTCCGTCCGTCTGTCTGTCTGTCTGTCTGTCTGTCTGTCCGTCCGTCCGTCCGTCGTGTCAAGAAAACCTATAGGGTACTTCCCGTTGACCTAGAATCATGAAATTTGGCAGGCAGGTAGGTCTTATAGTACAAGTAAAGGATTAATCCGAAAACCATGAATTTGTGATTACATCATTAAATTTTTTTTTAAATGTATTTAAATTTTCAGAGTAAGATAACTATACCAAGTGGGGTATCATATAAAAGGGCTTTACCTGTACATTCTAAAACAGATTTTTATTTATTTTTATGTATAATAGTTTTTGATTTATCATGCAAAACATTGGAAAAATACCCGAGTACGGAACCCTCAGTGAGCGAGTCTGACTCGCACTTGGCCGGTTTTTTTTATCTTGTCGCTTGTTCGTGCGAGCGATTGCCTACGATTTTTTAAAGTAAAATATTATGTTGTATTGTACCTAGATGTCTTTCATTTATCAATTCAATTTTATTGTAGATTGATGTATTTCGTAGCACAAATATATACTGTCTATTAATTGTTTTTATTAATAGGAATGTTAAATGGATTACGCAAAATGGTATCGGGGAATCCAAGCACACCCGCTCCCGTTCGAGATAACGGCAAAACACCAGTCCTCAGCAAATCTGCTGCTAAACGGAAGTTTAACTCTTACGAAGGACTTTCTGCGAAAACAAAGTGAGTTGTCTTTGAATTTTCCTTACAAGAGCTCATTTGAAATCAATTGTAGGTACCTATTTACTATTTGTTTGTTTTTAGGAAAGAAATCACAAAAGGCCTTCCTCAGAAAGAACTGTCGTTTACGCCTATGAAAATGTAAGTCCACAGTTTCTTACCTTTTATTTCTATGCGGCATTGTTTTTATATCCTTAAATAACTCTATACATATAAAGTAAAATTTCCATAAGCGCGACTTGAGAGTCGGTAACTCGGATCTTTTTTCGGACGGAAGTAACGTCGAAACATAACTTTCGCCAAAAATGGTCGCCAAACAGACCAGCTGTTTTGAAGTAGCCATCTTTTATCGAAGTGTACGAAATAATTTCAAAGAACCTTTAGATCTGTTTTGAATTGCGACTTCATCTTGAGTGCCATAGACTCATTTTCTAAAATGGATTCTGCGCACATTTAAGTACTTTTACTTCAACTGCGCGTAAAGATTATACAATTTTTTTTTTTCACCAAAAAATGGATTGCTGCATATTGATGAATTAATAAGGACTCATTTTGCAGGGGCGTTACTGATCGGAAGCGGTTACGACTTAGTTTCGTAGATGCCAGAAGTACAACAGTCACCAACTCAGACTTTAACTCTCATAAAAACTCTGAAACCAGTATTAGTAGTGAAGACCTGTTAACCTCCTCAGAAAACTTGTTTAGTGCACATGACACTATTGACTTATCCTCAGACATGAAAGAAGAAAAAGATTATGTTCGAATTTCTAAACAGGAATATGAAGAAATAAAAAGCAGGGTATCGGCTATAGAGAACCGACTCTCCAGAGAGTTTACTGACGTCATACCTAGAGTTCAGCCTTTACAGCAGGTCCAAAATGTTTACGAGCAAACGTTAGAAGAGGTGGCCATGTTAAACTGTCAAGGTTCCGAGCATTTAGCGCGTCGTCTTAGCAAAGAACTGAAGATTAGACCAAAGGAAGAAGCCAAAATCATACGATCGCCGAGCGCGAGAAAAATAGGATCCATAAGAAGACGTTCGAAAGAAAATTTGACCAAAATAGTTAGGCACAAATCTTGGAATGCCATGGATATGTTCTACCCTTATGTTGGACTCACAAGGAGAGAGAGAACCAGCGTCGCTAAACCGAACAGAGATGATAGAGATAGCACAGCAGACTGGGATGTTTCAATTTCAGAACAATCGATCAACGTATCTGACTCTAGTCAAAAATATCATCAACGCAAAAGAATCAGTCTCGCACCGGATTTCGGCTTAAACAAAACTATCGGCAAAGTCCAGCCGCGTCGATCGCTCAATATAACGACAAACAACTGGGATGAGACGGGATCTGAAAACTCGGCCAACAATACCTTAGATTCCAATGAAAAGATACGGAAATCTGCACAGTTGAAGTGCTACCAAAATATACGCAATAATCCTATAGGAAAAGATAGTCCCGTAAATTGTCAACATAAGTGGAGGAACGCTGCAGCGTTCTTTATGAACAAAACAGGTGAACTCGAATCTAACGGTCAAACTGGAAGACCTTCCGTGAACAAACTACGCCGACAAAACGCTGGAGCAGTTCTAGCCAAAGCCAAACTCTTCGAAACCAGCTCCGACAAGTCGTCCGAAGCGAAGGAGAAGGCCGCGCATGCCGGTTTCGCTAGGAAACCAAGAGTTACCAACCAAAACCAAATCAAATCACAGTCACAGAAAATGTCATTTCATCCTAAATCCAGGCTTCAAGCGTACGTGACTAATGATGGGCCACTAAAAACGAATGGGCCACTGAATACGAAAGATTTGGGTCCTAATGTGACGAGATATAAAGGCCCTGTTCATCACAGTAAAGAAGGAATCAATCTCAGAGTAAACAGGAAAGTTACTCCAGTCAAAAAGGTAGTTTCCCCACAGTCGAATGTTTTAATGAAGACCCCTCAACCACCAGCTTTAAAGAAACCTTTATGCACACCCAGAAGTTTGCGAACGCCCGCCTCTGGTAACGACCTCAAACGAACAAATACTCCGATGAGAGCCGTTCACATTTCACCGAGGAGATCGCCACGGCAAAAGATACAGCGCACATATAACTGAATTTACGCGTAATAATAAATTATTATTTGATATTTATACTTTTACCTAATGTGACAAAATATAAAGGCCCTGTTCATCACAGTAATGAAAGGAGAGTAACTAGAAAAGTTATTGCAGTCACGCGATACTTTTAGCATGGCGATTGCTGCACGGATGAATCGAATTGAGTAGGTACTAATGTATTACTTTGCAGAACTGATACACAAATCTCGCACTGGCCAACGAGGTCCCGCCCGGTTTCTCTCCGTCTGATGGCCGAAGGCCGAAGCATACGTTGCTTTTATGCAATGCGAATAGAATACGTGGCAGGCGCGCCATATAGGATGAGACGGCGCTGGTCGGCGGGAGAGACCGCGGCTCAGCGCAAAATTGCGATGTGTCGATGAAATTGGAATGATGTCTATGCCAAAAATAAATTATTTCTTAGGAATTAGGTATTAAATAGAGGGTCTTCCAAAATTCGTAAAATCCGAGTTTGCTAACCATTTTTAACTATCGATTTAACTAAAAAAGTATGTTAAATTATGACACATATTTATGACGTCACATCTGTGAATCCACACCTCGCTGGTGGGTTACCACCTTTAACACTCGCATTCGTAAAATATTCGCATCTTTTGAGATAAATTCGAGTAGGTATTCATGCGGATAATTATCAGAATCTTTTACTCGTATAATATCTTGCGAATGCGAACGTTCGTAACTTACATCTATTGTATAATCTGCTTTGGCCCTAAAGTGGATAAAAATAAGGATGATGCCTACTAGTCAAATCAGCAACTTTTTATCAAACTTGTATGGAGCTTGTATGAAATACACAGATGTGACGTCATAACTTTCTCTTCTTTTCGTCGCACTCCACCATACAATTGCATGGCAAGCTAGCCATTTAAAATCGGCAATTTAAAATGGTTAGCTCACTTAAAAGTAAGTGGACGTGGATTTTAGAAGACCCTCTATTTAATAATTACTAAGAAATAATATATTTTTGATATGTAGGCATTATCCCAATTGTCAATGTAAAATGTTAAGGCTTGACGTACTTAAACTTTGTATAATATAGTAACCAATTGAAAACTTGTGATTAAATCAATTTTTGTAAATAAATGAAAATCTGTTGAAAAATATTCTGTATTTTGTTTTTAATTTAATAGTTAAATACTTTTAGGGCAAGATTCCAGAACCGCCAGACCAGACCACCAGACCTTAATTATTTTCTGAGAAAAAAATATACAGGCTAGAGCCTTCAGGTTCAAAATGTTGAATTCTCATTATGAATTTGCAAAATGTTGAGTCCTAAAATATTGACATAAGGGGCATGAGACGGGCCTGCCCGCGAAATTCAAATTTAATTCGGTTTTTCGCAATTTGTAAGCCTACGTTGTCGTATTAGTTTACAAATTGCGAAAAACCAAATAAAATCAGGGGGCACGGCAGTGCCCCCGCCAAGACGAGCCAAACGGCGGCCGGGGCGCTACGTACCTTTTTCTCGAAGTGTTTCGCCGTATTTTCGACCCGTCATAACTTCGGTCTGGATGACGCTAGAAAGCTGAAATTTTCAGTATAAGGTGTCCTCACCAAATTTACCAAATATACCAAGTATCAAATATCTAGCTTTTATGGTTACAGATTTATTGATACCTAAAATACGCCGATTTCGTCCCTCACTGATGATCATCAAAACCTCTACTCAAAACCTCTAAGGTACTTCCCGAAGTCCTAGAAGACTGAATTTTGGTATGTAGACTAGAAATTGACTACAAACTACAGGAAAATTAAGAAATTGGAAATGCCCCCCCTCTACGCCTCTTAAGGGTGAAGCAAATCTGTAAATTCTGTCGCTAGAATGCTGATATTTTCAGGATAAGATGTCCTTGGCAGATTTATTAAACGCATTGAGTATCAATTGTCTAGCTTTTATAGTTTCAGATTTATTGACAGTCAAAACTTCTAGTCTGTAATTCTAGGGTACTTCCCGAAGTCCTAGAAGACTGAAATTTGGTGTGTACACTATAAATTGCATACAAACTACAGGAAAATTAAGAAATTCAAAATTTTCCCCCTCCACTCCCACGTATGGGGGAAGCAAATTATTTATAAAGTCTATCGCTAAGAATGCTGATATTTTCAGGATAATATGTCCTTGACAGACTTATCAAACTTACCAAGTATCAATTGTCTACCTGTTATGGTTTCAGATTTATTGCCATTCAAAACCCCTTTAGTCAAAAGTTCTAAAGTACTTCCCTAAGTCCTAGAAGACTGAAATTTGTTATGTAGGCTAGGGATTTCATTCAAACAACAGGAAAATAAACTTTTCCCAGTCTGTACATTTAAAAAATGTGTTTCCTGAAGTCCTAAAAGACTAAAATTTGATATATCTGCTTTAAAATTGAGTTGCAAGATTCCACTCAAACAAACATAGTTACATACATTGCAAGTGGAATAAAAGCTTTTAAAAAAAGAGGTAACGATAGAGAGCGGGCCATGAAAATGATGTAGGTACCTACAAAAAATAGATCCAAAAAAAAAATCTAGGGCACCTGCCAAAAAGAAATGAAATCCCACCAAAAACATTTCATGTAAAATATTGCCAAGACTCACAAGTTCATAATGCTTTCACTGTTAAAAAGTTATGAGATCTCTAGTAGAGCCAAGCCCCTAGCTGAGCTTAGAATTTCGCTGCCCATGGGACCTATCCCAAGTCCAAAGTATATAGCTCTTAAATGCTCTTGAGTATATCACATTTATAACAATAAAGAACAAATAACTCTACTTACAAGCTCTGATTCTACAAACCCTAAATCTTGGTTAAAAAAGTACGGCTTGGCCGTTTAATGTTCGTAAAACTATTACATGACATAACATATTATATTATGGTCATAAGGAATAGTTTGTTCGACAATTACTAATTTGTATTATACTTCATGATTGTCGCACAAGCTATTCCGGGCTTAAATATCATATCAGATAAAAGTACCACGAACATTAAACGGCCAAGCCGTCCTTTTTTAACCAAGATTTAGGGTTTGTAGAATCAGAGCTTGTAAGTAGAGTTATTTGTTCTTTATTGTTATAATGTGATATACTCAAGAGCATTTAAGAGCTATATACTTTGGACTTGGGATAGGTCCCATGGGCAGCGAAATTCTAAGCTCAGCTAGGGGCTTGGCTCTACTAGAGATCTCATAACTTTTTAACAGTGAAAGCATTATGAACTTGTGAGTCTTGGCAATATTTTACATGAAATGTTTTTGGTGGGTTTGAATTTCGTGGGCAGGCCCGTCGCTTCCACCTTAAAAAAGACTTGCCGTCAAACTTGTCAGTTTTAGACCATTTTCGTGACGGGGGATACCTCTAAAACTAAACGAACGAGAGGTGAATGTTGGGTGGGGGGGGGGGGGGGGGGGGGGCGTTCATCCCCCCCCCCCAAATCCAGGCAAATATTTTTTGTGAATATTCAACACAATTCCGAAATTCAACATTTTGAACCTGAAGGGGATAGAGTAGTGTAAAGGATGGCGTCCGTCTACCAGGCCATCGGGGGTCGGGCCGTATTGCAGCTATGAAACTTCCAAAGGTGTCCACTAGGGCCGTGCGACGAGCATTTTTTATGGTATTTATTATTATTACGTCCCGCGACAAAGGTGTCATAAAATGTTATAGACTGCGAATTTTTGCGTTGCAATGCGACCCGGCCCGCCTGGTGGCCCTCTCTTAAGAGCCCCGTTCACGGTAGCGACAATTCGTTGGTAGGTATAGTACCGTTTCTACAGATGAAGGCAATAACGTTATCTGTGCGTGCCATCCTTTCCCTCTAACCGCACCTCACACCGAGAGAGACGTGAATGAATTTTGCTTGAGATACAACATTTCTTAGTCAAAAACGGCCAAAGGAAGAATTCTAATTCTTTGTTCTAGAATATTCTAGATCTATAACTAAGCCAGTATCGAATTATCTATGCCTTAAAATAATAATTAGTATAGTAATATTGTTTTATTCTAAAAGTTATGGCCCTTGAAAAATCTCTATTCTAGGGCGAATTTTGAGGCAACTTCGTGAAGCTAGAAAATTGGAAAACAAACAACTTCACGTCACGATTTACTTCATAATAATTTCAAATGTCTTTAGTTTGTTTACATACGTTTTCTTTTGCCAAAAATAGAGGCGTAATTCCAAACGTCGCGCGTCGATAGCAGTCATCACTTTATCGTTTTTGACTGAAAAATCTTTAATCTCAAACGAAATTCATTTACCTGGCCACTCTCGTGGTGAGGTGCAGTTAGAGGGAAGGGTGACACGCACAGATAACATTGTTTCCGTCACCTGTGGAAACAGCACTATTTTAGGTTCCACCCGCTAACGAGTTACCCCTTGGACGAAGCGTACTCGAAGACTCTATCGTTTAGTTGTTAAATGATAATAATTTTACACACTCATAAGAAATTAAAGAAAATGGGGGAGTAATTAATAAAATTCAATTTTATAATATTATATGATGTATATCACGGCTTTTACAGTGGTATTCTCAGGTATCAAGAAAATATTATCCAGATATTTTATAATCAATAAATTAAACATACTGACAATTCAATAAATAACAATTTCACATTAATTCAAATTAATTAAAGCATCGGCGCCACGACAAATTTTGCTTTTACAAATAACTAAAGTCACATTATTCTGTACGCGGAAAATTAAAGTACTTCTCTTACATATATTTTATGTAATTAGCGATGATCACAGATTGAGGATATAAAAAAGCAGACACAGAACATACCGTGCTATGGAGAATTTAACAATTCGTAAATTGCGATAGTGATTACTGAGTAATTTAGGTTTTCATTATAGCTTATCGGCTAACTTACGACTAACCGCGATCCGACCGCGAGCGGCCCCGGCTCAACATTGCTTGTCGTCGATATCAATACCACATTTAAATTAACAATATAATAAAATATCAATTGTACCTAAGATCTTTTCCAGTTAAATATGCACACTCGTTCTTCATTTGCATTTAATATACACAAGGGCTCCGGAGTCCGGAGCCATCGGCGACGCGCGACGATTCCTTCCGAACATAACGTACGTACTCCTCCGTAATAATTAATTAAACATACATGTTGTGATCAATAATAAAAATATAATGATACAAATTACATTAATTGCTAAATTTTTTCGATTATTGTGTGATATAAATATTTACAAAGCGCATTAGGAGTAGTTAGGCGAGTCGGCCTCCTAATCACTGTTCCACCCCAACGCGAAACGAACTGGTCAAATATCTTTATTAACTAAAACGAAAACGCGAACGATCACCCCCATCGGGAGAGCTAAATAATAAGTGCTCCTATGAAAAAGAATTAAAGTCAAATAGTTAAAAAATACTTACGGTTATTTATAATACAATTAGCTAACCTGACTGTGACAGCCGCTGGCTCGAATCAATCACGTAACTTAATTATGACTTTTCCTTCCGAGATAAATTAAACGACATCTTCTCCATGATTACGATAGCTATAGTAGACGTTACGATATAGTCGCTATTCGGTATTACTTATAAAACAAATGTTACGTTCTAAATATATAAATGTGACACCGAAAGTGGGGTGATTACAATTTGGGAATGCATGATTCTACACAACGAAATACATTATTTAAGTACCGATGATAAAAACGCCCCCTACATATACAAATAGCGTATTTGTTTCGTCATCCTATATAAAGTACATCGATAAAATACATAATTGAACCGATTAAATGTTACCATACGACGAACATATATTATATCAGCGACTTACGTGAATGTACAATGCGAAGTTTTAGGTAATAAAAATAGTTGCTAGAGTAGACTGTTGGGCTTCCGGCCAATGTGAACCGGCACGCTGTAACTAATGCAACCACGTGCAATGCCCGTTAAATTTAAAAAAATATTTTTTTCCACTCCCTTACATACAAACGCACTAGTAAGGCCGCGTACAAACTAATAGTAAACCAAGACAGAAAAACAGTTGAGAAACTGATGTGAAATTCCAGTAAAAATCAATAAGAAAGCTAGACTTTAGTTTAAACGCCACCTTAGCTTTTTCTAGTGCTTATGATTCTGTTTTGATCTTAAACATGATTATGACAAATGCCAACGAAATTTGGTTTCACCAAATAGCCTAATGAGAACTTAAAAATAAACATAGTATAGGGAGTCAAATACTGGATGCGATAACGCATTCTACTTACGAGAAAATATATACAAGTCCAATTTTATAAATATTAGATTAATTAGTGTATGGCAAGCTGCGCAACGATCGTTCACATTCGGCGGGTGACAAAACGCAGTATGAAAGCTTTAAGGCCGATTCACACAAATTGCGTACACGTGACACGTGCGTAGACCCCTGACACACCGGGTGACGCATACGTCAACGCTTTACGCAAGCGGTGTGCCATGTTTCATACAGTTCCATACATTACAATGCAATGGGACGCGCTACGTCTACACTTACGCAGCCTATGTGAACGAGCTATTAGGGTCAATTCACACAGAGATGGACTCGGTCGGTAGCGAAGCAGAGTTGTTTTAATACCAAAAATGTAAGCTTTTAATCTTTATCAAGGAACATTGCTAGAAATACCTAGTACCGCAGTCTAGCGGCCACACGGAGACGCTGAAGCCTAGGCTGGGGAAAATGTTTTCTGTTTGGATTGATGCATGAGCCATTCATCAGTTGTGTATGATGCGTTAGTGCTTGTTCTCTTGCATAAAGGTCATATCCAATATTCGGCCGATCAGGCTTATAGCATTGCACGCTGTATTAGTTACACTGTGGGCTGGTCACATGGAGGGCAGTGCTCGGACGTGGTACTGTTCAGTTGACCGTAAGCGTGTGCGACTCCATGGGCGCGGCCGAGTCGTAGAGCGTGTCCGTGTCCTGCGTGGATTCGCCCTCTAGGTGATTTTTTTGACACTTTTGTATGAACGAAATGTCAAGTCAATAGATTGTACTTTGACTTTGTCTAAATGAGTTAAAACGAGACAGATTTATGTCTGACACTCATTTGTCTAGTTTTAACAGTGTATTAAGCCTGAGCAAAGTCAAAGTACACTCCACAGCTCCCCATCCTTAACATACGCGCAGTGGGAGCACAGATTCAATATTCTGTCTTTCAGGCTTAGAGCATTGCACGCTGCATTAGTTACACTGTGGGCTGGTCACATGGAGGGCAGTGCTCGGACGTGGTACTATTCAGTTGACCATGAGCGTGTGCGACTCCATGGGCGCGGCCGAGTCGTAGAGCGTGTCCGTGTCCTGCGTGGGCTCGCCCTGCAGCTGGCACTGGTTGGACAGCGTGCCTGCGCCACAGTCGCAGAAAAATCTGGAACAACGTACAGATCTAGAATCAATACATATTGCTAGCTTTTATTTTCATAAATTAATATTTGAAGCTGTATTGACTTAAATGTGGAGAATACAAAATCTTGATTTGTTACAGGGCCTGTTTCACAACTTCCTGATAAACTTTATCTAATGAATAATCTGACATTATACCAATTACCAATAAAAACTGGTATTTTTATTGGTAATTTGTCAAAAATAAAAATAAAAATAGATAAAATTTTCTTAGTCATGAATCATGATACTTAATAATTGTAACATCTTTCAATAAGAACTTTTGATGGTATTGGCCATCCTGCTCCAGCAGTGATATTATCCCAGTCCTCGAGTCGAAAATATACAAATATCTAATAAAGAATTACTAACCCTAAAAGAGTAAAAAATACGTTAAATAAGTGTTCCAGAGAAATAAACATAACTATATAATTTATGTATACAATACAATATAAATAAAAACAGTAATGTGATTGACTGATAGGCAACACACAACTTAAAGCGATAAGTCTATATTAATCACTTAATAGGTATTAATCATACAGAAAAATTTAAGAGTTTCTAACCTGTCATGGCGAATAAACTCCACATCGTGTCCCGAGTGGCAGGTTTTAATGCAATTGACACATATGGCGTTACGATCTGTCGTATTACATGTCTGGCACCTAAAACACATTAGATAAATATTACAATCCAATATTTTCCAGAGCATACCATAGACCACTAAGAGTTTCGTCACTAAGGAGTTGTCAAGTGATTCAGATGTGGAAGAATCATTACTTTTGTTCGCTTTGTCACGATTGCAGAGAAAAAGATGATTAATGGTATTTCCAATTGTACCCACAATTTTTATTCTATTGCTGTTTATATAGGAATTAATCAATCGTATGTACCTATAGAAGTTGTGCTTTTTACGCCCGTAGTGATATCAAAAATAAGGAATGTTTAGTAAGGCTGACTTTGACACAACGAAAAAACCACTAAGGTTTACATGTGTGTCATTCCATCTACTTGTCAATAGGGTAAGATAGTGCTTCCATAATTCTTATACATGATTTATAGAAACACTAGGTAATGTTATGTGATTGTTATATTTAATTTTTAAAAAATAATAGGGATTGTTACAATCACACTAATATAATATTATAAAGGTGAAAGTGTGTATGTTTGTTACTCTTTCACGCAAAAACTACTGAACGGATTTGGCTGAAATGGAGATAGATAATATCCTGGATTAGCACATATGCTACTTTTTGTCCCCGAAAATCAAAGAGTTCCCACGGGATTTTGAAAAACCTAAATCCACGCGGAGGAAGTCGCGGGCATCAGCTAGTTTGTTGATAAAGTAGTTACCTGTAGAAATCGTGCATAGGGAAGGAGGTGTAGGAGGAGATCTTGTAGAGGCACTGTCCGCCGCCCACCGCCTTCTCCACCGCGTCCTGGTTGCTGAAGATCTTGTTGCCGCGCACCAGCGGCGACACGCCCGATGCCAGACATAAACCTGCAAACACCAATTACGTATATTACCAGTGTTCAATAATATATGAAAGGGAAAAATGCGTCCCTGAACAAGTTGATGAATGATTATTATGTTTCTTGACATGACATACATTTCTAAGATCTCTCTAAATGAGAATGGATATGAGAACTCTCTATATTAAAATCTTAGTATAAAGAAGTATGTACATTTCATAAAACCAAGGACTTGTGTGCAGTGTCATACTAATCACACACACAAATAAACTACTTCATAAACACAATTTTTGTTCAGAAGAGCCATTCTATAATTTGTTGCATAAAACAATATAACTGCAAATACAGACATGCAAATGTCCAAAATCAATGCCAGTGCAAACTTCTTGGCTGTGAAATAAATAATTCTTCATTTAGGATATGAGCAACAAACATAAAAAAAACCAGCTAAGTGCGAGTCATACTCGCGCACTGAGGGTTCCGTACTCCAGTATTTTTTCCAACAGACAACAAAGTGATCCTATAAGGGTTAAGTTTTTCCTTTTGAGGTACGGAACCCTAAAAACTGGTAAAACCGACTGTGGTTTTTGTGGCACGATAAATTATTTTTTTGGGCCCCTTACCTCCAAATCTATTGTTGAATATCTGATTGTGTTCTAGGGTAGCTGTCGCGTTGTTGGTGATCTCGACGCCCGCAGCGAGGCCGTCGAAGATGCGGTTACGTCGCAACACGGGGTGGCTCTGTGTTGAGATTAAAACACCCGCTTGTGCGTTGCGGAATATATCGTTCTCCTCCAGTACACCCTGGAAATGAAAAAGTCATTCAGTGTAAAAGTATCATAACAGAGTGTGCATTTCATAGAGGTTCCTTTTTTACTCTATAATTGGACTATTTCATGAAAACTTTCCAACCCATGAGATCATGTCAAAATTGAGATTGATATAATCTTAGATTAATATAATCCCTAATTATGCTGAGCAAAATGTAATTTTTTTGAGATTCAACATGTCATGTTATTGGAGGTGCTCAACTGGAAATCACTGAGTTAATTCATAAATATTGCATTCAGTCTTGATTGGGGTTAGAGGATTTTTCAAAAAACATGTCTAATTTGGGACAGCCCTTGGCAATTCGTATAACTGCTCTGATCCGAACCATGCAGCGAGTTCAACTGACCAAAAAGGTGCAGCTAAGTTCCTGTAATACCTGAAATTTGCATTCTGCACATTGAAACGCAGCTATGTTCAACAGGGCAACCATAAAGATTGGCGAGGGCTGAAAAAATTTTCATTTTCATTGAGAGTGAATGAATAAAATACTATTATTTCTAAAATACTATTAAAGTTTCTATTAAAAAATAATTTGCAGTCATTAGAATTTGTACCTAATAAAGCCGTCAAAAAGAAATTCACCTTGCCACCATTAAAAATACAGATGCCACCATCACGCCCATCAAAAATCTTGTTCCTCTTGAGCGTGGGATTTGAGTCAGTCTTTATCCATACACCGGCCATGGCGTTATCGAAGATCTCATTCTGCTCCAGTAACCCTAGACCCCCATTGTAGACTAGAACGCCACCATTCTGCCCGCCCCATATCTTGTTGCCACGGATGACAGGGTTACTCCCTGTCCTTATTTGTACTCCTGAGTATAGGTGGTTGAATATATCGTTATCTTCTAGTTTGCCGTGGCCGTTGTCGTAAAAATACACGCCGACCTGTGGATGTAGGAATAACTGTTTAGTGTACAGGTAAACCATGCCCCCACGTACCCCATGGTGGATGCTCGTGTTTATATTACTACCCATATTATAAATACAAAAGTGTTTGTTTGTTGGTTTGTCATTCAATCACGTCGCAACGGAGAGACGAATCAACGTGATTTTTTGCATGAGAACAGCTGAAGACCTAGAGAGTGACATAGGCTACTTTTACCCTGGTAAATCAGAGGTCCCAGAGGATTTTTAAAAACCTAAATCGTAATCGTAGTTTCTTATAAATAGGGCCACTTTTTCTAGATGAAGTTTGACACTGACCTGTTTTCCTGAGTGAATTCGATTGCGTCGCAACACAGGTGTGGACCCTGTAGTGATCCAGACGCCGGCCAGTGTGTTAGCGTAGACCTCATTCTCCTCAATAAGCCCCTGGCCCTTCTCGTGTACGTAAATGCCCCCGTGTTGCCCGTGGTGGATCTTATTGTGCCTCACTATGGGGTCGCTGTTTGTGCGTATCTGAAAATCATTTCTCCAATGAGATGAAATGATTAAAACAATCATTATGAAAAGGATAACTATTATTTACCAATATGGACCCTGGATAGTTTTCTCAGTACTCTGGTGGTTATGATTACTAACACAATAAAATTCTATTTGCGACAAGCAATCAACTTATTGTAAAATATGGGTGAAATTTTTTATAAAAATGTTGACAAAGTATGAAAAAAAAAATTGCCCCCCAAACAAAATACTAGTGAAAGTTGTGATAAAGATGTATATTTTTTCTCAGTAACTCTGAGTAAATAAATGAAGTTACTAATGATTATATGTAAAATCGTTGATTTAATATTTTCGCTGCTCCAAAGTTTCTGCAGCATAATGATCACATCACTAACCTGTATGCCTGCTAAAGCGTTCCCATAGATGTTGTTGTGCTCAATAAGTCCACGGCCCTCGCCAAATATGTACACGCCTCCCTGGTGTCCGTTGTAGATCTCATTGCGCCGTATGGTGGGATTGCTGTTGGACGTGATCCAGACGCCCGCGAAGTTGTTGGAGTGTATCTTATTGTCTATGAACTGGCCGAGGCCAGACTCGTGGACGTAAATGCCCCCGGTCTGTCCGTGGTGGATCTCGCAGTGTACTACGGTGGGATTCGCGCCGGCCTTCACTTCGAAACCGGCGATTCTGTTGTTGTGGATGTCGTTTCCTTCGAAATAGCCCTAAAAATCAAATTTTGACATAAAACATTTTTTTATAAATCTGGAGGTGGGCGCTAACAACTGCAACACAGTTTTGTAACTAACTCAGTTGTTACCGTACTTTACTGTTAAGGCAATGTAAAGAGTTATAATTAAGATTTTTCATTTTTTAATGTCAAGTCTTTGATGACATTGGCACAAAAAGGATAAGAAAACCATCGTTCGCGCCTGAAGACTATGACTAGGAACTTGCGATTGCGACGCTGCCCTCTTCACATCCTAGAGAGAACTGATGCTGAGATCTATAGCCATACTTTAACTCTGCTCAGACTTCAGAGTAAAAACGAGACAAACCTCTCTAAATAAATCTGTTTTATTTAAATCTTCCGAGTCTATCCTTGAACAGTGATGTTAGCTATTGTGCACTAAATATCAGTCATTCTCGAAGGTGAAAATGCCGATGTTTCTTTCGTGGTGTATGATAGGATTGGCGAAATTTTTAAGTCAGATATGCCGTCGAGTTCATTGTAGGATATCTCGTTTTCCTGGTAGGCGCCTGGGCGTAGTCTGTTACGTTCTAACCATAAACCTTGTGCATTAAAACTCACCAAGCCATTCTCGAAGGTGAAAATACCGACGTCTCGTCCATGGTGTATGTGGTTGCGGCGCATGATAGGGTTGGCGAAGTTCTTGACCCAGATGCCGGCGAGCGCGTTGCGGGATATCTCGTTATCCTGGTAGGCGCCCTGGGCGTAGTCCGTGACGTACAGCCCTACGTTCTCGCAGTCGCTGATGTCGCAGTGCTTGATCACTGGGTTGGCGCCCGCGCCGCTCACGCATACAGCCGCACCCACTGTACACAACAAATAATAATTGTTTCAAATCATTTTGGTTCTTCTTTTTCTTATACAAGTCTATGGGTCTATGATCTGTTTATGTTATTTAAATCAATGCTATGTTTATGCAATGAATGCCTTACCAACACTGGCGCTCCGTATAATACAATGATCGACGGTGGGAGAGCAGTTGTCGGAGACCTCCAGGCAGTAGTGCTTGTGGTGCTGCATGGTGCTGGTAGCGTCTGGCGAGAACTTGAGCGTCATGTGGCCCGCGTAGGCGCGGTTGGCGCCCTCCGCGAAGGTGAGAGTCGACTCCGCTTCACGTTCCAGGACAACAGACTCTGCTACGTTGCCCGGGGCACAACCTGGAAAATGTAGTGTTAATATTGGCCTTTATATATATTGAGAACAAAGTAAACGTGGTACTTTCTAGTTGTGGATCTACCACACATTCATTTGCATTCACAAAGTAGTGTAATGGTTACAAGGCTTATTCACATATTGTGTCATCTCTGATGAATAGATTATGGCAAAAAATTGGTCTGGTTACCAAGCTCTTAGCCTGCAATGCCTTGCTGTGCCTTTGATAAACCATCATACTATAGACCACAACACATAAACCTTTTTAGGAAAATATCTGAAAACTGTGAATTTGTGGTTAAGTACATCACAAAAAAATTAAAAACTGTGACCAATTTTTTTTTTAATTTTTATAATAATAGTTGGGTCTCACCAATGAGTTGCACGTCGGTATCGATGGCGAGGCATTCCTCTTGGTAGAGGCCGGCGTGCACGAACACGAGCGCGGGCTGCGGCGCGGCGGCCGCGCGCCGGCACGTGCACGCGCCCGCGCCGCACGCGCACGCCGCGCCGCCGCCGCCCCGCTCCTCCACGTATTCCAGAGAGGCCTGCTTATAATGAAAACATAATATTAAGACTTAAGAGTATTGTTATAACAGATTACAACATTGGGTTATTCAAGGGGCAGACCAACAAATTCCTGAAAGGCCGGCAACGCATCGGCGGCATCTCTGGAGCTGCAAATGGTCATAGGCGGCGGTAATCACTTAACACCAGGTGACCCGCCTGCTCGTTATTTTTTAACAGACTTCTAAAAAGAAGGAAAGAAGGTAGTTCTCAATTCAGCCCTTTTTTTAAAATATATGGTACACCGATTTTTTCGAGGTTTCTGGGCCGATTTGCGAATTTTTGTTTTTAATAAAATAATTTACAAGAGAAGATTTCATGAAATTGATGAATCTGAAACAAACCCAAAGATTATTATGGGCGCATTTATATTAAGTGGGTGGCCCAATTCGTCAACCGATGTTAACCTACGACTTTCTTGCTGATTTTTCTTGTTAGGAAAGGCATTCGGAAGCAGTGGAAGATATATTTGGCGATTCAAAAGTGTACTTGTAAAAGTTTTTTGAAAAAAAAAATATTTCTACTCCATTCTAAAAATTGTATTTCTATTCTATTCTAACCCTAATAGTGTTGAAGTGCTTGATGCGCGAGTCCTTCTTGGGGCGGAAGTTGGGGCGCACGTGGATGCCGTAGTAGAGCTGGCGGAAGCTCTCCTTCCACGGGTTGTCGGCGTCGCACTCGTCCGCCGCCACAAACTCGAACTGGCACGGCGCGGGGTGCATCAGCGGAGTGTCGTATTCAAACACCGATTGGTACAGGCTTTTCCTGTTCAAAGACAATTTAACATATAATTTTTTGCTCTCTTGTCTGGACAAAGATTAGCCAATGTCAAGTTTGTAGTTATTTGTAACAAGTTAGGGACACTATAAAAATATGGACCCCGTCTGTGCCGGCGCTCGCCGACACACGCACGGCACCCCCTTAGAGCGCTTTCGAGTCAGTTTTAACAAAAAAAAAAAAACACTCCAAAAAGGCAGAGCACGCCCGCCAGCTAACACCAACACAGACAAAGTCAATTTAATATATGTTAGTGTGCATTAAAGAATCTCGCTAGCAGTATGAAACTGTCTATCTTTCTTTAATTTACTGTCTTTAATTAGATTTAAGGTAATATTCAAACATTAGTTATAGTGGTAAAATAAATGTATAAGGCTCATCAGACATTATTTCAACATATTGTACAGTCGACGTCAAAAGTCCATATAGAATAAGTAAACAAGTTGCCTTGCATGCACTCTGTCACGCACACACTTGCACTGTAATATTATACAAGTCATTCAATTTGTAAGCCTGAGTAATATCTAAAAATTTCATATATAAAGCAAAAGAGTTGAATGGCGCAGCGCGGGGGTACCCGGACTGCAAACGCGACGGTTTCTGGTTCGAATCTCGGGTCCGTGTAAGCTTTTTTCTGTTTTTATTTTTTTAAATGATACGTTTAGACTAATAATAGCTTAAGTGGGTAGTTAAAAAAATCGCAGTTACGAAGTTAGATAAAATATGGTCACTGAGTACCGACGGATAAAAGATTTTGACAGTCGTTACTTGCAATGGCTACATCATTAATTCATGTTGTTTCTTGAGTGTTGAAAACGTTTTATTTTACTTGTCTTCAAGAATAATGCAGACTAATGTGTATTGTTGATAAAACTGATTTTGAACATTTGCAATGAAACTGATTTCACCGTGAGTATTGTTTTTATTGTTAGATAACGTGTATTAGGTTAAGAAATTGTGTTCATAAACATAGCATTACATAAAGTTTTGTGAGTAAATAATACTCGAATACTTGAGTAAGTGATCGAAGGAATATCCATAAAATTTAGACAAGATACTTAGTAGGTTAAAGTGTTGTTTTATTTGGTGTTATATTAATCTCACTGTTTGGTTTTTAGTGGATCACCGAAAAGCGTTGGGGGTGTCGCGCCACGAAGAAGAAGGTAATTTAACATCTAGACCGCGAAGTGGCCACCCGCGTCATTTTAATGATTCACAGCGGAGATCTATGGTCGAACAATATGAAAATGTTGTCCCAAACATGGAATCTGGACGGATATCTGTCAATATATGGGGCTGGATGAGTGCCGCTGCACCTGGTGAACTAGTGTCAATTGCAGGGCACCCCACAGCTGCACATTATGTGGAAGTGTTACGTGACAGCATGTTGCCGACTGTGTGGTGTGTGTATCCAGTTGTTAATATGCCACAACTATCTTTTGTGCATGATAACTGTCCTATGCATCGAGCACATATAGTGCGTGATTGGCTTAGTGAAAACCCAGACATAACTATTATTCCCTGGCCAGCAAGATCACCAGACGGGATATACGAAACGAGAGGACTGCTGAGGAATTAGAGGCTCACTATATGGAAGTGTGGGAGAATATTAGAAGAATGGATAATATCTGTTTCAATATAGTCGGATCCATGCGGTGGCGCTTGCTTGCTGTTATTGAAAATAGTGGAGGTTATATTAAATACTTAAACAATTTGCTTATAAAGTTATATCCATTTTACTTTTTAAGTCTTTAAACATAGAACATAAAGTATTTTCTTTTCTTAACTTATATTATGTTAATAATATATCTTACTAAAATTAACAGACAACAAAAGCAGCGCCGCCGAATGATTACTAGTTTTTGTAAGGTTTAGCTTCAATTTTCTTTTCTTTATGAAAACGATTACTTAAGCTATAACCTTTAAAATAGTTTAAAAAAAAATAGTTAATATTATCTATTTATTACTTTTTAGCAAATGTAAAAAGATAACAATGAAAAAATCACAATAAAGTCGATTATCTAGTAAAAAGTGTTTTTTTTCTTATTTACTCTTTTTATAATATCAATAAACAATAATTATATAAACAAAAAGTCATTTTATTAAAAACTAAAAAAAATGCAATAAGAGATTCGAACCTAGATCATTTTGAGCTAATGCATTGTGTGCCGACTATGTTACTACGACACTGAGAGTAAGTATACGCAGAGACATGAAATAAACAATCACTAAAGTCAGTAGATAGGTCGAGTAGGAATAGAAATTATTTTAAACTTAATGGTTGTTGTCTTAAGGTTGATATTGTAGACATTTGATGGAAGTATTGAACTGAAATCGTTTGAACCTTATGTAGTTTACTTAAGGTTGATAATATTATTGACAGTTAATATTTATTTGTGTGAGTGAGCATGCGAGTGATTCAAAGCATTCCTAGCTGCACGGTTTTAGCCTTTAAGCTATGTATGGACTTTCGACGTCGACCGTACCTACATTTTATTGCATAAATCATTGATTCATTCTAGCATTTTTATTATCGCCTTGTTGAAAACTGCTTGGAACCGGACAGAAAAATAATGCGTGATTTCACAGCAAGTGGAAGGAAAAATTAACACTGCAGTATTCAAAACAAAACCTAATAACCATAGACAATCAAATAAAAAAAGTTTTATAATTTCTGCAATCATTTCAGTTCTCAGGATTGGTCCATTTCAATAACTAACGCTAGTTTATGGTGGAAATAAGGCTTACCACAATTCAGTGTCGTTGGCAATAGTGTTGAACCGCTTGCACACCTGCGCGACGCGGCACAGATCGCGCTCGGTGAGGTGCGACAGGATGCACAGCAGCACCTCATCAGGCAGCTCATACTGCAAGTACTGCGACACATTGCACACGTCCACGCCCTGGGACAGAGATCTACAACAAACAAGTTATATTATCCTAATATCCTGTAAGGTTATTTTTAAAAATTGATTTGAGTTGTCAAAATAATATAAAATTATTAATTTATCTAATGCAGGTAGTTTGATAAAATCGATATTTCGCTCATTCGATGTCATACAATCTGTTGCTAGGAGGCCAACAAGATTGAACTTGCATAAATACGGGTGTTTCGAAGGTTTTAGTTTAGTCTCCTTCTGAGATTCGGAGCGATATCGCATATTTTCGGTATTTGGATTGTGAACTGAATAATTAGATGTTGTGATAGCAATCACGCTCTAATTAAATTATTTATTTTGGCATTAGTTTGTTTAGATTAAAACTCTCGGATAACCTTACACATTAAACTTGTGTTTTTTGTGTTGGTTTTGGAGAGAACATTCCAATAATTCGATAAAAATAATTAAATAATACCTGCTTTTCTGAGTGACGCCAATAATCCTATCTTTATAACATTATGAAGTTTGCGAAAAAATCCATTTGATGTCTTCTATACTAATAAATAAAATTGGAGTGTCTGTCTGTAATTTCGAAATAACTACCTCATATTAAGCTCATATGGTTATTTGAACGATACCATAACTGAATCACACGTTTTTAAAATTTTTGTCTGTCTGTCTGTCTGTTTGAAAAGGCTAATCTTTGGAACGGCTGAACCGATTTTGACGGGACTTTCACAGGCAAGTAAAGGATTGACCAGGGCGTAAAATAGGCTACTTTTTTAACCGACTTTCAAAAAGGGAGTTGTGTTTTTCTACCTATGTACACCGAAATCTCCGAGATTTCTGAACCGATTTGCGTCATTTCTTTTTTAATCGATAGAGGAACTTTGCGACATTGTTTCATAAAAAATTTGGAGTCCAACTCCTCAATCCTGATGCTGCAGGGGATCTGACCAATCCACGCGGGCGAAGCTGCGGGCATCAGCTAGTTTTAAATAATGTTTTAAGCCTCAATAGCTCAACGGTTTTAAGAGCGGACTGAAATCCGAAAGGTTGGCGGTTCAAACCCCACCCGTTGCACTATTGTTGTACCCACTCGTAGCACAAGCTTAACGCTTAGGGGAGGGGAAAGGGGGAATGTTAGTCATGATTAAAATGACTAATATTCTATTTACAAAAAAAATGAATGGATCAATTACTATTTTCAAAGCAAGTGGGTGAAAATAGTACATTGTGATACGAGCCCAACTAGAGTTCTAAAAACAAACAGAATTTTTTATTAAAATGAAAAATACATAATTAAGTAAGTACAAATCCACCATAAATGAGGACAGCTGCTCAATTTATGAAAAAAACCTGTCAAATCTTTCTCCTAAATGGACTTGATATGTGAAGATGTGAGGATGTGTCATCCATGATATAAAATTATCATAAGCCACAATATACCCGTCTGTAGATTTTGGTGGCAAATCACTGTTTTGTGTGATTTCTGCCTCATTCAAAATATCAGAAATTATATAAAACTCCTTGCTAGAACTTTTTGAAATATTATAGACTTACCGAATTAAGAAAAAACAGAAAAAATCGCACTAGTGTTGGAAATTTAACTCACCATTACCATTGAAGGTGGATTTTTCGAGCAACTGTATTGAAAAGTAAGTAACTCACGTCCTGGGCCTCTTCCTGGCCGGCAGCGAGCAGGCGCCCGAGGGGCCGGGCTCGTGGTAGGCGGGCGGCGACTTGCGGCGCAGGTCGTATGGGCTGTGGTGGCCCGCGGTAGTGGCAGCGGCCGCGGCCGGCACGGGAGGGGAGCCACCGCCGCCGCTGCCGCTCGGCCCCGCACAGGCAGTGGCCGCCATTGCGCTCCCTGTCACGTTATTAGGACACGGCACTGATTCACATGGCTCACCTATAAATGAAAATACTTTCTATATATTCTTTTGTAGGAGAACTAGAAGTTTTTCCGTAGGGAACCAGAGTGAAGAACATCGCTCAATGGGTTACGAAGCTGAAGTGACAATGGGTAGGACACACAGTTTGACAAACCGATACACATCAGATTTCAAGGACTTCATAACCAGAAAAGGCAGCTTTTCAAGCACCTTTAATTTAATTATTGTATAGCAGTCAAAAATTGCTATTATTATTTACTGTCCCAGAACTAAGTACTTGTTAAAACAGTAATTGAAGGGTCTCAGTCAGAGGAAAAGATTGACATTGACTGCATCAACTTTTTATTAGTATTGTCTGTTATTTTATAAAAATGATGTACTTGTGTCAGTACATTTTTTTACCTAATTGTTCAACTAAATCTTATATTAGACTAAATCTTGACTGGTTGCCAAAACACTTGACCTATTTAAGAGGCAATTTAATCTTAAAGAAAGGTAAGAAAATATTATTTACATGATGACATGGTTAGCAAGCAATAGAATAGCTATATTTAACTCAATTAGACATATTTGGCTTTTTAGGATTGATTGAACTTTGCAAATATTTTTATCACGAGTTGACCTTCTCAGTCACTCGGTGAAGCAGATCAATGCTTTGGCCTAGCTCAGATGGAATTTCTACAAAATTTTCTTAGTGACATTTTCATACATTTTTCTTCCATTATAAAGAGAAGTTGTAATAAATTGTGGAATACTATAAGGATTACATCTAGGGCTTTTTTAATGCTATATGGACTTGATTGGACACAATAATGAGGTCTAAGTTGGAGATGCATTTATATGTCTATTGAAATTACTGCTTAGTAGGTACAATAGTTTTAAACAAGAAAATTGAGATGATGTGGTAGATGCAAACTTCAAAAACAATTTCTGATATAGCAGTCAGGATTGTATCATTGTGCTATACATGCGACAATGCAAAATTATTGTCATAACAGTTCTTAACCTACTAACCTGATTATTGACAATATTGTATTGTAATATTTGCTTAGACAAGAGATAATAAATAAAAATATGTTTCATGGAATGTAAAATTTTTACAGTGATGAATAGCAGCATATGCAAAACAAGTATTTCAATCTGAATATGAGGCATGACTGCATGGTTGTACAAAAACAGATCTCAACATCACAGGGTTTATTTATTTAATCTTTCCTCTAGTCCTGCATAAACCACTATTGATACAACTTCAGTCAGTACTTCATCTATACTATTATACTAATAAATAAAATTTAAGTGACTATCTGTTTCAACAGGCTGATCTTCATCTTCAGAATGGCTGAATCTATTTTGACGGGACTTTCACAGACAAGTAGAGGATTAACCAAGGAGTAACACAGGCTACTTATTTAACTGACTTAAAAAATGGAGGAGTTGTGCTTTTCTATCTATGCACTGATATCTCCGAGATTTCTGAACCGATTTGCATATTTTTTTTAATCGATAGAGGAACTTTCGACATTGTTGCATAAAAAATTTAGATTCCAAATCCTCAATCCTGATGCTTCAGGGGATCTGACCAATCCACGCAGGTGAAGCTGCAGGCATCATCTAGCTAGTCTATAATAATATTATGAATGCAAAATTGTGTTTTTCTGTCAGTCAACTTTTCAGGTCAAGTTAGCTAGTGAATTGTATGTTGTAGTACTAAACTCTATTTTAAATATAACTGCACATTGATTTTATAAAAAACTATTACTCTAGTAAACATTGAATGGCACTGGGTTAGTTATAGTTCTGTTTAGAACAGTATGGGTGTCATTGAGAACTAATTTGTCATGGCTATAGCACCACATGTGTAAAGAGTAATAGATGTTAAAAAGATAATTATAACTACTGACATCTTGTCACAGATATACACTGAAAAAACCTGCCAATTATAAATCCATATCCATATCCAAATAGAAAAATAGCTCCTAAAATTCTAGCGATCACCAACCATTTTCTAGTATGTTTCTTCCACATGTCATTGACAAAGTAAATTGTACCCATCGGGTACAGCTACAAGCCATAAAAACAAAACTGAATTGAAGTTACTTAGTTTTCTTCCAACTTTCAAATCCAGTAGTTTGTATTGTGCCATTATGTATAATCTGTCCTGACAGTTTTTTTAAATAAAATTGTTCTAGATTTTCATTTAAGTATTTAAAGCTGTGAGATGAAAGCTATGCTGTGATAGCCTAGCGGTTAAGAGGTCCGCCTTATTTTGTCAGGGTCAGGGGTTCAATCCTGGGGCACACTCCTCTAACTTTTTGGAGTTGTGCATTTTAAGAAATTAAATATAAGTTGCTTTAACAGTGAAGGAAAACATTGTGAAGAAACCCACATGCCTGAGAGTTCTGTATTCTGTGTAAAGATGTGTGAAGTCTGCCAATTTGCACTTGGCCAGTGTGGTAGACTATGGCTAAACCTTTCAAATTCTGAATTGAGACTGGTGCTCAGTAGTGAGCCGTCGACGAGTTGGTTATGATGATGATTATACTATGTAAATCTTCTTTAAGCATAATCACCAAGTGAAAGAAAATATTTATTGCTGGTAACAAACTTGACAGATATACAAGTGACAGGGTTATATTGATTTCTTATTCAAAACAAAGAGTTCATAGTGCATTTTGCCTTCTTATTAAAGCAAACAGTACAATATTTTTATTGTTTTTTGAGATAAAATGAAGTGCAATCCTTTTCAAACTGATAATTTGGCAACAACTTTATAAGTTTTACTTAAATTTCTCACATGAAACAAATACAACATCACTACAATCAAATTTTGACTCCAAAATTATGATACACTATTCATGAAACATTTTTGTTTAGACTTTTAGAGAATATCAGTATAATATCTGCTGATAAAGCCCACCACAATGAATCATGTCAATCATTAGTAAAGTACAACAAAATATAAAAGTACAAATATTGATGTTTGAAATTGAATGCATTCAGATATTCCTCCATCGTTTGCGAACAGCTGTTTCGTCATGCTGTATAAAATTAGTCTTCATCTACCAAATCAATACTCATATTGCGCAAAATGTCACTGAAATGCGCTATACAATATTATCGATAATTGGAAATTTAAAATTTCACAAACCATACGCTTAGCGTTCAAAGTTTCAGCGGTTTCAATGAATGATGAATTTGATATCAAGCTTCGACAAACGTAACGAAATTAATTCAAATATTACAAAATGTTCATACACTTTGCAGTTTCCTCTCATACGTCAGGTAAAGGCAAATATAATCGCACATCTAAATAAAGTTGCACATCAATGAAATGTCGATATTGAGCCGTTTGTAATACTTGGACTTGGAGCGACAGCAGACGACCCGGATAACTTACTCGATTGGGTCCTGGAAGGCAATGGTATCCGATGTCCACCTTTTCTTCGCGATCTACGGACGTAAGAACGCGAAGAAGAAAACGAGGCACTAGGCATTATTTCTTATATTTCTTATTTTCACTAGAATTCAGTCTAAACAAAGGAGACACCCGCACCAATACCGTCGGCCATTTTCTGTTTAGAATAGATTGGGGAACCGAAACAGGAAATCCAAATTGTACCACATCAGTCACCGCTAGGCGACTATTTTACTATTTCACAAATATTGCACTAACCACTAATACTAAATATAATGATTAATAACTCATAAAATCATTATTTAACAAATTACGATAAAAATTCACACTACCCTAAAAGCAAAGGGCGACTCTCCTGTAAGAAAAATATGGCGGATTTCTAATTAACATGGCGGGGCGATACTAGTGCCATCTAGCAAAAAAAAACAAATCGGTAGCTTTTTTGTATTATTTATGCAATGCATTCAAAATAATTATTGTTCTTTTGACGAATCGATTAATAATGATAATTAAACAGTGCTAAACCCGGACTACTACCCGCGAACTGCCGTTAGATAGCGATAGATATACTAAAATTGTTTTTTGTCACTCGGTGTATTTTTAACCCCCGTCCCCAAAAGAGGTGTGTTATAAGTTTGACGTGTGCATGTGTGTAAATGTGTATCTGTGTATCTGTCCGTGGCATCGTAGCTCGTGTCCTAAACGAATGAACCGATTTTAATTTAGTTTTTTTTTGTTTGAGGGTGTTCTTAGCTCTAATCGAAGAAAATCGGTTCAGTCGTTTGAAAGTTAACAGCTCTTTTCTAGTTTTCTTGGCTTTGTGTCGGGGGTACATATCTATGGTCGGGGGTTTTTTAAATTTTGAGTTTCACTACATTTATGAAATGACAATTTTTTCCTCTTTCATTTTGTTAGACCACTCGATACAATTTAGCAAAAAAAGAGTTTGGACTTTGGAGACCCCACTTTTTTGGATGTTTGGATGCAATATCCGTCAGGTCGATTTTTTTTCGTATAAAATGTAGCTGCCACCCGAACCGTAATAACGAATCGATTAACACCTCATTCATAAAAATCGGCTCAGTACTTTAGGCATTACGGTGGAATGCACATAAATACAAACCTACATACATACATATAGACTGCTAGTCATGATTTTTCCTTTTGGCTTAGTCGGGTAAAAGTCGGGTGTGCATATAGAAAGTACTCGTGTAGCTCGTGTGGTGGTAGTGTGGTGGCTTTGGTATAAACCATAACTATAACAAGCTGACATAGAAACGGACATAATACATACATGCAAACACATAACCCTCCTTTGGGCTTCGACGCAGTCGAGTAAAAATAAGCTCAAAAGAAGTAGAATCCAGAGACGTAAAACCAGTTAAAAAAAATTAAAATAAAATAACATGCCAAAGAGTATCTTTTTTTTTCTCTTTCGTCTGACTTTACAAAGATTTTTTTTTCTTTTTCTCTCTCGTCTGGCTTTACAAAGATTAGCCAATGTCAAGTTTGTAGTTATTTTAACAAGTTAGTTAAACTATACAAGTATGGACCCCGTCTGTGCCGGCGCTCGCCGACATACGCACGGCACCCCCTTATAGCGCTTTCCAGTCAGTTTTAACAAAAAAAACACTCCAAAAAGGCAGAGCACGCCCGCCAGCTAACACCAACACAGACGAAGTCCTGCCAAAGAGTATGTAATCACTATAACATACTTCTATAGTGATTATATTATACTCTTTGACACGCTTGCTATTCGTGGTCTGTGCTTCTGACTTCAGATCAGATTCAGAACACAGACCACGAATCCGGAGATTCAGAAATTCTGAATATAAATGTTCCTTGTTCTGAATTCAGATTCAGAAATTGGTGCAAAATTGGTGTTATTTCTTGAAGTTCGTAATATTAAAACGTTATCATGTCTCTTTTTGATCTAACTGATCCAAATACCTGCCTATACTCGGGACTGGCGTGTGTATTTTTAACATTTTCTTACGTTGGCAGTTTATACATTTGGAGATCTAAATTAAACAGGTATTTATTTTTAACTTGCCTGTGCCATATATTTGCGGTGTTTAAATGATTTAAATTAAATCACACCATGATATAAATGTGCAGGCAAAGTGTGCAGGTTTATTTAACTAAATATCAAATATTTACAAGTTTTTTGAAATTCGATTTAATTCTTGTAAGTCTTTGATTTCAGGATTAAACTAAGTAAAAGTAAAATATCCCACTCTGCCCCATGTGACAAGCTTGATTTAAATTGGTTAAACAAATGAGCCGTGAAAATCAGCAGATAGATAAAAAGACAAGTTTTTGCATCCAGATGATGCCCTTGATTTCGTCCACCTGGATTTAGATTTTTAAAAGTCCCATGGGAATTCTGAGTTTCTGGTATAAAAAGTAGTCTATATTCATATTCGGGATGCAAGTTATCTCTGTACCCAATAGATGGTGCCTACGGACTGCAAATTCTATGAGATTTCAGGTTTCTAGTAATCAACAAACAACCGACAAACGTAGCTTATGTCTGTCCCTGGGATGTAAGCTAACTACTAAATTAGTTGAAAGGATAGGCAGTAAAAAGCTATTTCACAGATACTTACTCACAAATTTTAACATTCACATTTTGTCTGGTGGAGGCTTTGGCTGTCCTAGTGGCAAACCCTACTGGCAAAGCTGTACCTCCAAGCAATTTTACGTTTCGGTATGATGCTGTGTAGCAACCAAAGGAGTATGGGTTCAATGACAACTGCCATACTCCTTCCAGGTTAGCCATCTTAGACTGCATCATCACTTACCACCAGTTGAGATTGCAGTGAAGGGCTAACTTGTATCTAAATAAATAAAAATAAAATGAAAAATACTAGTATGGATATAACACCAGTATGGATTATTAGAGTGGATAAATCATTATGTTACAGAGATCACCCAACAACTATCAAGAGAAGATTTTTCAGTGTGTTTTGTATGATGCTGCTGGCACCAGTGTTTACATACACACTTCTGAAAGAAGAGACCTTGGAAAGAGGGAGCCTCTATGAGTACATGGGTTTCCGAATGTCTGGAATGATTGCAGCATTAATTGTCCCCTTGCTTCTAACTGCCACTTTATTTTTGGGACCATTGACAATGCATTTTATAGCTGGAACTTGGAAATTATATGCAGGTATGGTCATAATTGATATGTGCATTATGAAAAACTAAATATCATTTACTTTAAGCTTTACTCTGGAACTATTTGATTTTCCGGGATTAAAAGTAGTCTCTCTCCAGGTCTTCTGAGTGCTTTTGAATCGTCAAAATATGTAATTTACCACTGGTTTGGAATGCCGTTCAATGTAGAGAAATAACTCTGTCTGTATTTTATTTGTGTACTATCTATGAGTTTATATTTCAGATCCTCTGTATTGGATATCAAGTTTTCAGGATCTAGTGTGGTTGCGCAACCATGTGATGGCTCCTATAAGTGAAGAGTGGGTGTTCCGGTCTTGTATGATGCCATTGCTGCTTCAGTGTTTGGATCCACTCACTGCTGTGTTCACAGGGCCATTCCTGTTTGGTATTGGTAAGTTTTAATTGGATACCATCAAGATATTCTTTTATGCAATGCAACATGTCATTTTGCAGTAATTGTTTTAATTTTAATAGTTAGCTCATAATAATATCTTTATTTTGACTTGAATAATCATGTCCAATTAAAAACTCATAAGGATTGGAATATTTTTCGGAAAATATGTTGAATTGTGTTGAAATATTTGTAGATGTGTTTTTCAGTTCAGCATTTCTTCTAAAATGAAGGTCCTCGTAATATTTTGCTTCATCAAAACTGTAATTTTTAAATCATAGATGCCTTTTCCTTCAAATTAATAAATAGAAGTACTTAATTTCATGGTAAAATAACATATTATATTTTTTTCAGCCCATTTCCATCACTTGCACGAACTATTGTCTGGAGGGCATTCAATTAAATCTGCATTATTTATCTCCTGTAAGTATACTCTGAAAATAAAATAAAGTTTATTATAGATTAGACAAATTGATGTCTTTTGCGCTTATTGATATTTAGATATTAAAAATGAGCATAATGATGTTTTTTTCTTTTTCAGTGTTTCAATTCTCATTTACGACTGTATTTGGTGCTTATTCAGCTTATTTATTTTTACGAACTGGTAAGTGAATAAATTGTTTTATATTATTTATATTTAGTAGTTTTATTTTATCCATAGAGTAGGTGCTAAACAGTATGGCTTTATTATAATAATAATTGTTTCATTTCAGGTCACTTCTTCGCGCCGCTGGTCGCCCACATATTTTGCAATCATCTAGGATTTCCAAATTTCTTTGAAGTATTTCACTTTCCGATGTTACAGAGAATTCTTATTATACTGAACTTTTTCCTAGGTCTTTTCCTTTGGATTTACTTGCTCATACCTCTAACCAGCCCCTACATCTATGACAATAGACTGGAGTTATTAACTTGACTTTATTAGTCTGTGTACCGGTTGCATGTTTTTTTTTACAAAAATGCAAACGAAACTTTCGTTTACATATGACCAGTGTTGTACGATTTCTTTTTACGCAAGTGTTAAGGCAGAAACATACCATATATATATATATCATAATTTAGAGCAAAATTACACGTTACGACGCGATTTAGAACTAGTAACAACGATTCACTCTCACGCTTTTTTACTATACGAGTATTCATTCCCATTAAATAAATTAAAAAATCTTATTATTCTTACTATTTATAACTTTTACAAGTACCTACCTTTGTAAGAAGATTTGCTTATAAGGCCGCGGATACTAAATTACGACTTTACTAATGGAAACAGTCTTATTTTATACCTATTGATTTGATATCTACTCAAAGCATTTACCTTAATGTTGTCAATTAATTAGTACTATGTACTTATTATGTGAGTAAAACTTACAGGTATAATCGTTGATCGCAGTCACGTCATATTAAGTATGTTTCGCTGTTATTGATTTCATTTTCCCGGTAAAAATACAGGGTGTGCTTATTATGTTACTATGTAGAATTCTTTAGGCTATTTAACATGTTTTATACGTAATAAATGTAACTTATTTATAACTCAACGTCCATTCTCCTAATACATAGTCTTAAGTATAAGATTAATTTTTGAAAGAACAATCATGCGAAAAGACGCGTGGTAGAGATAATTGTATAGGTCAATATACTATGTAAATGTTAGTTACTGCCATTGTGAATTCGTAAATCTACACGTGACTTTATTAGTGCGCACAAAACAAATAGTCCAACACGAGTCCAACAGTCCTAGATAAGAGTACAGTCTAGTCCTATAGTATAGTCCAGTCCTATAGTACAGTCCTAAAGTAACTAATAGTCCAATAGTGAATACGAGGTGTATGACTGCGCATTGTACAAAAACAGATCTCAGCCAGGCTGTCGTCAAAATAGATAGTACTGTAAGGCGATTCTAAAACCTCTAAAATTTCACCGTGTATTTGAACTTATAACTTAAACTAACTTTAACTATACTTTTAACTTTAACTATACTTACTGATTGTTCAGTATTCATTGCTCAATATCTGTACAGCTTTTATGTAATTTAAGTTTAATTGTACCTACTCTTTTCGTAGGTACACTTTCATATGAAAGCCTCATGTGTTTGTGCCATAAAATATCATAGGTATATGTATTATATTACTGTATTCCGTAAAGGAAGGCAATGGAATGGGACCACAACGCGAGAGTGGCGAAACTTGCGTACTGTTTTCTTTGAGCGCTGTGGCCTTAATGAAGGCTCTGGTTTTATTCTCAGCAGGGACAATTTTAGGCATTTATAATTTCTAGCTTGGTTTGGTCTGGTTGGCGGCTTCGGTCGTACCTAGTCTACGCCTAGAAACCAATTAGGGATATGACGATGATGGACTCCTTTTATTCCTTCGTGGAACTTCGGGCTGCAATAATTGTTTTCCATGTGTTCCTATCTTTGGCTGCTGCCTTGACATAGTTCCACCAGTCCCACTCTTTTAAGGTCTGCTTCAATTAGGGGTACCTATGGGTTTAATCAAAATTATCACACCCTTTTTACACTAGCCTGCTACTAAATCATCTGACCACTTGTCCTGTACAACAATGATGCGAACCGAATACCTCACGTCAAGGTGCGTTCGCCGAATTCTAGCTTTATATCTTCATTTTTAAGTTAAGGGGATGATTTTTAATGCATTCGAACTGATCTTTTGAACTTCTGTTTGCTAAAAATAGGATAGTTGCAATTTTAATATTTTGTGGGAACTCGGCAAGCTGTACCGAATAAAAACCCATCATGCTGATTGTTTGAGAAATAAAATATAACGGTTCTGAAGGGTTAAAAGGGTTCTGAATTCGTTAAATTTTTTCGGCACTCAGTTGAAAATCCTTATAAAAGGACTTGGTCAAGACGAATAATTCTAACGTCTATGATTGAATCAGAGAGTTACCTACACCGCACAAACTGACGATGGCGTCACTAAATACAATAGTATGTCTTTATCGTTTGTACTCGTGTGACAGAGATGTACTATAAAACTATACTCTATCCACGGAGAGAAGTTAATATAGCGCTCTCTGTGTTACGTAATCCCATACTTACTGGCAGAAACAAATAAATCAGTGGGCGTTAACCATTTTGAGTAACCAACCAATCACAAACGAACCTTTTTCTGTACAATCCACGAAAATAGATATTACGAAAAAAATAAGTTCGTTTGTGATTGGTTAATCACTCAAAATGGTTAACGCCCACTGACTTTTTGTCTTTGTCATTTGTATGGGTTTGACCTAAGAAATAAAATTAATTTAGATTAAAATGTAACTTCGAAGAAGCTTACGTTATTTCAACATTTTGTGTAACTAGTCAATTGATGTAACTTTGTATTATCGTATACTAACTTTAAGTTGCAGGTTTTTATTATAGCTTGAATCATAATGATAAGAACTTGATAATGTTTGTATTATGGTTACCATGATAAAATTGTGCTAATCTACTATAAGTGTCAATTTACAAGTCATTAAACTAATTTTACATGTATATTGTATATTTCTTTTATTTTTTGTTCAATCCATTTCCATTTAATTTCTAGGATTTTAACAAACTGGCAGATCAAAACCTAAAACATTGTGCAGTGGCACACTTCAAATACGTTATAAAAGGAATTCAAATAAAAAAGATTTGGTATGATTTAATTCAGAAATATATATTTATTTTTATTCTATAGAATTCATCTCATAATTCATTGGGATAATAATAATATAAACTTACACATCTATACACCAGATTACCACAAATAACAGATTTAGATTCAAAATAAAATACGCAAAAAGTGCAAAAATTTGGAACATTCAACACCAATACAAACGTTGTCCTACGGTGTCCGTCTGTCAGTGGGCTGGATCTCGTGAACCGTAATAGGGTGAGAGTTATCACACAATGCGTATTTTTATTGCCGCTATAACAACAAATAATAGAAATTTCAAAATGGCAGCTATGAAAATAAGTGTTATTTCTTGTACGATGGTACGGAACCCTTCGTGTGCGAGTCCGACTCTTACTTGACCGGTTTTTTGACACCATAACATAGATATCAAAAAACGCTTCTAGCGACCGCTATGTGACGACAACGCTATCTCAGGAAACTATACCTTAATATGAAATAAATCCTGAACTAGTTAGTTGATAACTAGTACCTAGTTGATTCGCTAACTCAGTGTCTAACACTGAATAAAACCCGCTGAGGTTGGTTGGTTCTACGTTGCTGCTTCACTGGGTGGTATTAAAATGTTTTTGCGTAGAAAACCCTCAATGGATTACAAAATGAGCTCGGTGGTATTCAGTGTTAGACACCGAGTTAGTGAATCACCCCGCCGCTAGTCCAACACAGAATTACACCCGTCGATAAAAAATCGGTCAAGTGCGAGTTGGGCTCACACACAAAGGGTTCCGTACTGTCGTACAATAACAAACGTTATGGCATGTTTACAATAGAAATACACATTCTGTGAAAATTTCATCTCTACCTATTATGGTTCACGAGATAGGGCTCGCTGACAAACGGACAGCGGAGGTTTAGTAATAAGATCAAACTTCGAGTACGGAACCCTAAAAATTGAACGACTCAAATACCTACATAATGTCAAGAATTATGATTATTAATGACGCGTCGGGATTCAACTTGTACCTTTTTTTTGTAAAAAAGTTATTTCTACTGTTTTTCTAACGTAATGAGATTCTAACATGCGAACTTTCGTATTATATTCGTCCATTTTTTACCCGACTGCGGCAAAGCCAAAAGGAAGGGTTATGATTTTATTAACTGTTTAGTGAAATCTGAGGTCAGACGTTTTGAATCCCGTCGCGTTATTTTTGATATTTATTTTAATATACTATCATTAAAATATTTAGACAACTCCAACGTACTAGTGAGCCAAATATATCTAAGTATATGATTTTAAATTATTTATACCTACGCAACATCGACATAACAAAAATAATTCACTATATTACATTATAAAATTTAAATCTAATAGTCAATTCAGTCATTTCTACATTTATAACATAAGTACTTAAATGTTTATTATACAGCAAAAATGTTCTATGTTAAAATTGCGCTCCCACTTTTATAATATCAAATAATGAATATGGTTTGGGGAAGAAATTTTTACATACATTTCATACATATTAATCCCACCATTTGACAAGAGACGAGTAACAGAGATAAATGATTAAACTATGATAAAATTAACAGGCTATTTGACACCACAATATGAAGAAAATTATTCTAAGACGTGAATCAATTTCATAAAGGGCTGATTTTTAATCGCCAGATAAACGTAAACGGAGGAATACATTTGATATTTTGAAATTTATCCTGTAGTTAAATTATAATATTAATTAGCGATTATAATAAGAGATATCGTAAAATGATAATAATCTAAACAGTTTATTTGGAGTTTAGAAAGACAAAAGTCATTGGGTTTTATATAGTTATCAAATAATGATTTTAGACTTATTTCGTGGTTCGTGATATTACAAAATCATTGTACCTAGTAGGTACCTACCCGTTATTTACAGTATAAGTTGTCAAATAGTCCATTATTTTATACAGAATATTGAGCTCAAAACTACCAAGGACACACCAAGGACAATAATAATTATTATTATTACAAACAAAACAAATACATTTAGATCAAAGATTTCTTTTTCTATAAACATTTATAAAGTTCCTCAGACAATCGTAAAGTTTTATCTACAATATCAATGATTTTTAAGGTAGTTTAAGGTAATTTTAAATTATCAGATTTTATACATCGATATATCGCCGAAAATAAATACTGTTTCATTTCATTTTAGTAATATTCCAGATCAGCGATTTTTTCTAGTGGTGTATTGTCACAAGAATAAAACTGAATATAGATTTCATTGCAGTACCTATTTCACTATATTCAGTCCAGTAAATGACTTAACAGTCTTAATTATTTTTAGTCAAGCTTGACTGGAATTGTATAGATGCTCAATCCAGTTTTGGAAACTCAATGGCCTGAAAATGGCTTGAATACCAGTAATAGATTGGATCAAGTGACTTGAATGTGAACCGACCAGTAATATATACAGTAATAGTCTTTATACCCTGGAATTAAAGTCGATTTTGGAATAATCTACAACTTAACTTCCCAAGTTGTTTAAACAAATAGAAGGTTGTTTCTTTTATTTAAATACAATGCAAAATAGTTATTAATACCGTAGTGATAAAGTTGATTTTGCAATAAATTCGTTTAATCTACAACTAGTGAGTACACTCGTAGTATGACGTCGCATAGGGCCGAGCTTCACGGCTGTATGGGGCGGTTGGGCGACTGCGGCACGACGACGGGCGCGGGCGTCGCGTCCAAGTCGCATGCGGATAATAATCGTACCAGTTCGTCGGGTGTCGGACCGCCGTCTGGTACGGGAGATTCTTCACCTTCACCTGTGTGAAAAAAGTAATGCTGATCAAGGAATCATTCGTGGGTAAGCCTGTTCTTGAATTAACATGCTCTGCTCCTTTTGATGAGGTTGATTTTTAGGGTTCCATACCCGAAGAGTGCCAACGGGACCCTATCACTAAGCCTCCGCTATCTGTCCGTCCATCCGTCTGTCTGTCAGTATCTCGTGAACCGTAATAGGTGGGAGCTGTAATTTTCACAGAATGTTATTTCTATTGCCTACTTACAAACAGGGTACATACAGGGTAGGGTAGCTTCAGAAAACTACCATGCACTGCGGGATCGACCGCACAATCAAGAACCTCTATTTTAGTGGTTAGTGCTATAGTTAGCCGCTAGATGTAGCCCCTATTATCACAGTGTATAAATATTAACACCAGAACGCACAATAAAGTGCTATTTATTTTTATTATTATTGCTTCTCGTACAATGGTACGGAACCGATGACGTCTCGGCGTTGGGGTTGTGGTAGCACTGCAGTCTTATAAACGAGACATTCTAGGTTCCAGGCTATTTAGAAATTTATGAGGTCTGTAAGATCCTACATCTGCGTCGCGCCGGACCTGTGACGCATAGTAAAAGTTTTCGAGTTATAAGAGATGTACGTACCACCGCCATTGCCACTGCTAGTGGTGGCGCTAGCTACGGCCTGCAGCGTCTTGGCCGCCTTGTCGATGGGCCCCGTGAGGTCCCACATCTGCGTAGCGCCAGACCTGTGACCGCACAGCAACAGTCTGCGAGGCCGTAAAGCGCCTTCGCACTCTGCGACTACGAAGCAAGATACCGCCGAGCCGTCTACTGAACGGATCGTGCATACTCTGTCAAAGAGAAATCGTAATATAAATGGAACAAGTTATAGCAGAAATAAGAGACTTAATAGTGGGATTACTTTATGTAGACCCTTTATTTAATCAACACCTAGAAAAACACAATTGAGATGCTATGGAACCCAAGTCAAAGATCAAGACAAAGTTAGCAAACCAAATCACCTCGACAAAGATTCAAGATAAATATACAATAAATAGTAGGAAAAATATCATGATTTGAGTGGATATTAAATTTTTTCGAACCAAGTACATTCATCAAGGGCACTCACCTTTTCCCGTTGGAAGCAAGTCGAACATACAATGTATCCGTATCAGGCACAACTTTTTGGATAAATATTTGTTCTTCATCCTGCTCTCCATACGGACCTAGAAATAAAAGTGTACTGTTACTAAATATATTATAAAATAACCTATCAATCTTATGAAAATGGGCAAATTTAGAGGATTCTTTAGGTACTCTGCCTATAAATGCTGAAATAATATTCGCCCTTCAATAAGATTTTAAACAGCACATTTTCATTTCAAATCCAACAAAATAATCTTGCTAGCTAGATAAACAAGTGGAATTCCAAGATCATTTAACGGAGTTAACTTTTCTACTCCATAGATCTATGGAGATGGAGGACAAAACCTCTCCACAGGCTAGTCTTGAAGATAGCTATGCCGATTTAGTTTTAAAAATTCTATTACATAATATCACATATTAATGTTAAAAATGTTATTAATGTTTTTTGGTCCCAAGATGCTAGAATGGTAACCTCGCACCTAAAAGCGCAGCATTCACTAGGTGAACAGACAACATCTAGTCGCAGGAAGACATTGAATTCAGACGGCGCAAAACCGTGACCTGTGGAAGTCCCTTCAAGAGATCTAATTCCAGTCCGACCGTCCGTCTATCGGTTGACGAAGTGTTTTGTTAAATTAAATGTTATGTGAGATGTGGATTCATTAAGTTCTATATATATGTATGTATAGTTTGGAATTTTGTAATGCTACCTGAAGGGAAAGTACTCTTAATACTGTAGATAGAAAATTTTACTCAGTCAAAGTCAAAATTGCAGTATTAAGAGTACTTCCTCTTACTTTCTATTACAAAATTCCACCCTGTATATATGTATATTGTATATGATGTTGTATGTATATGATTGCCGAACAAACGAATACCTATTGTAAATATTATGTTTTCTCTGTAAGTGAATTCTGTGTTGTTTGAGAGAAATAAATTCTTTAACCTGATTTTAAAGATGTTTTCTTACCACAGTCGTTATGAGGCTGTGCCGTGGGTGCTTCTAAAGCTAAGACCTTGAAAGCTGCCTTGGGCGTGGTCCCCGGCTGAGTGGAGATCATCCCTCTGAAGCGAGTGACGCGCCAAGATCGCACGTGATTGTACTCGCTGCACACTGATATTAGGTAGTTCTCTGATAGAGATACCTGTGGAAGCGGTGTTTACACTTTTAGGCCGGCCGCATATTATTATCAGAAATAGGGATGTTGCCTATGTCAATAATAAATTATTGCTTAGTTAATATTATTTTACAACATTAACAAGCTTAGGTTAGGTTTATTGGTGACGTCACCTGTTTTTTTAAAATGAACCTGTGAATATGAACTTTTTAATTAACTTGTCGACCATTTTTATTTTATTACTTGATGTTATAGCGGCACTAGAAATACACACTATGCGAAAATTTTAACCATCTAGCTATTACGGTTCATGAGATACAAAGAAATAATATGTATGGAGTCAAGAAGGCGCCACGGGAAAACACCAAGAGCAAGTACCGAATGGGCACCCTCCCGTCATTCGGCTCATATAACCAAGAAGTTGGTATTGCCGTGGGAGATGGAGAGTTCATGAGATACAGCGCACTGACAGACAGACAGACGGATGGCAGAGGCTTATTAATAGGATCCCATTGGTACCCGTAACTCAAATCACGGAATCCTGAAAAGGTTTTTATATAATGTTTTAATTTATCAGTATGTAATTTATTATTAAGATCTCACCTTAGTGACTGGGCTCTGATGCACGGTGAACGTTTGGAACAACTGTGGGCCGTGACCCACGGTTTCTGGATGCTGCACGATGACGCGTACCGAACCATATCTAGTACCGTACGCTATTTCTATCCAGTTGCCGCATAGATCTGTAAAACATTTCTTTTTAATATTGCAAGATGTACTATATGGCTTGCGCTTGATGACAATTATGCTTCACAAAAAACAATGATGTCTGGGTTGGACTGCACTTTTCAAAGTTTTTTTTTACTAGCATTCCCCTCCAACTAAGCGTAAAGCTTCTGCTAGGAGTGGGTACGACAATAGTGCAACGGATGGGGTTTGAACCGCCGACATTTAGAATTTCAGTTCGTTCCTATAACTGTTGTGCTATTGAAGCTTGCTTGCTTGAGATGCCGATTCACTCTTGCTTTGAAGGCATTAATGTTATATGTGGCAGGAAACACGAAAGCCAGCAGGGTATTCGACATCTTAGCGGTTCGTATTTGGTAAGTGGATTGTATATCGACCACAAAGATGCCAACGTTCAGGGTTTCTCGCTGTTCTGTGGTTGAATGGTGAAGGTGGTATTTATTATTGGTATTGTTGATAGTTTGGTTGAATCCAAATTCTAAAGATTTTAAGAAGAAGAAGAGAAGATTGAGATTGAGACATAGATTAACATAAAAGATTCTTCTAAATAGAAAGAAGCTTAAACAATAAACAACCCATTAGGTATATAGGGACCTAAATTACTTACTTGTTTTTGGTGTGAGGTATACAGAAATGGCTGTGATTGGTTCTTGATTCGGATCCTTATATAGCTGCGTTACCAAGAGATCATTGTCTTTCATTCTTAGAGGAAACTTTTGCATATCTGAAATTTAAAATATACCATGACTTATATTTTGCGTGTAATCAATATTAAGACTTACATAGGCTGCGATTACACCTGTAAGTTTTTCTAACGTATAAGTAGCTAGGGTAAGTAATTTACAACAAAACTAATGAAAATGTACTTAAAAGAGTGTTTACATCAATAAATTTGTCGAAAGTTAATCACGAACATTACCGTGAATTAAACTTACAGGTGTAATCGTAGCCTTAGTGTGGGATTTATAGAGCATACTTTGATTTTGCTCAGACTAAAACGAGACAGATTTATGTGAGAGATATATATGTCACGTTTTAACTCTGTCTTAAGTTTAAGCAAAGTCAGAATGCACTCTAGAGACCACACCCTAGCACTACTTACGGATATAGTTAATAGCACCTGTGGCGGTCCCAAGCAATAGAACCAAGCCCATTGTATCAAAAGTGGTGAGATGAGCCATATCTTGCGTTTGTCAGTACCTAATACAGTAGATTTGTTTCCACTATAAAGTATTATAAGTAGGTTCAATTACAACCAAGCACTACTCACCGATATAGTTAATAGCGCCTGTGGCAGTGCCAAGCAGAAGGAAGGAGCCTGCTGTATCGTAAGTGGTGAGATGAGCCACATCTTGCGTTTGCCAGTGCTGGGTACTCGTGTGCCATACTCCGGCTTTGCTTCGACTGCCAGCGCCACTCAGCGCTACTAACTGTGGACCTACGAATAGTAGATATTCCACGCGCACGCCTAAATTGAAAGTGCCTACAAGAGAAAATAATTTAATTAGACAGTTGTTTTAATAGTGGTACATTGTTTAGTAAGGACAGAATTAAAACTTAGATATAGATATATTAGTCTATTACTACCCACTACTATGTATTTACTAGTTGATGCCCGCGACTTCGTTTGCGTGGATTTAGGTTTTTTCAAAATCCCGTACGAACTCTTTAATTGTCCCAGATAAAAGTAGCCTATGTGTTAATTCAGGGTATAATCTATCTCCATTCCGAATGTCAGTCAAATCCGTTCATTAGTTTTTGCGTGAATGAGTAACAAACATACACACAAAGTTTCGCCTTTATAATATTAGTGTGATAGTGTGATATTAGTGTGAAGTGTGATATTATCAGAAACAACTTGCCTATCAATGTCCGTCGAACTGGTTCTGTATGTGTAGAGAAAGCCCATAACCTAACAAGAGGCCCACTAGCTATGCCCAGCATGACATCAGTGCCCGTAGAGTTGTTGCCGTTAGATGTCGCTGAACCACCGGTTTTTGCGTTTAATGCTATCCTTTCAATAACCGAGTCTTGGACTGGCGATTGGAAAACTACATACCAACCACACGAGTCTGTTAATCTGGAAAGAAAATTATCATTTCTAGACTTCACACATCTTTGAAAACACTATGAAGAACTCCCAGGTAGGCACGTTTCCTCACTATATTTTTCTTCACCATTAAAGAAAGTGTATATTATATTTAGTTGCTTAAAATGCAGAACTCCGAAAAATTAGAGGCATATGACTGGAATTGAACCCCACACCCCACAAATAGGTAACTGACATATTAACCACTAAGCTAGCACATTTAATTTTAAGACCTTCTGGATATTTATTGAACACTACACATGAATATAGTCATACAGTTTGTACCATGAATGTAGAATATGCACAGTAGCCAATATCAAAATATTGTATGAGCAGAAGATAAGTCAGCGAAGCATATACAGCAAATTATATACTAGAAGAATAATAAAAACTTTTATTTTACCTGTAACCTGTCACGAAGTGTGTGTATGCTACAGCAACCCAGTTGTGATGTGCTTTTATTATTTGTACTTTCATATTCTCCTGCCAGGTGTTAGCTGAAAAAAAAAAGATTATGATAAAAGCTGTAAGACATTAAAACATAATATATAAAAAATACACAAATATACATAACAAACAAAAATGTATATAATGTGTGTTATGATAACTGGTCAAGTTCTTGTTAGAACACATATAAGGTCCCATAGCTAAAAACTTTGGCAGTTGTAGCAATAGTTTTTTTCCAAAGCTGTCAGAAGTCTCATAATACTATTAAAATACTTATTTAATTTACAAGGTATTGCTCAAGGAAGTCAAGTAAATTTTTTTCTCAACTCACACAATTTTTGGCTTTGTGTAGTCTCTGTAATATCTCTACTGTACCAAATTTCAACCTTACAGCATTATTTTTATAATGGCTTTGACACAGACATATGGACTGGATGAAACTAGGGATTCCCTCATTGTCACTATGATTGATTGCAAATTAAAAAGTCATACAATACAACTAAATTCTATATTTAAGGAGCAGAAGGTTTCATATTTGTAGTTAAAATTGATATTAAAGATATTTTATTATGACAAGTTATAGACAAGACAAACTCAACATACTTTCTGGTGGACGTAATCCTTTGTGACTCTCTGTATTGCCCAGAGAAGCTGCCCTTGAATGGCCTCTTCCACATCGGCTAAAACAACCAACATTCAAATTAAAAGCTTAAACACAGGGTAAACTCCGTTTTGAAATCATTACTTGAGCTTGGTCAGTTTACCTTCACTTTAAATAAAAAATAAAACTTGACTCTGAATGTACAGGTTCAGTAGACGATTTTTTTTTTCATTTTTCATTTATTGATCTAAGAGAGGTTCTACAGTGTAGGTATCTTGCCACCACACAATTGATTCATCAATTAACTTTATTTCCTTTGGGCATTATAATAAGGAAAGCTTATGCTTTTTGCCTACTGTTTTTAATGTCCAAATTTAGTAAAATATTTATTAAATATTTAATAAATAAATGAATAATAATTTATTAAATACTAGATGATGCCTGTAACTATGTCCATGTTACTTTAGGATTTTTATGATTCCCATGGGAACTTTTTGATTTTCTGAGTCACCTATATCCATATCCAGGATGCAAGCTTTCTCTGTATGAAATAGGTAGATGATGCCTGGGCTGGGATCCTCATCTACATGGATTTAGCTTTTATTTTAACATTCAAGAGTATGGGAAAGGAGTTTATATTTTAAATCTATCATATTACACTTTGTATTAAAAAAGAAATCTAACCTCAACTGGTCTTGTGATGGTATTCTGCCCACTGTGCGTAGGTCCAGAGAGGAGTTTCTAGAATGTGTCCTGTTAGCTGCTACATCTGTGTTTGAGGATGTTGAGTTTTTTCTTGATACATTACTGCCATTTCTTCCAGTAGTATTTGCTACATTAACTAAAACACAATTTAAATATAATTTATTTTTCCATTTTATATACCACTTAACTACTGATTAATTGAATTATTGATTCTTGTATCTGACAACAGGAATAGATGCTCAGGATATACAAATTGTTTGCTGTACTTGCTGCACGCTCAGAGAATATTAAATGACTTAGAACATTTTAATACTTTAATTGAATTTACTTAATTCAATTAATCTATTAAAATGATACATAAAAGTTAAGATTAAATACTTACGTGGTGGTGGAAGATAACCATAGAACAATACATCCCCACATGATGAATGGTTCATTTCATCACACAATGCAAGTCTCCTGCTCAGTGGAGTGATACCAAAATAGTCACATTCATGTCTAAGCGCCCTTATATTCACATTAGTAAGGTCTATGTCTCTTGTCCTCAAGAAATTCAGTATAAGACCAAACAAATTTGGATCCCTGTCTATAAATATGGCTCCAGTTTCATCCCGCACCGTGGGTATGCGACCACTCAGAAGAGCCGTAAAAAATGTATCCGGAACCCATGTTAAAGTGTGCCATGACGTCGAAAATCTAAAGAAAACCACGCTATTATACCACAGTCTGAAGAATGATCAATTAAATATCGACAAAAGTTAAATTGAAAGTCCCTTGGAGACTAAGTAAAAGGTAAACACAATATGTAACGAAAGGAAGTGCGAATTTATTTAGCATACCTTGTACCACCGATGTTTAAATTAACAATTTCTTGATAGTTAGACATTTAAAATATAAACAGAGCTTTTGGATAGTGATTTTATATGCGAATTAATTGATTAACAGAGAATTTATTTAGACTTTCCAAAATATTTCATCGCAATTCGCAAACTTGACGACACTACACTTGACGGGCTTGGAATTGTTTGAAAGCACAGAGTGTCAATTTCAATGTTAAAATTGACAGTTGACAGTTCGTAGGAATTGTCTATGGTTACACTACACACGGTCGAGTACCTAGTTTTCCAAAAGAAAGCGTGGGTAGGTACCAAGAATGTCCTTTTAAAGGCACATAAAGTTTGACTTGAATGGTCCTTGTGAATGAATGAATGGTCTTTGTGATTTATTGAATTTTCTTCGGTTTTACCACAGATCTACAAAAATTTTATCTTATTTTAGTAAAATAAGCTTCTTCTGCATCAAAAGAGACACTATGGACGGTGTAGTGCACAGAACTTGAAATTCTTATTTATTTATTAATCTTGAACACATTATTTTTACATATTTACAACTGGCAACTAGTATTTTGAAAGAGAGACGTGTCAGTCAGCCAAAAGTCAATCAATTTCAATAGAAATAGTAGGTATTGTTGAAATTGATGTATGAGAATTAAATTATTGAATATCTAGAATAGGCGAAAATTTAATCCCTCTCCAAGATGACGACGTCGGTAGAGCCGACAGTGGGCAATGGCCGCAACAAAGGGATATTTAACAACATGACCGGCTTTAGTACATTGATCACGGTTACAGTTTTGACTCTAGCTTGGTTGGCCGGTTTCGCATCCCGGCTTTTCGCTGTTATTCGTTTCGAAAGTATTATTCACGAATTCGATCCTTGGTAAGTTACCTTTCACTCACCATGACACGGTCACGATATGTCTTCCCGGTGCGTTTCTTTTATAATTTTTGTAAACGTGTTTCAGGTTCAACTACAGATCTACAGCGTACATGGTGCAGCATGGGTTTTATAATTTTCTAAATTGGTTCGACGAGCGAGCGTGGTACCCGCTTGGGCGCATCGTGGGGGGTACAGTTTACCCTGGTCTTATGATCACATCAGGGTCAATACATTGGTTACTTCATGCCCTGAATATTCCAATACATATAAGAGATATTTGTGTGTTCCTCGCACCAGTGTTCAGGTATTTATTAAATTTTTATATTGGGTGGCATAGTGTAGTTTTATCTTGATTGTGTGCTTATCAAATCTTCTAAAGATACCTTGGTATGAGAAAAATCCCATTGACTATATTTATGTAAAGTGTTTTAAGTGAAGGGTCTAAATCAATTGCCAGGTATCTTTTTTCCCAGGTGGCATTATGAAAGGGATAGCAATATAATACTTAGTAGATCTGTCATATTAGTTTAAATGTGGCAAACAACAAAATTAGCCACAAATTGGGACTTATTCTGATCTCAACTAAATTTTAGTGTATTTGCATCTTTCTCTTACCAATATAATATAAAAAAGACAGACAAACTTAATTTAATTTAGAACTGTCAAACCTCGTGACTTTACCACCAGTCTTGTTTAAATTAGTAAAGTAGCACTATTTAGTCTTTAATTTAAATAATTTAAAACTCATTTTCTGGCCTTTTCTAGCAATATTAAAAAGAAAAAGATGCAGATACTCTCAATTTAGTTTAGAGAAAAATATACTAAAACAGAATCAACAAAATTTGCACCATGGCCTCTAATTTTTTTATAAATTAGTGTGTATTTTTTAGTGGTCTAACAGCAATAGCTACATATTTGTTGACCTCTGAGCTGTGGTCGCGTGGAGCTGGTCTGTTTGCGGCGTGTTTCATAGCCATTGTGCCTGGCTATAGCAGCAGGTCTGTAGCAGGCAGCTACGACAATGAGGGAATTGCTATATTTGCTCTACAATTCACATACTTCTTGTGGCTGAAGAGTTTAAAGAGTGGTTCAGTTTTCTGGTCAATATGTACAGCACTCTCTTATTTCTATATGGTAAGTAAGAATAATAAAATTTTCTGTATGTAACTCAGACACATTTTCACATAAAGTTAAAGTAAAAAAATATGCTCAAGTATATAATTATCAAATAATAATATGTTGCAAGCCTATATTTTATTTGTAAGTATTTATGGAGTGGAACTTTAATGAAAATATGTAAAATGTGTTATAAAACTGGCTTTAACTGTGGGGACTTATGTTTAGACTATGCAAATGACTTGTTACTTGTAAATATATGGTTAGATTTTTATTTTTTACTATAGATTTAAATCTATTAATCAGTAAAGTATCCTTGTTGTAAATTATGGATAGACACTCATTTATTTATTGTAAGTAGTTGTGACAGAAATTAACTATAAGTGCATTATCAATTTTTAAATTTATTGAAAGGAGCCTTTTTTAACCCCCAACACAAAAAGAGGGGTGTTATAAGTTTGATGTATCTGTCTGTGGCATTGTAGCTCCAAAACTAATGATCCAATTTAATTTAGTTTCTTTTGTTAGAAAGGTGGCTTGATTGAGAGTGTTCTTAGGTATAATAATTGAAGAAAATCGGTTCAGCCATTTGAAAGTTATCAGTTCTTTTCTAGTTACTGTAACCTTCACTTGTCGGGGGTATTATAAATTTTTAATTTACACTTGTTTAATTTAATTTTTTTAGGTATCAGCATGGGGTGGCTATGTGTTCATCATCAACTTGATTCCTCTGCATGTGTTTGTGCTGCTCATCATGGGCAGATTCTCTCAGAGGCTGTTTGTCAGCTATAGTGTGTTCTACATTGTGGGACTGCTGTTGTCCATGCAAATTCCATTTGTTGGATTCCAGCCAATCCGCACCAGTGAACATATGGCTGCATCAGGTAATATTATCCTTTGTTATTTTCTCTTTCTTTGTTGTATGCTTGCTGAGTCTACTGAGGGTTGCAACCCTTCCACAAGAAAATAAAAAATAATATTTTTTATTAATTTCTATCAGTACTTATGATCATCAAATGCATCTCCCACTGGTTCTGAATGTCTTTCTCCCGAGAAGCAAGAAATTTGGAGATCCTTCTTTCAAAGATTTGATGCACATAATTAAAAAGAAAGTAGTAAAAGCCATGTATAAAAGTAATTGAAATCCTGCACATTGTTGGAGAGAGCTGGAGGTTAAATCCACACGCTTTTACCATTTACATAATCTTCGATTGTATAATATACTTTTTCAGGAGCATAATTTTCTACATTTTTTACTATAAAATGCAGATATTGTTTTGGTAGGTTTTGCATGCTATGCATCCTCCATATAAGATCTCAAATGCTCAGACTTGATAGTTGATAGATGACTCAGACAGTTTAAATTTAAAATGAGACAAATCTCATTTTAGCTTTAAATAAAGTCAGAGTTTTTAATAGATTGGCTACTATCAACTGAAAACATTATTTAGGCTGAACTAATTTTGATGAAATTTCTATGTTAATGTTAAGGTCACTATCCCATGCATAGAGCAAATAATTGACATCACCACACAGACATCAAGGGTCCCATGAATGACCCAAATATGTAAATTCTATTGGATCTCAGCTTTATATGAAAGTTTTTTTTTGGAAATAATAGCAGTATTTGTTAACTTTTAAATATGTTGACTTTGAAAAATTACTTAATAACATGGTGGTGAAAAATACAGTGTTTGTTTTCATAATTTTTACTAGCATTTAATATTTTATGATGACTTAGTTTTATTAACAATTATTCAATAAACTATATTTACATCAATTTAAGTGCTATGAAATTTTTAACATAGTATTTGAAATAATAAAATTGTATTTAGTACTATACAACCAACATATGTGTATTAATTGGCTTGCAGTAAAATTCTAATAGGGTATTGGGTGATTGATAAGGCTTAATTAGTTAACCTTATCAATCTGAACAGTGTATGGGTGATATCTACTCATATGCATATCTTTCACATTCAACAATGAACGCTTGTAAACATTTGTACCTACCACAGAGATGTTTCGAATTTCAATAGGAAGAACTTCAAATAGAAATATGTAATTATTATACTGTCTTCATTTCTGATTATGAGTCTTATTTTAAATGACTGAATATGTGGATATATTTATGACGTTACAGTATAGTTACGTATTTGACGACCTCATGGGTGCAGAGGTGTGCGTTGTCGCCATTATAGTTATTGGGAGGTTATGAGTTCAATTCACAGCTCTGTCAATTTGGGAATTTATAATTTCTAAACTAGTGTGGGTTTGGGAAGTTTCGGCCGTGGTTGGTTATCATCTTGATAAGAAAGTTTAAGTGCGGAAACGTTTAAGTGCGGAAACCAGCCCAGAGAGAAGAAAGAAAGAAAGATCATAGCTTTATAATTGTTTGGGTTTTGTCAGTGACCATATATTATAACTACGTAGATGATGCCCGCAACTACTGAATTAGGTTTTTAAAAAATCCCATGGGGAACTCTTTGATTTTTCGGGACCAAAAGTAGGTAGCTTATGTGTTTCCCAGGGATTCAATCCCTGTGCACAGAATTTTGTCATAATCATTTAAATAGGTGGGCCATGAAAAGCTAGCAGACAGACACACTTTCGCATTTATAATATTATATTTATGGATTATATTATATTTATGGATCTGTAGTCTACCCAATTTCGTCATAAAGTTTTAAATGGATAGGCTGTGAAATGCTGGCAGACAGACAGACACACTTACAATATTAGTAAGGATTAGTATTAATTTTTTCCTATTTAGTAAAGTTGTGATTTATCGCCAACTTGTTTGTTTCAGGGGTGTTTGCACTGTTGATGGCAATCGGTGCTCTAAAGTACTTACACAGTCTGAATCCAAAGGGACAATGGAAGCAGCTGCTCATAGTTGGTGGGTTGATTGCTGCAGCGTTGGTATTCCTCATGGTTGTGTTGCTTACGTATATGGGTGTCATTGCGCCATGGAGTGGCAGGTAAGCTATTTCAAATGAAATCACATCATATCTATATCTTGTACTAACCATTTTATAAATCTAGTACCATGGGACCTATTCCACGTATTTATGCACCTTACTCACACACAACCTGTTCGGGGAAGCTGGAAGAAATCTCTGTTTAGAGATAAGCATTTCCTTTGTACATAGATTAATTTATCATAACTTTGTAACTGCAATTTTGGTACATAAAAAATATATATTTTTTTTCTCTTGCGTCTGGCTTTACAAAGATTAGCCAATGTCAAGTTTGTAGTCATTTATAAGTTAGGGAAACTATATAAGTATGGTCTTCGTCTGTGCCGGCGCTCGCCGACACACTCCGCGGCACCCCTTTAAAGCGCTTTCCAGTCAGCTCCACCACCAAAAGCACCAGTAAAACACAAAACCCAGCCACTTTTAACAAAAAAAAAAAAAAACACTCCAAAAAGGCAGAGCACGCGCGCCAGCAAACACCAAACACAGACGAAGTCTATCTTTATTGTGTTAAGATCTAATAATTTTCTTAGTATAAAATGACATGGTTGTCCTTGCTAGAATTTGAAGTTTATGAAGACACTAGATGCTGCCCGCGACTTCGGCCGCGTGGATTTAGGTTTTTTAAAAATCCCGTGAAAACTCTTTGATTTTTCGCGATAAAAAGTCGCCTATGTTAGTTTCCGGAATGCAAGCTATCTCTGTACCCTCCATCAAAATCAGTTAAACTGTTGGGCCGAGTAAAGCTTGCAGACAGACAGACACACTTTCGCATTTATAATATTAGTATGGATAGAATTGAATATTTGAAAAGCAACCACTTTAACTAAATATTATTTTACCTATAGCGAATTGCGATTTATTGAAATCTATGTTGTTTTTCTCTTATTTACATAAAATTTACTTAATAAAACTAACAGGAAAATGTATATTTATTTCGATGTATGAAATAAGCGTAGGCGTTATCATAAAACCTTGGATTACTTATTACAAAATTATACTTGTAAAACACCTCACCTGTGCAAACCAATTCAATAGGCGCTACATGTTATTACATGCACTGATATTTTACTATGGAAATGCTAATTACTTTGTCCTAGAGACTAGAAATAGCCCAGTATCGTCTGCTATATTAGATCTATCTGCTTTTTTTTAAAATACTTTTTTTAATTATGTAATTTATAGGTAGGTATATAAATTGTAGGTACGTAAATTAGTACCTTGAATTTTTTTTTTTCAAATTTACGAAACCTGATTTTTTAGCAGAATTATTACAGTATGAACTGTTTTCAATATGTGAATTATGAAGATTCTGTAAAACCTGCATCAATCATTATTACAATCGCAATTGTTATATTTATTTTATTTATATTTATGAAACTTATACAATACACAGGGCAAAAATGTTGTTATTGGCTAAATGTAGGCTTTTCTTGTTGCAACAATGCATTGTAGCCAATAGTGAGCGAGTGTCAACCAATCAGAGGTGATTGCGATCGTGATATTTTAGTGTCATTCTACCGCAATCGAGCAGCAGCTCTATGTTGCAAATCTTGAAGAGTAAAGTCAAAATGGTTGTCCACAGATTCTACTCCCTATGGGACACAGCATACGCAAAGATCCATATCCCAATCATAGCCTCAGTATCAGAGCACCAGCCTACAACATGGTCGTCCTTCTTCTTTGATCTCCACGTGCTTGTGTGCACATTCCCTGTTGGGCTGTGGTACTGCATCAAGAATATCAACGATGAGAGAGTTTTTGGTAAGTGACCCTATGTGTTTATCGTTGGCATACAATAGTGATGGTATTTTTACCAAAACTCCAAACTTATTTTCTATAGGCGTAATGGAAATAGTATCCCTAATCGTAATCTCAGTATAAAAGATTGTTGCATCTTTTTCTTTTTGATATTGCTAGAAAAGGACGGAAATAGAATTTTAAATTGAAAGATACTGCGTCAAGAATATTAACGATGAGAGAGTTTTTGTAAGTGCCCCTATATGTTTATGGATGGAATAAACATATAGGGGGATTTTTGAAAATCCTGCGAGAACCTTTTTGATTTTCCGGGATAAAAAGTAGCCTATGTCACTCTTCAAATCTTTAACTATACTCATGCAAAAAACTACATTGCAATGTGCTTAAAGGACAAATTTACATACCAATAAATTGACAAAATAACAAACACACTTTTGGATTCATAATATGGGTAGTATTTAGAGTCAACTTTCTCAAAATAACACCATGATATTATTTCCAGTGGCCTTATACGCGTTAAGTGCGGTGTACTTTGCGGGCGTGATGGTGCGTCTCATGCTAACACTGACCCCCGTTGTGTGCGTGCTGTCGGGTATAGCCTTCTCCATTCTGCTCGATCTCGTACTGCGGGAGGATGAAATGCCCACTGCGCCTGTGGAGCCTAATGACAAGAATCTCTATGACAAGGTATGTTACTTCTTCATGATTAACTCCTCGCCTGCTCACTACAGAGAACGGGTGTCCTCTCCGAATGAGAACCGGCTCACTACAGAGCTCGGATGTCCTCTCAGAATGAGTAGGGGGTTGACCATAGTCTACCACACTGGCCAAGGGCGGAGACTTGACACACTTTTGAGAACATTATGCAGAACTCTCAGGTGTGCAGGTTTTCTCACTATGTTTTCTTTTACCGTTAAAGCAAGTGAAATTTAATTGCTCAAAACGTACATAACTCTGAAAAGCTGGAGGTGCGTGCCCGGGATCGAACCCCCGACCTCGGAGTGTTAGGAGGTGGATATCCTTAACCACTAGGCTGTCACAGCTTACAAGAGAGGTATGTTACTTACAAGAGGGGAGATTCGGACGATAATTCCAGACAAAAGACTAAATTCTAGGTATGACAAAAGTTGAGACAACAAACTAAACACGATGATCAGAGTATAAAAAAGATACGATTGCAAATGTCTCAAATCTTTACAATTATCGCAGGCTGGTAAAGTAAAGAAGCGTGCCCCAGAACCGACAGCGCAAGCGGATTCAGGTCTCGGAATGAACGTGCGATCGGGTGTCCTCATTGCCTTCATGATCTTGCTAATGTTATTCTCTGTGCACTGCACCTGGGCTACATCCAATGCCTACTCCAGCCCTAGTATTGTGCTGGCCAGTTATGGAAATGATGGGTGAGTTGACAGATACATTTTTATAGTTCCAGAAATCTTTAGTAACTTTATTAGACTCTCTATTAATTCATTACCAGTAAATAAAACAAATCCTTCACCTCATCATCACTAATCTTCAGTAACTTAATCAGATCTTTTATCTTATTACCAGTAACGACATATTTCTTTACCTTGTTATCAGAAATCTTAAGAACTTGTCGTCAGATTATTATTGTTATGAGAATCCAAAATCCTCTGCCTCTATTGTAGAAATCGTGAGAAATTGTTGCATCCTACTATGAGGATTAAGGTTATTTTAAATGCGGTAGAACTTAATACATATATTGCGTTTTGTAATGCAATGTTTTTTTCAGATCACGTAAAATATTAGACGACTTCAGAGAAGCCTATGGCTGGTTATCGCAAAATACAGCTGAAGATGCTAGAGTTATGTCCTGGTGGGATTATGGTTATCAGGTAAAATATTCTATTTATCTCAGAAAAATACCCTGTTTCAAGTTGTGTTTGTTCGTTTTGATAGGTCAATATCCTTAACCTTCAAAGACAATGATTCAACATATTATGTTTGAGCTTATTACAATAGTGAGTGGTTACATCCACTGGTGTTTGTATAAGAATTCATAATTATTATTTAACTGGATAAGAAAAAGGTGCAACAGTTTACATAAATTCATGAGACTTTCAGCATATTTTGAAGTTGTATGTAAAGTTTATTTTCCTGTTAAATAAAGAGTAAATAAATAAAAATACGTAGTTAATAAAATACAGAGATGTTCATATGAGTAAGAGTGCTATCAAAGGCTAAAATAGTTTAATATTGTGTTAGATTGCGGGAATGGGCAACAGAACGACTCTAGTAGATAACAATACTTGGAATAACTCTCACATAGCACTGGTCGGCAAAGCTATGGCCAGTAATGAGACGGCGGCGTACGATATAATGACCATGCTGGATGTAGATTATGTGCTGGTTATATTTGGAGGCGCTATCGGCTACTCTGGGGATGATATCAACAAGTTTATATGGATGGTGCGGATCGCTGAGGGAGAGCATCCTAAAGATATCCATGTAAGTTTTAATACTTTTCTTCCACTTGCTCGGAAATTCCTTCATTATTAAAAAAAACAACGTCAATCAGGTCTTTTCGGTACGCAACGAAATAACACGTCAGCAATTTCCAACATGACAATAATATATTTTTTTTGGACTTATTTGTGCTAGCAGGGTTCCTTTAAGTGTATTAAAATTAGGTGTTTTTGACTATGCATTTATTTTTGTTAAAAATAAAACAAGGTAACGGTGTGATTGGCGCGAATGAAAATTAGTGTGGACGTTTTTATAAGTTTTCACATTTTTTTAATTTCCAGAATAATTCCTAGGTTTACTTGGCAAAATTGTTCAATTATTATTATTACCGTTGTCAAACATGTACAAACTGCAATGGTATTTTTGCAAAATTCAAAGGCTAACACTGCCTAGAAGGCAAGCTTGCTCGAACCTACACGTCACCTTTGCTTTTTATTAAGCACTAGAAGATGCCCGCGGCTTCGCTCCGGTTGGTGTTCGGTTTTTTAATCCCGTAGGAACCCCCGGGATGTATCCCAAGTTTGTAGCAATTTTCATTATAATCGGTTCAGCGGTTGGGCAGTGAAAACGCAGCAGACAGACACTTTCGCATTTATAATATTATAGTATGGATGATTGTCGTCAAGGGCAAGCCTGTATTGCAATAAAAATACTCCAAATCGACTTTTGTGGTGATCGCCACGAAAGCTGCAGCAGTGTATTGCAACTTTCGTGACGCTCATTACAAAAGTTAGCAGCTAAAAGTTTTGGCCAAAGAAATTATTTACATATTGATGTTTTTTTTTTACCAGGAAGCAGACTATTTCACGGAAAAAGGGGAGTACAGAGTAGATTCAGAAGCGTCTAAAACTATGTTAAACTGTCTAATGTACAAATTATCCTATTATAGGTGAGTTTATCTAACCACATAGAATAAATATGTTTTGATTTTTTTTACTCCTATACAAGTTAGCCCTTCACTGCAATCTCATCTAGTGGTAAGTGATGATGCAGTCTAAGATGGAAGCGGGCTGACCTGGAAGGAATCTGGAATGTACACAATTTATAAGTTTAATTTTGAAAGTAATAATAAATTTGAGTTTGAATATGATCTCAAAGAGTTGCCTTGAAATTTTACTATGTAGTCTTGAAACCGGTCAAGTGTGAGTTGGACCTGTACCTGTTGGTTTTTTTTTTAATTTGCATGGTGGCCATTTTGAAGTTTGCCATATTGGTTTTTTTTATTATTTAATATTGGTTTTTTATTATTTTTTGTTATAGCGGCAATAGCGTCCACAGGCTGATGATGATGATTATTACATTGTATTTTATTTGACAGATATGACAGCGGCGGCAGTCCGCCGGGCTACGACCGTACGCGCGGCGCGCTGCCCGGCAACCGCGGGTTTAAGCTTACTTACCTTGAGGAGGCTTACACTACCGAGCATTGGCTCGTCAGAATATACAGGTATAGATCGTTTCAACGAATAGTTCCTATGGCGTTATGTTGGCTCCCCTGTCTGTCTAAGTCATTGGCACCATATTGGCATGAGAAGACGCAGATTTTGTTTATTTTAATTTCATGAATGAAATGAAAATCAAATGAAAATAAACAAAATCTGCGTCTTCTCATGCCAATATGGTGCCAATGACTTAGATATGACTTAGATTAATAAATTAATCGACTAATAAAGTAGCTTGTAAGCTGTGACAGCTAACAAGCTATTTTATTAGTCGATTAATTTAAACAAACGATTTTTTTTGGGTTTTCTTTCATGGTTTATTGCGATGTCCTGGCACGGAAAAGAAATATTTCATTCATCCAAAATGTGATTTGTTCCGTACATAATAATTATGTACAGAACCCTAAAAGAGCGAGGCCTAACTCGCACTTGACATTTTTTTTAAAATATACGTGATTGTCCTGACACGGCAGCTCAACAACTTCAGTCAGCATATTTTCTTTCGTTCTTATTCGAGTACAAACCTTGATTGACAGAGTTCAAGTTCTTAGTTAAAAGAAATACTTTTCCGTAAAAAGAGCATATTTTTTTTAATTACCATTACCATAGTACATAAAAACGTCTAAGTGTAATATTTTTTTCAGAGTGAAAAAGCCGGAAGAATTCAACCGGCCTCGTTTGCCGTTGGCGAAAAGGACGATACAAACCAGCAATAGTATGTCCAAAAAGGTATGCTATAACAGTATTATTTCTATTTATATTAGTTTATACAATCTACATATTAGAAGCTAAATGGCTCAAAGCTGCATTCGCTGCTACTCACCTTTACCTCATCACTGCTACTTGATGTTCAACAATTGTGAGGAGATATTGAAAGATTCCTTGGCAGTCGTATCTTAAAGGCTCAAGGCCGCATTGGTGCAAATTCGAAGCAAAGCGAGGCATCTATTCAAAATTGTTCTCAAGTATACTGAAATCTGAACCTTATCACAACCCTTTAAAGTTCATATTTGTGTAGAGAGAATGAATGACTCGTACGCCTGGAACAAAGCCTGATATAAGGTTTAGTATATTTTGTAAGGTTTGGGAAAGTCGCGCCTAAATTATGAACTCCGGTTATAATTTGAGATATTTTTATTGAAAGGTATTATTTTCTTCAGTTTATTATTACCTCCACGCTTTACTTCTACATAATAGATAGATAGATAGATAGAACACTTTATTGCAAACAAAAATACGTGTAAAGGATCACAACACAGAAAGAAGAAAACAGAAAAAACAATTGTGTGCAAAGGCGGCCTTATTGCTTGGAGCAATAAGATATAAGAATAGATTTAAGAGTCCATTTTTAATTACTTATCTTTTCTGTTATATCTGCATAATACAGGGAACTGAGACATTGTTTTGATTGCAGCTTGCTTACGGTGTAGGATCGATGGTATAGTACAAAGTATATATTACTTTTATTGACTATTGATGTCGTGATTCAATAGCATAGTCCTTTTAACCTTTAGCTAACCGGATTAATCAATTTTAGTTAGTTAAATTAACGTTTTTAAAATTTAACTGATTGTGCATTTACGATTGCATTAGTTCTTAGTTAATCTGTATTAAAAAAGTTGTCGTTGCTTGGCTCTTTATGATTCGTCGGTAAGTTCACTACGTAAGTCAAAATTAGCATCTTTACAGGAGAGTCACAAAACCTTGCTATTCAGAGGTTTGGAATGTTTGATGTATACCGTACAGTTACTTTTTATTCTTCTATTGGATGTTTTCTTGTTTCTGGTTGCCAGAAACGACGCATCTCTCCACTCTCTAGCAGAGTCTAATGAATCGCATCAATAGGTATATCAAAACTGGCTTACGTGGTGTTAGAACTTAAGCGACGATATTGAAATTTAAATCTAAAACAAATGTATAATGCATACATTTTGAGAACGCACTCGCCGTATTTGATCTGTGACAAGTGTTCGACATGAAAGTTGATACATAGAGCAAATATAGCGTGTGCGTTCTCAGAATGTATGCACTATACTTTTACATATAATTTTTATATAAAATGTCAAGCGACGACAAACTAAAACGATTGCGAATTGTAGTATATGCGCATGCTCTTTAACTCAATTTCTAACTTTGTAAAACCCACCTTAAAATTATTAATACAAATAAAATAAAGTTAACTTTGAATTGACACATTCCAAGGCATAGTCCGTGCATGCATGTTGTTAAATAATATAATTTACTGTGTGAGTTTGCTAGGTTACTAGTTTATAATACATACCTGTAGTTAGAAGTATTTTAAGTTCCTCAGAAGCGATTGGTTCAATTAAGATATATCTATACGTTATCAAGAAGTTACTTTATTTTTACTGCTCTTTCGTGCTGACATCGCATTAGGATATTGGTTAAATGTGGGGAAAAATATCGATTACAGTGTTTTGTACTAGATGATATTAAAAAAAATCCATAAATAAATCAGAATTTCAGGATTCTAAACACTGGGTTAACAAATTTTTTTTTTATTTTTTTTATTTTTATTTTTAGTTTTGTATAAGCGTCATTATTTGTAATACTATGTTTATGTGTCGGTTTCAACGAATTTTTATTTTATTCTATTCTATATTCTCCAGGATAAAAAGTAGCCTAAGGGTGTTCTCGGGATACAAGCTATCAAGGCTATGATAATGTTACAAACAGATAGACATATTTTCGGATATAAAATATTATAAGTACGGAAGGATGGATATATTCTGTAGTCTAGTTCGGTTTTGTTCGTTTTGTTCTATTGACCTGACTGATTATAACTTTTTTTCCTGAACAGACCTCAAAAAGGAGAAAAGGCGTACTGAAGAACAAGCCGACGCTAGTGAAGGGGAAAAAAGTGACGAAGTTGTAGTGATGCAATTGAGCGCGCGGCCTAGTGATATAATCATATCTGTGGTAACTATGCAGTTTTCTTCTTTTGAGTGATAGTCTATGGTATAAAGCACATAAAGTGCGTCAAAATCTAGTTCTCTCGGAGTGAGTGGGATGTTTTAAGGTGGATGCTACGGCTCTGCCCGCAAAATTCAAATTTAATTTGGTTTTTTGCAATTTGTAAACTAATACGACTACGTAGGCTTATGGCATTTTAATTGCACCAATGGCAGTATCATCCTAACAGGTTTATATAAAAATCTTTATTTGAAACGGTCCAGTTTAAAAAATTTGCTCTAGTATCGACTAATTTGTACAAATTCGTACTAGTTTAGAATTTGCGAAAAACCACATTAAATTTGAATTTTGCGGGCAGACCCGTTGCATGCCCCTTAAACTTGTCCATTGAAGTAAATTAGTACCTACCCTATAGGTACATTTATTTTACTTCTATAAGAGTTATTTTAAACAAAAATCATGTTCTATGAAGCTGTCAAAATTAGTATGGCGCTGGACATCAAGTTGCAAGCAAAAACGAGTTGCAGCCCGCAAACATTTTTTAGTAGTCGATAAATTGTCGTACTATAATTATTCTACTGCATTCCTATCTGCCAATAATAATAATTGTTTCATTAACAGTAGATCCTTGATGTATAATTGCTGTTACGCGATGTCGACAAGCTAAAAATTATTGAATTTGTCTTATAATACGCCACTCACTCGTTTTCAAACAGCATAATGTTCTAACTACACAGATGCGCTTTCAACTTGCATAGAGGTATACTTCATGTAAGATACTGAAGCAATGCGTGCCATAGCGAATGCGTCTACGCTTAGTATAAATTTATAGTAAAGTTGAGCGTGTTACGTGTGCGTCACAAACGAGGGAGAGAATGCATGAGTGCGTGCGTTATTGCGTGCACCAGAGCGTTTGACGCATGCGCTAAGTTGAAAGCGAAAAAGTGTAGTTCGACCTAACAGAAGTTCTGCGTAACCTATACCATAGATAACAGTGTTTTTTTTTATGTTCCATAGTTAAGAGTAATTCTGACGAAAATAATAACGCAAGTGAGAATGTTGTGCTTAATATTTCATTCAGTTTGTTACGAGTAGATTTGTCTGTTACGTTTTTGATTGTATGAAATAAAGCGCCCAAGTTAGGCTAAAAAGCCTAACAGAGCGCCTTTATTTTAAGCTGATTATTATACAAAATATACAATAGATATACTATTTTAGTTTAATATATATATATAAATATATTTAAGCAAACGACCCCATTTGTTTCATTATTTTGATTCAACGTTCAACAATAATAATACTATATTATGCATAATAACTTATAAAAACCTTTGAACGGCGATATAAATATTTTAAGGCATTTTTAAGTTTACTGAAGTCATTAATAACTTTAATGCAACTTTAGTGAAATTAAACGTCTACAGTTCAAGTTACTTAATATGTGCAGGTAAATGGTATCAATATAAAATACATCGCGAATAATGCCGGTCGGTAAATATTAAATTCGAGTGATGAATATATTATAAGATAGGTTAAAAATAATAAATATGATTTCTACTAACCGGCATTATTTAATTAAGGTTGATTCATGCTAAACTGTACCAGGACCTGTCCGAGGCACGGACTTGCTCTAGCATAGGTTTGTTTATAGACACTACATATTGTCTTGTACGTTCCAGCTCTCGTTAACACGGCTATAAATAATTAAAAAGTCAATCGAATCTAAGTTACTTACTATTTATATCCAAATGTTATGTACTATGTCTTATATACGCTGTACAATGTATAACATATCGTGATAGCTCGTACCGAGTTATTCTGAACACTGCTGCATACTTACCACTGATACGGAGTATTTGATCTATGACTGACACCAATCCTTTGTGTATTTTAGTCTGTTAGAGATGTTTCTTGAATTTTAGAAGGTTATATTTAAATTATTTTACACATGCTTGCATGGACACTGGCATAATCCACAAAAATAATAATGCTTTTACACAATACGTAGTGTATTGTGTAAAAGCATTATTATTTTGTACCACTCAATGTGGTATAGACTAAAAATAATGCTCAAGTTGAAACACCCACGTAAGGTTTCTTACGCAAACTTTCATACAAACGCGTATTATTCTATTATTTGTTATTCTAGATCTGTAACTAAGCCTCATATAGATTTATATCTCCATTATCTATGCCCTAAAATAATAAAAATCAAAATATATTTATTTTGAAAGTTATGACCTTTGAAAAATCTCCATATTAGGGCAAATTTTGAGGCAACTTTGTTCGTAAATAAACTAGAAAATTGAAAAATTAACAAAGTCATGTCACAATTTTACTTTATAATAATTTCAAAATATGTCTTTGGCTTTTTGTGTAAAAAATGTCTTCTTTTGGGAAAAGTAAGCGTAATTCCAAAAGTCGATTAGAATTTTCCCTTTGCCGTTTTTGACTAAGAAATCTTGTATCTTAAGCAAAATTCATTCACCCGGCCTCTCTCGGGGTGAGGTGAGGCTAGAGGGAAATGATGACACGATAACGTTATTTCCTTCATCTGTCGAAATAGCAATATACCTACCAAATAGTTGCCGCTACCGTGAACAGGCTCTTAAGTAAACAATGCAATGAGTGATTCTATTTACCATCCAACTTTCTTCTTAGAGGTTAACGCTGTCTTGGTTATCTCCTTACAATCAGTACAAATTAGTTCGGCCTCCACCTGGCGTCCGGTTCTGGACCCATAATATAGTTAATATTTAAAGAGTCCTCAAGCTAGGGTTTACTAGGAAAGTGGTGACTTCCCGGTCCCTTTGTGATGAACAAAGTGGTTGCAATGCATTGACCTTGTCTTTTCGGATGAATTATTATCATACTTGTTGTATTTAACTAGTATTTTAACGCTAACTACTGCGATTTTTATTACGAAAATCTTCTAAACTATATTGATCACCAAGCTAGACACTTAGCTCATTAATAGCTTTACTAGTTTAGCTCATTAATTAACTTTTTCCCACCAGAGCTATGATAAGCTAAGATATGAAAATAAAGTGATCCTTTACACACAAGTTCTCGCTACCTCCTCATACAAGTCTTGATTCAACTCGCACATTCTGACTCACAGCCATTTGGTGGTCAACTACCAAAGTAGGTACTTCTTCATTTTAATTGGATAGGTCTCCTCATGCACCACATATCAAAATATATTTCGAACTGCAATAAAGAAATACACTTACCTGGGTATTGTATGGCAATCTTTCTAACTGCTCTGAAATCTGAATCGAGTCAATCGACCATTCGATGAGTTTAGGCATAGTAAACGCATGTTCGGAAGGGGGGAGGGAATGTCTACGTCCCGCTTTATCTGAAATCTTACGTGGCGTTCTGCACATCGAAACGCGGCTATGTTCAGAGGAGTCATAATGTTTGCCGATTACTCTACCTACGAGTAAAATTGGCTCTCAACGTATTTTCTAGATAAAGCCTTCTGTCCATGTAAGGGTGTTTTTAAAAATTATTGTTCGAAGAGGGTATCGTGTTTGTAATTACTACGTCCATTTGTATATTTAAATAGTATAATTAATGTACTAGAAATTATTATACTTTGTCCTTTTTAAAGCGCCGTGTTTGTTCTGAATTTTGAACTTGGTCTGGATATTGTTGCCAGATATGATGGTAATTGAATATAAATAGATTTGTACAATTGGACAGAGTAAAGACATTTTTGCTAATTGTACGATTTGAAAGATTTTTTGTTATTTTACTAGTTTAACAGTAAAAATGTTTCATTTTCATCCAAGTAGTAAGTACCATGTTGAGTTTATCTGGCAACACCGATGGTATAACTCGCCTTATGTCAACAGTACTTATCACAATTATTTTTATCAGATTACGACTCTCGTGATGTTTTGTATAACTACTATTTAGTGCATAGCTTAATTAAGTATATCAAAGAATGCAATAATATTTTTGGGACTATATTATTGTTGAACTAATTTTTAAAGTAAACACCAAAGTTTAAATACGTGCTGGTCAATTTGTACTCCTTCTATTGTTACCTACTTGAAAAAATTAATAAAAACATTTTAACATTTAAAAAGTTTCTTGTATGCTTTATAACCATTTGCGTACTTGTATTAAGGCCGATTCACACCAATTGCGTATGCAGCACGCATACGTGACACGTGCGTAGTGACGCGCGTGAATCCGTAGACATAACTGCACGCATTACGTCTACGTGAACGTTCACGCCACGCAAGCGGTATGCCATGTCTTATACAGTTCCATACATTACAACGCAATGGTACGCGCTACGTCTACGCTTACGAAGCCTGTGTGAACTAGCTTTTAAGTAGAGGTCAGTGAATTTGTGTATACCTAGTTTAGCGTTCCAGATTAGGCATTCGTGGTTAAATGGCATAAACTACTAGCTTTCATAATACAAAAAAACTTAAATGCCGCGTTGAATTGGATCAGAATAGTTAAACCGGGTAACCTTAGAAACGCGATCAATGTTTTCATTTAATATTATATTGAATTATAACTAGAAACTAGATAAATATGGAGCTGATCGCCAAAATCCACAATTGATACGATTCTAACTGGAATTCAGTTTATGCACAATTTGGTCCAAAAAAAAAATCCCAGGACCACTAGACTTTATCGAATTATTTTCTAAGAAACAAAAGCTAGCAAATACGTACGCACTAAAAAACGTACGCATGTTACACTAACACTACTCCATCCCACACAGTTTGTTTCCAGAAAATAAATAATGTCTTTCTTGGGAAGTTGGACCACAATGTTTATCGTGTTTCTATAGTTAACTGTAATGTCTTGCTGTTCTTATTCCATGCCTTTGCTCTTATGTGATTCGTAAAAAAATTGAATCATTTTATCCATAACACCAAGTACTGACCAGCAATATACAAGTAGGTCTACGTCCTCATGCATTAGTTAGAGAATTGTTTTCTCATGTCATTTTGACTGTTTTGTTCAGTGTCCCATGGGTAAAAATGTTATGTGTTTTAATTTTATTGTTACACAGCACTATTTTGTTTTACATATTTTCTAACAGAGTTTTATCGAAATGTAAGGTCTCATTGTAGTATACAATGTTCTTAAAATAAACTGCTAAAAGGATCTCTGTGTTTTTATTTTGATATGTACCTAATCTATTTATTTTATCAGTAGGTACATAGCACCTATTATGGCGGCTTAGCTAGACCCGAATTTCGTACGAAAATGCACGTAAAAGGTGGACGCACACTTATCCGAGCCGAACGCGTCGAAAGAAACTAATTTTAGATTTCTGTATATGAAATCTCATGAAACCACGCAAACTTCCGATTCGGACGATTCAACGTAAGAGTGCGAGGTTTCATGAGGTTTCATATACAGAATTCTAAAATTCGTTTCGTCCGACTTGTTCGACGCGTTCGGCTCGAATAAGTGTGCGTTCACTTAACAGGGCTCTCTCCGTCACTCGTTTCCACTCGTTTCATACAATCGTAGTTCCAATTTCATTTGAATGTTAAGCAACCAAAGTCCATGAAATTTTGCAGACATATTCTAGAAACTAATGTCTGTGGTGTTTTAGATTTTTCTAAAAATATGTAGTTTTAAAATTACAGGGGCTCAAAGATTTGTATGAAAATTTTAAGACCGCGTAACTTTGAAACCGAATATTTTAACAGAAATCTGGAAAACCACAGACATAGATATTAGTTTCTAGAATATATGTGCAAAATTTCATGGACTTTGGTTGTTTAATATTCAAATGAAATTGGAACTACGATTGTATGAAACGAGTGGAAACGAGTGACGGAGAGAGCCCTCTTAAAGTGAGCGTGGTCCAAAGATGTGTTTAAACATCGTCGGTATTTTTTAGGACAAAAGAAAAAACAAATTGACAAAAACTTCACCATATATTTATTATTAATAAAGACAATCTAAAAGATCACGTAATAGTCATTGTCTTAAAAAATTATTTACCCTAATAAATTTATCAATATACATATAGTTTTATTTTATTACTTATTGTTTCAAGGATATGCGAAGTTGTGAAGAGTCGGGGGACAGGACTCGAGAATAGTCGTTGTTCTTACGATCATCACATTGAATATAACAATGAATCTAAAATTTATAAGTAACACATTTACACCTTTCAATGATTATCTAATTCCACTGTTTAATCTAAATGCTTACAACCATTAATGAACTAACGTGACTACGCGAAGAATTGTGCTAATCTAAAGAGGTGTCTACATTTTTTAAAGACTTTTGTAATTTACAGAACGTTCAAAATCACAACACAGAGTGTAATATCAAATTATCGTGCATTTGGCACGCGTCAGTTTACTTCTACGGTTACATAATAGTAAAGTACGTATGACCTTCCGTCTTGTACTACCACGCTCATCAATATGCAGCATAGAAAATTCAAAAAAAGTACTTAACTTCTATTTAAAAAAAAATACGCAAAATAAACTGATAGATTAACGTTGCGAGTTGAAAAGGATAGCAAGGTTGTCGATGTAGGGCGCGCAAAACGAGTACTTAGTCCAATTTGAACACGAGGCGTATTACTGCGCATTTTACAAAAAAGTTATTAGCCGTTCTTGTGCATTTAATCCTTAGTTTATGACCTGCACAAACCGTTATGTTGCAACTTTAAAAGTTCAAATTGGACTAGGTGGGTTACTGGTTTGGGCGCACTACACTAATTTTATTACTCAAAATGCAAAAGGTAAATGTTAAATGTTATCCAATGCACCATAAAATGATATAAATAGGATTAAAAATCTTTATGATGTCGTGGTAGTACCTACCGCCGGTCTCAGTGACAGACGGATTTCCCGCCTATCACTTCTTACATACATACTTTATTCCATACAAAATTAGAAGAATATATTATCCACTTAGTCTTACATAATATTAATAATAATACTATAGTATATAATAACATTGTGTTGACACAAATACAATAAGGATATATACAATTTCAATTCTTTGGATACAACACATAATTGGAAGAAAATAGAAAGAGGAAAATCCATAGTTGACACCACGATAGGGGTAAGTACATTTACAAAACGTTTACGGCTTATTTTAGTTGCTTCAGAGCCGGCGCACATATGGCGGAGCGCAGCGTAGAGCATGCCTGCGAAGTTTTCTAGTCGCGTGACAAATTACGCGAATTTCTACCAGAGAATGCGCGAGCACGCGCAGGCCTGCGCGCGGATGCGCGAGTATCCGCACGAATGCACAATTGATTTTAGTTTTTTTTTATAAAGAATATTAGCCATGTTTAATCATGACTAACATTCCCCTTTCCCCTCCAACTAAGCGTTAAGCTTGTGCTAGGAGTGGGTACGACAATAGTGCAACGGGTGGGGTTTGAACCGCCGACCTTTCGGATTTCAGTCCGCTCCTGTAACCGTTGAGCTATTGAGGCTCGATATTATTTCAATGAGGACAATGTCGATAATATTTTGACTGAAAAATGCTCTGCGCTGCGCTCCCCCATATGTGCGCTGGCCCTTAATAATCATTGTTGCTTTCGCATAATGTATGCTACAGTATAAGTTGTATTATCTTTTTCACTTTCGTAGATTTCCCATCATTCGTTAAATTGACTTGTAGTTATTGTATTATTTTAAGCCGTCACTCTGTAATATCATCAACGATGATTTATGTTGGTAGGCATGGCTTACAAAATAATTTATTATTTATTAATCATCGCTTAAAACTCTTTACGTAATTCATTCTCGTTTTAAAAGAACTTATTTGGCTAATTTCATATTAATATTTGAATCTCTTTACAATTTTTCTTTGTCCGTTCTTTGAAAAGAGTAGTTTATTTATCCGTTGAAGCGACAATAATATTGTTACTTTGTTTGTAGTTAGTTAGCCCGTACTGTCTCTATATTAAAAAATAAATTAGATAAAACGTAAAATAATTAATTTACTAGCAACGATTGAACTAATACTGATTCACTGCACGGCTACTCTGTTCATTCAGAGTGGACGTAGCGAACCACAAATAAATGCAATTTCCAGTGCTTCATCGAATCTGATTTAAAAATAAAACAAATAACAAAACAACAGTAAGTATATAAAAATAAAATCGTAAGGCACTTCTATATTTAGATTGAAATAAGATTGTCCAAATCTCATCATTTAACACTCATTTATTAATTAGCGTCCGTGAGTAATTATTCCAGCTATAATAGACTAAATAAATCTAGCGGCCACGTTTTGAGAGTTCTGAGTTTAGGATTAATAGGTAATTAATTCATCGAAGCGCAGCACCAAATTGCAGACCCATACATTAAAAGTAACGTGAAATGCATATTATTTAGTAGGCATTCGTTATAGGTATATTCAATACATCGATGATTCAATCACGTTTCTGATTGGATGTAATTATGTACTATATACTGAAATATATTAAGGCCTCAATTTTTATAAATGAAGGCGGTCTAGGTAAGTTTCAAGTGCCATTGACTCTACCATGTTGATGCTGTCCTAGACGTTTTTTTCGTGATAAATATTCGTGGATAATAGGTATAAAGGCACTGCGCGACTTTGTCTGTGTTGGTGTTAGCTGGCGGGCGTGCTCTGCCTTTTTGGAGTGTTTTTTTTTTTTGTTAAAACTGACTGGAAAGTCCTCTAAAGGGGTGCTGTGCGTATGTCGGTGAGTGCCGGCACAGACGGGGTCCATACTTGTATATTTTAACTAACTTGTTACAAATAACTACAAACTTGACATTGGCTAATCTTTGTAAAGCCAGAAGAGAGAGGAAAAAAAGGCACTGCGCTTCATATCGTCAGTAGGTAAATAAAACGGATGTTAGACAATGAGGGTATGTGTAAAGTTATACCCTGACTAGCGTCACTTTGGCACGTGGAATGGGAGAACGGTAACGTATTTCTTACTTCAAAAAGATAAAATCATTATTTTCTCGCAGAATAAATTTTTTGTGTATCTTTCAGTCTTAGTAGCTAAGAGTATTGTTAAAATATATCTCTGGAGGGACTTGTCTTCCATAAATCGTATGTCATTGACGTAGACCTACTTCCGGTATCGTTATTTGAAAATATATTTAGTGTTTACGTAAGATTTATTTATTTTATGAAAATAATTCCGATCTGAACGTTGACAAAAATGAATACTATAAATACTTATTATATTGACCATGGTAAACAAATAATGTTAAATAATTTTGACAACAATTATAATAATTTAACGATTTACAAGTACTTATAGGTATTGTTGCGAATTATTATAATAGATATACTTACATTAGTAAATATAAATAATCAAATCATAATATTAGTCTATGCAAAGTTTTCATAATTTATAAAAATTTTACCTACTATCGTTCATTTATTTACCATGGTCAATTATTACTTTATAAGAAATATATTAAAATGATTTTTAAAATCGATTAATTTTTTCTACAATTAAAACGAATGGCGTAGGTATTATTTTCAGCAGATTCAAAGCACTAATTAATTATAATTTCACTAAATCTTTTAGAGTTTTAGATAATGCCTCATCTTATTCTAGGTATGTTTCTCTAACGTAATCAATTCTATTTTATTAATTCCGCAGTTTTCTAAACGTGGCATTCTAATTTATCTTTTATTTGGCAATTATTTGGCATATTGATTGAAAAATTAATAATAATTAACAGTTTACCGTAAAACCTCGACTAGTTTGTTAAAAACACAACCAAATAATCACACAAGTTAGTGATTTACAAATACATAGAGCATTTATATTTCAATTTTATCTTAAAATATACACTAATAAATATCATCTAAAATTCTAGAGCGTAGGTACCAAAGGTGTACGACGACGCCACCTTATGTTGATTTGACAGAACTGCACTGAAGCACACATTACTGAGACAGGTATTACTGAGGTAAGCTGTTTAACAGGGCTCTCTCCGTCACTTACTCCATACAATCGGAGTTCCAATTTCATTTGAATATTAAGCAACCAAAGTCCATGAAATTTTGCAGACATATTCTAGAAACTAATACCTGTGCTTCTGTGCTGTGTAATATATTATATTATCATCCAAGCTTTTTTAAATTTAAGGCTTGCGTAGCAGACAGCTTACCTCAATGTTATCTTACTATTTTTTATCATTACGTTTTGGCAGATTTTCATTCAGGTACAGATGGAAGGAAACAAATACAATATATCGTATGCCTCCAGCTTATATAGTGGCTTGCTTAAAAAAAATCCTCTGTCCTTTACGTCTCTAACACCTAAAGTGCCACACGCGTTTGCTTAGAGTTTCATGCAATTAACCTAAGGGTTAACTTAAAACAGTAAAATTTTAAATATATAGGTATTTAAATTACAAACATGTCTTTTTCTAGGAATACTGTCCAAATAAATATCTAGTTAGCAATAATATCGGAAGACGAAGGTCAATTCGAGAGTTATGTATAAACGGATTAAGCGCCAAACAATTTGCCCCCTATTGCAAATATTGGTCTCTTTAAGAATTTTGAGAAAACCATATTGATTTCTTACTAATGTAGTGAAAGATTCGCGGCAAATGAATTATTTATCCGTCAATATTAAAATAAAAAGGCTATATATTATCTACCCTGCTACCCATTGAGTAGAACTTCTTTCTCTACCTACTTAGTACTTAGTCAATGGTAGAGAAGTTTAGGTAGCAAGTCCAAATAAACGGTGCTCTATAATAAGTATATTCAGGAATTATGTATTAGTAACTTATGACACGCGTAAACCGATTTTTATTTTATTAATAATATGATTTTGGTGGAATTACATTTGGTCTTATTAAAATTCTCAGGCCTTTGAATAAGAGACAATGATCTAGTGTAAATCAACAATGTCGAATTGGAATCTAATACAGGGGGTTAACGTAACACAATAATTGGTACCTACCTACATGGCTGACAGTGTATCTAAAGAACGTGTTGGGTGCCCGAATTCGTGTGAAGACCTTTATTTGGTAACTCAAATTCGGGCTGATGACCAAGTGAAATTCCACCATTTGGCACAATGGTTGTATGGTGGTGTACAAGCCTATTTATACCAATTTTTGGCATTTAATGCGTTCTTAATACATAACTACTGATTAAGAAACTTCACAACCGTAGAATACGTTTATTAAGTTTAATGGGTTCCGATATTGGCAGCAGAAATTTCCAATAACTGGCAGATTCGTTATATAAATTGAGCAACAGTTTATTGCTCGATTTGTACATTCTATTTAAATAATACACCGATTTATTTAAAACAATAAACATTACATATTATCACAACACGTATAAGGTACACGTACATAAAGCCAAAGATTTAAATCGTTAGATTCGTTATCGCCCACTATTACCCTGTATTTACATATTATTCGCAATCGAACGCATCGCGCCGCACGCTACTCGTATGTCGCACATGATGTTGCCACTAAGTGATTGCAAGGCGAGGCTGGAATTCAAGTTCATTCTGTATCTAGGCGTATGATTGCGCATTGTACAAAAACAGATTTTAATTTATGGCTTGCGCGATCCGCCATGTTGCAATTTCAGATTGAACTACTTGTTCCGCTTCTCGGTTGCTACTAGGTACGCCCTCTTTTGCGAATGTGTAAATACACCGTTACAAGTGTGCAAAATGTACCTACCTATTCATAGTTATCAAGTAGAATAGAAAAAGATGTCAGTTTTTCGTGTCAGCACATATCACGGATTTAAATCTTTGCATACAATTAGTTAAGTACATACAATTTACATTCATTAAAAATAATGTACTTTCGAAAATTAAGTAAGTACACATCGAGTATCAATTATTTATTAATAAACAAGATACCGCAGAGCAATCAACAACAAGGAACTACATAATATACTTAATAAAATTACCAACATAAAATATAGTTAAGTATATAGGTACTTTGAGCATTTTGATAATATTTGTGTAAAAAAATACTGTTATTTTTATTTAATTCGGCAGCATCTGTGAATGTGGATCAAATATATTTTTATAATAAGTAATTTAATGGAAAAAATAATGATGCTGCGTCAATCTTTCAAGATACAATTGTTTAAGACCTGTGTTAAAAGAAATTGCAAAAATTAATTAATGTATTTTTATGTGGCACTTGATTCATTCTTACCAAATGAAGATTTAATCCAAATAACAAAATGATTAATTAAATACTCGCAATTAATATTTTTTTAGATAGGTCTGTAATAAATTTGACGAAACATTCACAGACGCGCGGCTATCAATATTATTCTTTTGTCAATATTTTTCTAAAACTGCGTCGATATGTCACTAATTTACGGTACGGATAACGAATTGAATTCCGTTCTCTTAAATTATATTTAAGTCTAAAACATTCGCGCATTTCAAGTACGCCTCCCATATATTTATCTAGTATGACTAGAAAAATAAAAATAAACAAAAAATATTGTCTACAAAATAACAACAAGAGAATGAGCAAACAAGCTAATGTAATAAATAGTGAGCTGGGCTCGCAATAAAAACGAACAATTCAATAGAGGTAGTGTAGTTACTACACGAGCTACGTTTAATGTATCACACGTAGTTGTAATGTAATAGAAATATAGATTAATATTATCTCGATAAGCTGCCCGCCGATCTGAACCGTAGCTTCAAGAACTATTGATTTATTTACAACATCACACTTGCAAAGTCACATTGAGAAGTCTGTCATATAAAAACTTTACGAAGGCCTTACCTACCTATAATTAATTATTATTTATTTATCAATCGTTATACAAAATATTTTTACGCGATCTCATGTAGCTTAGCCTTATATGAAATTTTCGAAATACCTATTTTTTTTTAGTAAAGTTTCGTTTATTTACCCAAGATCTAATCTCTCTAGCTACTATTTACTAGTTTGCTTCGTCTAAGTCACTTTCATTTTAATCTATAAAACTATTTTGTAACCATAATAAATGCTCATACGGTTAGCATTTTTTGAATTTGTATCTAGACATTCGTTATTACAAAAAGTCGGGCGTGGTGCGAGTGAAGGCGGGCGAGTACGGCGCACGCCATAAGCGATTGCGATGGAACGGACAGGTTCGACTCGTATATATTGTTAGGCCAATGTGATTCAACATTTAACAGATTACGATGATTAGTCGCAAGAAGCACAGCACGACGCGCGAGCGGAATGAGTGAGCTAGAAGTAATTACTGTGCGGGCGGTTTGCTTTGGAATTCAGCAGTCGCTTGTGATCTGTCGTCACATCGCTCGACCTTTTCATAAGGCTTTTCGAGTTTAGGCCTTTTCGGCTCGGCGTCGAGTGGCCGGTGCGACTTCATGTGTGCGCTACGACTTTTTACTTTGTTAAATACTCTGAAACATAATAGGGTACACATTAAGAAACAGCAACGGAAGATAAAAGAATGAAAGCGAAACAAAATGTTAAATTGTGAAAAAAGCAGACAAGCTAAGCAAGGCATTTATACTTCATAGTTAGTGATTTGTAAAACTATAATATTTACATACAACATCAATACACATTTATTTTCATAACCCTCGAGTGCAGTAAATAAAATTTACATGTAACATCAATGTCATTTGCAATGGACATAATAGGTATTCACTTCAAACTATTTTTCTTTTATATTTACAAAAATATTTGACATAGTATGGTCCCTGAGACAGTGGCAACATATTGATTTTATTAAAATTCTATGAACGCGCAACCGCAAATCAAATTTAACGGAATCTCATCATGTATTCATTACGAAAATGAGTTTACATCAAACTGAGTCACATTTGCGCATTCAATAACAAACTAAGTTGTCACAGGAAACTTTCTATGTCTAATTAAATAATTTACAATTTATTTCATCAACTGATTAGGTATTATTATTTCCAATTTGAATACCAAAACATTAGCTTCACTTGCAATCGACATTAAGAACAGAGAACCTCTTGTCAATTATATTATACCAAATACATCTTATTCGTTCAATAATAATAATGTAGCATTAAAAACAAACAGCATTCTATACAGCACAAACACTCCCTAAACCACAGCAATGTTAACTTAATAAAGAACATAATACTATGAAACTTTGCAAAGTTTTCGTTAGTTTACCAAGCTGAATCAATCAATATATGGACTTAAATATTCTCTAATCATTTCTATACAGACGCAATTTAAGTCAAAGATATTTTTATAAACATTAGATAGTTTTATAAAAAAGATGTACAAAAATGATGTAAACTTTAAACTATTCAAGTTAAATTGCGTTTGCGGATATTTGCTGTTGAGGCCGAAAAATGGAAGCGCTATGCTGCGTATTCCGGATCTTGGCACTTACTTCCCGCAGATCTTGCAGGGAAACTCTTCTCCTTCGTATGGGGTCGGTGGTGACGAGCACGTTGTCGACGCGATTGATGAATTCTGCCCTACCGAGCCCTGGGTGTAAACAATTCGATAGCGTTAACAACCTATTTTATTATCACTATTCTGTGAACCTGAACACAAAATGTAGGCCAGTGTTCGTAGCGGTGCTTACTTGGTTTGCTTGTGAGTCGTGCCAACTTCGTAAGTACAAAGTTTTGTAGTCTTTAGTTACTTTCTTCCAAAAGTAATAGAACTGCACACATTGTTTGGAGTCCTTTGTTCTAACCTATAAAAGAAGATTCAATATAAATATATGTGGATACTTAGATATATTATACTATATATAGCTCAATTACCACTGACTCATTGACATAATTGTTCTCCTAGAAAGAGACGGAAAATGATATAATGATGTTGGGGAGTTGTGTTCGGTTTTGGGAACCCTCTGGGGAAAAATTATGACATTTCAGAAAAACAAGATGGCGGCCGAGGTGATTTTTGCAGCTTCGTTGTTTTCCAACCGATTTCGTTGAATTTTGCAATCTTTAAAGAAACTGGTTAAAGATTAATAAAAAAAGTAGAAAAAATTGGAAAAACAAGATGGCGGCCGAGCCGTAGCGTTTTCAAAATTTTGATTTTTCGACCCCAAACCGCGGCGCCACGGATCCGAAACGGGAAATTGAAACTAATAATTTTTTTCTGGTTTCGTCTACGATTATCCTGAATTTTGACGGAATGGGAGTGGTTTTTAAAAATTCAAGATGGCGGCTGTCGTGGCGGCCATTATGTTAGAGATACGAAAAAACGCAATTTTAAAAGTTAAATATCTCAAAGTTGGCAACATCGGAGCGATTCGGCTTTTATGAAGCGATTGTACGTATAGACTCGAGGTATAGATTGAAGAAAAAAAATTACCCTATTTTTTGGGGAAATTTCAAGATTTTCGGGAAATTGTAAAAAATCGAAATACGCACTTTTAGCAAAATTCGAGTATGAGCGATTACGTGTTTTGCTTGTGCAAATGACATTTAGGTATTTTCGTCGCCGAGGACTGGCAACACTGGAATTTATCGAAGCAAAAGTGATTTTCGACATTTGTCTTTTTCAGGGACGATCATTTCGCGTGGGTGCGAGCGAGATGAGAGATTGAAACGTCATCGGGAGCGGTATATCCTGTAGTTATTAGAAAAGTTGTACAACGATGTAATTTATTTCTGCGAAACAAGTTGGCGGCCATTTTGTAATTTTTTGAATTTTTCGAAATTTTGATCACGTTTTTGAGGCAGTTGGCGACATTTTGGAAAGTCAATATGTACGAATCGATTGTGTATCTCGGCTGGCAGTATGGAGATATGCAACCAGTGTTGCCACTTTTAGGGAGATTTTCGAGAATTTCAACTAAGAAACTCCTGTAAAATTTTGTATGAAAATTTTTTTTTTCATTGATGGTGTCATATAGAAAACAAAAACTTAGTAAGCCAAAATTATGGAGAGAGCTGATGATTGAGGATATCGGAGACGGGTGAAGGGCCCGCTTAAGGTATTGAAGATAGGTGGGGGGTGCTCGAGCAAATGTCATTCATGACGTCATCCAATTGCCAAAAAGCTGAAAAAAAATTCAAAATGGCGAAGAAAAGATGGCCGCCATACAAATTTCGCCGGCGTCCAGCTCGGAGGGTATAAAAGATGGAGGTGCGGTTTCTTGGCAAAAGAGGATCAGGATCCAAAGGTCTAATCGATGAATAGAAAAAAAATTCAAAATGGCGGAATTTATTTTCCCATACATTTTGTATGGCGAATATTGAATGTCTCATTCTCCTAGAAAGAGACGGAAAACGATACGATAATGTAGGGGAGATGTGTTCGGGTGGGGGAGGCGAGTAGGGAAAAATTATGACATTTCAGAAAAACAAGATGGCGACCGACGTGATTTTTGCAACTCTTTTGTTTTCCAACCGATTTCGTTGAAACTCGCAATCTTTGAAGAATGTAGTAAACGATTAATAGAAAAAGTGGAAAATTTTGAAAAAACAAGATGGCCGCCGTACAAATTTCGTCGGTGTCTATCTCGGAGGCTATAAAAGATGGAAGAGTGGTTTCTTGGCAAAAGATGATCAGGGTCCGATGGTCTACTCGGTGGAACAAACTCTGCATGCTCGCGGACCACTTTAGTGGTCCGCGCACCCACGCACCCTACTTTATTAACCTCAACTACCCCGTTTTTACAAAAAATGATATGGATGTCGTTTTCAGAGTTTTCCAGCGTGCTGATTTTGATAATGACATTTATTTTGAAATCAAAGATGGCGGACATGCATTTTTTAAGAAAAAAATTGATATAGGTGTCGTTTTATGGTGTTTTTGGGGTGAATTTTGTATCTTAATAAATCAATTTGGTTTTATATAATAAAATTAACCTTACCACGTCACGCGAGCTGCTTTAGCAGCTCGCGCACCGAGCAAAACACTAGTTATACTATATATAGCTCGATTACCACTCACTGACTCATTGACATAATTGTTCTCCTAGAAGGAGACGGAAAATGATATAATGATGTAGGGGAGTTGTGTTTGGTTTCCAAAACCCTCTGGGGAAAAATTATGACATTTCGGAAAAACAAGATGGCGGCTGATGTGATTTTTGCAGCTCCTTTGTTTTTTAAGGGACTCCGTTCAAACTCGCAATTATCAAAGAATGTAGTAAACGGTTAAGAGAATATGTGAAAAAAATTGGAAAAACAAGATGGCGGCCGAGCCGTAGCGTTTTAAAATTTTTGATTTTTCGACCCCGAACCGCGGCGCCACAGATCCGATACGGGGTGATCGAGGATAATTATTTTTTTTTGTTTCGCCCATGATTATCCTGTATTTTGACAGAACGGAAGTGGTTTTTAAAAATTCAAGATGGCGGCTGACATGGTGGCCGTTTTGTTCGAGGTACGAAAAAACGCAATTTTAAAAGTTAAATATCTCAAAGTTGGCAACATCGGAGCGATTTGGCTTCTATCAAGCGATTGTACGTATAGGCTCGAGGTATAGATTGGAGTAAAAAAAATACCCCATTTTTGGGGAAATTTCAAGATTTTCGGGAAATTGTAAAAAATCGAAATACGCACTTTTAGCAAAATTCAAGTATGAGCGATTACGTGTTTTGCTCGTACAAATGACATTTGGGTATTTTTGTCACCGGAGACTGGCAACACTGGAATTTATCAAAGTAAAAGTGATTTTCGACACGGTCTTTTTCACGGTATCCCCTTTCGCGTGGGTGCGAGCGAGAGGAAAGATTGAAACGTCATCGGGCGCGGTATATCCTGTAGTTAATAGGAAAATTATGAAACCGTGTAAAATCTTTCTGTGAAACGAGTTGGCGGCCATTTTGTATTTTTTTTTATTTTTCGAAATTTTGACCACGTTTTTGAGGCAGTTGGCAACATTTTGGAAAGTCAGTATGTATGAATCGATTGTGTATCTCGGCTGGCAGTATGGAGATATGTAACCGGTGTTCCCACTTTAGGGGAGATTTTCGAGATTTTCAACTAAAAAACTCCTGTAAAATTTTGTATGAAAATATTTTTTTTCACTGATGGTGTCAGATAGAAAACAAAAACTTAGTAAGCCAAAATTATGGAGAGAGCTGATGATTGAGGATATCGGAGACGGGTGAAGGGCCCGCTTAAGGTATTGAAGATAGGCGGGGGGTGCTCGAGCAAATGTCATTCATGACGTCATCCAATTGCCAAAAAGCTGGAAAAAAATTCAAAATGGCGAAGAAAAGATGGCCGCCATACAAATTTCGCCGGTGTCCAGCTCGGAGGGTATAAAAGATGGAAGTGTGGTTTCTTGGCAAGAGATGATCAGGGTCCGAAGGTCTACTCGATGAATAGAAAAAAAATTCAAAATGGCGGATTTTTTTTCCCCATAGAAAATGTATGGCGAATATTGAATGTCTCATTCTTCTAGAAAGAGACGGAAAACGATACGATAATGTAGGACAGATGTGTTTGGCTGGTGGAAGCAAGTAGTGAAAAATTATGACATTTCAGAAAAACAAGATGGCGACCGACGTGATTTTTGCAACTCTTTTGTTTTCCAACCGATTTCGTTGAAACTCACAATCTTTGAAGAAAGTAGTAAACGATTGATAGAAAAAGTGGAATTTTTTGGAAAAACAAGATGGCCGCCGTACAAATTTCGTCGGTGTCTATCTCGGAGGCTATAAAAGATGGAAGAGTGGTTTATTGGCAAAAGATGATCAGGATCTAAATGTCTATCGGTGAAATAATCTCTGCATGCTCGCGGACCACTTAAGTGGTCCGCGCACCCACGCACCCTACTTTATTAACCCTAACTACCCCGTTTTTACAAAAAATAATATGGATGTCGTTTTCAGGGTTTTCCAGGGTGCTAATTTTGATAACGACATTTATTTTAAAATCCAAGATGGCGGACATGCACTTTTTAAGAAAAAATTTATATGGGTGTCGTTTTGTGGGTTTTTTGGGGTGAATTGTGTATCTTAATAAATAAATTTGGTTTAGTATAATAAAGTTAACCCAACCACGTCACGCGAGCTGCTTTAGCAGCTCGCGCACTGAGCAAAACACTAGTTATACTATATATAGCTCAATTACCACTCACTGACTCACTCACTCATTGACATAATTGTTCTCCTAGAATGAGACGGAAAATGATATAATGATGTAGGGGAGATGTGTTCGGTTTCGGGAACCCTCTGGGGAAAAATTATGACATTTCAGAAAAACAAGATGGCGGCCGAGGTGATTTTTGCAGCTCCGTTGTTTTCCAACCGATTTTGTTTAAACTCGCAACTATTTAGGAAAGTAAAAAACAGTTAATAGAAAAGGTAGAAAAAATTGGAAAAACAAAATGGCGGCCGAGCTGGAGAGTTTTCAAAATTTTCATTTTTCGATCCCTAACCGCGGCGCCACTGATCCAAGACGGAGAAGTCGAGGATAATTATTTTTTCGTGTTTCGCCCACAATTATCCTGTATTTTGACAAAACGGGAGTGATTTTTAAAAATTCAAGATGGCGGCTGTCGTGGCGGCCGTTTTGTTAGAGGTACGAAAAAACGCAATTTTAAAAGTTAAATATCTGAAAGTTGGCAACATCGGAGCGATTCGGCTTCTATGTAGCGATTGTACGTATAGGCTCGAGGTATAGATTGGAGGAAAAAAATTACCCCATTTTTCGGGAAATTTCAAGATTTTCGGGAAACTGTAAAAAATCGAAATACGGACTTTTCGCAAAATCCGAGTATGAGCGATTACGTGTTTTGCTCGTACAAATGACATTTGGGTATTTTTGTCACCGGAGACTGGCAACACTGGAATTTATCAAAGTAAAAGTGATTTTCGACACGGTCTTTTTCACGGTATCCCCTTTCGCGTGGGTGCGAGCGAGAGGAAAGATTGAAACGTCATCGGGCGCGGTATATCCTGTAGTTAATAGGAAAATTATGAAACCGTGTAAAATCTTTCTGTGAAACGAGTTGGCGGCCATTTTGTATTTTTTTTTATTTTTCGAAATTTTGACCACGTTTTTGAGGCAGTTGGCAACATTTTGGAAAGTCAGTATGTATGAATCGATTGTGTATCTCGGCTGGCAGTATGGAGATATGTAACCGGTGTTCCCACTTTAGGGGAGATTTTCGAGATTTTCAACTAAAAAACTCCTGTAAAATTTTGTATGAAAATATTTTTTTTCACTGATGGTGTCAGATAGAAAACAAAAACTTAGTAAGCCAAAATTATGGAGAGAGCTGATGATTGAGGATATCGGAGACGGGTGAAGGGCCCGCTTAAGGTATTGAAGATAGGCGGGGGGTGCTCGAGCAAATGTCATTCATGACGTCATCCAATTGCCAAAAAGCTGGAAAAAAATTCAAAATGGCGAAGAAAAGATGGCCGCCATACAAATTTCGCCGGTGTCCAGCTCGGAGGGTATAAAAGATGGAAGTGTGGTTTCTTGGCAAGAGATGATCAGGGTCCGAAGGTCTACTCGATGAATAGAAAAAAAATTCAAAATGGCGGATTTTTTTTCCCCATAGAAAATGTATGGCGAATATTGAATGTCTCATTCTTCTAGAAAGAGACGGAAAACGATACGATAATGTAGGACAGATGTGTTTGGCTGGTGGAAGCAAGTAGTGAAAAATTATGACATTTCAGAAAAACAAGATGGCGACCGACGTGATTTTTGCAACTCTTTTGTTTTCCAACCGATTTCGTTGAAACTCACAATCTTTGAAGAAAGTAGTAAACGATTGATAGAAAAAGTGGAATTTTTTGGAAAAACAAGATGGCCGCCGTACAAATTTCGTCGGTGTCTATCTCGGAGGCTATAAAAGATGGAAGAGTGGTTTATTGGCAAAAGATGATCAGGATCTAAATGTCTATCGGTGAAATAATCTCTGCATGCTCGCGGACCACTTAAGTGGTCCGCGCACCCACGCACCCTACTTTATTAACCCTAACTACCCCGTTTTTACAAAAAATAATATGGATGTCGTTTTCAGGGTTTTCCAGGGTGCTAATTTTGATAACGACATTTATTTTAAAATCCAAGATGGCGGACATGCACTTTTTAAGAAAAAATTTATATGGGTGTCGTTTTGTGGGTTTTTTGGGGTGAATTGTGTATCTTAATAAATAAATTTGGTTTAGTATAATAAAGTTAACCCAACCACGTCACGCGAGCTGCTTTAGCAGCTCGCGCACTGAGCAAAACACTAGTTATACTATATATAGCTCAATTACCACTCACTGACTCACTCACTCATTGACATAATTGTTCTCCTAGAATGAGACGGAAAATGATATAATGATGTAGGGGAGATGTGTTCGGTTTCGGGAACCCTCTGGGGAAAAATTATGACATTTCAGAAAAACAAGATGGCGGCCGAGGTGATTTTTGCAGCTCCGTTGTTTTCCAACCGATTTTGTTTAAACTCGCAACTATTTAGGAAAGTAAAAAACAGTTAATAGAAAAGGTAGAAAAAATTGGAAAAACAAAATGGCGGCCGAGCTGGAGAGTTTTCAAAATTTTCATTTTTCGATCCCTAACCGCGGCGCCACTGATCCAAGACGGAGAAGTCGAGGATAATTATTTTTTCGTGTTTCGCCCACAATTATCCTGTATTTTGACAAAACGGGAGTGATTTTTAAAAATTCAAGATGGCGGCTGTCGTGGCGGCCGTTTTGTTAGAGGTACGAAAAAACGCAATTTTAAAAGTTAAATATCTGAAAGTTGGCAACATCGGAGCGATTCGGCTTCTATGTAGCGATTGTACGTATAGGCTCGAGGTATAGATTGGAGGAAAAAAATTACCCCATTTTTCGGGAAATTTCAAGATTTTCGGGAAACTGTAAAAAATCGAAATACGGACTTTTCGCAAAATCCGAGTATGAGCGATTACGTGTTTTGCTCGTACAAATGACATTTGGGTATTTTTGTCACCGGAGACTGGCAACACTGGAATTTATCAAAGTAAAAGTGATTTTCGACACGGTCTTTTTCACGGTATCCCCTTTCGCGTGGGTGCGAGCGAGAGGAAAGATTGAAACGTCATCGGGAGCGGTATATCCTGTAGTTAATAGGAAAATTATGAAACGGTGTAAAATTTTTCTGTGAAAGGAGTTGGCGGCCATTTTGTATTTTTTTTTACTTTTCGAAATTTTGATCACGTTTTTGAGGCAGTTGGCAACATTTTGGAAAGTCAGAATGTATGAATCGATTGTGTATCTCGGCTTGCAGTATGGAGATATGCAACCGGTGTTGCCACTTTTGGGGAGATTTTCGAGATTTTCAACTAGAAAACTCCTGTAAAATTTTGTATGAAAAATTTTTTTTTCACTGATGTTGTCGTATAGAAAACAAAAAGTTAGTAAGCCAAAATTATGGAGAGAGCTGATGATTGAGGGTTTCGGAGACGGGTGGAGGGCCCGCTTAAGGTATTGAAGATAGGTGGGGGGTGCTCGAGCAAATGTCATTCATGACGTCATCCAATTGCCAAAAAGCTGAAAAAAAATTCAAAATGGCGAAAAAAAGATGGCCGCCATACTAATTTCGCCGGCGTCCAGCTCGGAGGGTATAAAAGATGGAGGTGCGGTTTCTTGGCAAAAGAGGATCAGGATCCAAAGGTCTACTCGATGAATAGAAAAAAAATTCAAAATGGCGGAATTTAATTTTCCATACATTTTGTATGGCGAATATTGAATGCCTCATTCTCCTAGAAAGAGACAAGAAACGATACATTGATGTATGGGAGATATGTTCGGATGCGCGATATGAGTACGGAAAAATTATGACATTTTAAAAAAACAAGATGGCGGCCTATATGATTTTTGTAACTCTTTTGTTTTCCAACCGATTTCGTTGAAACTCACAATCTTTGAAGAAAGTACCAAACGATTAATAGAAAAAGTGGAAAATTTTGGAAAAACAAGATGGCCGCCGTACAAATTTCGTCGGTGTCTATCTCGGAGGCTATAAAAGATGGAAGAGTGGTTTCTTGGCAAAAGATGATCAGGGTCTGAAGGTCTACTCGGTGGAACAAACTCTGCATGCTCGCGGACCACTTTAGTGGTCCGCGCACTCACGCACCCTACTTTATTAACCTCAACAACCCCGTTTTTACAAAAAATGATATGGATGTCGTTTTCAGAGGTTTCCAGAGCGCTAATTTTGATAACAACATTTATTTTGAAATCCAAGATGGCGGGCGTGCACTTTTTAAGAAAAAAATTGATATAGGTGTCGTTTTATGGGGTTTTCGGGGTAATTAGTGTATCTTAATAAAAAAAATAGGTTTAATACAACTCATAAACCTAACTACGTCACGAGAGCTGCTTTAGCAGCTCGCGCACCGAGCAAAACACTAGTTTATGATATATAAATAAATATTAAGTTTTTTTTGTTTACCATTTGTGAGATTCTAAAGAAGTCCTTATCGTACTGACTTAGCCCGGCCAAGAAGGCTTCTACTTCGTCTGGTGTCCAACGAGACTCATGTTGTGAAGGTGCAGCAGGACGGGACATAAGGCGTAAGGTGGCAGCTCGAATATCGCCCCCGCATTCACCCAGAGTTTGCAAGGCGAACTCTCTTGTGTGTCCTCCGACTGGCATTGCGGCACACATGGCTAGCTCCATGAACATGCGAACTACAAAAAAGTATTTTTTAATCATTACAATCGGTAAGGTTTTGCAATGTAGAAAGGTAGTTATGAATACTTAATAGTGATCGAGTGGCTTACGATTACCATCGTATTATTGATTACCTTCGTTATCATCAAGTGCATCGTTGATGCCAGGGTCCCATAAAAGCTGTTCGGGTGCTCGATGAAGATCGATACGGTCATGACATAGTTCTGGTAAATCTGCTTGATGATCTGATCCAATATTAATGCGGGGTAGACGGGGCTCTTCCAATTGTGACAGTACATCTGCGTCTGTTTGCAGATCTAAAATTGACACTTTGAGTTGTATTTTTTACGAATGTTATAAAATTGTCGTCAAAGTTTTCGTTAGTTAGAACATACCGTTTAACAGTTCCATAATTAAACCGGGGCCTTCTCTATCAGGTGGGAGGATTGGTTGAGGTGTGTAGTGGCTAACCATTCGACGCATCCGCGAACGGTAAGGACCCGCTGGAGAAGCACGCCTTTTACGTCGTTGTGGTGACGCAGGCACACTACTTGGGCTTAGAAATACCGCTGGCAATGCGTCACGGCCTTCTACACAAACCTGAATACAAAATTATTGAATTATCAAAATAGTTGCAATACAAAAGTTATACAAAATAATACAATAATTATAATACAAAATTGTAATACTAAAGTTATACAAAATAATGTAATATAAAAATATTGCAGTACCATAAAAAATATTCACCTGAAGTGTGTTATCGTGAGTCCATTGCTGTAAAGGTGTTGTTATAGGAGCTAATAGTCGATGTTGTCGACGAACAGAACGTTGATGTGGGAAATCTCTAGGACTGCTTGATAATAACGGATCTTCAGAATTAAGCATTATTCTTCGTGTAGTAGTAGATGGTTCTAATATATACGCGTCAAGTGATCGACATTCTTCTGGAAGAACTTCTTCCAATGCCTCTTCAACCTATAATTTGAAAAATAAAACAGTACAGCGACGCTATGTATTTCAATAATCTATGATTTAAAACACTAAAAGTAAGTAGATTAGTTATGTACCTCTTCTTGACTTGACATAGTAGCCGTAAAAAAGGCAGCTGATAACGGTGACGATGCACGCGGCACCGTGTGTGCAGGCGAATGGGCATCGTGAGATGCCGGTGGTGTTGGGTAAGTTAGGCCTGGTGATGGTACTGGTTGTGTTGAATAACTTCCACTAGGTGATGATGCCGCATATGTTAAACCGGGCGAATCCCCTGTTGTATAGGAAAGTCCTGGAGAGCTTTCACTATACCCGATACCTGGGGATGGTACGGGAGAACCACCATGACAGGCACCAAAATCGGCCAAAGACTCCGGAAGTGGCGAGTTCAATACGGCAGCGAGTCTTCTACTGGACGGGTATGTAACAGGTGATCTTTCTCGTATCGATGCGGCTACAGTTGCATAATCTTCTAAGGACGCTAGCTCATCTAGTTGGTCAGATGTTGTGGTGAATTGAAACGTGTCTTCGTTTAAGGCAGGAGAAAAATATCCGTCGTCAGAATTAAACGATACTCCAAATAATTCCGGCCTAAATGTGAAATCTTGGGGAGGTGAAGCTTGACCTGGGTCTGATGCGGACCGCTTTACAACCTTGAATGAAAATAAAATTTAGTTAAATACGCAATATTTTCATAAAACAACATAAATAAGATGAATTTTATGTACGTACCTTTGAACTACCTTTTTTTAATAACTCTATTAGCGTGGAATCCCTTGGTCCACCAACGCCTCCAGATGTAGTCACAGTAACGTTTGGAACAACAGGTGGTGCTCGTGGTGAAACGAATTGGGTAGATGGAGAAATTGTTGTCGCTGTTGTACCAGAAGTCTTAATAGTTGACAAAGGCGGTGGAGCTGGGGCAATAAATCCCGAACGAGACGTGACGGTAATATCTGTATTTGTACCTGAAAAATCAAATCCCATTTATTTTCTAAACTGTTAAAGGTATTTTTTTAAAAAAGGAATACTGAAATACCTATGGACGGTGATGACGTCACGGTAGCACCTCGGCGGCTTATAATTTTTTCCTCAATCAATGCTCTTACGGATACAGAAGCTGTTTGTAATGGTGGCCCCGTTGACTCTTTTTTATCTAATTTCTTGCTGTCCGAGTCCTGATGAAAGCACACTATTAATTTGAGGAAGAAATAAATATTTCCATAAGTTTATATTATTCTTACCGATCCGCCCCGGCCTGATACTTGGACAGACCTGTCTGTCTGTACGCGCATCAGGCCAATACAAAAATTACTATTTTAAACTGCAAATATACCAATAATAGAGATTGCAATACTCCAAATAAATTTCCAAAGTGCACAATAATACACAGCAATTGCCCAGTTACACTTATCATATTATAAGTATAAAAATGTCCAAAACGCTAACCTTTTTAAAATATCCACCGTGTAAACGCATGTGACCGTTGAGTGCAGGAATGTTTTTGAACTTGCGATGACACAGGTTGCACTCAACTTGCTTCGCGTCGTTGCCGCGAGCCGGCCCCGCTCCGGCGGCGGCGTTGCTCGGCCCGCTCGCACTGCCACCGCTCCCACATTTTGGGCTGCTCTGCTGCGTCTGTGAATTTCACGATGGCTTTGTACAACTTCAAAAGACTTTTGAACCTATTACGTACTTTGTAATTTCAAGGTATAAACTTTCGATTCGGAGTAGCTCGTTAATATTCCAAGTTAATTAATGGATTTTGATAGACTGGCCGTAATCTCCGTTGGTTTAAGAGGGAACTTGTAATTATACTTAAGAGGGGTCTCTCCGTCACTCGCTCCATACATACGTAGTTCCAATTTCATTTGAATATTAAGCAACCAAAGTCCATGAAGTTTTGCAGTCAATATCTAGAAACTAATATCTATGCCTGTGGTTTTCCAGATTTCTGTTAAAATATTCGGTTTCACAGTTACGCGGTCTTAAAAATTCACATACAAATCTTTGAGCCCCTGTAATTTTAAAACTACATATTTTTAGAAAAATCTAAAACACCACAGGCACAGACATTAGTTTCTAGAATATGTCTGCAAAATTTCATGGACTTTGTTAGCTTGATATTCAAATGAAATTGGAACTACGATTGTATGGAGTAAGTGACGGAGAGAGCCCTGTCAAGTTGATCCCGCGCAGGAAACAGTCGGAGGAATGAGGGCAATTACGTAAGAAGACTTCGATCGAGTTTGTATGAGTAAAATCTACAATGTTTTATTAAAATAATTTGCCACAAAGCGGCAGCGCAGTGCAGTTATTCATTCACGTAGAATTTTAATTAGTTGCGGACATCCGGGGACGGGAAAATCGCTGCGGTGCCACCGTGCGAACGCTTCCTTTACAGAGTGTAGAGGCACTAGTAAATAGGCATTTTCGAGCTACGCCGTGTGAGCCGTAGCAAGTTTGGTTAGTTGCCCCTAGCCTCTTGTAGCGTGTTGTTGTTTCCAAAGAAATTGTAACTTTAAATTGTGAATTATAATATATATTTTTTAGTGTTCATTTTTTTTGTTTTTCTTTCTACCCTGGTAGAGAACACGGCGCTATATATACATCAAATATCTGTACAAATATACCTGTACACAGAGTTAACTAAATATTTATAGAATAATTTGTTTGATGCACTGTAATCTATTTTTCTTTAGCTTACTTAAAAGTGTATTTGCATAACTTAAAATTAAAAAAACCCCCGACACAAAACCTCTATAAGAAAACTAGAAAAGAGCTGTTAACTTTCAAACAGCTGAACCGATTTTCTTCGATTATAGCTATAAGAAACACTCTCGATCAAGCCACCTTTCAAACAAAAAAACTAAATTAAAATCGGTTCCTTCATTTAGGAGCTACGATGCAAAAGACAGATACACAGATACACACCCCTCAAACTTATAACCTGTGCTTATAACACCCCTCTTTTTGGGTCGAGGGTTAAAAATGAGCGGCTGAGCGCTGACTGTATGATCACTGATATAATTTTGAAATCAAACAGTGACCGCGCAATATCAAAATAACCCTTATTACACATAAACAATGATTTTCATCAAAAAGTTAACATACGTTTGAAGATAAAGGACCAATTTATGTTTATCAATCTGTCGTCCCATTTTATTTACTATACTTTAACTACAAATAATACCGAAAAACTATCATATTTGTAACATAAAAGCATTGCAAAAAACATAGAAAACATGTTAAAAACATTGCAAACGCATCCTTAAAAGATAAAACGTAGAAAACGTGTTGGAAAAATGCGTTAATGCGAAAAATCGAAACCAAAAGACGTTGTAAAGTTTTGAATTTTCTCTTGTATTACGGTTTTATTGCTCATCTATCAATGCACAACTCAAACTATTGGACGGATCAGGCTGAAATTTGGTATGCAGATAACTATATGAAGTAGACATCCGCTATGAAAGGATTTTTGAATATTCAACCTTTAAGTGGGTAAAATAGCAGTTTGAAAGTGTAGTCCACGCGTCCACGTCCAAGCTAGTTCATTATAAAAGTAGGCAATGTGATGTTCACCTTGCACGTGTATACCAGGCTGTCAGCCAGCAGGGAGAAGTGGCGAATGCTCGTGAGGCGAATAACATCTGCCCTCAAAGACGTTGCTTCGTGATGACCACGACTGCTCTACCAAGAGTGTTGCGACGAAGAAGAAGACGGTGTTTTGTTTGGCTTGACGTACTCATAGATGGAACGCTCAGATCCGAGCTGTTACATTACAAGCGATTGCTATTGGTCAGTAGTCAGTAGTACGCAACGTTACTCGCTCATTTCAGACTATGGAATGTACTCGTAATATATATTATAGGTATCCCAAAATATAAATTACTAGCGACCCGCCCCGGCTTCGCACGGGTGGACATTTATTTTTTCTATTTTCCGGGATAAAATATAGCCTATACGGATTCGGAAGAATCCGTCTAAGTAATGGTAAAAGGAAATCGGTCCAGTAGTTTTTGAGCCTATTCAATACAAACATACAAAAATACAAAGGTTTCCTCTTTATAATATTAGTATAGATATCCCATAGTCTGAAATGAGCTTTATGCGTGTCTGCGGGGATCGAATTGTATTCCTTTTTGATCAGCTAAGGCAGAATACATTGTAGTTTCACTTGTCTATAGTTTACCAAGTAGGTACATTTCAGTCAACCAAACGATGCTGTTGGGTAAATCTATATCAACTTATCTTACTCATTTTAACCGTGCAGTTTAATCTACATTCACAAGATAAGTAGGTACGAGATAAAGATTGATATTAAAACACTTTTTTGTAAATTGCGAAGATATGGCACATGGAAATGGTCTAATATAGTTTCTGAAAATATTCAACCATGTAGTTTAATAATAAATATTTGCCTACGTAATGTACATACGTAATAACATTTACAAATACATTTTCCTGTGGAAAATTAATATCAGGAACCTACCGTTGTATTCGATAGGGCTGTTGTCAAAAGGATATGAAAATCTTTTATAAGGCTTTAGTTTAGTAATAGTATTTTATGGATCACTACGAAACATACCTTTATTTATTACCTAATATACACTTTAACATGACATACAGTTCACACAAAAAACTTAAAAACTTACCACTTAAAAATTAATATTTACAAAAACCTCGACTTAGGTTCATCGGCATAGGCTTGGATTTAGAAATGATTCTAATATATTTACGAGCAGATTTATCGTTTAGGTAATGTTGATCTGATATACAGCATGACATTTTAGGTTTAGGTACAACATTTGAATGTACCAAACCTCAGATAAGACTGGTGACTAATATGTACGGGACTCATGAAAGTGGGTAGTCATTTATTTGAGTTTTTTTGCGAGGCAACACTGGCGTACCCACGTCATTAGTGTAACTCGTTAAGTTAATGTTGCCAATCAGAAAGTTGTGGGTATGTTTTTGGAATTTAAATGGTTTTTTTTGTAGAGTTAAGCATAAAGAGTAATATTATTAGGAAGTGTCTAGATGGTTACAAGCAGTCGTTTGATATTAAAATTTGTATTAAATTGTAGAGCTGTTTACTTGTCTTAATTCTTTTAATCAATGTCTAGAATCTAGATGCGCTTGAGTGGAATATTTCCAGGTAGTGAGGTTTCAGATCTAGGGTGAACTTAAATCTAAATATTCATATAAAATTTTAAACATTTTTGTAACTACTTTCATTTCTTATTATGTATTTTCCAAATATGGTTGCAGAGACAATTATCATTTAATTAATTAATAAAAGGTAAATTTAGTTTACACGAGCGTAGTGAGCGTCAAATTTTCTGTCGACTAGCTGTCACTTGTCACTGTCAGGCACTAGCTCTTATTCAGTGTTCACGAATTTTATTTTTAAAGAAACGAAGCATTCTCTACAGAATGCTTCGTTTCTTTACTTATTTTAAGTCTTAAAACTTACTTTACTTTAAATAACTACTTATTTTAAGTCTTAAAATTTTGTAATCATCACAGAGTGGATAACAAAATCGGCATTTTCTGAATGATTAATGCGTAAAGGTTTGAAAGTGTAGCAATTTATAAAAGGTTTTTGCCAACCCTAACTGCGCCATTAGGGCAGCTCGTTAGGTTAATGCGGCGCGAGCAGATGTTCGTTGCTCACTGCTATTTTAGCCATGTATCATTCTTGTACATTCTTGCTTCTCGGTTAGGTACATTCACGCTTCATATAAAGGGTAGGTGACATACTAAATGCACGTCCAATGTCTATTTTGAAATGACGCGCCCCACCACCGCAATTTACACATCACTACTACACAAAATTATGTAGTGGGGCGCGTCATTTCAAAATAGACGCTCTACCTAATTTTCAACTGCTGGTGTGAGTAGGCACTAGGCAGGCAGATATATATTTCATAGGCTGTGTTGTGCACTTAGTTTAAAATTGATACACTACTATAACCATTTCCCCAAAGGGAAACTAGGTACCAGTCAAGCTCTACCTACCTACTGAGTACCGTTAATGCAAATAGTATGATAAATGGTATGTGTTTAGGTGCTTTTTACAAGAACTTTGAAGTCGCGGGCAAAAACTCAATGACTGAATAAAAATCAAAGAAATGTCCACACAAGGTGAATATAAAAAGTTATTTAGTCTGTGTACTAAGCTGAGCGATAAAAATTCTTACCCTAGGCTTGGGAAAGCTCGGCGCTTGGAACAATTGCGTGATCCAGTTATCCATTAACACAACACTTTTCAAACACACGAAAGAAACAATTAGATTAAAATGGCGCCAATGCCATGCCCGATTCTGCATGTGGTGTTTATCTCACGGTCCACGAAATAATGATAGCACAATGTATGGGAAAGGTATCGAAGAGGATGACCCCTCGGTTGCGATGTTTGGAACTCGCTAATCGTAAGATGAATTGACCAGTCGTACAACAATGTATGGTCAGCTTGTATAAGACTCATTTGCATATGTCTATACAATGCGAATAGATAGGGAATATTAATTTCATTGCTTGCTCAATTACGTTAATAAAGATCTTGTGTCTAAGAGATGTTGCCCTCGTAGAAATAAACCTACAAAAACAGATAATTCAATGAAAGAACAGTTTTTTATTTAATTTGTGTGTATGTGTGTGTTTGACTATGACTGATCTCACTTGGTGGTAGTGACGATGCAGTCTGACGGAAGCGGGACAATTTATCGGTTCTTGCGCCGCGTCGTACTGGACCGCTAAATTGCTTGGCAACCTATCTTTGCTAGTAGCACTAAGTCGCCATCATCATTTCAACCCATCACCGGCCCATACTACTGAGCATGGGTCTTCTCTCAGAATGAGAAGGGTTTGGCCATAGTCTACCACGCTGGTCAAGTACGGATTTGCAGACTTCATACACCTTTGAGAGCATTATAGAGAACTCTCAGGCATGCAGGTTTCCCCACGATGTTTTCCTCCACCGTTAGTAAAGCAAATGATATTTAATCAGTTAAAACGCAGATAACTCCGAACAGTTAGAGGTGTGTGCCCGGGATCGAACCCCCGACCTTCCGAATAGGAGGCGGACATCATAACCACTAAGCTATCATGGCATCATAAGCTTTAAAAAGATTTCTTCCAGAAAATCAAATCAACTTTTAAAGCTTTGACCTTGATGAAATTGACCCCTATGGGGTCGCAGTCAGACTCAGAGGTCACAGGTCAACCGCGCAGAAGGGCAAGCAACTCTAGCAAGAATGGTGTCATTTGATAGCGTACATTTTATAGAATAGGTACGTGTTCTTAGAAAAAAATAATATCATCTTTATTTCTTGTGAAATGTCACGAGTTGATCTCTACATGTAAATCTTCGAAGCAAATTTTATTTTGATTCTGTGACAAAATATTGTGAATAAAAGATGAATTAATGTTTCTATTATTATCTATCTATGTGTAGAAAATAATTAATTAAGTAGGTTTTAACTACGTAGGTACTTTGTAAGATCCATGGCAATTGTGCCATGCTCTATAAACCTCCGCTGTCCGTCGGTCTGGCTGTCCATCTGTCCGTCCATCTATCCATCCTTCTGTCTGTCTGTTGTGGCTCTCATGAACCGTAATAGGTTTTTTTTTAAAAGAATACTAGCCATGCTTATCGACTAATACTCCCCTTTCCCCTTCAATTAAGAGTAAAGCTTGTGCCAGGAGTGGGTACGACAATAGTACAAAGGGTGGGGTTTGAACCGCCGTCCTTTCGGAATTCAGCCAGCTCCTCAACCGCTAAGCTATCGAGGTTCTAACTCTTTAGAGTCGACATTTTCACAGTGTGAGTTTCTATTCTCGCTATAACAACAAATAATATTTTCAAAATATCCGCTATGCAAATCACTTAAACAATTTGACATAATATTATTTGTAAATTGAATATTTGAAAAAAAGCATCCATCGAGTTTCTTAGAAAAAACATTCGGAACCAGTGCAATGGCAGATTTTTTTGACGATTCAAAAGCGCCTGTAAAAGTTTTCAATTTAAATAAAAAATCTTCCTATTTCTATTGAAGTCCTAAAAATATGTCTATACTAGCCTGGGAAAGAAATATTCTAATACAGAATATACTCTGATACAACTTTGTGGTAACTAGGTCACTCTGCATTCCATATTATCTTATAGCAGTTCTTTATCATCTATCTCACTTAGGGCCATGTGTGGGCTCCTTGGAAGCGAAGACATGCGACGCGTCTTAAATTATGCAGCGTGGTGTTTACGGAGACCCCCGCACCTGCAGCCTTGTCACCCCAAATTATTATTGATGGTGGGATCAACCATGTGAAACAACCCTTGTTTAAAGGGCAATATGAAATCGATGGAAAAGGCCTCCATAAAATTCGTTCGTCATCAATCAATGATCGTATCAAATGGTTCAATATCATGTAAAAAATTGATGCTAGTAGGCAACTAGGCAATATTGGTTAGGTATATTATTCTGCAGGGATTTTTACGGTTCCGTACCTCAAAAGGAAAAACGGAACCCTTATAGGATCACTTTGTTGTCTGTCTGTCTGTCCGTCCTTCCGTCCGTCGTGTCTATCAAAAAAACTTATAGGGTACTTCCCGTTGACCTAGAATCATGAAATTTGGCAGGTACGCAGATCTTATAGCATAAGTAAAGGAATAAATCCGAAAACCGTGAATTTGTGGTTACATCATAAAAAAAAAAAATTAAAATGTGTTTAAATTTTCAAAGTACATTCTAAAACAGATTTTTATTTATTTTTATACATAATAGTTTTTGATTTATACTGCAAAATGTCAGAAAAAATACCCGGTGCGCGAGTCTGACTCGCACTTGGCCGGTTTTTTCATTTATCACAGTTATCCATCCTACTAAAAAGTCGTTATAATGTAGTTTAAGATCGTGTGGTCATAAAGAGGTAGGTATTTATCTTTTCTAGCCATAAAAATCGTAAAATTACGCAATTTTTATTTATACAGTCCCTGAATATCTATTCCCTCAAACCATTTGCTTTTGTTATTTTTTCATTTCAAATACAACCTCTCTTCAAAAGCGGTTCGTGATTTGCTTCAATCTTTCGAATTTCGATTTGGTCACAAAAAAGTTCAGCATATTTTCTGCCCGTAGACAAGTACCTAAGTAGGTAGTACAGCGTCAATGAAATATTCAGCCGATGCTAGCAGCTGCAGCGAATTGAATTTTAGGTTTTCACCCACGATTTTATGGTAGGTTGGTAGTAAGATCAATACCTACTATTCTCACGAAGTAGTGTGATTTATGGGGCATTCAGTTGATCACTTACTCGTACTGCAAGTTGATTAATTGGTAAAGTGACCCAGCCATTCCTTTGGCCGTGTATATTGGCGTATTGTATTATACTTACAGGTATTTGCGTGTTAACGTTGTCTGTATTATATATCTTTATCTTTTTAACCCCCCCGATCCAAAAAGAGGGGTGTTATAAGTTTGACGTGTGTATCTGTGTAACTGTGTGTGGCATCGTAGCTCCTGAACCAATGAACCGATTTTAATTTAGTTTTTTTGTTTGAAAGGTGGCTTGATTGAGAGTGTTCTTAGCTATAATCCAAGAAAATCGGTTCAGCCGTTTGAAAGTTATCAGCTTGTCGGGGGTGTTATAAATTTTTAATTTACACTTGTTCTTAAGCAGTTAATAATACGTTCTTCTTTCGTAACATCACAACTATGTTGACAGTTACTAAATGAATTGGGAGCTAGGACAGACACTGGAAAGATCTACCTACGAACTGTTATTGTCACAGACTAAATAAGTAGTACTTATTTCTGGAAAGATTTGTAGGAGGCTTTATCCTAAAGATTTATTAAATAAACTCTACCACACAACGAAAATATACTAAAATACATTTCGTAAAATCAAAGAGAAGCCTCAAATCCTACATTTTCGTTTTATATAATGTTTTCTTTGATTCGCATTCCGAATCTGTCCCTCAGAGCTTCGCCGCCAGCGATTTCGAGATAAACGTGGACACTGTAAACGAACTCGAGGTAGGTACGTCAGGAATGTCAAGGGACAAGTGTTAAATCATTAGGATGTTTTGATAGCTCTATGCTAAAATTGTGATGGGGATGATGAATATGACAAAAATAAATTATTTCCTAGTAATTATTAAATAGAGTGTCTTCCAAAATTCGTAAAATCCACATTTGATGTAAGTTTTAAGTTTGCTAACCATTTTAAATTATCGATTTAAACAAAAAAAATACGTCAAATTACGTCAAATGTTATGACGTCACATCTGTGAATTTCATACAAGCTCCCTTACTAAGCGAGTGTTTTGACGTCTGATAAAAAGTCGCTGATTTGACTAGTAGTCATCATCCCTATTGTAAGGTCTCAGACGGTTTTTCCCAAACTTTTTGTTCTGTTGTCCAGATATTGTGTGTAGCAGCACATACATTAGGTATACCTACTCGTAAATACGTCAATGGTGCAGAATTTTTATTTTCGTCTAACTACAATTATTATTACTAAACTACAACTAACTGCAATATTAGTTAAGTTGATAACTAACTAAATAATTATGTAGATTACGCTTACAACATACCTACAATATAATCATATAATAATAAAATGTGATGATCCTAATCCGCTATGTTTGAAATTGGGCTTTTTATTTACTTACCTATACCGTTTTTCAGCGAGAGAACTTCATATATCTTAGAATGTAGATAAGGTCTCAAGGATCTCTATCTAAGGATCTGGGTACTCTCTATGAAATTTAAAATCTACTACACAAAGGTGAGCTTTACAATTTACAACTGCTGATAAATTGCAATATTTTCGACGCGCCCGGAACCTTAAGATGGCGGCCAATGCAATTTGCGGGGTGTGAAGCTGAAATTGAACTGCCACAGCACGATTCTGGCCAATCTGCTCTTATTGAATATAATATCTTCTTTAGAAGCTAAATTGCAACCATTTTTCTATTTATTTTCGTGTTTTTATCAAAGAGCGAGAATTTTATAAAAAAAAGCTTCCTATTTGGCAGTCGGGGTTCTATCCCATGCAGGCACCTCTATCTTTTCCAATTTAATACAAATACAAATACAAATAATTTATTTCCAAAAAGATTAATAACTAAGTACAATTAAAACATCTTATTAAATACCTACAATCCTAAGTACCTACAACAAAGTGAACTGTAAGCATATACAATTAGTAAGATAACTTAGTTTTTAATACAATTTTGAGTGTTGCAAGATCAAGGACTGGCTATCCTAGCTAGATTTTTTATATCTTTTCCAATTTAAATGCGATTTTTAAACAAGTTTTCAATAATGTTCTCAAAGATGTGTGACGTCTGCTAATCCGCACTTGGCCAGCGTGCTGGATTGTGGCCAAACCAAACTCTTCTCATCTCAGATTCGCGCTCAGTAGTGAGCCGGCGATGGGTTTATGATAATGGTAGCGCCAATTAGTCCGATAATGGTGCCAATTCAGTTGTGCAAAAAATCTAAACTAATCTGATAGATTTACTTAAACCTTTATCCTGTTAGAATTAGATAGAACATTACTATTTTCATGGAAAGGGCACGAATTTTTCTGTCAATTTAGTTTAGTAAAATTAATAACTTCCAACTGAATTGTGTGCATTGGACACAAAATCACTACCTTAGTGGGCTTTGGTAAAAATAGACGTATTTGCATGACGTTACAGTTGCTTTAGATGTTTGACTAAAAACGGTCTTTCGACTTACTTTTGTGTGAAAATATGAAATATACTCGTATATGTATAAAGATATGCTAAAAATCGGAGAAAATTCGGTACCGATATTGAAAATCATTTCTATTACCCTAGAATTCTTTGGTGATTACCTCATTTAAGATCAGGCTTTGTGTTTGCAAGTGATTATGACTGAATTATTATGGACTTAAGGAATATTGAGTTAGGTATCAATAAATTACTTATGTAAATTGTGTAGATAAATTATTAATATGCAGATTAATTATATTAGGGGTTAAAATAATGGTTATTATTAGAATCAATTTGTATCTTACGGCAAGTGGCTATGGCCTGTGAGTGTAGGTACCTGCCTACCTAAGTATGTTAGAATCATTTTTTTTGCATATTTGGAGTAGGATAAATTATTCATTCACACACGCTTACACTTCTAACTAAATTGATTTTAATAATAAAAGGCTGCCTCTAATATATAAAATATAGTTAAATACCTAATAAGTATATATACACGTACTTATTACAAATATTTTTACTTTTTATAATCATTAGTAGTAGTAACTTACTTACTACCTTTCGAAAGTAAATAATAATATACTTACGCACCTATTATGTAACGAGTATTCAAAATGCTTTATTAATTTTTAAATGATAAATCCAAACGAAATTGCTGAATGAATCAAATTCAAATTTTACTATTTTAACGACAATTATTATAAGCATTATACGAAGGTATCTTATATTATTTTAGCTTAAGGCTTAGAATTTAGAGAATAATATCCAAGCCCGAGAGCTTTGTCAAATAATGTCTGATGCTAAAATTTAATTATTCCATAATTATGTACGCAAATTCAGCAATCCCGGCCCGTAATGAAGTGACTCAAAGTAGATTTATTTCGTACAAAGGCATTCCGCTGTCAATATGTTGTGAACAAAACTGCGCCTAGGGGTACTAAACTCAAATATGAGAATTTGGGATACAATCTGATTTGATTACTTGGAAAAATTGCAGACATTTTGTTAAAATTATAATATCATATGGATTATCATTTACGGTGAACAAGTTATTTGTGAACACATAGGTAGGATTATTATTTACGGTGAACAAGTTATTTGTGAACACATAGGTAGGATTATTATTTACGGTGAACAAGTTATTTGTGAACACATAGGTAGGATTATTATTTACGGTGAACAAGTTATTTGTGAACACATAGGTAGATTAAAATTTTGAAGTGAACCTTCTTTATGCGCGTAGGTATCCACATGGAGGTGATTCCATGAAAATTATCTCATGTGGCGGAAGTTACGAGTATGGTAACTCCGCCGCACGCGCCGCCTTCAATGATTCGCCTTGAATTTTATCTTAATGACTTATTATTATTAGTAGGTAATAGGTATATTTCAAATATTCTTTTTTTTTAGAAATTAAGATAATAGGATTCAAAATTGACAATTTTGAAAAGTGGATGTGATTTTGAAACTCTGCTATTTATTATATTATTAGACTGAATTCTTTCAAAATCACAAAGAAGGAAACTGCTGGAGCATTTTATGGATATAAACCCAAGAAGTCTTACCTCTTTCACACGTATGCAACAAAATAATATCTACAAGCAATTATAATATTCTACTTAGTAGTTATTAAATAGAAAATTACACTCCAAAAGAAGTATATAATTATATAGACAATGTTTTTGTTAACCATACAGAAAAGCTTGTTTTAAACTGTAATTAATAAAAAGAAATTAAAATTTCGGGCAAATTGACCAAATCCTATAATATATAAATCCTATATAATATTATATAATTCTATATTATATGTCCGGAAAATTTCGGTTGTCTGGTAACCACAGCCGCACCGTTCCGTTCGTAATTATGAAACAGCGTTTGTGTCGGCCTTTATTACTTCCTGCAGGTGACAGCGAATCAGTGCGATCAAAGTGAGTGCTTTTAATAAAGCTGTCGCTGTCGTACCATCTATGGCCTGCCATATTTCAAGTGTAAACTCTATAACAAATTCTGTTCAGTAGTTTTATTGTAATGCCTTGCCAAACCAAAAGTGCGCAATAAAAATGTGTATTTTCAAGCGATTTCAAATTAAAACAGACTCGCTCATCGAGGGTTCCACTCTTTGGAAAGAAACGTATTCTAAGGGTTGTTTTTATATTTAGTTATACTATAGTTGTATTTTAACCGATATACGTACGTATATAAGGGGTTTCAATCACCTTTCCAGGTACGGAACCCTAAAACGAAGGCGGTTCTCAATTAAGCCCGTTTTTTAATGTATATGACACTGATTTTTCGAGGTTTTTGGACCGATTTTTTTAAATAAATAGCAGAAGTTTTTATAAGAGCTTAACAAACTATCAGCAGGTGCGCAGAGTACCTACTTGTATTTGCGTCCAAAAATTCTCACGCGAAATAGATCAGCGCAAATCTGACCCTACGCATAAATCTTATTAAACAGGCTATTTTGTAATATTTCGAGTTTAATCAAAGCGTAGAAGCACCCCTTGAGTGCGTTAAAGGGGTCGTGAGTCTCGTTGCACGCGAACAAAATTGTTTGTTAGGTAGGTAATAGTAGAACATTAAAAAAAAAGCATATTGGTTATGGAATTTAAAAAAAACACATAAAAATTCTTATGTTTTTTAATTATTAGGTGTTATAAGTATTTTACTTAATTGCGGACTCTCCTTATCCACACTATTTATACCTATGCTAATTAAGTAATTACTAATACGAAACTTATCGGCCCACCACCTATTCACGGCTCATCTGTTAAGCTGATTTTGATAAAATTTGGCACAGAAATAGCTTGATTATCGGAAACGGTCAAAATTTTCACTGAAAAATCACTAAATTGCGCAAAGACGATAGCCGGAATCAATCGATAATACTATGTTTGCGCTTGCAAGAATATTTATTTTATTTTATTTTATTTTATTTTATTTTATTTTATTTTATTTTATTTTATTTTATTTTATTTTATTTTATTTTATTTTATTTTATTTTATTTTATTTTATTTATTTATTTAATTAGAACGGACAATTCAGTCCAATTACACTAATTAAATTACACAATTAAAAATAAATTTCTTACGTCAATATTCTAATAAGTAAACTACAAATTCTCGCAAAAGTGCAGGTTCTGACCTATGAGGTCAGCCCATTTGTCAGCAAATATGTCACAGGGATAATATGATCAGGACATCATTGTTTTTGTAAGCATCTGATATTATTTTTAATGGGGTTATCATCATCGTTACGCTCAAATGTGGCAAATTAAGTTCAAGTATAATTCTAAAAGTGTAGCATGTTAAATACATTATGCATCTCGTACCGAGAAAAATGCATAAGTCAGGGACAAGGGCCACATCTAATATTTAAAGGGGTGATACACGTGGCAGTAGACAGAGGTCACAGGTCAGCTACTTAGAAAGTCAAGCAAAAGGTGTCAGTAAACGCCCTCCGCTTAAATTATAATCTTTTAAGTACTGCTGCGAATAAGTTTTTTTTAAAGTATTAGCTGATACTCACGACTTCGTTTGCGTGGATCTAGGTTTTTTGAAAACCCCGTAGAAACTCGTTGATTTTCAGGGAGAAAAAGTAACTTATGTGTTAATACTATTCCAAATTTCAGCCAAATCAATCCATCCAGTGGTTTTTTGGAAAGATTCTGTGTATGTGTGTACCTATATGTGTATGTATGTGCGTGTGTATATTTGTTACTCTTTCACGCAAAAACTACAGGACGGATTGGGCTGAAATTTAGAATAGAGATAGATTGGATTAGCTTATAGCCTACTTTTTATCCCGGAAAATTAAAGAGTTCCCACGGGATTTTTAAAACCTACATCCACGCAAACGAAGTCGCGGGCATCAGCTAGTAGGTATTTATAAGAATTTGAAACCATTACAATTTTCCTAAAGTGCCTATTTTGTTTAAAGTTTAGCTGTTATATAGATAGCTTTCGTAAAGCTTTCACAAAGCAAATTAAATTAATTCTCATTAAATTTGATGAATCTCGAGTTTCATCAGTTATTGGTTATTAGGTAATAATTAAGACAATCAATACAATAGGTACCATTTCAATAACATCAAGACGTTCCGCCCAAAGGCTTTGTCAGATATTGTTACACGGTATAATATTCTGCAGCTAAATTCTAGCTTTGATCTCAATGTAATAATGATACGGATAGCACTTACGCGTCAGTCAAGGTTAATGCATTAGGTACTTAGATAGATATGGTGATATTGCAATTGCATGAGCTATTTATCTAGCTATAAGATAGGATATGTTTCTTAGTACCTAATCGGTTATTTTATTACTGTTCTAAATAACTTACAAAGAAAATACTTGGGCGCGTTTGGAACCCTCGTAGCTTTAGTTTTAAGTTACGTTATTAATTTTATCACCACTATATCGTACAAAAACAATTTCGACCATCAAAAGGAGTACAATTGTACCTACTTTGAATAAATGATTTTGACTTTGACTTTGACTTTGAAAATAACAAATGGATACCAGCTATCCTCTAAAAATTAAACATATTTATTTGTGAATGGCGTTATTCACGAGTTAGTATAGATATAATTATTACTGTTTACTAAAAAATAAAACGATTTTGTCTGCATACTGGTTCTAAGGTGAAAAAATTAATAGAAGAATCTGGGTTTCACGTACCTACCTAGTATGTACTTGCATTGACCGTCTCAATAAATCAAAATCGACTCAAATACAAAAATATTAGAACCTATATAAATATATTATACTAACTGATGCCCGCGACTTTGTTCCCGAGAATAAAGGTTTTTAAAAGTCCCGTGGGAACTCATTGAGGTAAAAAGTAGCCTATGTGTTAATCCAGGGTAAAATCTATCTTCATTCTTTTTAGCCAAATTCGTTCAGTAGTTTTTGCGTGAAAGAGTAACATACATCCATTCATCCATCGACACAATCAAACTTTCACGTTTGTAATACTAGTAGGATTTGCAGTGATAACCCTCTTTATTTGCTTCACTGATAAAGAAAGTGATACTTATTTAATTTCTAGAAAAGCACATAACTCTAAAAACTAAAACCCGACTGCGATCGTCTTACGCTGAAATATTATAGTAAAATTGTTTTTCTGTCGCTTGGTATATTTTAATGTTGTAGTACATTTACATTTATAAACTCAGAATTTTTTCCTCTTTCATTTGACATCCCACTTCAAAAAATAAATCTCCATCTCCAAAAAATTTTTTTTGGAGATCCCCACTTTTTTCATGTAACATCCGTTAGGTCAATTTTTTCGTATAAAATGTAGCCTATGTCACCCGGACCTTTACGATGAATCGATTGACACCTCACTCATGAAAATCGGTACAGTAGTTTAGGCGCTACGGTGGAACACATAGAATCTAGATACAAACATACACACGCACATACATAGACTGCTCAAATCATAACCCTTCCTTTCGGCTTTGCCCCAGTCGGATAAAAAGAGGTGCGGATTCGGATCTGATCTCCCCTACTAGGCTATCACGGCTCTTCACAACACGGCTTTCACTTCACACTTAAGAGGGCTCTCTCCGTCACTCGTTTCATACAATCGTAGTTCCAATTTCATTTGAATATTATGCAACCAAAGTCCATGAAATTTTGCTGACATATTCTAGAAATTAATACCTATGTCTGTGGTTTTCCAGATTTCTGTTAAAATATTCGGTTTCAAAGTTACGCGGTCTTAAAAATTTTCATACAAATCTTTGAGACCCTGTAATTTTAAAACTACATATTTTTAGAAAAACCTAAAACACCACAGACACAGATATTAGTTTCTAGAATATGTTTGCAAAATTTCATGGACTTTGGTTTCTTAATATTCAAATGAAATTGGAACTACGATTGTATGAAACGAGTGACGGAGAGAGCCCTGTTAATATGAATACCGCTAAAACACGCCCAAAAACAATAAAGTAAAATTATAACAGATTGAGCAGGACCGCGATGTGGTATTCCGTATTGCAATTTCTGTTTCCCGCCCGCAAATTGCATTTGCCGCCATCTTAAGACATCAAAAATATTAGAATTTATTTGCGGCGGTAACGTTCCCGCCTTGCTCGCTGCAGCGCCTATAAATTTCACTGACAGTATTAAAATCGTAAAGTTTCCTCACGTGAAAAGGTGAAAAGTCAATTTGTGGAAACTTGCCGGGGCCATAATATCAAGTGCAGCTTGCTTATACAATCTTCTCTGAACGTGAACAATTTTCAATGTTTTGAATAGAAAGTTTTGTTATACCTATAGATAGGTATCCTACCTAGTTTAACAATTGCTAATTAATAATTTATAACACCCCCGACAATGAAGGTTCAGTAACTAGAAAAGCGCTGATAACTTTTAAACGGCTGAACCGATTTTCTTGAATTATAGCTAAGAACACTCTTGATCAAGCCACCTTTCAAACAAAAAAAAAAACTAAATTAAAATCGGTTCATTAGTTGAGGAGCTACGATGCCATAGACAGATACACAGATACACACGTCAAACTAATAACACCCCTCTTTTTGGGTCGGAGGTTAAAAATAAAACAAAGTTAATAAATCAATGCGACCAAAAACTAGAGGCAAGTATATAAAATTGGGGTCTCACAAAGTTTCCAAATACGAAGACGTCGGTAAAAACTTATTTGACGTCCAAATTCTCCAACTGTCAGCAGCGCTTGAATATTTATCGGGGTCATACTTTCTGCCCGCAGAGGGAAAATATGTTAAACTTTTTCCGATCAAATTGATAGCTGGAGATAAATCTTGGAACATTTAAAGAAGCTTATCGGTAAGATTCGGGATTAAAGGTCGTCTAGAAAATCTTCGTTAGAAATAGAAGTAATAAAATGAAGGCGCATTTGATTGATGTATTCCGGGCGTACCTACCTATCTAATGAATACAGTTAAATAATTAATATGTAAGTAGTAATGAAATATGATCAAAAACACAAAATTTTATTGCTTTTGGATATTCTATTTATATACAGTTACAGATGTTATCAAGCCTCGAGTTCTAATTCAAGGTGTTTTCAAATTTTTAGTGCAACGATTTGGATTATATTATTTAGAGGTATTTAACTCATACTTTTGAACTGAGAATTATAGTAGATATTAGTATCAGTTTAGTGGTTTTTATTATAATAGAATCTTTGATCTATCTCTAAATAATATGAAACAAAGTTGCAATCCGCCTTTGTCTGTGTACCCCATTCTAACTTTTAAGTATAACAGCTCGTAAGTACTTCAATGTGTTTACATTAATTAGTCTATAAAATATTAGTCATAAAAGGTTAGCCATGGTAATCCAGAAAATCAAACACATAAAAATTTACAGTAAAAAATACTTTTTTTTTTTTTTTTTTTTTTAATCTTTATTTATTTTAAAGAACTTATATACAATTTGTACATGTCAGTTCTATAGTACTTAAACCTAGATTAAACTAATTAACAATTGACTTAATCAAATTTTATATAACCTATTACTAATCTATATTCTATCTCTTAACTTGAAACATATTATATAGTACCTAATCTATTTTTCGTACTTTTTATATAAAGGTTAAATAGGATTTTAGCCGAAACAGAATCCGGTTCGGCCAAAATACTATTTATGAATCCAACTTCATAGCTTTTAATATTTAATAGTGACCAGGCATGTTCTCTCAACTCACTATTCTGAACACACTCCATTAACAAATGTTGCATATCTTCCAACTTATCACAAGACAAACAATTTGGTGAGTCTACTTTTTTCATCAAATATGCAAACTTTCTCAATGGAACGTGTCCAGAACGCAACCTCAAAGCAGCAACGATATACGGACGATTCAGTCGGGAATGAGTAAACCAGGGAATAATAGAAGGCAAGTTCTGAACAGTTTTATACCATATTCCTTTTTCAACCGATTTACTATCAAAATGATTTTTCCATAAAACAAAGCAAGATTTTTTAAACTTTGGTAATATTTCCGAAACAGACGGTGTAATCAATACATCAATGCCGTCTTCTATTGCACACTTAGCCAAATTATCCACATGCTCGTTCCCAACAAGACCAATGTGAGACGGGATCCATTGAATTTTTATGTTCGAACCTCTACATTGAAAGTCATTCAGCATTTTAAGAATAGAAAAAGCTATCACAACACCTCTGTGCCCAGAGGCGCATCGAGCTAAATGCTGAATGGCACTTCGACTATCGGTAAAAATAACTATTTTGCTTTCTTCAATTGTGCTAGTATATTTTAAAGCCTCCAAAATTCCTAACAGTTCTGCGGTCATTATTGAAACATTAGAATTTGTCTTAAACTTGCCATATCTATTATTTTTGCGATCAAAATATGCTGCTCCCGTACCCTGAACAGTTTTAGAACCATCCGTATAAAGCATGTGCCACCCTTTGTACCGAGCATTAAGTTCTTCTAAAATATTAATTTTAATAGCCGAGTCAAATTCTTTTTTAGATGTATTAACACTTAAAAGACTATCCTCTAAAACATTCTTTATTTTAATTTTAGTTGTCCAAACGTCTAAAGAGAAGATTTCAATAGGATTTGATGATGATACAGTTTCATTTTTTAATTCATTGTATACTTTAACAAGCAAAGGTATTTTTTTCCTGTTCCAATATGCACCCTGGCAGAGATAATGTAGTTCATCAAGCAATGACAAGGTTTGAGTATTACTGGTAGACTTTGCTTTCAAGCAATACTTAATACCAAGGTATCTTCTTCTTAGAAATAAAGGAGGAACACCAATTTCAGACTCCATCACATGTATTGGTGTACTTTTAATAAAACTACCCACTATTCTTAATGCTTGATTTTGGATTTTGTCAAATTTTGAAATGTTAACATGAGAACTATTATCGAACAAAAAGCTGCCAAAGTCGAGTCTACTTCTTACGATGGAAATGTACAAACGTCTTAAATGTTTGGGATGAATCCCCCAAGATGGCCCGGCTAATACTTTAAGAAGGTTCAAAAATTTCGCACTTTTCCCGCAAATTTCATTGATGTGTCTTCTCCATCGTAAGGAGCAATCGAGCCAAAATCCTAAATACTTAACACACTCGGTTCTTGTCAATTCTATATCCCTTATAGTTAATACAATTTGTTGTCTTCTTAAACCTCTACTAAAAATTACAAAATTAGATTTACCTGCAGACACACTTAGACCAATATTTTCCAATAAAATAACAATAGTATTTAAAGCTGCTTGTATCTTACTAGCGCAGTCTAGAAGATTATAGCTACTTACATATATCACAAAATCATCTGCATATTGTGAGATACGTACAGATTGGACCTGTCTACATATATTTGCTGTAACAATATTGAAAAGTAAAGGGGATATAGGATCACCTTGTGCCAAACCTCTATTTGTCCATCTACAAATATACTTCTCAGCATCAGCACCGACTTCGATTTTTAAATGCCTCTCATTAAGAAACTTCCAAAAGTACATACATATTTTTCTACCTACACCAATCTCATCAAGGCTTGTTACTATTTTTTCAACTGTCACGTTATTATACGCATTCTCTACGTCCAAAAAACAAGCCAAAGTGGGATGATTATTTGTATAACCAATCTGTACTTCCGTCACAAGCCGGGCTACATTGTCCAAACAAGATTGAGACCTTCTAAACCCTGTAGTGTTAGGAGTCAAAATTTTATTGCTCTCCACGAACCACTCTATGCGTCTAGATAACATAGTGTGAAAGATTTTGCAAACACATGAGATCAACGAAATAGGTCTAAGCTTTAAACCATCTGCTTTAGGTATTGGTATTATTTTGATATCACGCCATTGGACTGGAATGTAGCCAGATGTATATATCATATTAAAAATTTCGAGAAGGTATAATTTAGCTATTTCTGGAATATTATAAATCATTGAATAAGTTATGTTGTCATCGCCAGGGGCGGTATCTTTGGTTTTGGTTAAGCAGTGGTACAATTCATCCAAAGTAAAAATAGATTCCATTAATGAATTTGATGACTCGAACGATGGGCATTTAGACGATACTGAGTCAGGGGAAAGACTACACAACAGTTGTTCATTTTTTTCGGACGAGAAGTAAACCTTAGAACGTTTGTATCCCTTGATCCACCTCATGCGATTGTACATTTCAGGAGCTGACGTCGTTTCATTTATTGAGCTACAAAAATTACACCAACTATTTGAACTAGCTTGTCGAATACGTTTTTTAACCTCCATAATTTTTCCTTCTAATGCAGTAAGATTTCCTGGGGTAGGGTTTTGCCTAAAGTGTTTTAACGCTAATCTGCGCTCAGCAATTGCTTTAGAAATAGATGGATTCCAGTATGGTTTTGGGCGAAATTTAGCTGAAGGATTAGTACAAATTTTTATGATGGGGATATTTTCATCAGCAGCTTTATTAATGCATTCTAGTAAATTATTATATCTCTGTTGTATACCATTATTATCATTATTATTTTGAAAGAAAGTATTCAAATAAAGTTCGACAGAATTACTGTAACCTTTCCAATCAGCTTTTTTAAAATTACGAAGTTTTGTACATCTATAATTATCGCAAAAGTTCATAGAATATTTTATGACTAAATGATCACTCCCCAAATTTTCGTTTGTAACTTTCCATTCAAAATTAATTGCGATATCTGACGAGACAAAAGTAACGTCAGGTGATGTTTGCTGAAGGTTATTATTCACTAATTTAACCCTGGTTGGACTATTGTCATTGATAGATATGTAACCGTTCTCCAAACAGGAATCAAATAATTGTGTACCTCTAGTATCAACTTTACACGACCAATTTGAATGATGGGCGTTAAAATCGCCAGCTATAATAGTTTTGTGAGAAAATCTAGAAAATAATTCATCCCAGTCTGCTTGAGTGGTACAAACAGTTGAAGGACAATATATTGATATTATATTAAGCAAATCTTTGACATTTAATATTTTAATATGTACTATTTCTATACCTGAATTTGAAATAGATATTGGGCATACTTCTACTTTAATAGATTTATGACTTATAATACAAACTCCACCATAACTATCATACCTATCCTTTCTACATATATTATAATCTTTAATACGCAATGCTGAATCTGGTTCTAGCCACGTTTCACTCAGAAGAGCTAAGTGTACCTTTTCCTGATATAATAAACACTCAAACTCTGCCACCTTAGGCTTAATACTTTGTGAATTCCACTGAACTATATTCAACACAAAATCTTTTAAATTACTCATTTTTAAATAGTGACACTACTTTCTTCAAAATATCTATCTTCTCGAAATATGTAAAAATAAATTTGTAAATAATTTCAAAAATAAACTCCGCAACTGCTACCATCTTTTCTTCTAATTTTCTATTTGACATAATAATTTCTTTCATTTTGTTTAAAAATAATGCAAGAGTAATTTTACCTTCATATATATTATTCTTACATTCTTTTGATGCTTCATTCTCTGTATGTTGTTTGGGTTGCTCTTCATTATCTTGTGAACTCTGCTTAAACCGATCTTCATTTGAGGGTCTTGTCTTTGACTGTTTCTTTTTCTTCTTTTTATTTTTAGACTTTATAGTATTAGCAACAGAACCTTCTTCGTTATTCATATTGTCATCTGTATCAGACTTTTCTGCGTGTACTGTTGCCTCAGTCAACAAAATATCTCGATAAGTCCTTTTCAAGAAATCTGTGCCTTTCATTGTATGATCATCTTGATCAGTACTTTCACACTCACTTTCACTCTTGTCATATTCACTCTTGTCATATTCTTCATTTCTATTTTTGCTATTCCGATGTATCTCAAGAGCTCTTCGGTAAGTACAATTCTCCAAAAGCATTATTCTTCTTATCATTTTTTCTTTTAGGAATATTGGACATGTCTTGTCATTTGCCATGTGATCATTCTTACAATTAACGCATTTATATTCTGTCGTTTCACAATTTTCATGATCTGAACAGCATTTTGGGCATACGATTTTTTTCATTGGACAGAGACGGGTTTGGTGACCAAACCGCCAGCATTTCGCGCATTGAGTTACAGGAAACATATATGCTTTCACTTCAAATCTGCAACCAAACCCATATACGTACGGAGGTAAAGTCTGACTTTTAAAAGATATTCTTACAGTCTCACTATCTATCCATTTTCCGTCTGATAAGCGCTTAAGTCTTTTCACAGCCAATATTTCATGGTCACACTGAAGATTCTCCATCAATTCTTTTTCCTCTTCATCTAAATCAATTTCTTTAATTATGCCATAAGACACATTTATTTCATCCACTAATTGCATCCTATACCCCATATCACTTAACTTCTTATTCTGAATTAATTTCTCTGCATGTTCTTTGCATCCAAACTGTATGAGTACTTTGAATGGACTCCTGAACTTTATTCTAAGAATATTAGTAATATTTTCTGCTCTTAAAAGCTTAGCAAAAGCTATTTGTTTTGGCAAAACTTCTTTAGATGTAATACTCACTTGATACTGCTCTTCTAAGTTACTATTATTCGACTTGTGAAAGTCACTATGTTTTGTGATGTTTCTAGCAAATCGTTTCGAACGTCTAGTACGCACAGTAATAAATCCATCATCTATGTCATTTTCCTCTATTACATCACTGTTCGGCCGTCTTCTTTTTTCTGTTCCTTTCGGCGTAATATTACCCTCCATATACTGTTCGCACTCCATATTTCCGATTACTTCCATACTTGAAATCACATTTAAACTATCGTCTTCCACTCTTGAACATGTTTGAACTTGTTCATCACCGCCTACGTTCTTTCCACAAAACGACATCAACCTATTATTCACTTGAGGGTACCTTGTATAAAAGAATAGGCAAACGGTAAATAAACAAACAAAACGAGCGCTACTGACAGCGTTCGGCGCGCGACTGTAAAAAATACTTGTAATAAAACAAGGCAAGGCGACCAACAACTGATTTATTATCCAAATACCCTCAAGTACATTATAATAATTACACTACATCTTTCTTTTTCTATACTGAAAAACAATTGATGTGTGAGACATGCATAAAAATTAATATCCTTTAATATCTCTATTCATCTCATCATATTACAAAATCTGTTACTGTATAAACTATAAAACCATTCTATTACATATTCCAATATAAAATAAAAATGCACAACACAAAATAAAATTATTAGTAGTACCTATACTAAATTAAAATAATTCATTTCTAAAATTCATCATTGAATAAAATAAAATAAGATAAATTAACAATGGTTTACACTAACAACCTACGCAACAACACTATTCTGAATTATTTTTATCATATAGACGGCAAGCCCTTCTCGTGCGACGAGGCAAGGCAAAATCCTGCGGTGGAACAGCGTCTTTCGACGTTGCTCCGGCTGAGCCCGCACTCATGAGATCAGTATCTGTAACCGTACCGGATTCACCTGCATTTGTACTATTTTCCGTTGAACGTGTCTCGCATTCGTTGTGCCTTCCCTCGGACGCCTGCTCGCCCTGTCTATTTACCAGGTGTCGCCTATTGCGCCGATATTTACGCCTGGTTTGATCCTCTACAACATAAGACCTAGGTTCCGCAGTCTGCTGAACCACTTTTGCGAGCTTGCGTTCCTTGCCGTCTACTATCACAACCTTATCATTCGTGTGAAGCGGTGGAAGGGTTTTCGCAGACCTATCATAGTATACTTTTTGTTTTTGTTGATGTTTCAATATAGCGCTATAGTTTCTTTTACGATCAACCGTTTCATCAAAAAGTTTGTCCCACCCACCCACCCACCCACCGCTGATCCCACCGCTGCCACCATGTAATAAAACAAGGCAAGGCGACCAACAACTGATTTATTATCCAAATACCCTCAAGTACATTATAATAATTACACTACAATACTGTCGTTCTGAAAACAGAAATAAATTGTGAGATACGAAACTTTCAAAACACAGAAGCTGCAAAAACATTATGTTCTAGACTAGACTCTTAAATTGCTTCCTTTTTAGGTTGTGTTAAAAGGTTTCTTCTTGACTTTTTTGTGTAGGTAAATGTTTATATTTTCACTTTATTAAGCTCTACCAGCCGTAAGGCGATTGTGGCAAGTGACGTCAAGCGACCCAATTTCCTCTCACAAAACTAAACATCAAGTAAAGTACATTTTGTAGTGTTTAATAGCTCTTATTGCTCTCTGAATAAAGGTCATAATTCTTCGGTCGCACACGGTTGATCCTGTCATTTATAATGTAGGGCGACAAGGCCGCAGGTGCGTAGAGTTTCACTGTGAGCGCTCCAATACATAATTAAGGATGCGTTACTTATGCGACTTCATCTTTTAGTGGAGTGACGTGGAGCTAAGTGTGACGAATAATAATTAGGAGTTATTTGATGGATCTACTAAGCATTTTCTATGCAAATAAAATTTAGAAATCATGGGTTAGTATTTTAATTTTTTGACGTGACAACGTCTTGTAATTCGATAGAGCTGGCTGCACGCACGAAAAACATGACTCATGCGGCGTTACCTCGCTCTGAGGCGTTACATGTAAGGCTTGAAGTGCAAGCGAGAGCGCGGAACGAGCGACAAAGAAGCACAATCGGCCTTTGTTGTCACGTTCAACTATCGTCAGTAAACCGACTTTATAGACAACCAATTTTTATTTCTCTACGGTTTCTCATAAGAATTTACGTATAGCTTCACGAATTGCGCCCACTAGGTGGCTGGCCAAACATTAAACGGACGCAAGTGGTACAATGCATCCAAACAACGAATAGGAGAGCAATGACCTATAATAATATCTGTCAACTGTCACAAAAAAATAACGCTTCTGGTCGATCATAATGACAATCGCAATTGTTGTGATTGGCTGAATTTATGGTATTTTTGTTTGATTTCTGAGGTGATTACGATCATCACAATGTAGATGTCATTTTACCGTAATCGATTCCCAGGTCAATACTTAGCGAGACAGCGGCATGAATCATTGCCACAATCTCAGTAACTGTGATTGACTGAATATAAGGTGTTCTTTCTGCAAAATTGCCAATAGTGAGATAGTGTCGCCAATCAGAGGTGATTTTTATTGTCTATGATGGTAGGCTCTACTGAAATGGGAATAAGTCGGTTATAGGCACCACGGTTTGCAAGAAAAGTGCGTCGCATAACGAAATTTTCAACATTATTTAACTGTCTTAGAACTACAAAATCTAGTAAGTAGTATAGTATATTGAATAATATTAAATTGAAATATATCTTAGTTTAGATGGATTATACAAGTCTTTACACGAGACCTAGCTATGTTGAACACTAGGTGTGAGGCATGGTGTTAGGTAAATAGAGTTTCGTGTCTCTATAGGTCACAAGTCGCAGCTATAGAGAAAGCAAGCTTGCCCTAGTTATCGAATTTCAGTTTAAACTGCATCATCATTTAGCTGAGATTGGTTCTAGTGCAAACCTGTGTATTGCATAAGCTATTGCTGTGCGCTCGCTATCTATAATAATATTAGTACAAATAGTTACTGTCGAGCTTGCTAACGACAATACAGTATAAGTAAATGGAAAGATTTTTTATTCAAATAGATGAACTTTTACAAGTTCATTCGAATCGTCAAGTGAATTCTATCACTGGCTGATACTAATTCGGAATGCTCTTCCCACCGAAAAGAACCAACAAGAAATTCGGAGATTGCTCTTTTGAAAACTTCAAGACAGTATCATGTACTAAATGTTCTATAGCATGTACTTAAAAGTGTTGTAGTCATTAAAATTAAATATGTTTGCTTTATAATAATTACCAAAAATACTGAGGTCAGTGTTCATTCGGATTTTTTCTGACAAAACCACTTTCGCTTCATGTTGCAAAGTTACGATGCAGTCAAAGGGGATGCACTGTTTTGAAAGGGGTATGTATGTTTATTAAACCCATACCTTTAACAGTTTCCACTAGGAATCTTACTGGAATTTTAAATATCGTGGTGGTACGGCTTTACTTCTAGAGTTACAAGCCATGACTAAATCCGCCTAACATAAGACAAGACTACCAATTTAAACAATTATAAATTCTCTAATTAATCTAGACGGGAATTGAACCCGACTTTCCCCACTTAAGGTGGAAGCGACGGGCCTGCCCGCGAAATTAAAATTTAATTTGGTTTTTCGCATTTTTTAAACTAATGCGACAACGTCGACTAAATGACATTTTCAATTGCGACAATGGCAGTATCATCCTCACAGGTTTATATAAAAATCTTTACTTGAAAGGGCCCAGGTTAAGAATTTCGCGGGCAGGCCCGTCTCATGCCCCTTAAAGGCAACAGTACGCACCACCCGAAAGGTCGTTATACATACTTATAGCAGCAGCTTAGAATAATAATAATAATCAGCAGGTGCGGTTCTGAGATTTCTCACGCGAAATAGATCAGCGCAAATCTGTCCCTATGCATATTAAGAGTATATCTCATTAAAGAGTCTTTTTATTGCTAGTTCAATCAAAGGGGCGCTCAATGTTGTGTCGGGGTCGCGAACATGTGGCGATCCGCGAACAGGTGACGGCTCCCATATTACGCAGTCTGGTTTTGCGTAACCCAAAAAAAGAATTAAAAAAATTAACGAATTTTGAGGGCTATTTCATGACAACAGTCCGTTTCAAAATTCAATTAGGTATACCAATTGGACTGAATGATTTTTAAAAATCAAATAGTAGATACTGGGTTCATATATCAAATTAAAAACTAATCTGATTGCGATGGGATTGCGCGACACGTACAAATTTTAACACGACACGATAAATTGCATTATAATTGCAATTGCATATACTTGCTCTAAGTAAGAAGTAAGTACCTAATGCAAATTTTAAATAGATTGAAATGCTTAGTACCACGTTTATACTTACCTACTTAAAATACATTTTGGGGTCGTCGAGCTTTGAGCTCGTTCATCTTTCGCTTTTTATCTGTATTAAACAAAAAAAAAAAAAAAAAAATTGCGCTCGCTACGCTCGCGCTACATCTATTTGTATTCGATCATGCTGTGAAATTGAAAGGTAAAATTCCACTAATCAACCAGGTATTTACCCCGTCAAATCGAGTAAAAGTTTTTTCACATGAAAAGATTCGGTTAAGAATAGAATAGAATATATTTTTATTCAAGTAAACTTTTACGTTTTTTACTTTTACTTTAAGTAAACAACAAACCTTCCTTTTGACTTCCACCATAAGAATTTGCTTAGCTCAAGTACCCATCCCAACATTAAAGTAAAAATGTAAAATTGTATGAAGAAAATTTTGCACATTTGTGGAAAAAAAGCGTGGACAAGTCAGTAAATTCATTTGCTCGTTCATTTAAGATTATAGTTGGCGCTAGAGAGTGCTGTCATTCTCGATACGAAGCTAGGGTGCTCAGGTGAGTTACGGGAATCCCTACTGATTTATGAGCGAACTAATTCAATGGACATTCGCACTCCCGTCCGCGATGTATCAGAATTTGCATGATAATCTCTTTCCCATGAATCAGATTTTGTTTTGTGTTGCGCTTAGACATTTGTCCCATTGATACTCTATTTATACAATGTCTAGCTTCTGTGGGAATGAGAATTAAGTTCGTTGCGTTTGCTTTCATTAATTTTGCACTATTTATGTATTTTGTTGAAATGAAATGATATGAAATGAAATGAAAATGAAATGAAAATTTATTTATCAAATTTTAGAAACGAAACGCATGCACCTAGCATGCGTTTCGTGGAGTGAATAAATAAAATGTTTGCGCTTGACAATGATCTCAATTGACTGGTGAAAAGGAATGAAAATTTCCACGTATTTATTAAAATTATTAATTCAAAAGTTTTTAACTACATTTTACTATTTTACCGTAAAGGTAAACGTCGTGGTTTGACATTTCTATACAAAAGCAGATTGTGATCTCACGTTTTTTTAAAAAAAATTGAAGTTCAGAGCCTTTGATGCAAAGAAATTATTCATTAATAGACCTTGCCCAAGGTCCAACGCAAAGATTTTAGTTCTAAGTTTTAGTTCTTTAAAATAAATGTAAGGTGTCAAGATAAAATTTGCCAGTATTGAGACTGGTGCTAGTTCCTCATAATAGTGTAGCGGTATCATTTAATCATTAAGACATCGGCCTCCTATTCTGGGAGGTCCGGAGTTTGATGCCGAGCAAGCATCTCTAAAATTTCGCATGTTATATAAAGCACAAGTGTATTTAAGTGTATAAACTAAAAATCTATAACACCCCTGAAAAGTGAAGGTTACAGTAACTAAAAAAGAGCTGATAACTTTCAAACGGCTGAACCGATTTTCTTGGATTATAGTTAAGAACACTCTCCTACAAGCCACCTTTCGAACAAAAAAAAAAAACAAAATTAAATCGGTTCATTAGTTTAGGAGCTACGATACCACAGACAGATACACAGATACACACTTCAAACTTATAACACCCTCTTTTTGGGTCGGGGGTTAATGAATATAAAACGAATACCCAGTTATATTAATAAATAAAAATTTATTTCAAGCAACAAAGGTGATTTATTTCAGCTTAGTTTCTAGCATCAATGTTCTGATTTCACAATAAAATGATTTCAATGAAACACTGTTCAACACAAATACAAAATGTTTTTTGTTTTAAAATAACGCCAAAAACGTGGCATGTTCGCTTTGTTTTGTTTTCAGTATTGGAAATAACTCGCTTATTACCACACAGAGTTCGATTAACAAAACATAGCACTATTAATTCGGTTATCCCGGTGAAAACAATGCAGTGGGGACTTTGCGATTGAAAATGGCTGCCTTATAAAAGAAATAATAAAATTTTACTGTCCCGCTTTAGTCCAAAGCACGTAGGTAGTAGTAGCTAGTATTGGAACGGGACCAATACTACTTTGAAATTTCACAAAGTCAACTCTTTGAAAATGTTAATGCAAGTATCTACCTGCTGCATTTTGGTTCTTTTACTCTCATTTAGTTGTTTGTATAATATTCTCCTTCACCGTTAAAACAAGTGACACATAAAAGTTAAAGGTGCTTGCCCTGGATCAAATTGAGGAAGAGGTTTAATAAAACTGCTATACCCCTTCCAAGTTAGATCGCTTCCATCTTAGACTGCGTCATTACTTACTACCAGGTAAGATTGCAGTCAAGGGCTGACTTATAATGGAATAAAAAAATCGCGTTTGCCTGTGATTCCGTTATGAAAATTTTTATGAGAAAGGTTGGTTAATACGTACGAGCTCGCATCATATTATAGGTAGCCCAATTAGTATGATTTACAGATATGAGCATATTCTGAATGTTTCGTTTTAAGACAAATCTTGCTTAATCCGGTATTTGCTGGTTGTACATAAATGTGGTTATAGCTTAGTAGTTATCCGATTTTGCAAGTTCTGGCAAATACGATGTATTCCCAATTCGTAGAACCATAGATACGAGTACGTCCAAGTTATATTTGCTACGAAACTACCTACGTAGCAGTTTGCGTAGCGCTTACGTTGGTTCTACGCTTACTAAGTTGTTTTGATGACTCATAATGACATATTTATTATGTTTGGATCTAGTCAAAGATTCTGATTGGATATGCAACCACTAAATTTTTCTATGTATTTCTGTTACATAAAAAATTCCAGGATAAATTGTTTCGTGGTCATTACTATCTGAGTCGTCCTGGATTTGTACGGCCTAAGTATTAATATAGAAGAAAATATATTTTCCGATCAATATTGAAATATTTGATGATACCAATATTTTTAAACAGTATTCAAGCGACTGGTCTAAGGCGTTCCGGGCGCGATACCCAAGAGCGACGCAGGTTTGAATCCTGTTGGTTCCGCAATGTTTTAATATGTATTTAATATTATTTAGAAATTTCCTCGAAGTTTAGGTAAAAAACTACCACAAAAATTACAAATAAAATAAGTAAGAGTGAAATTACCCCATCCGATGCGGCTGGCTGATTTTACTTTATGTTATGTAGGGATGAGGTTAGACGACAAAGGTTGTGGTGCCTTTAGTATAGTAACAGGTAACAGTAAATAGTGTAGGTGACAGTAAATAGCGTAACTAATGCAGTACAAATACTAGATTAACGTGGATAGGTACTCAGTGCCACCTGTTTGTGTGTACATCTTTCTAAGTACAAAAGCGTTTTAATACCGACCAGATAATGGAATCTAAAATTAAATGTGTTTACATTATTTTCTATTGATCACTGTAATTCAAACATGATCTTTTTTACGAAATACTAGTAACCATAACAATAGAAGTAAACAATTGCCCGATATTGAGTGAATAAATATTTTCACAAGAATCACATAATAAACTTTATATTTATACATATTGGTATAGTATAGGTTATAAATGAGAATTTATCGCATTTATCTATTGCTACTAAAGCAAATAGAACTGGGTTTTAGTTGCTTTGTATTGTTGCATGTGAAAATATATAAACTTAGAATCACGGGTAGAACTCAGAATATGACTAAATCAATAAAAGTACTAGTTTGTTGTTATTTCATTGTCTAAGCAAACGTAGTACATGGAAAATGTGTAACTGTCCTTTGTGTGAAATTGAAAAAAATGGAGGAAAATTAACACTTTCATTTGGTTGACTAATGAATGATAATCCTTTTGTCGATTCCCTAGAGCCTAGACCATATTTTAATCAGATTTTTCTAATATTAAATGAATTATGACTTTCACTCCCCGAAGTTAATAATATCATAGTCGCCGAACTAAAGTAAGAAAAAATGCTTACATAAATGTACTTACATTAGAGTTGGACTTGGGTTTGCTACTGCTTGCTTTGCTAGGCTTAGGGCGGGCGGGCGGCGTGGGCGGTGCGGGCGGCGTGCGGGGCGGGCTATTGTCCCCCGAATGTGGGCCGCTCTTGTCTGAACCATTGCTCGACTATAAAAACAAGTTATCGTTAAAAATATTATATGAAACTATCAATCGCCTACGGGTTTGTTCGGTCAAAATATAAATCCTCTTGATTTCTTGTCTATATTATAAAGGAAATCTCCGTGCGAAACTTTTCCTTGTGCTCTCTAGGTCCAAGAGTTTGGACATGGCCATGGTTCGATCTGGCTTCCACATCAGCCGCCAAAGCACAAGAGACAAAGTTATCATATGGTTTCGTTATTGACAAAGCATTACAAAAGCCTCGAAATACGAGTATATGTGTCGGACTGATCGCGCACGAGATGTTGGCCCTACGCTTTAACCCACATTTAATGTGCATCTATTGTGTATAGAGTGTGGCCCATTTAAAAAAGTACCGATTTTCTAAAATAGATCAGAATAATAAACAAAATCTAAAATTAAATAGAATAGAACCCATAACCAATACCTTTTACTTAGAGTTAATAAACTATCGTAAACCGTAATTTTTTTCATCTATTTCTACAGAAAAAAAAATATATGTAGGTGTAATTATCGATATAGATATATAAGTAAATATCTACTTACAATTATTCTTAAAGAAGAGTTATAAAAACGTACACAAAGGGTATAATAGAAAAGCAAAATCGAAGCGGTATATGAACCATACAAAATATCGAATACCAGTTTCAGATTACGAGAAGCAGAAAAATGTACAAAGGGAAAAATCATTAAATCGGTTCATTAAAAGTGAAGTAACTTAGCTATCGAAAAGAAACCGCTGAGAGATGCTCGAATCACCAAAGGTACTCAGCCCGACAAAAGGAGCGTTTTCACTCAAAGCAATATAAAACTTAAATCGTTTTCCCTTATTAAAACTCGGGGAGAAAACATCCCCCGTTGATTTGCCTGGCCATGGATTTAAAAAAAATTGGAGGAGCAATCACAGCAGGCGTCAAAAAAGTGCCCCCACCAAAGGAATATTCGTACAATTACGTAGGCTTTGAACGACACGTTAAAGTTGAGATATTAATTATTATGTCTTATATTTACTCTTGTTAGAATATTATTGTAAGAATTACGAGTATTATTCTATATAATGCAATATTATAAAGATGACAATACTATTGAAAAACTAGCTTTTGAATTCAGGGGACGCAGGGGACGCAAAAGACCTTGGTGTGTGTCCCTACAAGATGTTCAGTACTTAATGTTCAGCAGTGGATGTCTATCGATTAATGACGACGACGACAACTCATTTGAAAAAACATAGTAAAAGTGAATCCAGTGCCAGTTACTGTATGACCAAAAAACGATATTAAAACACAATTCTTTTAAAACAGTTAATTTGAGGCCATTTTGAATGATTATGTTAGTGCCTCTAGTGATATTTAAATATCTCTATGGTACAAAACATCTCCCGTTGATTTGCCTGGCCGATATACTTTGTTCGCTGTGAAATTAATTGTTGGGTAACACGACCGTCATTATTTCTAAATTTTTTCCGCCGCCCCAAAGCCTTGTAATGTTTGTGTGAAATTAAAAGAGAACAACGCGGATTTGGGCTAATTGGTTAATTAATAGGGGCGACTGGGGCTGAATTTTACAGGCGGAGCGGTCAGTTGGAGCGTTGCCAGTATTAAAAATGGGAGATTGAACACCTAATTATGTGCGAAATTACCTACACTATTTTATACAGATATTTTTCTCAAAGAAAGTTAGTTCTTGATCCTTCTATCCTTTCCATTTCAATTAATTATAGAGCTGATAGAAGTGAGTAATGACTAAAGTGTGCACAAACTCACGATTAAAAATATAAGTCCATAGCCGACTGCAAGTAGCCGTCAGCTATGGACTTATATTTTTTGAATCTTGGATCTTTAGAATCCTTAAGTATATCATACCAAGTTATAATTTTTTTGAAAAAAAAAAATCAATATGGCGGCAGTATCGCAGCCATTTTCAATTGTGTTTTTTTTTACATTTTGTGGTAGGGAAATCATATTTTTTTAATTTTTTAAGCTGTATAAAATTTTGTAAGTATAGACTATGGAGGTATTTACATCAGAATTCGTGGAACTGGTGCGTGACGGTGATGTAGGGGAAGAGAGTCGCGAGGAACTTGCGTCTCGGTCGGCTGGTTCCGTTGTGCTTGCAGTTTCTGAAGTTAAACATAATAAATAATTAAGTGGGTGCATAATAAATAAGTTAAACATAATAAATAATTAAGTGGGTGCTTTGCCTTCTCAGCATTATTATATTTAGTTTTCCCGAATTCTTGTTTTTTTGGAAGAAATCTCTCACTGTAATTGTACATGAATAAATGAAAAATACTATGTGTAAAAATTCAGTAAAACAGTGGTTTGGATGATGTTTTTGATTTGTTATTTTTATACTTATTTAATTTTTATTATTTGGTATTTATAGTGGCAATAGAAATACAATTTACTATTATGGTTCACGAGAAACAGCTCGCTTACAGACAGACGGACAGCGGAGGCTTAGTAATAAGGTCCCGTTGGCGTTGAACTCTAAAATTGGACTCTATAAAATGATACTCAAAGCAAAATGCCAAGCTTAGACAATATTCCATTTCAGAAGCATAATTACGCTTCATTAAACTAGCTTTGAATTCGGTAATGAATGTAAAACTTTCCCTAACAAACTCGGAACACTAGAATCGATTGCCATTTCTGTATAGTTTCGTATTCATAACAAGAAAATTCAATAAAAAGTTAGTTTCCGAGTTGTTCGCCTGTTTTCCTGTTTCTATTAAAATCGACTCTCTATGACTAACAGGGTTCATTCACGTTGCGACCAACATAATAAATGAAATTATTTTTAGTTGATTCACTCAATTATTTTATACCGACCAATACCTGTAACTTTGTGTGGGTATACGTACACGGGATTTTAACTTAACAAGATTAAATTCAAAAACTATGAAACTAGACTACTTATTGTCAAAAATATCACACTGGTCAAAGAGTTAACTATTTTTTGATATATACTCGTATGAGTCCTTTCATTTGAAACACTAAACATAGTCACATTTTTTTTTTCGCATTCTTTATTTTCATGTCTGCTAACACGTCATAGTTATAATACATTTAGCTATACCTACTTTAGTCAAACTTAGAAGCCTCATATTCACTAGGGGCAATTATTATTAACGTCATTCGATTTTGCCCGACATTGCACAATAGAAAAAATAATAACTAACATAATAATGTAGACGAAAAAGGTCGCCAGATAAGATGACTGGTAAAAGCCTATAAATAAAGGATATAAAAAAAAATAAGATGACTGGCAACACCAGTCAACATCGCCCAACGTCGTCCGATATGTCTATCGCCACGCCTAACGGGATATTTGTCCCCAAGTGAATACGAGGCTTAATGATTTATAAGTACTTGTTTCAGGCGGGGGTTGATGGTGGTTTTCAGTATGCCGTCGCAAAGACCTCGCGTCGCAGTACGACTTTCCGCAACCATCAGCTTTGCACTCGTACGGTTTCTTGTTCCGATGCGTGAGCATATGCCCATTCCTGTAAAAAAATATGAATTTGATACAAGTGATGATGTAGCCTAAGGTGGAGAACGCTTGCCTAGAAGATGCCTATTCACTCTTGACTTGATATACTTATTTATGTACTTGACATTCAATATAGAGACAATGATGCTGAAAGTAAAATAATGTTGCATTTACTTACTATTTCGATGGTCGTCCTGTAATGATTCGTAAAATTATGATACCTATAGGTATAGTATATGAAGTGAAACACGGTGAAATAAGAAATTTTTTCAACATATTTCATAGAAATCGATAAAAAAGCGACAAAAACCTGCGAACTTGCTAACGATCCATACACTCATTAACAAGCACGTCCTCACAAAGTCTCAGCGAACTTTCAACGTGTCTGTTTTATCCAAAGTAAAAAAAGACGGTCAAGTGCGAGTAGCACTTGTAAACTGAGACTGTTCTGTACAAGCTCGCAAGATCAGGTACCTACATTAAAAAACCGTACTTTTTTACTGCACCTTTTCTTCCTTTTATCCTTTACTTGTTGGCTTTGAGTGGTGTAAAATCAGCGCTAAGCACTTCGCTAGTGTCATATTGTATTGCATGAGAAAGCTTAACTTTTTTATACTAAAGATAATATAAAGAATTCGATATTTTCTCTTAAACTCCTCAAACGTTTCTCAGAAATAGGGCATTTCCATTTGGACAGATGGACAGCCATACAACAAAGTTATCGTCTAAGGGTTCCGTGTTTCCGTTATCGAGGTACGGAACCCTATAAAACCGGCGAGAATGTATTCAGGCTCGTACATTCAACTTATTAATGGCTGTTTCGAATTTTACGCTCGTAACTTTCGTCCCTAGAGAGAGCTTCGGACTTTTTGCTGTGGACTATATGAAATAAGAGAGTAAACGCGGCGACATTTTAGTGCACCTTTTATTTATGCATCGTACGTTGCGTTGATTTGTATTTCTCTTCAGGATTTTATTTTTATTGAATAAAAGGAATACAAATCAGACCCTTACCTGACTTTAGCATACTTCCAATATACTTTAGAACATATTTTTTACATATTTTTTTTTACACTCGGTTTTTGCATTGGAAGTCTATTTTTAAATAGTTTTTTTTTTTAAAGCGTGGCTACTTATTCTACCAACTTAGTTATACTATTACCTTATTGGAGCATTTAGAAATATCAGTTCCTCGAATTTACCTACTTAGCAAGAGATTTTCCCTAATAAAAAAAAGAAATGCGAAAATCAGACTAGAAATCTGGAAAAGGAAATCTCTATATTTTTAAAGGAGATTAAAAAATTGGGAAAGTTTGTAGCCTAGCAAAAACTATATCATTTTTTTTTCCTTTTAATACTATAAGTAGTTAGGTACCTACCTGAAATTAGAAAAAAAAAACTTAAACTCTGCTCCGTAAACTAGAGTACCGGTCCGTATTTTAGGACCAAAAGTGTCGTAAAACAAAGTTTACGACGCACGTAAAAAATTAGCTATTTAATCGAACGGAAATACTCTTAAATTCGTTCTATTTTAAGCTCTAGAAGACATAAAACTAAGATTTATTTTAGTAATATTTCACACTAGCTGATGCCCGCGACTTCGCCCCCGTGGATTTAGGTTTTTCGAAATCCCGTGGGAACTCTTTGATTTTCCGGGAAAAAGTAGCCTATGTGTTAATCCACGATATTATCTATCTCCATTCCAAATTTCAGCCAAATCCGTTCAGTAGTTTTTGCGTGAAGGAGTAACAAACACACACACACACACACACACACACACACACACACACACAAACACAAACTTTCGCCTTTTTAATATTTTATTAGTGTGATGCCTCGTATGCTTTTCTTTTTAAACAAAAAACTGTATCAACTTAAATAGATACAACTGTTTACGTTAAGGATGATCGCAAATTAGTAACACATCAAAACTGCCATTCCAATTTCAGGTTAACCCGCTTCTATTTTAGACCGCATCATCACATATCACCAGGAGAGATTGCAGCCAAGGGCTAACTTGTATCTGAATAAAAACAAAAAAAAATCAGTTCGGGTCAGTTTAGCCACAACGCGAAAATGCATCCGCAATGAATTTCGAATTATTTTCGAGTTATTGTTCGAATTTAAATTACTCCTCAAAATGCAATATGTACCTACTTATAGATACGTGTTCTTTCTCTTGTGTGACTATGCAGGTTTTTAGATCCCTGTATCATATAATTTATAATATAATGTAGGAAGTATAGTATGAATTGTTTATTTAGTCACTAGTTTTAGTGACAGTTAAACTTAGAAGCTCTCTCCCAGTGTCCCATTGAAGCACGCACGAAAGGTATACTTTTCCTTTATCTGATGGGCGGTCGCGTACTGCGATTTGCGATCAACCTATGTTACCTAACCTGCGGTCTTTTTGGAAAGCCAAGTGTAAAATCCGGTCACCCTACATCAAGTCCACACACGCGATATGAATGTGTCGCTCTCATAATCACATTAATATTCATACAGCGTTTTAACTGCCACCATTTAAGGGGCAACTTATGCTTAGCATCAGGATGGACGTGACTCGTGAGCCGTATGAAGTCCGTGTACCTAATACTTATTAACTGATTTGAAGACCTCTTTGGCGTAGCAAGACGAAACGCCTGAGCTGGAGATAGTCGTGAGATGGTACAGTTCTATTATAATTCTAAAACGTGCGGTCTTGCTTACAAGTTACTGGGACTACTTAGTGAAAAAATATACGTACCTTCGAATAAAGCGATTCATATGATTATGATAGAACTTCACAGGTAAGTTCGTTTGATCACCAATAATAATTTTATTAAAGAAATAAATGATTGATTGATCAGGAAAATACAGGTATAATAGAAAACGAGGTTTACGTCTTTTAGTAGGTAAGTGTAGGTCTCTAATATGATGTGTTAATGATCACGTCAAATGAAAAGCAACAGTCATATTGTGGATACGCCTTTACACTCAATAGCAGTTGTCGGGAATTTACGTACATGGTCGTATTGTGTGGGATACATATTACATATTCATGGAACTCTCTTAATGTGCTCAACCATACGATTATTAATTCATTGTGACACTGGATTTAAACCCCAGTTTCAATGTTTTGCATGAGTAACATTCATGGAATTCGGTATTTCTATAGCCTACCTACATATGTACCTACATACGTATGTATTATTGGCTTTTGTCGCAGGTACTAACAGCTAAGTTGTGGTTATAATATATTGCCTCGCGTTTTAAACATACTAACGTTGTCAACTAATGTTGCAAACTAATGTTGTCTGCGGCTTCGTGGATTTAGATTCTTTAAAGATCCCTGGGAACTCTGATGTATTATAGTCAGAGATCATATATCAGAGCTCCCAGCCACAACCATGTTCATTACATTCAAATCCACCATGATCCAAACTTCATAGTCGCTGATCGTGGCACCTTGTGTTGGGGACAGAATGCGGAGAAACTTTCAGTTTTTATAAAATAACGAAGGTCTGGCACGCGCTGGCTCTCTCAACATCTACTCACAGATGGTCCTGCCTCTTGAATGCCTTTGCACAAGTGATGCACACGTATTTCCGCTCGTCGCTGTGCGTTAGTTTGTGTTTCGCAAGAGCGGATGCGTTCCCGAACACCTTGTTGCATACCTGTTAACAAAAAAGTAATCGTTTTTAAACAAATTTTTCAGACCTAGCTACTTAAATCATTAAGCATCGAGCATGAGAAGGTAACAATAATCCTTGCTCAAATTTTGGAATGCAGTTCTGCTAAGCACCTGAACTCAACTGTTTTTTTTTTTTTAAGATAATATCATGAAATCTAAATATAAAAAAGTGACTGATTGACTGGCTGATCTAATAAACCATAGCTCAAATTAGACGGATCGGGCTTAAATTTGGTATGTAAGCTAGTTATTGTGACGTAAACATTCAATAAGAAAAAAATTCGAAAATTCACCCCCTAAGGGGGTAAAATAGGAGTTCGAAAATAGTTATTGTAACGTAAACATTCAATAAGAAAAAAAAATCGAAAATTCACCCCCTAAGGGGGTAAAATAGGAGTTCGAAATTTGTGTGATCCACACGGAGGAAGTCGCGGGTATAAGCTACTGTAAACTAAGTGAGATGAAACATTTACTTTTGACAGTTGACCTTTTCTTTTCATCTTTGCAGAAAGATACATCGCTGGATGTGCAAAGCCTAAATTGTTAAAACATTTACGGACCACAAATCTGTTTATAGTCCAAGGTCTGGACGCAGATAGAAGATATAAGAAGAAAAAAAACTCTTTACAGAGAGATTTTTATTTACCGCAGAATATTACATCGAGCACGATTTTACAAAAAAAAACAGAAACCTGAAAGCCTATATGAATAGAACAATGATATCCGAGGATTGAATAAAAACACAATAGAAATGTCTATGCGAGTCAAAGCATTGCGCGATATTCCGACCTCGATGCCTTTGTCTTCAATATTATTATCGGGGGCATTTGAATATTTTACACCATAAAGCTGATCGCATATTACAACCGTAAGAGCCGCAAGAGGTGCAAGAGCCGCACGCAATATTGGTTTCGAACTGAAAATGCTAATATTGCCACCACGTGGGACGTGTTGAAGAAGACGTAAGTGCTATGCGTATCAAATACGAAGAACATTAGCAATCAGTACTTAATTATAATATTGTGTAGCAACAATAATAAAATTGTTGCTAGTAGTAACAGTTACTTATAACAATTTAAAAATTAAATACAAAGTAAGTAGATACAATTACAAATTTTTGAATTTATGTCCAACGTTAACCATTCCCATGCGGCTCCAATTACATAATTGAAAAATGCATTGTATATGCTTGTAATACTTTTTTCAGTTAGTCAGTTATGGCACCCATAAACAAAAGTTTGGAGGCTATTTGATACGTTCAACTCGTGCTCCTGAAGTTATTCGAATTTTTATTTCTGAAAATGTATCTACAGCCAGTGTGCGATCAATTTATAAAACTTTCGGTGACGTCGTATTAGAACATTATTATTGTAAATATAAATCTTTTGACGTCACCCTTTTTTATTATAGCCTTTCTAGTCGCTAATGCTATATTTACGAAAAGGTTTTTATTATTTACATTCCTTTATGATAATTTATGAGGGTAGTGCGGTATGATAGGGCTTGGCTGTAGGCAAGTAGAAATTTTGGGGATTCAAACTCACGTAAAATCCCTGAAACGAAGCGTTATTTTGCTTCATGCCATACGTACTCGTTCTTGTTAAATTGCTGAATGAAATGAAATTTTGCTAAGGCTGTGCTCCTTTCTATTTTGCTTTAAAAAAGTTTTTTCTGCACTAAAAAAAAATCGCACTCGCTGTGCTCGTGCTATTCTTTGTCGTTAAATTATATCTTACTGTCAAATACTTTAGTGACAGGAATCAACCAGGAAGTCAGTCAAGTCAGACCTACAAACTTTCACCACACAACACTTTCCCCGAATCAATTACAAGCTACGGCCTTTTAAAAGGCCAATGTATTCTTAATTTTTATTACGTGAAAGCTATTAAAGGGTGTTTATGATACTGCGCATCAAACTCATTGTAATATTGTAATATTGTAATTATACGTTCTAAGAACTGATGATAAGCTTAAGATTTTTGAAAAAGTATTTACATTTTCGAAGGCATTAGAGCTCGTTGAAACTATCACTCTTCTACAATCGAGCTATAAATAATATAACATTGCTCGTCTATTTTTTACTTCTGTATTAATCAATATAAGAAAAACCTACAAATACGAGGTTTACTAGAGCCATTATAGCGATTATATTTATAGATAGATAGAAGATATTTCTATATAGCGTATCTCGACCGTACAAAGTAATGTCCTTCACTACAATAGATATTTCCAATGGGACGTGCGTTAGCCCTAAAATATATCCTCAATGAATATCCATACCATACAAAAGAGATATAAAAATATCTAATGGCTTCCCGCCGCAATATGGTAACCATACAAAATGTCCTGTCTGTCCCCTTTTCATTTACCAACTTAATGTTTTGACTTGGATCTTATTTTTTAACCCCCGACCCAAAAAGAAGGGTGTTATAAGTTTGACGTGTGTATCTGTGTATCTGTGTATCTGTGTATCTGTGTGTCTGTGTATCTGTGTATCTGTGTGTCTGTGTATCTGTGTATCTGTGTATCTGTCTGTGGCACCGTAGCGCCTAAACGAATGAACCGATTTTAATTTAGTTTTTTTTGTTTGAAAGGTGGCTTGATCGAGAGTGTTCTTAGCTATAATCCAAAAAAATTGGTTCAGCCGTTTAAGAGTTATCAGCTCTTTTCTAGTTTTCTTGTATAAAAGAAGGTTAGATAACCGTTAGGTTCATAATATTCAAGTGTCAATTGACAAATGTCAAGCTGTCAAGATGGACGTTGCCTAGATATACATAATTATTTATTTGAAAATGATTTGTCGGGGGTGTTGAAAATTTTTAATTTACACTTGTATTTATATATTATCTATCTATTTTATATGGATTGATTGAATAAATTTTGAAATTTTAATTACAATGAGCGAATATGTAGCCGTGTACTTTGATCTTGAACCATTTTTTTTGCCGAGTAAGTAGTATTTAATTGCCGATAATAAATAAATAAAAATGTAGTGTTTCTTATCGCCCGAGTCACTCGTTATCGAGTATCAAGATCACATTTGCTATGTGTTACTCATCATGCACCTAATAACTACAGTAGTCTGACAAGACGTCATCATCATAAACTCATAGCCGGCTCACTCTGACCTCGAGTCTTCTCTCAGAATAAGAAAGGTTTCGCCCATAGTCCACACGCTTACCAAGTCTAAGAATAAGAAAGGTTTCGCTCGTAGTTTGGCCAAGTGCAGATTAGCAGACTTCATACACCTTTGAAAACATTATGGAGAACTCTTAGGCATGCAGATTTCCTCACGATGTTTTCCTTCACGGTTAAATAAAGTAAATGATATTTTATTGCTTAAAACTTACATAACTCCGACAAGTTTTACCTTTTTAAAGTAAAACCTTTTTTAACGATTCCAACCCATATTTTTCAGAAACTACTTATTAAACCACTAGTCGATGCCCGCGACTTCGCCCGCGTGGATTTAGGTTTTTCGAAATCCCGTGGGAACTCTTGGATTTTCCGGGATAAAAAGTAGCCTATCTGCTAATCCAGGATATTATCTATCTCCTTTCCAAATTTCAGCCAAATCCGTCCAGTAGTTTTTGCGTGAAGGAGTAACAAACATACACACACACACACATACATACAAACTTTCGCCTTTATAATATTAGTGTGACTACTTAATTTGGTCAAAGGAGCTTAAAAAGTTGTCCTGCATTACAGATGCAACGACGTCACCCCAACAATGCAGGGGCCGTTAACGTATCACACGGGTGAATCTACGTTTATATCGTAGAATGTTTTTATTGGGGAATAAAGTAGGTAAGTGGAACGGGAACTTGTTACTACGAATGTCAGTTTTGTTCAAATTGAGATTGATAGTGATCGGAGTAAGTAATTTACGATCTTCTAAGTCTATTTAGTTTTGGGGGAAAAAGTGGAAAACGATTTGATGACAAGTGTAGAAACAAAAAGATTTTAAGTTTAATCTATCTTGACGAAGTTTGTTACAGAGATGGCTTGCATCCTGACTGAAAGACTTTTCGCAAGATTTTTGAATACCTCAGTCCATGCGGACGAAGTCGTGGGCATTGTCACACTATTATACATGTGAATTCATATGTTCATGTGACATTTTGTATTACAGGTTCAACTAAAATACAATTCAAAGAGGATAGTATCGAAAATCGATGCGTAAGTGCTGCTCTATATCCCAACTTAGTCCTGATGTTTTGCTGATGGCGCATCGCGTCCTATTTCTGAGGAAATTCTGAACGGTGAAATAGATTTTGCGATCAAATACTGACAGTGACTTTATTTGCTACGACAGATATTATCTATAGTCGATCGTCGATCGTCGTACCTACTTTATATGAATTTTAGCCCATCTTAATATCTTTTTACATGGTTATGGGAGAGTGTGTATTTTTAAATAAAGCATTAAGAGGGCTCTTCCGTCACTCGTTTCATACAATCGTAGTTCCAATTTCATTTGAATATTAAGCAACCAAAGTCCATGAAATTTTGCAGACATATTCTAGAAACTAATATCTATGTCTGTGGTTTTCCAGATTTCTGTTAAAATATTCGGTTTCAAAGTTACGCGGTCTTAAAAAATTTCATACAAATCTTTGAGCCCCTGTAATTTTAAAACTACATATTTTTAGAAAAATCTAAAACACCACAGACACAGATATTAGTTTCTAGAATTTGTCTGCAAAATTTCATGGACTTTGGTTGCTTAATATTCAAATGAAATTGGAACTACGATTGTATGAAACGAGTGACGGAGAGAGCCCTGTTAACCACGTTAATCATGTGTAGTAATATGTTTCTTTGTGACTCCCAAACTACTCATTAAATGTTTACAGAGATTATGTTTCACAGAGTTTTCACAGAGTAGTAATTGTTCTAGCTTTTGCCCACAACTTAGTCAACGTGCCCTACATAATCTATTAGTAATATCTTTCGGGGATAATATAGTTATCTAATATTTTTATATAGTATATTTTAAATGTAAATAATAATAATAAAAAAAAAAAAAATAGTGAAAGAATTTTTAATATCGAAATGTTCCCGAGATTACCCCTACATAAAAAATCACAAACAATTTTTCTATTTCTATGTATTATATTACACCTAAATATTAATGAATGTACTTTAGAAGCCTTTCTCGTAAAATTTTCTAAGTAATGGTGTAAACGGCAATGAAATCTACAAAGAAGTTTAATTAATAAACACGGAAAGCAAATTTTCATAATACTTTTCAGAGATAGAGGAGACAGGATTCGTTTATTCTTGCCTGTAATTCCACAAATAAGGAAGCGAATAGCGATATCTCGCAGTATTTACTTAGATAACTTAGGTAAGTAGTTGTTCTAGTGGCTTCTACGGTATAACTTGGACAAGGAATCGTTTGTTTTGCCAATATATTCGTAGTTATGGGTGGCTGTAGAGTGTAGGCGTTGTAGCTTTCTATAGTTGTATGCAAATAAGCTCAGTCAACCAAAATGCAAGACAATATTTGTTTATCATTCCATTCCCTGTTGCGTTAAATTCAAAACGCCAAAGAACCTCTATACTGTCAAAATATTGATCAATGATTTTGAAGTCAAAAGAGGATAATCCAAAGATTAATACTGATCGCACATTGTAGATCGAGAAGCCAATGCCACACGATCCATACGAACCGCACGTAATGTATAATTTAGAACAGAAAATACGAATTATGTCAACAGTGCGTTCACAAGAGAGAATATTATCACAAACACGAATGTGCGTTTGTTAATTGGTTTGTCCTTCAATCACATCAACTAAGAAGCAGCGGATCGACGTGAATTTTGCATGGGTATAGTTAAATACCTAGTAGACAAAGTACGAGTAGATGTTTTATCCCGGAAAAGCAAAGAGTTCCCAGAGGATTTTTAAAAACCTATAATCACGTGGATTAAGTCGTGGGCATCAGCTAGTGTGTGATAATTGCGGCGTGTGTCTATAATGTCTTGGACACATCTGATTCATTCTACTGGCGTCAATTGAAGTTTCACTAATGAAAAATTAATTGTTTACGGTTCTAAAGCTAAACCAACGCGATCCTTCTACTCGTTGAGCCACTATTTGTGTTCGCGCCTGCGACGATAAGAACTTCGCGGCGGTAGCAGTGCGTGCGGATAATTCGTAGTGTGCGACCAACATCAAGCATCAAAACACTTTATACGTGAGTGTTGTTCGATTCTTCGCCTTAGCCTGAATGTTACGATGATCCCTCACCGACTCGCGTTACTGCGGAAATTGTGTCACGTCAAAATGGATCTTGGGATGGAAACTGGCACTTTATTTGTTGTGACGCGTAGGTATTGCTTAGGCATTTGCACTTGCTCCTCGCCCTCGCGATTATAATGTGACTTTACTGGATAGGATAAAGAAAAAAAACTGCAAGGGCTGTCAGTAAGCGCTAATTTCAATCAAAAAATACTAAAATACCTTACGTTGAATTGCTATTTATATTCTTTTAGGAAACCTAAATTAAATAGGTATATATATTATATCCACGTGGAATCTTAGGTACCTATTGGTCACTGGAATTCTGCGTCAATTCACTAAACTGATAAAAAATTAACTATTAACTATTTAAGCTGTTTAATACTTGAATATATTTTGTGATTTCGAAGTAAACATTTTATAAAATTACGTACAATGCAAATTAGGAGCGTCGAGACATGGAAAAAATTCTAAATGAAAAGCGTTCTTTGAAAACAATGTCAAGTGAAAAATTATCGTGAAGACTCACAACACGGGCGCGATTTTTACATGCATTCTGAATGTGGGTCACGAGTTGGGAATTAGGTCGAGCTTATGAAACAAAATGGCTGAACATTAACCGCTAGAAACAAATTTAATAAAAGCTGACTTTGCTAAATGGCGTGCTTTAGTGTGGCTCTACAAAATTCATATAAAAATTAGGCACCAGATGTCGATTGGCTAGGTACTGTCGCTGGTGATATTGCTTCTTTTCTACAACTGAATGGCTAGTATTTATCAGCTTAGGCTTCCATTGAGAGAGAGCTGAATAGAATTTTGACCATTTCATAGTTTTTATACGATATAATATAGCGAGTAAATAAGCAGCGAATCACCTGATGTTAAGTAATTACCGCCGCTCATAACCGTTTGCAGCACCAGAGAAACAGCCAATACGCCGCTAGTTTTTAGGAATTTGTTTATCCAGCCTTCGAATAGCCCCGTGTTGAAATCTAGTGGGAACACCGCAGAAGGGAGTTGGTTCATACAAAATGGCACAATGGGTGGTCAGGTCACAGTGCACCAGGCTCTCTGAATAGGTATAGTTGTCGTAGACAAGAACTAAACTCCTTTAGGCATTATAGTGCGTTTCATCGGATAGTACCTATGGCGTTATGTTGGCTCCCCTGACTGTTGGGTGGTCGTTGGCACCATATTGGCATGAGAAGACGCAGATTTTGTTTATTTTCATTTGATTTTCATTTCATTCATTCAGGAAAATCAAATAAAAATAAACAAAATCTGCGTCTTCTTATGCAAATATCGTGCCAATGACTTGGACAGACAGGGGAGCCAACATAACGCCATAGGTACTATTCGATGAAACGCACTATAATACTACAGTATAAAGCGAGACCCAATAGTCCGACGCTTGTGATGTTGTGGTTAATGACCACGATAACCCTTTAACATAGGGCCCTAACTACAGAAGCCAGTTGGGGTGGCTCCCTTATCCCGCACTTACCACACGATTGCTCTGTCTGCTTGTATGTAATATCATATCTTTACTCTGTGCGAAGTAAGGCCAGATATGTAAAATCGATACCAACGAATGTACGTCCAGCCTACGAATCACTGATTCAAAACCAGGGCAGGCACCGCATTTACAGTATTCTCTATTTACTCGTTCACACGAGGTCAATACTTAATAGTTAAATTGGCTGGAATACGAATATGAATGCGTATGTTTATTGACTGGCTGAATCTTGCCATTTTTAGGGTTCCGTACCTCAAAAGGAAAAACGGAACCCTTATGGGACACTGTTGTCTGTCTGTCTGTCCGTTCGTCCGTCAAGAAACCTATTCCCGTTGACCTAGAATTATGAAATTTGGCAGATAGGTAGGTATTATAGCAAAAGTACAGGAATATATCTGAAAACCGCGAATTTGTTCCTGTGCCCGAGCACGGAACCCTCAGTGCGCGAGTCTGACTCGCACTTGGCCGGTTTTTGGAAGAACAGAACAGCAATCTTATTCCCAATAACAACTGTCATAAACGAAATAATGTCAAACAAAATAGATAAACCCAATTACTAGTCCTTATCCTAATCTCTCAATATTTTCCCTATTCGTTTTTCCGATTGCGGCTGTGGTTTCGTGGATTGAATTGAAAATGGGACGAGTGCCTTTTGTTTATGGATTCAGTTTTGATGAATAAAAATATTTTATGTTAGCTTTCGCTTTTGCTTTGATGATCACTTTAGTTACTGCGAATAATTCACGTCATCTTTCAAGTATTCATATAGGATGGGTTATTCTATTTAACACGCAACATTGAAGATATATTTAACTAACAAAAAGAGAAATAATTAACAAAATTGCTTCAATTTCAACAAAGTAAAGTGAATAGTAGATTTAGCGGAGTAAATCTTTATTTACTTTACTTTGAAAACAGTATCACTGACATGATTGAATTATTTCGCAATTTATTACAATGATTCAACGCGTTTCGTGAAATGACACTAATCTTTAATTTTTTCAGTAGTGTTTTGGAAGAAACGCCGGAGCAAATGAAATTTACAAACAAACATAGCCTGGTAAGCCCGTAACCCTTTTGTAGTCTGGTACAAACTACTCACCCTATAGCCTACTAAGCTCATAACCCTTTTGTAGTCTGGTAATAAAATAATATCCAAGTACGTAAGCCTGGCAACCAAAAGTTTCCCTTTTCGTTTTTCCGATAGCGGCGGCATCGTCTCTGCTTTCGTGGATTGAATCGAAAATGGGATGAGTGGCCTTTGTTTACGGATTCTGTTTTGACGGAAAAAATGTTTCATTACTCATCTGTCTAGCTCATCAAATTCGATAATTTGATAAACAACATCCCTTTTGCTAACACTAGTAGATGTCCGTAACTTCGTCTGCGTGGATTTAGGTTTCTTAAAGATCCTATGGGATTTTCTCAAAATTATTGATAAGTAAATATTCTATTGAATTAGAACAAACTAGTTATTTTATACTTCCTACCAGAGTATTTTATTTATTTGTCGACTATTTCAGATCAAATTGCTCCAGTTCTATATTATGGCTCTTTGCAGTGAGCACATAGCAAAGTTATTGATTCGGCACGTCTTATTTTGCTCACGTTTCATAGCTCTGACCTAAGGCTCTGCCCGATGTTAATTGGATGACGCGAGCGTCCGTCCTTCTGTTGCCTCGAGTTAAATTAAAAGCTATTGATATCTCTTCGGTTGGGGATCGGGAATACGATTGTTTTGTTCCACTTTTTGTGTTTAATAGTTCATTGTACCGAATCATTGTGTTTATTCAAATGAATATTGCAAATCAGTGATTTTTAGGTTTATAATTATTTAACTAGCATCCGCCCGCGGCTTTATTAGGCAAAAATATAAATCTTGTCATATTTATTAAACCTAAGTTTTTAATTTATGCCATTTACTTAAAAGATAAAACTAATTCAAAGAATTTTCCGTTTGCTACTATTTTTTAAATTTATCTTTAGTCAAAAATACTAATAATATGCAAGATTCATTAAAATTAGCTAATGCATTTTGTCTCTAGAGCGTATTTCTGTACACTATCGATGTACGGTAATTATGGTAACGATAAACTCACTACCATTTTTTGCATCGCGAAATATACCTAATTCCGTAGCTTTTATTGTAGCTATCGGCCGTAGCACTTGCGTAGCACACACGCGTGACGTAAGCAGAAGCTACGCCGCAAGTCACGTAAATCGAAGGCACTCGAAGGAAAATTTTCAGAGAAAGGCGGCGCGCTTTGCTTGACGTTTTAAACGCTCCAAAAGTTTCACTTGTAACACGCTTTCATTGCTAATTAATGGTATAAAAATTTCATGCGATAGTCACTTACATTTTTCTGCGTGAAACGATTTGTTAACCTTTTAAGAAAATTAACAAAAAATTGGCTATATATTAATCACTTACTTTAAAGAAAAACTTTCTACTTCTAAAACAAACAAGATTCAACCCAACAATGCAATTGTTTTAGTTGCACATTTCTTTACAGTTTGCTACGCTCTGATTTCACCTCCCTTTTTGTTTCGTAAACGCCCGCCATTTGTCACCTCTGTCACGGCCTTTGTCTTCTTACTCCGAGGATTTTGTTGTAAAAAATAAATGTTAATTATTATTATTTTCTCTTGCCGTTGTGGCTCTGTTTTAGTCACGAAACTATTGTAACTAAATCAATACTCCAATTTGTTTAGTAAATTAATGTGATTGGTTGAAAATAAATAAAATATTATTTCTTTTCAAAAAATCACACAAACAAGTACTTGCAAAAGTTTTGATTTTGATTCTCAATATAAGTATTAAGTATTAAATATTTTATTTTATTTTAAAGCTTAAAACAACTTCAGTTCAGTCTCATTCTAAAGTTAAATAAAAACAATATTGTATCTGATATAGTTTGTATCAGATTTTTGATAGCCTTCCTAATGCAGTCGTATACTTTATAATTGCTAAATTTCCGGTCTGGGCTGGTGAGAGGCTTCGGCCGTGGCTAGTTACCACCCTTTTCACCCAAGCGATTTAGCGTTATGGTATTATGCCGCGTAGAAACCAAAAGAGTATGGGTTTCATGAAAATCATCATACCCCTTCAAGGTTAGCCCGCTTCCATCTCAGACCGCATCATCACTTACTGGTGAGATTGCAGTCAAAAGTTAACTTGCATATGAGTAAAATAAAACATGTTGGCCCAAGTGAAATAATGATATTTGTTATTTCATACGAGTGAATACACCTTGTTCAATGTTATACCTCTCTAGATAGTATAAAATACTTAAAGTCATTTACCACAAAAATAAACTAATCTAAACTATAATATCACTAACTGGTAAACTTTTTCAGTTTGTTTGTAGGATGTAAGTGATCTCTGGAACGTGGTACTAAAACCGATTTTGAAAATTCTTTCACAAATAGTAAGCTAGGTTATTGCTGAGTAACATAGGCTATATTTCATTATCAAAAAAAAAATTGGGATCCCTACGAAATTGTAATAAGCTACCCGTGCCAAGCCGTGTTGGCTCGCTAGTTAAATATATATTACATTTTTTGTACATAATGGGTACAAGGTAAATTGTCTTAAATCACACCCCTCCTTTGTTTAAACATGTTGGTTGCAATTTAATAATACAAAAACAAGTGGTGAAAGAAAATATAAATAGTACAAAAAGTAGATACATTCAGTTGCACATTTTTTCTCAGATGTTTTGCTCCAACTGCCTTTTTTATTCACCGGCGCGCTGCCATTTGTCAATCCCGTTACGGCCATTGTCTTTTTACTGCGTAGTTTTTTGTGTAGCAAAGTTAATAAAGATAATTAATTCGTCTCTTGTTTAACCTTAACACCTCCCGCGCATTGGGAAGCCACTACTATGGTCATAACCGGGGTCACTTCTGCGCGACCAAGGAAAGACGAGCGTCAACGAGACGTCGCGACCAAATTTTCATTCAGTATCAAACATGCACGACACTGAATTGAGTGTGTTAGCATTTATTTCTGAAAATAGGAAAAGAAATAACGAGTTTTTTCTTTTACACTTTTAGAGTTTCCCTTCCAAATATTTGAACATTTTTTCCCCTTGTTTACATTTCTCATCACATGAGTAGCTATTATATAAGATATAAGCTTCCAAGTAACAGGGTGGTTATTAATCTTAAACTTTTGTTACAAAACATAATGTTGGTTGTTGCATATAATTTCGTATAACGTTTGTCTTGCGAGTCGACCATAGTCGCCATCATGGTCGCCCAGTGCGCCTGAGGCGTTAAAATTGTTCCATGTAGGTACATAAACTAATTATTTTCAGTAATGGACGTTATGCACAAATGTGCTTACTTGACGTTTAGTTAGACACTATACGTAGAGTTAAATTAGTCGAGTTATGTTAAAGCGATCATCCGTGACTTCGTCCACTGAATTTTGACAAATCCAGCCTTAATCCATGTCTAAGTGGATTTCATAAAGGAAATCTCTGTGATAATTTAAAGCTTTTGAGTCCAGCGGCTTGGGCTGGGTTAAGGGTATTGATGAGTCAGGCAGTAGGTCCTATTATATAGTGTTATGAGAGAGTTTTTTTTAAAGTTTATCATTTTCTAGTTATACTTTACATTATTTCTTTAAAAATCGTTTCAAAAAAGTTAACCACCCACAGGATACGCCAACACTATATCGTGAAGTAAATTCTTTATCTTAGATAAAGTTAAAAGTCTTCATTTACCTTAAAACATTCAAAATGTATTTCGAGCTTAAGAAAACACCATCAAAAACTAATTAGGCTTCACATCGTAAAGATAAAATCTAGACAATGGACACAAAAGCGCCCGCCCTGACAAATGGCTGCCGCTCAAAAGCCTTCAACAAAAACAGCTCGGGAATATTACAGGGATAAAAAGTCTTTTTATATAATTTTTGTGGCAGCGCTGTTTAAATACCTACATTTAAATGTGGGAAACTCAAACTATGTATGATTTACACACATGTGAGACTTCACACATCTTTGAGAATATGTAGAACTCTCAGGCATGCAAGTTTCCTCACTATATTTTCCTTCACCGTTACACAAGTGTAACTTAAAAATTTATAACACCCCCGACAAGTGAAGGTTACAGAAACTAGAAAAGAGCTGATAACTTTCAAACGGCTGAACCGATTTTCTTGAATTAGCTTGGATAGCTAAGAACACTCTCGATCAACCCACCTTTCAAACAAAAAAACTAAAAACTAAATTAAAATCGGTTCATTACTTTAGGAGCTACGATGCAACAGACAGATACACAGATACATAGATACACAGACACACAGATACACAAATCAAACTTATAACACCCCTCTTTTTTGGTCCGGGGTTAATAAAGTGATATTTATTGTTTTTTTTTTATTTTTTTTTATTTTTTTATTAACTATCAAATATTGAACGTTTAACAAATGCTTTTAACACAACAAAAAAACCACTAAGGTTTAGTATTGTTGCTTATCATTCCGTCCATTAAAAGATTTTGGGTATAGTGCTTCCATAAATAATATACATTATTTATAGAAGCACTAGGGAACATTACAAGATAATAATTTGTTATATTTAATTTTTCAAAAATGGGAATTGTTAATATTTGTTTTGAAAGTATGATTTTAACTTGTGTTTAAAGTTAAATTCGGTAAGTCCTGACCTAAAAGTATTATCTAAACTATTTATTAAAACGCACCTTACTCAATGTTGGCGGTGCGTCCCGGGATCGCATCCCTGACCTCCCAGATAGAAGACCAACCTCTTAAACGGTTGCCACCGCGCTAATACATACAGTTACGAGTAAAATATTAAAGATATCACGTGGATAAAACTATCATGTATCCCTTCCAGGCTATTGCGCTTCAAGTTTTGATCAATAAAGATGATTCCCACCATGAGATCTCCTAGCGCTAACTTGAAAAAAAAGTTAGGTTTTTGGACACCAGTCCGAAAAAATTTAACTTGAAATTCAAAAATTCCACTTCAGTGTCTACGTGTATTCCTTGCAAAAGAAAGAAATCTGCAATCCATAATATGTATTTCATATTTCTTGCTTCTTTCACTTCGGTACTGCAGAATGAGTTAATCAATCCTTTTATTCACAGCTTTTGCCTGCCGCTTCCTTTGCTTTGAGCTATCTTCTTCAAATAGCGTTCACGCTATTTCATATAGTTTAAACAAGTTTAAAACAAATATTTTCTCTCTGCTCTGTTATAAGAATTAGCCAATCGATATTGCTTCAAAAACAACAAGTTTCAGTAATTTAATTTCTACTCATCCATTTTGTTATATCCTAAAGCAATATGTTCGTCAAATTCACTTACACGAAGTGCCATCAAATGTATCATTATTTTTCTAACAAACGTCCATTCTCGTTGTTTAACTAACCGTAACACATTTCCCCCGTCATAAAAACTGACCTTTTTCTTTTACGGTCGCATGGACAATTGAGAGAATATAACGTGAATTTTTCAAGATAATCCAACGCCTCGTAGATTGGAGTAAGTTTACCTTTTTAGGAATACGGGAGCGTCTCGGAGGTAGGCCGAGATTATTGGGGGCTTAAGACCTGCGGCGCCACGTGCGTGCGTTCGAGTTGCGAGGATAAACTCCATCCGTGTAAAGCTTAACAATAAAACACCTCAAAGAGAAAGGTTCTTTTATACGTTTGCTATCAGAATTTATTCCAGCTTACCTTCATCAATCACGCGTAGGCCTTGACGCGTTAACAGGTGATTTCATCTCTTTCAGGCAGTAACGGATTGAGTGTGACGTGGCATATTTCTACATATTTGGCGCCTAATTCTGGGCCTGGATTAGTTTCGATTTACGTCTGTATATGGTGTAAGCTCATTTCATGCTAGAGATGGGTGTAACACGAGAAGGTCATGTGCTTAAAATATCTTGATCATTTCTCCACTGCCCATTTTAATTCCAAAAAGCTAGTATGGGATATAAATTGCAATTGCTTATTTTTTTCGAAGGAAACTATTATAAAATTATATAAATGTACTAAAATTTTAATAACTTGAACGCTATACTTCCTTCAAAGCTTAAACAAAGGGATGAAACGTAGCTCAACTTATATTAAAGCTTTCAAATAAATAGTGTCGGCAGCTAGCCAACACCAGTTCAGGTAATTCCGAGGGAACGGCCGTGGTCGTATTAAGAAACTTTAGCGTTCAAAATTTAGGCTATACCTTTTAAACGAACATATTTTTTGTTTTGATAAACTTAGCGGTGACTGTTGATACCCGGTAGAATACCCGGCTGAGTTTGTTGTGGGCTCTTCTCAGGTATGGGCGCGTTTGGAACGTTTGTAATTTTAGTTAAACTTAAAGTTTACGTAATTCATTTTCACCACTATATCGTCTTACAAATCTTAAAATACTGACCAACAAAAGGTGTATACAATAGTAGGCACCTATGTGATTTGAATAAATGATTGTGATTTTCATTTTGATAATGTTATACTGTAGGTACATTTTAGCATTGAAAGCCATCTAACCATAGAGAGAGGCATAGAGAACTATTATTATAAGAAATAAATGGAGTTCAATTAAGTTTCAGCTAAATAAGTTCTCAGTTAATTACCTAGCCTGTAGTGCTAAGATTTAGTTTAGTTAAAGGCAAACTGAGGTCTGGTCACAGGTTGATATCCCTGATTCTCGGACAGTTACAGTTGTAGATATTTGTATTCTTAGTACAAACTTAACACGTAGCTGAAGGAAAAAGCAAATAACTTGAAATCTTTATCTTAAAAATCAAAACTGAGTAGGTAAATACTTCTTTATAAGTATAGGTACCTACCTATTCGTAAATCTAGTTCAATGGGTTATTGGAAAAATCTTTCCAATCGGGTTAAGTGTTTCATGAAGTCTGTTAACATAGCGGTGACCAATGCTACTCGGTTGATATTAAAGCGGCCCAATAAACGACGTCGGCAGCAAGCCAAAACCATTCCATGTAATTACTAACGAACAGAAGTGGGCCTATATCCTAACTTTATAGCTTAAAATTTAGTTTGGGGTGCTTATGCTAGTACTATGACAATTTTAGTAGTTTTAAATTGTGTCAGATGTAGGTACGTATCTGTGCAAAGGTCATAGACTTACCATACTACTTTAACAGAGCTCTCTCCGTCACTTACTCCATACAATCGTAGTTCCCATTTCATTTGAATATTAAGCAACCAAAGTCCATGAAATTTTGCAGACATAGTCTAGAAACTAATATCTGTGTCTGTGGTGTTTTAGATTTTTCTAAAAATATGTAGTTTTAAAATTACAGGGGCTCAAAGATTTGTATTTTTCTTTAAAAAAAGGCCCAACTTTGTGCTCGTTTTTCTAGACAACGAAGCAATTTAATGAAATTTGGAAAAACCACAGACCTAGAAAATTTAATGAATGTTATGTAGTAAAAAAATTATCGTTATATATTTTATATTGTTATAATTATGTGGGAACTACGAAAACCAGAAATTACACCCAGAAATCTTGAAAATTTCGTGCTGTCTCGATTTGTGCAAGCGGGGTGGTGAAGTGCGGGGGACGACACGTGAAACTGACAGAAACTGACAGTCTAAACACACGGGCCACATTTAGACTGCACCCAACTCCAAACTTGTCGATAGGTCTAACTAAATACACTGGTACATTTCAACTTGCGTTAGACGTATGCGTTACCTACTCAGACGTTACCTGTAGATAAAAATATGTCTCATGTTTGCTGGCAATAGCGCATGCATCAAACCCTGCAAGTTGCAACTCTCTTGCAACCTATTCCTCACGCAATACGCACAGCTTTAATATTATAATTTTTGACAATGTATACTATATGTAATGCCATATCACAGGTCACTCTCTGATTTATTGCTAACAATTTACTTCCAAATGCAAAGAAATCTAAGTGTGTTGAATTCACACTGCCTAATACCAGGACCTTAAATGTCATAAATTCATTGATAAATAATCATATGTTGAAAATAAAGGAGAACCCCGTGTTTCTCGGTATAATGTTAGATGCAAAGCTTCTATGGAACACCCACATATCAACACTAGATGGTAAACTCAGCTCTGCTGCTTACACTGTTAGAAAAATTCGACAGGTACTGACGTGGAAACTGCAAAAATTGTATATTTTGCCTATTTTCACTGTATTATGTCTTACGGACTCTTGCTATGAGATAAAGCGGTAGATATTGAGAAAAAAATGTATTACAGAAAAGGACAGGACGTGCAATTTATAATTTAAAACCGCGCGCTGCCATACAATAAAAACATAAGGAAATAAGTACCTTATCTATTATCTTATAGTAGCTTCTAAATATATTTACAACTAGCTAATGCCCGCAGCTTCGCTCGCGTGGATTTAGGTTTTTAAAAATCCCGATCCTTTCATTTCCCAGAACAAAAGTTGCCTCTCCGTAATAGCCCGTCCCCGGGATGCAACTTGTTTCTGTATCACGTAAGAATATTTAAACGGATGATCCTTTTCAAATCCCGAGGGATCACCAGGATTTAGGAATGCAATTTCTTACAGCATCAGGGTTGAGGTCAACGACAAAGTGTTTACTTGGTATAGATACCTTCAATATCAATTAATAATCGACACTTTTTAAATCCCATTAGCTTTAGTAGTCAGGTCCCCTGCAACATCAGGATTGAGGAGTTTTTTATAGAACAATGTCGCAAACTTTCTTTATCGATTAAAAAAACTACCCAAAATTACGCAGTTAGGTTACCTGCCAAATTTCATGGTTTTGAGTCAACGGGAAGTACCCTAGAGGTTTTCTTGACACACACGACAGACAGAGAGATAGACAACAAAGTGATCCTATAAGAGTTCCGTTTTTCATTTTGAGGTACGAAACCCTAGAAAACGTAGGATCGGCATTCCGAACCAGTGGTAAATTTTTCTGACCATCCAAAAACACTTTGAAGTTTACCTAAAAGTTTACAGGAATAAAAATTTATCATTGTATTCCATTCCATTTCATTCTATTCCATTCTGTTCAAAGATAAATAGATAATAAAAATATTTGTCACGTAAACAATAATTTACGATACATCAACCAATATCAATTTTACTGATGACAATCTGACTATTACCAAAGTGAACGACTACTATAATATCTATTATATACGACTAACATAATATGTATTATAAATTGTGTGCCGTTTGCATTCTCACTAGGTTCTCATTAAGTTTGTTTTATTTGGTTAAACTTTCTGGCATTTATATTGTTATGACGTTTAATTGGCAAACAGTCTGTTTATTGGCTGAAACTCAAAAATTCAGCCAATCACAACAAAGAAAATATTGTAATAATGATTGATGCAGCTTTCTGTAATTGAAAACAAAATATTTGACATTAACTTGAATGTGACAGTGTTTTCCGAATAGGGTTGCCAGAGGCCCCGTATTTTACTGGTTACCCCGTATTTCAGGATACAGAAACCTGTAATTATGAAAATAAAATACGGGGCAAATAAAACTAAATATTTTTAGGGTTCCGTAACTCAAAAGCAAAAAAGAACTCTTATAGGATCACTTCGTTGTCTGTCAGTCTGTCAGTCTTTCCGTCTGTCCGTCTGTCCATCTGTCCTTCTATCCGTCTGTCATGTGTTCATGAACAAATATTAGTATTTTCAATTTTCAAAGTAAGATAACTACATATATCAAGTGGGTTATCATATGAAAGGGCTTTACCTGTTCATTCTAAAACAGATTTTTATTTATTTTTATGCATATTTTTTTAATGCATAACAGTTTTTGATTTCTCGAGTAAAATGTCGGAAAAAATACCCGAATACGGAACCCTCGGTGCGTGGGTCTGACTCGCACTTGGCCTGTTTTTTACAAATTCAGTAGGAGCTGGCTGGCGAAATCAAACACTGACGTTATGTCCAGTAGAAAGAATATTTTCCTTTTGCGGCAATGCGTAGCCGAAACCCACTCGATATTGATCATGGTCGTAGCCAAGGCGGCGGGGCTTGGTTTGAGGATGTAAGCCTTTTTTTATACAAGTTAGCCCGTGACTTTAATCTATTCTAGTGGTAAGTGATGATGCAGTCTAATTTCTTGGCCGTTAGGGCCATACTAACCATATAACTAGCCATGACCGAAGCCTCCCACCAGACCAGAAATTTTGAAATGGCGACTGCGCCTGGGAAGCCGTCAAAAACCTAAGCCTAAAATAATACTTACACTATTTCTTGCATTTGCTTACCAATTTTTTTTTGGAAATATATCAAACATTTCGCGCTCACTTCACTCGCGCTTTGAATTTCTATTACTTGGTGTAAACCCCGCAATTTCGTTTGCATGAATTTAAATTTTTAAAAATTCCGTGGGGGATTTTCCGGGCTAAAAAGCCGCCTAAAAAAAATGTCTGGGATGCAAGTTACCTCTGAATAGTAAGTACCAAAATTTTGGTAAAGAAGATGGGCCGTGAAAGGGTAACAAATAGATAGGCAAATAGATATACTGTCGTATTCGTAATATTAGTATGGATAGGAAGCTTTAAAAATAAAATCTTGCTATGGCTACACTCGTTTCCCGTTCACTTTAATTTTTTCTGTATTGAACCAAAAACACTTACGCTCACTGCGCTCGCGCTTTTTTATTGTTGTATTTTATCTCACTGTCAAATTGAAAGGCGAAATTCCACTAACCAGGTAATTAGCCCATAAAGTTGAGCGAATGTTTTTTCCTCATGACAGGATTCAGTTCCTGTCCAGAAGATTGTATGCATCAAATGTATAACATTTTGCTTTACAACACTAAGAGTTTTTAAAAGCTATTTAAATAAATAAATCTTTTATTTAAAACCACATTGCAAACACAGTTCACCAATCAAGATACAGCAACATACAGAGAAAAAATATAAAACTTATAAATAAACTGAAATATCTAAATAGGCTTTCCATGCATTTCAGAGAGAACCACCGCCTATTTCTTCAAATACTTCAAATTTTCAAATTTCTTCAAATCTAAACCCCGTATTTTTGATGGTGGTAGCCTGTAAATCAAAAAGAGCCAGGTGGCAACCCTACTTCGACCTAGACAGAATGAAAAATTGTTTTCATTACTCGGTATGCCTACTGCCATAGTGTGACAGAAAGTGTGACGGTAGTTGTGACCTCTGATTGGCCGACTCTCTTTCACTATTTGCTAAAATTGATGATTGCAACAACAATTTTTTCTTTTTTGTAATCGAAAATAGAACACGGACGTCAAACAGGTTGACTAATTGCAATCATTTCTGACCGGCTAACATTGTTCCGCTAGTGGCTCAAACTCACTGTCGCAGCAAGAACATGGTAAATTCAGCCAATCACAGCAATTTGAAATTTGGTTATCACAAATGTACCGATCTAGGAACCGAGAATGCACGAACCAGGGCAGATAGAGATAAGAACAATAATATCATACGTAGGAAATCGACGGGGGATCGTTGGCAAGGATAGCCTTAAGTACATAAGAGAATAAACCCAAGATTAAAAGTACTATATTAAATAAACGATGATTGACTGACATAACTATAGCTTTAATTGCTTGGTGTGGGTTTATAGAAATTTGACATTTGGCATAATTTTCTTTATAACGATTTTTAGGAATTCTATCTGAGAGAAGTCGTTGTGTAATTAAAGGATTTAAAAAATGATAAACATTTATTTGTAAAAATATTTTTTAGGCTTCTATGACATAAAAATTAGCTTTTTGGCAACTGAAGTTAGGAATAAGTTTGATCGTTATTTATTTGGTAACTTGATATAATACGATAAACTTGACAAAATATATAGGCATCTTCAATCAAATAGCAATTAATTAATTGAAGTAGAAATATAGTAAAGATAAATGAAATAAAAATACAAATCGTTACAGAATTTGTCACTCAGTAGGTAATGGCGGTAATTATTAAGTAAATGTATTGCGTCTAAAATTATTTTAATCGGTTAGTAGATAGAGCAAGCACTTAGTGGCAAATATCTTATTGTCATTAAATTCTCATTTGACATGGAGATATACCTGTTAGAATTTGTTTACAAACTAACAAACAGTAAACAGCAGTATAGTTTTAATTTATTTTGAGAAACTTGTCTTCTAAAACTTTATCAATCTGACTACCTAATGTCTATATATACGCTTGCGTCGCAGAAAACCGCATCTGCTTTAAACTTACTTTTCTATGTAATATAGTATATGTGGTTGTATTAAGTTACCCGCCTTGAGCCGTGGTCTGACGCAAAGCCAGGCATGAGCGCAGGCTTGGGTGTACGCCAACCGATAAGACTTGTCCAACATTAGATTAACTATGTCTTAGAAACTTTGGGAATTGTGTCAGTGGTAGTGCCAATCACGTAGGATTTAGAAAGTAGGTTGGAATAAAGTGTGATTTAAGAACTTTTTATTTTATAACCAGTTCCAGGCTTGTTGTGGGCCGCAGAGGCATGAAAGTGTTGAGTTTATTCCTAACACACTCCAAATAAACGTAGTCTGGATCAAATTCAAAGAAATTTTGTGGATACGTTCTAAAAACAACTATCCATGTCCATGGTTTTCAGATTTGTTTAAAAATGTTTAGTTTTAAAGTAACTTAGCCTCAAAGAAACAAATTTTTGAGCCTGTATAACTACTTATATATTTTTACGAAGATCTGGCAACACAGACATAGATATTTGTTTCTACAACGTAATTGAGTTTGATTGATTATTATTAATTCAAATGAGACCAAATTACATTGTATGAAAGCGCGATAGGAAAACTTCTCATAAGAATTTGTATGGCAGCAACCTCAGACCTAGAAGTCCTGACTTGAGACTAACATATATACTTGCTTGTCTGTCTGGTGCGTGGTTTAGACTGAAGTTCCTTTAAGTAGGGTGAGATAGATCAAGACCAATAAAATATAGTTCAGCAAAATCAATTTCATGGCCCGACCTGGGCGTCGTCGTAGCGTCTCAAGATACTTCTTTATTATCTTTATTTAAATATACTATTAGCTGTCGTGTCGATTATTCGATGCGCAAAAATACGCAATATCTTGTAAGTAGGAACAAGGTACAGATTTTTATTAGTTAAAAATATAGCATTGGATATTCGACATGCGTCCGAGGCTTTCAGCGACCAACTCACGGACTGTTAAATGAAATAAGAATCAGCTATGATTTTCTCAAATGAAAAATGAAGATATCAGCAAATTCGATTTACTATACGGAAAGACCTTGATTGTATTTGTATATGAAGGGTCTATGTAAAGGGGCTAATTTTCCTTAATAAATGATACCTACTTTTATACATAGATATACTGTTAATAATATATATACATAACTGAACATATTAATCTTAGGAGTGATTTATTTTATCCTTTTCTATAGTACCTAAGTTCGAATACTGACATGTCTCCTAAGGCTTTGCGGCGTTGAAATATAGGCCCTGATTTTCATTTTGTTTACACAACAAAGTATTAAAAAATAGTCTAAGCGTTTGGGATGTTTCAGTAGCTATTATACTATATATAATACTTGGCATTCATTCGTTCGGTCGCTCTTATGAAAGAGCGTCATTTTTATAACATCATAGTTTACTTTGAATAATTTCGTATTATTTAATGGAAATATTTTCGATCAGCGGATAATTGCCTGATTAATTATTAGGCAAGCGAGATGGGGTTAAAACAAGACGAGGGTCGGAGATCCACGGCGACATCAATAAGCTTTAATTGCCAACGACCATCAAGGCTATTAGCCCACCAATTAGCAGTATCAGTTCGAATCTCCGACGATAAAAACTAGTGATGGGTCGAGTCTTTCATAGTGGTAGTGAGTCAGTTCGTGGCAGTGTTTCGCAAATTAATCGATTCGAGTAATACGAAATATTAGGAAAACAATAAAATTTATCGAAATAACGTTTCAATTTAGTGGGGTAATACGGACCATTCTGTAAATTTTCAATAGCTCATTTTTTCAATTTTTCAATAGCTCAATCAAAATAAAGTTTTGTTTTTGTGATGGTTTATTTTATTGCAAACCAAATTCTGATCAACAACAAAACACTTAGTGTCAAATAAATCTTCAGTATGTTATACCATGGAGAGTCAAATAAAGACTAAAATAAATTGTATTATAAAATTATTTAAAGAAAATCACGATAATTTCCCCTTGAATCATTCCCGTGAATCGAGATAAAACCAAATAATCGAATAGGACTGTAGCGAGTATAAAATCTGAATCACATCACTAAGAAAAGCCAGTTTGGTATCTAATTTTATTATGGGCCTTTGTAAGTTTGGTTTGGCTTGGAGTTATGAAATGAAAATTGACGTTTGGGATACAAAAGGGGTATTGAATTGCTTGTTAATGATTTAAGGAGTTTGCTAATACTTTGAATTTCAACTTTTGGGTATATTTTTAACGATGCGAGCTTATAAAGTATTAGGATTGTGAACTATTGGGATTCGTACATGTATAGGATTAAAGGGGATAGTTTTTGCACTAGTTTATAATTTTTCTATTGTTTACAAGGTTTGCTTTTCACCTTAGTCTCATTTGATGATAAAATCAATTAGATGGGCGCTGCTGCATTTTTACATATTTTTTAAGGATGACTAATACGCCAGACGGATAGGAAATGTATACATATTGTAATAAAACAAAATAATACTTAATTAGATACCTACTGTGAACTCAGCACTCCGATTAAGATTAGCTTTGTTAAAATGATTGTTTTGTTTATCCGTCTCGGTTTGATTGCTTTTAACAAACAGAATTACGGACCTTGAAATGTTATCAAATTTCGTGTCCTTCCAAACAATCTCATTACTGTAAAATAAGGGGGAAATCGTAACGGGATATATTTCTGTGATTCGAAAGGGGTGACGTCACCCTTGGCATCCCCTAGCAGCCTTTTGATCGTATTCGACTGACCTATAAACACAGTTTCTCAATTCACTTCTTAGGGGCTGAACACACTTGAAAAACGCTACCGAGTTTTCAGTCAAATCATGGTAGGTTTAGTTTATGCCATGTAATCCGGTGTATAAGTTACTAGTCAATGAACATGTCATTGAAGTAGGCGTAAATCTGTCAATGAATATGAACGCCTAAATGCAGGTAGTGATTTGACAACTCATGACATGGTTACTAACTAGGCGCCTAAAGTGGCAATGACAATGAGTTGATTGATGATTTTTTAGATTTGAGGTTTATTGAGACTACTGCAAGATATATTGTGTATTTGGATATTAAATTTTGTGGCTGCAGCGCCGGGTCTGCTATTACTAAAACACATGTATGAGCTTTTATGTGTATTTAGTGTTAGCAAGTGGTTCTCCAGCCAGGAGCCTACTGTACACAGTCCTTTCTCAGTTGTCTCTTGTACATTCTCCATGGAGGTGTCATGGAACAATATTACAGTATTGTCTGCATACATCATTAAATCAGCTTTCGGTATACTACTCATATAACGTTCGTTGACGATAATAAATAACGACGGTCTATCTTGTTTTAACGCTAGATATTAGTTGCTATTGGAGACACTAGATTTTGACACTGCAAAAATCGTATATTATGTCAGCTGCCGAATGTTTGAAGTATTTCTGTTCAAATAAATTGTTATATTGTATTTATATCTACGCGTATCGCGAGTCTTGGGGTACGGGTGAGTGTGATGTTAAAAGTATGTCCCTATCCGGCAAAATCCATTTCTGTCTGAGCTCGTGTACGAAGCTGTCCTAACTTTCCGATTCCCCCCTTGCAAGTTTCCCTCTCCTAGAAATAATTTATGATAATTTTATCACATTATTCACTTTCTATTATTTTCTATTATTGCAACTTTCTATTATTTTTCTACCGAATTCGTTGTCTTCAATGATATTATATAGATATATTGCTTACTTACAAGTAAGACAGAGGATACAGAACACAAGAGAATAAAAGAGATAGCGCTCTAATAGGTAAATAGGCTTTTAGACCCAAATGTCTTCACTTTAGATAAATATTTAATATTTTTTTAATGTATGTAATATGGACCACTGCGATTGTTTGCGTGACATTTGAAGGTAACAGTATTTTTTAAAGTAAGTATAAACTCCGTATTATTATCCTGTGAAGTGTGTCGGAACCATAAAAGCGATACGCTCATTTTGCAAAATACCTATGTACGTAGTTAGTAGCTGCCAACTAATTAATTTAACCCTGATAGGGTAATATCAATAGCTATAAAAGCAAGCACTTCCAGCCGTATCTTCGCGCGTACTAACCGTTGTACCGTCAGAATTGATAATAGTTACGTCCGTTCGAACGGCTTCAACCCGAATAGCTACTCGATTTATATATTTACATACTTGTAAATTTGCTAGGGATGAGCTGTCAGTAATTCAGATTAGATTTCTGAAGTTATATGGAAGCTTAGTTTTAATGTTAGATGGAATCTCTTCCAGTAATGATTTGTCCTTTCTACGTCCTCATGAGTATTTTAGGTACATAAATGCGTCCCTACTTGTTTTGCAACAGAAAAGCTGTTAAAGTTGCTCAAATCACTTTTTTAAAGTTATTTATTTACTACAAGGAATCTCTTCAGTAGAGATTAGGTGTGTTTTTGTTGCATAAGTTTGAGATTTCAAAGAATGTTATTTTAGACTGTGTAGTGTGGGATGTGCCTTTAAAATCAAGCGCAATCGATAACTAGCAATCACTACTTATAATATTACTAATATTATAAAGAAGAGGTAAAGTTTGTTTGTAGGAAATAATAATCTCTGGAACTACTAAACCGATTTTGAAAAACTTTCACCATTAGAAAGCTACATTATTCCGAAGTGACATAGGCTATACTGTATTTTTAAATAAATAAAAAATCCTTTTTTCGAAGTCGGTTAAAAAGAAATAGAGATATGAAAATTGTAATAAGGCACCCGCGCGAAGCCGGGGCGGGTTGCTAGTAATAAATATTATAAATGCGAAAGTGTGTTTATTGGTCTGTTAGTTTGTTGTTTGTTCAGATCGATGTGATTTTTTGCACGGATAGCTAAAAATTTTGAGAGTGATATACCTAAGCTACTTTTTAACACCCAAACACACACGGACGAAGTCGCGGAGATCGTCTTGTGTAAGGTGAATTAAAATTGCTTAAGCATTGAGACGAAGCATCATTGGCCCTTTATTGATATGAGAGTCTCTAATACCACCCTTAGGTTGATCGATACTCGATACCTATACCTCGATATCGATGCTTGGGGTATTACCTATAACTAATACACATTTATGTACCTATAATATACTATTATACTATTATACTATAGTAGTAATGTGTGAGTAAGGGGTTTCACGCATGTGTGCGTATTGCTCAAAACGTCACAAGACAAATAGAAGCAATCGCCATGGTCTATCGGTCGTAACGGGACGGAAACTAACCGGAACACCTATATACAATATCTATATGACTTTCTTTCCTATAATGCTTCTTCGATACTGTTATCTAACAAATAAAGATCTTAAAGCTTCTTTAATAAGGTATAAATTATTATGCGCCCTTGCTAACCGTATGTCTTCTTATGGATATGGTGTCATTCATCAACATTATCTTTTTTGCTGGATATCATATTATTTTTGAATAGTCGGCATAAGCATAAATAGCGTTGATTAATACCTAAGTTACGACCAAATACTGTAGGTATGTAATACCCAAGGAACTCAAACAATTTTCAGTCCCAACTTCGGAAAAATTACAGACATTTCGCGAAGGACCTTACGGGTGACTTTTGAACCCGTGTAAATTTATAGCGGCATTCGATGGAGGTTTTTGACATTTTGTTTTGAATAACAATATCTAGGTTCATACCATTCATTCTGGGAGCTTTTTAACGTAGGATGCGCTATGTAAAAGTATCTCATAAAATGAGGGGTAAATAGGCGTCAAATAAACCACAAAAAGGTTTGTTTGGTGACTGTGCAGACAAACGATAATAGCTTGGTGCGAAAAATGTGAGCAATATTGAAAATGATATTTTACTACTTATCATACATTGCTAGACAGTGTACACACACCAGTTTTCCGCCTAAAATCGCCTGTTATCAGACAAAATCGTTGTGACATAAAAATGGTCGTTTGCCGTAGCTCTTATAAAAAACCTAAAGATAATTATATTCAACTGAGGGTAGGTAGCTAGACTTAAATATTAAGTTCATGGTATTCTTGTTGCAACAATGCATTGCAGCCAATGGTGAGCGAGCGTCAACCAATCAGAGGTGATTTGCCGCAGCCGCAGTATTCGGTGTATGGTCGCGTAAAAAGCATCTTACTTGACATTGCTGAGGTCCCTGTCGATTAGGCGAAGCTGGTTTAGGTCGGACCTTCTTTGCCAATGGCCGTTCTATGCCCGTTACCGCCACCGATACCCTGGTGATGCCGCTGAGGCTCGACGATGATGATGTTGTACAATCTGTGGACAAATTATTCTTTAATATATTTTATAGGAGCAACCTATCCTGGCTTCGCTCATTAAAATTTTCGCAGGGATCTCTAATTTTTTTGTAATTAAAATATAGTCCATGCCACTCAGGAATAATGTGGCTTTCTACTGTTGAAAGAATTTTCAAAATTGGTTGAGTAATTCCAGATATTACTTTCTACAAACAATCTAACAAACTTGAATTCTTTATTATGTATTAGCATAGAAGTAAGGATAGTATAGAAAACAATCCAGCAGGAAGTTTTCTTTGAGTGGATGTTTTTTAATAACGTGAAACAAAATTCGTAAATAAAAATTCGAGTAAATATTTTGCAAAAAAAAAAATAGATCTCTAAACTTTTGATTATTGAATATTAAGGCATCGATTTCACAGCCTCTCTCAGTCTTCTGAGGAATTCTGAGTTCAAAAATTTGCAGTCGTTCCGCGTTCATCTATGTGAAAACTTGGATCTGTACACAAATAACAACTTAGTTAAAAAAGATATTTGCCGATTTTTATCTTTTATTGGTCAGTTTTGACAGGTTCGATGTGTACCAACTGTGTCGTTCATGCTAAACAATCACCAAAAACAGACAAAAAAGAAGTAAATCAAAAGAATTATGGGTGTTTGTTAGTAAGAGTAAGTAGGTAATGTTTAAATTCCGTAAGTAGAAAATTTCCTTTCGCAAGCAAAAGCGACCTCGATATTAAGCGTCCTTTGCCCTCCCCGCCCACGTAGGGAACTCTAAACTGGCAGATTAAACAAATCATCAACATTTTTCAACGCGAAATATTTCGCACTGGCAAACAGGTAACACGTAGGTTATTTGTCAAACACAAAATATGGTAAGCCTTGAACCTTTAACGATGAAAATATTATTTTATATTTACATTATTTATTTTCTTTAATTTCGTTTGGAAAAGCATACCTTTTGATTTATATTCAAAAACTACAAGGTGTAAATTAAAAATTTATTACAACCCCGGACAAGTGAAGGTTACAGTAACTAGAAAAGAGCTGATAACTTTCAAACGGCTGAACCGATTTTCTTGAATTAAGTATAGCTAAGAACTCTCTCGATCAAGCCACCTTTCAAACAAAAAAAAACTAAATTAAAATCGGTTCATTAGTTTAGGAGCTACGATGCCACAGACAGATACACAGATACACACGTCAAACTTATAACACCCCTCTTTTTGGGTCGGGGGTTAAAAATGTATTGTAGTATCTTAGGCCGTAATCAGTTTATGGCTCTAGCTTGTCTCTTCTGATACATCAAGACTCTATCCCCGCGCCCCGCGCCGGTTCGGAAAGATGGCAATAAACCTTTTATTTCATTTTATTGCACCACCAATCACACTTCACACTAATATTATAAAGGCGAAAGTTTGTGTGTAAGTAGGTAGGTATGTGTGTATGTGTGTGTGTATGTTTTTTACTCCTTCACGCAAAAACTACCGGATGGATTTGCCTGAAATTTAGAATGGAGTTAGATTATACCCTGGATTAGCACATAGGCTACTTTATCTCGGTAAATCATAGAGTACCAAGAAAACCAATCTAAGAATTCCTTCAGGATCATTAGATACATGTATGTGAAGGACGTCTTATCTAATAGATTTAATATTTCTTAACGGCCTTTTGCAAATTATTGATGTTTATAGCTTTCTGTATAAAAACAACTTATTGGAAATGATTTATGAAAAGACCGCTCCCAAAATATTTTAAATACAAAAACAATTTGACACGATTCACTGTCCAAACAAACAAATCGGACCACTGCGACTTAATTAGTATTTTAAATTAAATTGCAAGTAATTAATGCATTATTTACCTATGCCGTTCATTATTTGTTTGGTAAATATGCAGTTCGGCAAATGGAATGTTCCTCATAAATTTCATCATAATAAAACGGAATATTTAAGCAAAACTCCGGAAAATTCGTTATTAACTTCATTTCGGAATTCCGCGTCCCGGTTTAAAAAGTATCTACTGCAGTTGTGAATAATATATGAACATTTTATGGCGGTTTTTTTTTTCAGTTTTGATAATTATTATACATACCTGTTACCTACCTAGTGTACTCATTGCGTAAAATATAACTCTATAATAAACCACTTACTTATTTTATAACATAAAAAATTACTCTCTATTTGGATTCTGCTTTGTACAATAATAATTAATTAATTAATCTATCTATTATAATAATAAGTAATCTGAGCGTAGGTATATAACTAGAGACGATGCTTGCGACATCGTCCACGTTGATAGTTTTTTTTAATTGCATACTTTCTGATTTTCTACTGAACTATTCTAACTTTTCTAACTTCTTTTCTATTGTAACTTTTTGATTTTCGGGAAAAAAAGCAGCCTTATGCATACTAAGCTAATATAAATCTATATGTATCAAGTAAAATATGTCCGCTAATTTATCCACGTGAATTTAGGTTTTTAAAATCCAGTGGGAACTTTTTGATATTCGTAAGTTTTCGACTAAGTTTCGTTATCACAAGTGTAAATTAAAAATTTATAACACCCCCGACAAGTGAAAGTTACAGTAACTAGAAAAGAGCTGATAACTTTCAAACGGCTAAACCGATTTTCTTGGATTATAGCTAAGATCACTCTCGATCAAGCCACCTTTCAAACAAAAAAAAAACTAAATTAAAATCGGTTCATTAGTTTAGGAGCTACGATGCCACAGACAGATACACAGATACACACGTCAAACTTATAACACCCCTCTTTTTGGGTCGGGGGTTAAAAACGGACCATTTCAAGACAAATACGTTAAGGAAATAGTTGACGATCCAAAAGCAATCACTGAAATGGACTTATAATAATAGAGGTCAGTGAAAAGCAGTAGAAATTATTATTGTATTTGTTTGCTTACTGATTTGACAGTTTATCAGCCTGTTAGTGGTTTGAAAATGAATTCTGAATCTTAGAACTGTGAGATCAAAGCTTAGTTTTTCTTTTTTTTATCAAAGAAGCTTTTTACAATTATTACTAAATAAATTACCCCCGAAATTCATTCCCCAATTTCCTTAAAAGTTTCGTCGTAATATCAAAAGCCATTGCCTTTCTTTGTGGCTCCAAGGATCCAACGCGGCCACATCTATCACGGTGCCAGTGAAAGGCACTCAGTAACGCTTGCCTGGCTCCTACCAATGTGATAGTATGTCATTTTTCGTCCATTCCATTAGTGGTCATTGGACTCGGACGGACGGGAATGATGTGCGGAACGTAAATATATACTACAGTTAATGGCTTTTGTAAATACACGTATGGAATTGGTAATAGGGAACTGTAGATTTCAATTTGTCTTTTCTATCATTTTTTAAAAGCTACGTACTTGCGAACTGAGAAGGTTTCGCGTTGGTTTCTGGTGAAGTGAAGTAAGGAATAAATTATCGCAATTTTATAAGACGTATAAGAGAAACTACTATGCTAACAGATTTTCTTATGCTTCAGATGCTTAAATAATATTTTGACGTCAATCAAAATATATTAATGAAAAAAATAAACTGACTGACATATCAACATATTTAGTTTGAACCGCTGGGTTTAGATTAGAAACTTGATATTATTTTGTAAGTAGGTTTTCTTTATGAGGTAGGCATAGACTGCCACTCTAAGTGTATTTTCAGATATTTCATCCAAGCGAAGGCAAGCTATCTTTGTACCAGTAGTCTAAATCAATTAAACAGATGGGTCATGAAAAGCTAGCAGACAGATAGACATACCTTTAAAAAAAATAAGTTTTATAAAATTAAGTATATGGAGTCAGTTTTTTAAAAGTTTAGGTACCTATACTGCGTTAACTTTATAAAAATAGGCCAAAGGCGATGCCTCGTCTCATATTATACCATAGCCTATGTATGGGTTTCTAAGCCATCTAATATCTTTGAGGCTCAGAGCCAGTCTCTGTGCGTTCAGGCATATCGCTTTCAGAGCCGCTTGAACGCTATCTATCAGATTTGCATGTATATTCGCCCGCCATAATTATTTCTGATTAATCGCACACAAACGCATGAGATATGAGTTTGTATACGTCGATGGTGTATGTTTGGCAAAGGTATGTACCTACCTATAAATTACTGAGTTCCTGGTAAACATTTTTTGGTAACAAGCCTTTTTGTTAACAATTTTTTAATTTTGCCTCCTTAAATTGAAGTTCATATACCACTAAGGGACTACCAACTTTGGTCAACGTTGGTAATCAAATAATATACCTACGCTGTCCTGTTATATAAATATCACGCTGATATAAGTAGATACTTATCTCAAGCGCTGATAGCCTAGTAGTTAACAATTTAGGGGGTCCGAGGTTGAGGAGACCCCAGGCATGCAATTCAACTTTTCGGAGTTAGGCCTCATTGGCACGAGAGCTTTTTTAACGTCCGTTAAATAAGCTTTCAAATCATCGATGTATATGGATTAGCCTTTCCCATACAATCCCGTCCGCAAAAATACGCTTGAATCTTACGTCATCGTCATTGACAAAGTCAATAGACTTTTGCAAAGTCATTGACAAAGTAAGTAAGACTTTTGCAAATTCTATTGACTTTTTGAGCGCGTTTTTTATCTTCGAAGGGCCTATCCATATACATCGATGGTTCAAATAGAACAAATGCATTCCCAAGTATCTGTTCACAGGCTTATGTGCATTTTGAACAATTGACTGTCACGCGCTTTGACGGTGAAGGAAATTATTGTAAGGGAACCTGCATGCCTGAAAGTTCTCCATAAGTTATTTAAAGATGTATGAAGACTAAATATACCAATCCGTACGTGGCCAGCGTGGTAACTATGGCTTAAACCTTCTCATACACATTTTGAAAGGAGACTGGTGATTATTTGTGAGCCGGCGATGGGTTAAGATAATGCTACTAAAAATGTAAATCTAAAGTACTTATAGCTATTACATTCCACTCACCTTTATCTTTTCTTTGGTTTAAGAGTAAAACACATCTAAACAAGTGTAAATTAAAAATTTATAACACCCGACAAGTGAAGGTTACAGTAACTAGAAAAGAGCTGATAACTTTCAAACGGCTGAACCGATTTTCTTGGATTATAGCTAAGAACACTCTCGATCAAGCCACCTTTCAAACAAAAAAAAAACTAAATTAAAATTGGTTCATTAGTTAAGGAGCTACGATGCCACAGACACAGATGCACAGATACACACGTCAAACTTATAACACCCCTCTTTTTGGGTCGGGGGTTAAAAAAGGAAAAGCTAACTGACTGATCTTTCAACGCACAGCTCAAACTACTGGACAGATCGGGCTTAAATTTGGCATGCCGATAGCTATTATGACGTAGACATCCGCCAAGAAAAGATTTTAGAAAATTCAACCCCTAAGGGGGATAAAATAGGGGTTCGAAATTTGTGTTGTCCACGCGTACGAGGTCGCGGGCATAAACTAAGTAGTTAGTAAATAAATAAAGAAATTGATGCCGGTTTTCTTGAAAGTTGGGAGCAGCCACAGGTCAAACTTATACTTGTAATACATAGTTTAGATTACATTTAAGTAGGTATCTAAGCTATAAGTATTATTACAAAGTACATTCATTAATATAATTTAAAAACGTATATTTTCATGTGACAAAATGTGCTGCTAGAAAGTATTCGTATATTTATCATTTATCACGTGTTAAAGTGGAAAGTGTTCCAATTATTATTATAGATTTGAATAATTCATAGTTAATACCAAATTGGATAATGGGAACACGGGCAATAACAGTTAATTCGCTAACAAATCGAAAATCCGTAAATAGAGAGATTACCACTATGACTTCAATGGAAACAATGGAACATTACATAACGATGTACAGGCAGCACCAAATATTTCGTCAACAGTAACAACCAAAATGTATTATCAAAACATTTTTATACTATACGTGTAAAGTAAAGTGGGACTTACATTACAGGCGAATAATAGTTAGTACTTAACCACTGGTAAAGAAAGTATATAGTACCGAGAAGAATCGGAATTTGATGACTGATTACGCTGTACTAACTATGGAAAATGATGAAAATTTATTCTATTAAATTTTGTGTTATGAAGATAGTTTGAGCGCCTCGCCTCTTCTTCTCATTACAACTTTTACACAGTTTTATTGCCATAAGCTGTTATTGCAATTTTTACTGTGTTGATGGTTGAAATCATTTATCTGTATTTAAAATATCACACCAAAATGACAGTAAATTTAGGTAAATAATTGAAAATAAATTAGTTTCTTTTAACTCACTCTTTTCTGTAGCTGACTGTACCAAACTTTACCTAGATTTAAATAAAGCGATTCGATTACTATATTTTCGATACTGAGGGCAAATTTGATAACTACCCGTGAATGTAATTACGCTGCTATTAATTTTCAACGTTGGATATTAATTTAAACCTGGTAGAATTCACACAAAAGAGGTTAAACATATTCATAAATATATTCCCAGAAAATTCCATTTAATTTGGAGTTTTAATTTGTTTTAATTATAGAAGTTCTTACCTAAGATCGAAACCTGTTTAAACTCAAGTTATATTATACGTGAAACCACATATTTTTCGATCATAATAAGCCAATGAAAGCCTCGATACCGACCGTTCTGTAAAAGGACGGACTAAAATATTGTTGAACTTTTACTTAGTGAAGTGAAGCTTTGCGCTTAGGATAGAAAAGGGACTGGGGGGAATACTAAATAAGGGAATAAGTAGGTACCGAAATCTTTTTATGTGACTTGCCGCTACGGTTTCGACAGTAAGCTATAGTAACATATAATATATATTATATAATATATTTAGTATAGTAACATATAATATATATATATATACATAGTAACATATAATAAATATATTATACTAACATAGAGTAACATAATGCGGGTAAATCAATTCACCGGAATGATCAAATCTGAGCGAATAGAGCAATATATTTTACTAAAGTTTATGGATCCAACCGAATCCTATCTATACTAATAAATAAAATTGGAGTGTCTGTCTGTAATTTCGAAATAACTACCTCATATTAAGCTCATATGGTTATTTGAACGATACCATAACTGAATCACACGTTTTTAAAATTTTTGTCTGTCTGTCTGTCTGTCTGTCTGTCTGTCTGTCTGTCTGTCTGTCTGTCTGTTTGAAAAGGCTAATCTTTGGAACGGCTGAACCGATTTTGACGGGACTTTCACAGGCAAGTAGAGGATTGACCAGGGCGTAAAATAGGCTACTTTTTTAACCGACTTTCAAAAAGGGAGTTGTGTTTTTCTACCTATGTACACCGAAATCTCCGAGATTTCTGAACCGATTTGCGTCATTTCTTTTTTAATCGATAGAGGAACTTTGCGACATTGTTTCATAAAAAATTTGGAGTCCAACTCCTCAATCCTGATGCTGCAGGGGATCTGACCAATCCACGCGGGCGAAGCTGCGGGCATCAGCTAGTTGAAAATAAAATTAATGACGCTCTATCGGATGGAAATAGAAAATATTAGAACTTTTATGCTATAATATTTCTTTTAAATTAAGAATATAGAGTAAAACGACGCTCGTCTTTAAAATTATTTGCACACTAGCATTACAAAAAGAGTAGGTATATTTTGAATGAACTTTAGATATCAGATGCTAAGAGATTAAAATCAGGGTTCAAAATCAAAACCTTACTTTCAAAATCAAACAATTCCTTCGAATAAGAAACTGAAACTATTTATGGTGAGTTTTGGTAAAATTTTAAGGTATAGCGAGAGATATCTGAAGCTTTTACCAGTTAATGAGAACGCTCCTCAGGGACTTCAGGAAGCCCGGATTAGCGAGTGACGAGGATTGAGACGACTGTTGCTACAGCTATTTATTTACAAGTACTTAGGTACATTTAAAATAGCAAATGTTTTCATTTGTTTCGTTGAATACATTTCATGAAGTTAGGACCAAATTATTTAGGTCAATTCTATAGCTACTTATGGTAGGGAATTGCATGGAACAGAGGAGATAGAACAAGCAAAATTATCACTGTTTACTTTAACTGCGTTGAAATGTTTTTAATTGAGATGCTTGATGAAAACAATAGGTATCAATATTTTTTTTAAAGAATATTAGCCATGCTAATCATGACCAATACTCCCCTTTCCCCTCCAATTAAGCGTTAAGCTTGTGCCAGCAGTGAGTACGACAATAGTGCAACGGGTGGGATTTGAACCGCCGACCTATCAGAATTCAGTCCGCTCTTCAACCGTTGAGCTATCGAGGCTCATTCTTGTTTAACTAAATCCACGTGGATATAGTCCCATGCAAAAGATGGTTTATAATGTTGATTGTAGAGCAATGCTCGTCGTAGCGAAAACACATTCGATTTTGCTTGAATGAACTTGAATGTACATCAAGCAGGCATAGGTACACGTGGAGACCGAGTAATGGACTTATTTTAACTTTACAAAATAATTTAATTAAAAGAATTGTTTCAGTAAAAACGCTTTGTCATGGACTGTTAAGTTCACTCGAACGTGAATTTTACTACCAACGAGGGAGCTATGTGAGAGCTTGTATCAGTTAATGAAAACTCTCTGTGAGGACTAAAAGACATTATTACCGTATTAGTCACTAATTTTGAGATGGTAGCTGGTTGTTTTTAACCCCCGACCCAAAAAGAGGGGTGTTATAAGTTTGACGTGTGTATCTGTGTATCTGTCTGTGGCAACGTAGCTCCTAAACTAATGAACCGATTTTAATTTAGTTTTTTTTGTTTGAAAGGTTGCTTGATCGAAAGTGTTCTTAGCTATAATCCAAGAAAATCGGTTCAGCCGTTTGAAAGTTATCAGCTCTTTTCTAGTTACTGTAACCTTCTCTTGTCGGGGGTGTTATAAATTTTTAATTTACACTTGTTATTGACAAGAGGATCACAACAATATTTTCTGAGAAGGTTGAGATAAACCAGTAGTGCGCTTCTATAAGGCTGCCATCACTTACCATCAGGTGTGATCGTAGATAAGCACTTAATAAAGTTGTCGTCGAAACAAAGGTTGACGCAGTAAACTGGGACAAAATCGATCAAGTACGAGTCGGACTCGCACAAGAGGGTTCCGTACCACCCGTAGAAGATAATAATATAAACCTATGTATCTTGATTAATTCAGATTTCTTTTAATTTGCATTGCAGCCATTTTGGTTTTTTATAACTTGTTGTTATAGCGGCAACAGACATACACACTTTGTGAACATTTTACTCTCTATCTATTATGGTTCATGAGATACAGGCCGCTGACAGATGGACGGGCTTAGTAATAACATCGCGTTCGCATCCTTCGGGTACGGAACCTTAACAAGCGATCAAATGTAAAAGCTTCCATGACAAGTGTAAATTAAAAATTTATAACACCCCCGACAAGTGAAGGTGACAATAACTAGAAAAGAGCTGATAACTTTCAAACGGCTGAACCGATTTTCTTGGATTATAGCTAAGAACACGCTCGATCAAGCCACCTTTCAAACAAAAAAAACTAAATTAAAATACACACGTCAAACTTATAATACCCCTCTTTTTGGGTCGGGTGTTAAAAAAGGGATATTTCACAAACTTTGATCTATATAGAACTAAAAAGGGTTGGGAATATTGTCTGTCAATTACTAACCATTGTTAGAGACCAAGGGTCAACGTTAGTAATTGTGACGTAGATTAAGGTCTAACACCAAAGTTCGCCTTCCATTTATATAACGAGGGAGCTGCGAAACTTGTATGACTTAATGAAAACGCTCCTCGGGGACTTCCGAAGGCCTTGATTAACATGTACCTAAGAGGAATTATGTCGGTGTATCGTTCTTTTCTTTTGCTAAAATAGTTTAGATTTGACCTCAATATCATCTGAGCGGCCAAGCTTTGAAGAGTGAAACTTTTTTTCTATCGATCTAGTAAGCGGCAAATGTCAAAATTAGTCTGCTAAGAAATATTTCAAATCCATTGGTATTTATATTTAACAAGAGGATACCCGTGACTTCGTCTGCGTGGATTTAGGTTTTGAAGATCCTGTGGGAACTGTTTCATTTTCCGAGATAAAAAGTTGCCTATGTCCGTCCCCGGGATATAAGCTAACCGTGTACCAAATTTCGTCAGAATCGGTTAAACTTTTGGGCCGTGAAAAGGTAGCAGACAGACAGACACACTTTCACATTTATAATATTAGTATGGATTTGTATCCTTAGAATCTGATTTTATAACTGTTGTTAATAAAATCACTCAAGCTAGTGGTAAGATTTTTAAAGTAAAATATTAAAAGTTAAATCAAAGAGCCCACAAACAATCACAATATCCATCATTACCACCATATTATTTTAAATATGGAAATGTTTTTTATTGGTTTGTCGTTCAATCACATCGCACCCAACAAGGTGTCGACTTGATTTTTGCCATGAATATAGTCAAAGACATGGAGAGTGACATAGGCTACTTTTTATCCCAGTAAATTAAAAAGTACTCATTAGATTTTATCCAAGCGGACAAATTCCCGAACAGCATCTAATACTATACTCTAGTTTTCCTTACTTTAATGATAAACAAGTAGTTTCTCGCTGAAATGCGTAAGAGGCGCTCTAGACGCAGCCTATACGATCTTCTTACTGCGAACTTACAATGAAAATCATTATACTGGTAAGTACGAGTGAGAACCCTGAGGCCTGAACCCAGAAGGTTTCGGGAAAATAGCGTCGCTTACGCATTTCTCCGAGAAGATTTCTGTGATTTGTTTATCTTTTTAGTAAACTAAAGAAAAACGATCTTACATTGATTGTATTGAAGGCGAAATAAAATTGGTTCGATGGTTTTTTCAAACGACAACCTCTATAAAATAATACAAATAAATAAGGATATCTATCGTTGGAAATCCGTAAACACAACGCGAATAAATCTCCACTATCTAGTGGGAAATTACCATATAAACTCAATTTCACACGTCACAAGTTCAAATCCAAAATCGGCTATTGGTTGAGGGCCAAAACGCTGCATAAAAATAGGCTTTTATTGTGCCCATAAAATTGTCTCTGAACAAAGAGCAGACGAAACAATTGTAGCTTAGAGAGCTAATACACACTTGCTTTATTTTTTTTATCAAACAATTTCACTTAGATCGTTCGTAATTATTGTATCAGTAGATAGCGTCAAAAAAAAAATTGTGGTGCCAATTGTATACAAGAGATGATAGTAATAAATATTTTCGTTAACTTCAAACTCTGGTCTGAAAAGCCAGCAACAAACTATCTTATCAAAAATTATTGTTATTTTTAGGGTTCCGTACCTCAAAAGGAAAAAACAAATCCATAAAGGGTCACTTCGTAGTCTGTCTGTTTGTTTTTCAGGGAAAACAAAACGAATAGGGTGCTTCGGGCTTCCCGTTGACCTAGGAATGGCGCAGTCCGTTATTAACTGGCAAGTTTTTATCATACTCGCACTTAACCGGTTCTATTTGATTGATTTTAATTTATAATTTTAAGTAAAAAATATCAAAAATTACAGATAGGATTTATTTATTAAATTAGTCCTATCTGAAAACTATCGACAAGTTATCATTGCGATTTGTCAAAAATTGTATGGTCTTTTTTGACAAATTACAAAGTTTCCAGTTACAATTCCAATGTACAAACAGTTCCAATTACAAAGTACAAAGCGACAGTTAGATTAGGTACAAGATTGATTAATTAAATTATTATTATTAATTTCGGCCGTAAAAGTAGAAACGTACGTGTTGATCGTTGGTAGAAACTTACATACTAAGAAACCCACGAAACTATTACAAATATTCAAGAATATTACAGAGTTGCCGATGTGTAAGAAACCTAAAACTTGGGTCGCGAATTATTCATATTCGGGTCCCGTCATAGGGGTCGCCTCCCGCCCTGAGGCACTTGGAAACTTATATCTATTTCGTAACCAATGGATATTCCTGCAAGTGTTTAGAATTACAATACTATACTGTCACATTACATTATACTGGGTGAGTTTGGGCTGTTCATTTGCATTTGGACCCCGTAATTGATATGCGGAGTACCTATCACGTTTTACTTTTGGTTCGAAGTTTCAATGACTGTTTTGTGCATTGTAATGAAAATATGACTTTGTTTTGAATTGAATTTGTCTGTTCTAGTATTCTAAATACTAGAATTAGATAAAAATAGAATTTTGTTCACCACGTTTTTTTTTTCACTTCTTCATTTCTGTATTAACTGCACCTTAAACGCAAGGCTTAGGGTAGAGAAAGAACCAGGAGATAAAGAACGGGTAGAGTTGTAATATTATGAGAAAGACTAAATAAATAGGCGTGATAGTGACTCTAGTGGCTTGAACTCTAAATGGGATAGGAGAGGATCGCGTTTTGAGAAAGAACCTATACGTTGTTGGGAGTTGAAATGCCCCAGATTTCGCTGGATAGTCGAAGTTTATGTAAAGACCTGCAAACCTTCAGATAATGATGAACCCGTTTTAGGGTTCCGTAATAAAACAAAGAATCCTTATGCGATTAGTTACGTCCAGTCCATGTCTTGTGTCATAGCCATTTTAAAATTAAGGGCTGTAAAGCTGATTTGGCACAGTTATAAAAACCAGTTACACAGAGGCATAACGAAATAAAAAAAGTTTTTTTAGGGTAAGTATCCCCTGAACACATCTGAACCTAAAAAGTTAAAAACGAAAAAAAAGGTGATTCCAGTAGTCCATGGCAAAATCATGAGTTTTAGATAAACAAACTACCATTTATGAAATAACGACCGGCAAAGTTTTGGCACCTAGCATAGCTACAGAATCCTCCTTTACGCGTATTTCGTCAGGCACTTGATTATTTTTTGGATTACTGAGCCGGCGAAATAAGTAATATCTTTGATGTTACATAATTTATGTTATTAAAATGTTTCTTATCACCTTTGAATCAAGTTATAGTTAATCTAGGTAATGTCTTACATAACGCTTAAATTAATGTCCTAATTAGTTGTGCTAAGTGACCTATATTATAATCAACAACAGTAATTACAAGAACTATTCTCGGATTGGTCTCAGATGTTCGAATATTTTAGTTAAACAACTATTTAATGGTTAGATGAATTTTGAAATTAAGTTTTCGAGTATTTCAACTTAAGACTACTCCTCCTTAATCTATAATCTATTCCACCTACTTAGTTCCTAATTAGTTCTACTAAGTGACCTATTAAATTATACCTACATTTGTATTTGTATACTATAGGCATAGGTAGGACAAAATTTAAATTTGGAACATGTCTCCAGGGTGCCAGCAATCTCCGTTCTAAATTTTGACAAGATCAGTAAAATGACACGGACTTAAGTAACCTGAGGTTGGGTCCTCTATCTATATTCCGGACACAAAAGATAAAACCAATGTTCACTTTATAAAAAAGTGATGTTTCACATCCATCCTACTCCTACAAACAAAAAAATTACATGTAACCGTATCATAACAAGATTGAATACGTGTTGAATACAAAATGATAAAAATGTAAATATTAGCGTCCAACATACGAGTAGGACGAAACAAACAATCATCGATCATAACACGGGCTCCGAAATTTTCATGAACGATTTAGAAATACGACCTATTATATATACATTCCATATTATTTACATACATTTACAAGTGTAAATCAAAAATTTATAACACCCCCGACAAGTGAAGGTTACAGTAACTAGAAAAGAGCTGATAACTTTTAAACGTCTGAACCAATTTTCATGGATTTTCGTATAAAAGAATAGCCTATGTCACCCGGACCTTTACAACGAATCAATTGACACCTCATTCATCAAAATCGGCCCAGTAGTTTAGGCGCTACGGTGGAACACACAGAATCTGGATACAAACATACATACATACACTGCTAAAATCATAACCCTTCCTTTTGGCCTTGCCGCAATCGGGTAAAAATATGTTTGGCTTCGAATTAAACCGAGAGTTGATACCTGACAAAGTATTATACAAAATGTCACCCATTTAATCTAGCGGGCTTTCTGGGTACTTTATAATGTACATTTCACGTCGTGTAACAGTCAAGCCCGACGCGGGCGAAATTCTACTAAAACGCGATAAATTTAGCAGCACACGTGACGTGACTGATAAATAACCCCCAAGCCAGCTATTCCGTACAAGTGACACGAGCAATGCAGATAGTTCTGATTTCGTTTATTAAATGCAACATGCTTTGACAAGAACTTACTAACATCTTGAAATAGACGCAGCGACTAGCGAGGGAATGAAAACATTTCAAGTAAAATTTCTTTAGCCGCGACTTTAGAGTAACTCAGATCTTTTTCAGACGGAAGTAACGTTCAAACATCACTCCCGCCAAACAGGGCATTTGTTCTGTGGCCGCCATCTTTTATCGAGGTGGTTTAAAGTACCGAGTAGTTAATCCCATAACACTATTATATATTTATTGCATGATAATTAAAACCTTTTGCCGACCCAATTTCGAATATGGAACATTGCTCTCGTTTATTGTTGCTTACTTTAATCGTCCGTAAAAGTGTATTAAGCACTAGTGTATTATCTATGGTACTAAGGAAGTATCTTTTTTTTATTCAAATAAGCGGAATAATAATTTTGCTTTTTACCTGCATAATAAAGCGACCTATCGTTACATTAACAAGTGTAAATTAAAAATTTGTAACACCCCCGACAAGTGAAGGTTACAGTAACTAGAAAACACCTGATAACTATCAAACGGCTGAACCGATTTTCTTGGATTATAGCTAAGAACACTCTTGATCAAGCCACCTTTCAAACAAAAAAAACTAAATTAAAATCGGTTCATTCGTTTAGAAGCTACGATGCCACAGACAGAATATACACAGATACACACGTCAAACTTATTACACCCCTCTTTTTGGGTCGGGAGTTAAAAATAACGCTTTTAACACTTGAGGCGAAAACTTTTTGTCAGAATTGATGTCAAATGTTCAAAGCCGTTTTTGTATTTGTGTGTTAGTTTAAGGCATTATGTTACATTGTTTACTCTTGCCCCGTGTCGTCCTACAAATGCGGACGAGGTTAATAGATCACAGCATCCTTTGTTAGCTGCCTTTGACCGCAGACCGCAGGAAGGGCAAGAACTTTACAACTCGCTTCATTATTCATTCCAACGATGCCATGTTCTGGTTGAAAGAACATTTTTCAACTTACGTCCGCTGGTTTACACCTTATAACAAAAATGACAGGTACCTTTTTACACGATGGACTACCCTAAACAAGTGTAAATTAAAAATTTTCAACACCCCCGACAAATCATTTTCAAATAAATAATTATGTATATCTAGGCAACGTCCATCTTGACAGCTTGACATTTGTCAATTGACACGAATATTATGAACCTAAGGGTTATCTAACCTTCTTTTCTACAAGAAAACTAGAAAATAGCTGATAACTTTTGAACGGCTGAACCAATTTTTTTGGGTTATAGCTAAGAACACTCTCGATCAAGCCACCTTTCAAACAAAAAAAAGTAAATTAAAATCGGTTCATTCGTTTAGGCGCTACGATGCCACAGACAGATACACAGATACACAGATACACCGATACACAGATACACAGACACACAGATACACAGACACACAGATACACAGATACACACGTCAAACTCATAACACCCCTCTTTTTGGGTCGGGGGTTAAAAAGGGTTGTAATGTTTTCAGGTTTCATGTATGTATTGTATGTATGTGATTTTCTTTATTCCATCATAACTTCTAAACGCCTGAACAGATTTGGATGTGTGGTGTATCATTAGAATCCTTACATATCACGTGACGCCATTCTGCTTGGAAATTAGTTCAGATTTGTATACAGTGGGCCAAAACGTGGTAATTAAAGAATTTTTTTTGATCACATGTGTAATTACACCATTTTGCTAGCTCCTTGTTATTGATAATAATTTAATGAATAGTAGGACGTTTAGCGAATACCGGCTAGATTCACGTGGTTAGTAGAAGTAAGTCTAATTCGTGCCATGTCGTGAGCAGGTGTCCTTTGAAAAAGGACCCCAGATGGGTTCGAAACCAGTCGGGCTTCGACTAACCACTAACCACGAAGTGGGAATGAGTATTAGTAATGGATATCACTCACGATAATTTAAACGCTAAAGTAGGACATTTTATTAAGTTGTTAAAGAAGAGAAATAATTTTTACTCGTAGATTGAACTCGCCATAAATTATGAACCAAGTTGGAACACTAAAGGCTTGCGGCTCCGTGGTTCGCAAACAAAGGGCGCTGCGATCTATCAGAGCTGCCAACGTGAGACGGTATCCGCGTCATTATCATTAATGGGTAAATAATGATCACTATTTCGTGTAGGTACTTAACTACAATCATTGTGACTCCTTGAATCTTACTCTGTTTCACAACCACCAGATCAATTTTATCTAACTGATAACGAAACTCATACAAACATACATACATGAACACTGAAAACATTACACTCCTCTTTCTGGACAGTCGTGTAAAACATCCTTATTTTCATAGAGAATTTTCACATCATGGTAAAATGTTTTCCCGATTAAAGTAGCTGGAGCAAACGTTTACTAAACTTAATTTAAACTCTTTTGCTAGAATTCCCTTGGTATATTAATATCTAAGTAAGACAAACTGAAATGCATACATAATATTATGCAAACGTACGCTCTATGCTGACTTTGTGTTATTGGTCCTTTGAAAGTGTATGTACGTTCTTTCAGCTTACTTAATAATATTTTAGAGCACATCTCAAGGGTCTTTGACGTAATTAGTATTTACTGATGTGTACTGGATACATAGGTATACAGTAATATCATAACGAAGTTGTATGATGTTTATTGCGCTTTTGAAATAGGTAGAAATTTCTGTTTAAATGTTCCAAATTATGTTACGGATTTTTTTTTAAAGTCTGAATAGCCGAGTGCGCAATAAGGTTATATCTTTTAAAGCTCTATTTTCTAAACCATGACAAAGTATTGTACCAAGTACCTATTACAATGAAACAAGTTAATATTACGTCGCCTTCAGCTTGGCTTGGCATCTTAAATCTCTTAATTTCCTATCCCGTGGAAATTTCGAATTTTTTTTCCTTGTCTACATTATGTACCTACTTCCGCTTTTTAGGTCCAAGGGAATGGGTTGGCGTGGATCAGTCCATCAGTAAGTCAGGGCTTTTTTTTAACTGACGTAATACCTAGATTAAACAAAAATAGCCGAAACTAGATGTAAAGACACTGGGTATTAGGTATCTACTCTAGTAATGACTGAAATCTGAAGGGGTTGAAGAAATCAATGTTTGTGTGGTCAAATTAGATGTAATATCCTCAGGCATAATATCCTCCTATAGTAAAAGTTAAATATTCTTTATTGTACGCCAAGACATGAAAGACAAGAATGTATAAATAACAAAATAGATTTTTGTACAATAGGCGACCTTGTCCTTGTGTACCTAAGGGAGTATAAGAAAAAGTTGGTCTGACTCACCGCATAGTACCAAATGTGCGAAATCTTCACACACCTTTATCCTCGCTTGAAGGAACATTTTGAATGACGATACTGCCTTTGAAGAGATAAAACACTGAATATTTGTTTAAATTGCCTTTTTATTTTGTTTTGACTACATAATAAATACGGCAAGTTAAAAAAAAGCTTGTTAAAAAAATTATTACTACATAAACATACATTCTAAGCAGGGGCTTGCCTACCCTAGTTGTAATAAATCAATACTTATTTTCCATTATGACCTGCCAGAAAATAAGTTCATCTACCCTGGCTTTAAATCCTGTGCACGCCACTGATTCTAAGTGGTAGTACCATATTATAAAATAGAGTAGGCGTAAAACAGTCTTTAAAGTAAATCCAACGCTGTAAAATGTTCTCTTAACAAGTCCACACATAAAATTAATATAGAAATGAAATATGGATGTAGTATTCCACGCCGTGAGATTTATAACAACTTTTGGAACGCTTACAAATTGTTGTTACTTGTTAAGTACAAATCTCGAATAATTGAATCTAAATCGTTTGTACATTTAATTTAATTGAGTTTCGTTTAAACCAAATTTCATTATCTGCTTTATATTGGAAGAGAAATCTGATGACATTGTTTCGTGAGTATTATTTTATGTCACTATCCTAAGGTACTCAATACACATGGGCCCATTGAGCATAGAAGTTACAAATCTCGAATAATTGAATCTAAATCGTTTGTGCATTTAATTTAATTGAGTTTCGTGTTAAACCAAATTTCATTATCTGCTTTATATTGGAAGAGAAATGATGATGAGAAATAATGCCACTTGATGTACAAAACAATTTATCACGTTTGAACAGCGTTGGCCGGCTTACCGATTTTTGTGGATTTTGAAATAAATATCAAAGGATCTTGGCGCAATTCGGAAACATCACTTATACACCAGTTGACACTTGCTGAGCGAATTGGACCGTGGAACTAGGAATTAGTTTAGTTTAGAGTTGGACCATGGTATACTGGAGCATTTAAAATGACTTCAATCATATTATACAAGCCCATACAAGTATGAAAGAAATAAATTGTATCTATTTGGTGAATCATGAAGATCAGTGAGATTATTTGACAAATATAATATCTAAACATGAATCTTAATCCCTATTATAAAATTGTAATGAATTGAGCGCATAAACACTCAAGTTAAACACTCTAAGCGGGCTTAATCGTCCACAAAAGCGGTTCAAGAAGCTTCAGGATTAAAGCAATGAATTGGTATTTGAATGCAATGGAAATGCTTAGTGAATCCTTCATTCAAACTCCTAATTGCTTGAAGAAAGTTCTTTATGTGTGTGAATAAAGCTTGAGGGAATTCATCTTATTTCTCTTGAGAGCGCGCATGCATCACATAAATTGCAAGTAACATTTTTTAATGTTACGAATGCAGGAACAGTTGCATGTTCTTTTAGCTATTTTGTAGTTCCCGGTCGGGGAACTATGTCATGCATAGTAAGCGATTCGTTACTTTTTAAACTCTTGCACAGCCTTTTGTGTTATTATTTTAGTTTATTTAACACTAGCCGATGCCTGTGTTATATTAAGATAATTTTATGATGCTAGAGTCGATATTTATTATGCTAAAATTGACCCAATCATAAACTTGGATTCTGAATTAATATTTTAAACGGAAACATTATTATTCCGCGACAGTTTCACTGCCAATGTGCTGCCATCTAACAGGAGTATGATATTGTTATAATGTCTTATATTATTCATCATCGTTTAATTTGGTATCTAGGAATATGACAATATGTAAAATATTAAGATGCAAATTATCAATACATATCACTAAATATTTATTATAAAATAAATACTGTCAATATACTAAGATTGACATGATACTACTGGATTTAACATTTATCATACAGTAGTCAATAGTTATTATGTAAAATAAGGAATAAGAGAATATCTAAAATATTATGATGTTAATTATCGATACATGTCACTAATTATTAATTGTAAATTAAATACTGTCACTATACTAGGGTTGACATGATACCGCTGGATTCAATATACAGTTGTCAATAGTTATTATGTGATATAATATGTAAACCATCAATTTATTATGTAATTAATTATTGTTGTCAAATTAACAATATGTAAACCATAAATATGTGTTACTAATAATATTATTATGTTAAATTAAATATTGTATTGGGTTGGTACATTGTACCAACCTTTAAATAAAGATTAAGATGGACGACACAGTGGATTCCCGCCTTGTTTGCGATGGCAGAGTTTATAAAAGGACCCTTACCTCGACGGAGGGGGTCATTCTGGTGTCATAATTCAGTCTACGTAATTCTTGTGTAATAATTCAGTCTACGACATTCTTGTGTAATAATTCAGTCTAAGATAGTCTTGTGATATAATTCAAATAGTAAAGTCAGTCTGGTACAAACGGTGAAGTTCTTGATGCCAAAGCAAACAAGGGCGGCAGGTTATACCAAAGTTAAGTATTCTTATATTATTTTATTATAAATTGATATTGATATAATTGATAACTATTTGCTGGTTATAACTGATTGTTATAAATGTGTACCAAGTATGTTTTGTAACTATTTATTGTATGTGGTAATGGTTTTTAAAAGACGTGTGTCGTGGAGTTTCTTTGCCCTTTCTTCTACACGACGAAACACCTTTGCGAAACGGGCGGTAGAGTCATCTTTAAATAAATAGATCTATGCTGAACAATACAATAAAATACAGATAGATCTATAAAGATTAAAGTCAGAAAGATATCTGAATAAACGATTAATTATTTATTGTTCTTGGTTGGTTTTCTTGTGTTTACTACCTACCCTCTCTTGGTAATTAATTAACTTTATCTATTGAAGTGAAAGTATAGGTTAGGTTTTTAACTTATTTTATTTTAGAAAACAGTTTAGGATTCTTACTTTTACTAAATAATACAGTAGTTGCTTTGCTTGATCTTAATTGTTAAATGATTTAACATTTAGGCTTTACCTGACAAAATCATAGCTACCTACATTTGAAATAAAAGATAGGTAGATAGGTGATAACTTTTATTAGTCATCATCATTTAAGCCCACTCTATATAACCCAAAAATCTCACATCAGAAGTGGGATACGATAAGATCTTTCCTTGTCAAGATACTAATACTTTTCAAATGCTTTCAGTAATCGTGGATGCGGCTTCTCCTGGAAGCGACAGGCTGCTGCCTGTCGTCAACGGCATTTGGTGCTGTTGATCCGATGGCCAGAGAGCGATGGGCAACCCTGTCGTCAGTGGCACTTGGTGCTTGTGTAGCACCGCTAGTTAAAACGTCGTTCCATTGGTGAAACTCAATGCTACAGCTAAGTTCTAGTGTTTATTTTTTTAGTGAAGGTGGTTACAAAAGTTTTAGTCAATAAGACAAATTTAGATTAAGATAATTTTACTTAGATAATAGCAAAGCTAGTTAGGCGTCAGATTGGCCGAACGATTTATATAAAATGTATTTGTAAAGTAATTACAAAATTATATTACTCTACCAAAGCAAATAAGAACAAAACAATAGATTTGCTTTCAAGAATATTATCATATCCATTTACTTCAGCTAAAAGTCTGAAGGCTGTGTGTATTTTCAAAATTATGATTTACATAACCTAAGCATTAAAAAAAAAACTATTTTATCTTCACTTTCTTTTCTCTCTTAAAACAATTTACGTATTTTTTTTTTGTCACTCGAGTATTTTCATTTGTCTCTTTTCAAACAACTTTGCTTAAAAATTATTTCCCTTAAATATAGTTAGATTTTTAATCTTACTAATAAAATATCCTTACTATTTCTATATTTAGCAAACCAATCAAGTATATAGAATATAGATATCTAATTTTAATAAGTCTTCCTACTAATAGTAATACATCCATTTTATTTTAGGAACAACTACATTATACCATTTTATAATTTTTGTTTTCTCGAGTTGTTTTGAAAGAGGAAGGAAGGAAGAAATCACATACAATAACAAAAAAAAAAGACTATGTTTATTCACATAGCAAAAGATAAGCACAATGTTTTATAACAACAAATAAAACAAATTCTATAATAATCCAATTTCGGTCTGACGTCTAGCTATCATAGTTTTCATGGCAGTAACATTGACATTGAATCTTTGAATATTAATTGTGTTACGAATGACACAATCGTATTAATATATAATTTCTTTTTATACGTCGGTAACTTGTTACGAATAACATCATTTTATATATTTTTTTATATCGGTATTTTACTACCGCAGTTGATTTAGTCTCACTGGCTACAATGTTCTATTTTCCTATGTACTTCGAGAGCGAAGTACTTATCAGAATGGCCGAGCAATATATAAAATATACTAATAACCTAAATGCTAAATCACACAAAGAAAAAAAAAAAAAGAAAAAAAAAGAGAAAGAAAAAAAAAAAATTTTTTTTTTTTTTGGGACTAATGTGTTATGGAACAAATATGTTATGGAACAAATATGTTATGGAACAAATATGTTATGGAACAAATATGTTATGGGACAAATATGTTATGGGACAAATATTAAGATTCCCGTATGGGACAAATGGTAAGATTCCTGTATGGGACAAATGGTAAGATTCCCGAATGGGACAAAGGGGATTAGGTTAGTTAGGTCTGCCTGGAGCTAATCATTACCAAGTACCGAAATGTAAACGGAAAATAATGATATTATCTTCTTTTTCATTGGTCGGGTAATGTTAGATTGCTTGTGCGGACAATGCTAGACCAGTTGCCCCCTGGCAATCTAGATCTAGTATTTGTCCACTGGTACAAAACCCATTTATGGGGCTGGCAGACAGTTAGGTAGGGTAGTTAGGCTGCCTGGCACTAATCATTACTAGTACTAATGTTTAAAAAAAAAAATGAATATTTTATTGGTCTAGTAATGTTAGACGACTTGTTCGGACGGTGCTAGTGCTAAACGCCTAGACGACAGTCTAGTACAAGACCCATTTATGGGGGACGGCAGCAGTTAGGCCAGTTAGTTAGGGCTGCCGGCACTAATCATTACTAGTACTAATGCAAAAAAAAAAAAAAAACTTATAATAATTATAATTTATAATAATAATAAAATTTATATATAATATTACATTGGACTAGTAATGTTAGACGACTTGTTCGGACGGTGCTAGTACAATTGTACTAGGCAAGAGTCTAGTACAAGACCCATTTATGGGGGACGCAGCCAGTTAGGGACTGTTAGGCTGCTGGTGCCCTGCCCTGTTGCTTTGCCGTTATGTCCCACCAGCAGGGGAATAGGTACCCTGCAATAAAGGCCGGAGGCAAGAGTCTGCTGGGTTACTGCCCCACTCGGTCTAGATCTTCACGCACAGCAGGTGGGAGGACCGAGAGCGGGTCAGTAACTGATAGTTTAGCTGTTAGCTTATAGATCTTTTTTTAGCTCACAGATATTTTTTTTTTGCATTTAGCTAGGTACATTTTTTTTTTCTTTTCTTTCTCTGTCCCTATGTATGTAAGGTCTATATTTATGCTTTAATTTATCTGTCATCTCAGGATGACTTTTATTTCTTTGCTAAAATTTCTTTGTCTCTGTGTACTTCGAGACCAAAGTACTTGCCAATCAAACGTGTCAATCAAAATGATTTTTGTGTCTATATTTTTGCTTAAAATTTACCTATGTCATCTCAGAATGACGTTTGTGTTAATATGATAAAATTTATCTTTCCCTATGTACTTCGGGAGCGAAGTACTTGTCAGTATGGCCGTGTTATATTAAGATAATTTTATGATGCTAGAGTCGATATTTATTATGCTAAAATTGACCCAATCATAAACTTGGATTCTGAATTAATATTTTAAACGGAAACATTATTATTCCGCGACAGTTTCACTGCCAATGTGCTGCCATCTAACAGGAGTATGATATTGTTATAATGTCTTATATTATTCATCATCGTTTAATTTGGTATCTAGGAATATGACAATATGTAAAATATTAAGATGCAAATTATCAATACATATCACTAAATATTTATTATAAAATAAATACTGTCAATATACTAAGATTGACATGATACTACTGGATTTAACATTTATCATACAGTAGTCAATAGTTATTATGTAAAATAAGGAATAAGAGAATATCTAAAATATTATGATGTTAATTATCGATACATGTCACTAATTATTAATTGTAAATTAAATACTGTCACTATACTAGGGTTGACATGATACCGCTGGATTCAATATACAGTTGTCAATAGTTATTATGTGATATAATATGTAAACCATCAATTTATTATGTAATTAATTATTGTTGTCAAATTAACAATATGTAAACCATAAATATGTGTTACTAATAATATTATTATGTTAAATTAAATATTGTATTGGGTTGGTACATTGTACCAACCTTTAAATAAAGATTAAGATGGACGACACAGTGGATTCCCGCCTTGTTTGCGATGGCAGAGTTTATAAAAGGACCCTTACCTCGACGGAGGGGGTCATTCTGGTGTCATAATTCAGTCTACGTAATTCTTGTGTAATAATTCAGTCTACGACATTCTTGTGTAATAATTCAGTCTAAGATAGTCTTGTGATATAATTCAAATAGTAAAGTCAGTCTGGTACAAACGGTGAAGTTCTTGATGCCAAAGCAAACAAGGGCGGCAGGTTATACCAAAGTTAAGTATTCTTATATTATTTTATTATAAATTGATATTGATATAATTGATAACTATTTGCTGGTTATAACTGATTGTTATAAATGTGTACCAAGTATGTTTTGTAACTATTTATTGTATGTGGTAATGGTTTTTAAAAGACGTGTGTCGTGGAGTTTCTTTGCCCTTTCTTCTACACGACGAAACACCTTTGCGAAACGGGCGGTAGAGTCATCTTTAAATAAATAGATCTATGCTGAACAATACAATAAAATACAGATAGATCTATAAAGATTAAAGTCAGAAAGATATCTGAATAAACGATTAATTATTTATTGTTCTTGGTTGGTTTTCTTGTGTTTACTACCTACCCTCTCTTGGTAATTAATTAACTTTATCTATTGAAGTGAAAGTATAGGTTAGGTTTTTAACTTATTTTATTTTAGAAAACAGTTTAGGATTCTTACTTTTACTAAATAATACAGTAGTTGCTTTGCTTGATCTTAATTGTTAAATGATTTAACATTTAGGCTTTACCTGACAAAATCATAGCTACCTACATTTGAAATAAAAGATAGGTAGATAGGTGATAACTTTTATTAGTCATCATCATTTAAGCCCACTCTATATAACCCAAAAATCTCACACCTGCGACTTCGCCCGCGTGGATTTAGGTTTTTCGAAATCCCGTGGGAACTCTTTGATTTTCCGGGATAAAAAGTAGCCTATGTGCTAATCCAGCATATTATCTACCTCCATTCCAAATTTCAGCCAAATCCGTCCAGTAGTTTTTGCGTGAAGGAGTAACAAACATACACACACACACACACACACATACAAACTTTCTCCTTTATAATATTAAAGTGTGATTATTGTATGTCAAACTACATGACCTCGTGACTTTGTCTGCATGGATTTAGGTTTTAGAAATCCCGTGGGAAATTTGATTTTCCGGGTCAGAAAATTGCCTACGTTCGTTCCCGAAATGCAAGCTACTACAAAATTTTAAACGTTAAACGGATAGGCCGTGAAAAGGTTACAGACAAATAGACACATTCTTCATTTAAAATATTAGCATTAGATTAAGTCAGTTGTTTTTATTAAAATTAGAATCCTTTTATTTTTGATAGATCTCTAATATTATGAAAGAAACACATTAGAAACATATTATAATTACTTCGACCAATCTCTTTCCGATGTGTCATTATTATAGTCATCACGAACCGAAACGGGTTCTACAAAGGTATTGCTTCCAAAGATGTAGGTAGGTAGGTAGGCGTTGAATAAAAATAAAGTGAAATTAATATTTCGCTATTGAATGACATGGAACTATCTAGAACAAGTTTATTCCCTAGAGTCTATCATTACTGGAATAACAGAGAATTCCGCAAGGGTAACTCAATCTGCTGACATTTGCATATATTCACAGTCTACGTGTTCAAATGATTCTATTTTGTAACACGGACTTTTCTAAGTTGGCCTTATTTGCTAATGGAGGAGACTGGCTCTTTTCACATGTATTCAGCTTTAACTTTGTAGGGACGTTATTTGTTTGCTACTGGAAAATTCCTTTCCATGAACTCCGGATGTACCTAATATTAATTAGGTCCATATTTTGCTTTGAAGTCTCAATGTTTCTACCGGATAATATTATGGGTACACTGATAACTGATAATTACTTCTGTAAACACAAGTTATTACAAGTTATATTATGTACCTATACCAAATAGGAAACGTAATAGTTTATCGTATAGTTGCAATTTCAATACACTGTTCATACACTACACAGAGCTCTATGGATATGATAACAACAATATTTGCCCGTGGCTTTAGCCACCAGTCTAAGTAGTTGGTTTAAACATACTGCCGGTATATTTTGGTACATCGATGGCCCAAGCCTGAAGATGCACTACCGAAATCCATAAAGCAAAAGGACTTTTAATTTATATTCACACTAGCCGATGCCCGCGACTTCGCCCGCGTGGATTTAGGTTTTTTGAAATCCCGTGGGAACTCTTTGATGTTCCGGGATAAAAAGTAGCCTATGTGCTAATCCAGGATATTATCTATCTCCATTCCAAATTTCAGCCAAATCTGTCCAGTAGTTTTTGCGTGAAGGAGTAACAAACATACACACACACACACACACACACACACACACACACACATACAAACTTTCGCCTTTATAATATTATTAGTGTGATAGTGTGATAATAACTTGAAGGAGAAAAAAAATGGCGTATGGTGCCAGCTCGCCGCGTTTTGAGTCTCTTTCGTGTTTTATTTTCTTCGAACCAATTTGAACTGTATGTGAAAGCAAATAAAGCTGAGTTAAAATAGATGCTGCGATCCACTCCGCCCCGTAGGTAGCTCGCCTAAAAGCCTAGTTTTCTTTTTAACCCCCGACCCAAAAAGAGGGGTGTTATAAGTTTGACGTGTGTATCTGTGTATTTGTGTATCTGTGTATCTGTCTGTGGCATCGTAGCTCCTAAACTAATGAACCGATTTTAATTTAGTTTTTTTGTTTGAAAGGTGGTTTGATCGACAGTGTTCTTAGCTATAATCCAAGAAAATCGGTTCATCCGTTTGAAAGTTATCAGCTCTTTTCTAGTTACTGTAACCTTCACTTATCGGGGGTGTTATCAATTTTTAATTTAGTCTTGTTAGTCCATTTTAATTTATTTTTGTCTGCGTAAACACGTGATAGAGTCGCTACCAAAGGATACCATTGGTTCGGAACATTTTTTCATGGATAGGCGTAGGCGTTATACTTTTGAAAGGTCCATGACACTCAAGGTACAACAAGCTTGTTTTGCTATAATCCGCTCAACCGAAAGAGAAACGTGTACGAGAAAAACAGTTTTTCTTTGTGTTTCTATTTCAGGATCATATTCTATACCTACCTGAGGCAGGTGGAGGTTTAAGCTCTAAGCCTTTCACTTAGGTACATTGTATTAAAAAGACCCATTAGGCTAATGGAAGTAATGGATTGTCATAGCGCCTTTTGTTGCGCCATTTATCAGCGTCTCTCACGTAAGAGACAGTTCAGGCTGTGACAAATATAAATTATAAAATGCCCGTGCGAATTCAAGGCGATTGCTCACAGTCACAATTAGCTCACAGGAAGCTCAAATATGTACTTACGTAGATAAGAATAAACGAGTGATAACAACAGCATCGCGTGCGCCATAAGTAAGCAAACGTCACGCTATGCAATTACAAGAACCTGTGACTTTTTGATTTAACGAAATATAAATTATAAAATGCCCGTGCGAATTTAAGGCGATTGCTCACAGTCACAATTAGCTCACAGGAAGCTCAAAGATATGTACCTACATAGATAAGAATAAATGAGTGATAACAACAGCATCGCGTGCGCCATAAAAAATTGTGAGCAAACTTCACGCTATGCAATTGCAAGAACCTGGGACTTTTTGATTTAACGAAATATAAATTATAAAATTATCTAACTGGTATAAGTACTTACTTTTAGAGCCTTAATTAAAAAATCCAAAATAGTTTCTTTTCTACTAGTATTTATGAATTGACATGTCAGTCCACTAAAAATCGAAACAGCAGCGTTCGTCATATGCATTGGTTTTGTTTAACAGGTTCTTAATTTGGTAGGTTTTTAGGGTTCCGTACCTAAAAAGGAAAACCCTTATAGGATCACTTTGTTGTCTGTCTGTCTGTCCGTCTATCGCGTCTGTTAAGAAGACCTATAGGGTACTTCCCGTTGACCTAGAATCACGAAATTTGGCGGGTAGGTAGGTCTTATAGCACAAGTAAAGGAAAAAATCCAAAAAATTGTCACATACAATTTTATTTTGGTACAGCCTCGTAAGACTATCCTTTAGAACCTAGTTTATAAGTATGAACTTTATATTCCGTCCAACACGTTAATTTGAACTACATTACTTATTTCAACTTTGTTACAATAACTTTCAGGGATCGTAAGCAACAATGATATAAAATCGAAAGCTGTAAAATTTGTAGCACGCGTTTGCCACATTGTAAGCGTACTAACACTTCAAATCAGTTCCATATGCATAGGTATCTAACTTTGTTGGCGAGGATAGCTTTGTTTGATGTCATCTGTTCATAGAGCATGGACCATAGAGTTGCAGACCTCATGTACATCAGCCATAAAAAAGTGCACCCAGGAAAAACTAAATCCATCTATATCCATCTATATATAGGGTCGTATCAGTAAAAAGTTTAAACTACAGGGTCTACAAATGTGAGATTTTGTAAGTTTTTTTATAAGCTCAGGAGGGTCAGTCTACTGAAAGACAAAAAGAAGCTACTGATCCTTTTGGCCACCTGTAGGAGGAGGTCATTTTATGGAACATCGCCGGCTCTAGAATAAGCATCTCTCTGTTTCTGCTTAACAATTTCTCCGCCATTTTGAACTTTATTTCCCAGCTTGACACACTAGTTCCCAAAATTGCCGCCGGCAAAGTTACGTGTAGGTATGAGCCTGTGCAAAATATTAACTCGCAAAAGTTGTCATGATTGAAGTTTGGAACAATGTTACCAGATTGCTTGGCGTATGCGAAATCAAGTAACGTGATTTGGATTTGTTTAGTGTAAACACAATTACACGAGGTTTACAAACGATTTGAATACTCAGTTTTACATTTTAAGTGACATAAAAGCGTGAAACACACTGAAGACGGTAAAGGTAGACTTTGCGCTATGCGACCACCACGTGCGACAGCGTCGTCACACGATACTGTGTCGCGCGTCTAACTGATATCTATGGCTAAATGTATTGTGTTTCAGTCGCTCACTTCAAATACTTTAAACCCATACTTGTATTATAAATGCGAAAGTGTGTCTGTTTATCTGTTAGCTTTCCACGACTCAAGAGTTTAACCAATTTTGATAAAAGTTCAAAATTGCTTAGATCCCGAGGACGGACATAAGCTATTTTAGACCAAAAAAACCAAAGAGCTCTCACGGGATTTTTAAAAACCTAAATAAACACGGACGAAGTCGCGGGCATCACTTAGTTTCTATATAACACAGAGAGTAAGTATCACCTTTTAAGAGCGGCGTGCCATCGTTACACATCTTGGTGTCGTAGTTCAAGGTCTACCCTACCTTAAGGAACGAGACGTGATCAAACGTGACGTGATTTAACGTGATCAACGCGGCTCTAAGAAATTGTTATTCAAAGAACTTATAGGCGTTTACACATTGAAATTCAGGCAGAGCCATGCACTTCCCTCGCCTTGCTTTGTAGCGTGCTTCACAGGATTCCTTACATTATAAACCATACACTTGTACACCTGCATTTAATATAACATCCTGACATATGCATAGTTGCCGTACCAGTTATACGTACAAAGGTTTGTACATAGATTGTGTTCATAAAGTTCTTTTAAAATCTCACGGGTGCCGCGGCGGACTCATGCATGTTTCATTTCTAGGTTATAAATATTGTTTGCGGGACGTTTGGTACGAATAGGATACGAATGAAAAATAGGTTGGCGTGTAGGTTTTTTTCTTTCAAACAAAATAAGCGTGAAATCTTCTAAGCAAGCGGATCTTGTGTCATCACTTTGACACAGTCAAGCGCTAAACAAAGACATCTACCTACTAATATTATGTACTTAAATCATCTTTAATTTTATTTATTCGAAAAATGGCACACAAAAAATGCTAGATTCAAGTTATAAATAGAAAATATACCACTATAAAATATAGTGGTATATTTTCATGCGTGTTTCAGAGAAGGCAACCGAAAGCCATTATAAATTTTAATTAACGTTATATAAATGTGTTTTGCGGTAAATGACAAAATGTGTCTTTATTATTAGTAGGTATGGACAGACACATAGAACAGCACCATAACTGAATCGCAAGTTTTAAAATTTTTGTCTGTTTGTCTGTCTGTTTGAACGGGCTAATCTTCGGAACGGCTGAAGCTATTTTGACGGGACTGTCACAGACAAGTAGAGGATTAAACAAAAAGTAACATAGGCTACTTTTTAACCGACTTTCAAAAAAAGGAGTTGCGTTTTTTACACTACACCAAATCTCCGAGTGTTCTGAACCGATTTGCGTATTTTTTTTAATCGATAGAAAAACTTTGCGACACTGTTCCATAAACAATTTGGATTCCAACTCCTCAATCCTGATGCTGCAGGGGACCTAACCACCAAAGCTGATGGGATTTAAGAACTGGTCTTAAGTTCCCACGGGATTTTTAACTATCTAAGTCCATGCGGGCGAAGCTGCGGGCATCATCTAGTCGGTATATAAACCGAAAAAGTTAATAGTCATAGAATAATAGGTATAACAGTAAAAATATAGTTTCCTGAAATAGAAAAGTACCCGTTAAAGCAGAAAATGCACCGTTGTGTACATTCGGGTGTTAGGGGCTTAAATTTTTAATGGCAACCTTTCATTTTTGGCAACTTAACAGCGGCGGGCGGTCCGCTCACATGAATAAAGCCCAGCGGCCTGGACGACAGAACGGTTGGCACACTTTTCATACCCGAACATTTCAGTGTTTTAGACAATTGTACGCGGTTTTGTGGAATGTGTCGACATTTTATACTTTATGATATTTCAAAAAGAAATATAAAATGTAAAAGTTACTTGTATTTTTTTGTCATAAAGTTAACTGTAACTGAAGATCTGACATTTTGTATAGAGTTATTAAAAATTGCCTTTTAGCCGACACTTAATTTCTATACATGACAGATTTACACACAGTTAACAGGGCTACATATTTAAAAAAATCTAAAACACCACAGACACAGGATATTAGTTTCTAGAATATGTCTGCAAAATTTCATGGACTTTGGTTGCTTAATATTCAAATGAAATTGGAACTACGTTTGTATGAAGCGAGTGACGGAGAGACCCCTCTTAAGTCGCTAAACACAGTGACATGATCAAATTCCTTATCAATGGTTAAACTACAAAATTAACACTTAATCATAAGTGAATTTATCATGAAAATAGCTGATCGATTACGGAAAAGCGGCATCAATCATTGTTGCCGATCAATCAATCTCAATTGTTCACTCAGAGGTGATTGCAATCGTCACACTGCGTAGTTGGTAAACTGCGGCGGTTGGTTCTCTGACCGTTTCCATTTTAACACAATGTTTAGTGCAAGAAAATGCAAACTACTCAAATAGTATACGTATTATTAGATAAATAAAGTGTAAATTAAAAATTTATAACACTCCCGACAAGTGAAAGTTACAGTACCTAGAAAAGAGCTGATAACTTTCAAACGGCTGAACCGATTTTCTTGGATTATAGCTAAGAACACTCTCGATCAAGCCACTTTTCAAACAAAAAATTAAATTAAAATCGGTTCACTAATTTAGGAGCTACGATGCCACAGACAGATACACAGATACACACGTTAAACTTATAAGACGCCTCTTTTTGGGTCGGGGATTAAAAAGTAACATACGCTGTTATGAGAACAATGCAATAAAGCGTAGGGTTAATCACCCTGCTATATTTGTTAATGTTATATTAATATTGCATAGGAATCTTGGCAAAGCAAAGCATTTTGTTACTGAATGGGAACATTTACTTTCTTTGTGTACAAAACCACCGTACCGTACATACGGAATTATAATATTATTATCTTGCATGTTTAATTTTCACTTTATTTAATTTAGTAACAGAGTTCCAAAGCAAAGCGCTTGGTTCCACTTTTACGGAGTTTTAATTTCAAATTTTGCTGCACGAAAGACTGAAGTCAAACTCATAATTGTTTGCAAATGTTTAAGTTTGAAGCGACATACATTAATTAAATCATGATTAATTTCCAATAATTAAAAGGGGTTTATTCGTAGCATGTTCAAGGTAAACGTAGTCTGGCTCTCACTTCAATATTCATACTTCATTATCTCTAATGTGTGTTTAGTAAACAAATGAAAATATAATACAAGTGTAAATTAAAAATTTATAACACCCCGGACAAATGAATGTTACAGTAACTAGAAAAGAGCTGATAACTTTCAAACGGCTGAACCGATTTTCTTGGATGATAGCTAAGAACACTCGATCAAGCCACCTTTCAAACAAAAAAAATTAAATTAAAATCGGTTCATTCGTTTAGGCGCCACGACGCCACAGACAGATACACAGATACACACGTCAAACTTATAACACCCCTCTTTTTGGGTCGGGGATTAAAAACTGTTCTGGAATTTAAAAGTTATGTTGGAACATAAGTATATATGCTTACCAACGTACATATTACATAAATGTAGGTAAATGAACGCTGAAAATATTACACTACTTTTTGGGCAGTCATGTTTGGGAATATTATTCCTTTTGACGATTCAAAAGCTTAGTATAGGTACAGACTGTATATTTTTTGAAAACTTAATACATACTTAATAAGACAAAATTCGTAGAATATACATTGAAAGCTAATTACAACCTACGACTAATCGTATGAAACAAGTCCTCGATAAGGGTAAAGAATAAGCACAGCCTTATTGTAATGGATTGTATACAGTCATAGTTGTTGTGACAAATGGAACGATTTGTCGGGTTCTGTGTAGGATCCCTGTCTCCCCTTGAACCCCACAAGTTTGAGATTGATGAGTTTCACGCAGCGACGCCCATGTTTGTCGCTTCCGTTTCGGAGAAGAACTTTTGAGTTTGTAACTGAAATTGCGTGAGATAATATCTCACGCAATATCTCTATTTACATTTGAGCATATTATGCTCAAATGTAAATAGAGATATTTCAGGCAATTTGAAAGTAAACGCATGTTTTATTGTCTACTAGAGGATGCCCGCGACTACGTCCGCGTAGATTTAGGTTTTTAAAGATCCCGTGTGAACTGTTTGATTTTCCGGAATAAAATGTTGGCTACGTCAATTACAGAGATGCAAGCTACTTCGGTACCGAATTTCATACAGGGTTAGCTTATATCCCGGGGATAGACATAGGCTACTTTTTATCCCGGAAAATCAAAGAGTTCCCGCGGGATTCCTAAAGACGCATCCATTAAACCGATTTGTATGAAATTTGGTACCGACGTAGCTTTCGTCCCTGTAATCGAAAGAGGCAATTTTTTATCCCGGACTATCAAACAGTTCCCACGGGATCTATAAATATCTGAATCCACGCAGACGAAGTCGCGGGTATCCTCTAGTTAAGCACAATTGTTGTCAAGCGCAAGCCTATCTCGCAATAAAAAACACTGGCAGCTTAAGGCTTTTGGTATATTAAATAATATATTATACTAGTAGGTACCCTATGTGCAAATCATGTTATACAAGTGTAAATTAAAAATTTATAACACCCCCGACTATCCAAAGTATTTGAGTTTTCCAAAACATCATTTTCAAATAAATAATTATGTATATCTAGGCAACGTCCATCTTGACAGCTTGACATTTGTCAATTGACACTTGAATATTATGAACCTAAGGGTTATCTAACCTTCTTTTCTACAAGAAAACTAGAAAAGAGCTGATAACTCTTAAACGGCTGAACCGATTTTTTTAGATTATAGCTAAGAACACTCTCGATCAAGCCACCTTTCAAACAAAAAAAACTAAATTAAAATCGGTTCATTCGTTTAGGCGCTACGATGCCACAGACAGATACACAGATACACAGATACACAGATACACAGACACACAGATACACAGATACACACGTCAAACTTATAACACCCCTCTTTTTGGGTCGGGGGTTAAAAATGTCTCACTGGAGGGACGTTAATCTACCTTCGCATGTAGATGTCAACTTACGACGTATGTCTGTTCGTACTAAATGAATTTACGTTTTTTTTTTGTGGACCTTCCTTCGTTTTCTTCTAGTTTGTGCACATGAAAAAATTGAATATCTTCTCTAGTTGACATGGTTTATTGTGAAGTATTCATGAAAAAATCCATACTAATATTATAAATGCGAAAGTGTGTCTATCTGTCTGTCTGTCTGCTACCTTTTCACGGCCCAACAGTTTAACCGATTCTGACGAAATTTAGTACAAGGTTAGCTTATATCCCGGAGACGGACATAGGCTTCTTTTTATCCCGGAAAATTAAAGTTTCCCACGGGATTATTAAAAACTCATCCACTTAACCGATTTATATGAAATTTGGTACCGAGGTAGCTTGCGTCCCTGTAATTGACATATGAATTATATCCCGGAAAATCAAGAAGTTCCCACGGGATCTTCAAAAAACTAAATCCACGCGGATGAAGTCGCGGGCATCCTCTAGTCTTCAATAAATCATGAAGTGAATGCTTACTAAGATTTGTGCTTCATTACTTGCCAAAGTATCCAAAATAATTACTTTAAATAAATTTCAAGCTTTAAAAATATCGTTGCCAAGAATTTTCCACTTGCAAGCCGAGTAAATCGTTTGTTACTGTACCTACTAGTGACACGTGAGCCTTCTTCAGTAGGTAAGGCTCGAGAGCCGAGTGGCACTGTGTATTTGTCACTTGCATATACAGTTACAAAGCTGACTCTAACAACTCTCGGAGAGGTACGAGGTAGCAAGTAAATACCTACTCCGCTACACTGTATTTTAGGTGTTAACGCCTATAAACGCTTAGTTTCCTGCTAAATTACATGTTAAAGTTTTTTTTTCTCTTTCGTCTTGCTTTACACTGATTAGCCAATGTCAAGTTTGTAGTTAATTACAAGTTACGGAAACTATATGTATAAATATGGACTTTGTCTGTGCCAGCGCCCGCCGACATACACGCGGCGCCCCTCTAGAGCGCTTCACAGTCAGTTCCACCACCAATAAACACCAGCAGAACACAAAAACCGGCCACTTCTAACAAAAAAACACCCCAAAAAGGCACAACACGCGCGCCAGCAAACACTACCACAGACGAAGTCCCTTGTTAAAGTTATACTTTAAACATTAAAAAATGTTGCATATAATGTAGTATGTAACATAAGCGGACTTAATACCTGGAAGTATTCTCTTCCAGTGAACCTTTGATGGGTACAGGGTGATAGAAACAGTGCGTAGATCGAGTGAATGAATTAAAAGACAAGTGTAAATTAAAAATTTATAACACCCCCGACAAGTGAAGGTTACAGTAACTAGAAAAGAGTGATAACTTTTAAACGGCTAAGCCGATTTTCTTGGATTATAGCTAAGAACACTCTCGATCAAGCCACCTTGCAAACAAAAAAAAAACCTAAATTAAAATCGGTTCATTAGTTTAGGAGCTACGATGCCACAGACAGATACACAGATACACAGGATACACACTTCAAACTTATAACACCCCTCTTTTTGGGTCGGGGGTTAAAAAGAAACATACCTACTTAATACTTACGAATAAATGACTGTGATATTACATTACATAGAAGGGTTCTGACATTTTTTTGTGTTTATTTATGTACATGAAGCTTAATAACGTTTAAAGACGGCGCTTGTCGTACGTTCTCAGTTACATAACCTGATTGATGTAACTGTGAAGGAATTTAAATATACGAGTGGTTTCGGGTTAGGTATGTTTCGGGTGGGCAAAGATATCTGCATTAGAAGAAAGCTGAACGCTACCTTGATGAGCCATATAAATCAAAAGTTCTTGAAGTTATTTTGGAGAACATGGATCTGGAGAATACTGTAGAGTAGAGACAGACGAGAACGTGCGCATTCCAGAAAAGACAGTGTTTGTTCAAGTTAAATATAATGTTAAATTTCCCAATGTCCTGTATTGGTTTGCTGGTGTTACTTCCGATGCCATCTTCACACGGGGCAGAACTCAAACAATGGACACCTTACCGTTATCATGATCTGGCAGTGGTAGGCTGTCTGAGGCGTCTGACGCGAATGCTAGATCAGGGGAGGATGCCCCCAGCAGTGCTGTTAGACCATCGTGCTCACCGTCTGTTAACAATAAATATACGACAGTAAGTACCGTAAAACCTACTTTTAGGTTTCCGTACCTCAAAAGGAAAACGGAACCCTTATAGGATCACTTTGTTGTCTGTCTGTCCGTCCGTCCGTCCGTCTGTCGTGTCTTTCAAGAAAACCTACAGGGTACTTCCCGTTGACCTAGAATCATGTTTGGCAAGTAGATAGCTCTTATAGTACAAGTAAAGGAATAAATCCGAAAACCGTGAATTTTTAGTTACATCATTAAAAAAAATTAAAATGTGTTTAAATTAATACATAAAAATCTGTTTTAGAATGTACAAGCCCTTTCATATGACACCCCACTTAGTGTAGTTATCTTACCTTGAAAAATTTTAAAAAGAAAAATAAAACCGACTTCAAAACCACAAACACTAAATAGTAAAAAATAACTTTTGTTTAGCTACACTTGTAATGTGCCTAGGTATGAAGTCGAGCGAGCATATTGAAACAAAATTAGAAATCCAAGAGTGAAGCTGGCCCGACTTCATACCTAGGCACATTACAAGTGTAGCTAAACAAAAGTTATTTTTTACTTTTTAGTGTTTGTGGTTTTGAAAATTTTTTATTTCACAATTTTTAGTGGCCCCACTGTACTATAATATGCTATGCCCAGTTAAAACCCTACTGTTTACTAAGCTATTACACTGATCGCGAGCTATTTGCTCCTATCCATTGAGGAGTTCTGTTCTCCATCTCCGAAGATATTCATCAGATCTTCACCAAATTTATATGGGACCACCTGCACAGTATACCCTTTCAAACAAAAAAAAATTTCCAAATCGGTCCAGGGGTCTTTGAGTAATCGGGGAACATACATAAAAAAAAAAAAAGATTCCAAGATTCCGACGAATCCTCCTCCTTTTTTGGAAGTCGGTTAAAAATTAAAACACATTTAATTTTTTTTTTGCAGTGATGTAACCACAAATTCACGGTTTTCAGATTTATTCCTTTACTTGTGCTATAAGACCTCTACCTATGACCTGCCTTATGACGAACAACCAACATGAACGCCGGAGTGTAAGTATGAGATCCTCTGGATTCGGCTGTACAGCTTCTGATGCTCCCAAAATGTTTGAGACAGAAAGTTTTCTGACAAAAAAATTCTAGTACGAGTAATATGTAGCCGACCTAAATCTGTCTCTAACTTTGCTACGCAAAATATTACAAACTAGAAGATGCTCGCGGTTTCGCCCGCGGGGATTTCAGTTTTTTAAAATCCCGTTGGAACTCTTTGATTTTCCGGGATAAAAAGTAGCCTATGTGCTAATCCAGGATATTATCTATCTCCATTCGAAATTTCAGCCAAATCCATTCAGTAGTTATTGCGTGAAAGAGTAACAAACATACACACACACACACACATACAAACTTTCGCCTTTGTAATATTAGTGTGATTGCAAGGCAAACGTGTATAGATGACCCTTTGTTAGCCATAGCTAATTTGATTTAGGTACTATTCAAATAGTGTTAATAAAGCAAAAGTTAGACATTTTTTTGGAAATAAAACAGAATATTTAGAACTCCACGCTTCGAACTTCCGAAGCTTTTTAGAAAAATAATATAAAAAAACGAAATTACCCTTGTTAGCTGTCTACACAGAAATTAGCATTAGTGCGGAAAATTATCACTCGGGGAATGCTCGGCTTCCAAATACATGGCATTTTAATGAGCATGGAAATAAAAAAGATTTTCCGTTCGAGGTTTTGCGGAAGCATACCTACTTATTCTTTTTTTGGTAATAAATAGATTTTCCGGTGCACAATAAAAAAAATATCGCTCAAACAGCTGTACAACACTGCAAGTTAATGACGGACAGCGCCATCTATGATGTCATTTAGTAAACTAATTACTTGGCAACAAATACTTTTTTTGTGATGTTACCACAAGTTCACGGCTTTCAATTTTTTCTCTTACTTCTACTATAAGACATTGCTACCTGCCAAATTTCATTATACTAGGTCAACGGGAAGTACGGGCCTATAGGTTTTGATTGCCCTGGTTTACAGACATGACAGACAGATAGACAACGAAGTGGGTTCCTATTTTCCTTTTGATGTACGGAACCTGAAAAACTAGTTAGATGTACATATTATGCATTAAAATATTATTTCATTGCAGTGTTTTTACTACGAATATTCTAATTGCCGATATTATTTCTTAAAAAAAAAAAAGGTAAACGTCTGTTTAAAGAAAGAAAGTGAGTAAATTCTCTTAGAAATATCATAAGGCTCTCAAAACTTCAGCAGCTTCAAATTCCTATAAATTATTTATGGTATTTGAGATATTTTCTCAGTCTCGCCGGCGGCCATTTTATAATTAAGTAAGACTCAAATAGCCTAGTCTGTTGATCTTTACGGGAGCTTTCATGTTATAATTAATTCATTTTTTAACGCTCGACGAAAAGTGAGCTATTAAATCTATTTTTTTTTTTGTGATTTCGCGGGTTCTTTTGATGAGCACCTACCTACTTTTGATGTAAATCTTCCACGGTTTCGAAAGGAAAATATCAATATACTTACTTAATATTTTAACGTACCTACACCAGCCACAAATATAACAACTAGGTAACAACTAACAATAATACAAGTGTAAATTAAAAATTTATAACACTCGTGACAAGTTAAGTTTACAGTAACTAGAAAAGAGCTGATAACTTTCAAACGGCTACAACGATTTTCTTGGATTATAGCTAAGAACACTCTCGATCAAGCCACCTTTCAAAGAAAAAACTAAATTAAAATCAGTTCATTAGTTTAGGAGCTACGATGCCACAGACAGATACACAGATACACACGTCAAACTTATAACACCCCTTTTTTTGGGTCGGGGGTTAAAAATGAACATTTTGTCCGTTATATTATGCAACCGCGAGCAGATTACACGTAGGGTTGTCAATTGTGTGCGAATCAGCCTAGTTTTTATGATTGTGTCTACTAAACCAAACCTTATTGTTTTGTCATATCCTAATATCCTGCAAATTATTCTCTTTAAAAATATATTCTCAGATTAAACATTGTAGTAGTTTCTTAGTTTACTCTGCCATAGGTGCAAATCACAGAAGTTGTAATTTGCTTAGTTACCTATGCTTTTCACGTACATATTATTATTTTTGACATATTTCAAAATAATGTGTAGGTATTCGTATGGACTTCGTCAGTGTTGGTGTTAGCTGGCGGGCTTGCTCTGCCTTTTTGGAGTGTTTTTTTGGAACTGACTGGAAAGCGCTCTAAGGGAGTGCCGTGCGTACTATGTCGGTGAGCGCCGGCACAGACGGGGTCCATACTTGTATAGTTTAACTAACTTGTTACAAATAACTACAAACTTGACATTGGCTAATCTTTGTAAAGCCAGACGAGAAAGAAAAAAAAAAGGTATGCGTATGTTGTACAGTATAAGATCAAAAATAAATTATTATTGGCGTAAAGTGATAGTAAATCGGCTTACAAAACAGATAGTAGCAACCCTATTATTTGGCAAACTTTATCGAATAAATGCATGCGGAAAATAAGCGGATAAGCGAGCAAATCTGCTGATACGATCTAATTCGAGTGCATCTCAAATGTAATGCCCACGTAAGCTGCTTGAATAAACGTTGGATAATGTTTCTGAATTTACGTGTATATTTTATGCCAGTTATTCGAAATGTTCATAGTAAGTTTCGGTGTCCATATCTTCATGTAACATAGCGACATCTAATGAATAAAATATTTTGGAGACCCCCACTTTTTGATGTAGCATCCGTTAGGTCAATTTTTTTCGTATAAAATGTAGCCTATGTCACCCGGACTTTTACGAAGAATTAATTGACACCTCATTCATCCAAATCGGTCCAGTTATTTAGTCGCTACGGTGGAACACACAGAATCTGGATACGAACATACATACAGACATACATACATATATACATACATACATACATTCATAACCCATCCTTTTGGCTTTGCCGCGGTAGTCGGGTAAAAATTTGAAGTGTGGTGAGAATCAGAACATTTCTAGTACTAAACTCGCGGGCATCTCTTAGTGAAGTAGGAACCCTAATATTTGCACTCCACTCGACTGAACAGAAACTGGGAAAGTGCCTCTATGACTATGTGCTCGCAGCTACTTGGAATTTGAGGCCGTCATTTGCTTAGAGTCATTTAATTAAACTGAATAAACCTACAAAGTGAATTGGCGTCGTAGAGTTTACTTAGAAATGTTGACCGACCTCTCGGATGGTGTGGTCATCCTAACTTATTTCTAGATACATAGTGTCTATACATAGTACGTGTAATTAGAAGATATAAAGCGCCTTTGTCAATGCAAAAAGTTATTGTAGTTCTTCTTTTCCTAATATAGTAATAGGGCTTTTTGTTGTGTAGTCACATACTGACCTCGTGAAAGTCGACCATTAGAGGCTTGTGTGTTCTGATAATACTTATAAACTAAGCAAAAAAGTCAAAATTGTACCATAAGAAAGGCATCCACTAAAGACGGGTAGCTTCGGTGCGTGGTTTTGCGTACCCAAAAAGTAAAAACGGAGCCCTATTAGTGTCAATCTGCTGTTTGTCTATCTGTCTGTCCGCATATCACAGGTCTCTAACTCGTGGACGAAATGAGTTACAGCTCTGAAATTTTGATATTTGGTGTAGAATGTTGACCCAAAACCGAATATTACATAAACTAGAATTATTCATTTAAATTATTTTTCAAGGGGCTCCCGTATATAAAAAGGGAGTCGAATTTTATTTTTACCCTAGCTTGTGAGGTATTATTGTATAGAACTCATTGAGTAGAGTATGAATTCATTTTTTATTACTTTTTATATTTAAAAATAAAGAAATGAGGAGGCCGTCAAGTTGTCAGTTTTAGACTATTTATGTGATGGGGTCTATCTCAAAAATGAAACTAGTTAGTTTTGGAATTTCAGTTTATTATGGTTGTGACCAAAACAACTGAACATTTTTGGGATTTTCTTTCACGGTAAGTTGCGATGTCTAGCTTGGAAATGACCTTACACCCAAATTATACTTATAATGATTTCATACACCCAAAATAATAATGTTTTTCGTTACTATGTACAGAACCCTAAGAGTGAGGCTCGATTCACACTTGGTCTGTTTTTACATATCTACTCAGTACTACATTTTATGGCGGATTTATATGTTGCAATGGTGGACGCTAGCCCTAACACTGCATTGTAATATCGAAGCTACAGTTTAAAACTCAATTATCTTATGAAGAGGCAACATTATAAGACGTAGGATAAGGCTCCGCAGTCATAAAGTTGTAAATGAAGTAATAAAGCACTTGCTCGCGAAGCACAACCTTGTATGCTTTAGAGAGATACGTATGGATATGGATGTTAGATACGTGTTAACCACTAGGCTATAATATACAGTCTATATGTAGTATAGAAGCAGGCGTTATTTTGCGGAAGTCCATGATATACAAGGAACAATTGCAAAATTAGGTATTGTAAGGTCTACATCTCCTGAGGATGCTCCGGTGTCGGGACGAAACGTGCGTCAAGTGGTTTTGAGATTTGTGTGGTGCTGCGTGGTGGTGGTGCGTATGGCTTGCTTGGTGGCTGGCTTTTCCTGCATGTTTATCAGTGGAAGGGCGGGCGGTGCATGTCGCATGCTGCATGTTGCACCATACAGATTTGTTTGCTTTAGCGGGTTATAGAAAATTAAGCTTTTGGTTCCTTGTATAGTGTGTGTGTATATAGGTAGTCTATATTCGTACATAGTCGTAACGATCTTTGTGACATCAATAATAACGGAGAATGGAAGGAAAGCATCGTTGGAGACCGACGACACACTATCCGAGGCTAATGTTCAGTCATAAAATTGCAAATGAGGCAGTATCGCACACGATTCGATTTGTGCTGATACACAATACGAATTGGCTTTGGAATGCAGACCTCAAAATGTAATAATTAATTACGACTGTCCCTTGACTTAAATATAACGTGTTTGATAAACCATATAACTTGACAAAAGTGGTAGTATAAAATGTATAGTTAGTGCCACAGAATCTTTTGTTGTCTCTGCTACTTGACAAAATATTCAAACGGTCCTTGGAGTTCATAGGAGTTTTTTATAAGATCTTTTTCACGATCAGCTATTTAGGGGGTTGTTAATTGGAGTTATACACAAATTCTTTATGTCTTCACATTATCTCCCATGGAAGCTGTTCTACGAGGCTTATTATTTTTTTGGTACAATGTACACATCGTTCCTCCATGGGTACACATTGACTGTCTGTTACCGCTTGCAACCCGGAGACGGATATAATCCCGGAACAATAAAGGTGCCCACGCACTCGAACTGAACTGCAGCTGAACTGCGCGTCGCGGCAGCGCCCCGCACGATATTGTCTCCCGCCGCGACGCGCGTACCGCGTAGCGCGTCACTGCAGCGCGTCGCGGCTGGAGAGAATATCGTGCGGGGCGCTGCCGCGACGCGCAGTTCAGCTGCAGTTCAGTTCGAGTGCGTGGGCATCTTAAGCCTCAATGGTTCAACGGATTATTAAGTAGCGGATAAAAATCAGAAATGTTTTAGGTTTAAATCCCACCCACTGGAATATGGGCATATTAACTTGTAGCACAACGCCAGTTAGTAGGAAAAGTGGAAACATGTTAAAAATGCCTAGTAATATTTTTAGAACATTAATATACTCGTGAATTGCTTTATAGTTTAAGAATCCAAAAATAAAATTGACCAATTATATAGAATTGTATATACTTACCAGGTAAGACAAAAACTATAGGAATATTGTTAAAAGTATCAAGAAAAGATATTGCAATGGCGCATAACGAAAATTTGAGCCAAAATATCGCACCTGTGTACGAGAGGCGTGAATATTCTAGCTGCTCTATCTCCAGGAAAATGTAGATTCCAAGTAGGAGTAGTTCTATATTTCATAAAAATCGCTGAAGTGCGAGTTGGACCCGCACATGAAGGGTTCCGTACCAGAGTACAAGAAAAAACAGTTTTTTGTAATGTAGCCACAAGTTCACGGTTTTAAAATTTTTCATTTACTTGTGCTGAAATTGCTACCTGCCTTTCATGATTCTCGGTCAACGGGAAGTATCCTATAGGTTTTAATTCCCTTGACGGGTCTTGACAGACAGACAGACAGACAACGACGTGACCCTAGGAGGGGCCCTTTTTTCTATGGAGATACGGAACCCTAAAAACTGGTCAAGTGCGTGTCAGAACACGTATAAGCAGTTCAGTAGCCATGCTAGTTGCTAAAAACTTTAGCGTCATTGTTTTGTAACTGTTTTTTTTTTTTGCAGAAACTGTCTATGAAACCTGATAATTTAATGTTTATTGAGGATTCTGAAAATGTAATTTTTCATAATTATAATATATCTTTGTGTAGCTGTAATAGATTTATTTAACTGTGCTAAGCATTATTTTAAAGCTCTTATAGGTTTTAGAATGGCTCGGACACAGACGGATTGATGGACAAACGAACAAGACTGGACGAAACTGTAACGGATTTATAGTTTTCTTCAACCCTGTTAACGGGTGGCAATTTTTTGAAGCACCCTCGTAGATGTCAAGAGATATATACACCCCACACATATATTTATGTAGTCTGTGCGTAGATTATATCACATACACAGGCGTACGAATTTGTCATTACTTTTTAAAATGCAAATGTATGGGCTTTGCCTTTCTGGAGTTTTTATAATATCTTTGGTTTTTCTACGGAACCCTGGAAAGGCCAATAAAGTCAAAGAGCCTGCAGAAAATGTTCTGTGATAAAATTGCAAATGACGTTATATTGCTCCCCACTCGACTTATGCTGAAACTTGGAAAGTGCTCGTACAATTGTGCTCGGAATTCGTGGCCGCTATTTACTTAGTGTCATTTAATTAAGCTGAATAAACCGACAAAGAGAATTGGCGAAACTGGACCGCTGAGTTCACTTTGTAATTAATGTTCACCTCATTCTTGGCTATAAGCGGTCAGTTTAAAGTAATATTTGTGTCAACGACCTGATTATAATAATTTCTAATTATAATATGCTCATCAATTATTAGGTATAGGTTATCGATGCGCGCGTTTTACGCTCTTAACCTTTAAGTTAAGATAAAGAGTTAAGAACCTACTGTTTACTTAGCTCTTAAACTGATCGCGAGCAATTTGCTCCTATTTATTAAGGAGTTTTGTTCTCCATCTCCGAAGATATTCATCAGATCTTTACGAAATTTATATGGGACCACCTGGAAAGTATACTCTTTCAAACAAAAACAATTCAAATCGGTCCAGGCGTCTTCGAGTAATCGGGGACCTTACATAAAAAAAAGAATCCGACGATTTGAAAACCTTTTTGAATACGTTTTGTTCGACTCGTTCGTTATCGTCGGCTCGGATAAGTGTGCGTTCACCTTAGTGATCCGCCCATGATGGTTTCTATATATTTTATATGCCTAGTTGTTTTTTTTTGTTCGTATCTTATTACTTACTAGATTTGTAGAGCAAAAACAAGGAAACCAAATATAGTTTCTCTGTTACTACACTGTACGCGCAATCGAGCTGCTGATGTCATATTTTATCATTTTCAAGGTCAAGTTCATTCGTTTCGGTTCGTATTATTACTATTGGGAATTATAATCGTTATTCTTTTATCGCTATAAAACTGTGGTGTAATGTTTTTAGTATTGAATTGATTGCATTTCGTTAAATTACGTGTAGACATTGTGAGAAAATGTCGACAGTCGGTCAAGTGATAAAATGCAAAGCTGCGGTGGCGTGGAAGGCAGGGGAACCACTTTCCATCGAAGAAATCGAAGTTGACCTACCGAAAGCTGGAGAAGTGAGGATAAAGATAGTTGCCTCCGCCGTTTGCCACACCGACGCTTACACTTTATCGGGGAAAGACCCAGAGGGTGTGTTCCCGGTGATTTTGGGCCATGAAGGCGGTGGTATCGTAGAAAGCATTGGACAAGGTGTCACTACAGTGAAGCCAGGTGATCATGTGCTACCTCTATATGTCCCGCAGTGTAAAAAATGCAAGTTCTGCCTCAACCCCAAAACTAACCTGTGTCAAAAAGTCCGGGTCACGCAAGGGCAAGGCCTTATGCCGGACGGTACCAAGCGATTCCGCTGCAAGGGTCAGGAGCTGTTCCACTTCATGGGATGCTCAACGTTCAGTCAATATACCATTGTTCATGAAATTTCCTTATGCAAAATCGACGAAAAGGCCCCTCTTGAAAAAGTATGTTTGCTTGGATGTGGAGTAACCACTGGTTACGGAGCTGCCCTGAACACGGCAAAGGTTGAAGCTGGGTCTAACTGCGCTATATTTGGTCTAGGAGCCGTCGGTCTGGCTGTCGCTTTAGGCTGCAAAGTTTCTGGTGCTAATCGCATAATTGGTGTGGATACTAACCCGGACAAATTTGAATATGCAACTAGGAAATTTGGTGTAACTTGACCGTTTTTCCTTTCGAGGTACGGAAACCTAAAAATTATGAATATGTGTAGACGTGTACCTACTTAGGGTCGATTTATACCTACTAGCAGCAAATCGAAGCGAATTTCTTTAAAATCGACTTCAATAACAACAAATAATTATAATAATTCTTATATTGTTGTTTTGTTTTTGTTTGTTCTGTGTAATGTATGTATAAAGTGTATGAAGTTTGTAATTTGTGGTTATTGAAGTCAGTTTTAGTTTTTTGAAACTTTTTTATTTCACAATTTTTAGTGGCCCCAATGGTACTTATCACATAATATAATAAATAGGTACCATCAAAGTATAATAAATAGGTGGCATGAGAGAATAATGAGACATATTTATATGGAATTAGCTAAGTACGCGTAAAGTTATACGCGTAACGGTAATGTTTTTATTTAAAGCAATATAAAACATAATGTTTTAGTAAAAGGCTATGTTTATTATACGTGCGTATGTTAACTGTAATTACCCACAGAAAATTACGCGAAAGAGTTGAAAAGCTACATGAGATAAGTTAAGAGAATAAAACTAGAAACGGTGCAAAAGAAACCGGGAAAGCCTTTTAATTTAGTTGCGTCAACATTTTGTTTCACACAGCAATGAGTAAGTTTTAATCCTTTTTCTCCATCTCTCTCATTAAAATTCGCTAGGAAAAGAGATAATACGGAGATTTTGCATTTTCATTTTTTTTAATTTGCTTTTGCTTCACTGGCAAAGCGAATTTCGCTTATTTCTGTAGGTTCACCAGGATGGGTCAATTTATTATTTGCAAATTAGTCTAAGTCTGGTATGGTAAGAGGTTTTCCCACATTTATTACCATACTGGCATAATTGTATGACCAAGTCGTTATTTCTTCCAATTAATATCTTAAGCCTAGTTTACACTAATAAGCAAGTTGTCATACTAGTTTTCGACAAAACTTGTAAAAAAGCACTTAGATTTTGGTCTACATCTACAGTCTCTACAAAATTTATTTTTATAAGAAACTAGTAGATACCCGCGACTTCGTCCGCGTGGATTTAGGTTTTTAAAGATCCCGTGGGAACTGCTTGATTTTCCGGGATAAAAAGTAGGCTATGTCCATCCCCGGGATATATAAGCTAATCCTGTACCAAATTGCGTCAGAATCGGTTACACTATTGGGACATGAAAAGGTAACAGACAGACAGATAGACAGACAGACACACTTTCGCATTTATAATATTAGTATGGATTTGTTGTTGCATAGTTTGACTAGAAGGTCTAGTATGAATTATTTTCCGCTCGGCGGGAATCGGTATTCCATCAGCAGCCATAGCAGAGTGCTTTATGTGGTTCCGCACCCGAAGGGCACCAATAGGACCCTATTACTAAGCCTCCGTAGTCCGTCCATCTGTTTGTCAGCGGGCTGTATCTCATGAACCGTAATTCGTAGAGAGTTGACATTTTCATAGTGTATATCTATTGCCGCTATAACGCAAGCTGCAAATCATGCAATGATAAAAAAAAAGTGAAATTATTGGCCGACAAGATGTTGGTACAGCCAATTACACCTTTCACCTAGACCATGTGTGGATTTTTGCTTAGAAATTCAGAGCTGTGACGGAGAAATCGTGATTTTGAATAAATAGACAACAGCACAGAACAACAGTATCATCTTAAACCCAAAATAGGAAGTTTCTCGCATCTGGTTGCAATATTTCGCAACCGTAATAACAAAGTTATATGAGGGTCCGTGTTTGTCGTAAAATTTAATACAAGCGACCTCTCGCGAATTTATGCGGGTCCAATTACGACGTACGCTAATCTTATTGGCTATTTACTGTAACTGGACATGTAAAACTATATATTTTTTTTATCGCTGCGAGATAAAACATGCCATATACACAACAATTAATTACAGAGCAGAACGATTCCCCTGTGTAATTGCTGTATATTTTTATCCGACTGCACCATAAGGAGGATAAGGTTTTTGTTAACCTACTTGTAACTTGAGAAACTAAGCCTTTATAAATATAGAAGAATCCGGCTGTACTCTGTCTCTCACGATAGTTTGAACGCTAAAATATAACTAAGCTTTGTTTTTTTTTTTTAAATAAACTGTTTGATGGCACCTTGATATTATAATTTAAAAAATAATAAAAATAATTAGACAAGTTAATAGCAAAAACTTGCAGATATATTCTAGAAACTAATATCTGTGTCTCTGGTGTTTTAGATTTTCTAAAAATATGTAGTTTTAAAATTACAGGGGCTCAAAGATTTATATGTAAATTTTTAAGACCGCGTAACTTTGAAACTGAATACTTTAACAGAAATCTGGAAAACCTCAGACATAGATATTATTTTCTAGAATATGTCTGCAAGATTTCATGGACTTTGGTTGCTTAATATTCAAATGAAATTGGAACTACGTTTGTATGAAGCGAGTGACGGAGAGACCCCTCTTAAGTACTCGAGGTGTCAACGATACCTTCGAGCATGCCTCAAAAAATGGCAGCGCTGCATTGCTTGGTTCTAATAAGAAGCAATCATTATCGGCACTAAACCACATTGCCCTTGGGATCTAAGAGAACTATGTATAACTCACGTCTAATTAAAATTTATACATAATCCGATTAATTGAATTTGCATCTAATAATTCTCAAGACGTCGTCGCGTCGAATTCTGATTTCCACGGTAATTGAATAGAGGCGTGCAGTCTCGTCTGTGTGAGTAGGTTCGCGCAAGAGCGAGAATGTGACGCTCCAGTGAGCTATTAGAGAATACTATAATTATTTTAGATAACAAGTACATTAGTGATCATTAATTTTAGAATGAGAAGGGTTACCCTTTCATTTTGAAAGGAGACCCGTGCAGGTTCAGATGATGATGATCAATTTTAGAATACGGCAACTGAAAATATTTTTTTGTTATCCTAATTCTAATATTCTATAATATTATAAATGTGAAAGTGTGGATGCTTGAATGTTTGGATGTTTGTTACTCAATTACGCAAAAACTACGGACGGATTTGGCTGAAATTTGGAATGGAAATAGATTAATCCAGGGGGATTAATACATAGGCTACTTTTTATCTCGGAAAACCAAAAAGTTCCCGCGGGATTTTGAAAAACGTAAATCCACGCGTACGAAGGCGCGGCCATCAGCTAGTAATATTATATTATAAATATAAAAGTGAGGATGTTTGAATGTTTGTTACTCAATCACGCAAAAACTATTGGACGGATTTGGCTGAAATTTGGAATGGAGATAGATTATACCTTGGATACAGATGGAGAAAAAAGAGAATGTAACTCGCTGTCTCTAATCATCTTATCCTTTTATCTGCACTCACAGTTGAACAGTTGAATTCACATGTGTAGGTATATGCATCTTCACGCAGCTGTTCAATTTTACTTCTTCATAAGTTGACGTTTATAAACATCGATTACTATAATAGGCATTTTCTACAAACATGGGAAAGCTGAAATGTGCATGCGAAATACAAAATGAATGCGTAGCTGTATCTATACATTATTATAATACGATGTAGCTATTTTCCATAGATAAAATGCTTTTCTATGTTGGTAAATGAACTATTTTATCCTTACTGTTTACTACAATAGCCAACACTATGTTATAGTATACTATGTTATAGTATAGTACATATAGCCAATGTTTTTGTGAACGAGTTAAAGTTTTAATTAATATTTTTTGCTAGTGTTGTAACTTCTTTTAGTTCTGGGAAATCACTCAGTGCTAGAAAAACTGGGTGGGTAGGTACGTATAAAGACAGATGAATGTTCATAAACTGAAGTACAGTTTATTCAACGACAAAACGACGTGCTCGCTCGTGTAGGTGCCGCCTTAATTTAAGGTTAGCTATTTTTTGCGCGGAGCTTCATTAGTTCTTAGTTTGCTGGAAAATAAAACTAACTTGGCACTTGTGAAGCTGCATGAAAATGCTAGTTAAAATATGGTCTTTACTAAACTTAATTTTCATCGAAGTCAATTTCCCACTGCGCAAACTTTTTAAAAAGCTGCTCTTATAAGTTATAAAAGAGCTATTTTTTAAAGAAATTCTCTCCGTCGGCCATCGTTGTCCCTGATTCAAGCCCGCCTTAGAAACAATTCACGGAGTGACAATTCATCTTTGTGAGAGCTTTACGCCGCCCGCTGCATAAAATATACAACTACTTATATTTTATTTTGTTTGCTACGGTTTTTATTGCGGCTTGTTGATTGTTTTTCTTTTAACGTAACAACGCCTAGAATTGAATCAACTGAAGCAGAAAAAAAGATTTACCATGGCAAAGAATAACATAAATAAAGACTAAAAACAAATCTTTATAAATAGAAAGTTTTTTTGTGTTTTTTTACAATGTATATGAACGTTAAATCCTTATAACTAGAGAACGGATTATATGCAACTGCATATTTGCATATGCATTTGCATTTTTGACCTATCTTCATAGATTATTTCATATTTCACCAAAAATCTTGTGATGATGCATATCTACGCTATTTTTCAAATATTTCAGGGCAGGATAAGTTAATGAACCAGTTACATTACAATAACCCGACATAACACCTCAGTTCAAATACTGCCTAGTCAACTCACCTGATTGTGGAACGATCTTTTTCAACTTGTATTAAACATTTTGAGTGATCGAAGGCACCACCTCATTACCGAACATTTGATACAATACCTGATTGTTAACGTTTTCAAAAGTATAAAGTATTAAAAAAAATACACAGTAGGTATATTACTGTAGTTAACTAATAATAGTAATTTTGAAACAAAAAATACCACAACTTTTTATTATTTAATGTTGCATTTTTTGTCACTTTTCGTGTATATTTTAAGCTTTTTATGTTGCATATAATCCGGTCTCTACAGTTATAACTAAAGCGTTTGTTTTAGCTTTTTATACAAAGTAAACTTGCATCCATTCGCACCGACAAAACTGAATAAAACTTTACATACTCGTATTCCCGTGCGTTAAATCCATCTACTGTTTAGTTAGCTACCGGAATGCTATCGTAGTAAGCAAATACTCGGTATTCCATTAAGGTGCCCCTTGGAGAGTGGTTAATTAACATGTGCCTAACATTTTGTAATCCCTCAGTGGTTATTATATTCGGGGTTGTTCAGTGGTCTGATAACATAAAGTTCACTCACTGAATAACAAATACTCATAAAAAAAAATGTAGGTATGTATTTTAATCTTACCCTTTTTAAGAAATAAATGAAAGAAAAAAGAACCTGTCAGAAGATGGCAAAGAGACTAATAGGGATAATTCTACTTAGGCCACGTTATTTTAAGCAGTGAGTTATGCTTAGTAGAGGAAAGTGGATGGAAGAGGAAATCGGAAAACAATGTATATAAAAAAATCCTATTCTATGGAAAGGATTATTTAATTAATCGGCTTCGCAACTCATTGAGCTGTGTTGGTTTTTTGGTTATTCTAAAGGTCTCCTCATTTCTAACTTGATCACGTAGAGAAACTCCGAACAGCTATCTCTATCACCCGCTGAGTGACTATGAGTTACCAAATAAAAATACATAATTGGAGTGACATTTGAAAAGCATCATCCCGAGATTACTCGACAAAACTTCCGCAATTTCGACACTACCGCTTCTCATTTTTAAATCAAATAACAAGTTCGCGATTGAAATGCACAACAGTTGGATCTTTTCAATTTGAGTCCAATAATGGAGGGGAATATTTCATCGTTTACTTGAGAAAATCTAATTAAATTAGAGGCCTTCGTAGCTCGTTTGCATGAGTTAGCATTTTTAAGCGTAACGAGAGTCGGCGGTATTTTTGACAAGCGGCACGGCCTCTGGCGTTTTGGTTTTAATGAAAGACTGGAGGCGGCTGTTTTAAGAGTCTAATCAGCTTTTGTAATAGGTTTTTGAGAGTTATTTATTTATAGTTATTAGGTTATGTCGTCTCAAGTGCATGGCAAGTGGAAAAGGGCTTGTCAAATGACCGGTCAGTAATTTAAATAAGTCAAAGCCTCGGCATTGTTCGAACGTTGCTTTGTCAAAATAATCTCGAAACACGTTCACATTGAACGGACCTTTAGGTTGCAAGATTGCCCCGTGTGCCCCGTACCATAAGGCGTAGACTCAACTAATGGTACCTATCTATTTTTCACCAAATAATTTTAGTAAAGTATTTAAACATATTTTTTTTTAATCTTTGAGTAATGCACAAGATCAACGCATTGTTCAAACAATATGGTTGCAAAAGGAGGAGTGGTAATAAGGAAGAAGTCACGTCTATGAAACAAGGGCGTAAATTAAAACAAAAACAAGCAGAGAAGTATTCTGCCTAGCTAGAGAAAAAGAGAAGTTAAGAAAACCTTCAAAAGAACAGTGAATCTAAGCACCTTCTGGGCAAGCGTGTTCCACCTTAGGCTGCATCATTATCTACTGGTGTGATGGCAGATAGCGCAAGTCTATATCGTTAAAAACTCACTGCTAACCAATGGAAATACTCATGGAAAAATATTGTTTAAACAATCAAATTAGCTACCTGAATGCTAGACAAGAATAAGCGCAAAGACTTTTTTATACTCCTATAATTAGTTCGCTCAATATAATTAGTAGTAGATATAATTATATATTTGTTTATTATACATTCTAGCTTAATTCTAATCCTAAACTTGAGACGTAATGATTTGTATCAGGACATATTAGTCCCACTAATCCTACAACCCGCACTATAGTGGTATTAACGTAACATCATGTGCTTAATTGAGTACGTGAGTACTTGTTAAAATATTAAAACTATTGTATGGGCCCGTTAATTAATACGCTTCATGTTGTATCGATGAATATTATACGTCATTAATATAGTTACTAAAACTACTTAATGGGTACGTTTAAAGGTTACTTAGCATATCTAACAATGTTTGATGACTTCCTGGCGTAGTGGTGAGCGCTGTGTTTTATACGTGGAAGACTGTGGTCTCGATTCCTGGCAGAGGCAATTTAGGAATTCACTATTCTTAAATTGTCTGTGGTTGGATCTGGTGGGAGGTTTCGGCCGTGGCTAGTTACCATCCCATTGGCAAAGACCAAGCCAAGCGGTATAGCGCTTCGGTTTAATGCCGCACAGAAATCGAACAGCATCGGTGACAAGTTCCAAGATTTCACGATAGCACGAAAACTACAAAGCTACGTCGGTGAAAGATGTCTTAACATCGCCGTCCCTGGAGCTTTTCAAGTTCACCTAAGAAAGCTCTGGCTGGATGTCGTGACCAGACCTGAGAGGGAATAGACTCAGTAAATCGGATACTCAAGACTGGACAAAGTGGGTGGCGAAATGTAGAAAAGCGGAACCCACCAAGATGCAATGCGACTTTAGTATCCTTGGTAGGATATAGACATAACAAACTACTGACATTCATGTCAAATGTGTGACCCAAAAGGTCGAGATGGCAATCGGAATATCAGGCAGGGGGGTACGCACACCCACTGGGTTAGCATGGGGGATGTATGGGTGCGTGGGCGTCCCCACCCCGATTGCCATGTCAAACTGTCGCATACTTGTAATAGCTAACAAGACACAGTATACATTACATATGTATAAACAATAACTGTTTGTCTCTATAAGTCTATACAAAGCTGATTTAATCCATGAAATAGTCGCGAGGTAGCATTCTTGCGCCCGTTGTGCTAGTTCTTCAAATTGCATTAAATCTGGTATGACTAGTTTGCAGTCGGTAACTAAATGGATGACCGAAGTTCCGCGGGTTTCGCTGCCACCATGTAACCTACTTTTGATTCCAGCGTTCGCCTGAATAGCTTGCATATTAAACTGATAAACTACATTGTACCCGTATGTTTTGAACGAATTATTACGAACGTATATTTTCGTAAGGTGCTTTTGAAGCTTTTTGTATGAGCTGTAGCCATAGATATGTAGCTGTTGCTACATATCTATGGCTACAGCTCATGCTAATATTATAATGCGAAAGTGTGTCTATCTGTCTGTCTGTCAACTGGCTCAACCGTTGAACAAACAGTTTCCGCGGGATAGCACTGTATCTTTCACGCATTTGTCGTTCAATAACGCCGCAACAGAGCCTATGTATTGACGTCGTCTTTTGCATAGACTTAAGAACTGATATAGGGTAATTTTCTTTCAAAACAAACAAACAGTTCCCGCAGGATAGCTTACTTTAACACATGATAAAATAACTTAAGAGGGCTCTCTCCGTCACTCGTTTCATACAATCGTAGTTCCAATTTCATTTGAATACTAAGCAACTAAAGTGCATGAAATTTTGCAGACATATTCTAGAAACTAAAATCTATGTCTGTGGTTTTCCAGATTTCTGTTAAAATATTCGGTTTCATAGTTACGCGGTCTTAAAAATTTTCATACAAATCTTTGAGCCCCTGTAATTTTAAAACTACATATTTTTAGAAAAATCTTAAACACCACAGACACAGATATTAGTTTCTAAAATATGTCTGCAAAATTTCATGAACTTTGGTTGCTTAATATTCAAATGAAATTGGAACTACGATTGTATGAAACGAGTGGAAACGAGTGACGGAGAGAGCCCTGTTAAGCTTCTAGCACCAAAAAATATTATAACAAACCTCAATTATTATTAAAACCTTGAGTCACGCGAGCGAAGCAGCGGGTAATAGCTAGTACTCAATAAATTGCAAAATTATGTCCGTTTGTTTATTACTTTTTCATGACCTATCCGTAGAACTGATTTTGAAGAAATTTTCTACAGAGATAGCTTTCATCCGGAAGACGGACATAGGCCACTTTTTATCCCTAAAAATCAAAGAGTTCTGACAGGATTTTCAATGCAAAATAGCAGGCCAGTTTTGTTTCTGTCTTTACAACTTCTAAACTTATAAGTGGATTTTGATATACCTACGGCTAACCCGATCATTGTTCATACAACGCGAACGAAAACGCTTGCCACTGCTAGTAGTATAAACATGGCTATTAGATACATTTGAAATATAGATTTTGCTTAGAGTAAAATTAGCACGAACATGTACATAGATCAAAATTGAAATAATGCATTCGCACAAATCATTAGGTTTAGTAATTTTGTTTTATCGGTTTCCATTGAGTGTTTCAATGCAATTAATACTAGTTTGCATTGACAACATTACAAACGACTAATGAGGGTTTTAAGTTACCATATTGATACAGTTAAATGATGTACTTTCATGATTTTGGTTGGCATTCTAATAATATGAGAACGCGTTTTATTTATTTGGGGCAGTAACCAAATCCTAAAACACATGACATGATCAAACTCTAAGATCCTGTTGCAACTTGCATGACAAGCAATAGAAGCAATAGAATCTCTGTCGAAACTATTTTTAACCCCCGACCCAAAAAGAGGGGTGTGTATCTGTGTAATCTGTGTATCTGTGTATCTGTGTATCTGTCTGTGGCATCGTAGCGCCTAAACGAATGAACCGATTTTAATTTAGTTTTTTTTGTTTGAAAGGTGGCTTGATCGAGAGTGTTCTTAGCTATAATCTAAAAAAATTGGTTCAGCCGTTTAAGAATTATCAGCTCTTTTCTAGTTTTCTTGTAGAAAAGAAGGTTTGATAACCGTTAGGTTCTTAATATTATGTCAATAGACAAATGTCAAGCTGTCAAGATGGACGTTGCCTAAATACATAATTATTTATTTGAAAATGATGTTTTGGAAAACTCAAATACTTTGGATCGTCGGGGGTGTTATAAATTTTTAATTTACACTTGTCAAATATCTGCTCAGACAAAAATTCGCGATATATACGACAGCATACAATCAGTTATACAGTTAACAATAAAAATGATGGTCATCCCGAAACGGCCGCAGTAAATGGTAATGCTGTACGGAAAACGCGCGATGCTCTACGCCAGTTTCAAATGCAAAATTTCTGATTTGAATTTCAAAACACCCGGCATACCGGATCCCAGGAAGTATACTACTCGAGACCCGAGAGCTTGGGAACGATATGTGTGAAGGGTTTAAACTGGTCAGAGTTCGAAGTGATTTGGCCTCCTGACGCAAGACCACGTTTCCGGACAAACTTTATACTTGAACTCAGGGAAAACACAAAACTCAGAACAATCTCGATGAATCCGCACTTGGTTGTAGCGGTAATAAAGGTAATGGAGAAGATAAGATTTGGAGATTGGAGCTGAATGCAGATGAAACGCATGTCCACTGAGAGGTCGCAATCGAGAGGCATTTTTTTAATTTATAGACTAGCGCTTGGTTTGGCTTGGCATGGCATAGTGTCTACGTTTCACGAAAGGGGGACTCAGGAACCATAGAAGACAAAGAGGAGAAATTATAATTAATATTTGTATGTAGGTATGAAGATCGGTCCATACCCACTTTTTATCGGAGTACCTATGCCCAACTAGTTAAAGACCTGACCGGATTCGGTATTCATAGGCAGCGACTCACGATAGTTTAAACACTAAAACAGAGAAGAAATTATACCAGTCATAACTTTGTATGGAGTTGCAATGCTGCAACCACTACCCATACTATAAATGAGAAAAAGTGTTTGTTGGTCCTTCAATCACGCCGCAAAGGAACAGGAGACCATTGTGGTAAAATTGTTCACCAGCTCTCGGCTTAGCTTATTCTTTCTGCCGTAGTATGGCCGTAGTCAAATAAAACAAGTTGGTTTAACTCCAACTAGATGCCAATTTTGTTGACAGCACTTTTCCCGTGGGACGGCTTCTGTTTTAGACGTTTTTTTGTACTTTTTGCGTCCAATCATAGTGACTTTCTTTGTAAGAAAAATTAAAAGAAGGTAAATATGCTTATTTTTAGGTACATGATATTTTTGAAGGTAATGGAAATATTATAATTGATTACCATTTGCCTACTACTTCGTCTTCTTGATATAAATTTATAGTATTTATAGTACTCGGGGATAATGTGGCTATCTATAAACATTTTTTTCAGAATTAGTTTCGGAGATTATGCTCCTCCCATATACACTCACAAAATAACAAATACGCCTTTGTAATGTGCATAGTATACAGATAAATTCGTTTTTAACGTATGCTACGCCAGATGCTACGAATACGTAGCAATTAGCTACGGCATATTAGTCAAATTGACAGAAATATCAACTGTGATGAAAAGCCGGCATCATTAGCCGCGTTGCCGGTCATCACAGCTTACCTATATCGGCAGCGGCGTGCAGTAGGTCGGCGAGCAGCTCGGGCTTCCGCAGCTGTAGTGCCACGCCCTCGCCGCCGACCGCCGCGCTGTACATCAGCACGGCGCGCGACGAGAACGCCCGGCATCGGCAGCCGCATTGCCGGTCGTCACAGCTTACCTATATCAGCAGCGGCGTGTAGTAGGTCGGCGAGCAGCTCGGGTTCGTGGCAGGCGATGGCGAGCCGCTCGTCAATCTCGGCCGGCGTGGCCTCCCGCAGCTGCAGTGCCACGCCCTCGCCGCCGACCGCCGCGCTGTACATCAGCACGGCGCGCGACGAGAACGCCGGCATCGGCAGCCGCGTTGCCGGTCGTCACAGCTTACCTATATCAGCAGCGGCGTGTAGTAGGTCGGCGAGCAGCTCGGGTTCGTGGCAGGCGATGGCGAGCCGCTCGTCGATCTCGGCCGGCGTGGCCTCCCGCAGCTGCAGTGCCACGCCCTCGCCGCCGACCGCCGCGCTGTACATCAGCACGGCGCGCGACGAGAACGCCGGCATTGGCAGCCGCGTTGCCGTCAACTGCGACAAAAAAGATACGAAAATTAGGCACTAGGCCAAAATTAATGGGTGGTAGGCCTCTAGTTGTATGAGTTGATTGAGATTGTTAGGCGACGTCGACATTTACCGATTAGTAAGTGAATAGATGACCGACTTTAGAGTTATTATCACTAACAACTGATAATAATAGGTGTAAAATCTTAAGAGTCCACATTTTTGTTTATTTTATTAACAGTACTTCTAAAATATATGCATTTGCAAACACCTCTTTGCATGTCTAAAATAAAAATGGGCGCTGCAAAGCTGCGAATATCCCATTTTGCAGTTTTACTCTCGTTTTAATGTTTTTCTTTGTAAATAAGAACCATTTTTCTTGAAAACGAGGAACTTAATATAATAAATCAATTTCGATTGTGATTTGCAAGAGTAAGTCAGTTGAAGTAAATTGGAAACGCAGAATAATTAATTTTACCATTTATCATGATTCATGAGTTAAGGAAACAAGTCAATTTATGAAATCATTAATATTTTGTTCTGAAAAGAGATACCAGGTGTCTGTGAGTTTGTGTGACAGAGAGCCATTGGTAAAATCTAGCAATAAAAAATAATCTGAGATATTGCGTGATTTCGTGAATGTTACGAGAAATCCATATCTCTGCACAACTTCTATGTTAGCCTTGCTGTATTATGTAAATGATTTCTGGTCACGTAGAAGAGTACGCCATGTCAATCGACTTTGGAAGCATCGATGGAAGGCTTCGTACGAGGACCCTATATTTTGTGTCTTACCATAACCATTGGATTCGGAAATGAAGTCAGGCTTAATACAGCGTTAGTAGGAATTGCTCTAGGACTGATGATAAGAAAGTGGTGATGGCCTAGTGTTTAAGACGTTAGCCTCCTAGTTGGGTCCAGGGACGCACTATTGACTTTTCGAAATTATGTGCGTTTTAAGCAATTAGATATCTTTTGATTTAACGGTGCAGGGAAAACCTCATCAGGAAACCTGCATGCCTGAGAGTTCTCCATAATATTTTCAAAACTGTGTAATGTTTGATTATGGTCAAACCCTTCTTGTTCTGAGAGGAGATCCGAGCTCCGTAGTGCGCTGGCGATAGGTTGATCATGACAATATTTTAAGAAATTCATTCACAACTTAACTGCTCTTTTATCAGAAATGAATTTAGAATATATCGTCAAGATTGCCTGTCATCGAAATGATTCAGAAACATTGTATGTTCCAAGTCAATATGTTCGATCAATACCAGTACAGCGTGATAAGCGCTTGACGGGTTGCAATTTTTGGTATAACACAACGGTAAATGGAAACTATTGTTATAGGGGCTCGAGTGACGCGTCTATTAATTCACGCGAAATCAGTTCTTAAAACAAGAGGGATAGAGTTTCAGATATGTTTTCAGGTAGAATATATTCCCATACTTCGTTAACCATCAGAGCAATTATGGGTCGGTAATTGAGCAACTATCATGGCAGCTGAAAATTAAATAGTTTTAGTATTTTATTTTTTAACTAGTTTATGCTCGCGACTTCGTCCGCGTGGACAACACAAATTACAAACCCCTATTTTACCCCCTTAGGGAATTGAATTTTCAAATATACTTTCCAAGCGGACATCTACGTCATAATAGCTACTAATTTCGTTCCGTCAGATAGGTCAAATTATTATTGAACGAGTAATATAATCATACATTTGGAACAATGTCATTAGACACATATTACGCTAATCTCGGAAATGGGAATAGTGCCATCAGCGTAGATGGTAATAGAACAATACTATGTAATATTCATTTGCTAACTGTATAAACAGCAGTTTCATACAATACTACTTGCGAGTTATTTGTTACTAAGAAATATTAAGGAAACAGTTTTTTTAATATAATCTTTCTGAGTAATAAGTAGTATGTACTTAAAATAAAAATTGCAAACCAAAAAATTCCTGTAAAACCATCTGCAGGCTAATTTTCAATTGCAGGTCTAATACCAAAGTAGGTATGTGGTAACAGATTCGGGAACGATTTTTTTGCTTTCTGCGCTGACCATTCACTAGTGTATGTTGGTACTTAATATCTAGCTTGGGATTCGCTTACACATGTAAATGGTGGCAGTGGTCGATCACCGCGTGTGGTACGGTGGTATCACATCAGGTGGTGGTGGTACATCTTGGAGTGGTACGGTCATTCGTCAGACTATTTTCCCCTTGCAAAATGGATATACTTACTCACAAAGAAAGTTGCAATCTCCACAGGAAATAAATCACTTTTGGTGTAACAGAGATCTCTCTCTACTATACTCTGTACAGTATTGTACAGTGCTGTTTATTCTGTACTAAAACAGAACTGTTTCAGCTCGCTGCACTTGCGTTTTCTTTTGTTATTGAATTTTACCTTACTTCAAAAAAGGAGGAGGTTCTCAATTCGTCGGAATCTTTTTTTTAAAAATCTTATTGTAAGGCAAAATTTTAGTGCCGAGGAACCCCGTCAAGTCAGGCATATAACTATTTTTCAATTCTTGGATATGACCTTGTAGGAGACCTAGTTACTATGTCCATCTATGCTTTTCTATTAGTTGAAACGACCAATTTTAACATTTAACGCAAAATCTAGTGAGCAATTTGTACTCATTTAGCAAGTTAGAGAAGAAATTCCTTTTTTTTTTTTTTTTCTTTAAATCTGGCTTTACTCTGATTAGCCAATGTCAAGTTTGTGATATTTTCAAGTTATTGAATTTATACAAGTATGGACTCCGTCTGCGCCGGCGCCCGCCGACATACGCGCGGCGCCCCTTTAGAGCGCTTCCCAGTCAGTTCCACCACCAAAAAACACCAACTAACACAAAAACCAGCCACTCTTAACAAAAAAAAACACTCCAAACAAGCACAGCACGCGCGCCAGCAAACGCCATCACAGAGACGAAGTCCAAAAGAAATTCCTTTCAACTCTATTTGAGTTGATTTGACTCAGACTACTTAGACCGTATACGACACAGATCCGAAGTATTCTGTTTTCTGGAATGTCAAGTGGGAATACAGTTACAGTTTGACATGTTACTAGCACTAAATTGATCATAGAAGTGCATACCGCTTCATGATCTAATTATATCTGGTCACTGTACTGTATCTATTGAACCGACATTTCGGTTTAAATTAGATATTTCAGATAGAGTGGTGCATAGCGCTGGTCACACTAATATTATAAAGGCGAAAGTTTGTATGTGTGTGTGTGTGTGTGTGTGTGTGTATGTTAGTTACTCCTTCACGCAAAAACTACTGGGCGGATTGGGCTGAAATTTAGAATGGAGATAGATTATACTCTGGATTAGCACATAGGCTACTTTTTATCCCGGAAAATCAAAGAGTTCCCACGGGATTTTTAAAAATCTACATCCACGCGAACGAAGTCGTGGCCATCAGCTAGTAGTGGTATAATCTATCAAAAATATTGCATACAAACCTATCTCCTATTTATAAAAGTACCTAAAGATGAAAGGAGGTATTGATAGGTAAATATTTTTAAAATTAATAACCTGCCGAATTGGTTATGGGCTTATTATCAGACAAGGGCGCATTTAAGTTACGGTAAACAAATATCACTAGGTTTTAACTCCGTAAATTATTCTGCTGCATTGACTTTGTAAAAGTGTGCATTTTAAAAATTAAATGAGTGACAGAGAGATGAACTAGACTAAAAACTAATCAAACTAGAGGACCTAATTTTTGTTTTGGATTTATGGTTACTGTTTAGAAATGTACTTTTTTGGTCAGAAAAATATCAAATAGAAAGGTCAGAAATAGATATTTCTTTATCTACCTATATCTAAATATATTATATTATCTTTTATTTTCTTCTCGTTACGGTACATATTTCTTTATCTACGTTCTTGTATATCTAAATATATTATATTCTTTTATTTTTTCTCGTTACGGTACAAGCCGTAAACATGATATTAAGCATCGCGTGTGTGATTAAGCTCACCTATTGTTCGCAAATGGCTCCCCGCCGTGGCAACCATAATATATAACAGTGCATGTATACAGGCACACTAGGACTAAAAGTCCTGTTTCAACCGAGCACGCTTTTTTGATCCTTATGCGATTACGAACAGCGATCATTTTACCTTACGTAGATTTTAATCGAACTGCGTGTATCGCCCAATTGAGTTCAGATGTTCATTAGTGTACCAGGTAGGCATGACTATATATTTTGTCATAGTTTGGCAACCATACAGTAGAGCATTGCTTTTTATCCCGGCCATTGCCACCATCATGCCGCCACCAAACCGGTATTTTGACATTTTAAAGACGCATGTGACTATTTTTAACCCCCGACCCAAAAAGAGGGGTGTTATAAGTTTGACGTGTGTATCTGTCCTGTAGCTATCGGTTCAGCCGTTTGAAAGTTATCAACTCTTTTCTAATTTTCTTATAGAGGTTTTTATGTCGGGGGTTTTTTTAATTTAGAATTATCAAAGGAGCTTGTTCAGAAAATGATGTTTTGCACAACTTGGTCGTTTATTTAACTGTAACATTAATAAACTGTGATAATAGTATACATATTTAATATAGGTTGTAATCCTTTGGTTGGGCTTTGATGTTTCAGCTAATTTTACCCAAGTTTTTCGCACGTTTGACCTCATTTCCAGTGGTTCTATGTATTATTGACATGAGTATGAGTAATAATGGCGTGGATAATTACACCCTATTATGCTTTGGTACTCACGACTATAACAAACAATATAGACCCTCGTCATTTTGAATAACGAGCTTTGATTTTACCCGAACTTATACTTATGTATGGAAAGGAAATCATTTTGCGTGTATAGACGCTATAGTAAGTATACTACTAATATTGTTAAGTACTAGCTTTGACAAGGCCAACTATAAAATATATAATAGAAATATTGCATAATGCATATATTCTTGCAAGAAATCTACGTCCAGTGGAAATCATCTATGGAAACGATAACGATGACGACAGTAAAATTCTCACAATGTCTTTAAAATTCCAAATTGTATATAATGGGGGAGATAGACTAAAATAAAAGTAGAGACTCTAAGTAGAGCTATTTTAATACAAGCCGCACAGTGAAATATTTATGTAGGATTATGTGAAAGGGACATCATTGCCGGAATGTCCTGTCCGTTTATCGGACAAAACCAAATCAGTGAGGCATGAAAAATAAAATCGCCAAAATTTCCATGATGCCGTAAAATATAGGAATATTTTTTATAGGCACTAAAATGTGGATGTGAAATTGTTTGCATTATATTGGATATGGGGTAACCATAAAATTACCTATAACATATAAAACTATAGTAAGGATCTAAAAAGTTCAATCCAATGTTTTGTGCCTGGTTTTAGAATAGACTTTTGAGGATCGTTGTTTTTAACCGCTTTGATGTGTTCCGACACACGAGTTATCTACAATATATAATGTCGTTAACAGGGCTCTCTCCGTCACTCGTTTCATACAATCGTAGTTCCAATTTCATTTGAATATTAAGCAACCAAAGTCCATGAAATTTTGCAGACATATTCTAGAAACTAATATCTGTGTCTGTGGTGTTTTAGATTTTTCTAAAAATATGTAGTTTTAAAATTACAGGGACTCAAAGATTTGTATGTAAATTTTTAAGACCGCGTAACTTTGAAACCGAATATTTTAAAGGAAATCTGGAAAACCACAGACATATTATATTAGTTTCTAGAATATGTCTGCAAAATTTCATGGACTTTGGTTGCTTAATATTCAAATGAAATTGGAACTACGTTTGTACGAAGCCAGTGACGGAGAAACCCCTCTCAAAACCACGAAATAAGCTTAAAAATCGCTAGAAATAGGACATCTCCCTTAAAAAACTGACGAGTGGCTCCACTGACAGATATTTAACGGATAAGTCTCTTCATATGATATTCATTTTTCACGGTACTATTATTTTTTATTTTTTATTGAATGTGAAGTGATTTTAATATTAAAGGTGCATAAAGTAAAATTCAACCTATAGTAAAAATTCAAACATATGAACACATTTTTTATAAAAGCCTAACCAAAATTATAATATAAAACTCATTATGCTTTTAAAAAGAACCATTTTGGACGAAAAAGAAATTATTATTAGTCTCAAGCCGACCATTTCTGCTTTTTTATGATCTTTGTTTAAAGTTTTGTTATGTATTTTTTTATAATCGTTATTTACACTTGCATAATATAGTATAGTATGTTATGCGAGTAAGTATAATATGCAGTCATTCATAATCAGATATTTAAGATATGAGAGTAGATAAAATATAATTACATATAATATAGTCCATACCTACTAATATAAATACAAATGCAAAAGCGTGTCAGTCTGTTACACTTTCACGGTCTATTTTAACCAATTTTGACAGAACCTGGTACAAAGATAGCTTGAATCTTGGAGATGAACATAGGCGACTTTGTATCGCGGAAAACCAAAGAACCACCACTAAACCACCAAAGAACCGAAGAGGTACCACGGATTTAAAAAAAACCTAAATCATCTAGTTAAAAACCTATATATTTTAAAATTATATCAAACTGGTGCAACAGTTTTGCAGGTACAAAACACAAAATATTACATGAGCTTTTATACTGTGGATAGATAATACAAAATCGATACAGTAAGCCTCAATTAATCATAGATGCGAGTTCGCTTTTTCCAACGCATGAGCTTTTTAATGGAAACATAATTCCCTTCGCTGTTGATTCGGCGAGCTTCATTTGTTTTTTTAACATAACATAACCAGGCTTGTCATGTGCAGTTTTTAACAAAATTCGATATTATCTATTTTTCTATGCGTGGAGTATAATAATTGTTTCAAAGTATTTTTTTGAATGATTTTTTTGTAGGTATTTTTTTCCTAGATACTACAAAAGTAATTTCTGAAGATCGAAAGTGGTACTTTTGTAATATTGTACAGATTATAGATTTATTATCAGCAGGAGTGTTTTAACCACGATCCTCTTTCGGGGACCAAGGTGAACAAAGACCTTGAAAAATCAAAAAACTAGTTTGGCCTGCGATGTCGTCAACATCCTATAGGAATCATTTTCTATGGCACAGCCAAAGCCTTGTTTACTCAATGTTTACTCTCCAGCTCATATCACAATATATACATACAAGATCATTTGGATTCATAATAATATTATTATTATGAAAAGTTAGGCTTTTATGCATCAGGATGTAGGTACGAGTAAATACAAATTCTAAAATAAGCTAAACTAAAAATTTCCTGTTATTCTGTCATCATCATTTCAACTCATAACCGACCCACTACTGAGCACGGGTCTCCTGTCAGAATAAGAAGGGTGCAGCCCAAGTTCACCACACTGGCCAAGTGCGGTTTGGCAGATTTCATATACCTTTGAGAACCTTATGGAAAATCCCTGTAGGTGCTAATAATATTTACTAATCAAAGTAATACAATTCACATCAGCGAACCTATAATATTCGCGTTGTAGTAATCAATAGGCTCGTGAGAGATTAATTTACAACAAATATACGATATTTCCACTAATTAATGTCCGTTCGTTTCCGGCTGGATGGACAAATTGGATTAACAGCTATTGACTTACGATAAAATACTGCTAATTGCTACTTCTGATCCCGGATTATTAATATTTAAGGGGAGATGTTAAAATTAAGGATATGCTTTATATAAAAGAGCCTCGATAGCTAAACGGTTGAGGAGCGGACCGAATTCCGAAAGGTCGGCAGTTCAAACCCCACCCGTTGCACTATTGTCGTACCCACTCCTGGCACAAGCTTTACGCTTAATTGGGGGGAAAGGGGAGTATTAGTCATGATTAGCATGGCTAATATTCTTTAAAAAAAAGACTAGCCGACGTCCGGGACTTGATTGAATCCGCGTGGATTTAGGTTTTTCAAAATCCCGTAGGAACTTTTTGATTTTCCGGGATAAAAAGTACCCTATGTGTTGATCCAGGGTATATCCTATCTCCATTCTGAATTTCCGCTCAGTCAAATACGTTCAGTAAGTAGTTTTTGCTTGAGAGAGTAACAAACATACACACATACACACAAACTTGTGCCTTTATAATATTAGTGTGAAGTATGCGATGCCTGCTACTTAATTCTCACAGTGACTTTAATTTAATACAAACTTTACGGTAAACATTTTTAATCTTCTTGCCGGCTTTGTTCAATAGAACCGGCTTTCGAAACTTTCCGAAGATTGATTTTTGTCATTATCACAGAGGCACTAATTGATTTGCATTAATTTATTTAATTTCATACACCAAGTTCATACATAGTTTAATATCGTAAGCACTTAACGGTATTAACGAAATTATTGTTTTTGAAAATTAAAAATAGATTTTTTCGTTTAGAAATTATTCTTCTCTATTTTTAATTTTCTTCTTTATATTTAACGAAAAGCTACCAAAAACGTAGTCCACATTTTGCTTCCTTTTTTAAATTTGATAATAATCCACATTTTCTTTCTTACCAAGACTAAAGCTGCCTTTACATTAGAAGTGTGTTAGGATGCATAGTGAGGGCTTTATAGCTGATCATAATGAACCATTTTCTACCAAAGCAGCTTTAAGCGCTCCGCCCACGTCAGACTCTTTGCAGGTACCATACTTAATCGGGCCAATAATTTCAAATTTATGACCGACATAGATTTTCGATCGACTTTTTGTAGGACGTGTGCGTTCCAATATTGCGATCCGTATGTTTCATTTTTTGCCACCAAAAAATCAGTCACCGATTTTCGGACGTGGGTGCTCCGAACGTCTTCAGCTTGCAGTCCTAGGAGCAGGCGCTAACCTACGGTTACCCTAAGTGTAGACCTTACGACAATACGACTATTCGTACATTATCCCAAAGAACCATAAGGCATACTTAGGTAGGTACTTATCAAGGCAACTACCAACAACTTCGAATTGCATAATCTAAAATCTTATACATAGATAATGCACTTTAGGTAGAATAGGAAATTGCAAACACAAGACGAGGAAGACTTGTGAGCATTGCCAGTTCCGGCTTAAGGTACCGATTAATTGAAGCTTACTGTATTGATTTTGTATTATGAAAGCCGGAAAGCGAAGTTACACAGTCGTAGTCTTAACAGTCTGTTTATACATTCAGACTATATTAAGTAATAACTATTAATAATTTCTGCTTTTATCAACTCAACCTATCGCCGCCCACTTCTGGGCACGAGTCTCCAGCGGAGTGATTCACTAACTCAGTTTCTAAAACTGAAAAATAGCCACCGAGCTCATTTTTGAATCCATCGAAGGTTTTCTACGATTTTTTTTTAAATATCACCCAGAGAAGCAGCAGTGTAAAATCAACCAACCTAAGCTATCATTCATTGTTAGTCAGCGAGTCATCCCGCTGGTGTCCTCTTAGAAAACAAAAAGGGTGTAGGCCATGGTACACCACGCTAGCCAAGTGCAGATTGGCAGATTTCCGACACCTTTGAGAATATTATATGGAGAACTCTCAGGTATCCTGGTTTCCTTATGATGTATTCCTTCACCGTTAAAGTAAGTGACATTAAATGCACATAACTCCGAAAAGTTGGAATTGCGTGCTCTGGATCGAAGTCGGACTTCCGGATTAGGTAGCCAACGTCTAGGCTATAATGTAAGGTAGCTAGGCTAGGCTAGGCTAGCTAGGTTACAGTGACTAGAATTGAATAATTTATACTAGGCCAATTATTTTTGAGATCTTCGCGATGGTTTTATCTTTACAAGGCAGGACCTATTTTTTAACATGAATCCACGTGGATGAAGTCATGGGGACCATGTAATACTCGTATTATATTATATTCAGGTATCTATCTACGAGGGATTAGGTATAAGGTATTTTAAATGTAGGGATAAAATGTAGGCTTTTAAATATTGATTTACCATCCATGCATACTTTATGCGGTTATTGAATTTCGGCCAGCGATAATCCTTTTTCCATCATACACGCGGCTTATTCTACCAAAATATTCCCCGTATCGAAGTTTCATTATTTACTATTCAATATTTACGCTCCGCTCACATAGATACATGATACGAGGGGGAATGTAAATAATAACTCGTCAGTTTTCCAGTAAGTCAAAAAATGTTTTCTATTTACCAACTCTGGTTGCCTGATGGTATATACTTTTATACATTTTTTTTTTACCTTTGATTTTAGTTGCCTTTGATGTTAGCATCGAGTTTTGATGAAATTTTTGTGCTGTTTTTTTATTAAGTTTTTGACGACATTCAATGACATCACCCCATAGACATATTGCGTTCACAATCTCGGCGTTTACATTACATGGCGTATAAAATTTGTGCTTGGCGATGAGTAAGATAGAAGATACGCCCGCACGAGATGAAGAGATAGATGCTTACCGCTTTACAAACACTTGTAGTTTTTTGTAGGTATGTCATTGCAGTCTACAAAAGGGAATAAGTAGTTACGAAAATAAACAATACGATACTTGCTGTGATTGGTAATATTAAAGAAGTTGAAGTGTATCTATAAATAATAATATCATTAAAATCTGCTTAAATTAAATGCTCTAGCTAAAAGTTTTAAGCTTAACTGATAACATTTTTAACCCCCGACCCAAAAAGAGGTGTGTTATAAGTTTGACGTGTGTATCTGTGTATCTGTGTGTCTGTGTATCTGTGTATCTGTGTATCTGTCTGTGGCATCGTAGCGCCTAAACGAATGAACCGATTTTAATTTAGTTTTTTTTGTTTGAAAGGTGGCTTGATCGAAAGTGTTCTTAGCTATAATCCAAAAAAAATGGTTCAGCCGTTTAAGAGCTATCAGCTCTTTTCTAGTTTTCTTGTACAAAAGAAGGTTAGATAACTGTTAGGTTCATAATATTATGTCAATTGACAAATGTCAAGCTGTCAAGATGGACGTTGCCTAAATACATAATAATTTATTTGAAAATGATGTTTTGGAAAACTCAGATACTTTAGATCGTAGGCGCGGAATAGTCCAAGAAAATCAGTTCACCCGTTTGAAAGTTATCAGATCTTTTCGGTCTTTTCTAGTTACTGTAATCTTCATTTGTCGGGGGTGTTATAAATTTTTAATTTACACTTGTGAATTAGTAAGTTAGTAGGTAGCTAATGCTAGTTCCATTCTAGTCCGAGTCATATATGGGAAAACAAACCCACATAGATAACTTAACCGAATGTTTGCAATTTGCTGAGAAATGAAGGAACTTGCAAAGTCGGATGACTGCACATACAGTCTTATAACACAAAGTTACACGTTCATTTCGAACTACCCGTGAGTTTCTCGCCAGAGACTCTAGAACTCTAGAATCTCTCACAAAACTAAACTTTAGTACTTACTTGTCTCTTCAAATAGGTCGTTGTAAAACCATACTGTAGAACTGAACTGACCATTATACCTATCATCTGTTTCATCTTCAAAGATCTATGTCAGATTTAAAGACATAGATAACTCTAGGTAGGAAAAGCTCATACATTCGTATGTATGAGCTTTTCCTATTTCCTATATCTGTGTATCTGATTTCCTATATTACCTTTCAAACAAAAATCTAAATTAAAATCGGTTCATTAGTTTAGGAGCTACGATGCCACAGACAGATACACAGATACATAGATATAGGAAATAGGAAAAGCTTAATTAGAAGAAATTATCCTGTAACTGTATCGCATGGGTATTTGAATCTTATCAAATCATCATCGTCTAAACTATGGTCTACACGGTTATCCATCCTGTTCAAGGTGTCCATTTCAAAAGAAATGTTCAATTACTGTAATAAAATAGTCTCCGTACGAAAATCAAAATCCTTTAATCACGCCCATTCCAAAAATAAAAATCATTTGATGAATACAGCACAACGCATTTAGTTCATGCACTTATTGGCTATTCGTTACCACCGCTTGTTGCATATTTACCATGTGTTTTGACTTGCACAAGCAATATTTTTATCGCATACGTTTTCCGACAAATAATGATATTGACATAGGCTGAATGTACTGTACTAATATTACATTTACATGGCATATGTATGCAAGTGCATGCGGTTCGCTGAATAAAAACATAGGATCATTTCATCATCATCAATGTATGTAATACCTCAATGGGTTGCGAATCAGAAGTCGTGTCAATGGGCAGGGTTAGGCCTCATTCATACGAGAGGTTTTTTAACGTCCGGTAAAAAAGCGTTCAAATAGAACAAATGCATTCCCAAGTATCTGTTCACACATCTACGCTTTTTTAACGCGTACAACGCTAATACCCGCCAACGCTTTTATAACGCTCGTGTGAATTAGGGCTAATTGTTCGGTTCATTTACCGCTTTTAAATATTGCTGAATATAAATGTTGTAATAATATTATTTACAAAACTACCAAAACAAAACTAATTCGATGAAAAACAGAGGACGTCTCTATAAATTGATTATGTGAAATTGAAAATGTAATTTATTTAGTGTAGGATGACGAATTGTTGTTATATTGTAACTTGCCCACTTTTTACTGTGATGATTTGATTTTTATAGTTTGTTCTGTATAAAAATTTTGCTATATTTATAGTTTTGTAGAAGGTAACAAATACTTTAGTTTTGTACTGAAGGTAATAATTTGAGTCAAGTGAAATTGTTTCTGGGTTCGAAACCTGCCAGTTCCGCTATTTTAGAAATTTCTAAATTATAAAAAAGTAGGTTTATGTTCAAAAGCGTTTTATTAAAAGTGCTTTTTAAACAATAAAGTTTTTAATCTATTTCCATAAATGTGTGGTCTAAGATATTTTGTAAAATACATATGCTTCTAAAATGATGGCATATATAACTATAATATTTGGACCACATTCGAATATCTATCTTTTTTACTCTCATGCGTTTTGTACTCGTATTTTTGGCCTTACTCTTCAGCTGGAATGGAACTTAAATGTACCCTATGGTAGAGCAATATTCTCACTATTATAAAATGTACGAGATCGTGTGCAGTGCAGTTTACATGTGACAGAGAATGATAATAATTTTACACCAATTAAATCACTTGCAGTGGCGCTAATGTTTTCATTTTTCCCGCATTCAGTAAAGCATACAGTAGTAATCTCCCCGATGCAACAAACTGTAATAAAGTTACCACATTTGTGTGTGACTGGGTTAATGACTCGTTACGCGGACAAAGCGGCGTCCAACCGTTTTGTAATGGGCCAATTATACAAAATTAATTTCATTGCTGTCTTCGCCAAAAAAGTGTAACGAGTTTTCAAAACGACACGGCCGTTCTAAAACGGTTTATGGTGCCGCTTGGACACGGGTAATGGGCCAAATTTATTGGCTAAATGGCCCGTGCGAATGGGAATGGGAATTCGGGACTGAGCTGTCCGCTTGTCTAATTTTTGTGGATTTGACGCTTCATCCGGTGACCTACATGTGACATTGTGACGATTTAGGGTCACTTCCGCTTCTTATTTATGACTTTACTCCTATTTGATTTATATAGTAGTTACAAGTAGCGCAGACGTGGCGAGGTCATGATTTTGTCAGATGATCAAGTATAGTGTTAGATACGAACATAGATATGTGATACGAATATATAGATAGGAACAGGAACATGCTCACGTAACCTGAAAAATATTATACTTATGGAAGCGCACACCTTCGATAAGACTCGCATAACTCTTACCTCTTACGAGAGAGGGAGATATACGTGAGATTAAAGTTACGTGATAGAAGGAGAGGCGTTTATTAAATTTGGGCCGCAGCGCTGTTCAAGCTGAATTGCAATTTATTGCGTCGTAACAGTCGCTATTTATTCCCGTCATCAGTATGTCTTCGATGCAGCCGATGCTGCTTCATTATTGAAAGTTGCTTCGCCTACCTCTTGCATGTAGTCTCGTGCAATATCACCTCAACAGGAAATCATCATTCATATTAACGACTGCGTGAATCACCCCTGAGATGCTTGGGACAGTTATGGCGGTATTTCTTTGAGTTATTATACTCCACTCGGGCTGTGATTTAATGTGTAATGTCTTCATATCGCTTTTTCATAAAACATTACTTTCTATCTTCATTTACCTACTAGATTTTTCGTGACAACTGACTATCTCGATAGTAAACATTTTTAACCCCCGACTCAAAAAGAGGGGTGTTATAAGTTTGACGTGTGTATCTGTGTATCCTGTCTGTGGAATCGTAGCTCCTAAACTACTGAACCGATTTTAATTTAGTTTTTTTTTTTTGTTTGAAAGGTGGCTTAATCAAGAGTGTTCTTAGCTATATCCAAGAAAATCGGTTCAGCCGTTTGAAAGTTATCAGCTCTTTTCCAATTACTGTAAACTTCACTTGTCGGGGGTGTTATACATTTTTAATTTACGCTTGTATTGCAAACAGCAAAAAAACTGCGGTCATCAGCCAGAGTAAATATAAAAAAGTATAAGTCTTTCAAGTACACGTATACCTACTACATGACATTATGTGAAAACCTTATTTATCGAAGGAGACCATAATCTGATTGCTTACTGGGAGTCTGCTGGAAGGAACTGAAAAAAATCCGAGATCATTTCTTTTAAGCTTTTTCAATGTATAGGACAGATTTAAATCGTGGATTGATATATTATAACTGTTATAAATGGAAAAACTTTTTCGTGGCTGCAAGAGAGTCCGTGATGAAGATAAAAGTTGGATATTAGTCTATTCTAGTGACTTCGGGTACCTGTACTATTATGTATTCTGTACTTTGGGACCCTTAAATATTGTGTCAAGAATGTGTGACCGAAAAAGAAACATCCTGATTCTTTTTCGGTCTTATTAATAAAACGTGTTGCATTTCAGATTCAGACCTAACCTATATTAATCTACACTAATATAAATATACCTACATAATGCAACAGATAGAGAAAACCAAAGTGAAGATACAAAGGTAACACTGCCATAGGCTTTAGAGAAAGACAATGCGGATCATAAATCGTCCATTATCGCGGAAGCTGTCACGAGGACAATTTGATTCAATTACAGGGTTGAATTTATTGCGGTCACTGCCTGAAAGTACTTTCAAAGTACATTCATATCATTTGCAATAAAAAATTAAGTGTTATTGTGCTTTGGTGCAGATACCATTCATCATTATTGTGAGCAACCCATCGCCAGTCCACTACTGAGTACAGGTCTCCTCTCAGAATGAAAAGGTCCTATGTCCGCCTCATCGGCCAAGAGTGGATTGGCAACTTCACACACCTTTGAGAATATTATGGTGTACAGGTTTCCTCACGATGTTTTCCTTTACCTTTAAAGCAAGTGACATTTAATGGCTTGATATACAAATAAATACCAATCCCGACCTTAAATTAAAAGTGTTCCCAAATTTTGCATGGGTTACATATTATTTGACACACATGTCTGAAATATTATGACCTGCCTCTAGGGGTCCAAAGATGTTAGGTTTGCTTTATCGCTGTGATTTTACCAGAGTAAACTGTTAGGTCAATTACACGTGGTAACCAACTGAGACAACTATTGCTTCTATGACAAAAGGTAAATATCTGAACATGGCACGTGTGTGATAAACGATTCAAGCAGAACCTACAGCACTCCGCTGGTGTTCAATTAAGATGCAAAAAAATCAAAGCAACCGCTGTAAAGACCATCTTGTAAGTTCTAAATACATTTAAGTCTATTTTTTTATAGAATGGATCTAGATTGAGTACTACACAAAATAATCCATACTAATATTATAAATGCGAAAGTGTGTCTGTCTGTCTGTCTGCTACCTTTTCACGGCCCAACAGTTTTACCGATTCTGACGTTTGGTACAGGGTTAGCTTATGTCCCGGGGACGAACATAGGCTAATTTTTATCCCGGAAAATCAAACAGTTCCCACGGGATCTTTAAATACCTAAATCCACGCGGACGAAGTCGCGTGCATCCTCAAGTATATGTACTTTATATTATTAACTTAGGAATATCGTATTAATGTATCTACGTCTTCCAAGATCCTATAAGTAATCCAAATGAATGAAGAAAAAGACCTTCAATCTGTGTTATCTTAATTCACCTGTTTGCTACATTGCTGCTACAAATCTTCGGATCAAATAATCTTATCGCATTTCCACGTCTGCTGTTCCCAGTTATAACATTAAGCGTTACGTAACATTCTGGATGTTTTGTCTTAAAGGACAACTCGCAGATTTGGAACTGTTCCAAGCTATTGTCGTTGGCAAAGCAAAAACGTTTTCTATTACCATCAGAATCCACGGCAAAACAATTCAGGCACGTGCAATGGTATGTTACGGAGATGTGATAAAATATGAAGCGGCTGTGTTAGCCATGTTGTTTGTTTGGGTACTAAAAGTTCTTCGATAACAAACGGGGAAGGAAATTCGGTATTAGGTACTTATCACGATGCTCTATTGCAGAGTGACGAGTGAAGAACATGGCGCGACACAGTCTGCAAGAAGATTTAGCGATATTGGCTCATAGAGTTTAGATTTTTGATTGTTTGATAGAAATAGGTGTTACTTAGCGGTAGTCCATGATATACAAGGAACTACTGTAAAAATCTTTTTAGGGTTCCGTTTTTCCTTTCGAGGTACGGAACCCTTATAGGATCACTTTGTTGTCTGTCTGTCTGTCTGTCTGTCAGTCCGTCCAACCGTCGTGTCTGTCAAGAAAACCTATAGGGTCCCGTTGACCTAGAATCATGAAATTTGGCAGGTAGGTAGGTCTTATAGCACAAGAAAAGGAATAAATCCGAAAACCGTGAATTTGTGGTTACATCATTAAAAAAAAATATTAAAATATGTTTAAATTTTCAAAGTAAGATAACTATACCAAGTGGGGTATCATATGAAAGGGCTTTACTTGTACATTCTAAAACAGTTTTTTTTTTAAGCATAATAGTTTAATGTCAGAAAAATACCCGAGTACGGAACCCTCGGTGCGCGAGTCTAACACGCATTTGGCCGGTTTTTTTTAATTGCAAGATTGGCTTGTCAATCGTGCTTAATGAAGAGCAATGATGAGGCCTAGGCGGTAGAACACGTCTTGATTAGAAGATGCCTATCCCTTATCTTGAAGATATTTAAGTCACCACTTACGTGGCAGGAAATACGAAGCCGGAAGGCCAGTCTACATCTTATCGGTACTTAGAGCTAACTTAGAGCAAAAACGTTTCGTATAAGTAGATTGCATGGTCGACCACAGAAGGAGACCAACGTTCACTGCTTCTCTCCTTCAGTGTCGGAGTGAAAAGTATGTCATGTGTTTTAGATGTTTTAGTGTGGTGGTTGCTTGGTTGCTTACTTTTCCTGCATGTTTAGTAGTGGGAAGGCTGGCATATCGCATGTTACACATTGTAGGTACCATACTGATTTGTTCGTATAATATTATCATTTGCTAATGTAGCGAATTAAGGTTGTTGTTGCTTGTCAATTTTATTTATTTAATTTTTAATTTATTTCCACTTTTAAAGAGCCTCGTTCTGTAATTTTTCCTTGTTTTTTATAATTTTTCTTTTAACGCCATTTTTACCTTAAAGATTTTTCTCGTTTCACTAGGAAGGAAAAATGGAGGCGTTCTGTTAATGAAAGGACTTTTAATGTATTTCGGGACCCTCTCGAGTAGGGTCACGTCTTAATTAGGGCATCCGAGTCCGTAAATAAAAATGTCACGACTTGATTTACAAGCAACTCGACATATATATTACTTCGTCAAGTAATTAGCGTAAAGTGACTTATTTTAACGTTTTTTTATTTGTATTATTAGTATTATTATACAATGTAAAATATTGAAGAGTTGTAGTTTTACAAACAAATATACCTATACCTATCTAGGTACCAATTTTTGAAAAACTCAGAATAGAAATATTCTTCTAAATAACGGTTTAATGCTGATCACATACTGCAGTGCATTGCAATTCACTCATCCTTGAGAGGATGGGAGAGCATAGCTACATTTAGTACATACTCTGTTGATGAGTGAGAAGCAAAGTAAGTATAAAGTAAAATCATTACTAAAAAGGGATAATGAATTTAATGGCCACAACGGGGATGAGATAATGTGCAAAAATTGCGGGCCTTCTGGGTCAGAATCTGCAACATTAAAAACTTTTGCATGAAAGTAATATCTGCATGTTCGCGTAAATATCCCTTCAGCGAAAAATTGCAAGGCAATTGCTTCTGCGTTCAGTATTTTTTATCCTCATTAGAATGCATGAGCTTGATTGATTTAGCTGGCGGCAGCGTTAACATTATTTTACATGGAATGAAGCGTTGCCAAGGAAATTTTTAAGATAAGTATTTTATATAGTTTTATACTTAGACCAACGTTACCAAATGGTGAATCTGAATATATTAATAGATACAATTTTTGTTAAGTCTTCTTTACTACTTTAAATTATAAAGAGTATGCCGACCTCGGATTAGAAAACGAATAGACAATATCAAGCGAGTTGTTAGAAACTGTTGAATACAAGCAATACTAAACCTATCTCTAACAACGGATGGGTTGAAATAATAACGACGTCGTTGATAGTTCGATGCGTGAAGATAGCCATTCACTGTAACCTATAAGTATAAGTGGCTACCCATCCAGTTACCGAATGAAGTTAAAGTTGCTGAACCAACTCAGTAATTACCACACAATTATAATATGTTAAGAGTTGTACTTCTAGCGAAGATGCAAAGCTGATTCGGGCTATCCAACGATCTTCATTCTATGTCTAGAGAAGTCTGTTAATCCACACTTAGCCGGCACGGCAGACTGTAGCATAAATCCTTTGCATTCTGAGAGGAAACCCACGCTCAAAACATAGTGAGTCGGCGATGGGTTGAGATGATGATGCTGATAAAACAGTGACCTTAAAATAAATAAGGCAGTTTAAACAATTTACTACAATATCACTATGTTTAAGTCAAGTGAAAATAAATGCGACTATCAGCGTCGACGGAATAAATTTTGGAAATCCTATTGGGAAAAGAATAGTGTGCAAAATTTACAAGCCAAGGGAGGGCAGTAAAGCCTCGTTATGGTGAGCTACGACCCAATCGAGGCGATATTACTGCAAAATGCTATGCCACAATGTGTGCGTGTGATAAAAAGGTGTCAACGTGCAAAGGAACGTTTGTACTTTCCTCTGCATGTTTGTTTTTACCATAACTGCTTATTTAAAGCCTTACATACATTGCGCAACCGTTTTCAATATAATTTATTTTTTAAAATACTATGTTTTTGTATTCAAAGTAGCACCTTGACCGCGTTGCTTGGAGCAGTCTTCGCCGTCGCTGACGCGCACTGCAATGGGAAGTGCTTTCTATGCCATGTTGACGTCATGACACGCTGTCAGTGTAGCGTCACCCGTACGCGTCTGATGCGAGGGGCTTCGAACCAGCGCCATACATTTTTAGGGTTCCGTTAATTATAGTGTTTAGTATTGTCACATCAGCTTCAGGGTCAGTCACGCGCGTCGCTTGATCTTCGGCCGCGTGCCTTGGAAGTCTACCTTTATTCAACTTCTTATATTATTACAAATCGTACACATCTATGCGCGCGTTTAGTGAGACCTCTTCCCAGGTGTTGCCGTATATAGGCGAAATAACATAGTAGGTACTTATTTATACTTATAAAGGTATCCTTTATTAATCCGACTCTTAACCCTTTAGTTGGGAATTGCTTGAATATTATAAGTATGGCTATGCAAGGTAACTATATGATATTTTCAGGTATAGGTTTACTTTTATGCTTTCATAAAGGTTGTTGGTATACTTAGAGAATGTAGTGAAAAGCATAGAAAGTCAAGTAGAGGTAGGAAATTGCAGTGGACCTTAACAAAAGGAAAATCCCAGGCTTTACAGGAAATCCTGGCAAAAAGGTAAAGATTTTCCAGCTAAGAACAAAACTTCCACTAAGATTCTATAGCAATTGAACCATAGCAAATTACTTGGTATAAATTTAATTTATTTTCTGTTATTATTCCACACGACCTATTTCTCTTTAATTCGTTTAACAATTTATCACGCAGCGGTCGCTGTCGTATCAATCAAGTTACATTAAAACAAATAATTACGACAAAATGGTACTCTCGACAAAGGACAATAGGCACAGATAAAGGTCTTTCAATAGAACATAAAAAAAATTGAAATAGATCGTTAGTATAACGATAATTAAAAAAATGTTTTTATAAGAAGAGACAAAATAATAATGTAAATAGTTTGGGTTAATATCAATATTAGTTATGTAGCCTTTATTTATAGTTTAAAAAAACTCACAGATACTGTTGAATATCCAGGTCTGAATATTCAGGATTTAGAGTCAACGGCTGAATATACTGAACGAAGATCTAGTAAGCTATTTAAGCTAATGAACCATGATCCTTCAATATCAGCCCAGCGGTTGAGCCGTGAAACATACAGACACACTTTTGCATTAATTAGATATTAAGTAGTAGGTATAGACTATAGATATTATACAAGCAATAAGAAGTTTAGAAAGAGTGTACAGGTCATATAGTCAGACAGCAATAACTTGACCTCCTCACGTTTTTCTCCCTTTTTCGACGATTCGTTATTCGACCCATCTGTCCTGATTGTAACGGATATAGCGCCACTACTAGGCTTTATTACGTCCTTGTAGCGCTTGTAGCGTTCCATCATAATGTCTTGCCGTAATTGATGTAGCCGGCACCTTTATGAGAAACATTTTTAAAAGAAAATAATCTCATAAAGCTTAATATAGCTTAAATAGGAAGATTAGTTACGTAAATGCTGTCATTTAATATGAATAAAGAGTAGTTTTTGTCTGGGTACGAGGCTTCGGCCGTGGCTTTTTACCACCCTACCTGCATAGCCGTGCCGCCAAGCGATTTAGCGTTTCGGTACGATGCCGTGTAGAAACCATTTTCATACCCCTTCTAGGTTAACCTGCTTCCATCTCAGACTACATAATTACTTACCACCAGGTAAGATTGCAGTCAAGGGCACACAACTTTACAACAAATAACAAACTTTTTTTTTATTCAGAATAAAAAAAAAGTTTGTTATTTGTACAGAACAATCTGAATAAAAAAAAGTTCATGTTGCTAGTTTTTATGACTGACTGAAGAGTGAGTTTTAGTATGGGATGAATCTGTGATCTCTATGACAGTTCCCTAAAGAAAAAGAACAAAAATCTTGTTTGAAAAATACCTATACATACCTAAACTAATAAAGCTGCAGTGAATCGGAACTTTTCACAGGCAGCTAGTTAGCACCTTTTGGCTGAAATTTTTGCCTTAAACATCGACCAAAAGATGGCTGGCTTGCGGTGGCTGCGTTCATTATGCTAAATTGACCCATTAAGCCAAAAACTGCATCGCTGAGCTCAGATAAAATTAAGGTCAGATAACAAAATTAGCGAAAATTATAATATTTTTGAGTAAAGTTTTATAATAGGTATTATACTTATTATATAACTTAACTTTTAAAGAGATGATGTGATCCTGCTTGAGCCATGATAGCCCAGTGATTAAGATGCCCACCTTCTATTCAGGAAGTTGGAGATTCGATCCTGGGCACGCACTTCGAACTTCTCAGAATTATGTGTGTTTTAAGCAATTAAATATCACTTGTTCTAGCGGTGAAGTGAAACATCGTGAGGAAACATGCATGCCCGAGAATTCTCCATAATGTTGTCAAAGGTGTGTGAAGTCTGCAAATCCGCACATGCCCAGCCTCGTGGACTATGGCCAACCCCTTTCCCAAAGAAAAGACTCGTGCTCTGTAGTGAACCAGCGATTTGACCATGATGATAACAATATACAAGTCATGCCCGCATGGAATGATTTTTGCAATTTGCCATCTTGTTTTTAGGGTTCTGTATCGGATGGGTGACAACCAAGCCTCCGCTATTTATCCGTCCGTCCATAGGTCTGTCTGTCAGTAGGCTAGTAAACCATAATAGGTAGAGAGAAATTTTCACAGAATGTGTAATAATAAAAATTCGAAAATGGCCGCCATGAAAATATATTTAAAAAAATTAAAAGTGTTATTTCATTTACGATGGTATGGAACCCTCCGGTTGCGACTCAGACTCGCACTTGACAAAATTCACACTCTGTGGACATTTAAACTCTCTACCTATTACGGCTCATGAGATATAACCCGCTAAAAGCCAGACGGACGGACAGACGGATTGACAGCAGAGGCTTCACACTAATATTATAAAGGCGAAATTTTTTGTGTATGTGTGTGTGTGTATGTTTGTTACTCCTTCACGCAAAAACTACTGGACGGATTTGACTGAAATATGGAATGAAAATAGTTAATATCCAGGATTAGCACTAGGCTACTTTTTATCCCGGAAAATCAAAGAGTTCCCACGGGATTTTGAAAAACCTAAATCCACGCGGACGAAGTCGCGGGCATCATCTAGTATAGTAATACGCTCCTGTTGGCACCCTTTGGGTACGGGACCCTAAAAAAACATTTTCTTTAAAATAAAACGGTTCAAAGATGGCTGACTCCCGGCGACCGCATTCATTATGCTAAATTGCCCTATTAAGCCATAAGCTGCATCGTTGAGCTCAGATACGAGATCGAGGTCAGGAAATTAGCAAAATGGTGCTAAAATTATATTTTAACGTTAAAAAATATTGCTTGAAGTTTTTTTTTTAATAACAGGCAACATCACCGTTATTACCGTCACCGATATGCATCCACTGCTGGGCATAGGTCTCCTGTAAGAACTCCACGAGACGGTCTTGCGCCGCCTGAATTCAGCTGCTCCCTGCGACTCATTTAACGTCATCTGTCCATCTTGTAGGGAATCTTCCAACGCTGCGTCTTCCACTGCGAGGTCAGTATCCCAGTACCTTGAGAGCCCGACGTCTATCGGGTTTTAGAACTATGTGCCCTGCCCGTTACCACTTCAGCTTCGCGCCCCGTTGAGCCCAGTCAGTTACCCTGGTTCTCCTGGATCTAATCATTCCTGATTTGATCGTATAAAGAGACATATTTTATAGATATTATATAGCGTAGATAGATTGTATGTATATATTGTATATTGCAATAAAATAGGCTTTTATTACATTCTTATTTGGATTCGGTTCCCGAAAACTTCGTAATTGAAATCACAAGCATTTTTCGATACAAAAGTCAAGTTATTTACATTACATCCGAGCATCTCAATATTGAATATTTATTTTAATAGTACAACATCAATATTCTTCTTTATCAATGTTCGGCAACAGGAAATATGTCAATAACAGGCTTCCCAAAGCAAGTATTACACGTACATAAAATTACTATTATACATCTCGAGATTTTTCCGTTTTCATGTTAAAGTGATCGCATATCACGAAACGAGCCTCAAGAGGCGCAAGAGTGCCAGAGCCGTGAGAGGTGCATATATTATGTGACGTCAGAAGCAAAATTTAGCTACATCGGGCGAATCGAAGAAACGCTGAAGAAGAGGAAAAGAGATGAGAAGATTAGAGGTACAATGAGGTCATTGGGCTACCTCTAATCATGCAATTTACGTTTACCGTCACTCTCATATTCTGTAGATACTAATACAAAAATTGTTGCGGGACTAGGATGTGCTATAAGGCGAGTCCAGATTTGTGTAACATGTAATGTATCGTGAAATGTAATACGAATTCTGCGCGTGATTTGTACCTACTACGAACAATACCTACGTATTGTTCGTAGTAGTTCGCAGTGTTTTCACTGATCCGTCGGCTATCGGTTCAACTGAGTGGAACAGTTCTGGAATACAAGGGACTTTACATATTCGTGTTGAGTTCATGTGCCATCTAGACTATTCGCGTTACATTTCAGGTTACATAATTACACGTTACATAAATCTGAACCCGCCTATATGAATTAGATACTTAACATCCAACGATTAACGAGCCATATTTTATTTGTCAAACTGTGGGCAAGCCAATGTATCTACCTATTTAATCCACTATTCATGACACTATAAATTCATGAACGTTTTTATCTTATACGAAGTTGTTGGATTGAGTCCAAGAAACGGCAGTATCCCGAAAGTGAACTAGTAAACCGATGGATAAGAAGGGATTCAGGTTGATATAAGGCAGTTTGACAGGAAAAACGGTAAGCCAATTATGACTTTGTAAAGCTGCCAAATTTTACTTAAAGAATAGTGTTTTATCTTACGGTATCTTCACGTACTATGAAGTATTTTCTTCTTTCTTTGCTTTGTTCCTTTTATTAGTTGGCAGATTGCAGCATCTCACCAATGTCATGAAGTATTCTGTTACCACCATGAGCTGTCCAAGAATACAAATGTATACATACTTAAATCAGTACAAACCATATCACACTAATTTTATAAAGGTGAAAGTTTGTGTCTATGTATGTGTGTATGTTTGTTACTCTTTCACGCAAAAACTACTGAACGGTTTTGGCTGAAATTTGAAAAGGAGATAGATAATATCCTGGATTAGCACATAGGCTACTTTTTATCCCGGAAAATCTAAGAGTCCCCACGGGATTTTGAAATACCTAAATCCATTCGGACAAAGTCGCGGCCATCAGCTAGTTTGCCATATTTGTAAACTGCAGTTAACATTAGTAGGTATCACAAGCTACCTGAATAAAATTGTGAATAAAATCTGGTCTTATGTCGTCTATAATATTAGATATAAAAAGAACCTATGTGTAAAATCTCAGCCTTCTTGGTTCAATGGTTTGAGCGAGTCAAGACTTCTCTTTTTTAATATCTTTAGATTTAAAATGTAAAAACAATTTATTATTTAGTTTACCTACTAATAAAACAGATAAACGAGTTATTTATCCATCCCTACAGTTTAGCAATTCAATTAATTCGTTCCACTAACCAAGTCACTTTATTTTTACGAGCATTTTTATCCTAAACGACGCCGCTGGATCGATTCCAAGAAACTGGAATATCAAATACGACAGCGTCTCCCACGGTGAAATGGTAACAAAAGATTCCGCCCGATACGGTAGTTTTGACATAAAAACCTTGAAGTTGCCCCATAGAGTACGCTTGAAGGTTGTTGCTTGGTTACATTGTAATGAAAGGTGCTTTTGTGAGCCCTCTAATTAATTAGTTTCGAGACTTATTTAAAGCAACTTAGAAAACTCAAATATATTACTTCTTGTAAAAGATTACTTTTTCTTTCAGATACCATTTGATTATATTATACCTACCTACTGTAGTTGTGAAATTTACACACCGGTTAGAGGTCGACCGGTTTTACATTTTCTGGAAAAAATTCAATCAGGCAAAAAGTGCGAGGTATTTTTTACTATATCATATCAATAATTAATATAATCGTAGTCATAGGAATCAGCTAGTAAGTTGATTCCTGCGACTTCGTCGGCGTGGATTCAAATTTTTTAAGAATCCCGTGGGAATTTCTCTTAATCGTGCGGGTTTGCGTGCATTTTAAGTTTCTTTTTTATATGCACTTATAGATTTAGCAGTCATGTTTGTCAAAATAATGACAAAGGCAATAAGACTTGAATGTAATTTATAAAATGGGCCTCATAGGAAATGTCAGAGGCACTCAGTGGTCGATGCGGAGAGCTATGCTTGGAGCATGATCTAATCAGAAATGATGAGATCCGTAGGAGAAATAGAGTAACTGAAATCAGCGGATTGCGAAGCTGAGGTGGCAATATGTAGGGTACACTTCGAAATATCGCTAGATGTTGGGGTTTCAAAATACTAGAATGACGGCTTCGCCCCGGATCATGCAGCGTTCGAAGGTGGAATGGACGACATCAAACGAGTTGCATTGAGCCGCTGAATTTAGGCGGCGCAAGACCGTAGCCTGTAGAAGTCCCTACAAGAGACCTACGAGTATGTCCAGCTGTGGATGACTAGCGGGTGATGATGATGATCATGAATGTAATTACATGTACAGACAAGCAGAAGTAGCAATTCTATGTAGCTGTAGGTACTATACAACTTTAGTAGGTACGTGGGTGCGTTGAAGTGACATTTAAATGCAAATATCGGTTCCCGTCATAAAAGCCGGTTGGTTAGTATGGAAATAGGCTTTTAGTACGAGCACAGGCATGGCAGTATTACAATGTCGGATGCCTGGGGTTATCTGCGAAATTGTTTTTGTTTGCTCATTTTAATTAGGTTTAAGATCAAAGTTAGACAGTTTCGAAAAGAACGATTTTATTGTTGTGCTTCTAGTGAATTTGTATGCTGACAAGATTGCTTTTCAGCACTTTCAAGCTTCTGTCAAAGATCTAATAATAACTAATAATAGATTTTGGATGTAATGCTGGACTAAATTCAATAAATTTTGCACGCACATGCGATTTCACCTAATCTTTAAAGACCAATGTAAATTATGTACCATATTCTAGAAAAATAAACATTTTTTTATTCTTAATCTTATTTTAATTTTACTATTATTTGAATTCTTTTTTAAACTCTGTTGAGGTTTGACTTTTACCATAATCACTGCCATTTCTAAAACAAGATTGCTGTTATTTTTATTAGCTAATTATGATATTTTAATAATTTCACTATTATATTTCTAAGTAGAATTTAGAAGACGTAGGTATGTCTCTGCTAATCTATCATTGAGTAGCAAAACTGATACCAAAGTAACTATCTAACTAACTAAGGTAAGGTTTGCTTGATTTATCTTTGGAGACTACTCCAAAGATAAATAAAGCAAACTTGGCGGGTTCGCTCTCGAAATTCCTCAAACCCGTTAAAGTAGAAAAACTTAATTTTATTCTAAAGCTACAAGAACTATTTTGTATTTTGAGAAAAGAAACATATACGAAGGTTACTTTTTTGTGTCATAAAGGGGTATGTGTTCCAAAATAAACTCTATTCATTTGTAATAAAGAGTCAATATTTGTATTTTTCAGTTATGTACCCAAAACGTAAGCGGATATTAAGCGCGTGTTTGAGAAGCGTGTTTAGGACGTGATATCTTGGCAGTAATCTTTATATTGTGACATCCTTAGTTGTCCTGCGTAGGACGTTATATCCGACAGGCTTTCGCAAATAGCTTTCTTTATTCTATTTACGGAAACGAGCTGTTAAAGTAAGTGTTGTTATGCCATCTAAGTTACTAGTACTAGCTGATTTAACCCTGCTTTGTATGGGCTTGTCTTATATAATAAATTTAAACTTCTGTAAACTAAAAGAGAATGTGTTAAACATATAGGTATTGTAAGGTTATTTTTAAAAATTGATTCGAGTTGTCAAAAATAATATAAAATTATTAATTTATCTGATGAAGGTAGTTTGATAAAATCGATATTTGGCTCATTCGATGTCATACAATCTGTTACTAGGAGGCCGACAAGATTGAACTTGCATAAATACGGGTGTTTTGAACGTTTTAGTGGAGTCTCCTTCTGAGATTCGGAGCGATATCGCATATTTTCGGTATTTGGATTTGTGAACTGGATAATTAGATGTTGTGATAGCAATCACGCTCTAATTAAGTTACTTATTTTGGCATTAGTTTGTTTAGATTAAAACTCTCGGATAACCTTACACATTGAACTTGTGTTTTTTGTGTTGGTTTTGAGAGGACATTCCAATAATTCGATAAAAATATTTAAATAATACCTGCTTTTCTGAGTGACACCAATAGTATGATAAACCTACCGATGATGCCCGTCGTCGAATCGTCGAAAAGTCAATCGAAGGTGTAGAATGCCCTTCCGGCGGCGTCCGTATTTCCTGCCAAGTCTAACCTGCATACTTTTAAGGCAAGAGTGAGGAGACATCTCCAAGGCAAGCGCGCTTTAACTTAGACCTCATCATTGCTTATTATTAGCCATGAGAGCCGGGGGTGAGGGGGGGAATTTGTGGGGGCTAAACCCGTACTTAGCATTCGAAACGTGGCCGCGACGAGACGCGTCTTGAGTCATTTCATATCATGAAAGGTATTTTCATGATCAGAAACCGGCTAAGAACACCAACTCAACTCAAGTCTATTCTAAGAGGTTATATTTTGATTAACATTAAATATACACTTATCTGACGTAGGTATTTAAAGAGAAGAACAATCAGTCAACTGATTACACCCAGTTATAGTCACCGACAGGTCGAGATGGCAATCGGGGTGGGAACGCCCCGCACACCCGCATAGCCTCCGCGGTAACCCGGTGCGGGATAGCGCGGGTATCGTGCTGGTGTGCAGAGCATTCCCCCGCCTCATTGCCACTCAAACTTACGATTGCCATCTCAATCTGTCGCGTACTATTGATTGATTGTGATCACAAAGGGACACCGGTCACTGCAGTGCTGAGAAGTTGCAGTTGTCAACAGTAAGTAACCGAACCAATCGTGATACTTATCCGTTACACATAAGGTATATTATCAACGAAATGAATGTAATCATTGTTTGATCGAATACGTGATACCGAACTTCTTATGGTATCTCTACGTATATATTTAGATTAAAAGTAAAGACTTTTAGTCTAAATATATACAAGGAAAAGTTGCCTGACTGACTGACTGGCTGACTGATCTATCAACGCAGAGCTCAAACTACAGAACGGGTCGGGCTGAAATTTGGCATGCAGATAGCTATTATATCGGTTAAGAAAGATTTTTTAAATTCAAGCCCTAAACGGGTAAAATAGAGGTTTGAAAATTGTGTAGTCATGGCGGAAGAATTTGGGAGCAGAAGCTAGTCTTGTATATAGCTAAGGCGTGTAAGCATACAATACGATTCCGTAAGTTTTTCCTTTGTCAGAAGGTACAATAGGCACAGATATAAAGTGATAACTGATACAACATAAACACTTGTGATACAATAAGCCCACCTCGCGGTTACGTGTAAAATCCAACAGTTTGGCACAAAGGCGTATTTTGCTTTTATCTTTTATTTACTTTATTTACGGAGAGCTTTTTGCTGTGATTTTTAATAACGTAACGAATAAAATTAATTCAATGTTTATTACGAAAAGGAAAAAAATACTGACGGCCTATTAACGTACAGGTAGAACTGTTGATTCTAGGTTCTTGAGATTTCAACTAACATTAAGAAAAGATTTTAAGTTTCCACAATATTAAAAATCCTAATACACGAGGACCGATTTAGTCGCGTTTAGAAGAAGGCGAATAGAAAAAAGTTGGTCTATGCAGCTTATGATGCATTCATAGATAGTAGGATTCTTCTTACATTGATATACTCGCATTTGATATCGGTACTTGCTATAGGTACACAAAAGTACGGAAAAAAATGTAAAGAAATAGTTAACAGTCAATTTCTAATAACAGCATCTAAGTTTTGGAAATTGAATAGTAAGTAATTGTAGATCAATTAAAGGCATATTGACAAGACAGCCATAGGTAAAAAGAGATGCGATAACTCAAAATTTAAAAAACCCCTGACACAAAAACCTCTATAAGAAAACTAGACAAGAGCTGATAACCACAATTTGTAATAGGCTATGAAAAATAGTTTGGTTGTATAATAGAGTCGATTTGAGTTTCATTCCTGAAAATTCCCTTTTCGTAATAATCTAGATAGGAAAATTCCTAACAATGCACGTGGCGGAGTTGCCGTTTAACCGTCGACTGCTCCACCACGTTACAAACTTTCAAACGGCTGAACCGATTTTCTTCAATTATAGCTAAGAACACTCTCAATCAAGCCACCTTTCAAACAAAAAAAAACTAAATTAAAATCGGTTCATTCGTTTAGGAGCTACGATGCCACAGACAGATACACAGACACAAAGATACACACGTCAAACTTATACACCCCTCTTTTTGGGTCGGGGGTTAAAAATAATATGTAATTTAACGTTTTCCAATAGGTACCTACACAATAAAGAGACAGGTAAAACTCCCTCTTTTGTTAGTACAGTACATCCAAATACAATAAAATACACAACACACACACACAATACATACACAATACACACACAAGGGCGCGACACACCGATACGATAAGCTCACCTCGCGGCCATGTCGTACCAAATCCCGTACAACACAAAGCCTTTTATTTTCGCGATGTTTTTATTCACGTCAAATATTTTTTTTCTTTGAAACCCTTTTCCATTGTGAGTGTGGTATGCTTTTCCAGACAATTATTCTTTCGTCAGAGCGTAACGTAGAATGAATTATACGAATCAGGCTAGATGAATCATACGTGAATATAATATTAAGTCAATAAAAGAAGACAATTAAGAGAAGTTTTCCTAGCGCGTTTCGCAGCGATCTTCATACAAACGTAGTATGGTTCTTTTAAAATTAAAAATGTATCATGTATAATTTGAGCCAGTGTTAGTTTGAAATTACACAATTATGTCTGAAAAACAATAGATTATAGATACCTAGATTAATATCTAGAACTTATCTGTCTACATAATATTGGGTTTGATTCAGGTAATATTCAAATGTGAACCAAACCACGTTGGTTGGAACACGCTCCATTATAAACTCGTCTTGATTTTACGATTCGTCTTGAATCGGAAAAATATAGTAGGTATATTAGCTAGCGTAGCTAATCGTTCTAGATACGCAGCAATGTAACTTCCCAAATTGAAATTCTTAATTAAAATATTTTTGTTTGATGAAAAACCGTAATTAAAATTCAAGTAACGTTGACAATAAACGCTTTCTGAACGTAGTGTTTATAATTTAAATATAAATTATTCATTTCAAATTTCATTCAAATGACTCGAACATTTTACTTCAAACTTCGGAGCTTTGTCGACGACAGCGTATTTATCTTGACGTCCAAGTACGAACAGCTATCCATCAATTCGGTGGGAAACGTTCAGAAATACAACTTAAGTGAGGTGAGATAAAAGTGGGATATTTTTTAACCCCCGACCCAAAAAGAGGGGTGTTATAAGTTTGACGTGTGTATCTGTGTATCTGTGTATCTGTGTATCTGTGTATCTGTGTATCTGTGTATCTGTGTATCTGTCTGTGGCCTCGTAGCGCCTAAACGAATGAACCGATTTTAATTTAGTTTTTTTTGTTTGAAAGGTGGCTTGATCGAGAGTGTTCTTAGCTATAATCCAAAAAAATTGGTTCAGCCGTTTGGAAGTTATCAGCTCTTTTCTGGTTTTCTTATTACTTTTATCCCAGGACCACCAGAGGTTACGTATTTTCTGACACGGGAAATATGTACGATTGAGTAGTGTTAGTAAGTACTAAGAAAGCATGCCTAGCCTACGTGCTAGCTTGCTTAGACGGCCAATTTTCAGGTATCTGATAATCAAGGTACATAAAAACATTACTTACCACACGTAAATTCTCCAAACTGATTTTTACGTATATTTTAGGCAATATCCTTTAAAATGTGTCGCCAATACTCTCAGACACTTCCCGCGTCGGCCGTATTGCTTTGCAGACGCTTTAAAGCTCCCAAAATAAGTAATTACTTAACTGCACGTAAATTCTGATGCTCCATTTTTATATATGTCTACCAGACAACTATTTTAAAACCTTTTACAAGAAGACAGACCGATCCAGAGGGCCATTCATCCCCTAAATTAAATTTTAATTCCTCTGTGGGTTTGAGCGCGAGGGCATCATTATCTACGCGCATGAGACTGAGTAAGACATGTATTAGGATATATTGACTTCTCTCTCACTCTCTTATAGTTTACTTATGTCAATTAATTATTAATATTAAAAAAAAATCAGCTAAAAATTAAAAAAATTGGAGAATTTACGCGAGGTAAGTAATGTTTTTATGTACCTTGATTACCTGATACCTGAAAATTGGCCGTCTAAGCAAGCTAGCAGGTCTGTAGGCAGGCGTTCTTAGTACATACTAACACTACTCAATCGTCCACATTTCATTCGTCAGAAAATACGTGACGGCTGGTGGCCCTGGGATCTTTCACTATTGTAACAGAGGTTCATAATATTATGTCAATTGGCAAATGTCAAGCTGTCAAGATGGACGTTGCCTAGATACATAATTATTTATTTGAAAATAATGTTTTGGAAAACTCCGATACTTTGGATCGTAGGCGCGGAGTTTCTAATTTATAAAATATTATAATCACAGTTAAACGAGAAAACATCAATTCAATTATAATATCCAACAGTCAACCAAAGGCCACGAACAATCAACCCAAACCCAAACCATAGTCAAACTATTTTTAGGGTACAGTAGGTATCTGAAAAAAAAAACATGTTGTAGCCTCGACTGTTGTAGACGCGTAGGTGTGCATGGCACCATTAAATATCGTAGGAGGCGATGACCCTCCGCGCGGCTGAGGTTCCCGCATCGTAGTCCCTTTATTTTATTTTATCTGTTTGAACTCAGCTTATTTACTTTGACAAAATACGTTTAAAATTCATCATCATCCGGATCAACCCATCGCCAGCTCACTACTGAGCACAAGTCTCCTCTCAGAATGAGAAGCTACCACACTGGCCAAGCACGTATTGGCACACCTCACGCACCTTTGAGGGAGCATTATGGCCAACTCTCAAGCATGCAGGTTTCCTGACGGTGTTTTCCTTCACCACTTCGTTGTCTGTCTGTGTGTCATCTTTCAAGAGAATCAAAACTTATAAATTGGGTACTTCCCGTTTACGTAGAATCATGAAAGGCAGGTAGCAATATCTTATAGCCCAAGCACTCTACTCCTGTGGCCCAAGTAAAGAGTAAAATCCGACAACTGAATTGTCATTACATAAAAAAAACTTGTACGGAACTCTTCATGTGTGAGGCAGACTCGCACTTGACCGGTTTTTGAAAGTTATGTCAAATAAAAATTTGACATACAATAACAAACAAAATGAAATACAAGCCACTTTATTCCTTATTTCATCGGATGAAAGTCGATTTCAATTTAATCGTAGGTATATCTTGAAAAGCGAACTATTATACGACTACGTAAAATGGGTACATTTTTAAAGCAACGACATGTTAGAAACAGATATTTCGTGTTGGTCATGTTAAACTATGTGAGTCATTTAGATAATTCTTGATTTAGTGATGTTCGGTCAAAAATATTTCATGGAACATATAATTAACATAACATTGATGTTACTTTTGAAGAGATATTAGCTGCCTTATTGGATTTATATTATTATAGAAATTGGGTTTTAGAATGGCACAAATAAACGGTAATTTATGAATAAAAGTTTAAAAAGCGTGAAATAAAAATTAAATTAAAAATTTAAAAAACCCCCGACACATAAACCTCTAAAAAGTAAAAAAATAATAGGTAAGTATGTATGGGCCCTTTAAGAATAGTATAAATAGTAAAGTTTTTATCCAAGCGTTCGTTGCGTCGGGGGACCGCTAAAGACTATTCTTTCTACAACAGATGACTTTCATAGTTTATGATAGGTAGCGGTCCCCTGGCGTAACGAACGCTTGGATAAAAACTTTACTATTTATACTATTCTTAAAGGGCCCATACATACTTACCTATTATTTTTTTACTTTTTAGAGGTTTATGTGTCGGGGGTTTTTTAAATTTTTAATTTAATTTTTATATAAAAAAACTGCTTCGATCTCGCTTGTAATTTGTCACTCAAGGCCGTGACAGGGCTGGCGAAACTTCGCAAGGGGATTACAGGGAAACCTTATGAATAATTAAGCGGGCACACTTTTTATATTCGACGGTCGCTTTACTCTACGTAGGTCATTTTAATCTCAGGTCGCTAAAAACGGACATTTATAAAAGTGCAAAGGTTAAGTGTAAAACAGCTTTTTACCATAAAACTATTAGCTTTCTATGCGACTTCGTCAGAGTGGATTAAGGTTTTTAATGATCCCGTTATTACGCAAAATCATTTTGGAGGGGTCTCCGATATAAAGTACCTAAGTATATGCAAAATCTCAGTTCCTAAGTCCAGCAGTTTGAATTGTACGTTGGTATATTAGGCAGTGAGTTTCTTTTTCTAAAGTGATAATGCTCTCCACTTCGTCAGCTTAAATTTCTGTTTGAAAAAATTCCGTGGGCACACTTTGATTTCCCGAGATAAAAAGTTGCCTTTATCTGTCTTCGGATTGCAAGCTTTCTCTATACTAAATAGTTGATTTCATAAACGTAGATTCAGCTTTTTTAATCTTTCTTTTTCCAAAACATTATGTCTTTCCCCGAATGCAAGCTATTTTTGTACGAAATTTCGTCTAAATCGGTTTAATGGGTGACCCGTGAAAAGGTAGCAGACAGACAGACACACTTTCGCATTTATAATATTAAAATATAGATATGGATTCTATTATGTAGGTAAAACTAAATTAGTTTATTGCTTAATTAATTTATTGCTGTTTACCTTTGTTGTTTATCCATTAAAACAAATTGCTTTGTAATTCACTTTAGTATTGGAAACAAAAACAAACCGATCGCAATTTACAGTATTTCACAGATTAAGGAAATAAAAGTTTGATTGTGTGTCAAAACATTGTGAATAAATTACACGGAGCGTGCCGCGCGTGGGCTTGAATTTTAATGCGTATTGAGCCATGATTTTACTGAAAAATTAATGGATTTGAGACGTACAGAACCTTTGTTTAAGTTAAATGTGTTTATTCCTGTATTGTATGTCTACATAATATTGTAACATTTTATTTTTAAAACCAGTAATCTTCTCAGTAAAATCTGTTTTCCGAATCATGCAGTGGTAGAGTCGACATAAATTTTGTCCACATGATAAATTAATTTTATTTCTTTTCTTTTTTAAATAATTTATGAACGTGCTGGGATGTAACTAGTACTCGAACCCACTATACCTACCTTTTGTATTGACCATTGGCACATACTTGTACATCTTGTAGATTGCAATAAAGCATCATTTTGTGTCGACGTTAAAATCCTTTTTTATTCTTGTAAAGTACATTATGCTAAGAAAATATGTTGTTATGTGAAATAAAATATGATAAAATATGCGTTGTTTTTGAAAACCGCGCAGGAACTCATTGATTTTCCGGGATAAAAAGTAGCCTTGGTACTCTCCGTCCTTTCAACTATCTCTATGCTAAAAATGAAGTCGATTGATTATTATTATTTAGTCAGGACCTGCAGACAAACAAACACACTTTTGCATTTTCAATTTATAATATAAGTATAGATATAGATGGATTTGTTCCAAAATTACTGCTCCACTCCGCTTCAATGGGAACGCGCCCTAAGACTTCCATCGCGTTTTATTAACCCGTCTCCGTAAATTTGAAAGGGAGCAAATTAATCCTGTTTATGAAGTCAGTCTCAATACGGGCTATATCTCATTTCCGAGTATTACTTTACGTTCGAACCCCATACGCCGCTAGCGATTTCCGATCTGCTCTGTACAGACAACAAAAAAATACTAAAACCGTTTTATATTCAGTATCTATCTACCTAATAGCTGATACCCGCGACTTCGTTCGCGTGGATGTAGGTTTTTTAAAATTCCCGTGGGAACTCTTTGATTTTCAGGGATAAAAGTAGCCTTTGTGCTAATCCAGGGTATAATCTATCTCCATTCTAAATTTCAGCCCAATCCGTTCAGTAGTTTTTGCGTGAAGGAGTAACAAACATACACACACACACACACACATACAAACTTTCTCCTTTATAATATTAGTGTGATGTTATTTCTAACTTACGTATTCGTGGAAGCCAACTAAATTCCTTGCTACTTTTAAACAAGTAAAATAAATAAATACCTAGTTTATATAATTACACATTGATCAATTTTCAACCCCCGACCCAAAAAAAGGGGTGTTATAAGTTAACAATTTATGTATCTGTGCATCTGTCTGTAGCATCGTAGCCTCTTAAGTAATGAACCGATTTTAAATTAGTTTTTTTTTTTTGTTTGAAAGTTGGCTTGATCGAGAGTGTTCTTAGCTATAATCTAAGAAAATCGGTTCAGCCCTTTGAAAGTTATCAGCTCTTTTCTAGTTACTGTAACCTTCACTTGTCGGGGGTGTTATAAATTTTTAATTTAACTACACTTGTTTTCAAATCTCATGAGAACCCTTTGATTTTCCGGGATAAAAAGTAGCGTATGTTCATATCCGAATGCAAGCTTTTTATGTACCTTTTGTTAAAATTGGTTAAACGAATGCGCTGTGGGTATGGCTTGCTATGGATAATATCAATTTATTCGATAGGATCCACCTTCCTCACGGTTAACATCGTCATTTCTCCTGCAAACTGTAGGTTTAGAAGTTGGAATTCAAACTCCAATGTCGGTCCCAAGTATCTACTTACAATAATGATTTACAATCGATTGAACCATGGTTCTCTCGGCTTAGGTGGCCTACCAGGCGTTGGAACGTGGAAATTAATAGAACACTTATGTTGAACCTTCTATCATGGTAACAACAGCGTGCGAAGTTCTTTAACAATCGACTAAATAATACCTACTTTTATTTAACCGATTGTAAGGATAGAAAAAGAAAGTCGAACCAAATAAAACTGTTTAAACATATGCTGCCATTACATCTCATTCTGCATCAAAGAATGTGATGTGACAGCCACAGACTATTTACCCAATAGACTCCGATACAGCTAGATTAATGGGATGTGAATATATTTTGCGTATTTTGTGGACATGCATGGAAATATTTGTATATGTAAATGGAAATATACAAAGATGTTATAAACTCCAGATAGGCATAGCTCATATTTTAGGTATTTTAAAAAGAAGATAATTCGCACTCTTCTGTGTGACTCATAAATACGCGTAGCAACGCAGACTAGTACATAGATTTTGGCGTGGAATTTACGTAGTTTTTAGAGTTCCATACCTCAAAAGGAAAAACGGAACCCTTATCATTTTATTGTCTATCTGTCTGTCCGTTTGGCTGTCCGTCCGTCTATCGTGTCTGTCAAGAAAACCTATAGGGTATACCGGAAAAAATACGCGAGTACGGAACCCTCGGTGCGCGAGTCTGACTCGCACTTGGCCGGTGTTTGACGCCTACGAGCGTGCTACAATAAATGGCGGCCCGTTACCAGGATTGGTTTATACTTGCGTGTTTTTTCTTATTTTACTAAGTTGTATTGTATTTGCAGCCATTTTTGTCATGATTTTAGTCCTCACTATTTTAGTGTCCAAGAATGGTTAGTTTTACAGTTACATAGCGATAGGTAGACTCTTCAAGTTGGGAAGAAAAAGCTAAAAATTTCGTTTCGGGAGCGTGATGTTGGTGCGCATTTATTTTACCGTAATTTAGTATTAATTATTATTTATTAATCCGTAACCATGTGGTTTTAGTGGATTAACACAATTACACCAAAATTATTGTACCTTTCCTATTTACTAATTTAAAAAAGATTGAAAAATATATAGTTTAATTTAAATATACATTTTCGTCCCATCTTTTATATTTAATAAATTAAGAAACTGTTTTATAGGCATTTTTTTATTTTTTACTAGTTGGCTTTTTGGAAGACTAGCCTTGAATTTATTAAGCCTCGTGTTAGTTCAACGTACTCGTTAGTAATAAGTTTCTACAGACGAAAAGCAAAATATGTTACAAAGCAAAATATTTTTTTAGAGTTCTCCAAAAAAGTTTTTCGAGTAACTCCAAAAAATAAGAAGGTTCTAGGTCATTGACTTGTATTTATACAAATTAAAAAGGGTTTCTTGCGATTATAAACTTACGTTTGCAGATCTAAGAAAAAAATTTAAACACGTATGTAAGTATATCCTTCCAAGGTGTGGAACCCTCGGTGCGCAAGTCTGTCTCGCACTTGGCCGGTTTTTTCACATTATGTAGGCTACAATTAAAAAGGCCACGTTCAGAATGTATATGTCATTGCTTGTTTAAAATAAGGGCGTCAAACATTGGTGCTACGGCGTAGACCGTAGAGCTACGCCGTAACACCAAAGCTATTTAGCACCTCTTGATCCACCCAACTTAGCTCGGGTGAAAATTGATGTATTATACATAATATTATGTAATTTATAGCATATTATGTGACTTCTGGACGCAGTAACTTTCTAATAGTGAAAGAATTATTAAAACCGGTTCAGTAGATTCAGAGTTTATCGATTACAACCAAACATACAAATAAATCTTTGTTCTTTATGATACTAGTTTAGATTAGGAACTAAATACGACGAAATTGCTTATTAAAACATTAAAGGATGCTACGCAAAAAGTAAGCTGCTTAAGCGTTAGGCATAAACGTAATGTTTTATCGGTTTTCCTATTAGTCAGGCTCTATCCTTTTTCCAATAGCATTTGATTCACTAAAGCGGAAAACATTTTTACTGTAAGCTTGTAAATACAGACAATTTCCTCATAAGCGGCTTATACGCGGAACACATTAGTAACACAAAAATTATTAGTAATATTCAATGTTTTTTTAACGCCTGACCCAAAAAGAGGGGTGTTATAAGTTTGACGTGAGTATCTGTGTATCTGTCTATGACATCGTAGCTCCTGAACTAATGAACCGATTTTAATTTAGTTTTTTTTTGTTTGAAAGGTGGCTTGATCGAGAGTGTTGATTGATTAAAGTTCGTGTACGTGTGTAGAACAGAATTAGCTAAATTATCTTCCCCTAGCGTCTTCTGATGGAAGCATCTTTACTCATTCAGAGCAATGGTTATGCGTAGGCATTCCCAAATTGCCAGCGTTTAGAGGTTTGTACCTAAATTACTTACTTATTCTCGACGCGTTCAGTTTAATAGACTCGCATTTATACATAGACACACATAGACATACTCACATCTAGACATTTATATAATACATAAGTTATAAGCTTCTGCAAGGATCTAAATAGGCTTGCCGTTTAGGAAAAAGGCACATTTATGCCTAGAAATTTGATTTAAAAAAAAAATTTACAATGCGTGATGAGATAACACTACCGTTGAACTACTACAATTGATCAAGCTAGCACAGAACAGCGAATCAATTCCTTTCCTTCAACGATTTTCAAAAATTCCACTCGAGTGTAACCCGCGTCAGCTTGTATTTTTTTATTAACCCTCGACCCAAAAAGAGGGGTGTTATAAGTTTGACGTGTGTATCTGTGTATCTGTGTATCTGTCTGTGGCATCGTAGCGCCTAAACGAATGAACCGATTTTAATTTAGTTTTTTTTGTTTGAAAGGTGGCTTGATCGAGAGTGTTCTTAGCTATAATCTAAAAAAATCGGTTCAGCCGTTTAAGAGTTATCAGCTCTTTTCTAGTTTTCTTGTAGAAAAGAAGGTTAGATAACCGTTAGGTTCATAATATTATGTCAATAAACAAATGTCAAGCTGTCAAGATGGACGTTGCCTAAATACATAATTATTTATTTGAAAATGATGTTTTGGAAAACTCAAATACTTCGGATCGTCGGGGGTGTTATAAATTTTTAATTTACACTTGTTATCTTATATTTTTAACCCCCGACCCAAAAAGAGGGGTGTTATAAGTTTGACGTGTGTATCTGTGTATCTGTGTATCTGTGTATCTGTGTATCTGTGTATCTGTGTATCTGTGTATCTGTGTATCTGTCTGTGGCCTCGTAGCGCCTAAACGAATGAACCGATTTTAATTTAGTTTTTTTTGTTTGAAAGGTGGCTTGATCGAGAGTGTTCTTAGCTATAATCCAAAAAAATTGGTTCAGCCGTTTGGAAGTTATCAGCTCTTTTCTGGTTTTCTTATTACTTTTATCCCAGGACCACCAGAGGTTACGTATTTTCTGACACGGGAAATATGTACGATTGAGTAGTGTTAGTAAGTACTAAGAAAGCATGCCTAGCCTACGTGCTAGCTTGCTTAGACGGCCAATTTTCAGGTATCTGATAATCAAGGTACATAAAAACATTACTTACCACACGTAAATTCTCCAAACTGATTTTTACGTATATTTTAGGCAATATCCTTTAAAATGTGTCGCCAATACTCTCAGACACTTCCCGCGTCGGCCGTATTGCTTTGCAGACGCTTTAAAGCTCCCAAAATAAGTAATTACTTAACTGCACGTAAATTCTGATGCTCCATTTTTATATATGTCTACCAGACAACTATTTTAAAACCTTTTACAAGAAGACAGACCGATCCAGAGGGCCATTCATCCCCTAAATTAAATTTTAATTCCTCTGTGGGTTTGAGCGCGAGGGCATCATTATCTACGCGCATGAGACTGAGTAAGACATGTATTAGGATATATTGACTTCTCTCTCACTCTCTTATAGTTTACTTATGTCAATTAATTATTAATATTAAAAAAAAATCAGCTAAAAATTAAAAAAATTGGAGAATTTACGCGAGGTAAGTAATGTTTTTATGTACCTTGATTACCTGATACCTGAAAATTGGCCGTCTAAGCAAGCTAGCAGGTCTGTAGGCAGGCGTTCTTAGTACATACTAACACTACTCAATCGTCCACATTTCATTCGTCAGAAAATACGTGACGGCTGGTGGCCCTGGGATCTTTCACTATTGTAACAGAGGTTCATAATATTATGTCAATTGGCAAATGTCAAGCTGTCAAGATGGACGTTGCCTAGATACATAATTATTTATTTGAAAATAATGTTTTGGAAAACTCCGATACTTTGGATCGTAGGCGCGGAGTTTCTAATTTATAAAATATTATAATCACAGTTAAACGAGAAAACATCAATTCAATTATAATATCCAACAGTCAACCAAAGGCCACGAACAATCAACCCAAACCCAAACCATAGTCAAACTATTTTTAGGGTACAGTAGGTATCTGAAAAAAAAAACATGTTGTAGCCTCGACTGTTGTAGACGCGTAGGTGTGCATGGCACCATTAAATATCGTAGGAGGCGATGACCCTCCGCGCGGCTGAGGTTCCCGCATCGTAGTCCCTTTATTTTATTTTATCTGTTTGAACTCAGCTTATTTACTTTGACAAAATACGTTTAAAATTCATCATCATCCGGATCAACCCATCGCCAGCTCACTACTGAGCACAAGTCTCCTCTCAGAATGAGAAGCTACCACACTGGCCAAGCACGTATTGGCACACCTCACGCACCTTTGAGGGAGCATTATGGCCAACTCTCAAGCATGCAGGTTTCCTGACGGTGTTTTCCTTCACCACTTCGTTGTCTGTCTGTGTGTCATCTTTCAAGAGAATCAAAACTTATAAATTGGGTACTTCCCGTTTACGTAGAATCATGAAAGGCAGGTAGCAATATCTTATAGCCCAAGCACTCTACTCCTGTGGCCCAAGTAAAGAGTAAAATCCGACAACTGAATTGTCATTACATAAAAAAAACTTGTACGGAACTCTTCATGTGTGAGGCAGACTCGCACTTGACCGGTTTTTGAAAGTTATGTCAAATAAAAATTTGACATACAATAACAAACAAAATGAAATACAAGCCACTTTATTCATTATTTCATCGGATGAAAGTCGATTTCAATTTAATCGTAGGTATATCTTGAAAAGCGAACTATTATACGACTACGTAAAATGGGTACATTTTTAAAGCAACGACATGTTAGAAACAGATATTTCGTGTTGGTCATGTTAAACTATGTGAGTCATTTAGATAATTCTTGATTTAGTGATGTTCGGTCAAAAATATTTCATGGAACATATAATTAACATAACATTGATGTTACTTTTGAAGAGATATTAGCTGCCTTATTGGATTTATATTATTATAGAAATTGGGTTTTAGAATGGCACAAATAAACGGTAATTTATGAATAAAAGTTTAAAAAGCGTGAAATAAAAATTAAATTAAAAATTTAAAAAACCCCCGACACATAAACCTCTAAAAAGTAAAAAAATAATAGGTAAGTATGTATGGGCCCTTTAAGAATAGTATAAATAGTAAAGTTTTTATCCAAGCGTTCGTTGCGTCGGGGGACCGCTAAAGACTATTCTTTCTACAACAGATGACTTTCATAGTTTATGATAGGTAGCGGTCCCCTGGCGTAACGAACGCTTGGATAAAAACTTTACTATTTATACTATTCTTAAAGGGCCCATACATACTTACCTATTATTTTTTTACTTTTTAGAGGTTTATGTGTCGGGGGTTTTTTAAATTTTTAATTTAATTTTTATATAAAAAAACTGCTTCGATCTCGCTTGTAATTTGTCACTCAAGGCCGTGACAGGGCTGGCGAAACTTCGCAAGGGGATTACAGGGAAACCTTATGAATAATTAAGCGGGCACACTTTTTATATTCGACGGTCGCTTTACTCTACGTAGGTCATTTTAATCTCAGGTCGCTAAAAACGGACATTTATAAAAGTGCAAAGGTTAAGTGTAAAACAGCTTTTTACCATAAAACTATTAGCTTTCTATGCGACTTCGTCAGAGTGGATTAAGGTTTTTAATGATCCCGTTATTACGCAAAATCATTTTGGAGGGGTCTCCGATATAAAGTACCTAAGTATATGCAAAATCTCAGTTCCTAAGTCCAGCAGTTTGAATTGTACGTTGGTATATTAGGCAGTGAGTTTCTTTTTCTAAAGTGATAATGCTCTCCACTTCGTCAGCTTAAATTTCTGTTTGAAAAAATTCCGTGGGCACACTTTGATTTCCCGAGATAAAAAGTTGCCTTTATCTGTCTTCGGATTGCAAGCTTTCTCTATACTAAATAGTTGATTTCATAAACGTAGATTCAGCTTTTTTAATCTTTCTTTTTCCAAAACATTATGTCTTTCCCCGAATGCAAGCTATTTTTGTACGAAATTTCGTCTAAATCGGTTTAATGGGTGACCCGTGAAAAGGTAGCAGACAGACAGACACACTTTCGCATTTATAATATTAAAATATAGATATGGATTCTATTATGTAGGTAAAACTAAATTAGTTTATTGCTTAATTAATTTATTGCTGTTTACCTTTGTTGTTTATCCATTAAAACAAATTGCTTTGTAATTCACTTTAGTATTGGAAACAAAAACAAACCGATCGCAATTTACAGTATTTCACAGATTAAGGAAATAAAAGTTTGATTGTGTGTCAAAACATTGTGAATAAATTACACGGAGCGTGCCGCGCGTGGGCTTGAATTTTAATGCGTATTGAGCCATGATTTTACTGAAAAATTAATGGATTTGAGACGTACAGAACCTTTGTTTAAGTTAAATGTGTTTATTCCTGTATTGTATGTCTACATAATATTGTAACATTTTATTTTTAAAACCAGTAATCTTCTCAGTAAAATCTGTTTTCCGAATCATGCAGTGGTAGAGTCGACATAAATTTTGTCCACATGATAAATTAATTTTATTTCTTTTCTTTTTTAAATAATTTATGAACGTGCTGGGATGTAACTAGTACTCGAACCCACTATACCTACCTTTTGTATTGACCATTGGCACATACTTGTACATCTTGTAGATTGCAATAAAGCATCATTTTGTGTCGACGTTAAAATCCTTTTTTATTCTTGTAAAGTACATTATGCTAAGAAAATATGTTGTTATGTGAAATAAAATATGATAAAATATGCGTTGTTTTTGAAAACCGCGCAGGAACTCATTGATTTTCCGGGATAAAAAGTAGCCTTGGTACTCTCCGTCCTTTCAACTATCTCTATGCTAAAAATGAAGTCGATTGATTATTATTATTTAGTCAGGACCTGCAGACAAACAAACACACTTTTGCATTTTCAATTTATAATATAAGTATAGATATAGATGGATTTGTTCCAAAATTACTGCTCCACTCCGCTTCAATGGGAACGCGCCCTAAGACTTCCATCGCGTTTTATTAACCCGTCTCCGTAAATTTGAAAGGGAGCAAATTAATCCTGTTTATGAAGTCAGTCTCAATACGGGCTATATCTCATTTCCGAGTATTACTTTACGTTCGAACCCCATACGCCGCTAGCGATTTCCGATCTGCTCTGTACAGACAACAAAAAAATACTAAAACCGTTTTATATTCAGTATCTATCTACCTAATAGCTGATACCCGCGACTTCGTTCGCGTGGATGTAGGTTTTTTAAAATTCCCGTGGGAACTCTTTGATTTTCAGGGATAAAAGTAGCCTTTGTGCTAATCCAGGGTATAATCTATCTCCATTCTAAATTTCAGCCCAATCCGTTCAGTAGTTTTTGCGTGAAGGAGTAACAAACATACACACACACACACACACATACAAACTTTCTCCTTTATAATATTAGTGTGATGTTATTTCTAACTTACGTATTCGTGGAAGCCAACTAAATTCCTTGCTACTTTTAAACAAGTAAAATAAATAAATACCTAGTTTATATAATTACACATTGATCAATTTTCAACCCCCGACCCAAAAAAAGGGGTGTTATAAGTTAACAATTTATGTATCTGTGCATCTGTCTGTAGCATCGTAGCCTCTTAAGTAATGAACCGATTTTAAATTAGTTTTTTTTTTTTGTTTGAAAGTTGGCTTGATCGAGAGTGTTCTTAGCTATAATCTAAGAAAATCGGTTCAGCCCTTTGAAAGTTATCAGCTCTTTTCTAGTTACTGTAACCTTCACTTGTCGGGGGTGTTATAAATTTTTAATTTAACTACACTTGTTTTCAAATCTCATGAGAACCCTTTGATTTTCCGGGATAAAAAGTAGCGTATGTTCATATCCGAATGCAAGCTTTTTATGTACCTTTTGTTAAAATTGGTTAAACGAATGCGCTGTGGGTATGGCTTGCTATGGATAATATCAATTTATTCGATAGGATCCACCTTCCTCACGGTTAACATCGTCATTTCTCCTGCAAACTGTAGGTTTAGAAGTTGGAATTCAAACTCCAATGTCGGTCCCAAGTATCTACTTACAATAATGATTTACAATCGATTGAACCATGGTTCTCTCGGCTTAGGTGGCCTACCAGGCGTTGGAACGTGGAAATTAATAGAACACTTATGTTGAACCTTCTATCATGGTAACAACAGCGTGCGAAGTTCTTTAACAATCGACTAAATAATACCTACTTTTATTTAACCGATTGTAAGGATAGAAAAAGAAAGTCGAACCAAATAAAACTGTTTAAACATATGCTGCCATTACATCTCATTCTGCATCAAAGAATGTGATGTGACAGCCACAGACTATTTACCCAATAGACTCCGATACAGCTAGATTAATGGGATGTGAATATATTTTGCGTATTTTGTGGACATGCATGGAAATATTTGTATATGTAAATGGAAATATACAAAGATGTTATAAACTCCAGATAGGCATAGCTCATATTTTAGGTATTTTAAAAAGAAGATAATTCGCACTCTTCTGTGTGACTCATAAATACGCGTAGCAACGCAGACTAGTACATAGATTTTGGCGTGGAATTTACGTAGTTTTTAGAGTTCCATACCTCAAAAGGAAAAACGGAACCCTTATCATTTTATTGTCTATCTGTCTGTCCGTTTGGCTGTCCGTCCGTCTATCGTGTCTGTCAAGAAAACCTATAGGGTATACCGGAAAAAATACGCGAGTACGGAACCCTCGGTGCGCGAGTCTGACTCGCACTTGGCCGGTGTTTGACGCCTACGAGCGTGCTACAATAAATGGCGGCCCGTTACCAGGATTGGTTTATACTTGCGTGTTTTTTCTTATTTTACTAAGTTGTATTGTATTTGCAGCCATTTTTGTCATGATTTTAGTCCTCACTATTTTAGTGTCCAAGAATGGTTAGTTTTACAGTTACATAGCGATAGGTAGACTCTTCAAGTTGGGAAGAAAAAGCTAAAAATTTCGTTTCGGGAGCGTGATGTTGGTGCGCATTTATTTTACCGTAATTTAGTATTAATTATTATTTATTAATCCGTAACCATGTGGTTTTAGTGGATTAACACAATTACACCAAAATTATTGTACCTTTCCTATTTACTAATTTAAAAAAGATTGAAAAATATATAGTTTAATTTAAATATACATTTTCGTCCCATCTTTTATATTTAATAAATTAAGAAACTGTTTTATAGGCATTTTTTTATTTTTTACTAGTTGGCTTTTTGGAAGACTAGCCTTGAATTTATTAAGCCTCGTGTTAGTTCAACGTACTCGTTAGTAATAAGTTTCTACAGACGAAAAGCAAAATATGTTACAAAGCAAAATATTTTTTTAGAGTTCTCCAAAAAAGTTTTTCGAGTAACTCCAAAAAATAAGAAGGTTCTAGGTCATTGACTTGTATTTATACAAATTAAAAAGGGTTTCTTGCGATTATAAACTTACGTTTGCAGATCTAAGAAAAAAATTTAAACACGTATGTAAGTATATCCTTCCAAGGTGTGGAACCCTCGGTGCGCAAGTCTGTCTCGCACTTGGCCGGTTTTTTCACATTATGTAGGCTACAATTAAAAAGGCCACGTTCAGAATGTATATGTCATTGCTTGTTTAAAATAAGGGCGTCAAACATTGGTGCTACGGCGTAGACCGTAGAGCTACGCCGTAACACCAAAGCTATTTAGCACCTCTTGATCCACCCAACTTAGCTCGGGTGAAAATTGATGTATTATACATAATATTATGTAATTTATAGCATATTATGTGACTTCTGGACGCAGTAACTTTCTAATAGTGAAAGAATTATTAAAACCGGTTCAGTAGATTCAGAGTTTATCGATTACAACCAAACATACAAATAAATCTTTGTTCTTTATGATACTAGTTTAGATTAGGAACTAAATACGACGAAATTGCTTATTAAAACATTAAAGGATGCTACGCAAAAAGTAAGCTGCTTAAGCGTTAGGCATAAACGTAATGTTTTATCGGTTTTCCTATTAGTCAGGCTCTATCCTTTTTCCAATAGCATTTGATTCACTAAAGCGGAAAACATTTTTACTGTAAGCTTGTAAATACAGACAATTTCCTCATAAGCGGCTTATACGCGGAACACATTAGTAACACAAAAATTATTAGTAATATTCAATGTTTTTTTAACGCCTGACCCAAAAAGAGGGGTGTTATAAGTTTGACGTGAGTATCTGTGTATCTGTCTATGACATCGTAGCTCCTGAACTAATGAACCGATTTTAATTTAGTTTTTTTTTGTTTGAAAGGTGGCTTGATCGAGAGTGTTGATTGATTAAAGTTCGTGTACGTGTGTAGAACAGAATTAGCTAAATTATCTTCCCCTAGCGTCTTCTGATGGAAGCATCTTTACTCATTCAGAGCAATGGTTATGCGTAGGCATTCCCAAATTGCCAGCGTTTAGAGGTTTGTACCTAAATTACTTACTTATTCTCGACGCGTTCAGTTTAATAGACTCGCATTTATACATAGACACACATAGACATACTCACATCTAGACATTTATATAATACATAAGTTATAAGCTTCTGCAAGGATCTAAATAGGCTTGCCGTTTAGGAAAAAGGCACATTTATGCCTAGAAATTTGATTTAAAAAAAAAATTTACAATGCGTGATGAGATAACACTACCGTTGAACTACTACAATTGATCAAGCTAGCACAGAACAGCGAATCAATTCCTTTCCTTCAACGATTTTCAAAAATTCCACTCGAGTGTAACCCGCGTCAGCTTGTATTTTTTTATTAACCCTCGACCCAAAAAGAGGGGTGTTATAAGTTTGACGTGTGTATCTGTGTATCTGTGTATCTGTCTGTGGCATCGTAGCGCCTAAACGAATGAACCGATTTTAATTTAGTTTTTTTTTGTTTGAAAGGTGGCTTGATCGAGAGTGTTCTTAGCTATAATCTAAAAAAATCGGTTCAGCCGTTTAAGAGTTATCAGCTCTTTTCTAGTTTTCTTGTAGAAAAGAAGGTTAGATAACCGTTAGGTTCATAATATTATGTCAATAAACAAATGTCAAGCTGTCAAGATGGACGTTGCCTAAATACATAATTATTTATTTGAAAATGATGTTTTGGAAAACTCAAATACTTCGGATCGTCGGGGGTGTTATAAATTTTTAATTTACACTTGTTATCTTATATTTTTAACCCCCGACCCAAAAAGAGGGGTGTTATAAGTTTGACGTGTGTATCTGTGTATCTGTGTATCTGTGTATCTGTGTATCTGTGTATCTGTGTATCTGTGTATCTGTGTATCTGTCTGTGGCCTCGTAGCGCCTAAACGAATGAACCGATTTTAATTTAGTTTTTTTTGTTTGAAAGGTGGCTTGATCGAGAGTGTTCTTAGCTATAATCCAAAAAAATTGGTTCAGCCGTTTGGAAGTTATCAGCTCTTTTCTGGTTTTCTTATTACTTTTATCCCAGGACCACCAGAGGTTACGTATTTTCTGACACGGGAAATATGTACGATTGAGTAGTGTTAGTAAGTACTAAGAAAGCATGCCTAGCCTACGTGCTAGCTTGCTTAGACGGCCAATTTTCAGGTATCTGATAATCAAGGTACATAAAAACATTACTTACCACACGTAAATTCTCCAAACTGATTTTTACGTATATTTTAGGCAATATCCTTTAAAATGTGTCGCCAATACTCTCAGACACTTCCCGCGTCGGCCGTATTGCTTTGCAGACGCTTTAAAGCTCCCAAAATAAGTAATTACTTAACTGCACGTAAATTCTGATGCTCCATTTTTATATATGTCTACCAGACAACTATTTTAAAACCTTTTACAAGAAGACAGACCGATCCAGAGGGCCATTCATCCCCTAAATTAAATTTTAATTCCTCTGTGGGTTTGAGCGCGAGGGCATCATTATCTACGCGCATGAGACTGAGTAAGACATGTATTAGGATATATTGACTTCTCTCTCACTCTCTTATAGTTTACTTATGTCAATTAATTATTAATATTAAAAAAAAATCAGCTAAAAATTAAAAAAATTGGAGAATTTACGCGAGGTAAGTAATGTTTTTATGTACCTTGATTACCTGATACCTGAAAATTGGCCGTCTAAGCAAGCTAGCAGGTCTGTAGGCAGGCGTTCTTAGTACATACTAACACTACTCAATCGTCCACATTTCATTCGTCAGAAAATACGTGACGGCTGGTGGCCCTGGGATCTTTCACTATTGTAACAGAGGTTCATAATATTATGTCAATTGGCAAATGTCAAGCTGTCAAGATGGACGTTGCCTAGATACATAATTATTTATTTGAAAATAATGTTTTGGAAAACTCCGATACTTTGGATCGTAGGCGCGGAGTTTCTAATTTATAAAATATTATAATCACAGTTAAACGAGAAAACATCAATTCAATTATAATATCCAACAGTCAACCAAAGGCCACGAACAATCAACCCAAACCCAAACCATAGTCAAACTATTTTTAGGGTACAGTAGGTATCTGAAAAAAAAAACATGTTGTAGCCTCGACTGTTGTAGACGCGTAGGTGTGCATGGCACCATTAAATATCGTAGGAGGCGATGACCCTCCGCGCGGCTGAGGTTCCCGCATCGTAGTCCCTTTATTTTATTTTATCTGTTTGAACTCAGCTTATTTACTTTGACAAAATACGTTTAAAATTCATCATCATCCGGATCAACCCATCGCCAGCTCACTACTGAGCACAAGTCTCCTCTCAGAATGAGAAGCTACCACACTGGCCAAGCACGTATTGGCACACCTCACGCACCTTTGAGGGAGCATTATGGCCAACTCTCAAGCATGCAGGTTTCCTGACGGTGTTTTCCTTCACCACTTCGTTGTCTGTCTGTGTGTCATCTTTCAAGAGAATCAAAACTTATAAATTGGGTACTTCCCGTTTACGTAGAATCATGAAAGGCAGGTAGCAATATCTTATAGCCCAAGCACTCTACTCCTGTGGCCCAAGTAAAGAGTAAAATCCGACAACTGAATTGTCATTACATAAAAAAAACTTGTACGGAACTCTTCATGTGTGAGGCAGACTCGCACTTGACCGGTTTTTGAAAGTTATGTCAAATAAAAATTTGACATACAATAACAAACAAAATGAAATACAAGCCACTTTATTCCTTATTTCATCGGATGAAAGTCGATTTCAATTTAATCGTAGGTATATCTTGAAAAGCGAACTATTATACGACTACGTAAAATGGGTACATTTTTAAAGCAACGACATGTTAGAAACAGATATTTCGTGTTGGTCATGTTAAACTATGTGAGTCATTTAGATAATTCTTGATTTAGTGATGTTCGGTCAAAAATATTTCATGGAACATATAATTAACATAACATTGATGTTACTTTTGAAGAGATATTAGCTGCCTTATTGGATTTATATTATTATAGAAATTGGGTTTTAGAATGGCACAAATAAACGGTAATTTATGAATAAAAGTTTAAAAAGCGTGAAATAAAAATTAAATTAAAAATTTAAAAAACCCCCGACACATAAACCTCTAAAAAGTAAAAAAATAATAGGTAAGTATGTATGGGCCCTTTAAGAATAGTATAAATAGTAAAGTTTTTATCCAAGCGTTCGTTGCGTCGGGGGACCGCTAAAGACTATTCTTTCTACAACAGATGACTTTCATAGTTTATGATAGGTAGCGGTCCCCTGGCGTAACGAACGCTTGGATAAAAACTTTACTATTTATACTATTCTTAAAGGGCCCATACATACTTACCTATTATTTTTTTACTTTTTAGAGGTTTATGTGTCGGGGGTTTTTTAAATTTTTAATTTAATTTTTATATTGTCATTTATCGAACGTACGAAGCGATCCTCAATAGAGTTTTAGTAAACATTGTGTCGTGAAATATAAAAATATACAAGGAAAAGATGACTGACTAACTGACTTTTCAACGTACAGCTCAAACTACTAGGTGGGTCAGGTTAGGCATGCAGATAGCTATTATGGCGATGACATTCGCTTAGAAAGGATTTTTGAAAATGCAATCCTTAACAGGGCTCTCTCCGTCACTCGTTTCATACAATCGTAGTTCCAATTTTATTTGAATATTAAGCAACCAAAGTCCATGAAATTTTGCAGACATATTCTAAAAACTAATATCTGTGTCTGTGGTGTTTTAGATTTTTCTAAAAATATGTAGTTTTAAAATTACAGGGGCTCAAAGATTTGTATGAAAATTTTTAAGACCGCGTAACTTTGAAACCGAATATTTTAACAGAAATATGGAAAACCACAGACATAGATATTAGTTTCTAGAATACGTCTGCAAAACTTCATGGACTTTGGTTGCTTAATATTCAAATGAAATTGGAACTACGATTTTATGAAATTGTATGAAACGAGTGACGGAGAGAGCCCTCTTAAAACGGTAAAATAGGGGTTTACTAAAATAGTCCACGCGGACGAAGTTGCAGATATAAGCTAGTTAGTATTAAAAGTCAACTTTAACCTCTTACTTAACCTTTTCCCCGAGAATATTCCAAATAATATTACCGGTAGAGCTTAATGCAGAGAAAATGTGGTTTCATAATAACTAGGAGTTTGGAACTGGGGCACCGGGCAACTTGGAACCTGCTTTGAATTATAACTGTGCTGGGTAGTAATTGGTGTAATCACACGTTTGGCTTGTGTCTGACAGGTTTTGGAAATGTGAGTGCGGTACGGTTTATGGTAGCGATAAAATAAATTAATATCATGATATTATTTAAATATTACATGAGGCCTGCGACTTCATTCACGTAAGTTTCAGTTTTTTCAAAAATCCCGTAGGAACTCTTTGAATTCCGGGATAAAAAGTAGCCTATTATATACGTACACGGGATGCAACCTATCTCTGTACCAAATGATTGTATAGCAACTTCTTAACTTAGGAAAGTAGTCTTTCAAATAAAAAATGTTACGAAAAGGAACATATTGCTTTTAACATAATTATTATCAAGGATAAAATATAGGATCATATCATATAAATAGGATAGTATTAGTTAGAAAATAATATTAATTGAGTAGAGACATTGAAAGTTTAAAACAATAGTTCCAGCGGGATAAAGTATAAAAGTTTTTGGCTATATTATTCCATAACTCTTTCAAATTTTTCCTCACTATATCCCGTCTAGAATAAATTGACTGAGCCTTTGTAAGAAAATATTGCGTAGACCATATAATATTTTCACCTTTGTGGGTTTGATATACTTTGATTAAATTGAAATCGAAGTCTAGTTTCTTTATAAAAGTCACAAAATAAATAAATAAAAATACACCTATAAGATTTGTACTTGTAATTTATTAATGCTTTATTGTCAACATGGTACATTAATCTATCCATATAAAAAGGTTTGTCCTGACTTACTGACTGATCTATGAACGCACAGCCTAAACGAAGGGTTAGAAAATTTTAATTTTGATGGTAGGTTTTGTAGGAAAAAGCATTTTTGGAAATTCCTCCCTTTAGGGGGTTAAATAGAGGATAAAAGTTTGGATGAAAATCCGTCATTTTTCAAGTTAGAGGTATCTGTGGAAATTGATATTTGGGCTTTTGGTTATAAATAAAGATATCCGAATTTCAAGATTTTAGAAATTCCTCTCCCAAAGGGTTATTGTTAAATAAGGGATAAAGGTTTAAATGAAAGTCCATCATTTTTCAAGTTATTTCTATGAATATTGGTTTTGGGCTTTCGAAAAAAATGAAGATGTACTTACGTGTTTTGGATTTTTTGTTAGAAATACCACTCGAGCGAAGCTGGGATGTATTATATAGGAATAAATAGGAGCTATAAACCTTGTACAGGCGAAGTTGAGTCAGCCTCAGTGCGGTGTCATGATAAGTGGGAATTTGAAACTGGGGCTTGAAGTTAACCAGGTCGGCATTAAATTATTCCATGAAAGCTGCACAGGGTGTCGGTAATTGCTGTAATCGAATGTAGGGCTTGTGTCTGACAGTTGCTGAAATTTGAGTACGGTACGGCTATCGGTAATTATGAATTTACAATGGAATACTAAGGTGCCCTAATTATGAATACCCTATACTTTGAAAGGTATGATTTCAATATATTAATTAATATTCCATCATCGAAATCAAAACCTAAAATCTAATTAATTGAAATTTTACGGTCAGCTGGTTATGCGCCATTTTAAATCAGAATTAATGTATTACTATGACTGTTTCAATTCATTTTGATTTTTATGCAAAGGTTAGTGTCATTAGAGCCTCAATAGCTCAACCGGTAAAGGAGTGGACTGAAAACCGAAAGGTCGAAGGTTCAAACCACGCCCGTTGCACTATTGTCGTACCTACTCCTAGCACAAACCTGACTCTTAGTTGGAGAGGAAAGGGGAATATTAGTCATTTAACATGGCTAATATTCTTTTTTTTTTTTAAATTAGGACTAGGTTAGAATGTTTCGAATAAATTAATATAAGCAGTACCTACCTACCCACCTATCTAGTAGTGGCAGTGTGGTTTATTGGGCTTTAAGTTTGAGCTGCCCATAGCTCCTTAATCGAAGGTTAGAGCAATTTGGTCCCTATTTTGATACACTTATAACGCTTGCCAATATAGGCACGAATCGAAACAAAGCTTTGCTAACTGGTTCGTTTCATTTGCTATAAACGAGTATTATTGTGTGTGTGAGATCTTAATTTAATCATTAACGTCGCCTTTTTAACCCCCGACCCAAAAAGAGGGGTGTTATAAGTTTGACGTGTGTATCTGTGTATCTGTGTATCTGTCTGTGGCATCGTAGCGCCTAAACGAATGAACCGATTTTAATTTAGTTTTTTTTTGTTTGAAAGGTGGCTTGATCGAGAGTGTTCTTAGCTATAATCTAAAAAAATTGGTTCAGCCGTTTAAGAGTTATCAGCTCTTTTCTAGTTTTCTTGTAGAAAAGAAGGTTAGATAACCGTTAGGTTCATAATATTATGTCAATAGACAAATGTCAAGCTGTCAAGATGGACGTTGCCTAAAATAAATAATTATTTATTTGAAAATGATGTTTTGGAAAACTCAAATACTTTGGATCGTCGGGGGTGTTATAAATTTTTAATTTACACTTGTTCGATTTTTTTCTTTATTGGCATGTGTTGCACCACATCCTGATTAAATATAGTTGAATAATAATTACGAGTAAAATTTATTCACTCATTCATAAAATTATTACTGCCATCATACAAATAAGATCTTGTTAATAATTGTAATTACTTGTTTAATCGGATTTCCTTCCCGCTTTAATGTTCCCGTGTCCAGTGGAAATTATTAACTCAAAGCGAGTAAATTTACATTCGCGAAATGCAAATTATTTGTTGCAAAATTATAGCGAACGTATTCGAATACGAGTGAATTTAAAGTAGGTAGGTACCCGTGTATAGAAAACAAGCTATAATTATAACATGAAAGCAACTAGATACTTAAAATACTTATAATTATACATATATTATGTTCCTGCAATATGATTGGTTAGGTACGTATCAGTCCGTAATATGTCACAATTTTTGCAATGCTTTGTCGATGAATGATGTCCATGAGGAATCTTTGTCACACTGCTTCTGCTTGGGCTGCTCAGTCTCTGCATACCTACGCCTCTTCCGGCTTTTACAGTTTCATCGCTTAGTGTACCATCATCTTTAATAATTGTTTTCACACGCAAAAGACCGGCACACAATAAAATCCTTAAGTTTTAAGCTCTCTTGTTAAGAAACTTTTTTGTGGGTTCGAGGGTTTTATGTTTTCTTTAGCGTTGAGTACGTTATAAATTTTTTACGAGTTATTTAAGCTTTGAGGCGCAAGACAGGGAGTTTTTAGTTCGTAATTTGAGGAAGATATAGTAATGCTTAAGCCTTAATGAATTAACTTTTGAGTAAAGTGGTTACAAGCAATTTTAATTAGGTAGCAATAAGAAGAAACTGATGAGATATTACAGAACTCTCGCTTGATAAAATACGCAGAGAAACTTTCAGCTTTCATAAAACAACGAAGGTCTGGCACTCGCTGGCTCTCTCTCTATTATGATTATAGCGATGGTCGGTTAATATTAACCGTGAACTGAGTTTTCAACATCAGCCTAAATTAATTTGTGACTTCATAAAAGCGTGGCGTCGACATCCATTTTTTATTAAAAGCAGACCCCGAGGCTTGCGAAAGACTGAAACATTTTCGTTAGATAAACAATATCGAGTTTCGTTCTACTGAAATTAGGCAACGTCCAATTTTAAGTATTAAATTCAGTCTTCAATCACGTGAGACGGGAATATCCTCTTCAATCTTGTTATAGTGACTAACAAGATTAGTTCTAAAGTGAATTAGTAAACAAGAAATTTAATGTTGTAGAAAATTAATCAGTGTACTAAAATATTTATTTTAGTACACTAGATTGTGCAGACTACTTTGTCTGCATTAATTTAGATTTTAAAAATTCCATGAGAGCTTGTTAATTTTTCCGGGATACAAAGTAGCCTATGTCCTTTCCTGTGATGTAAGCTATTTCGGTGATGGGCCGAACGGAAGTCAGACAGACACTTTCGTTTTATAATATTGGTATGGATTACTAAATAATGAATGTATGTATAATGTATATACATTATTGCACTACAAGTTACAAAAAAGAAAACTTAATACGTTGGTACAAAAGGCGGTCTTATCGCTAAATAGCGGTCTTTTCCAGACCTACTACTACTAATCTATCATATCAGATAGATAACTAAGATTAAATTATTCGTCTATTATTGTTGAGAAACTCTAGAATATCAAAGGATGGTTATTGATTGCTGATTCATTTGTAGCTAGGCTATAAAACATTGAAGCGCCCTAAAATTTACTTGACGTAACAGAACACTAAAGAACTTCACTGCTCTCAGATATTTCATGATTCGTTTTTAGGCACTAGCAGTTTATCCTTATTTTGCCGGCTACTTAGGCTCCGAATCTGCTCATGGGGTTTAGAATATTTAAGTTTTAAACGTCGCAGTAAAATCTAGATTAGCCTATTTAGAGTACTTTCGTTTGAAGTTTTAATTGACCGTATAAAGTTCTTGACTACTTGTCAAACCTTTGGTCAGCTTCCTTTACAACCGTCTTATTTGCTGCCAAGAATCCTTCAAGCTACCTAGTTAAAAACTCTTAGGGCAGCATTATTGTCGATAAAGAGCCTAAAACAATGTATAATAAAACACAAAACGATATTTTTTATATGTTTGTCTGTCTGTCTGTGCATGCTTTACGCTGAAGCATTTTATTCCTTCCCTATTTATTATAAAACAGGTTCGATTTCAATGAAAAAAATCAACTCAACTCAACTAAAGCAATTAAATACTGGTTTCATGATCATTCAAAAAATTTAACGTGGAAGGTTATTTATGTATTGTAATAAAACATTCCATATTTTGATGTTGAATCCGAACATTTTTTCTATGGAATATTAGCCGGGGTGGGTCCACTAGGAGTTAAATAATATGTTTCTGGTATGCCATGTACTTGAAATTCAAACGGTGTTTATATCAACTAGGCATACGTTACGTTGATTTGTTGTATATTGATACATATATTCCAGTCATTTCGTCCGAAAAAAAGGCAAATAAAAGAAAATGAATTTGCGCTTCTAATTTTTTAATATGTTGTAGGAGATACCTAGAAAAGCTTAACTTGAGATTGTCGACCAAGCTTTCCTAGGAGCTTTCGCCGCCATCTTGGAAAACGCTTAAAATTTGTTTTTCGGCAATAACTCGGCTATCCGATGAGATTCGAAAATTTTTGTACGACACTTTTTGTAGCTTTCTTTGTGCTCTACAATAACGCCTGAATCATTTTTAGCGTATCATGCATCGTTATCGAGATATCGATCGATAAAGTCAAAAACTTAGGACACAAAATTTTTGTTTTTTCCTTTTTTTTCTTTGGGTCTTAATAAATATGAAAAATTGTGGAATTCAAACTTGTAGAGCATATTCAGACCTACAATTTCCTTCTTGGATTTTTTTATGTTGGACAAAAATTACGATCTCCAGCGCGCCGCTAAGTCGGTGAATCCACACTCAGCGTCGAGCGCGCTCAAGTTAGTATATCGTATCGTGTTGAGTTTTTGCTGTGCGTAGTGTAAATCGAGGGTTCCGATATTCTGGGCAAAAATTTCGATATCTAGTTGGCTGTAAACTCGTTATAACGCAGTGCCCGCATAGAGCGTCCGTTGGAGTTGGAGGGGTCAGGTATAAAGGGACCCTTTTGTTAGGGTCTACGTGTTGAAACGTGTTCTTCTTTTCGTAGCATCTCGGTCAGTTGCCTCGAGATTTTCGAAGTGAGCACACGTGTTTCAACAATTTTGTTACCATGGGAGACTGTTTTATTTGTAAAAAAGCGTTACGACATTCGAACGACATTTATGTTGCTAAAAAAAGAGCTGTTCGAACTCTCTTGACATTATTTGTTTAATAAATTACTATTGTGTGATCCTTAATTTGTTGCTCTATGTACTTATTTTTTATCCCATCAATTTCCTGAACAATTTCCCATTCGATTCGACATCCAGACACAACCGAGCTCGCAGCTCGCTCGACGCTGAGTGTGGATTCACCGACTTTGCGGCGCGCTGGAGATCGTAATTTTTGTCCAACATAAAAAAATCCAAGAAGGAAATTGTAGGTCTGAATATGCTCTACAAGTTTGAATTTCACAATTTTTCATATTTATTAAGACCCAAAGAAAAAAAAGCAAAAAAAAAAATTGTGTCCTAAATTTTTGACTTTATCGATCGATATCTCGATAACGATGCATGAAACGCTATGAATCAGGCGTTATTGTAGAGCACAAAGAAAGCTACAAAAAGTGTCCTACAAAAATTTTCGAAATCTCATCGGATAGCCGAGTTATTGCCGAGAAACAAATTTTACCCCCTTTTTCAACATGGCGGCGAAAGCTCCTAGAAAAGCTTGGTCGACAATCTCAAGTTAAGCTTTTCTAGGTACCCTACAACATATTAAAAAATTAGAAGCGCAAATTCATTTTCTTTTTTGAATGTACGTAATGACTGGACTACATAATACAAGTATCTACTTGCTAGCTTGAAAACTGTCAAACACAGGCCAAACCTGTGATTACACTAATTACAAGTGCCTTCCAAAAGTTTGCGTGGAGTAATTTAATGCCGACAACTTGCCCCAGTTTCAAACCTCTACTTATATCACACTTAAGATGCCTAAATTTAGCTGGTGCGTGGGTGAATGGTGAAATTTTGCGAGACTTAGTATAATATGTACCTATAGTTGTTTAATGAAATATGGCTTTTATACCTTTTTCTCGAAGTGTTTCGCCGTATTTTCGACCCGTCATAACTTCGGTCTGGATGACGCTAGAAAGCTGAAATTTTCAGTATAAGGTGTCCTTAGCAAATTTACCAAATATACCAAATATCAAATATCTAGCTTTTATGGTTACAGATTTATTAATACCTAAAATACGCCGATTTCGTCCCTCACTGATGATCATCAAAACCTCTACTCAAAACCTCTAAGGTACTTCCCGAAGTCCTAGAAGACTGAAATTTGGTATGTAGACTAGAAATTGCATACAAACTACAGGAAAATTAAGACTTTGGAAATTCCCCCCCTCTACGCCTCTTATGAGAAAAGCAAATCTGTAAATTCTGTCGCTAGAATGCTGATATTTTCAGGATAAGATGTCCTTGGCAGACTTATTAAACGCACTGAGTATCAATTGTCTAGCTTTTATAGTTTCAGATTTATTGACAGTCAAACTTCTAGTCTGTAATTCTAGGGCACTTCCCGAAGTCCTAGAAGACTGAAATTTGGTATGTAGACTAGAAATTGCATACAAACTACAGGAAAATTAAGACTTTGGAAATTCCCCCCCTCTACGCCTCTTATGAGAAAAGCAAATCTGTAAATTCTGTCGCTAGAATGCTGATATTTTCAGGATAAGATATCCTTGGCAGACGTATTAAACGCACTGAGTATCAATTGTCTAGCTTTTATAGTTTCAGATTTATTGACAGTCAAACTTCTAGTCTGTAATTCTAGAGCACTTCCCGAAGTCCTAGAAGACTGAAATTTGGTATGTAGACTAGAAATTGCATACAAACTACAGGAAAATTAAGACTTTGGAAATTCCCCCCCTCTACGCCTCTTATGAGAAAAGCAAATCTGTAAATTCTGTCGCTAGAATGCTGATATTTTCAGGATAAGATGTCCTTGGCAGATTTATTAAACGCACTGAGTATCAATGGTCTAGCTTTTATAGTTTCAGATTTATTGACAGTCAAACTTCTAGTCTGTAATTCTAGGGCACTTCCCGAAGTCCTAGAAGACTGAAATTTGGTATGTAGACTAGAAATTGCATACAAACTACAGGAAAATTAAGACTTTGGAAATTCCCCCCCTCTACGCCTCTTATGAGAAAAGCAAATCTGTAAATTCTGTCGCTAGAATGCTGATATTTTCAGGATAAGATATCCTTGGCAGACGTATTAAACGCACTGAGTATCAATTGTCTAGCTTTTATAGTTTCAGATTTATTGACAGTCAAACTTCTAGTCTGTAATTCTAGAGCACTTCCCGAAGTCCTAGAAGACTGAAATTTGGTATGTAGACTAGAAATTGCATACAAACTACAGGAAAATTAAGACTTTGGAAATTCCCCCCCTCTACGCCTCTTATGAGAAAAGCAAATCTGTAAATTCTGTCGCTAGAATGCTGATATTTTCAGGATAAGATGTCCTTGGCAGACTTATTAAACGCACTGAGTATCAATGGTCTAGCTTTTATAGTTTCAGATTTATTGACAGTCAAACTTCTAGTCTGTAATTCTAGAGCACTTCCCGAAGTCCTAGAAGACTGAAATTTGGTATGTAGACTAGAAATTGCATACAAACTACAGGAAAATTAAGACTTTGGAAATTCCCCCCCTCTACGCCTCTTATGAGAAAAGCAAATCTGTAAATTCTGTCGCTAGAATGCTGATATTTTCAGGATAAGATGTCCTTGGCAGACTTATTAAACGCACTGAGTATCAATGGTCTAGCTTTTATAGTTTCAGATTTATTGACAGTCAAACTTCTAGTCTGTAATTCTAGGGCACTTCCCGAAGTCCTAGAAGACTGAAATTTGGTATGTAGACTAGAAATTGCATACAAACTACAGGAAAATTAAGACTTTGGAAATTCCCCCCCTCTACGCCTCTTATGAGAAAAGCAAATCTGTAAATTCTGTCGCTAGAATGCTGATATTTTCAGGATAAGATGTCCTTGGCAGACTTATTAAACGCACTGAGTATCAATTGTCTAGCTTTTATAATTTCAGATTTATTGACAGTCAAACTTCTAGTCTGTAATTCTAGGGCACTTCCCGAAGTCCTAGAAGACTGAAATTTGGTATGTAGACTAGAAATTGCATACAAACTACAGGAAAATTAAGACTTTGGAAATTTACCCCCTCTACGCCTCTTATGAGAAAAGCAAATCTGTAAATTCTGTCGCTAGAATGCTGATATTTTCAGGATAAGATGTCCTTGGCAGATTTATTAAACGCATTGGGTATCAATTGTCTAGCTTTTATAGTTTCAGATTTATTGACACTCAAAACTTCTAGTTTGTAATTCTAGGGTACTTCCCGAAGTCCTAGAAGACTGAAATTTGGTGTGTAGACTAGAAATTGCATACAAACTACAGGAATATTAAGAAATTGGAAATTTCACCCCTCTACGCCTCTGTATGGGGGAAGCAAATCTGTAAATTCTATCGCTAGAATGCTGATATTTTCAGGATAAGATGTCCTTGGCAGATTCATTAAACGCACTGAGTATCAATTGTCTAGCTTTTATAGTTTCAGATTTATCGACATTCAAAACTTCTAGTCACAAATTCTAGGGTACTTTCTGAAGTTCTAGAAGACTGAAATTTGGCATTAAGTAGGAATTTCAACAATTATGAACAACAGATAAATTAAGAAATCGGGTCCCCCTTCATCCCCTCGTATATGAGATGCATATCTGTAAAATCTGTTGCTCGAATTCTAAAGTTTTCAGGATAAGATGTCCGTGGCAGATTTATCAAACGTACCAAGTATCTGTGTTTCCTGAAGTCCTAAAAGACTGAAATTTGGTATATCTGCTTCAAAATTGAGTTGCAAGATTCCACCCGAACAAACATATTTACATACGAGTACATTGCAAGTTGAATAAAAGCTTTTAAAAAAAGAGGTAACGATAGAGAGTGGGCCATGAAAATGATGTACCTACAAAAAATAGATCCAAAAAAATCTAGGGCACCTGCCAAAAAGAAATGAAATCCCACCAAAAACATTTCATGTAAAAATGAAGCCAAGACTCACAAGTTCATAATGTTTTCACTGTTAAAAAGTTATGAGATCTCTAGTAGAGCCAAGCCCCTAGCTGAGCTTAGATTTGTGCTGGCCATGGGACCTATCCCAAGTCCAAAGTAATATAGCTCTTAAATGTTCTTGACTGTATCAAATTTATAACAATAAATAACAAATCACTCTACTTACAAGCTCTGATTCTACAAACCCTATATCTTGGTAAAAAAAGTACGGCTTGGCCGTTTACAGTTCGTGGATTTTTTATCTGAAATGACATCTAAGCCCGGAATTGCTTCTGCGACCATCACGAAGTACAATACAAATTAGTAATGGTCGAACAAACTATTCCTTAAGGCCTTAAAATATGTTATGTCATGTAATAGTTTTACGAACATTAAACGGCCAAGCCGTCCTTTTTTTACCAAGATGTAGGGTTTGTAGAATCAGAGCTTGTAAGTAGAGTGATTTGTTATTTATTGTTATAAATTTGATACAGTCAAGAACATTTAAGAGCTATATTACTTTGGACTTGGGATAGGTCCCATGGCCAGCACAAATCTAAGCTCAGCTAGGGGCTTGGCTCTACTAGAGATCTCATAACTTTTTAACAGTGAAAACATTATGAACTTGTGAGTCTTGGCTTCATTTTTACATGAAATGTTTTTGGTGGTCATTATTACCAAGTACGTTCATTTATCTCTATAAAAATCATATCTCGTTACCTTTTCATGGCTCATCCATAAACTGATTTTGACGAAATTAGGTAGGTACAGAAATAGACAGACATAGACTACTTTTAACTCAGAAAATCAATCAATCGACGGACGGCAGACAGACAGACAACAAAGTGATCCTATAAGCATTCCGTTTTTCCTTTTGAGGTATGGAACCCTAAAAATTTAACTTTTGTAAAAAAATGTTTTAGAAATTGCTTCTAATAACTCAATGTTAAGGGGCATGCTGATTGCATCGCAGCACAGTAAATTATAGGCTAAGAGGTCCGTTGCATTATTGCGAAGTTATGAAACGGCAACAATAGCGCCTATTGTGCTGGTTCTGTATTCAGCCTCTATCGACGAAGCGTTGCCAAATTCACACATGTATAGACCATTACACGTTATTGTCATATACATATTACATATTGTTAATAAATAATATAGATTATATCCAACATGGGATTAACGCAATGTCGTACGTTACGGAGTAAATCCCAAGCGTAACGAGGGAATGGAAAGTAACTCCCGAGCGTAGCGAGGGTGTCGCATCTAGAATCCTGAGTTAACCACGAGGTTTAAGTCCGCCTAGGACGAAAACAGTATTTTTACGTTAAATAGTCTACTTTTCACTCCTCGCGAGACCATCGCGGCCATCACTCGACGAAGCGAGATAGCAAAACTTAAATCACGCGAGTGAGAGGGACGTCATCATGCGTCGAACCAAAGAGACAGCAATATTTGAATGTGCAATACATCCTAAGATGAAATGAAGAGATTTTTTTCGGATGCAGGATGATAATGGATTTCAGCACAACATTATAACCCCGCTTAGCCTTATAACGTATTTTACCTTTAGATAACAGCTCTTGTAGTAAGGCATAGTCGAGCGAACACCACACACAGAAAAGAAACGGTTTGTGTGCGATCATAACAAAAGCCCAGACATATTGAGTGGAGAAACTTTTCTCAGCATCACATGTATGGGTTTAATAAAAAGGTTTTTTGATATAGAACTTTCGTAAATTTAATCATATATCGGTATTGGTTGGCACAACTGGGTATCAGAGAAGTACATAGCAAATTAACTTAGGTTCAAGGCAAATTATCATAGCAGCAGAAGTAACGCCGCGCCGCGTTTTTCTCTTTCGTAAAGTAAACTGAACTCATGTATAATGCGTATCTACTCGTAAGATACATAATTATTCCTAAGGCATAAATTTCCTACAAATGAGATAGACAACCTTAACATAAGTCGTATAAAATGTTCAGTTTTCTTCAGAAACACTCTAAAAAGGACGCGTCGATTCGCTTCAACTCTGCTACAATGTGTTTTGAGCTGTAGCAATTTTAGCGTTAGGTGAAAAATAGTCAACGACAGGATGGAGTAATTAATTTTGTTGATTTTTAATTTAGTTCGTAAAAGCTACCAAGTTTTCAAAGGGTTTTTTGGTTTTTTTTAGTTGATATTTTTATCGACCCAACATTGACCGAGCCTCAATTGGGCCGGAAAGGTCGCTCCATCAATCTACTATTATTCGTGGAACAACAGTCTTGTATTCAATATTTATGGCTCACCTATTCATATCCTTTTCATTCACAAAATGGATTTAACGACGCATAAAGAGCTGAACTTATTTCATCCCCTAACATTCAACTTTTATGAAATGGTCGTTTCATTAATCTCCTACTGTAATATTTATGGTACAACAACAATTTTGTGTTCATTATAATTTAATACATTTGTTCAATGAGCGGATTTGTGAAAACTAAATTGAGCTTACTTTGTGTAATCCTTATTTTACAGATAGTACAAATAAAAATTGGAATGGGTTTGTTAAATATTGTTTTAACTCGTGTTTAACGGCCCGAGTAATTTAATCTACTAAGGGCTGACTTTTCAATCGCCAGATCTACGTGAGATAAAATTAACTGACGAATTTTAACGTTCAGATTATACCATATCCGCGGAAAGAAGTTAGTATAGCGCTCTCTGTGTTACCTAATCTCAAACAAATGATAGAGGCAATAATCTCATCGAGGCAAATCTTAACCATTAAAACTTAAAGGCTTAACCATTTTGAGTGAATCAAGAACATGTTTATTAAAGACATCGAAAATTCTCGAAAATGTTTTCAAAAAACATTCAGGATTTAATAATAATTTAAAAAAAAAACATATTTTCGATTTTAAAAATTATCAGAATAAATACTTTCCTTTGTGATTGGTTAGTGCACTCTGAGATTTTTGCCTCTATCGTTTGTATGGGATTACGTAACAGGGAGAGCGCTATACTAACTTCTTTCCGCTGATAGGGTATAATTTAAACATTAAAATTCGTCAGTTAATTTTATCTGGCGTAGATCTGGCGATCGAAAAGTCAGCCCTTAGCAGATTAAATTTCTCGGGCCGTTGAACACGAGTTAAAACAATATTTAACTAACCCATTCCAATTTTTAGGGTATAGTAATAAGAAAAGCTGATTCCTATCTCCAAGAATAAACCTATACAAAAATTGTGAAAACCTCTTTATTCTTCAGATAAATAGACCTTCTATACCTACTAACAAAACCATCTCGATACAAACGCAAAGTAGAACCCGAAGACCTGTCTTCGTACTTAAACAAACAAGAGTTCCCGAACTGAATAGGCAACTTTTAATGGACTGAACGTATTATAAGTAGTTCCAACTGCTTTTACCAAGCAATGTAACTTATCTTTCGAACAATCGCTTACGAACGTAGCGATAAAGGCTTGGACAGACGCGAAGCGCTACGATAGCGGCGAACAATGGCAACTGGCAACGGGACAACACTTTACTACGATTTGCGATACAAGAAAAAACATGAAGCACGTCGTCAACCTCTTTAATGGGATAAATAATTAAATCAAAATCAAATTTATTTCATATAGGAGAGCAAGTGTCTATTACTCTACGACTGTTACTCTACCACTAGTTTGTATTGAAGATTGTACGGAGAAGAGCCAGCTAGAAACTCAGCAGTTACTCTTTTTTCAAATCATAAAAAGTTACAATATGTAACAATCACGTAACAATACAACTACACCATCATGTTGGCAACCGGCCCCTTGAATTGTAGCCGGGTATTTGAGTAGATATAGAAAAATTAGAAAAAAAGTCTTTGGCTTTACTAGGTGTATTTATCAATAGAAAAAAGTGTACCAAAATTAGATCACTATAAGAGGGTTATTGTAAATGGCAAATATGGCAAAACTCTTGTAACTTTGTTAATTTTTAACCTGGAATATTTATTTTGATTGTTAACTTACGGCTTATATGGTCAAGGAGGATCAATCCACATTAACATTTAGACATTATTCTATTGAGGATTTTTTTGTAAATTTCTTACGTTCTATTTAGAATTTTTTAAATTGACTCAGCAGCCGATCTTAAAATCTGCTTCGTGTGTGTTCAGGCCCTTAGCTCGAGTCCAAGCTCCGAGTTGCGCTAGTATCTTGAGCTCAAAGTCTATAAGTGTTATGGCCACGACGTAAGTTACAACTTGAAACTGTTAGGTAAATGTTATTCAGTGCCAAGCGGGCAAATGTATTAGGTAAGGTATAAAAATAAATATTATGCGGTTATATAAAACGTTACTTGAATTTAAGTTATCTGAGTTTCGATGAATGGAGATGGAGTGAAGAAGTTTTTTGTCCTTGACTTTCCCTTTATTAGTTTAGATACCCATAATAATTAATAAAAAGGCAGGAACCCAGAGTTCAACCTGTACTTTAATGGGGAAAGCATTATTTTTCAATACTTTGCTAACAAAACAGTGATAGGTATAATGATTATTTTTAATATTATAGATGTCTTTGAATAAAGTGTGCCAATATAATATAACACATTTTGATTTCATAATCAGGATAAGAGTAGGTAGATAAAATATATTTTATTTAACGGATGTAACTGTAATAACGAAGCGAGCGTCTCTTAACACAGCGTAATAGGGCTGTAAAACATCGATAAAAATCGGCGGAGATTTATCGAGCTAGACAAACAGAGTCGCATTTGTCTCAATTATCTTGACAGCTCATCTGTCAATCAGCGTCCCGGTGGAGTGATTCGTTACTGATTTGGGTGCGAGAAAAAAGAACAGCTTAACTAATATTAATATTTTGTAAAGATAACGAAAGCAAATCACACACCGAGGAAACTAGAATATGGAAAAGTTAAGAGGAGTTTACTCTTTAGTTTTTCTTGGTATAAACCAAGAAATTATGTGATACGCTTAGGGAAACTTCTCTTAAATCATTTACATGATATCAATCCATTAAGTACAACGGATACCTGGGGTTACCTTACTGGCTATGGGCGCCCTTGAATTGGGTAGACGTATGTAATATCCAATCAATACCACATGAGTTACCGAACGAGTTAAAAGATATTTTACAAACACTGTACATTGTACATGCGTCTTATTTTAGTGCGATATGTTGTTTATGTTCGAGGTAAGTTCTATAAGTTTCATCTTAGGTTAACCATTAATATTTCATTAGTGTAATAGATTTGATTCTTAAAGAAATAGATTTAGATAATTTATTTGAATAAAAAATCTTTATATTTCTGTTTCCAAAAACATTTATTGTAAGTGGGTCTGGGTATATCAGAAATACATAAAACACATATTTTAGTAAAATAATATATAGCAAATATTCAAGATTTATTAGGACTATAAATAATGTAAGACGGACCGGGACCGCAAAAAGCTTTGAACTTCAGTGACCATAACTCAGAAAATTTAATCATGGCACAAGTTGGGAACTTGAGTCGGACTTAGTTGCTTAGTTGGTATTGCAGGCTGTTCCAAGATTTTAGATCTTAGCGCCCGTTGTAGTTGTATGGTCCTATAGATTTTTAAAACATACCCACTGAAGTCGGTCATTTACTCTCCCTCTATTGTTTACTCTTTCTCAAAATCTTAATGAAACTAGATTATGCTTGCGACTTTATTCATGTGAATTTGGGTTTTAAAAAATCCCGTAGGAACTCTTCGATTTTTCGGAATAAAAATTAGCCTATGTCCGCCTTCAGAATGCAAGCTATTTCTGTGTCGTATTTCATCAAAATTGATTTAATCGTGAAAAGCTCGCAGACATTTATATGAATTTTAAACAGAAAAAGTTCTACTAGATGGAGAAATTTAGATTAAAGTGGAGATGGAGATCATAGGAAATACAGCTTATGCAAGGAGTATCTCCGACAGATAGGTAACAGAGCAAGTGCACGGAGTTAAGTATAATATGTGATCTTTCAACTCCTAAATTAGTTAGGACACTTAGGGCTAAAAACAACTAATTCAAATCCTTAAAATAGAAGAAACCATTATATGAAGGTTTTCCTCCGAGCTGATGTCATGCTCGGGACAGCTTGTTCAACTGTTGAATCTTGGAACTTGTAAATATTGGCTTCTGAGGTTAACACTTCGCTAGCGTGATTCAAGCTTCATAGTGGGCGATCCAAGATGGCGACCGCCGGAAAAGTATGACTCCTAAATCGTGTCGTAGTCGTACATCGTAAAATGGTCTTCAATAATAAACGCTCGGTTTAACGGGTATACTTTGGAAAATCTTTGGATCGCAAGTCTCATTTCAATTTTACTTGTGACATTCAAAGTTTGAAGATTCCTGCAATTTATGGTAGCCGTATGAGAGTATCTACTTAAAACTTTTTATGTGAGTTTACCTACGTAAATTTGTTTGAATTAATGGAGTTGGACGAGTCAGATAACGACATATTCGGAATAATAATGTGTAAAATTACGAAATCTGATGCGATTGCAAATTTTATCGTGTAATCCATACTTAATATTATAAATGCGAAAGTGTGTCTGTCTGTCTGTCTACTTTTTCACGGCCCAACCGCTGAACCGATTTTAATGAAATTTGGTACAGACTTGGGATACATCCCGGGGAAGGACATAGGCTACTTTTTATCCCGGAAAATCAAAGAGTTCCTACGCGATTTAAAAAAATCGAAATCCACGCAGGCGAAGCCGCGGGCATCCCCTAGTTTGACATAATTAAATAATATTATGTAGAATTTCGAGATTTCTTCCGCCTCGAAAGCCAAGTTTTGGAAAAATAGTTAAATTATTTTCCATCCTTATGTCGTCGACATTCCATCTACACGCACGAAACGTTTTGCGTCTTCATTCCTCATACGCATGGCTAAGGTCTGGAATACTATCCCGCGATCTGTGTTTCCTACCAATTACAATCCGGGTATCTTTAAAACAAGAGTGAATAGGCACCTTCTAGGTAAACGCGTCCCATCTTAGACCACATCATCACTTTCCATCAGGTGTGATTGTGGTCAAGCGCTTGCCTATAGTGAATAAAAAAAAAAAAAAAGTTTTCGCTAGCGTTCTGGTTACATCCTGTATGTATAGAACTCGGCGGATGCTTGTTGTAAACTGTACATGATCGTTTTTGCAACGAATGAGCCCTTGCAGTAAACCGACGTTTTATTTGAAAGCTCTTACGTATTTCCTTTCATTACTCATCCCATATCTTGGAGGATAAATTGTTAAAATGTATCTCTAGGTTGCAATCAGTGTTTAAAGTGGTAAGTGTTCAAGAATTATCTTCACGTTTCCTCATAGTTACGAGGCGGTGGAGGCACGCTCGCTGCTAATGGGCGGAGTTGCAGCAACACACGGCTCTTTGCTAACTTTACGTACATTAGTGCTCTGTTGCAGATCTTGTTTTGATAATGTTGCACTTTTAGATATCCTGCAAAGAGATAATTATTTACAACCCGACTTTCACAGCGAATTAGCAGTTTTTTTAAATAAAAAATAGCGAGCAAACGAGCAGGCGGGTCAACTGGTGTTAAGTGATTAGGTACCGCCGCCCATGAATCATCACTGCAATCATTGCAATCACGTTAAAAGGGGCCTTGCAACTTTAATTTAAATATAATTTATTAAATAAATAATACACCAGAAATTTAAAAAAAAAAAATCAAAATTCAAAATATTTTCTGTATTTTTTGTGTAAGTACTTTTGAATCGAGATAAGTAATTTTGAATACTTGAAAAGAGCAACCGCCGAGTTTCTTGCTGGTTCTTCTCGGTAGGAACGGCATTCCGAACCAGTGGTAGATTATTTTGACGATTCAAAAGCACTTGTAAAAGTTTAATTGAATAAAAATAATTTGAATTTGAATCGTCAAAAGCATCTACCACGGGTTCGGAATCCCTTTCCTGCCGAGAAGAACCAGCAAGAAACTCGGCGGTTGCTCTGCCATGTATAAAAGTAATTTAAGCCCTACGCATTGTTAGAGCGAGCTGCAGGTCAAATCCTCGATCTTTTGTCAGGTAGGTATACGAGTATAATCTTCGACTGTATAAAATGCTTTTCTCAGGAGCATAGTTTTAATAGATTTTTTAAACTTGTGTAAAGGAGGTCCAAAATTGATTGCAGAGGCCTTGAAGTAATACTAGTTCTGCGTCATCCTGCACCGCAGTTCATTTGACCTTACCTGTCGTAACATTAAACGCTTCCGACTAATTATTAATGTAAGTGCTTAAGCACTGCGCTTGGCTTAATGGAGGGGAGTGCTAGGGGGTAGGAATAGCTGGAATAGGCGGGGGTAGGCTGAGTGGCTGACATTAGATCTTAATATGGAGTAAAGTATTAATGATTTTTTTTTTTTTTTAAATATTTATTTTACGAGATTATTCGCTGGGCGAATATGCCTCTCTATATAGCTCCAATATATGAAAGAAGGAATAGGATTGGAAATTATTTAAAGAACATAATATCAAAATTTATATTAAAATGTCTCTTCCATGAAATTTTATGTGTACATAGGTACGAGTCAATCAAAAAAAGTGACGGCGATACAAAAATTATAAAATTAAAATACATTTTTTTATTAGTTATGTCATGTACAGTACTTTGTAGAAAAAAAAAAATTTTTATTCGTAATCAACAGCGTATACAAAATTGATTTTTAAAATCATCATACCGTGAGTGTATAATATGTGTGTGTGTGTATGCATGGTTTATACACACCAATGATTGAAATATATGTGTACCTCGACCTTACACAGTTTGTTTATGCGTAAGGGTCTAATAAAAATAACCAAAATTTTATAGTTAGGTATTGAAATACTGAAAAAAGTAGTAACACAAACTGTATGTACTATTTATTAATTGCTGCTAGTTACCAACTGAATGCAATGAACAGTGTTCATTGAACACAGAAGTAAACTAAAAGCGAGAGAAAAGTGATTCGCAAAGAGGAGTGACAAAATATACAGCCTTTAACTCTTTACCGCTTAAAGCTCGAAATTCGCTCATAAATTTTACAGGGAGCCGCCTTATCTCCGAGCTGAAGCTATTTATTGCTACAAATCGACGGGTACGAAACAACTTTTAGGCAAAAATAAATTCCTTAAATGCAATTCGGTCCTGGAATGCTATATCCACTTTCATTATAGCTAAAAATTTATGGCACTGAAGAAGTTCCTATATTTATGTAGTCTCTACCTACCCTTGTCGGGTTTGTGGTATATCAACACTCAGTAAGTAAAATAGCATACATAAGTTCGTATATACTGCCAAGTAACTCATCACAATATATATAAAAAGACCCAAAGCCCCAAAACCGGGGTGTTATAAGTTTGCCGTGTGTATCTGTCTGTGGCATCGTAGCTCCTAAACGAATGAACCCATTTTCATTTAGTTTTTTCAGTTTGCAAGGTGGCTTGATCGAGAGTGTTCTTAGCTATAATCGAAGAAAATTGGTTCAGCCGTTTGGAAGTCATCAGCTCTTTTCTAGTTTTCTTATAGAGGATTTGTGTCGGGGGTTTTAAATTTTGAGTTTTGTGAATGTGATTCTTTCTTTACACAGGTTCAAAAAATCTATTAAAAATATGCTCCTGAGAAAAGCATATTATACTATCGAAGATTATGTAAATGATAAAAAAGCGTGGATTTGACCTGCAATTCGCTCCAGCAATGCGCAGGACTTCAATTGCTTTTATACATGGCATAATATTGTATATCAAATCTTTGAAAAGAACAACCGCCGAGTTTCTTGCTGGTTCTTCTCGGTAGGAATGGCATTCCGAACCAGTGGTAGATGCTTTTGACGATTCAAAAGAACTTGTAAAAGTCTAATTGAATAAAAATATTTTGAATTTGAATTTGAATTTTGAATTTCGTATGTCAAGTGGTCAAAATCTAGGCCTAGATCGGAATATAACAAGGTCGCTGAAGATAACAGGGTAGTCCTAGTAATGTAAAATTGTATTAAAATATTCTGACTGGATTTCAAATATGAAATCGTTGAAATTGAACATTTTCATATTTTGCTTGACAAAAGATTCCTATGGAAGATATCATGCTTATTATATTTTCTGTGCTCAGTCACCGCAGTCTAGAAAGGAAATTCTTTGACGCAACGTACTTTGTGGTGATCACAAAGTATCTACATTCGTTCGTTGCTTCAATTCGTATCGAAAATATTTTATATTGTAAAATAAATGTTATATTTTTCTAATAGGTCTATCTTTCCATATACAAGTACATTTTATAACGGCTTTCAAGTCTGGATACTAATATTCGATAAACTAATATAATAGTATTAAAGTTTGTGTAAGGTTACTTTTAAAAATTGATTTGAATTGTCAACAATAATATAAAATTATTAATTTATCTAATGAATACCTTCATTAGATAAATTAATAATTTGACAAAATCGATATTTGGCTCATTCGATGTCATACAATCTGTTGCTAGGAGGCCAACAAGATTGAACTTGCATAAATACGGGTGGTTTGAAGGTTTTATAGTCTAGTCTCCATTTGAGATTCGAAGCGATATCGCATATTTTCGGTATTTGGATTGTGAACTGGATAATTAGATGTTGTGATAGCAATCATGCTCTAATTAAATTATTTATTTTGGCATTAGTTTTTTTAGATTAAAACTCTCGGATAACTTCTACACACTGAACCTGTGTTTTTTGTGTTGGTTATGGGAGGACATTCCAATAATTCGATAAAAATATTTAAATAACACCTGCTTTTCTGAGTGACGCCAATATATGTTACTTATATTAACTGTGCATTTAATCCGCAAAACCTTCCTTCATTTACAAAAGTTGGATTATAATAAGTAGGTAGTTACTAAAAAGAAAAGATACTCCATGTTTTTAATATTTTTATTAAAATAAAAAAAAAATAGGCTGGAGGCAATCTTCGAATACCTACATAACATTAGGCGTACAATTTGAGAAAGGACCTGCCATATTATTATTATTTGCTTTATGTGTCACTAGCGACCCGCCCCGGCTTCGCACGGGTGGACATTTATTTTTCTATTTTCCGGGATAAAATATAGCCTATACGGATTCGGAAGAATCCCTCTAAGTAATGGTAAAAGAAATTTTGAAATCGGTCCAGTAGTTTTTGAGCCTATTCAATACAAACATACAAAAATACAAAAATACAAAGGTTTCCTCTTTATAGTATTAGTATAGATATAGATTTGAAACGAGTTATTTACTGTAGTTTTCTAAAACACTTGACACAAAGCAAATAAGGCTAGTCTTTTCTCAGATTGCACGCGTTATACCTACCTAAGTTTGAATTTTCCTACAAACGTAAAGGCACATAAATTCATCCCTTCACAAAGAAAGGGAGAGGAAACAACAGAGAAATTATGAATTCCACACGAATGTACCGAACGTGGAGAAGGCTAACAGATGTCAATGAATACCTGTCGACAATTAAGCTGCTAGGGTTGAAACTTGAAGGGTCGCATGCTCCGCATTAAGGACTTCGAGATAACCACTTCATCTAATTTCATTTTTGAGAAAATTATAAACTCGTTTTGTCGGTTTTTAACCCCCGACCCAAAAAGAGGGGTGTTATAAGTTTGACGTGCGTATCTTTATATCTGTGTAACTGTGTCTCTGTGTATCTGTCTGTGGCATCGTAGCTCCTAAACTAATGAATCGATTTTAATTTAGTTTTTTTGTTTGAAAGGTGGCTGGATCGAGAGAGTTCTTAGCTATAATCCAAGAAAATCGGTTCAGCCGTTTAAAAGTTATCAGCTCTTTTCTAGTTATTATTGTAACCTTCACTTGTCGGGGATGTTATAGATTGTTAATTTACACTTGTATTCAGGTGTGACCGTAGATTTATAACCGTGCTGATAGTATTTGTATACAGTAAACTAGCTTTTGCTCGGTGCGCGAGCTGCTAAAGCAGCTCGCGTGACGTGGTAAGGTTAATTTAATTATATAAAACCAAATTGATTTATTAAGATAATTCACCCCGAAAAACCCCATAAAATGACAGGCATTTCTATTTTTTGTAGAAAATGTAAGTCCGCCATCTTGGATTTGAAAATAAATGTCATTATCAAAATCAGCACCCTGGAAACCCTGAAAACGATATCCATATTATTTTTTGTAAATTAGGATAATAAGATAATAGGGGTGCGTGGGTGCGCGGACCACTAAAGTGGTCCGCGAGCATGCAGAGTTTGTTCCACCGAGTAGACCTTCGGACCCTGATCATCTTTTGCCAAGAAACCACTCTTCCATCTTTTATAGCCTCCGAGATAGACACCGACGAAATTTGTACGGCGGCCATCTTGTTTTTCCAAAATTTTCCACTTTTTCTATTAATCGTTTACTACATTCTTTAAAGATTGCGAGTTTCAACGAAATCGGTTGGAAAACAAAAGAGTTGCATAAATCATATAGGCCGCCATCTTGTTTTTCTGAAATGTCATAATTTTCCCCTACTGATATTGCGCATCCGAACATATCTCCCCTACATTATCGTATCGTTATCCGTCTCTTTCTAGGAGAATGAGGCATTCAATATTCGCCATACAAAATGTATGGAAAATTAAATTCCGCCATTTTGAATTTTTTTTCTATTCATCGAGTAAACCTTTGGATCCTGATCTTCTTTTGCCAAGAAACCGCACCTCCATCTTTTATACCCTCCGAGCTGGACGCCGGCGAAATTTGTATGGCGGCCATCTTTTTTTCGCCATTTTGAATTTTTTTTCAGCTTTTTGGCAATTGGATGACGTCATGAATGACATTTGCTCGAGCACCCCCCACCTATCTTCAATACCTTAAGCGGACCCTTCACCCGTCTCCGATATCCTCAATCATCAGCTCTCTCCATAATTTTGGCTTACTAACTTTTTGTTTTCTATACGATGCCATCAGTGGAAAAAAAAATTTTCATACAAAATTTTACAGGAGTTTTCTAGTTGAAAATCTCGAAAATCTCCCCAAAAGTGGCAACACCGGTTGCATATCTCCATACTGCCAGCCGAGATACACAATCGATTCATACATATTGACTTTCCAAAATGTTGCCAACTGCCTCAAAAACGTGGTCAAAATTTCGAAAAACTAAAAAAAATACAAAATGGCCGCCAACTCGTTTCACAGAAAGATTTTAGTCGGTTTCATAATTTTCCTATTAACTACAGGATATACCGCTCCCGATGACGTTTCAATCTCTCATCTCGTTCGCACCCAGGCGAACCGATCGCCCCTAAAAAAGACCATGCCGAAAATCACTTTTTCTTTTATAAATTCCAGTGTTGCTAGTCTCCGGCGACAAAAATACCCAAATGTCATTTGTACGAGCAAAACACGTAATCGCTCATACTGGGATTTTGCGAAAAGTGCGTATTTCGATTTTTTACAATTTCCCAAAAATCTCGAAATTTCCCGAAAAATGGGGTAATTTTTTTTCATCCAATCTATACTTCGAGCCTATACGTACAATCGCTTGATAGAAGCCGAATCGCTCCGATGTTGCCAACTTTGAGATATTTAACTTTTAAAATTGCGTTTTTTCGTACCTCAAACAAAACGGCCGCCATGACAGCCGCCATCTTGAATTTTTAAAAACCACTCCCGTTTTGTCAAAATACAGGATAATCGTGGGCGAAACCAAAAAAAATAATTATCCTCGATTACCCCGTCTCGGATCTGTGGCGCCGCGGTTCGGGGTCGAAAAATCAAAAATTTTAAAACGCTACGGCTCGGCCGCCATTTTGTTTTTCCAATTTTTTCCACATTTTCTTTTAACCGTTTACTACTTTCTTCAAAGTTTGCAAAATTCAACAAAATCGGTTGAAAAACAACGGAGCTGCAAAAATCCATTCGGCCGCCATCTTGTTTTTCCGAAATGTCATAATTTTTCCCCAGAAGGTTCCCGAAACCGAACACAACTCCCCTTCATCACTATATCATTTTCCGTCTCTTTCTAGGAGAACAATTATGTCAATGAGTCAGTGAGTCAGTGGTAATCGAGCTATATATAGTATAACTAGTGTTTTGCTCGGTGCGCGAGCTGCTAAAGCAGCTCGCGTGACGTGGTAATGTTTAGCTTTATTGTATTAAACCGAATCGAGTTATTAAGATGCAAAATTCACCGCGAAAACACCATAAAACGACACCCATATCGATTTTTTTCTTAAAAAAGGCATGTCCGCCATCTTGGATTTCAAAATAAATGTCTTTATCAAAATCAGCACCCTGGAAAACTCTGAAAACGACATCCATATCATTTTTTGTAAAAACGGGGTAGTTGAGGGTAATAAAGTAGGGTGCGTGGGTGCGCGGACCACTAAAGTGGTCCGCGAGCATGCAGAGTTTGTTCCACCGAGTAGACCTGCGGACCCTGATCATCTTTTGCCAAGAAACCACTCTTCCATCTTTTATAGCCTCCGAGATAGACACCGACGAAATTTGTACGGCGGCCATCTTGTTTTTCCAAAATTTTCCACTTTTTCTATTAATCGTTTACTACATTCTTCAAAGATTGCGAGTTTCAACGAAATCGGTTGGAAAACAAAAGAGTTGCAAAAATCATATAGGCCGCCATCTTGTTTTTCTGAAATGTCATAATTTTTCCCTACTCATATCGCGCTTCAAAACATATCTCCCCTACATAATCGTATCGTTTTCCGTCTCTTTCTAGGAGAATGAGACATTCAATATTCGCCATACAAAATGTATGGGAAAATAAATTCCGCCATTTTGAATTTTTTTTCTATTCATCGAGTAGACCTTTGGATCCTGATCCTCTTTTGCCACAAAACCACACCTCCATCTTTTATACCCTCCGAGCTGGACGCCGGCGAAATTTGTATGGCGGCCATCTTTTCTTCGCCATTTTGAATTTTTTTTCAGCTTTTTGGCAATTGGATGATGTCATGAATGACATTTGGTCGAGCACCCCTCACCTATCTTCAATACCTTGAGCGGACCCTTCACCCGTCTCCGAAACCCTCAATCTTCAGCTCTCTCCATAATTTTGGCTTACTAAGTTTTTGTTTTCTATACGACACCATCAGTGAAAAAAAAAATTTTCATACAAAATTTTACAGGAGTTTTCTAGTTGAAAATCTCGAAAATCTCCCCAAAAGTGGCAACACCGGTTGCATATCTTCATACTGCCAGCCGAGATACACAATCGATTCATACATACTGACTTTCCAAAATGTTGCCAACTGCCTCAAAAACGTGATCAAAATTTCGAAAAATTAAAAAAAATACAAAATGGCCGCCAACTCGTTTTGCAGAAATAAATTACATCGTTGTACAACTTTTCCAATAACTACAGGATATACCGCTCCCGATGACGTTTCAATCTCTCCTCTCGCTCACACCCACGCGAAACTATCGCCCCTAAAAAAAGACCACGTCGAAAATCATTTTTTCTTTGATAAATTCCAGTGTTGCCAGTCTCCGGCGACAAAAATACCCAAATGTCATTTGTATGATCAAAACACATAATCGGTCATACTCGGATTTTGCGAAAAGTCCGTATTTCGATTTTTTTCAATTTCCCGAAAATCTTGAAATTTCCCCAAAAAATGGGGTAATTTCTTTCCTCCAATCTATACCTCGAGCCTATACGTACAATCGCTTCATAGAAGCCGAATCGCTCCGATGTTGCCAACTTTGAGATATTTAACTTTTAAAATTGCGTTTTTTCGTACCTCTAACATAATGGCCGCCACGACAGCCGCCATCTTGAATTTTTAAAAACCACTCCCATTTCGTCAAAATTCAGGATAATCATAGACGAAACCAGAAAAAAATAATTATTATCGATTTCCCGTTTCGGATCTGTGGCGCCGCGGTTCGGGGTCGAAAAATCAAAATTTTGAAAACGCTACGGTTCGGCCGCCATCTTGTTTTTTCAATTTTTTCGACATTTCCCATTAATCGTTTACTATTTTCTTCAAAGATTGCAAAATTCAACGAAATCGGTTGGAAAACAACGGAGCTGCAAAAATCACGTCGGCCGCCATCTTGTTTTTCCGAAAAGTCATAATTTTTCCCCAGAGGGTTCCCGAATCCGAACACATCTCGCCTACATCACTATATCATTTTCCTTCTCTTTCTAGGAGAACAATTATGTCAATGAGTGAGTCAGTCAGTGGTAATCGAGCTATATATAGTATAACTAGTTTTTGCTCGGTGCGCGAGCTGCTAAAGCAGCTCGCGTGACGTGGTTAGGTTGATAAGTATTAAAACGAATTTATTTATTAAGATTCAAAATTCACCCCAAAAACACCATAAAACGACACCCATATCGATTTTTTTCTTAAAAAATGCATGACCGCCATCTTTGATTTCAAAATAAATGTCGTTATCAAAATCAGCACCCTGGGAAACTCTGAAAACGACATCCATATCATTTTTTATAAAAACGGGGTAGTTGAGGTTAATAAAGTAGGGTGCGTGGGTGCGCGGACCACTAAAGTGGTCCGCGAGCATGCAGAGTTTGTTCCACCGAGTAGACCTTCGGACCCTGATCATCCTTTGCCAAGAAACCACTCTTCCATCTTTTATAGCCTCCGAGATAGACACCGACGAAATTTGTACGGCGGCCATCTTGTTTTTCCATAATTTTCCACTTTTTCTATTAATCGTTTACTACATTCTTCAAAGATTGCGAGTTTCAACGAAATCGGTTGGAAAACAAAAGAGTTGCAAAAATCACGTCGGTCGCCATCTTGTTTTTCTGAAATGTCATAATTTTTCCCTACTCGCCTCCCCCACCCGAACACATCTCCCCTACATTATCGTATCGTTTTCCGTCTCTTTCTAGGAGAATGAGACATTCAATATTCGCCATACAAAATGTATGGGAAAATAAATTCCGCCATTTTGAATTTTTTTTCTATTCATCGAGTAGACCTTTGGATCCTGATCCTCTTTTGCCAAGAAACCGCACCTCCATCTTTTATACCCTCCGAGCTGAACGCCGGCGAAATTTGTATGGCGGCCATCTTTTCTTCGCCATTTTGAATTTTTTTTCAGCTTTTTGGCAATTGGATGACGTCATGAATGACATTTGCTCGAGCACCCCCCACCTATCTTCAATACCTCAAGCGGGCCCTCCACCCGTCTCCGAAACCCTCAATCATCAGCTCTCTCCATAATTTTGGCTTACTAAGTTTTTGTTTTCTATACGACACCATCAGTGAAAAAAAATTTTTTCATACAAAATTTTACAGGAGTTTCTTAGTTGAAAATCTCTAAAATCTCCCCAAAAGTGGCAACACCAGTTGCATATTTCGATACTGCCAGCCGAGATACACAATCGATTCATACATATTGTCTTTCCAAAATGTTGCCAACTGCCTCAAAAACGTGATCAAAATTTCGAAAAATTAAAAAAAATACAAAATGGCCGCCAACTCGTTTCACAGAAAGATTTTACACGGTTTCATAATTTTCCTATTAACTACAGGATATATCGCTCCCGATGACGTTTCAATCTCTCATCTCGCTCGCACCCAGGCGAACCGATCGCCCCTAAAAAAGACCATGTCGAAAATCACTTTTGCTTTGATAAATTCTAGTGTTGCCAGTCGCCGGCGACAAAAGTACCTAAATGTCATTTGCACGAGCAAAACACGTAATCGCTCATACTCGGATTTTGCTAAAAGTGCGTATTTCGATTTTTTACAATTTCCCGAAAATCTTGAAATTTCCCTAAAAATGGGGTAATTTTTTTCCTCCAATCTATACCTCAAGCCTATGCGTATAATCGCTTCATAGAAACTGAATCGCTCCGATGTTGCCAACTTTGAGATATTTAACTTTTAAAATTGCGTTTTTTCGTACCTCGAACAAAACGGCCGCCATGACAGCCGCCATCTTGAATTTTTAAAAATCACTCCCGTTCTGTCAAAATTCAGGATCATTGCAAGCAAAACAAGAAAAAATTTATTATTATCGATTTCCCGTTTCGGATCTGTGGCGCCGCGGTTCGGGGTCGAAAAATCAAAATTTTCAAAACGCTGCGGCTCGGCCGCCATCTTGTTTTTTCAATTTTTTCGACATTTCCCGTTAATCGTTTCCTACTTTCTTCAAAGTTTCCAAAATTCGACGAAATCGGTTGGAAAACAACGGAGCTGCAAAAATCACGTCGGCCGCCATCTTGTTTTTCTAAAATGTCATAATTTTTCCCCAGAGGGTTCCCGAAACCGAACACAACTCCCCTACATCACTATATCATTTTCCGTCTCTTTCTAGGAGAACAATTATGTCAATGAGTCAGTCAGTCAGTGGTAATTGAGCTATATATAGTATAACTAGTGTTTCGCTCGGTGCGCGAGCTGCTAAAGCAGCTCGCGTGACGTGGTTAGGTTTTACTATATTGTATTAAACAGAATTTATTTATTAAGATACGCAATTCACTCTGCAATACCTATAAAACGACACCCATATCAGATTTTTTCTTAAAAGTGCATGTTCGCCATCTTGGATTTGAAAAGGAATGTCGTTATCAAAACCAGCACCCTGGAAAACTCTAAAAACGATATCCATATCATTTTTTGTAAATACGGGGTAGTCGAGGTTAATAAAGTAGGGTGCGTGGGTGCGCGGACCACTAAAGTGGTCCGCGAGCATGCAGAGATTCTTTCACCGAGAAGACCTTCTGATCCTGATCATCTTTTTCCAAGAAACGACTTTTCCATCTTTTATAGCCTCCGAGATAGACACCGACGAAATTTGTACAGCGGCCATCTTGTTTTTCCAAATTATTCCAATTTGTCTATCAATCGTTTACAACACTCTTCAAAGATTGCGAGTTTCAACGAAATCGGTTGGAAAACAAAAGAGTTGCAAAAATCATATAGGCCGCCATCTTGTTTTTCTGAAATGTCATAATTTTCCCCTACTCATATCACGCATCCAAACATATCTCCCTTACATCAATGTATCGTTTTCTGTCTCTTTCTAGGAGAATGAGACATTCAATATTCGCCATACAAAATGTATGGGAAAATAAATTCCGCCATTTTGAATTTTTTTTCTATTCATCGAGTAGACCTTCGGACCCTGATCATCTCTTGCCAAGAAACCACACTTCCATCTTTTATACCCTCCGAGCTGGACACCGGCGAAATTTGTATGGCGGCCATCTTTTCTTCGTCATTTTGAATTTTTTTTCAGCTTTTTGGCAATTGGATGATGTCATGAATGACATTTGCTCGAGCACCCTCCACCTATCTTCAATACCTTAAGCGGGCCCTTCACCCGTCTCCGATATCCTCAATCATCAGCTCTCTCCATAATTTTGGCTTACTAAGTTTTTGTTTTCTATCTGACACCATCAGTGAAAAAAAAAATTTTCATACAAAATTTTACAGGAGTTTTCTAGTTGAAAATCTCGAAAATCTTCCCAAAAGTGGCAACACCGGTTGCATATCTCCATACTGCAAGCCGAGATACACAATCGATTCATACATTCTGACTTTCCAAAATGTTGCCAACTGCCTCAAAAACGTGATCAAAATTTCGAAAAATTAAAAAAAATACAAAATGGCCGCCAACTCGTTTCACAGAAAGATTTTACAGGGTTTCATAATTTTCCTATTAACTACAGGATATACCGCTCCTGATGACGTTTCAATCTTTCCTCTCGCTCGCACCCACGCGAAAGGGGATACCGTGAAAAAGACCGTGTCGAAAATCACTTTTTCTTTGATAAATTCCAGTGTTGCCAGTCTCCGGCGACAAAAATACCCAAATGTCATTTGTACGAGCAAAACACATAATCGCTCATACTCGGATTTTGCGAAAAGTCCGTATTTCGATTTTTTACAATTTCCCGAAAATCTAGAATTTTCCCCAAAAAATGGGGATTTTTTTTCCCACCAATCCATACCTCGAGTCTATACGTACAATCGCTTCATAGAAGCCGAATCGCTCAAATGTTGCCAACTTTGGAATATTTAACTTTTAAAATGGTGTTTTTTCGTACCTCTAACTTAACGGCCGCCATGACAGCCGCCATCTTGAATTTTTAAAAACCACTCCCGTTCTGTCAAAATACAGGATAATCGTGGGCGAAACATGAAAAAATAATTATCCTCGACTACCCCGTTTCGGATCTGTGGCGCCACGGTTCGGGGTCGAAAATTCAAAATTTTCAAAACGCTACGGCTCAGCCGCCATCTTGATTTTTCAATTTTTTTCACATTTTCTGTTAACCGTTTACTACATTCTTTAATAGTTTCGAATTTGAACGGAGTCCCTTAAAAAACAAAGGAGCTGCAAAAATCACGACGGCCGCCATCTTGTTTTTCCGAAATGTCATAATTTTTCCCCAGTCGAATCTCGCATCCGAACACATCTCCCCTACATCATTATATCATTTTCCGTCTCTTTCTAGGAGAACAATTATGTCAATGAGTCAGTGAGTGGTAATCGAGCTATATATAGTATAACTAGTGTTTTGCTCGGTGCGCGAGCTGCTAAAGCAGCTCACGTGACGTGGTAAGGTTAACTTTTATTATATAAAACCAAATTGATTTATTAAGATAATTCACCCCGAAAAACCCCATAAAATGACAGGCATTTCTATTTTTTGTAGAAAATGTAAGTCCGCCATCTTGGATTTGAAAATAAATGTCATTATCAAAATCAGCACCCTGGAAACCCTGAAAACGATATCCATATTATTTTTTGTAAATTAGGATAATAAGTTAGTAGGGTGCGTGGGTGCGCGGACCACTAAAGTGGTCCGCGAGCATGCAGCGTTTGTTCCACCGAGTAGACCTTCGGACTCTGATCATCTTTTGCCAAGAAACCACTCTTCCATCTTTTATAGCCTCCGAGATAGACACCGACGAAATTTGTACGGCGGCCATTTTGTTTTTCCAAAATTTTCCACTTTTTCTATTAATCGTTTAGTATATTCTTCAAAGATTGCGAGTTTCAACGAAATCGGTTGGAAAACAAAAGAGTTGCAAAAATCACGTCGGTCGCCATCTTGTTTTTCTGAAATTTCATAATTTTCCCCTACTCATATCGCGCATCCGAACATATCTCCCAAACATCAATGTATCGTTTTCTGTCTCTTTCTAGGAGAATGAGACATTCATAATCGCCATACAAAATGTATGGAAAAATAAATTCCGCCATTTTGAATTTTTTTTCTATTCATCGAGTAGACCTTCGGATCTTGATTCTCTTTTGCCAAGAAACCACACTTCCATCTTTTATACCCTCCGAGCTGGACACCGGTGAAATTTGTATGGCGGCCATCTTTTCTTCGCCATTTTGAATTTTTTTTCAGCTTTTTGGCAATTGGATGACGTCATGAATGACATTTGCTCGAGCACCCCCCACCTATCTTCAATACCTTAAGCGGACCCTTCACCCGTCTCCGATATCCTCAATCATCAGCTTTCTCCATAATTTTGGCTTACTAAGTTTTTGTTTTCTATATAACACCATCAGTGAAAAAAAAATTTTTCATACAAAATTTTACAGGAGTTTCTTAGTTGAAAATCTCGAAAATCTCCCCAAAACTGGCAACACCGGTTGCATATCTCCATACTGCCAGCCGAGATAGACAATCGATTCATACATACTGACTTTCCAAAATGTTGCCAACTGCCTCAAAAACGTGATCAAAATTTCGAAAAATTAAAAAAAATACAAAATGGCCGCCAACTCGTTTCACAGAAAGATTTTACACGGTTTCATAATTTTCCTATTAACTACAGGATATACCGCGCCCGATGACGTTTCAATCTTTCCTCTCGCTCGCACCCACGCGAAAGGGGATACCGTGAAAAAGACCGTGTCGAAAATCACTTTTACTTTGATAAATTCCAGTGTTGCCAGTCTCCGGTGACAAAAATACCCAAATGTCATTTGTACGAGCAAAACACGTAATCACTCATACTCGGATTTTGCTAAAAGTGCGTATTTCGATTTTTTACAATTTCCCGAAAATCTTGAAATTTCCCTAAAAATGGGGTAATTTTTTCCCACCGATCTATACCTCGAGTCTATACGTACAACCGCTTCATAGAAGCCGAATCGCTCCGATGTTGCCAACTTTGAGATATTTAACTTTTAAAATTGCGTTTTTTCGTACCTCGAACAAAACGGCCGCCATGACAGCCGCCATCTTGAATTTTTAAAAACCACTCCCGTTCTGTCAAAATACAGGATAATCGTGGGCGAAACACGAAAAAATAATTATCCTCGATTACCCCGTCTCGGATCTGTGGCTCCGCGGTTCGGGGTCGAAAAATCAAAAATTTTAAAACACTACGGCTCGGCCGCCATCTTGTTTTTCCAATTTTTTCCACATTTTCTGTTAACCGTTTACTACATTCTTCAATAGTTGCGAGTTTGAACGGAGTCCCTTAAAAAACAACGGAGCTGCAAAAATCACCTCGGCCGCCATCTTGTTTTTCTGAAATGTCATAATTTTTCCCCAGAGGGTTCCCGAAACCGAACACATCTCCCCTACATCATTATATCATTTTCCGTCTCTTTCTAGGAGAACAATTATGTCAATGAGTGAGTGAGTGAGTGAGTGGTAATCGAGCTATATATAGTATAACTAGTGTTTTGCTCGGTGCGCGAGCTGCTAAAGCAGCTCGCGTGACGTGGTTGGGTTAACTTTATTATACTAAACCAAATTTATTTACTAAGATACAAAATTCACCGCGAAAACACCATAAAACGACACCCATATCGATTTTTTTCTTAAAAAATGCATGTCCGCCATCTTGGATTTCAAAATAAATGTCATTATCATAATCAGCACCCTACAAAACCCTGAAAACGACATTCACATTATTATTTGTAAAAACGGGGTAGTTGAGGTTAATAAAGTAGGGTGCGTGGGTGCGCGGACCACTAAAGTGGTCCGCGAGCATGCAGAATTTATTCCGCCGAGTAGACCTTGGGACCCTGATCATCTTTTGCCAAGAAACCACTCATCCATCTTTTATAGCCTCCGAGATAGACACCGACGAAATTTGTACGGCGGCCATCTTGTTTTTCCAAAATTTTCCACTTTTTCTATTAATCATTTACTACTTTCTTCAAAGATTGCGAGTTTCAACGAAATCGGTTGGAAAACAAAAGAGTTGCAAAAATCATATAGGCCGCCATCTTGTTTTTCTGAAATGTCATAATTTTTCCGTACTCATATCGCGCATCCGAACATATCTCCCATACATCAATGTATCGTTTTCCGTCTCTTTCTAGGAGAATGAGACATTCAATATTCGCCATACATTTTCTATGGGAAAATAAATTCCGCCATTTTGAATTTTTTTTCTATTCATCAAGTAGACCTTCGGACCCTGATCATCTCATGCCAAGAAACCACACTTCCATCTTTTATACCCTCCGAGCTGGACACCGGCGAAATTTGTATGGCGGCCATCTTTTCTTCGCCATTTCGAATTTTTTTTCAGTTTTTTGGCAAATGGATGACGTCATAAATGACATTTGCTCGAGCACCCCCCACCTATCTTCAATACCTTGAGCGGACCCTTCACCCGTCTCCAATATCCTCAATCATCAGCTCTCTCCATAATTTTGGCTTACTAAGTTTTTGTTTTCTATATAACACCATCAGTGAAAAAAAAATTTTTCATACAAAATTTTACAGGAGTTTCTTAGTTGAAAATCTCGTAAATCTCCCCAAAAGTGGCAACACTGTTTCTATATTTCGATATTGCCGGCTGAGTCACACAATCGATTCATACATATTGACTTTCCAAAATGTTGCCAACTGCCTCAAAAACGTGATCAAAATTTCGAAAAATTAAAAAAAATACAAAATGGCCGCCAACTCGTTTCACACAAAGATTTTACACGGTTTCATAATTTTCCTATTAACTACAGGATATATTGCTCCCGATGACGTTTCAATCTTTCCTCTCGCTCGCACCCACACGAAAGGGGATACCGTGAAAAAGACCGTGTCGAAAATCACTTTTACTTTGATAAATTCCAGTGTTGCCAGTCTCCGGTGACAAAAATACCCAAATGTCATTTGTACGAGCAAAACACATAATCACTCATACTCGGATTTTGCTAAAAGTGCGTATTTCTATTTTTTACAATTTCCCGAAAATCTTGAAATTTCCCAAAAAATGGGGTAATTTTTTCCCACCGATCTATACCTCGAATTAATACGTACAACCGCTTCATAGAAGCCGAATCGCTCCGATGTTGCCAACTTTCAGATATTTAACTTTTAAAATTGGGTTTTTTCGTACCTCTAACAAAACGGCCGCCACGACAGCCGCCATCTTTAATTTTTAAAAATCACTCCCGTTCTGTCAAAATACAGGATAATCGTGGGCGAAACACGAAAAAAACAGTTATCCTCGACTACCCCGTCTTGGATCTGTGGCGCCGCGGTTCGGGGTCGAAAAATCAAAAATTTTGAAACGCTACGAATCGGCCGCCATCTTGTTTTTCCAATTTTTTCCACATTTTCTATTAACCGTTTACTACTTTCTTTAAAGATTGTAAAATTCGATGAAATCGGTTGGAAAACAACGGAGCTGCAAAAATCACCTCGGCCGCCATCTTGTTTTTCTGAAATGTCATAATTTTTCCCCAGAGGGTTCCCGAAACCGAACACATCTCCCCTACATCATTATATCATTTTCCGTCTCTTTCTAGGAGAACAATTATGTCAATGAGTGAGTCAGTGAGTCAGTGAGTGGTAATCGAGCTATATATAGTATAATATAATAATAACTAGTGTTTCGTTTGGTGCGCGAGCTGCTAAAGCAGCTCGCGTGACGTGGTTAGGTTTACAAGTAGTAGGTATAGACTTTATTGTATTAAACTGAATTTTAATGCACCTTTAATTGATTTGCATTCCTTTGTAATGCTTTGCCGTGGTATTAGGTATATTTTAATCATCTTTAAAAAAGGAGGTTCTCAATGAGAAACTGTTTTTGAATTATTGTGATAACAAAATAAATAACTTGAATTGAATCTATACTAATAAATAAAATTGGAGTGTCTATCTGTAATTTCGAAATAACTACCACATATTAAGGTCATATGGTTATTTGAACGATACCATAACTGAATCACATATTTTTAAAATTTTTGTCTGTCTGTCTGTCTGTCTGTTTGAAAAGGCTAATCTTCGGAACGGCTGAACCGATTTTAACGGGATTTTCACTTACAAGTAGAGGATTGACCAGGATGTAACATAGGTTACTTTTTAACCGACTTTCAAGAAGGGAGTTGTGTTTTTTTATCTATGTACACCGAAATCTCCGAAATTTCTGAACCGATTTGCGTCATTTCTTTTTTAATCGATAGAGGAACTTTGCGATATTGTTTCATACAAAATTTGGATTCTAACTCCTCAATCCTAATGCTGCAGGGGATCTGACCAATCCACGCGGGCGAAGTTGCGGGCATCAGCTAGTTGATGCATAATAACTTATTTAATTCTACTTTATTATGTGGATAAAATGTATAGTCTTTTATGTATGTAGTTAGATTAGATATATGTATATTATAACTAAAAAAAAATGTTTGTGTTCCTCAAAAGGGCTGTGTTACTGAGTTCGAGAACTTCAGTAGTTAGATACATCGTCAAGGCAGCTATAGATTGCAGCATCGACGCGGTCGGTGTAGTTGCTCTTCCTCATCCTCAATATAGTTTCTCCTATATATGACTGACTGGAAATTTTTGCCAATCTGTAATAGGAAGAATTAAAGACATCTATATTTATAATAGATAAATATAATTTAAGTGTTTGCTTGTAATTTCGAAATGACTACCTCATATTAAGCTCATATGGTTATTTGGATTGTACCATAACTGAATCACACGTTTTTAAAATTTTTGTTTGTCTGTCTGTTTGAATGGGCTAATCTTTGGAACAGCTGAACCGCTTTTGACGGGACTTTCATAGACAAGTAGAGGATTAATCAGGGAGTAACATAGGCTACTTTTTAACCGACTTTCAAAAAAGGAGTTGTGTTTTTCTACTTATGTAAATCGTTTTGATATTTCTGAACCGATTTGCTTATTTTTTTTTATCGATAGAGGAGCTTTGTGACATTGTCCTATATTTTTTTTTGGATTCCAATTTCTCAATTTTGATGCTGTAAGGAATTACACTCCTAAATCCTGGTGATCCCACGGGATTTTTATAGGGTCATTCGTTTACATGTTTTACGAAAGAAATATCTTGCATCCCTGGGACGGGCTATTACGGAAAGACTACTTTTGTCCTGAAAAATCAAAGTTCCCACGGGATTTTAAAAACCTAAATCGCCTGCATTTAGGTTTTTAGGGGAAGCTGCGGGAATTAGCTAGTTATATAATATGACACAAAATACATTTGAACGTCACCAAATGTGTTAATGATAAATAGAAAAAGATATATATTGAATGTTACAATGTTTAATGAAACAAAAGTATGTTTATTGATATATATTTTTAAATGGAATAAATGTTTTGTTATTCAAGCCATACAATATATGAAGACTTTATATAATAGTTAGACATTAATTTTGATTAAATATAAAGATGAGTTAAATTTTATAATGCCAGTACCTCGTTAGTAAGGGCGTATATACGTAGAAAGCTGGCAACTTGCACTGATCCACGCAGCTAGTCAGCGTTGGTCTGCTTATAGGTTGGTGCAGGTTGTCGGTTACGAGTTTCTATATTTTGTGACAAACCAACGACTATAAACTTTTATAAGCGTGAACGCGAATTGTAAGTTACAACTTACGTTAATTAGTGGTGATTACTTGTGCTGGTAGCCAGTTTTCTATATGTATAAACCCACAGCAGGGAGCACCGCGGGCAGGTGAGGTTGGCAAATGACGATCGGAGTAGTCAACAATTAATGGATCGGTAATAGATACTGACTTATCCGAGCGTCTTTTACTCCCCATCTAACTACAAGCTGACTACTGAACTAAGCAAGCCAAATGCTAAGATAACTAATAAAAGCACTACTTAAATACGATCGATAATACTAAAAAGTGTACCTGTGACAAGGATGTAGAGTGTTTATGAAATAGTAAAAAAAAAATGTCAGTTTGTCAGTTAGTAATAGTTTAACTAAGTAAATCAACAAATTCTGTATACAGCCTACAGTAATAATTATAGGATAAATATAACATATATTTATAATAAATAAAAATACCATAATAATAACATGTATGTATGTATATAATTTATAAAAATTATTACACGTTAAATAAAACATATATAGTATACATATAAAACTCACAATATAAAAAATATTTATAAATTATTAATTAATATAGGTATAAAAATTAAAAGTAACAGCCAATTACAAATGCTATGTATATAAAAAAAATATTATACATTAAATAAAATATACATAGCAAACAATATACCTATAAAATAGTGAAGTTTGTCTGTGAGTTAAAAGTTACAATTTATAAAGATAACAGCAAATTATAAATAAATTATGAAATATACATACAAAACAATAAAGTGTAAACGAAAACTATTTACGATCTACTAAAATAATAACAAGTTAATAATTAAGCAACTACTATTAAACTACTACTAATACTAAAATAACAACAAGTAAATAACAAAACAATTTAATTAAATTTAATAATAAGTAAATAAAAAAATAAAATAAAAACAATTTGGAAAAATAATCTATACTATTATAAATGTGAAAGTGTGTCGCTTGGTTTGTCTGTCTGTCTGATAACTTTTTAAAGCAACAGTTTAATCGCTTTTGATGAAATTTGGTACAGAGTTACCTTACATTCTGGGGATGAACACAGGTTACTTTTAATTCCAGAAAATTAAAGGGTTTCCACGGGATTCTTAAAAGCCCATCTGTTTATCTGATTTATATGAAATTTGGCACAGAGGTAGCTTGCGTTCCAGAAAATGAGATGGGCAAATTTTAATACCGGGAAATTCAAGAATTCCCATTGGATTAAAAAAAACATCTATGCGGACGAAGTCGTAGGCATCATCTAGTTACAATTAAAATACAAAACATGCAAAACAGTCAGTCAGTCTTTTATTAAAAGTCACTACTTAAATACAATTACCTGTCCTCTATTGTGAGTGGTTGATGTGTGAAAGGAAAAAAAAGTTTGAATATGCATCAATTGCTTAGTAAAATACTTTGACCTGAGTATATGAAGTGTGTGTAAATGCTGAAGGTATAGATGAGGGCATTTTACCGAAATTTATTATAGCGTATGTATGTTGAATATGTAAATGAAAATATTCATCAATCATTATGTGTTGTCAATATTATTAATGTTTGCAATGCAAGAAACTGTGAACTCCTTTGAATCGGAACTGATGAGGATGGAACTGCTGTAAAGGGATCCGAAAGATGACAGAAGGCTGTGTACAGTGTGAATGAGTGATTGTCCAGTGAGAACGCGTGGTCAGTACTTTGCAGGACGCAGCAGACCGGGAAATGAGGAAGATGAGTTAAAGTGACGGGGAACTTACCATTTTTGAACTCAGGATTCGCAAACGCGAATGTGATGTTGTATTTAAGAGCAACTACTTATAGACTTGGAGCCGAGAAGTTTATTCCATGTAACTTCGGGGGCCAATAGACAAAGTTATTTCCCACTTTGAATTTCCTCTAAATGGACCTTTTAGGGAGATAATTTTCAAACGTAAAATTAATTAATATTCATGTCCCTCAATCATAGGCCCTAGTTTAATTTTGCTTTATGCCATCAAAGAACTCGCTAAAGTCTGCGAATTCAACTAAAGTAACTTAAAGTTAGTTTAGGTTACTTTGGTTGAATTGAATGACCTGTATTTCTGCTATGATCATAAATAAACTTCAGTAGATAAACTACCCTAGATTTTCAACCTATTTTTTTCTTTTTTTTTAATAATATAATAGGTATACAGGCTATAACGCTAGCAAAAACGCGTTTTTATAGTGCTACCTTAACACTGAAAATGAAATTTGATATACATAGGATATTGTAAAAAATATAAAAGTAATAAAACAACTATACATTCCAATGAACTATTATACATGGCGAAAATGATTATATAATATATATTTTCTTTGTGATTTGTATGGTGAGTGATATTTATCTTAAGGTAAAATATTATAATTTCTTGCCCGTGTGTGGTGCGTTTTAAAGGTAAATAGGTGCATCTTTTAAATTTTCAATTACGAAAATAGAAGAGCATTGTGTCTTCGTGATTTGTATGGTGAGTGATATATTTTATTTAAAGGTAAAATATTATAATATCTTGCCCGCGTGTGGTGCGTTTTAAAGGTAAAGAGGTGCATCTTTTAAATTTTCAATTAAGAAAATAGAAGAGCACTGTGTCTTCGTCATTTGTATGGTGAGAGATATATTTTATTTTAAGGTAAAATATTATAATATCTTGTCCGTGTGTGGTGCGTTTTAAAGGTAAAGAGGTGCATCTTTTAAATTTTCAATTAAGAAAATAGAAGAGCACTGTGTCTTCGTAATTTGTATGGTGAGAGATATATTTTATTTTAAGGTAAAATATTATAATATCTTGCCCGTGTGTGGTGCGTTTTAAAGGTAAAGAGGTGCATCTTTTAAATTTTCAATTAAGAAAATAGAAGAGCACTGTGTCTTCGTCATTTGTATGGTGAGAGATATATTTTATTTTAAGGTAAAATATTATAATATCTTGTCCGTGTGTGGTGCGTTTTAAAGATAAAGAGGTGCATCTTTTAAATTTTCAATTAAGAAAATAGAAGAGCACTGTGTCTTCGTAATTTGTATGGTGAGAGATATATTTTATTTTAAGGTAAAATATCATAATATCTTGCCCGTGTGTGGTGCGTTTTAAAGGTAAAGAGGTGCATCTTTTAAATTTTCAATTAAGAAAATAGAAGAGCACTGTGTCATCGTAATTTGTATGGTGAGAGATATATTTTATTTTAAGGTAAAATATTATAATATCTTGCCCGTGTGTGGTGCGTTTTAAAGGTAAAGAGGTGCATCTTTTAAATTTTCAATTAAGAAAATAGAAGAGCACTGTGTCATCGTAATTTGTATGGTGAGAGATATATTTTATTTTAAGGTAAAATATTATAATGTTTTGCCTGTGTGTCTTGCGTTTTAAAGGTAAAGAGGTGCATCTTTTAAATTTTCAATTAAGAAAATAGAAGAGCACTGTGTCTTCGTCATTTGTATGGTGAGAGATATATTTTATTTTAAGGTAAAATATTATAATATCTTGCCCGTGTGTGGTGCGTTTTAAAGGTAAAGAGGTGCATCTTTTAAATTTTCAATTAAGAAAATAGAAGAGCACTGTGTCATCGTAATTTGTATGGTGAGTGATATATTTTATTTAAAGGTAAAATATTATAATATCTTGCCCGCGTGTGGTGCGTTTTAAAGGTAAAGAGGTGCATCTTTTAAATTTTCAATTAAGAAAATAGAAGAGCACTGTGTCTTCGTCATTTGTATGGTGAGAGATATATTTTATTTTAAGGTAAAATATTATAATATCTTGCCCGCGTGTGGTGCGTTTTAAAGGTAAAGAGGTGCATCTTTTAAATTTTCAATTAAGAAAATAGAAGAGCACTGTGTCTTCGTCATTTGTATGGTGAGAGATATATTTTATTTTAAGGTAAAATATTATAATATCTTGTCCGTGTGTGGTGCGTTTTAAAGGTAAAGAGGTGCATCTTTTAAATTTTCAATTAAGAAAATAGAAGAGCACTGTGTCTTCGTAATTTGTATGGTGAGAGATATATTTTATTTTAAGGTAAAATATTATAATATCTTGCCCGTGTGTGGTGCGTTTTAAAGGTAAAGAGGTGCATCTTTTAAATTTTCAATTAAGAAAATAGAAGAGCACTGTGTCATCGTAATTTGTATGGTGAGAGATATATTTTATTTTAAGGTAAAATATTATAATATCTTGCCCGTGTGTGGTGCGTTTTAAAGGTAAAGAGGTGCATCTTTTAAATTTTCAATTAAGAAAATAGAAGAGCACTGTGTCATCGTAATTTGTATGGTGAGAGATATATTTTATTTTAAGGTAAAATATTATAATGTTTTGCCTGTGTGTCTTGCGTTTTAAAGGTAAAGAGGTGCATCTTTTAAATTTTCAATTAAGAAAATAGAAGAGCACTGTGTCTTCGTCATTTGTATGGTGAGAGATATATTTTATTTTAAGGTAAAATATTATAATATCTTGCCCGTGTGTGGTGCGTTTTAAAGGTAAAGAGGTGCATCTTTTAAATTTTCAATTAAGAAAATAGAAGAGCACTGTGTCATCGTAATTTGTATGGTGAGAGATATATTTTATTTTAAGGTAAAATATTATAATATCTTGTCCGTGTGTGGTGCGTTTTAAAGGTAAAGAGGTGCATCTTTTAAATTTTCAATTAAGAAAATAGAAGAGCACTGTGTCATCGTAATTTGCATGGTGAGAGATATATTTTATTTTAAGGTAAAATATTATAATGTTTTGCCTGTGTGTGGTGCGTTTTAAAGGTAAAGAGGTGCATCTTTTAAATTTTCAATTAAGAAAATAGAAGAGCACTGTGTCTTCGTCATTTGTATGGTGAGAGATATATTTTATTTTAAGGTAAAATATTATAATGTTTTGCCTGTGTGTCTTGCGTTTTAAAGGTAAAGAGGTGCATCTTTTAAATTTTCAATTAAGAAAATAGAAGAGCACTGTGTCTTCGGCATTTGTATGGTGAGAGATATATTTTATTTTAAGGTAAAATATTATAATATCTTGCCCGTGTGTGGTGCGTTTTAAAGGTAAAGAGGTGCATCTTTTAAATTTTCAATTAAGAAAATAGAAGAGCACTGTGTCATCGTAATTTGTATGGTGAGAGATATATTTTATTTTAAGGTAAAATATTATAATATCTTGTCCGTGTGTGGTGCGTTTTAAAGGTAAAGAGGTGCATCTTTTAAATTTTCAATTAAGAAAATAGAAGAGCACTGTGTCATCGTAATTTGCATGGTGAGAGATATATTTTATTTTAAGGTAAAATATTATAATGTTTTGCCCGTGTGTGGTGCGTTTTAAAGGTAAAGAGGTGCATCTTTTAAATTTTCAATTAAGAAAATAGAAGAGCACTGTGTCTTCGTCATTTGTATGGTGAGAGATATATTTTATTTTAAGGTAAAATATTATAATATCTTGCCCGTGTGTGGTGCGTTTTAAAGGTAAAGAGGTGCATCTTTTAAATTTTCAATTAAGAAAATAGAAGAGCACTGTGTCATCGTAATTTGTATGGTGAGAGATATATTTTATTTTAAGGTAAAATATTATAATATCTTGCCCGTGTGTGGTGCGTTTTAAAGGTAAAGAGGTGCATCTTTTAAATTTTCAATTAAGAAAATAGAAGAGCACTGTGTCATCGTAATTTGCATGGTGAGAGATATATTTTATTTTAAGGTAAAATATTATAATATTTTGCTCGTGTGTGGTGCGTTTTAAGGTAAAGAGGTGCATCTTTTAAATTTTCAATTAAGAAAATAGAAGAGCACTGTGTCATCGTAATTTGTATGGTGAGCGATATATTTTATTTTAAGGTAAAATATTATAATATCTTGCCCATGTGTTGTGCGTTTTAAAGGTAAAGAGGTGCATCTTTTAAATTTTCAATTAAGAAAATAGAAGAGCACTGTGTCTTCGTCATTTGCATGGTGAGAGATATATTTTATTTTAAGGTAAAATATTATAATGTTTTGCCTGTGTGTGGTGCGTTTTAAAGGTAAAGAGGTGCATCTTTTAAATTTTCAATTAAGAAAATAGAAGAGCACTGTGTCTTCGTCATTTGTATGGTGAGAGATATATTTTATTTTAAGGTAAAATATTATAATATCTTGCCCGTGTGTGGTGCGTTTTAAAGGTAAAGAGGTGCATCTTTTAAATTTTCAATTAAGAAAATAGAAGAGCACTGTGTCATCGTAATTTGTATGGTGAGAGATATATTTTATTTTAAGGTAAAATATTATAATATCTTGTCCGTGTGTGGTGCGTTTTAAAGGTAAAGAGGTGCATCTTTTAAATTTTCAATTAAGAAAATAGAAGAGCACTGTGTCATCGTAATTTGCATGGTGAGAGATATATTTTATTTTAAGGTAAAATATTATAATATCTTGCCCGTGTGTGGTGCGTTTTAAAGGTAAAGAGGTGCATCTTTTAAATTTTCAATTAAGAAAATAGAAGAGCACTGTGTCATCGTAATTTGTATGGTGAGAGATATATTTTATTTTAAGGTAAAATATTATAATATCTTGCCCGTGTGTGGTGCGTTTTAAAGGTAAAGAGGTGCATCTTTTAAATTTTCAATTAAGAAAATAGAAGAGCACTGTGTCTTCGTCATTTGTATGGTGAGTGATATTTATCTTAAGGTAAAATATTATAATATCTTGCCCGTGTGTGGTGCGTTTTAAAGGTAAATAGGTGCATCTTTTAAATTTTCAATTAAGAAAATAGAAGAGCACTGTGTCTTCGTCATTTGTATGGTGAGTGATATTTATCTTAAGGTAAAATATTATAATATCTTGCCCGTGTGTGGTGCGTTTTAAAGGTAAAGAGGTGCATCTTTTAAATTTTCAATTAAGAAAATAGAAGAGCACTGTGTCTTCGTCATTTGTATGGTGAGAGATATATTTTATTTTAAGGTAAAATATTATAATATCTTGCCCATGTGTTGTGCGTTTTAAAGGTAAAGAGGTGCATCTTTTAAATTTTCAATTAAGAAAATAGAAGAGCACTGTGTCTTCGTCATTTGTATGGTGAGAGATATATTTTATCTTAAGGGAAAATATTATAATATTTTGCCCGTGTGTGGTGCGTTTTAAAGGTAAAGAGGTGCATCTTTTAAATTTTCAATTAAGAAAATAGAAGAGCACTGTGTCTTCGTCATTTGTATGGTGAGTGATATTTATCTTAAGGTAAAATATTATAATATCTTGCCCGTGTGTGGTGCGTTTTAAAGGTAAATAGGTGCATCTTTTAAATTTTCAACTAAGAAAATAGAAGAGCATTGTGTCTTCGGCATTTGTATGGTGAGAGATATATTTTATTTTAAGGTAAAACATTGTAATATCTTGCCCGTGTGTGGTGCGTTTTAAAGGTAAAGAGGTGCATCTTTTAAATTTTCAATTAAGAAAATAGAAGAGCACTGTGTTTTCGGCATTTGTATGGTGAGAGATATATTTTATTTTAAGGTAAAATATTATAATATCTTGCCCATGTGTTGTGCGTTTTAAAGGTAAAGAGGTGCATCTTTTAAATTTTCAATTAAGAAAATAGAAGAGCACTGTGTCATCGTCATTTGTATGGTGAGTGATATTTATCTTAAGGTAAAATATTATAATATCTTGCCCGTGTGTGGTGCGTTTTAAAGGTAAATAGGTGCATCTTTTAAATTTTCAATTAAGAAAATAGAAGAGCACTGTGTCTTCGTCATTTGTATGGTGAGTGATATTTATCTTAAGGTAAAATATTATAATATATTGCCCGTGTGTGGTGCGTTTTAAAGGTAAATAGGTGCATCTTTTAAATTTTCAATTAAGAAAATAGAAGAGCACTGTGTCTTCGGCATTTGTATGGTGAGAGATATATTTTATTTTAAGGTAAAATATTGTAATATTTTGCCCGTGTGTGGTGCGTTTTAAAGGTAAAGAGGTGCATCTTTTAAATTTTCAATTAAGAAAATAGAAGAGCACTGTGTCATCGTAATTTGTATGGTGAGAGATATATTTTATTTTAAGGTAAAATATTATAATATCTTGCCCGTGTGTGGTGCGTTTTAAAGGTAAAGAGGTGCATCTTTTAAATTTTCAATTAAGAAAATAGAAGAGCACTGTGTCATCGTAATTTGTATGGTGAGAGATATATTTTATTTTAAGGTAAAATATTATAATGTTTTGCCTGTGTGTCTTGCGTTTTAAAGGTAAAGAGGTGCATCTTTTAAATTTTCAATTAAGAAAATAGAAGAGCACTGTGTCATCGTAATTTGCATGGTGAGAGATATATTTTATTTTAAGGTAAAATATTATAATGTTTTGCCTGTGTGTGGTGCGTTTTAAAGGTAAAGAGGTGCATCTTTTAAATTTTCAATTAAGAAAATAGAAGAGCACTGTGTCTTCGTCATTTGTATGGTGAGAGATATATTTTATTTTAAGGTAAAATATTATAATATCTTGCCCGTGTGTGGTGCGTTTTAAAGGTAAAGAGGTGCATCTTTTAAATTTTCAATTAAGAAAATAGAAGAGCACTGTGTCATCGTAATTTGTATGGTGAGAGATATATTTTATTTTAAGGTAAAATATTATAATGTTTTGCCTGTGTGTCTTGCGTTTTAAAGGTAAAGAGGTGCATCTTTTAAATTTTCAATTAAGAAAATAGAAGAGCACTGTGTCATCGTAATTTGCATGGTGAGAGATATATTTTATTTTAAGGTAAAATATTATAATGTTTTGCCTGTGTGTGGTGCGTTTTAAAGGTAAAGAGGTGCATCTTTTAAATTTTCAATTAAGAAAATAGAAGAGCACTGTGTCTTCGTCATTTGTATGGTGAGAGATATATTTTATTTTAAGGTAAAATATTATAATATCTTGCCCGTGTGTGGTGCGTTTTAAAGGTAAAGAGGTGCATCTTTTAAATTTTCAATTAAGAAAATAGAAGAGCACTGTGTCTTCGTCATTTGTATGGTGAGAGATATATTTTATTTTAAGGTAAAATATTATAATATCTTGCCCATGTGTTGTGCGTTTTAAATAATTTATATTTATCTTAAGGTAAAATATTATAATATTTTGCCCGTGTGTGGTGCGTTTTAAAGGTAAAGAGGTGCATCTTTTAAATTTTCAATTAAGAAAATAGAAGAGCACTGTGTCTTCGTCATTTGTATGGTGAGAGATATATTTTATTTTAAGGTAAAATATTATAATATCTTGCCCATGTGTTGTGCGTTTTAAAGGTAAAGAGGTGCATCTTTTAAATTTTCAATTAAGAAAATAGAAGAGCACTGTGTCTTCGTCATTTGTATGGTGAGAGATATATTTTATCTTAAGGGAAAATATTATAATATTTTGCCCGTGTGTGGTGCGTTTTAAAGGTAAAGAGGTGCATCTTTTAAATTTTCAATTAAGAAAATAGAAGAGCACTGTGTCTTCGTCATTTGTATGGTGAGTGATATTTATCTTAAGGTAAAATATTATAATATCTTGCCCGTGTGTGGTGCGTTTTAAAGGTAAATAGGTGCATCTTTTAAATTTTCAACTAAGAAAATAGAAGAGCATTGTGTCTTCGGCATTTGTATGGTGAGAGATATATTTTATTTTAAGGTAAAACATTGTAATATCTTGCCCGTGTGTGGTGCGTTTTAAAGGTAAAGAGGTGCATCTTTTAAATTTTCAATTAAGAAAATAGAAGAGCACTGTGTTTTCGGCATTTGTATGGTGAGAGATATATTTTATTTTAAGGTAAAATATTATAATATCTTGCCCATGTGTTGTGCGTTTTAAAGGTAAAGAGGTGCATCTTTTAAATTTTCAATTAAGAAAATAGAAGAGCACTGTGTCATCGTCATTTGTATGGTGAGTGATATTTATCTTAAGGTAAAATATTATAATATCTTGCCCGTGTGTGGTGCGTTTTAAAGGTAAATAGGTGCATCTTTTAAATTTTCAATTAAGAAAATAGAAGAGCACTGTGTCTTCGTCATTTGTATGGTGAGTGATATTTATCTTAAGGTAAAATATTATAATATATTGCCCGTGTGTGGTGCGTTTTAAAGGTAAATAGGTGCATCTTTTAAATTTTCAATTAAGAAAATAGAAGAGCACTGTGTCTTCGGCATTTGTATGGTGAGAGATATATTTTATTTTAAGGTAAAATATTGTAATATTTTGCCCGTGTGTGGTGCGTTTTAAAGGTAAAGAGGTGCATCTTTTAAATTTTCAATTAAGAAAATAGAAGAGCACTGTGTCATCGTAATTTGTATGGTGAGAGATATATTTTATTTTAAGGTAAAATATTATAATATCTTGCCCGTGTGTGGTGCGTTTTAAAGGTAAAGAGGTGCATCTTTTAAATTTTCAATTAAGAAAATAGAAGAGCACTGTGTCATCGTAATTTGTATGGTGAGAGATATATTTTATTTTAAGGTAAAATATTATAATGTTTTGCCTGTGTGTCTTGCGTTTTAAAGGTAAAGAGGTGCATCTTTTAAATTTTCAATTAAGAAAATAGAAGAGCACTGTGTCATCGTAATTTGCATGGTGAGAGATATATTTTATTTTAAGGTAAAATATTATAATGTTTTGCCTGTGTGTGGTGCGTTTTAAAGGTAAAGAGGTGCATCTTTTAAATTTTCAATTAAGAAAATAGAAGAGCACTGTGTCTTCGTCATTTGTATGGTGAGAGATATATTTTATTTTAAGGTAAAATATTATAATATCTTGCCCGTGTGTGGTGCGTTTTAAAGGTAAAGAGGTGCATCTTTTAAATTTTCAATTAAGAAAATAGAAGAGCACTGTGTCATCGTAATTTGTATGGTGAGAGATATATTTTATTTTAAGGTAAAATATTATAATGTTTTGCCTGTGTGTCTTGCGTTTTAAAGGTAAAGAGGTGCATCTTTTAAATTTTCAATTAAGAAAATAGAAGAGCACTGTGTCATCGTAATTTGCATGGTGAGAGATATATTTTATTTTAAGGTAAAATATTATAATGTTTTGCCTGTGTGTGGTGCGTTTTAAAGGTAAAGAGGTGCATCTTTTAAATTTTCAATTAAGAAAATAGAAGAGCACTGTGTCTTCGTCATTTGTATGGTGAGAGATATATTTTATTTTAAGGTAAAATATTATAATATCTTGCCCGTGTGTGGTGCGTTTTAAAGGTAAAGAGGTGCATCTTTTAAATTTTCAATTAAGAAAATAGAAGAGCACTGTGTCTTCGTCATTTGTATGGTGAGAGATATATTTTATTTTAAGGTAAAATATTATAATGTTTTGCCTGTGTGTCTTGCGTTTTAAAGGTAAAGAGGTGCATCTTTTAAATTTTCAATTAAGAAAATAGAAGAGCACTGTGTCATCGTAATTTGCATGGTGAGAGATATATTTTATTTTAAGGTAAAATATTATAATGTTTTGCCTGTGTGTGGTGCGTTTTAAAGGTAAAGAGGTGCATCTTTTAAATTTTCAATTAAGAAAATAGAAGAGCACTGTGTCTTCGTCATTTGTATGGTGAGAGATATATTTTATTTTAAGGTAAAATATTATAATATCTTGCCCGTGTGTGGTGCATTTTAAAGGTAAAGAGGTGCATCTTTTAAATTTTCAATTAAGAAAATAGAAGAGCACTGTGTCATCGTAATTTGTATGGTGAGAGATATATTTTATTTTAAGGTAAAATATTATAATATCTTGCCCGTGTGTGGTGCGTTTTAAAGGTAAAGAGGTGCATCTTTTAAATTTTCAATTAAGAAAATAGAAGAGCACTGTGTCATCGTAATTTGCATGGTGAGAGATATATTTTATTTTAAGGTAAAATATTATAATATTTTGCTCGTGTGTGGTGCGTTTTAAGGTAAAGAGGTGCATCTTTTAAATTTTCAATTAAGAAAATAGAAGAGCACTGTGTCATCGTAATTTGTATGGTGAGCGATATATTTTATTTTAAGGTAAAATATTATAATATTTTGCCTGTGTGTGGTGCGTTTTAAAGGTAAAGAGGTGCATCTTTTAAATTTTCAATTAAGAAAATAGAAGAGCACTGTGTCTTCGTAATTTGTATGGTGAGAGATATATTTTATTTTAAGGTAAAATATTATAATATTTTGCCCGTGTGTGGTGTGTGTTGTAAAGGTAAATAGGTGCATCTTTTAAATTTTCAATTAAGAAAGTAGAAGAGCATTGTGTCTTCGTCATTTGTATGGTGAGTGATATATATTTTAAGGTAAAATATTATAATATCTTGTCCTGTGTGATGTGTTTTAAAGGTAAATAGGTGTTTTTTTAAATTATTACACTGATATATAAAATAAATAAAAACGTAACTCACATTGCATAACTTAATTTAAAGTCATCGGAGTAGTTTAAAAGTTAAAAAACTGTGTGAAGAAGAAGTAAGTGAAACATGATATAAAACTATGAAAGTATTAAAATAACTATGCTTCCAATGAATCATCACACATGGCGAAAATGATAATATTATAATATATATTTTTTCTTCGCGATTTGTATGGAGAGCGATATTCATCTTAAGATAAAATATTATAGCATTTTCCTCGTGTGTAACGCGCTTTAAAGGTAAATAGGATAGTATTTACATCTAATCTATTTTTAATGAAGAAAATAATAGAGTACTACTATAAAACAAAAATGTAATTCATATTGTATAGCTTCATTTAAAGTCATAGGAGCAGTATAAAAGTTAATAAAACTGTATGAAGGAAAGCAAATAAAATTTAATATACATAGGATATTAAAAATTTACAATTAAAACATTTTGAAACATATAATATTATTTTTAAATACAAAGAATTGTTTGTGTAGCAGGTTTTATGTGAGTTTTTTTTTTTCACAAATTTTTTATCAGTTTTTTTAATATAATTTTTTTTCTTTTTTAAGGAATGTATTTTTTTGGGTTTTAAATTTTTTTTTTGTTTTTTTTTAATTGTTCATTTTCTATGTTTTTTTTGTGAGTATTCTTTTTGTTGTTCATATAGACTTTTTTAAACCTGCTTTACATAAATGATTTTTTATTATAAAATGTGATTAATGTATATCTTAAAATTACTTATTAATATTTTTTAACGAACATAAAATTTTATTATATTGCGTAAAATTTATTTTTAGTACATCATAAGTCCAGAATATACAGTATGTTTTTTTAACTGGAACATTATGAAGAAATCTAAAATTAAAGGAGATACAGGGAAACTGTCTAAAGAAACTGCAGTTCTTTTTTTGTTAAAATAATTTTGATATATTCAATTTTTTGGTCAAATGTGAGTTGTTCATAAAAATCAATGAAATTGACAAAATATTGTTTGATGCCGATTGACTTAATTTTATGTAAGGGTCATTTCATGGTATTGAAAAAATAAAAATATATATTTATAAGTATTACATTATATGGATATATATTTATTGCTAAATTATTGAAACTTACATGTTTTTACAGTACTTAACCATATTCTAAAAGTATTATACTAAATTATAGATTCTTATGCTAATAAAGTTTTTTCCGTAGATCTTCATCCGAGTGATTCTTCAACCTGCGTGACCAGTCGTTCATAGCAATCACCAAACGAAGTTCATATTAACATAGGTTGTTGCTTTGATTAAAAATTTTCTTATTGATGTAAGAGTTATACAAAGTAAGATAAGACTTGGAGCTGATCCATTCGTTTTAACATCTTTCTTACAAAAACATACTTCGGTTTAGCCTCAGTACAACACTTATACCACGAGTGAGGATGAAAATTGGTTTCGTAGAATATAGTTTCTAACTTTCTTGACTGTTGTTGGTATTTCATAATATTGTTTATTGTAGCTTTCTATATGGGCTGATGAATATATATACAGACGAATTTCGAGGTATATTTTCTTTTAAATTTCATGTTCATTAAATGCGTATTTAAATGATGTTTTTCTTTGACAAGTTTAACATCAATAGCCTTTTTATGGTGGTTCTTATTAAAAGGGTGAACAATTTCTGCTTACTTATGGAATTTTTTTGAATTTGTGCATTAACAACTTCCATCTCTGCAGGAGACCTAGTTGAGCGAGGAAAGCCACTTCTTTTTCTTTTTTCTATGCTTGAATCTTTATTATATCGTTTGGTAGAACGATAAATGAACTGTTGGTTTTTTCAAATTCTTCAATATGTTGAAATCTTCAATTTGCGTTAACCATATTGATGCAATGGAATAATTATATTATTATTGTCTTTTGAAAGCATTGAATCTACTTTTAAACATAAAATTTCAATGAAAAATTAATCTATTTAGTATCTGATGTAAAATTTCCATTTAATAAAGAATAAATGTTTAAAATACAAGAGTAGTATCATAATTTCACAAATTGTAATTACTATTATTAACATTTGTCCTTATTTTGTACGTTAATCAGTCAAAACGTTATATGGAACTGAATAAAAAGAACTTCATTGTTGGTTTTACAACGTATGGTAACTATTCGGTCATTGTTTATGGAATAATGTTAATAATTTGAAAATATAAAACCGATAATTAGCCTTCTTTCACAATAATGTTACAAATAATAATTTTTTAGAATATAAAATAATGAGAACTTGCATTCTCATTATTTTATATTTTGTCTTAGTAACTAATATTTAGTATCATACAATAATAATTTATTTGTAATTTTAATTTCTAAATTTAATAAATTTCATATTGAATAAATTGTATACATAATAGAAGATATGTTATAGAAAATGTCATAATTACAATCAATTTATTAAAATTTATTTATTATTTGCATAAATAGGGTGTAACCAGAACGCTAGCAAATATGAAGACAGATGATAATACCAATGATTACTAATAAGATATTATAAAAAAATTACGAAAAAAAATTTAAAAATCCTTTATTTTTAAAATGTGTGTGTTTACAATACATTACAAATGAAACATTTGACTGACGCTAGAGATCAATGAATGTTCTGTAAATAGGTCACTCGAAGTCAAAGCCGTGTCGTAGGTGGGACATTGATCCGAGTTTCGGTCGTTATATAATGTGGGTTTGAAAAATACAAAATCAACAAAACTATAAGGCAAATGGTTATTGATGTTGGATTGTGTTAAGGTAGCATTATAATAATGCGTTTTTGTTAGCGTTCTGTTTATAGCCTGTATATTATATTATAAAAAAGAAAAAATTTGTTAAAAGAGTGATATCTATTGGTGGGATGCATATGATAGATGAATTAATTAAATAAGTATGAAAGGCAACAGTCAACTTGATGGAAAATTTAGGAAAAAGCGGTGAGATGACTTCTAGAACTATGAGATAATAGCTTGTCTACTGAAGTTTATTTATGATCATAGCGAAAAGACAGATCATTCAATTTTACCAAAGTAACTTAAACTAACGTTAGATTACTTTGGTTGAGTTCGCGGACTTTTGTGATTTCTTTAATGGCATAAAGCAAAATTGAACTGAGGCTTATGATTGAGGAACATGAATATTAATTAATTACAGGTTTGAAAATTATCTTCCTAAAAGCTACATTTATAGACTATTGGCCCATGTCCACAAAAAATATGGGTCATATGAACCATCAGGTGACGTATATAGGACGATATAAGAGCATAAAATAATAAGATTCAGCACTATGCCGTTACTTGTAAGCTGTCCAACTGAGTGCTGGTGAGAATTCAAAAGTGCAGGTAGAGTGAGTACATTTTGGTCATATATTTTTGTATGGCATTTTTACTATTGATAGATTCATGAAAAATAATAAGAAAGCTCGTAGTGCCGCAAAAAAATGATGCGCCACAAAGTCGGTAATTTTTTTTTGATTTTTTGACAATTTACAGGGTAAATTTGGGCATTTCATTTTGGACGGCATTAGTTTTATACTGTTTCAATATAGCTTCTAATCTATTATTCTGCAACGCTGTCCAAAAATTATGCGACAAGGGGGAAAAATCGAGGATTGCAACCCCCTCTCTTTCCGTGGTCCGGGGGGTGATTTGAAACAACATAAAATTAATTTATTTTGAAAGTATTAAAATACATACCTGCATAAATAATATTTTTTTTATATGTCATACATTTTCGTTGGTCCAAAGGTTTGTAGGGTTTGTGGATATTATATACACACCCTTTAACGTCAGTTAGACGTTATAATGATTTTATCATATTATCAATTGTTCTCTTCAAAAATATGTTAATGCCGTACAGTATCAGATGGCCATAATTATGGTAAAGAGTGTAATGGTATTACACTCTTAAAATGGTAGCGTCATTTTCATTAATTAGCCTAAAAGATATTAAAAAAAGTTAAGATATTATTAAAAGTCTACATTAAAATGTACGACATAATTTTTTTCAAATTTATTTATCTTACTACTATTTAAAACAAGGGAAAAGTGTAGAAAATTGCTATATTTTATTAATCTATGAATATTTAAACTTTTGCAATAATTTAAAAAAAAAAAAAACAGTTTTTGTAATTCTCTATTTTTTTTTTAGAACAGTTTCTTTTGAAGGGCAACACTATAAAACAATAGTATTTTACAATATCATGTTAAAAAAGAAGTTGCTGTACAGAGTCAAATGAATTTACAGCTTTAAAAATCAAGTATACCATGAAATTAAGATTATCGATAAACATTCAAATGAACAATAATTTTTTGACGGCATTATTTTTAATAGTACTTTTGTGTGTTAGATAATGTTTTGGAACCAAAGTCGTACTTTTTCAAATCTAAACAAAAATATATGGCTAAAATGTACTCACTCTACCTGCACTTTTGAATTCTCACCAGCACTCGGACAGCTTACAAGAGACGGCGTAGTGCTGAATCTTATTATTGTATGTTCTTATATCGTCTTATATACGTCACCTGGTGGTTCATATGACCCATAATTTTTGTGGACATGGGCCAGTAGTCTATTAGGGAGAATTCAAAGTGGGAAATAACTTTTGTCTATTGGCCCCCGAAGTTACATGGAATAAACTTCTCGGCTCCAAGTCTATAAGTAGTTACTCTTGAATACAACATCACATTCGCGTTTGCGAATCCTGAGTTCAAAAATGGTAAGTTCCCCGTCACTTTAACTCATCTTCCTCATTTCCCGGTCTGCTGCGTCCTGGAAAGTACTGACCACGCGTTCTCACTGGACAATCACTCATCCACACTGTACACAGCCTTCTATCATCTTTCGGATCCTTTTACAGCAATTCTAACCTCATCAGTTCCGATTCAAAGGAGTTCACAAGTCAGTTGCATTGCAAATATTAATAATATTGTTTAACACAAAGATTAACGAATATTGTTATTCCCATACCCAACATGTGCTATGATAAATTTCAGTACTGTCCTCACTATATTGTCCATCATTTACAAACAGATCATAAATACACAAGCAAAGTAATTTACTTCAGTAATTGATCCAATTTCAAATCTTTAATTTCATTTCGGTGAATAGTAACACAGTGCATGTGTGTAAATGTAAACTATAAACTAACTACTTATGCAAAAAATAAAATATAAAAAACGCGCAATATAGTTGCTATTTCAACATGATTTTGATTTTATAACTAAATTTAAAAAATATAATCATGATTCTTGATTTGCCATCTGACGTGGTGAACAATTTTCAGAAAGCTGTCTGTATTTACAATAACGGCGGATAAACTACATTATTTGCGAGCGGGTTGCCGTTTATAACGCGTTCTTCATTTACAAGTATTTTGATATTTTGTCGATGTTGAGCGCGGCTAAGAGCGACATAAAGTTGGCCGTGACTGAAAACATCCGAACGCAAGTCTACCCCAACACGGCATATTGTTTGACCCTGAGATTTATGAATAGTCATTGCGTAACAAACTTGTAATGGAAATTGACGGCGGCACATTTCGATAGGGCTACCTGGCTCGACGGGCGCTTTAAAAATAATTCTTGGTATTAAATAATCATCGGATAGTCCTGGCTTGCGAACGGTTATTAGGCGAGGAGACGTATTTACTACAATGACTTTGGTCCCGTTCACTAATTTATCGGAAAAATTTAAATTTCGTATAACCATGCACACACATCCTACTTTTAAAGTTAAATCATGTTCCGGTATTCCTTTTGGCTGCATTCGGTTTAAAGCGTCGACACCTAGAAAGATTTGGTCCGCGTTGTCACTTACTACTTCATCTATCGAGTAAAAATGCAAAGGGTCTTCAGGTAAAAGTTCTAATATTTTAGCATTAATTTCGTATACGCTTGCATTATGAGTTGATAATATAGCCCTGTGAACGCAAACATCAGGTTCAGTTAATATGACATTTGGATAAACAAAATCAATCAAATCATCTAATTTAGAAACAAATGAAATCATTGAGAGATTTACTAAATTTTCAACAGTTCGGTTTGTATGCAAAGTTACAGAAGTTAATTGATTTGATCCCAATTTTAGTAAAAATTCAGAAAATTCGGAGTCATCTCTACATCTTTGTGACGTTACCAAAGAGAATGTTTTTAATTTTTGCCAAATAGGTGATGATTTAACTGATGCATTGAAAACGTCCGAATTGTGTTTTGCGTCAACTACTACTGGTGGAATTTGGCGGTAATCACCTGCAAAAATAATAATTTTTCCACCAAAAATTTTGTCGATTTTTGTTAGATCGCGTAAAGATCGTTCTAATAAATGAATTAGCCATTTGTGAGCCATCGGAGCTTCGTCAAAAATTATTAGATTCGCATTGAGTATTAGTTCTGCCCTTTGCGAACCGTTTGTAATATTCCAATACCCAAGATCGTCTACAAGATTTAGTGGAAACCGGAACATGCTATGTGCGGTTGTACCATTTTCATGATTTTGCGCGGCGATACCCGACGATGCAGTGCATAAAACAATACCGTTTAAATTACCCCTAACATGTGCAGTAATAACGTTTAAAAGTAATGTTTTACCGGTGCCGCCGGGGCCGTCAATGAAAATTGCGCTGTTATGACTTTCCCGAAAGTTTTGATTGGTTACCAGTTTATTTACATACTCGAATATTTCATTTTGTTCCGGTGATAATTTAGGTAACCAATCATTGACAAAGTTTTTCAAAACATTCCTGTTATATTCTGTTTGCTCGCGCCCTAACTCGGTCGTTTCGTCGGCGACGTCTGGCAAACCCTGCTCGATTAGACACGTACCGTGTCTTCTCAAAAGGCGATCGATTATTACAAGACATGAATGATACGCGCGGTCAATATCATCGGGTTGACGATGGATGAAATCTTCACTGATTTGATTGCGGAATTTTGACCAGAGAGACGCGACTGGAATACCGTTCACAGCCAAAAGAACGAAAAAGTTACGCAGACGCGGTCCAGTGAAAAAAGCACAAGCCTCAGTCATAGCTTTTTCGTACTCAGCTTCATCGTTCGCGAGCCCGACCGTTTTGGCAGCTTCCTGGAACGTCATGCAATCTGGACCACCCAAATTTAAAAGGTCTCTGTAACTACGACAGGGATATGAAGCTAATAAAAGACGCAAATAAAATTGTTCACCTCTATTTGGTGCAACGAAAAATAATCGCGCCACGAGTTCGCCTCGTTGTCGCCGGGTTACGAACCGGTTATTTGAAGTTTCTAAAATTTCGACGTTTTTAGTTCGGGGACGTGTGGCGTGAATAATATATTTTTCGTAAAAATCTTGGTACGTTAAATTGTCAAAATTTAACCCAGCAGGTCGATTAAAATATGTTATCAAATCTGACGTCGTTCTATTTGCAGCTTCCGTTTCAGTCCCGGGTTTGAAATAAACGTATTGTTGCCCTTCCAGATGAACAGCGAGTTGTTTTATATTCGGTTCGCGGCAAACCAAATCAAATTCTAAAATACGCCACGTCGCTTCGCAGGAACCTAAATATCTTTTAGTGACGTAGTTTTCGATTTCGTCATTTCGATTTTCATCCAAAACAACTGCTACGCGAGAATGATCAGCGCCTTTCGTAATATATTTAAATAAGTACTTGACAACGGCAGTAGCTGTGGACACTTCGACATTAAGATGACAATCGTACTTAAGGAGTAAGGCGGCGTTATATGGAACTACCCAACGATCATTAATTTTAATTTTTCTACCTCTGTATGTTATTTCGGCTTCGTTTTTACTATTGCGTTTTAAATTGATGAAGCCTCTATCATCACAGAAGGTAGTGTTTGTTTCACATTTTGGAAAAAATTTTGAGCATTTTTTTTTTTCATCATTCCAACAAGGAAGATCAGTTCTATTAGAAGGGCCACAAGGGCCGTGGATCATGTGATCAAGTACAGCTTTGCGCAACCTCCCTTCGGCTTCAGATGGATTAGGTATATCAGCCCTGACAAATTTGTCAATATCGGTATTATGTACCGGGCCTCCGCCTTCAACTCGGAAACAAATATGTGCGTGAGGTAGGCCTCTTTTCTGAAACTCAATGACGTGCATGAGATATACAAAGTTTCCGAACCATTTTCCGGAACGGATATCTTTAATTAATTGTGCTAATTTTAAATTAAAAACTCTGGCACAAATTAATGGGTTAGCTTTTTGTCCTGAAGGGACCGACTGTTTAATTTCAACCCAATTCGGATTGCAAGTAATTGTAATAAAATAAGAAGGTTGTCCTAATCTATTCACTAAAGCGATGGAATCCAGATACTTTAATTTCATGTATCTGGGGCTCCCAGTAAAACTATACGGGAGATATATTTTTCCAGGGACAACACCACCTTCGCCTTGAATAGTTTCGTCATTATTTAATGCTTCAATTTCATGAAGAGGCGCTGACCTTAAAGCAGAATCGGAATTTTTAGTCTGCATATTGCTAATATAGCGTAAGCGTTCATCAGAAATCCTATTAAACATATCTATAATCCACTCCTCTGAGAGACGATTAAATTCCGAAAATCGCGATTCTGAAAGTAATAAGCACCTAATGTACTTTAATTGTGTCAGCTTACTGCCTTTGTTGTCTAATTTATTTGGGTACCAACCGGGGTTACCATATGGATACAGTAAAGGATATTGAAAACTTTCATAACACGGATGTAAAATATCAACTGTGTGGGGGCTACGGTGGCCTTCTTTCCAAATAGCGATACAATGAGGAGTGAATTGTTCTACTTCTGTTCTAATAATGGCGGCCACTTCCCTGCCTAATGGCAAATCTCCTAGAATATTTCCATGCGAGCTACGTGACGTTTGTTCAAAAATAATGTGAGCATTTTCGGATGTTTCGCGATTTAACCGTTTGAAACATTCAATGTATGGATTTACATTGTGCATAAAATTTGTTATTGAACGAATCACTTGCATATCTAGATTTAGATTTTGGGCTTGTCGTTCGCGAGTTTCATTATCGTCGTGCACATACATTCCGATAGGATCAGGGGGCACGGCAGTGCCCCCGCCAAGACGAGCCAAACGGCGGCCGGGGCGCTACGTACCTTTTTCTCGAAGTGTTTCGCCGTATTTTCGACCCGTCATAACTTCGGTCTGGATGACGCTAGAAAGCTGAAATTTTCAGTATAAGGTGTCCTCAGCAAATTTACTAAATATACTAAATATCAAATATCTAGCTTTTATGGTTACAGATTTATTGATACCTAAAATACGCCGATTTCGTCCCTCACTGATGATCATCAAAACCTCTACTCAAAACCTCTAAGGTACTTCCCGAAGTCCTAGAAGACTGAAATTTGGTATGTAGACTAGAAATTGACTACAAACTACAGGAAAATTAAGAAATTGGAAATGCCCCCCCTCTACGCCTCTTACGGGTGAAGCAAATCTGTAAAATCTGTCGCTAGAAAGCTGATATTTTCAGGATAAGATGTCCTGGGCAGATTTATTAAACGCATTGAGTATCAATTGTCTAGCTTTTATAGTTTCAGATTTATTGACAGTCAAAACTTCTAGTCTGTAATTCTAGGGTACTTCCCGAAGTCTTAGAAGACTGAAATTTGGTGTGTACACTAGAAATTGCATACAAACTACAGGAAAATTAAGAAATTTAAAAATTTCCCCCTCCACTCCCACGTATGGGGGAAGCAAATTATTTGTAAAGTCTATCGCTAGAATGCTGATATTTTCAGGATAATATGTCCTTGACAGACTTATCAAACGTGCCAAGTATCAATTGTCTACCTGTTATGGTTTCAGATTTATTGCCATTCAAAACCCCTCTAGTCAAAAGTTCTAAAATACTTCCCTAAGTCCTAGAAGACTGAAATTTGGTATGTAGGCTAGGGATTTCATTAAAACAACAGGAAAATAAACTTTTCCCAGTCTGTAAATTTAAAAAATGTGTTTCCTGAAGTCCTAAAAGACTGAAATTTGATATATCTGCTTTAAAATTGAGTTGCAAGATTCCACCCAAACAAACATAGTTACATACATTGCAAGAATAAAAGCTTTTAAAAAAAGAGGTAACGATAGAGAGCGGGCCATGAAAATGATGTAGGTACCTAAAAAAAATAGATCCAAAAAAATAATCTAGGGCACCTGCCAAAAAGAAATGAAATCCCACCAAAAACATTTCATGTAAAATGTTGCCAAGACTCACAAGTTCATAATGCTTTCACTGTTAAAAAGTGATGAGATCTCTAGTAGAGCCAAGCCCCTAGCTGAGCTTAGAATTGCGCTGCCCATGGGACCTATCCCAAGTCCAAAGTATATAGCTCTTAAATGCTCTTGAGTATATCACATTTATAACAATAAAGAACAAATAACTCTACTTACAAGCTCTGATTTTACAAACCCTAAATCTTGATTAAAAAAGTACGGCTTGGCCGTTTAATGTTCGTGAAAGCATTACATGGCATAACATATTATATTAAGGTCATAAGGAATAGTTTGTTCGACAATTACTAATTTTTATTATACTTCATGATTGTCGCACAAGCTATTCCGGGCTTAAATGTCATATCAGATAAAAGTACCACGAACATTAAACGGCCAAGCCGTCCTTTTTTAACCAAGATTTAGGGTTTGTAAAATCAGAGCTTGTAAGTAGAGTTATTTGTTCTTTATTGTTATAAATGTGATATACTCAAGAGCATTTAAGAGCTATATACTTTGGACTTGGGATAGGTCCCATGGGCAGCGCAATTCTAAGCTCAGCTAGGGGCTTGGCTCTACTAGAGATCTCATCACTTTTTAACAGTGAAAGCATTATGAACTTGTGAGTCTTGGCAACATTTTACATGAAATGTTTTTGGTGGGATTAGTACTGTCCGAATAACCTAAATCGAATACTCTGTGATAAATACGACCTTGAATTTTTAAAAATGTTATTCCGGTGTTAGGTTGCTGGTATCCATGAGAGACGCCTAACGCAGAGAAAGCGAATAAGTTATTGTAAGCGCGCGGTCTATTTAAAAATGACGTATGGCTATAAAATTCTTCGGTAAGGGGTTCTAAATTTTGGACATTGTAGGCGCCTTGTCCGCAGCACCATTTTGTGCGAGTTTTCTCTTCAAAAAAGAGTCGAGTTTGACAGATTGAACACACGTATATATCAGGACCCAACAGTGACGAATTTCTCAACGAAAACAATTTAATTATATTAAGTTCTTCATCGCGTTTTTGGGCAATTAAATTTAATCCTCGCAACTCATGCTCGACGTTTCTGTTTGTTGTATTATACCGCTGAACGGAAGCTGTGTTTATTTCCGGATTATTTATCGAGTAATTTTTCACAGCTTTGCGATTTATTTCTGGTTTTTTAGTGTTATATATTTTAACGGCCTTTTGGTGTATTTCGGGGTTTTTTTCTGTGTAAATTTTCACGGCTTTTTGATGTATTTGTGGTTTTTTAGTCGTATAAATTTTGACTGCGGTTTTATTTGTTGCTGGGTTGTTTTTGTTATACTTTTTTGATGCATCTAAATGCGCATTTTGTTTGGTTGTTTTACGTCCCCGTTGTTGTTTTTTAGATCTACCGATTTGTTTTTTGCAATCAACACTTTCAATTTTGTTTAAAACGACAACTGGGTTCATTTTTAATTTAACGTCATTTAATTTCTCAACTGTCAATTTTTTCGCGGGTTTCCGTTGTTCTTTTTTAGGTCTACCGACTTGTTTTTTGCAATCAACATTTTCAATTTTGTTTAAAACAACAACTGGGTTCATATTTAATTTTATGTCATTTATTTTGTCAACTGTAATTTTTTTCGCGGGTATCTCGGTTGACGCCTTTCGTTTAAGAGATTTGGAAATATTAATTTTATGCGTATCTAATTTTTCTAGAACTACGACTGGTTTTAAAACTGTAAATTTAGGGTGATTAAGCATTGACTCTAACTGTCTTGTAGGTAAATTTTCAGTAAAATCGGATAGATTTTGTACGCGAATTTTATTGATCTGATATTGATCATTTGAGTACGAGTAACTTTTAATTATTAATGTAGCCAATGCTTCTACATTTTCTGAACAAAAAAGCCGTGCGACGTTCAAATTTTCGACGTTGTTTCTTTTGTTTGTCTCGTCTACTCCGTGGCTGTTAAATAAGTAATAATTGCCGTTTTGACGCCAAAACGACATTGTTTTTAATTGGCCTGTTATCAAATAATTATCCGTGGCGTCAATGTGAGTTTCGTTAAAAATCTCATCAGTTAAAAGGTTTTTTAACGTAAGTATCGAATTTCTAACGTTTAAATTATTTCCATTTATTGGAAATAAACTATTTGCAACCCAATTGTTGCTTATGTGAGCCAAAAAATTTCCGACGCGGATATCAGAAGGCAAATCTGATTCAGGATCTAAGTAAATGCTTTGAAATCTATTTGTATTCTTCAAATCGTCAATGATGCGCGCGTACAGTTCATCTCCGCAACGTAAAATTAAATCAATTTCATTGGAGGTAAAATTGAGTCTCCTTTTGAGACTTGAATAAATGGCCGCATATGTTGAGATAGCAACACATTGCGCGTTGACCATTCTGCCAGTTGATGAATCATAACGCAATTGTGCCTGATGCATCGAACCTATAAATTAAAATAAATGTTGTGATGCATGCAATTACTACAAAGGTGTATTGCGTGAATGGTAATAATTTTCATATTTTATTTATGATAGGAAGCCACAGGTTTTGAAATTTTGTCGTCATAAATGTGAGATGTTTACATAGTATATAAAATAAAATCGATTCCCGCTGTCTGTATTTATGTAAGCGTAAATCCTTTAAATTACACAACAAATTTTAATACGGTTTTCACAAATAAATGCAATTATTCAAGAAGAAGTTTCAAATGTATGTTGTTTTGTATTAATTTGTTGAAATATGACGATAATTGTTCAAAATAAAATATTTAAAAAACTGACTTTCAAAACTACTGCGAAGAAAAAATATTTTTTACACGTGTATGTATGTATGAAGTCGGGCTAGCTTCATGCTTAGATTTTTAGTTTCTTTTATTATGCTCGCCCGACTTTATACATCTATACTGATATTATAAAGAGGAAACCTTTGTATTTTTGTATGTTTGTACTGAATAGGCTCAAAAACTACTGGACCGATTTCAAATTTTTTTTACCATTACTTAGAGGGATTCTTCCGAATCCGTATAGGCTATATTTTATCCCGGAAAATAGATAGGATTTTTCGTGGTAGTGTCCACCCGTGCGAAGCCGGGGCGGGTCGCTAGTACAATAATATAACACGTGTAGAAACAAAAATTATTTTTATAATTTGTAGTTGTTTTGAAAGTCGGTTCTTTTACATATTTTTTATTTTAATCTTTTTAATGTAAGTAGTCATTGTTTGGCACCTTAACCCCAAATATACATGGCTTAGGAGTTCAGTACCTTGCAGCATCAGGATTGAAGAGTTGGAACTTGGAATTCAATAACTAAGTCTATGCTCCGCATTTACACTATTATTTCATCAGGAATAGTTCCTGATTTTCATTGGTTTAGGAGTGCTATATCTTGTATCATCAAGTTTGACGGACTTCGAGTGTAGTCATGAAGCTGTTGTTTGATAACTAAAATATCAGTTTACCGTCAGATATTCCCGAATCCTCACGGTTTAAGAGTTCAGTATCTTGCAGTATAAGGATTGATGAGTTGGGAACTTAAAATAATATTGCACTATCCGTAGTTTTTGAATTACTATAGTTTAGGAGTACTGAATCCTGCATTATCAGGGTTGAGGAGTTGGAACTTGGAGTCCAAGCATCAAGTCGTTTTCTGGTGCCTACAATATTAATTCACTATGAGTGCTTCCTGAATTTTGATAACTTAGGCGGGAAGTAATCTTGCAGCATCAGAATTAAGGAGTTGGATCCAGAATTTTTATGGGATCACTACGGAACTTCTACTGTTCATTTTTTTTTTAAATTGCAAAACTGTCAAGAAACTTTGAGAAAATTTGTGTACCTTTCTTTTTGGAATACGGTTAAAAATGTCGAAAGAACTGAGAGTAGAAATAAACTAATATTATAAACAGAAAAAATTTGATTGTTTATTTGTAACGGATAAACTGAAAATTCAAACGATTTTTGAAAAAATGGGCAAGTGCGAATCAGACTCACAGGGTTCCATAATCGGATATTTTTCCGACATTTTGTACGATAAATCAAAAATTATTATTCAAAAAATATATAAAAATTTGTTTTAGAATGTACACGTAAAGCCCTTTTATATAATATTCCACTTGGTATAGTTTATCTTAATTTGAAAGTACTAAGTGTTTGTTTGTGAATACATCAAAAATAAATAGTCAAAAATTCACGGTTTTCAGATTTTTCTTTTATTTTTGGCATAAGACCTACTTACTTGTCAAATTTCATGATTCTAGGTCAATGGGAGGCACCCTATAGATTTTCTTGACAGACACGATAGATGGACTGATAAACAGATAACAAAGTGATCCTATAAAGCTCATTTCAAACTACGGCATCCAATATATTAGACTACTGGCCCATGCCCAAAAAATTTATGGGTCATATGAACCACCAGGTGACGTATATAGGACGATATAAGAGCATAAAATAATAAGATTCAGCACTATGCCGTCACTTGTAAGGTGTCCAACTGAGTGCTGGTGAGAATTTAAAAGTGCAGGTAGAGTGAGTACATTTTGGTCATATATTTTTGTACGGCATTTTCACCATCGATAAATCCATGAAAAATAATAAGAAAGCGCGTAGGGCCGTAAAAAAATGATGCGCCACAAAGTCTGTAAATTTTTTGATTTTCTGACAATTCCCAGGGTAAATTTGGTTATTTCATTCTGTACGGCATTAGTTTCATACTGTTTCAATACAGCTTCTAATCCATTATTCCGCAACGCTGTACAAAAATTATGCGACAAGGGGAAAAAATCGGGGGTTGCAACCCTCTTTCTTTCCGTGGTCCGAGGGGTGATTAACCGGGGGGGATCCGCAACGCCGTACAAAAATCATGCGACGATTTTTGTACGAAAAAAATCGTCGCATGATACTTCTTCACGCAAAAACTACTGGACGGATTTGGTTGAAATTTGGAATGGAGATAGATAATATCCTGGACACAGGCTACTTTTTATCCCGGAAAATCGAAGAGATCTCACGGGGTTTCGAAAACCCTAAATCCACGTAGGCGAAGTCGTGGGCATCGGTTAGTTGCCCATAAGTGGAGTTATATAAGAGTTATAGAATGTAAGAAATAACATGTATAATTTAAATGTGTAATTCTATGGGCGGTTCTAAAGCAAATAAAATAATATATCGATTTTGATAGAAATCGGTCCAATAAAACAAACAAAAACAAAATGGCCGTCTTTTTTTTCGATTTTGATAAAAGATTTTTCTTGTATGATCATAAGGAGCTCTAAATATCGATTTTAAAAGAAACCGGTCCAATAACAAAAAAAAAAAACAAAATAGATGTCATTTTTTTTGATTTTGACAAAAGTTTTCTCTTTTAAGGTCACATAGAACGCTAAACATCGATTTTGAAAGAAATTGGTCCAATAACAAAAAAAAAAGTAGTTGGCATTTTTTCTGATTTTGATAAAAGTTTCCTCTTGTACGATCACTGGGAACCCTAGACATCGATTTTTAAAGAAACTGGTCTAACAATAAAAAAAAACAAAAAGCTACAATTTTTTCTGATTTTAACAAAAGTTTTTTCTTTTAAGATCACAGGGAACGCTAAATACCGATTTTGAAAGAAATCGGTCCAATAACAAAAAAAAAAAAACAAAATAGTTGGCATTTTTTTTTGATTTTGATAAAAGTTTTCTCTTGTACGGGAACCCTAGATATCGATTTTTAAACAAACCGGTCCAACAACAAAAAAAACTACTTTTTTTTTATTTTGACAAAAGTTTTCTCTTTTAGGATCACAGGGAACTCTAAATATTGTTATTTTATGGTATAGTTATTTTATTTTGAAAATTAAAATACATTTTAATTTGTTTTTTAATGAGGTAACCACAAATTTGCAGTTTTCAGATTTATTCCTGTACTTGTGTTATAAGACCTACTTATCTAACGAATTTCATGATTCTAGGTAACGGAAAGTACCCTATAGGTTTCTTGACAGATAGACAGACAGACAGACAGATAGATTAGACAGATAGATAGACAGACAGATAGACAGACAGACAGATAGATAGACGGATAGATAGACAGACAGATAGACAGACAGACAGACAGACAACAAAGTGATCCTATAAGGGTTCCGTTTTTCCTTTGGAGGTATGGAACCCTAAAAACTGGCCAAGAGCGAGTCAGACTTCTGCACTGAGGATTCCATACTTAGGTATTTATAAATCAAAAACTATTATGTATAAAAATTAAAAAAATCAGTTTTAGAATGTACAAGTAAAGTTCTTTCATATGATACCCTTCTTAGTATAGTCATCTTAATTTGAAAATTAAAACACATTAATTTTTTTTTTGTCATGTAATTTATAATTAATATAATGTAAAATATTCACGATTTTTAGATTTTTCCATTTACTTGTGCTATAAGACTTACCTACCTACAAAATTTTATGATTGTAGATCAATGGGAAGTATTCTATAGGTTTTCTTGACAGATACAACAGACAGACAGATGGATAAACATACAGACAGACAGACAACAAAGTTTCCTTTTCACTGTAGTTATGGTAACTCTAATCTGTTAGTTTAAAATTTTGTATAGGTATAGCAGTATGTAACTCTGCAAAATTAAATGTTAACATTTTTCTTCTTTTTTCATTATTTAGCAGGGTGGGACTAAAGAAAAAAAAAGGGGGAGGTTTAATTTAGAGTAAGTGTCTGAATTCCTTAAACTTGATGATGCAAGGTACATTACTCCTAAACAACATAGATTTAGGAATTCATCCTGGTGAAATAATATTGTAAATGCTGAACATATTCTCTGTTATTGAATTTCAAGTTCCAACTCTTCAATCCTAATGCTGCAAGTTATTGAACTTCTAAACTGTATGGATTTGTAATGTTTTGCTGATAAATAGATATTTTAGGTGTACCAAGTAATGACTACTTCGACTACTACAACACTAAAAAGATTAAAATTAAAAAATATTTATTAAAAAAACCCCCGACTTCCACTGTTCACTGCTGAGCATAGATCTCCACTCGGAATGAGAAAGGGTTTGGTCACAGTTCAGCACAGTGGCCAAGTGTGGATTGGCAGACTTCACACATATCACTACACTATAATATATTAAAGAAACATTGGTAATTTTAGAGGTTATTCATGTGATTATTGTAAATAAAATCATTTTTTTGCGCTTACATGCAAACGCTGGCTGAACCCTAGGAGATAGATCAAAACAATTTAGGTAGTTCAATATTGTACACCTTAAAAAGGTCTACAAAAAGTCTGCGATGGTATATGTGTATCTCTTAGAAATAATCCACAATCATCATTTTTTATCCTTTACTTTTTACAAAAAATAAGTGTTTATTTATGAAGCAGTTTTATGCAATATAGTATTAATCTTCATCCAATCTCTAAGTAACTTCTAAAAAACATCTTTGTATTGTTTAATGACAAACAAGCTGTGAACATCACACTAATTGTAGGTATATAAAGATATTTTGTTGTATATTTAGTATCAGCATTGCACCCATTCGAAGCCAGAGTGAGTTGTTAGGATCTAATGTAAGGAAAATTCTTATGTATGTAGACTTCCTCACAATGTTTTCATTAAAAGAAAAATACCTAAGTAATATTTAATTGCTTAACAAACTTACTTAACTTACTCCATAAAGTTAGAGGTGCATGTCTGGGGTTGCACTTACCTCTCAAATAAGAGGCGGACGTTTTAACTTTTAACCATTAAGATATCATGGTTCTAAGTATATTATTATTATATTATTATTCTGTGAGTAGTGTTTAGATTTAAATGATTTATACAAGTATTGTTTTATTATTTCATATTATACAAGTATTATCTATTTCAGTAGTATTTCATAGTAAAGTAGATATGACTTCAAATTCAAATTCAGAATATTTTTATTCAATTATACATTTCAAAGTGCTTTTGAATCATCAAAACTCAAAATAATCTGTGAATGTGTTTAATTACATATAAGTTACAAGGAACCAAAAGCTTAGTTTGCTATAATCGGCTAAACCAGACAGATTTATATGGTACCACGCAACACCATACAGATCCCAAAACCATTCGACGTACGTTTCGTCCTGACACGGGAGCATAGCATGAGCATCTTCAGATGTAAACCTTAAAATGTCTGAATGCAAAGTTAATAAGTTATTTAATTAGATACCTTTTACAATGGCCATAGTCGCCGTCGCACTTACGGATTGGATGGTTTTGTTAACCGGTTTCTTTACTGACGAATTTTGCATTTTTTATAAAAATGAAATCTTCACCAACCACAAAAAATTTTAAATAAAGGACGCTATTTAGAGACGGGAACTTTCCTACTTAAAATCGATTAATCGAAAAATCGATCAAAAACTTCCGCTAGAAAATCGAGATTTAATTTGTTACGTTAACAGTCATAAAGGGAATTGTACAATATTAGCTAGGCGTGAATAGAATTTATACAAAAAAACCCGGCCAAGTGCGAGTTGGTTTCGTGCACCGAGGGTTCCGTACTTGAGTATTTTTTTCAACATTTTGCACGATAAATCAAAAATTATAATGCATAAAAATAAATAAAAATCTTTTTTAGAATGTACAGGTAAAGTCCTTTCATATGATACCCCATTTGGTATAGTTAGTTATCTTACTTTGAAAATTTAAATATTAATATTTAAATTTAAAATTTAATTACAAATTCGTGATTTTCGGATTTATTTCTTTACTTGTATAAGATCTATTTGCCAAATGTCATGATTCTAGGTCAACGGAAAGTACCCTATAGGTTTTTTGACAGACACGACGGACGGACGGATAGACAGACAGACAGACAACAAAGTGATCCTATAAGGGTTCCGTTTTTCCTTTTGAGTGAAAAACGATTTTCCTAAAAACGATTATATCAAAAACTATCGTAAAACAAATCATGATTATTTGCGATTTTCAGTTGTATCAGTATAAACTGATAAAAGTTTTAGTTTTTAAGTATTTTAATCCATTAATTATTTAGTTCCGGTTTATTTCTGGTTGGTGATTTTTAATTATATGTATCGTTGCCAGCTTAAAAAAACAATTATTTATTAACAAATCATCGATTCAAAAATATCTTTACATTGAATTTAAAATAAAGAAACAGTTTTATTTTGAATTTTTAATTAAATAACACGTTTTAACTTGCGCATAGTATTTTCTAAGTTATATGAAATCTGCGAAACCGCACTTGCTCAGCGTAACGGACTATGGTTAAACTCTTCTCATTCTGAGAAAAGAGCCGTGCTCAATAATGAGCTGGTGACGAGTTGGTCATGATTTTTAGATTTCGCGCTTGTTTTCACATTTATTCCTTTATTTGGGCTATGAGACCTACCTATCTGCCAAATTTCATGGTTATAGGTCAACGGGAAGTACCCTATAGGTTTCTTGACAGACAGACAGACAGACAACAAAGTGATTCTATAAGGCTTTCATTTTTCTTTTTGAAGTACGGAACCCTGAAAATGAGAACTTATACGTCATTTTAGCTCTAGGTGTCAACTATCATGTCAAAACTTTTTTGTTAATACAAATTAGCCAATGTTAACCAGATTAAAATAAAATATTATAACGTAAATGCAGTATAAAACAGCATTATAATATATTTATTGATGGGTTAGCAAACAACGCTAACTTAAAATAACTTTATTTAGATAATTCGATTAGTTTTCGATTCTAAACGAACTATCGATGTATACAGTCCCTCACATTCATTCATTTTTATTTTTAGTCTGTGGTCGCAATATCATTTCTGCACAACACTTAAGAAATTAAAGAATGCGAAACGTCAAAATTAGCATTTTAGTTTTCTCTGTGGATCTAAATTTTTGTTTTCATCTAGTTTTTATTAAAAAAAATTGATAAAATCATGGATAAATTGAATGAATGTTATGTTTATAATTTACTTAAGATGTTGTTCGTGGACCGCAAGGCGTTTGTGCGTATTTTTAACTGTTTTATCATCTGAAGAAGTGTTAACGAAGTTACGTGTTGGCGAAAAGGTGTGTTTGTTTATGTTTTGGATCAATTCATGAATTCAATCGGAACGGACTTTTTTATCTCGACTGCTATTAATAATGGAACATCGATAACGCTATTTACGAAGATCCTGGTATTCCTACTGGTAGTAGGTAATCGAAGTTTTACTATTGACCATGAATTGAATACGAAACCCATGAATCCCTCTGAATTGAGATGTGTTAATTGTGGCATCAATGTAAATCAAAGGAGTAGGCATAGTAGCCTTGAATTAATAGAGATTATGTTAGTAATATAACACTGGATTGCACCTCAAGTGGTAAGTGTACAGTGCAGCTATTTCTATTTTACACAAATGTTTATTTAGGATAAAGTCGCAGTTACGTCGCTGAATAAGTTGTGAATGAATACATGGTTATTGTCAGGGGATGATACCTACTAACATTTTCAATTGAAGGCAAATGCATATTATACGTGTGTAGTAACATCGACTTCATCAGACTAATATTATAAAGGCGAAAGTTTGTATGTGTGTGTGTGTGTGTGTGTATGTTTGTTACTCCTTCACGCAAAAACTACTGGACGGATTTGGCTGGAATTTGGATTGAAGATAGATAATATCCTGGATTAGCACATAGGCTACTTTTTATCCCGGAAAATCAAACAGTTCCCACAGGATTTCTAAAAACCTTAATCCACGCGGGCGAAGTCGCGGGCATCAGCTAGTTATTCATATTTCATAATAAAGATAGTAGGTACCTACTTAGGTTATTCTTATTTTTTTAGTGTGACAAAATTTCGTTGTTAACAGGTGACTGAGACCACCAGTGTGCCTTTTTTGCTGGACTCCTAGTCACTCCAATGGGACTAATGATGATTAACCTACTAATGATGGTCACCGTTGTCGTCTTTGTATTAGCTGTGGATGCTCTTTGATGAGAACAAGATCTCACAGGCTACGTACTGACCTAAAACGGGAAATATGCATATAAATCATAATAATAGAGATGATTATGCCATAACAGGTAGATATATTATTATATTTAGTATTAATTAAAAAGTAAACAAATGTTTATTATATTTGGACATTTATGTGAGCTATGGCCAAACCTTATCTTATTCTGAGAAGAGACATGCTCAGTAAGCAGCCATAAGGTTGAGAGGATTCATTTAATATAGTTAAAAAGCCTAACTTCATTCTGTTATCATAATAAATAAATACTTTTATTTTTGTACATTACATGATATGGTATTCTAAGCTTATCTGTTTATTTTAGCTGCATGGATCTGATGAAATCTGCCACCCCTGTTGACAAAGAAGTGATCGATTGAGAGCACATGCTCTTGAATCACTTCAACAGTTACTTACCAGTTATTGTTTTACCGAACTGGAAAAGAAGATCCCACCAAAAACATTTCATGTAAAAAGTTAGCCAAGACTCACAAGTTCATAATGTTTTCACTGTTAAAAAGTTATGAGATCTCTAGTAGAGCCAAGCCCCTAGCTGATCTTAGATTTGTGCTGGCCATGGGACCTATCCCAAGTCCAAAGTAATATAGCTCTTAAATGTTCTTGACTATATCACATTTATAACAATAAATAACAAATCACTCTACTTACAAGCTCTGATTCTACAAACCCTATATCTTGGTAAAAAAAGTACGGTTTGGCCGTTTAATAACTTTTAACGTTTAATATGTTATGTCATGTAATAGTTTTACGAACATTAAACGGCCAAGCCGTACTTTTTTTACCAAGATATAGGGTTTGTAGAATCAGAGCTTGTAAGTAGAGTGATTTGTTATTTATTGTTATAAATGTGATATAGTCAAGAACATTTAAGAGCTATATTACTTTGGACTTGGGATAGGTCCCATGGCCAGCACAAATCTAAGATCAGCTAGGGGCTTGGCTCTACTAGAGATCTCATAACTTTTTAACAGTGAAAACATTATGAACTTGTGAGTCTTGGCTAACTTTTTACATGAAATGTTTTTGGTGGGATTTCATTTCTTTTTGGCAGGTGCCCTAAATTTTTTTTGGATCTATTTCTTGTAGGTACATCATTTTCATGGCCCACTCTCTATCGTTACCTCTTTTTTTAAAAGCTTTTATTCAACTTGCAATGTACTCGTATGTAAGTATATTTGTTCGGGTGGAATCTTGCAACTCAATTTTGAAGCAGATATACCAAATTTCAGTCTTTTAGGACTTCAGGAAACACAGATACTTGGTACGTTTGATAAATCTGCCACGGACATCTTATCATGTAAACTTTAGTATTCGAGCAACAGATTTTACAGATATGCATCTCATATACGAGGGGATGAAGGGGGACCCGATTTCTTAATTTATCTGTTGTTCATAATTCTTGAAATTTGTACTTAATGCCAAATTTCAGTCTTCTAGGACTTCGGGAAGTACCCTAGAATTACAGACTAGAAGTTTTGACTGACAATAAATCTGAAACTATAAAAGTTAGACAATTGATACTCAATGCGTTTAATCAATTTGCCAAGGACATCTTATCCTGAAAATATCAGCATTCTAGCGACAGAATTTACAGATTTGCTTTTCTCATAAGAGGCGTAGAGGGGGGAAAATTCCAATTTCTCAATTTTTCTGTAGTTTGTATGCAATTTCTAGTCTACACACCAAATTTCAGCCTTCTAGGACTTCGGGAATTACCCTAGAATTACAGACTAGAAGTTTTGACTGTCAATAAATCTGAAACTATAAAAGCTAGACAATTGATACTCAATGCGTTTAATCAATCTGCCAAAGACATCTTCTCCTGAAAATATCAGCATTCTAGCGACAGAATTTACAGATTTGCTTTACTCATAAGAGGCGTAGAGGGGGGGCATTGCCAATTTCTTAATTTTCCTGTAGTTTGTATGCAATTTCTAGTCTACACACCAAATTTCAGCCTTCTAGGACTTCGGGAAGTACCCTAGAATTACAGACTAGAAGTTTTGACTGTCAATAAATCTGAAACTATAAAAGCTAGACAATTGATACTCAATGCGTTTAATCAATTTGCCAAGGACATCTTATCCTGAAAATATCAGCATTCTACCGACAGAATTTACAGATTTTCTTTTCCCATAAGAGTCGTAGAGGGGGGGCATTGCCAATTTCTTAATTTTCCTGTAGTTTGTATGCAATTTCTAGTCTACATACCAAATTTCAGCCTTCTAGGACTTCGGGAAGTACCCTAGAATTACAGACTAGAAGTTTTGACTGTCAATAAATCTGAAACTATAAAAGCTAGACAATTGATACTCAATGAGTTTAATCAATTTGCCAAGGACATCTTATCCTGAAAATATCAGCATTCTAGCGACAGAATTTACAGATTTGCTTTACTCATAAGAGTCGTAGAGGGGGGGGCATTGCCAATTTCTTAATTTTCCTGTAGTTTGTATGCAATTTCTAGTCTACATACCAAATTTCAGCCTTCTAGGACTTCGGGAAGTACCCTAGAATTACAGACTAGAAGTTTTGACTGTCAATAAATCTGAAACTATAAAAGCTAGACAATTGATACTCAATGAGTTTAATCAATTTGCCAAGGACATCTTATCCTGAAAATATCAGAATTCTAGCGACAGAATTTACAGATTTGCTTTACTCATAAGAGGCGTAGAGGGGGGGCATTGCCAATTTCTTAATTTTCCTGTAGTTTGTATGTAATTTCTATTCTACATACCAAATTTCAGCCTTCTAGGACTTCTGGAAGTACCCTAGAATTACAGACTATGAATTGTGATGATCATCAGTGAGGGACGAAAACGGCGTATTTTAGGTATCAATAAATCTATAACCATAAAAGCTAGATATTTGATACTTAGTATATTTGGTAAATTTGCTGAGGACACCTTATACTGAAAATTTCAGCTTTCTAGCGTCATCCAGACCGAAGTTATGACGGGTCGAAAATACGGCGAAACACTTCGAGAAAAAGGTACTACGTAGCGCCCCGGCCGCCGTTTGGCTCGTCTTGGCGGGGGCACTGCCGTGCCCCCTGATCAGATACCCAAGGCCATTATTTTTTTCTAGACTAACTCACTGGAAAGATTATTATTAGATAAGATAAGCCTTTATGAACTGAATTAAATTACATTAATGCTATGTACATAATATTATATTTCAAACAAATAAATAATATTTTAGTTTTTGACACTGGTGTTTTATTTGTTTTTCTTTTTCTCTTTATTTAGTGTGCCCATGGGATAGGCCTCCTCCAGGGTTCTCCATGTCTATCGTTGGTTTTTCTTCGCCATGTATTTCCTTATGTTCCGTATGTCAACCTCCCATTTCATGACAAGGATGACTTCTTTTTCTCGTTCTTGGGTACGATTCTGTAACTGCTTTTGTCCACTTATTTCTCTTGTCTCTCATAAAGTGCTCTGTTCATTTTCACTTCAGTTTTTAAATGATGACTGACAAATCTCTCACTTTTGTTCTGTTTCTAATAGTAGAGAGCCTGTTTTGTTTTAATTTGAAGCATACTTCTCTATACTATTTTGACAAATCCTAAGCTAAGGTTTTTATCAGTTAGACTCTGTCTGGCAACCATAAGTCAGACATGGAAGGATGCATATGTTGAGTACTTTGATTTTTTTAGATATGGGAATATCTTTGTTTTTCATAATTTCCTTTAGAGCCCAGTATTTTTTCCATGTATTGCATAATTTAACTCCTGTTTAATTTTTTTGATGTTTGATCTGTTGGTGATATTGTTTGTTCTAGATATCTTAGATATGTATTCATCAATATATTCCAGTATATTTGATCTTAGCAAGATCTTAGTTTGATAGTTTCTTTTTGGGAGTTTGTCATACCTAATCTTGGTTTAGTTTTTATTCATGGATAACCTATCCTTTTCACTTTCTGTGTCTTATTTTTTTATCCATAATCTGGAGCGATTGTGCATTATTTGATAATAGGATCAGGTCATCAGCAAACCTTAGGTGATTCAGTTTTTCTCCATTTATGTTTAAACTATAGTTGCCCCAAATAAATCTGGATATAATTATTTTCAAGTACTTTCGAGAAAAGCTTTGATGATAATGGGTCCTCCTTGTTTCATGCTTTTTAGAATCCTAAACTTTCTTCCCGGCTGCTCAAGTTGTATTATTTTTGCCGTATTGTTTTTGTATATTTCTTTTATGATTTGTATGTATTTTTTGGCAATACCTTGTTCTAATAGAATTGTTCACATATCTTGTTGTATTTTATTGAGTCAAATTTGTTGTAATCTATAAAGGTTATATAAAATGGTATACTATACCTACTCGACCTACTCATTATACTTTTCTACCATCTATAAGACATGAATATGATCAATGGTTGAGTATTCAATGTGGAAACCTTGTTCTCTTGGCTGATTTTTATCAAGATTATTGGATTTTTGTAAAGACTTTATAGATATATATTAGATAGATGTAAGACTTATAGGTGAATTTATAGTTATTAATTTGGTCTCTACATACTTTTTTATGAATTAGAATTATTTTTGTTTGTGTCCACTGTATTGGAACTTCTTCCGTATTTAAAATTTTCTTAAAAAGTGTGGCGAGGAGAGAAGTAAGAACATCTGGTAGGTACCTACCTAGTACCTTTAAGAAGCTTGTTTGTTATGCCATCGTCTCCTGGGGATTTGTCATTTTTAGGGTTCCGCACCTCAAACAGAAAAACGGAACCTTTATATGATCACTTTGTTGTTTGTCCATCTGTCTGTCCGTCTGTCCGTTCGTCGTGTCTGTCGAGAAACCTATAGGGTACTTCCCATTGACCTAGAATCATGAAATTTGGCAGGTAGGTAGGTCTGATTTCACAAGTAAAGGAATAAATTTGAAAACTGTGTGTTTCAATTTTCAAAGTAAGAACTATACCAAGTGGAGTAGGTATTATATGAAAGAGCTTTAGCTGTACATTCTAAAACAGATTCTTATTTATTTTTATGTACTTATAGTAGTTTTTGAGCTATTGTGCAAAATGTTGGAAAAAACCCCGAGTACGGAACCCTTAGTGCGCGAGTTTAACTCGCACTTGGCCGGTTTTTTGAGATAGGATAGCTCGTGTCACTTCACTTTTCAGTATAGGTAGGTACATGGGATGCTTTTTTCATTCTGTTTGTCATAGTTTAGTTCTATTTCTTCAGTCTCGTCCTCTACCTTTCTCATCTTGCCACCCTTTTTATATCGGTTCATCTTGCACGAGGGTACAGAACGCAACGCCATGACTCATTCATGACTACGAATGGAATGAAACCTTGGAAACCTTATAGAAATAATTACTTACCTATTTAAATTGGTTTATTAAATCAAAAGATATATTATAATATTATGTAATCTAGTAAGTTCGTTTAAATAATTTAAAATTATTGATAATGATGATTGATTAGGTCCTTTTATTCTCCGAGAAACATAGGACTGCAAGGTTTTTGTCTTGGATTACTTACTCTCACATCTATAAGTACTAATATTATAAATGTGAAAGTGTGTCTGTTTGTCTGTCAGTCTGCTACCTTTTCACGACCCAATAGTTTAACAGATTCGGACGAAATTGGGTATAGATTTACCTTATATCCCGTGGATGGACATAGACTACTTTTTGTCCTGAAAAATCAAAGAGGTCGCACGGGATTTCTAAAGATCCATCCAAGAAAAAATAGGAGATTTATTGGAACTAAGTAAAATACGAAACGTCACTTTACTGCATCTAATTAAATATTTTTTTCGGCCCTGGATATCACTCCTTTAATGTCATAATTAAAAATTAAAAAAACCGGTTAGGTGTGAATCAGACTTGCGCACCGAGGGTTCCGTACTCGGGTATTTTTTCGGACATTTTATACGATAAATTAAAAATTATTATGCATAAAAATAAATAAAAATCTGTTTTAGAATGTACAGGTAAAGCCCTTTTATATGATACCCCACTTGGTATAGTTATATTACTTTGAAAATTGATTTTTTTTTAATGTACCTACCACTAATTTACGGTTTTCAGATTTATTCTTTTACTTATGCTACGAGTACCCTATAGATTTTCTTGAGAGACACGATGGACGGACGGAGGGACGGACGGACGGACGGACAGACAGACAGACGGATAGACAACAAAATGATTCTATAAGGGTTCCGTTTTTCCTTTTGAGGTACGGAACTCTAAAAAAACAGCCTGGTATAGACTGTAGAGTAACTGTTATATGCAGTGAAAATTGACGCTTCAAAATGTAATTTTTATTTGATCAGTCTAATCTCTATAGTGACATTTTCTATGGAAAAATAAATTCCGCCATTTTGATTTTTTTTTCTATTCATCGAGTAGACCTTCAGATCCTGATCATCTTTTGATAAGAAACCAGTCTTCGATCTTTTAAACCCTTCGAAGTGGGCAACGACGAAATGGCGGCTATCTTTTTTTCGCTATTTTGTTTGTTTTTTTTTTTCAGCTCACTGCCAATCGGATGACGTTTTGAGTAACATTTGCTCGAGCACCCCTCACCTATCTTAAATACCTTAAGCGTGCCCTCTCTCCATATTTTTCACCGAAAGATTTTTTTTTTCTATACGGAACCATTATTGAAAAAAAACAAATTTCATACAATATTTTACAGAAGGAAATTTTGGAGAAAATCTCGAAAATCACCCCAAAATGTGGCAACTCTGTTTGCATATTTCGATACTGTCAGCTGAGTCACACAATTGATTCATACATGTCGACCTTCCAAAATGTTGCCTACTGCCTCAAAAACATGATCAAAATTTCAAAAAATTCTAAAAAAAATTCAAAATTTCTGTATTAAACTGAATTTATTTATTAAGAAACACAATTCACCCTGGAAACCCCATAAAACAATACCCATATATTTTTTTTTTGCTGTAAAAAGTGCATGTCCGCCATGTTGGATTCCAAAATAAATTTCTTAATCAAAATCAGCTCCCCACAAAACCAAGTAAACGACACCGATATCCATTTTTGATAAAAGTGTATGACCACCATCTTGGATTTCAAAATAAATGTCATAAACAAAATCAGCTTGCCGGAAAACCCAGAAATCGATACCCATATCTATTTTTTATAAAAAATGCGTGTTCGTCGTCTTTAATTTGAAAATAAATGCCACCATCAAAATCAACACGAAACGCTGAAAACAATACCCATATATAATTTTCCAAAAAATGCATGTCCGCCATCTTGAATTCGAAAATGAATGTCATCATCAAAATCAGCACCCTGGAAATCCTGAAAACGATACCAATATCTATTGACGTGACAACGTCTTATAATTCGATAGAGCCGGCTGCACGCACGAAAAAACATGACTCATGCAGCGTTACCTCGCTCTGAGGCGTTCCATGTAAGGCTTGAAGTGCAAGCGAGAGCGCGGATCGAGCGACAAAGAAGCACAATCGGCCTTTGTTGTCACGTTCAACTATCGTCAGTAAACCGACTTTACAGACAACCAATTTTTTTTTGTAAAAAGTGTAAGTCCGCCATTTTGGATTTGAAAATGTATGTCATTATCAAAATCAGCACCCTGGAAAACCCTGAAAACGATGTCCATATTACTTTTTGTACAAACGAGGTAGTTGAGGATATTAATTTAGTAAGATGCGTGGGTGAGCGAACCACTAAAGTGATCCACGAGCATGCAGAATTTGTTTCACCGAGTAAACCTTCGGATCCTAATCATCAATGAGACATTTAATCTTCGCCATACATTTTCTACGGGAAACTAAATCCCGCCATTTTGAATGTTTTTTTCTATTCATCGAGTAGACCTTCGAATCCTGATCTTCTTTTGCCAAGAAACTACTCTTTCATCTTTTATACCCTCCGAGATGGACACCGACGAAATTTGTGCGGCCGCCATCTTGTTTTTCCGATTTTTTCCACTTTTTCTATTAATCGTTTATTACTTTCTTCAAATGTTGCGAAGTTCAACAAAATCGGTTGGAAAACAAAAGAGTTGCAAAAATCACGTCAACCGCCATCTTGTTTTTCTGAAATGTCATAATTTTTCCCAACTCCTATCCTGCACCCAAACATATCTCCCGAACACCATCGTATCGTTTTCTGTCTCTTTCTAAGAGAATGAGACGTTCAATATTTGCCGTACAAAATGTATGGAAAAATAAATTCCGCCATTTTGATTTTTTTTTCTATTCATCGATTAGACCTTCGGACCCTGATCATCTTTTGCCAAGAAACCACTCTTCCATCTTTTATAGCCTCCGAGATAGACACCGACGAAATTTGTACGGCGGCCATCTTGTTTTTCCAAAATTTTCCACTTTTTCTATTAATCGTTTACTACATTCTTCAAAGATTGTGAGTTTCAACGAAATCGGTTGGAAAACAAAAGAGTTGCAAAAATCACGTCGGTCGCCATCTTGTTTTTCTGAAATGTCATAATTTTTCCCTACTCGCCTCCCCCACCCGAACACATCTCCCCTACATTATCGTATCGTTTTCCGTCTCTTTCTAGGAGAATGAGACATTCAATATTCGCCATACAAAATGTATGGGAAAAAAAAATCCGCCATTTTGAATTTTTTTTCTATTCATCGAGTAGACCTTCGGATCCTGATCACCTTTTGCCAAGAAACCGCACCTCCATCTTTTATACCCTCCGAGCTGGACACCGGCGAAATTTGTATGGCGGCCATCTTTTCTTCGCCATTTTGAATTTTTTTTCAGCTTTTTGGCAATTGGATGACGTCATGAATGACATTTGGTCGAGCACCCCCTACCTATCTTCAATACCTTGAGCGGACCCTTCACCCGTCTCCGACATCCTCGATCATCAGCTATTTCCAAATTTTTCCTCGATTTTTTTTTTGTTTTCTATACGAAACCATCAGTGAAAAAAAATAATTTCATACAAAATTTTACAGGAGGAGTTTTTGGGGAAAATCTCGAAAATCTCCCCAAAAGTGGCAACACTGTTTACATATTTCGATACTGCTGGTTGAGTCACACAATCGATTGATATATGTCGACTTTCCAAAATGTTGCCAACTGCCTCAAAAACGTGGTCAAAATTTCGAAAAATAAAAAAAAATACAAAATGGCCGCCAACTCGTTTCACAGAAAAATTTTACACGGTTTCATAATTTTCCTATTAACTACAGGATATACCGCTACCGATGACGTTTCAATCTTTCCTCTCGCTCGCACCCACGCGAAAGGGGATACCGTGAAAAAGACCGTGTCGAAAATCACTTTTTCTTTGATAAATTCCAGTGTTGCCAGTCTCCGGCGACAAAAATACCCAAATGTCATTTGTACGAGCAAAACACGTAATCGCTCATACTCGGATTTTGCTAAAAGTGCGTATTTCGATTTTTTACAATTTCCCGAAAATCTTGAAATTTCCCCAAAAAATGGGGTAATTTTCTCCCACCGATCTATACCTCGAGTCTATACGTACAACCGCTTCATAGAAGCCGAATCGCTCCGATGCTGCCAACTTTGAGATATTTAACTTTTAAAATTGCGTTTTTTCGTACCTCGAACAAAACGGCCGCCATGACAGCCGCCATTTTGAATTTTTTAAAACCACTCCCGTTCTGTCAAAATACAGGATAATCGTGGGCGAAACACGAAAAAATAGTTATCCTCGACTACCCCGTCTCGGATCTGTGGCGCCGCGGTTCGGGGTCGAAAAATCAAAAATTTTGAAACGCTACGACTCGGCCGCCATCTTGTTTTTCCAATTTTTTCGACATTTCCCATTAATCGTTTACTACATTCTTTAATAGTTGCGAATTTGAACGGAGTCCCTTAAAAAACAAAGGAGCTGCAAAAATCACGTCGGCCGCCATCTTGTTTTTCCGAAATGTCATAATTTTTCCCCAGAGGGTTCCCGAAACCGAACACAACTCCCCTACATCAATATATCATTTTCCGTCTCTTTCTAGGAGAACAATTATGTCAATGAGTCAGTCAGTGAGTGGTAATCGAGCTATATATAGTATAACTAGTTTTTGCTCGGTGCGCGAGCTGCTAAAGCAGCTCACGTGACGTGGTAAGGTTAACTTTATTATATAAAACCAAATTGATTTATTAAGATACATAATTCACCCCGAAAAACCCCATAAAATGACAGGCATTTCTATTTTTTGTAGAAAATGTAAGTCCGCCATCTTGGATTTGAAAATAAATGTCATTATCAAAATCAGCACCCTGGAAAACCCTGAAAATGACATCCATATTATTTTTTGTAGATTACGATAATAATTTAGTAGGGTGCGTGGGTGCGCGGACCACTAAAGTGGTCCGCGAGCATGCAGAGTTTGTTCCACCGAGTAGACCTTCGGACCCTGATCATCTTTTGCCAAGAAACCACTCTTCTATCTTTTATACCTTCCGAGATCGACACCGACGAAATTTGTACGACGGCCATCTTGTTTTTCCAAAATTTTCCACTTTTTCTATTAATCGTTTGGTACTTTCTTCAAAGGTAGTGAGTTTCAGCGAAATCGGTTGGAAAACAAAAGTGTTGCAAAAATCACGTCGGCCGCCATCTTGTTTTTCTGAAATGTCATAATTTTTCCCTACTCATGTCGTGCACTTGAACATATCTCCCCTACATTATCGTATCGTTTTCCGTCTCTTTCTAGGAGAATGAGGCATTCAATATTCGCCATACAAAATGTATGGAAAAATAAATTCCGCCATTTTGATTTTTTTTTCTATTCATCGAGTAGACCTTCGGACCCTGATCATCTCTTGCCTTGAAACCACACTTCCATCTTTTATACCCTCCGAGCTGGACACCGGCGAAATTTGTATGGCGGCCATCTTTTCTTCGCCATTTTGAATTTTTTTCCAGCTTTTTGGCAATTGGATGACGTCATGAATGACATTTGCTCGAGCACCCCCCACCTATCTTCAATACCTTAAGCGGGCCCTTCACGCGTTTCCGATATCCTCAATCATCAGCTCTCTCCATAATTTTGGCTTACTAAGTTTTTGTTTTCTATCTGACACCATCAGTGAAAAAAAATATTTTCATACAAAATTTTACAGGAGTTTTTTAGTTGAAAATCTCGAAAATCTCCCCTAAAGTGGCAACACCGGTTACATATCTCCATACTGCCAGCCGAGATACACAATCGATTCGTACATATCGACTTTCCAAAATGTTGCCAACTGCCTCAAAAACGTGGTCAAAATTTCGAAAAATAAAAAAAAATACAAAATGGCCGCCAACTCGTTTCACAGAAAGATTTTACACGGTTTCATAATTTTCCTATTAACTACAGGATATACCGCGCCCGATGACGTTTCAATCTTTCCTCTCGCTCGCACCCACGCGAAAGGGGATACCGTGAAAAAGACCGTGTCGAAAATCACTTTTACTTTGATAAATTCCAGTGTTGCCAGTCTCCGGTGACAAAAATACCCAAATGTCATTTGTACGAGCAAAACACGTAATTACTCATACTCGGATTTTGCTAAAAGTGCGTATTTCGATTTTTTACAATTTCCCGAAAATCTTGAAATTTCCCTAAAAATGGGGTAATTTTTTCCCACCGATCTATATCTCGAGTCTATACGTACAACCGCTTCATAGAAGCCGAATCGCTCCGATGTTGCCAACTTTGAGATATTTAACTTTTAAAATTGCGTTTTTTCGTACCTCGAACAAAACGGCCGCCATGACAGCCGCCATCTTGAATTTTTTAAAACCACTCCCGTTCTGTCAAAATACAGGATAATCATGGGCGAAACACGAAAAAATAGTTATCCTCGACTACCCCGTCTTGGATCTGTGGCGCCGCGGTTCGGGGTCGAAAATTCAAAATTTTCAAAACGCTACGGTTCGGCCGCCATCTTGTTTTTCCAATTTTTTTCACATTTTCTATTAACCGTTTACTACTTTCTTTAAAGATTGTAAAATTCGATGAAATCGGTTGGAAAACAACGGAGCTGCAAAAATCACATCGGCCGCCATCTTGTTTTTCCGAAATGTCATAATTTTTCCCCAGTCGAATCCCCCATCCGAACACATCTCCCCTACATCACTATATCATTTTCCTTCTCTTTCTAGGAGAACAATTATGTCAATGAGTGAGTCAGTGAGTGGTAATCGAGCTATATATAGTATAACTAGTGTTTTGCTCGGTGCGCGAGCTGCTAAAGCAGCTCACGTGACGTGGTAAGGTTAACTTTTATTATATAAAACCAAATTGATTTATTAAGATAATTCACCCCGAAAAACCCCATAAAATGACAGGCATTTCTATTTTTTGTAGAAAATGTAAGTCCGCCATCTTGGATTTGAAAATAAATGTCATTATCAAAATCAGCACCCTGGAAACCCTGAAAACGATATCCATATTATTTTTTGTAAATTAGGATAATAAGTTAGTAGGGTGCGTGGGTGCGCGGACCACTAAAGTGGTCCGCGAGCATGCAGCGTTTGTTCCACCGAGTAGACCTTCGGACTCTGATCATCTTTTGCCAAGAAACCACTCTTCCATCTTTTATAGCCTCCGAGATAGACACCGACGAAATTTGTACGGCGGCCATTTTGTTTTTCCAAAATTTTCCACTTTTTCTATTAATCGTTTAGTATATTCTTCAAAGATTGCGAGTTTCAACGAAATCGGTTGGAAAACAAAAGAATTGCAAAAATCACGTCGGTCGCCATCTTGTTTTTCTGAAATTTCATAATTTTCCCCTACTCATATCGCGCATCCGAACATATCTCCCAAACATCAATGTATCGTTTTCTGTCTCTTTCTAGGAGAATGAGACATTCATAATCGCCATACAAAATGTATGGAAAAATAAATTCCGCCATTTTGAATTTTTTTTCTATTCATCGAGTAGACCTTCGGATCTTGATTCTCTTTTGCCAAGAAACCACACTTCCATCTTTTATACCCTCCGAGCTGGACACCGGTGAAATTTGTATGGCGGCCATCTTTTCTTCGCCATTTTGAATTTTTTTTCAGCTTTTTGGCAATTGGATGACGTCATGAATGACATTTGCTCGAGCACCCCCCACCTATCTTCAATACCTTAAGCGGGCCCTTCACGCGTTTCCGATATCCTCAATCATCAGCTCTCTCCATAATTTTGGCTTACTAAGTTTTTGTTTTCTATCTGACACCATCAGTGAAAAAAAATATTTTCATACAAAATTTTACAGGAGTTTTTTAGTTGAAAATCTCGAAAATCTCCCCTAAAGTGGCAACACCGGTTACATATCTCCATACTGCCAGCCGAGATACACAATCGATTCGTACATATCGACTTTCCAAAATGTTGCCAACTGCCTCAAAAACGTGGTCAAAATTTCGAAAAATAAAAAAAAATACAAAATGGCCGCCAACTCGTTTCACAGAAAGATTTTACACGGTTTCATAATTTTCCTATTAACTACAGGATATACCGCGCCCGATGACGTTTCAATCTTTCCTCTCGCTCGCACCCACGCGAAAGGGGATACCGTGAAAAAGACCGTGTCGAAAATCACTTTTACTTTGATAAATTCCAGTGTTGCCAGTCTCCGGTGACAAAAATACCCAAATGTCATTTGTACGAGCAAAACACGTAATTACTCATACTCGGATTTTGCTAAAAGTGCGTATTTCGATTTTTTACAATTTCCCGAAAATCTTGAAATTTCCCTAAAAATGGGGTAATTTTTTCCCACCGATCTATATCTCGAGTCTATACGTACAACCGCTTCATAGAAGCCGAATCGCTCCGATGTTGCCAACTTTGAGATATTTAACTTTTAAAATTGCGTTTTTTCGTACCTCGAACAAAACGGCCGCCATGACAGCCGCCATCTTGAATTTTTTAAAACCACTCCCGTTCTGTCAAAATACAGGATAATCATGGGCGAAACACGAAAAAATAGTTATCCTCGACTACCCCGTCTTGGATCTGTGGCGCCGCGGTTCGGGGTCGAAAATTCAAAATTTTCAAAACGCTACGGTTCGGCCGCCATCTTGTTTTTCCAATTTTTTTCACATTTTCTATTAACCGTTTACTACTTTCTTTAAAGATTGTAAAATTCGATGAAATCGGTTGGAAAACAACGGAGCTGCAAAAATCACATCGGCCGCCATCTTGTTTTTCCGAAATGTCATAATTTTTCCCCAGTCGAATCCCCCATCCGAACACATCTCCCCTACATCACTATATCATTTTCCTTCTCTTTCTAGGAGAACAATTATGTCAATGAGTGAGTCAGTGAGTGGTAATCGAGCTATATATAGTATAACTAGTATTTCGCTCGGTGCGCGAGCTGCTAAAGCAGCTCGCGTGACGTGGTAAGATTAACTTTATTATATTAAACCAAATTTATTTATTAAGATACACAATTCACTCCGCAATACCCATAAAACGACACCCATATCAGATTTTTCTTAAAAGTGCATGTTCGCCATCTTGGATTTGAAAATGAATGTCGTTATCAAAACCAGCAACCTGGAAAACTCTGAAAACGACATCCATATATTTTTTTGTAAAAACGGGGTAGTTGAGGATAATAGGGTAGGGTGCGTGGGTGCGCGGACCACTAAAGTGGTCCGCGAGCATGCAGAGTTTGTTTCACCGAGTAGACCTTAGGATCCAGATCATCTTTTGCCAAGAAACCACTCTTCCATCTATTATAACCTCCGAGATAGACACCGACGAAATTTGTACGGCGGCCATCTTGTTTTCACAAAATTTTCCACTTTTTCTATTAATTCTTTACTATATTCTTCAAAGATTGCGAGTTTCAACGAAATCGGTCGGAAAACAAAAGAGTTGCAAAAATCATATAGGCCGCCATCTTGTTTTTCTGAAATGTCATAATTTTTCCGTACTCATATCGCGCATCCGAACATATCTCCCATACATCAATGTATCGTTTTCCGTCTCTTTCTAGGAGAATGAGACATTCAATATTCGCCATACATTTTCTATGGGAAAATAAATTCCGCCACTTTGAATTTTTTTTCTATTCATCGAGTAGACCTTCGGACCCTGATCATCTCTTGCCAAGAAACCACACTTCCATCTTTTATACCCTCCTAGCTGGACACCGGCGAAATTTGTATGGCGGCCATCTTTTCTTCGCCATTTTGAATTTTTTTTCAGCTTTTTGGCAATTGGATGACATCACGAATGACATTTGCTCGAGTACCCCCCACCTATCTTCAATACCTTAAGCGGGCCCTCCACCCGTCTCCGAAACCCTCTATCATCAGCTCTCTCCATAATTTTGGCTTACTAACTTTTTGTTTTCTATACGACACCATCAGTGAAAAAAAAAAATTTCATACAAAATTTTACAGGAGTTTCTTAGTTGAAAATCTCGAAAATCTCCCCAAAAGTGGCAACACCGGTTGCATATCTCGATACTACCAGCCGAGATACACAATCGATTCATACATCTTAACTTTCCAAAATTTTGCCAACTGCCTCAAAAACGTGATCAAAATTTCGAAAAATTCAAAAAATTACAAAATGGCCGCCAACTCGTTTCGCAGAAATAAATTACATTGTTGTACAACTTTTCCAATAACTACAGGATATACCGCTCCCGATGACGTTGCAATCTCTCCTCTCGCTCGCACCCACGTGAAACGATCGCCCCTGAAAAAACACCACGTCGAAAATCACTTTTTCTTTGATAAATTCCAGTGTTGCCAGTCTTCGGCGACAAAAATACCCAGATGTCATTTGTACGAGCAAAACACGTAATAGCTCATACTCATATTTTTCAAAAAGCCCGTATTTCGATTTTTTACATTTTCCCGAAAACCTTGAAATTTCCCGAAAAATGGGGTAATTTTTCCCCACCAATCTATACCTCGAGTCTATACGTACAACCGCTTCATAGAAGCCGAATCGCTCCGATGTTGCCAACTTTGAGATATTTAACTTTTAAAATTGCGTTTTTTCGTACCTCGAACAAAACAGCCGCCATGACAGCCGCCATTTTGAATTTTTTAAAACCACTCCCATTCTGTCAAAATACAGGATAATCGTGGGCGAAACACGAAAAAATAGTTATCCTCGACTACCCCGTTTCGGATCTGTGGCGCTGCGGTTCGGGGTCGAAAAATCAAAATTTTGAAAACGCTACGGTTCGGCCGCCATCTTGTTTTTTCAATTTTTTCGACATTTCCCATTAATCGTTTACTATTTTCTTCAAATATTGCAAAATTCAACGAAATCGGTTGGAAAACAACGGAGCTGCAAAAATCACCTCAGCCGCCATCTTGTTTTTCTGAAATGTCATAATTTTTCCCCAGAGGACTCCCGAATCCGACCACATCTCCCCTACATCATTATATCATTTTCCGTCTCTTTCTAGGAGAACAATTATGTCAATGAGTGAGTGAGTGAGTGGTAATTGAGCTATATATAGTATAATTACTAGTTTTTGCTCGGTGCGCGAGCTGCTAAAGCAGCTCACGTGACGTGGTAAGGTTAACTTTATTATATAAAACCAAATTGATTTATTAAGATACATAATTCACCCCGAAAAACCACATAAAATGACAGGCATTTCTATTTTTTGTAGAAAATGTAAGTCCGCCATCTTAGATTTGAAAATAAATGTCATTATCAAAATCAGCACCCTGGAAAACCCTGAAAACGATATCCATATTATTTTTTGTAAATTAGGATAATAATTTAGTAGGGTGCGTGGGTGCGCGGACCACTAAAGTGGTCCGCGAGCATGCAGAGTTTGTTTCACCGAGTAGAACTTCGGATCGTGATCATCTTTTGCCAAGAAACCACTCTTCCATCTTTTATAGCCTCCGAGATAGACACCGACGAAATTTGTACGGCGGCCATCTTGTTTTTCCAAAAAATTCCACTTTTTCTATCAATCGTTTACTACTTTCTTCAAAGATTGTGAGTTTCAACGAAATCGGTTGGAAAACAAAAGAGTTGCAAAAATCACGTCGGTCGCCATCTTGTTTTTCTGAAATGTCATAATTTTTCCCTACTCATATTGCGCACCAAAACATATCTCCCCTACATTATCGTATCGTTATCCGTCTCTTTCTAGGAGAATGAGGCATTCAATATTCACCATACAAAATGTATGGAAAATTAAATTCCGCCATTTTGAATTTTTTTTCTATTCATCGAGTAAATCTTTGGATTCTGATCCTCTTTTGCCAAGAAACTGCACCTCCATCTTTTATACCCTCCGAGCTGGACGCCGGCGAAATTTGTATGGCGGCCATCTTTTTTTCGCTATTTTGAATTTTTTTTCAGCTTTTTGGCAATTGGATGACGTCATGAATGACATTTGCTCGAGCACCCCCCACCTATCTTCAATACCTTAAGCGGACCCTTCACCCGTCTCCGAAATCCTCAATCATCAGCTGTCTCCATAATTTTGGCTTACTAAGTTTTTGTTTTCTATACAACACCATCAGTGAAAAAAAAAATTTTCATACAAAATTTTACAGGAGTTTCTTAGTTGAAAATCTCGAAAATCTCCCCAAAAGTGGCAACACTGGTTGCATATCTCCATACTGCCAGCCGAGATACACAATCGATTCATACATATTGACTTTCCAAAATGTTGCCAACTGCCTCAAAAACGTGATCAAAATTTCGAAAAATTAAAAAAAATGCAAAATGGCCGCCAACTCGTTTCACAGAAAGATTTTACACGGTTTCATAATTTTCCTATTAACTGCAGGATATACCGCTCCCGATGACGTTTCAATCTCTCATCTCGCTCGCACCCAGGCGAACCGATCGCCCCTAAAAAAGACCGTGTCGAAAATCACTTTTACTTTGATAAATTCCAGTGTTGCCAGTCTCCGGCGACAAAAATACCCAAATGTCATTTGTACGAGCAAAACACGTAATCAGTCATACTCCAATTTTGCTAAAAGTGCGTATTTCGATTTTTTACAATTTCCCGAAAATCTTGAAATTTCCCTAAAAATGGGGTAATTTTTTACCCACCGATCTATACCCCGAGCCTACACGTACAATCGCTTCATAGAAGCCGAATCACTCAGATGTTGCCAACTTTGAGATATTTAACTTTTAAAATTGCATTTTTTCGTACCTCGAATAAAACGGCCGCCACGACAGCCGCCATCTTGAATTTTTAAAAACCACTCCCGTTCTGTTAAAATACAGGATAGTCGTGGGCGAAATCAAAAAAAATAATTATCCTCGATTACCCCGTTTCGGATCTGTGGCGCCGCGGTTCGGGGTCGAAAAATGAAAATTTTGAAAACGCTACGGCTCGGCCGCCATCTTGTTTTTCCAATTTTTTCCACATTTTCTGTTATTCCTTTACTACTTTCTTCAAAGATTGCAAAATTCAACGAAATCGGTTGGAAAACAACGGAGCTGCAAAAATCACGTCGGCCGCCATCTTGTTTTTCCGAAATGTCATAATTTTTCCCCAGAGGGTTCCCGAATCCGAACACATCTCCGCTACATCACTATATCATTTTCCGTCTCCTTCTAGGAGAACAATTATGTCAATGAGTCAGTGAGTCAGTCAGTGGTAATCGAGCTATATATAGTATAACTAGTGTTTTGCTCGGTGCGCGAGCTGCTAAAGCAGCTCACGTGACGTGGTAAGGTTAACTTTTATTATATAAAACCAAATTGATTTATTAAGATAATTCACCCCGAAAAACCCCATAAAATGACAGGCATTTCTATTTTTTGTAGAAAATGTAAGTCCGCCATCTTGGATTTGAAAATAAATGTCATTATCAAAATCAGCACCCTGGAAACCCTGAAAACTATATCCATATTATTTTTTGTAAATTAGGATAATAAGTTAGTAGGGTGCGTGGGTGCGCGGACCACTAAAGTGGTCCGCGAGCATGCAGCGTTTGTTCCACTGAGTAGACCTTCGGACTCTGATCATCTTTTGCCAAGAAACCACTCTTCCATCTTTTATAGCCTCCGAGATAGACACCGACGAAATTTGTACGGCGGCCATTTTGTTTTTCCAAAATTTTCCACTTTTTCTATTAATCGTTTAGTACATTCTTCAAAGATTGCGAGTTTCAACGAAATCGGTTGGAAAACAAAAGAGTTGCAAAAATCACGTCGGTCGCCATCTTGTTTTTCTGAAGTTTCATAATTTTCCCCTACTCATATCGCGCATGCGAACATATCTCCTAAACATCAATGTATCGTTTTCCGTCTCTTTCTAGGAGAATGAGACATTCATAATCGCCATACAAAATGTATGGAAAAATAAATTCCGCCATTTTGAATTTTTTTTCTATTCATCGAGTAGACCTTCGGATCTTGATTCTCTTTTGCCAAAAAACCACACTTCCATCTTTTATACCCTCCGAGCTGGACACCGGTGAAATTTGTATGGCGGCCATCTTTTCTTCGCCATTTTGAATTTTTTTTCAGCTTTTTGGCAATTGGATGACGTCATGAATGACATTTGCTCGAGCACCCCCCACCTATCTTCAATACCTTAAGCGGACCCTTCACCCGTCTCCGATATCCTCAATCATCAGCTTTCTCCATAATTTTGGCTTACTATCTTGCTATTTTTGCGTCCTATCTTAGTGATCGTATTCAAACAGTATGTGTGAATGATGTGAAGTCATCCGGATCAGCCTCACTAATGGGTGTTCCTCAAGGCTCTATTCTAGGTCCTTTCATGTTCTTAGTATACATAAACGATTTACCATATGTAGTCCAAAATATTTGCGATATCGTACTATTTGCTGACGATACGTCTTTGATTTTTAAAGTCGATAGAAATAAGGACAATTTTGACGATATAAATGGTGCCATATCTCAGGTAACTCACTGGTTTACTGTAAATAATCTACTTTTAAATGCAAAAAAAACTAAGTGTATTGAATTCGCACTGCCCAATACCAAGAACACAAGTAACATTAATTTAAGGATAAATAATGATATTTTGAAAATAGAAGAGACTACTACATTTTTGGGGATAACCTTAGATGCGAAGCTGCAATGGGGCACCCATATATCAACTCTTGCTGGCAAACTAAGCTCTGCTGCTTACGCGGTTAGAAAGATTCGACAATTAACTGACGTGGAGACCGCAAAGATAGTATATTTTGCTTATTTTCATAGTATTATGTCTTATGGAATCTTAATATGGGGTAGAGCGGCAGATATTGGGAGAATTTTTGTATTACAAAAAAGGGCAATACGCGCAATTTATAACTTAAAACCACGCGATTCACTTCGAGAAAAATTTAAGGAAATAGGTATCCTTACCGTAGCCTCTCAATATATTTACAACAACATAATTTTTGTAAGACAAAATATTCTTAGTTACAAGAAGGTTGGCGATCTACACAACAGGCTGACTAGACACCGTAACAGGCTTGCGACTCCTACGCTCCGTCTCAGGAAGGTCCAAAAGTCATTTGTGGGAATGGGTATAATCTTCTATAACAAAATTCCTCAGTCAATTTTGGACTTGCCTTTACACAGGTTCAAAAAATCTATTAAAAATATGCTCTTGAGAAAAGCATATTATACTATCGAAGATTATGTAAATGATAAAAAAGCGTGGATTTAAACTTCGATTCGCTCCAGCAATGCGCAGGACTTCAATTGCTTTTATACATGGCATAATATTGTATATCAAATCTTTGAAAAGAGCAACCGCCGAGTTTCTTGCTGGTTCTTCTCGGTAGGAAAGGCATTCCGAACCAGTGGTAGATGCTTTTGACGATTCGAAAGAACTTGTAAAAGTCTAATTGAATAAAAACATTTTGAATTTGAATTTGAATTTACTAAGTTTTTGTTTTCTATATAACACCATCAGTGAAAAAAAAATTTTTCATACAAAATTTTACAGGAGTTTCTTAGTTGAAAATCTCGAAAATCTCCCCAAAACTGGCAACACCGGTTGCATATCTCCATACTGCCAGCCGAGATACACAATCGATTCATACATACTGACTTTCCAAAATGTTGCCAACTGCCTCAAAAACGTGATCAAAATTTCGAAAAATTAAAAAAAATACAAAATGGCCGCCAACTCGTTTCACAGAAAGATTTTACACGGTTTCATAATTTTCCTATTAACTACAGGATATACCGCGCCCGATGACGTTTCAATCTTTCCTCTCGCTCGCACCCACGCGAACCGATCGCCCCTAAAAAAGACCGTGTCGAAAATCACTTTTACTTTGATAAATTCCAGTGTTGCCAGTCTCCGGTGACAAAAATACCCAAATGTCATTTGTACGAGCAAAACACGTAATCACTCATACTCGGATTTTGCTAAAAGTGCGTATTTCGATTTTTTACAATTTCCCGAAAATCTTGAAATTTCCCTAAAAACGGGGTAATTTTTTCCCACCGATCTATACCTAGAGTCTATACGTACAACCGCTTCATAGAAGCCGAATCGCTCCGATCTTGCCAACTTTGAGATATTTAACTTTTAAAATTGCGTTTTTTCGTACCTCGAACAAAACGGCCGCCACGACAGCCGCCATCTTGAATTTTTAAAAACCACTTTCATTCCGTCAAAATTCAGGATAATCGTAGACGAAACCAGAAAAAAATTATTAGTTTCAATTTCCCGTTTCGGATCTGTGGCGCCGCGGTTAGGGGTCGAAAAATGAAAATTTTGAAAACGCTCCAGCTCGGCCGCCATCTTGTTTTTTAAATTTTTTCGACATTGCCCATTAATCGTTTACTATTTTCTTCAAAGATTGCAAAATTCAACGAAGTCGGTTGGAATACAAAAGAGCTGCAAAAATCACGTCGGCCGCCATCTTGTTTTTCCGAAATGTCATAATTTTTCCCCAGAGGGTTCCCGAATCCGAACACATCTCCCCTACATCATTATATCATTTTCCTTCTCTTTCTAGGAGAACAATTATGTCAATGAGTCAGTGAGTGAGTGGTAATCGAGCTATATATAGTATAACTAGTGTTTTGCTCGGTGCGCGAGCTGCTAAAGCAGCTCGCGTGACGTGGTAATGTTTAGCTTTATTGTATTAAACCGAATCGAGTTATTAAGATGCAAAATTCACCGCGAAAACACCATAAAACGACACCCATATCGATTTTTTTCTTAAAAAAGGCATGTCCGCCATCTTGGATTTCAAAATAAATGTCTTTATCAAAATCAGCACCCTGGAAAACTCTGAAAACGACATCCATATCATTTTTTGTAAAAACGGGGTAGTTGAGGGTAATAAAGTAGGGTGCGTGGGTGCGCGGACCACTAAAGTGGTCCGCGAGCATGCAGAGTTTGTTCCACCGAGTAGACCTTCGGACCCTGATCATCTTTTGCCAAGAAACCACTCTTCCATCTTTTATAGCCTCCGAGATAGACACCGACGAAATTTGTACGGCGGCCATCTTGTTTTTCCAAAATTTTCCACTTTTTCTATTAATCGTTTACTACATTCTTCAAAGATTGCGAGTTTCAACGAAATCGGTTGGAAAACAAAAGAGTTGCAAAAATCATATAGGCCGCCATCTTGTTTTTCTGAAATGTCATAATTTTTCCCTACTCATATCGCGCTTCAAAACATATCTCCCCTACATTATCGTATCGTTTTCCGTCTCTTTCTAGGAGAATGAGACATTCAATATTCGCCATACAAAATGTATGGGAAAATAAATTCCGCCATTTTGAATTTTTTTTCTATTCATCGAGTAGACCTTTGGATCCTGATCCTCTTTTGCCACAAAACCACACCTCCATCTTTTATACCCTCCGAGCTGGACGCCGGCGAAATTTGTATGGCGGCCATCTTTTCTTCGCCATTTTGAATTTTTTTTCAGCTTTTTGGCAATTGGATGATGTCATGAATGACATTTGGTCGAGCACCCCTCACCTATCTTCAATACCTTGAGCGGACCCTTCACCCGTCTCCGAAACCCTCAATCATCAGCTCTCTCCATAATTTTGGCTTACTAAGTTTTTGTTTTCTATACGACACCATCAGTGAAAAAAAAATTTTTCATACAAAATTTTACAGGAGTTTTCTAGTTGAAAATCTCGAAAATCTCCCCAAAAGTGGCAACACCGGTTGCATATCTTCATACTGCCAGCCGAGATACACAATCGATTCATACATACTGACTTTCCAAAATGTTGCCAACTGCCTCAAAAACGTGATCAAAATTTCGAAAAATTAAAAAAAATACAAAATGGCCGCCAACTCGTTTTGCAGAAATAAATTACATCGTTGTACAACTTTTCCAATAACTACAGGATATACCGCTCCCGATGACGTTTCAATCTCTCCTCTCGCTCACACCCACGCGAAACTATCGCCCCTAAAAAAAGACCACGTCGAAAATCATTTTTTCTTTGATAAATTCCAGTGTTGCCAGTCTCCGGCGACAAAAATACCCAAATGTCATTTGTATGATCAAAACACATAATCGGTCATACTCGGATTTTGCGAAAAGTCCGTATTTCGATTTTTTTCAATTTCCCGAAAATCTTGAAATTTCCCCAAAAAATGGGGTAATTTCTTTCCTCCAATCTATACCTCGAGCCTATACGTACAATCGCTTCATAGAAGCCGAATCGCTCCGATGTTGCCAACTTTGAGATATTTAACTTTTAAAATTGCGTTTTTTCGTACCTCTAACATAATGGCCGCCACGACAGCCGCCATCTTGAATTTTTAAAAACCACTCCCATTCCGTCAAAATTCAGGATAATCATAGACGAAACCAGAAAAAAATAATTATTATCGATTTCCCGTTTCGGATCTGTGGCGCCGCGGTTCGGGGTCGAAAAATCAAAATTTTGAAAACGCTACGGTTCGGCCGCCATCTTGTTTTTTCAATTTTTTCGACATTTCCCATTAATCGTTTACTATTTTCTTCAAAGATTGCAAAATTCAACGAAATCGGTTGGAAAACAACGGAGCTGCAAAAATCACGTCGGCCGCCATCTTGTTTTTCCGAAAAGTCATAATTTTTCCCCAGAGGGTTCCCGAATCCGAACACATCTCCCCTACATCACTATATCATTTTCCTTCTCTTTCTAGGAGAACAATTATGTCAATGAGTGAGTCAGTCAGTGGTAATCGAGCTATATATAGTATAACTAGTGTTTTGCTCGGTGCGCGAGCTGCTAAAGCAGCTCGCGTGACGTGGTTAGGTTTTACTATATGGTATTAAACCGAATTTATTTATTAAGATACGCAATTCACTCCGCAATACTTATAAAACGACACCTATATCAATTTTTTTCTTAAAAAGTGTATGTCCGCCATCTTGGATTTCAAAATAAATGTCGTTATCAAAACCAGCACCCTTGAAAACCCTGAAAAAGACATCTATATCATTTTTTGTAAAAACGGGGTAGTTGAGGTTAATAAAGTAGGGTGTGTGGGTGCGCGGACCACTAAAGTGGTCCGCGAGCATGCAGAGTTTGTTCCACCGAAAAGACCTTCGGACCCTGATCATCTTTTGCCAAGAAACCACTCTTCCATCTTTTATAGCCTCCGAGATAGACACAGACGAAATTTGTACGGCGGCCATCTTGTTTTTCCAAAATTTTCCACTTTTTCTATTAATCGTTTACTACATTCTTCAAAGATTGCGAGTTTCAACGAAATCAGCTGGAAAACAAAAGAGTTGCAAAAATCATATAGGCCGCCATCTTGTTTTTCTGAAATGTCATAATTTTCCCCTACTCATATCGCGCATCCGAACATATCTCCCATACATCAATGTATCATTTTCCGTCTCTTTCTAGGAGAATGAGACATTCATAATCGCCATACAAAATGTATGGAAAAATAAATTCCGCCATTTTGAATTTTTTTTCTATTCATCGAGTAGACCTTTGGATCCTGATTCTCTTTTGCCATGAAACCACACTTCCATCTTTTATACCCTCCGAGCTGGACACCGGCGAAATTTGTATGGCGGCCATCTTTTCTTCGCCATTTTGAATTTTTTTTCAACTTTTCGGCAATTGGATGACGTCATAAATGACATTTGCTCGAGCACCCCCCACCTATCTTCAATACCTTAAGCGGGCCCTTCACCCGTCTCCGATATCCTCAATCATCAGCTCTATCCATAATTTTGGCTTACTAAGTTTTTGTTTTCTATCTGACACCATCAGTGAAAAAAAAAATTTTCATACAAAATTTTACAGGAGTTTCTTAGTTGAAAATCTCGAAAATCTCCCCAAAAGTGGCAACACCGGTTGCATATCTCCATACTGCAAGCCGAGATACACAATCGATTCATACATATTGACTTTCCAAAATGTTGCCAACTGCCTCAAAAACGTGGTCAAAATTTCGAAAAATAAAAAAAAATACAAAATGGCCGCCAACTCGTTTCACAGAAAGATTTTACACGGTTTCATAATTTTCCTATTAACTACAGGATATACCGCTCCCGATGACGTTTCAATCTTGCCTCTCGCTCGCACCCACGCGAACCGATCGCCCCTAAAAAAGACCGTGTCGAAAATCACTTTTACTTTGATAAATTCCAGTGTTGCCAGTCTCCGGTGACAAAAATACCCAAATGTCATTTGTACGAGCAAAACACGTAATCACTCATACTCGGATTTTGCTAAAAGTGTGTATTTCGATTTTTTACAATTTCCCGAAAATCTTGAAATTTCCCTAAAAACGGGGTAATTTTTTCCCACCGATCTATACCTAGAGTCTATAAGTACAACCGCTTCATAGAAGCCGAATCGCTCCGATGTTGCCAACTTTGAGATATTTAACTTTTAAAATTGCGTTTTTTCGTACCTCGAACAAAACGGCCGCCACGACAGCCGCCATCTTGAATTTTTAAAAACCACTTTCATTCCGTCAAAATTCAGGATAATCGTAGACGAAACCAGAAAAAAATTATTAGTTTCAATTTCCCGTTTCGGATCTGTGGCGCCGCGGTTCGGGGTCGAAAAATCAAAATTTTGAAAACGCTACGGTTCGGCCGCCATCTTGTTTTTTCAATTTTTTGGACATTTTCCATTAATCGTTTACTATTTTCTTCAAAGATTGCAAAATTCAACGAAATCGGTTGGAAAACAACGGAGCTGCAAAAATCACGTCGGCCGCCATCTTGTTTTTCTGAAATGTCATAATTTTTCCCCAGAGGGTTCCCGAAACCAAACACAACTCCCCCACATCATTATATCATTTTCCGTCTCTTTCTAGGAGAACAATTATGTCAATGAGTCAGTGAGTCAGTGGTAATCGAGCTATATATAGTATAACTAGTGTTTTGCTCGGTGCGCGAGCTGCTAAAGCAGCTCGCGTGACGTGGTTAGGTTTATGAGTTATATTAAACCGATTTTTTTTATTAAAATACACAAATTACCCCGAAAACCCCGTAAAATGACACCTATATCACGCCCGCCATCTTGGATTTCAAAATAAATCTCGTTATCAAAATCAGCGCCCTGGAAAACTCTGAAAACGACATCCATATCATTTTTTGTAAAAACGTGGTAGTTGAGGTTAATAAGGTAGGGTGCGTGGGTGCGCGGACCACTAAAGTGGTCCACGAGCATGCAGAGTTTGTTCCACCGAGTAGACCTTCGGACCTTGATCATATTTTGCCAAGAAACCACTCTTCCATCTTTTATAGCCTCCGAGATAGACACCGACGAAATTTGTACGGCGGCCATCTTGTTTTTCCAAAATTTTCCACTTTTTCTATTAATCGTTTACTACATTCTTCAAAGATTGCGAGTTTCAACGAAATCGGTTGGAAAACAAAAGTTGCAAAAATCACGTCGGCCGCCATCTTGTTTTTCTGAAATGTCATAATTTTTCCCTACTTGCCTCCCCCACCCGAACACATCTCCCCTACATTATCGTATCGTTTTCCGTCTCTTTCTAGGAGAATGAAACATTCAATATTCGCCATACAAAATGTATGGGAAAATAAATTCCGCCATTTTGAATTTTTTTTCTGTTCATCGAGTAGACCTTTGGATCCTGATCACCTTTTGCCAAGAAACCACACTTCCATCTTTTATACCCTCCGAGCTGGACACCGGTGAAATTTGTATGGCGGCCATCTTTTCTCCGCCATTTTGATTTTTTTTTCAGCTTTTTGGCAATTGGATGACGTCACGAATGACATTTGCTCGAGCACCCCCCACCTATCTTCAATACCTTAAGCGGGCCCTCCACCCGTCTCCGAAACCCTCAATCATCAGCTCTCTCCATAATTTTGGCTTACTAACTTTTTGTTTTCTATACGACACCATCAGTGAAAAAAAAATTTTTCATACAAAATTTTACAGGACTTTCTTAGTTGAAAATCTCGAAAATCTCCCCAAAAGTGGCAACACTGGTTGCACAACTCGATACTGCCAGCCGAGATACACAATCGATTCATACATATTGACTTTCCAAAATGTTGCCAACTGCCTCAAAAACGTGATCAAAATTTCGAAAAATTAAAAAAAATACAAAATGGCCGCCAACTCGTTTTGCAGAAATAAATTACATCGTTGTACAACTTTTCCAATAACTACAGGATATACCACTCCCGATGACGTTTCAATCTCTCCTCTTGCTCGCACCCACGCGAAACGATCGCCCCTAAAATAAGACCACGTCGAAAATCATTTTTTCTTTGATTAATTCCAGTGTTGCCAGTCTCCGGCGACAAAAATACCCAAATGTCGTTTGTATGATCAAAACACGTAATCGCTCATACTCGGATTTTGCGAAAAGTCCGTATTTCGATTTTTTTCAATTTCCCGAAAATCTTGAAATTTCCCCAAAAAATGGGGTAATTTTTTTCCTCCAATCTATACCTCGAGCCTATACGTACAATCGCTTCATAGAAACCGAATCGCTCCGATGTTGCCAACTTTGAGATATTTAACTTTTAAAATTGCGTTTTTTCGTACCTCTAACATAATGGCCGCCACGACAGCCACCATCTTGAATTTTTAAAAACCACTCCCATTCCATCAAAATTCAGGATAATCGTAGACGAAACCAGAAAAAAATAATTATTATCGATTTCCCGTTTCGGATCTGTGGCGCCGCGGTTCGGGGTCGAAAAATCAAAATTTTGAAAACGCTACGGTTCGGCCGCCATCTTGTTTTTTCAATTTTTTCGACATTTCCCATTAATCGTTTACTACTTTCTTTAAAGTTTGCAAAATTCAACGAAATCGGTTAAAAAACAACGGAGCTGTAAAAATCACCTCGGCCGCCATCTTGTTTTTCCGAAAAGTCATAATTTTTCCCCAGAGGGTTCCCGAATCCGAACACATCTCCCTTACATAACTATATCATTTTCCTTCTCTTTCTAGGAGAACAATTATGTCAATGAGTGAGTCAGTCAGTGGTAATCGAGCTATATATAGTATAATAACTAGTGTTTTGCTCGGTGCGCGAGCTGCTAAAGCAGCTCACGTGACGTGGTAAGGTTAACTTTTATAATATAAAACCAAATTGATTTATTAAGATAAATCACCCCGAAAAACCCCATAAAATGACAGGCATTTCTATTTTTTGTAGAAAATGTAAGTCCGCCATCTTGGATTTGAAAATAAATGTCATTATCAAAATCAGCACCCTGGAAACCCTGAAAACGATATCCATATTATTTTTTGTAAATTAGGATAATAAGTTAGTAGGGTGCGTGGGTGCGCGGACCACTAAAGTGGTCCGCGAGCATGCAGAGTTTGTTCCACCGAGTAGACCTTCGGACCCTGATCATCTTTTGCCAAGAAACCACTCTTCCATCTTTTATAGCCTCCGAGATAGACATCGACGAAATTTATACGGCGGCCATCTTGTTTTTCCAAAATTTTCCACTTTTCCTATTAATCGTTTACTACATTCTTCAAAGATTGCGAGTTTCAACGAAATCGGTTGGAAAACAAAAGAGTTGCAAAAATCACGTCGGCCGCCATCTTGTTTTTCTGAAATATCATAATCTTTCCCTACTCATATCGTGCACCCGAACATATCTCCCGAACATCATCGTATCGTTTATTGTTTCTTTCTAGGAGAATAAAACATAAAATATTCGCCATACAAAATGTATGGAAAAATAAATTCCGCCATTTTGAATTTTTTTTCTATTCATCGAGTAGACCTTTGGATCCTGATCCTCTTTTGCCAAGAAACCACACTTCCATCTTTTATACCCTCCGAGCTGGATGCCGGCGAAATTTGTATGGCGGCCATCTTTTCTTCGCCATTTTGAATTTTTTTTCAGCTTTTTGGCAATTGGATGACGTCATGAATGACATTTGGTCGAGCACCCCCCACCTATCTTCATTACCTTGAGCGGACCCTTCACCCGTCTCCGACATCCTCAATCATCAGCTTTCTCCATAATTTTGGCTTACTAAGTTTTTGTTTTCTATATAACACCATCAGTGAAAAAAAAATTTTTCATACAAAATTTTACAGGAGTTTCTTAGTTGAAAATCTCGAAAATCTCCCCAAAACTGGCAACACCGGTTGCATATCTCCATACTGCCAGCCGAGATACATAATCGATTCATACATACTGACTTTCCAAAATGTTGCCAACTGCCTCAAAAACGTGATCAAAATTTCGAAAAATTAAAAAAAATACAAAATGGCCGCCAACTCGTTTCACAGAAAGATTTTACACGGTTTCATAATTTTCCTATTAACTACAGGATATACCGCGTCCGATGACGTTTCAATCTTTCCTCTCGCTCGCACCCACGCGAAAGGGGATACCGTGAAAAAGACCGTGTCGAAAATCACTTTTACTTCGATAAATTCCAGTGTTGCCAGTCTTCGGTGACAAAAATACCCAAATGCCATTTGTACGAGCAAAACACGTAATCACTCATACTCGGATTTTGCAAAAAGTGCGTATTTCGATTTTTTACAATTTCCCGAAAATCTTGAAATTTCCCTAAAAATGGGGTAATTTTTTCCCACCGATCTATACCTCGAGCCTATACGTACAACCGCTTCATAGAAGCCGAATCGCTCCGATGTTGCCAACTTTGAGATATTTAACTTTTAAAATTGCGTTTTTTCGTACCTCGAACAAAACGGCCGCCATGACAGCCGCCATCTTGAATTTTTAAAAACCACTCCCGTTCTGTCAAAATACAGGATAATCGTGGGAGAAACCAAGAAAAATAATTATCCTCGATTACCCCGTCTTGGATCTGTGGCGCCGCGGTTCGGGGTCGAAAAATGAAAATTTTGAAAACGCTACGGTTCGGCCGCCATCTTGTTTTTTCAATTTTTTCGACATTTCTCATTAATCGTTTACTACTTTCTTCAAAGTTTGCAAAATTCGACGAAATCGGTTGGAAAACAACGGAGCTGCAAAAATCACGTCGGCCGCCATCTTGTTTTTCCGAAATGTCATAATTTTTCCCCAGAGGGTTCCCGAAACCGAACACAACTCCCCCACATCATTATATCATTTTCCGTCTCCTTCTAGGAGAACAATTATGTCAATGAGTGAGTGAGTCAGTGAGTGGTAATCGAGCTATATATAGTATAACTAGTTTTTGCTCGGTGCGCGAGCTGCTAAAGCAGCTCACGTGACGTGATAAAGTTAACTTTATTATATAAAACCAAATTGATTTAATAAGATACATAATTCATCCCGAAAAACCCCATAAAATGACAGGCATTTCTATTTTTTGTAGAAAATGTAAGTGTAATGAAACAAGGCAGGGCGACCAACAACTAATTTATTATCAAAATACCCTCAAGTACATTATAGTAATAATTACACTACATCTTTCTTTTTCTATACTGAAAAACAATTGATGTGTGTGTGAGACATGCATAAAAATTAATATCCTTTAATATCTCTATTCATCTCATCATATTACAAAATCTGTTACTGTATAAAACCATTCTATTACATATCCAATATAAAGTAAAAATGCACAACACAAAATAACATTATTAGTAGTACTTATACTAAATTAAAATAATTCATTTCTAAAATTCATCATTGAGTAAAATAAAATAAGATAAAATAACAATGGTGTACACTAACAACCTACGCAACAACACTATTCTGAATTATTTTTATCATATAAACGGCAAGCCCTTCTCGTGCGACGAGGCAAGGCAAAATCCTGCGGTGGAACAGCGTCTTTCGACGGTGCTCCGGCTGAGCCCGCACTCATGAGATCTGTATCTGTAACCGTACCGGACTCACCTGCATTTGTACTATTTTCCGTTGCACGTGTCTCGCATTCATTGTGCCTTCCCTCGGACGCCTGCTCGCCCTGTCTATTTACCAGGTGTCGCCTATTGCGCCGATATTTACGCCTGGTTTGATCCTCTACAACATAAGACCTAGGTTCCGCAGTCTGCTGAACCACTTTTGCGAGCTTGCGTTCCTTGCCGTCTACTATCACAACCTTATCATTCGTGTGAAGCGGTGGAAGGGTTTTCGCTGACCTATCATAGTATACTTTTTGTTTTTGTTGATGCTTCAATATAGCGCTGTAGTTTCTTTTACGATCAACCGTTTCATCAAGAAGTTTGTGATATGTCGGCAACCGCGTATTTAATCTCCTACCCATCAGAATTTGCGCGGGCGAATCGATATTTTCGCGTGGCGTGGTTCTCAAATTTAACAACCCTATATAATAATCTTCGCCTGAGTCGCAACATTTCTTTAGTAAATTTTTCACCGTACGGACACTCCGTTCGCTTTTGCCATTGCTCTGTGCATATAAGGGAGAAGATGTGACATGTTTGATGTCCCACGCACGAAGGAAGGCCTGAAATTCACTAGATACATACGCCGAAAAATTATCTGTCAGTAATTCGTTTGGAATTCCATGTCGCGCGAATTGTTCTTTCATAGCCTTTATTATAGACTTACTATTTATAGAATTTAACTCGGTAACTTCAACAAAGTTCGAAAAATAATCCACTAAAATGAGGAAGTACTTCTTTCTATACTCAAATATATCCGAGCCCAGTTTGAACCAGGGTACATCCGGAATATCGTGCGGCAACATCGGCTCGCGGCGCGGCGCCGGCGCATACCGTTCGCACGTCGCACACTCGCGCACCGCGCGTTCGATGTCGCGCGACATGCCTACCCAGAACATTACTTGACGCGCGCGCCGCTTGCACCGGTCAATACCAAGATGCCCCTCGTGGATTCTCTGTAACATATCTCCTCGTAAGGCTGCTGGAATATACAACAAATAATCCTTTAATATTAAACCATCTACATATTGAAAACTTTCCCTATAAGGCCAAAAAACTCTAAGATCCCCTTTTACGTCGTATTTATTTCTAGGCCATCCTTCTACTATATACTTAAGTATTTCTTGGCATTCTTTATCCTTTTCTATATGTTTTTTTATCAGCATCAAATTTTGATTGCTGAACTGTAAATTATTAATCATAAAACAAGTCTGAGCCTCTAAACTTTCATTAAATTTTTCATACATACAGTCCGATAACGGCGCACGAGATAACGTGTCCGCTATATACATATACTTTCCCGGAGTATAGGTGACCTTAAAATCATATCTTTGAATCCTTAGCAACATGCGTTGTAGCCTCGCGGGAACCGAGGAAAGCGGTTTTGCAAAAATAGCTTCGAGTGGTTTATGATCACTCTGTACCGTAACATCGCATCTTCCAAATATATATTGATGAAAACGTTCACACGCAAAGACGATGGCTAACATTTCTTTTTCTATTTGCGCGTACCGTCGCTGCGTGTCGGTGAGCGTGAGCGAGGCGAACTCGACCGGGCGGCCCCCCTGCAGCAGCACCGCGCCCAGCGCCTCCGAGCTCGCGTCCACCGACAGCACCACCGGCAGCTCGCCGGAATACAACGCTAGTACCGGAGCCGTTGCGATTTTGTTTTTTAATAACTTCACCGCCTCCGAGTGCACCGAATCCCAGACCCATTCCGCGTTTTTCTTTAAAAGATGCCTAAGGACAGCTACGGACTGCGAGTAATTAGGAACGAACTTCGATAAATAATTAATCATACCTAGAAACCGCTCCAACGATTTTCTATCCTTAGGCTCAGGCATTTCCAAAATAGCTTTAACTTTATTAACGTCCGGTCTCATACCGCGTTCATCGAAAATATGGCCCAAGTACGTTATTTCTTTAACTCCGAATTTACACTTATCCTTATTAAATCTCATACCTATATCCCGTGCCCTCTCAAGTAATCGTTTTAAACGTACATCATGCTCTTCGCGAGTTCTACCCCAGACTACTATATCATCGATAAAGGAATCGACTCCTTCCAGGTCCTCCAGATGTTGTCGCACCCTCGAATGAAATAATTCTGGCGCACAGCTTATTCCGTACGGTAACCGCAGGAACTGGTATCTGCCGAATGGTGTGCTGAAGGTACACAGGTCGGCGCTAACCTCGTCCAGCTGCAGCATCCAAAACCCACAGCGAGCATCGAGTACGCTAAAGAACCGCGCCCCACGAAGTCGCGTCGCTAGATCAGTCACCGTCGGCAGAGTAAAATGCGCACGCTTAATAGCACGATTTAACGGTCGCGGGTCTAAGCATACACGTATATCTCCGTTCTTTTTAGCTGTTATCACAATCGCATTAACCCATTCAGTTGGACGCTGTACTTTACGAATCACCTCCAATTCCTCCATACGCTGCAACTCACTATAAAGTTTATCCTTAAGCCCTAGTGGAACCTTACGAGCTGGGCATATGCTCGGTTGCGCCGTTTCATCTATAGTTAATCTGTGTACTCCCGGTAATTTCCCTATACCCTTAAATAAATCCGTATAATCCTTATCAATATCTAATGCATCTACCCGTTGTATCAAGCCTAGCTTCACACAAGCACTTAGTCCTAAAATATTTTGACATTTCATGTTACACACTACAAACTTTAGGTTATATTCTACTTGCTTATACTTAACTAATACATAACACTGTCCTATTATCGGCACAATATTACCCGTGTAAGAATGCACACGGCCACTGTAGGGACTTAAATTTTTAACATAAAGGCCTAATTCCTCATAATCGAATTTTGACAGAATATTTATCATCGATCCTGTATCTAATTTGAATTCTAATCGCTTACCAATAAAGTCCAAAAACGTAGTCCATTCCTTCGGCTTGCCCTCACCGATCACATTCACATAAATTAACTCATCATCGGATCTGTCCGATTTACTACACTCACTTATTTTGTGAACCCGTTTTCCCACTGATTTACACCTCCGGGCAAAATGGCCCCGGGATTTACACGTAAAACAAATAGCTTGAATAGCTGGGCAACGCTGCCCGTCACAAAAATCCTGGCCGCATCGATCACACGCACGGCACTCCCGGCGCACGGGCCGCGCCGGCCGGCGCTCCTCGCCGCGCGCCCCGTCGCGCCAGGAGCCGCGCGCGCGCCTCGGCCCCGACCCGTCGCCTCGATCCCTGCCTCGTCCAGCCTCGCGAGCGCTCCGACCGGCCACTCCATCCACCTGTATGCTCGTACTTGCCTCCTGTATTTGACGGCTTTCATGTCTGGATGCCTCATCAGCCTCGCAAATTTGCACCGCCTTCGCCAGATTTAGATCATCCGTCCTCAACAGGCGATCTCTCACGACATTATTAGATATACCGCATACGATCCGATCTTTTATTAAATCATCCGTGAGCTGCTCGAATTTGCAATCTTGGCTTAGTAATCTGAGGGCGGTTACATATTTACCTATAGGCTCACCTTCGCTTTGATTTCTTGTAAAAAATTTAAATCTTAACATCGTCACGTTAGCCTTTTTGGTTCCAAAAAAGTCATCAAATTTACTTTTTAAACATTTCAGGTCGTCTGCACTTTCACCCTTACTGTACGTGAATGTAGAATAAATTTCGTAACCGTCTGGCCCGATGAGGTTTACCATCAAGCTGGCCTGCACATCCTGAGTTTCCTTTATTATCCCTGATGCTTTGAGGAATATTTCAAATTGCTTCCACCATTTTGACCATGCATCGGCCCGTGCGGCCGGACTTCCTTCAATGTTAAGCTCGGGTGGCGGTCGAGCGTGCTCCATTCTTACTATTTTTTAATTATCACTTTACTATTAATACTATTATGACTTATTATTTCAATATAACATCATAATTATCCTTTATTTTATCCTTTTTCACTCTCGCACGCTGCCACCATGTAATGAAACAAGGCAGGGCGACCAACAACTAATTTATTATCAAAATACCCTCAAGTACATTATAGTAATAATTACACTACAGTAAGTCCGCCACCTTGGATTTGAAAATAAATGTCACTATCAAAATCAGCACCCTGGTGAACCCTGAAAACGATATCCATATTATTTTTTGTAAATTAGGATAATAATTTAGTAGGGTGCGTGGGTGCGCGGACCACTAAAGTGGTCCGCGAGCATGCAGAGTTTTTATTTATACTAAAAAGTATAAGTCCGCCATTTTGGATTTGGAAATGAATGTCATCATCAAAATCAGCACCCTGAAAAACCCCGAAAACGACACCTATTTTTATTTTTTGTGAAAAGTGTAAGTCCGCCATCTTGGATTTGAAAGTGAATGTCATTATCAAAATCAGCACCCTAGAAAACCCTGAAAACGACATCCATATTATTTTTTTGTAAAAACCGGGTAGTTGAGGATAATAATTTAGTAGGGTGCGTGGGTGCGCGGACCACTAAAGTGGTCCGCGAGCATGCAGAGTTTGTTCCACCGAGTAGACCTTCGGACCCTGATCATCTTTTGCCAAGAAACCACTCTTCCATCTTTTATAGCCTCCGAGATAGACACCGACGAAATTTGTACGGCGGCCATCTTGTTTTTCCAAAATTTTTCACTTTTGCTATTAATCGTTTACTACATTCTTCAAAGATTCCGGGTTTCAACGAAATCGGTTAGAAAACAAAAGAGTTGCAAAAATCACGTCGGGCGCCATCTTGTTTTTCTGAAATGTCATAATTTTTTACTACTCATATCGTGCATCCGAACATATCTCCCAAACATTATCGTATCGTTTTCTGTCTCTTTCTAGGAGAATGAGACATTCAATATTCGCCATACAAAATGTATGGGAAAATAAATTCTGCCATTTTGAATTTTTTTTCTATTCATCGAGTAGACCTTTGGATCCTGATCCTCTTTTGCCAAGAAACCGCACCTCCATCTTTTATACCCTCCAAGCTGGACGCCGGCGAAATTTGTATGGCGGCCATCTTTTTTTCGCCATTTTGAATTTTTTTTCAGCTTTTTGGCAATTGGATGATGTCATGAATGACATTTGGTCGAGCACCCCCCACCTATCTTCAATACCTTGAGCGGACCCTTCACCCGTCTCCGACATCCTCGATCATCAGCTATTTCCAAATTTTTCCTCGATTTTTTTTTTGTTTTCTATACGAGACCATCAGTGAAAAAAAAAATTTCATACAAAATTTTACAGGAGGAGTTTTTGGGGAAAATCTCGAAAATCTCCCCAAATGTGGCAACACTGTTTACATATTTCAATACTGCTGGTTGAGTCACACAATCGATTGATACATGTCGACTTTCCAAAATGTTGCCAACTGCCTCAAAAACGTGATCAAAATTTCGAAAAATTAAAAAAAATACAAAATGGCCGCCAACTCGTTTCACAGAAAGATTTTACACGGTTTCATAATTTTCCTATTAACTACAGGATATACCGCTTCCGATGACGTTTCAATCTTTCCTCTCGCTCGCACCCACGCGAAAGGGAATACCGTGAAAAAGACCATGCCAAAAATCACTTTTTCTTTGATAAATTCCAGTGTTGCCAGTCTCCGGCGACAAAAATACTCAAATGTCATTTGTACGAGCAAAACACGTAATCGCTCATACTCGGATTTTGCTAAAAGTGCGTATTTCGATTTTTTACAATTTCCCGAAAATCTTGAAATTTCCCTAAAAGTGGGGTAATTTTTTTCCTCCAATCTATACCCCGAGTCTATACGTACAATCGCTTCATAGAAACCGAATCGCTCCGATGTTGCCAACTTTGAGATATTTAACTTTTAAAATTGCGTTTTTTCGTACCTCGAACAAAACGGCCTCCATGACAGCCGCCATCTTGAATTTTTAAAAACCACTCCCGTTCTGTCAAAATACAGGATAATCGTGGGCGAAACCAGAAAAAATAATTATCCTCGATTACCCCGTTTCGGATCTGTGGCGCCGCGGTTCGGGGTCGAAAAATCAAAATTTTGAAAACGCTACGGCTCGGCCGCCATCTTGTTTTTCCAATTTTTTCCACACTTTTTCTTAATCATTTACTACTTTCTACAAAGTTTGCAAAATTCAACGAAATCGGTTGGAAAACAACGGAGCTGCAAAAATCACGTCGGCCGCCATCTTGTTTTTCCGAAAAGTCATAATTTTTCCCCAGAGGGTTCCCGAATCCGAACACATCTCCCCTACATCACTATATCATTTTCCTTCTCTTTCTAGGAGAACAATTATGTCAATGAGTCAGTGAGTCAGTCAGTGGTAATTGAGCTATATATAGTATAATAACTAGTTTTTGCTCGGTGCGCGAGCTGCTAAAGCAGCTCACGTGACGTGGTAAGGTTAACTTTATTATATAAAACCAAATTGATTTATTAAGATACATAATTCACCCCGAAAAACCCCATAAAATGACAGGCATTTCTATTTTTTGTAGAAAATGTAAGTCCGCCATCTTGGATTTGAAAATAAATGTCATTATCAAAATCAGCACCCTGGAAAACCCTGAAAATGACATCCATATTATTTTTTGTAGATTACGATAATAATTTAGTAGGGTGCGTGGGTGCGCGGACCACTAAAGTGGTCCGCGAGCATGCAGAGTTTGTTCCACCGAGTAGACCTTCGGACCCTGATCATCTTTTGCCAAGAAACCACTCTTCTATCTTTTATACCTTCCGAGATCGACACCGACGAAATTTGTACGACGGCCATCTTGTTTTTCCAAAATTTTCCACTTTTTCTATTAATCGTTTGGTACTTTCTTCAAAGGTAGTGAGTTTCAGCGAAATCGGTTGGAAAACAAAAGTGTTGCAAAAATCACGTCGGCCGCCATCTTGTTTTTCTGAAATGTCATAATTTTTCCCTACTCATGTCGTGCACTTGAACATATCTCCCCTACATTATCGTATCGTTTTCCGTCTCTTTCTAGGAGAATGAGGCATTCAATATTCGCCATACAAAATGTATGGAAAAATAAATTCCGCCATTTTGATTTTTTTTTCTATTCATCGAGTAGACCTTCGGACCCTGATCATCTCTTGCCTTGAAACCACACTTCCATCTTTTATACCCTCCGAGCTGGACACCGGCGAAATTTGTATGGCGGCCATCTTTTCTTCGCCATTTTGAATTTTTTTCCAGCTTTTTGGCAATTGGATGACGTCATGAATGACATTTGCTCGAGCACCCCCCACCTATCTTCAATACCTTAAGCGGGCCCTTCACGCGTTTCCGATATCCTCAATCATCAGCTCTCTCCATAATTTTGGCTTACTAAGTTTTTGTTTTCTATCTGACACCATCAGTGAAAAAAAATATTTTCATACAAAATTTTACAGGAGTTTTTTAGTTGAAAATCTCGAAAATCTCCCCTAAAGTGGCAACACCGGTTACATATCTCCATACTGCCAGCCGAGATACACAATCGATTCGTACATATCGACTTTCCAAAATGTTGCCAACTGCCTCAAAAACGTGGTCAAAATTTCGAAAAATAAAAAAAAATACAAAATGGCCGCCAACTCGTTTCACAGAAAGATTTTACACGGTTTCATAATTTTCCTATTAACTACAGGATATACCGCGCCCGATGACGTTTCAATCTTTCCTCTCGCTCGCACCCACGCGAAAGGGGATACCGTGAAAAAGACCGTGTCGAAAATCACTTTTACTTTGATAAATTCCAGTGTTGCCAGTCTCCGGTGACAAAAATACCCAAATGTCATTTGTACGAGCAAAACACGTAATTACTCATACTCGGATTTTGCTAAAAGTGCGTATTTCGATTTTTTACAATTTCCCGAAAATCTTGAAATTTCCCTAAAAATGGGGTAATTTTTTCCCACCGATCTATATCTCGAGTCTATACGTACAACCGCTTCATAGAAGCCGAATCGCTCCGATGTTGCCAACTTTGAGATATTTAACTTTTAAAATTGCGTTTTTTCGTACCTCGAACAAAACGGCCGCCATGACAGCCGCCATCTTGAATTTTTTAAAACCACTCCCGTTCTGTCAAAATACAGGATAATCATGGGCGAAACACGAAAAAATAGTTATCCTCGACTACCCCGTCTTGGATCTGTGGCGCCGCGGTTCGGGGTCGAAAATTCAAAATTTTCAAAACGCTACGGTTCGGCCGCCATCTTGTTTTTCCAATTTTTTTCACATTTTCTATTAACCGTTTACTACTTTCTTTAAAGATTGTAAAATTCGATGAAATCGGTTGGAAAACAACGGAGCTGCAAAAATCACATCGGCCGCCATCTTGTTTTTCCGAAATGTCATAATTTTTCCCCAGTCGAATCCCCCATCCGAACACATCTCCCCTACATCACTATATCATTTTCCTTCTCTTTCTAGGAGAACAATTATGTCAATGAGTGAGTCAGTGAGTGGTAATCGAGCTATATATAGTATAACTAGTGTTTTGCTCGGTGCGCGAGCTGCTAAAGCAGCTCACGTGACGTGGTAAGGTTAACTTTTATAATATAAAACCAAATTGATTTATTAAGATAAATCACCCCGAAAAACCCCATAAAATGACAGGCATTTCTATTTTTTGTAGAAAATGTAAGTCCGCCATCTTGGATTTGAAAATAAATGTCATTATCAAAATCAGCACCCTGGAAACCCTGAAAACGATATCCATATTATTTTTTGTAAATTAGGATAATAAGTTAGTAGGGTGCGTGGGTGCGCGGACCACTAAAGTGGTCCGCGAGCATGCAGAGTTTGTTCCACCGAGTAGACCTTCGGACCCTGATCATCTTTTGCCAAGAAACCACTCTTCCATCTTTTATAGCCTCCGAGATAGACATCGACGAAATTTATACGGCGGCCATCTTGTTTTTCCAAAATTTTCCACTTTTCCTATTAATCGTTTACTACATTCTTCAAAGATTGCGAGTTTCAACGAAATCGGTTGGAAAACAAAAGAGTTGCAAAAATCACGTCGGCCGCCATCTTGTTTTTCTGAAATATCATAATCTTTCCCTACTCATATCGTGCACCCGAACATATCTCCCGAACATCATCGTATCGTTTATTGTTTCTTTCTAGGAGAATAAAACATAAAATATTCGCCATACAAAATGTATGGAAAAATAAATTCCGCCATTTTGAATTTTTTTTCTATTCATCGAGTAGACCTTCGGATCTTGATTCTCTTTTGCCAAGAAACCACACTTCCATCTTTTATACCCTCCGAGCTGGACACCGGTGAAATTAGTATGGCGGCCATCTTTTCTTCGCCATTTTGAATTTTTTTTCAGCTTTTTGGCAATTGGATGACGTCAGGAATGACATTTGCTCGAGCACCCCCCACCTATCTTCAATACCTTGAGCGGACCCTTCACCCGTCTCCGATATCCTCAATCATCAGCTCTCTCCATAATTTTGGCTTACTAAGTTTTTGTTTTCTATATAACACCATCAGTGAAAAAAAAATTTTTCATACAAAATTTTACAGGAGTGTCTTAGTTGAAAATCTCGAAAATCTCCCCAAAACTGGCAACACCGGTTGCATATCTCCATACTGCCAGCCGAGATACACAATCGATTCATACATATTGACTTTCCAAAATGTTGCCAACTGCCTCAAAAACGTGATCAAAATTTCGAAAAATGAAAAAAAATACAAAATGGCCGCCAACTCGTTTCACAGAAAAATTTTACACGGTTTCATAATTTTCCTATTAACTACAGGATATACCGCGCCCGATGACGTTTCAATCTTTCCTCTCGCTCGCACCCACGCGAAAGGGGATACCGTGAAAAAGACCGTGTCGAAAATCACTTTTACTTTGATAAATTCCAGTGTTGCCAGTCTCCGGTGACAAAAATACCCAAATGTCATTTGTACGAGCAAAACACGTAATCACTCATACTCGGATTTTGCTAAAAGTGCGTATTTCGATTTTTTACAATTTCCCGAAAATCTTGAAATTTCCCTAAAAATGGGGTAATTTTTTCCCACCGATCTATACCTCGAGCCTATGCGTACAACCGCTTCATAGAAGCCGAATCGCTCCGATGTTGCCAACTTTGAGATATTTAACTTTTAAAATTGCGTTTTTTCGTACCTCGAACAAAACGGCCGCCATGACAGCCGCCATCTTGAATTTTTAAAAACCACTCCCGTTCTGTCAAAATACAGGATAATCGTGGGCGAAACCAAAAAAAATAATTATCCTCGACTACCCCGTCTTGGATCTGTGGCGCCGCGGTTCGGGGTCGAAAAATCAAAATTTTCAAAACGCTACGGCTCGGCCGCCATCTTGTTTTTCCAATTTTTTCTACTTTTTTTATCAATCATTTACTACTTTCTTCAAAGATTGCAAAATTCAACGAAATCGGTTGGAAAACAACGGAGCTGCAAAAATCACGTCGGCCGCCATCTTGTTTTTCTGAAATGTCATAATTTTTCCCCAGAGGACTCCCGAATCCGACCACATCTCCCCTACATCATTATATCATTTTCCGTCTCTTTCTAGGAGAACAATTATGTCAATGAGTCAGTCAGTCAGTGGTAATTGAGCTATATATAGTATAATAATTGCCATCGTTCACGACGCAGATAAAGGAAACTCTTTAGATTTTCTTTTTTTAACCCCCGACCCAAAAAGAGGGGTGTTATAAGTTTGACGTGTGTATCTGTGTATCTGTGTGTCTGTGTATCTGTGTATCTGTGTATCGGTCTATCTGTGTATCTATCTGTGGCATCGTAGCGCCTAAACGAATGAACCGATTTTAATTTAGTTTTTTTTTTGTTTAAAAGATGGCTTGATCGAGAGTGTTCTTAGCTATAATCTAAAAAAATTGGTTCAGCCGTTTAAGAGTTATCAGCTCTTTTCTAGTTTTCTTGTAGAAAAGAAGGTTAGATAACCGTTAGGTTCATAATATTATGTCAATAGACAAATGTCAAGCTGTCAAGATGGACGTTGCCTAAATACATAATTATTAATTTGAAAATGATGTCTTGGAAAACTCAAATACTTTGGATCGTCGGGGGTGTTATAAATTTTTAATTTACACTTGTATTATTAGTAACTTCAATTTAAGGGCATGAAATAGCGACACAATGGCGTTATGAATTCCGAACAGCGAACGTGACATCTTCTAGAAAACAGATGTCAATGAAAAGTTGAATGCAATTAAGCTTTCAGCAAAAACTTGCTAGCGCTCCGCATTCTAAAGGAATTCCTTCTCTCGAGTGATGTTCATTTGTTCAATTTTCATTTTTATGGCAATACTTGAGTTGCCGCTTGCTTTTGTTATCGCTTGTTAACTTTGTTTTATTAATTACGTGCTGCTATGTGTCGGTTTTTCCTTATTTTCAGTGCAACCGTAAGAGCGTACTGTGAAAACGTTTTTACCCAATAACCTGTATGGTTTCAAACCAACAAACAAATACATTTTCCTATTTATATTATACTTAGCATTATCAATTTTTTTTTCGCATCTTACGGCTTCTGGAAAATACTTCTCCAGCAGAGATAACTTGTCCTTTGTTACATAATAGTTTTGTTTTAAGTTATTGTTAGAAAGAAAGAAAGAAAAAACGTTTATTTTTTAAAGCCATTCCACACATTACCAGTTATACCTACCCTAGGCTATCTATACCTACGGGTTTAGGTTATCCCGGTGCCTCAAATACTAGAGCATTAAAGCCAAAAGACCTCAAGCAGAAGAAGTGCCGAGGCGCGAAGAAGAAGTATTACATGATTAAATAATAATAATTACTGAAAGATTAAATGAAAGAATTTTGAAATATTATACCCACCTTATTACAAATACGCGCATATTTTTTATTTTTATTTTTTAAATTATATAGACTAGCGGTTGGCTGCAATCAGACCTGCTATCAATTGATGAGGGAGTCTGATGATGCAGCGCGCTGGCCTGGAAATTGCCTATTCACTCTTGACTTGAAGGTACCCAAGGTAGGACTGATCACACTAATATTATAAAGGCGAAAGTTTCTGTAGGTATGTATGTGTGTATGTGTGTGTGTGTGTGTGTGTGTGTGTGTGTGTGTGTGTGTGTGTGTGTGTGTGTGCTTGTTACTCCTTCGCGCGAAAACCAATGGATGGATTTGGCTGAAATCGAGTTAGATAATATTGAGTTAGAATAAATTAAATTGAGTTAGATAGGCGGAATGGAGATTGATAATATCCTGGATTACCACATAGGCTACTTTTTATCCAGGAAAATCAAAGAGTTCCCACGGGATTTTGGAAAACCTAAATCCACGCGGACGAAGTCGCTGGCGTCAGCTAGTAGGAATATAATGATAAAAACAGGTTTTCATTGTATTTCATTCAACTTTTACAAACAGTCGAGGATCCGTTGTATAAAATTTCTGAACGTATTTTCTGTATGTCGATATTCAACGTAAGGTAACAATGGACCAGTTACGAAGTTGTTACGCAGAGGAAAAGCAATACAATTTGTTTCGTTAAGTGGTTCAATAGTGCAATTGTAAATCTAAGAAACTTAATAGGTACTCTCTGTTAATATAACATTTTGTATGAGTGAGTTTTGCCTTATAGTTCCTGAACGTTCCTATTATTTGTCAACATTTAGCTCTCATTCTCAGGACCATTGTTAGTGGTTCCGTACTTATTTCATTGATGGTTGATAGAAGTACCTACATACAGTAGTTGATCGAATAATATGTCAGTGAAGTTCACATAATCCATACTAATATTATAAATGCGAAAGTGTGTCTGTCTGTCTGCTACCTTTTCACGGCCCAAAAGTTTAACCGATTCTGACGAAAGGTACAGGGTTAGCTTATATCTCCGGAACGGACATGGCTACTTTTTATCCCAGAAAATCAAAGAGTTCCCACGGGATTCCCAAAAACCTATCCGCTTAACCGATTTGTATGAAATTTGTTGCCTAGGTTGCTTTGCGTCTCTGTGATTGACATAGGCAACTTTTTATGGATCCAGAAAAAATACTGATCCGTTAAAATTTTGAATTCTATTTCTCAAAAGAAAACTGAATGCGGACACATTAAAAAGCAGATCCACATCTAAATCATCAACAAGTTATCCTGACTTATTGACTGATCTATCAACGCACAGCCTAATCCGCTGGGCTTAGAAAACTTAGTCACCCACTCAAAAGGGTTGTTGGGAAATTCTACCCCTGAATGGGTCAAGGTCAAGTGTTTTCAAATATTGCTGCTGTATTGGAAAATTAAAAAAATTGAGACTAAGTTAAGAAACGTATTACTTTTACCGGTAGATATTCAACTTGAGACAAGTAAGTAGGTAGGTGAAATTTGAAAAGTTATTTCGCTAAGAGGAAATAGTAGCACAATTTACTTCGAAAACTGGTTCAGGCAGGCAATTACGTCTCAGGCGTGCTCTATTAATGTAAAGAGATACTTGTTTTCAAAAGTGGCTTTGAGATTTTTCAGCATAGCATAATTTTTTTAATAAATATAAATAGCGATATTATTATGGCTACCCATGAACATTTGCAGCACCAGAGGAACCACCTTTGCCTTGCTGGCTTTTCAGAAAGGTAAACGGGCATCTTAGTATGGAAACCATACCCACGGCGACGGATACGAGCGATATTGATAGTATATGTATTCAAATATAGCTACAACAACTATCAAGGAAGGTTGCAAGGAAATCAGGAAAAAAATTGAAATAATTTTTATACAATGAAAGAAAAAAATATTAATTTATACTCTTTTCAATGTTTAATAACTTTTTACCCCCATCGATTTTGAATCAAATATTTATATATACTGAAAAGCTATAATATTACCTTTGATTTAAGACTTATTTAGTTCATGGCCGCCACTTTTGGCAAAGCGGGTCAGATTGTGCACATTTACCTTTGTTGATAATATATTTACTAGCTGATGCTCGCAACTTCGTCCGCGTGGATTTAGGTTTTTCGAAATTTCGTAGGAACTCTTTAATTTTCCGGGATAAAACGTTCTATGTGCTAATCCAGGATATTATCTATGTCCATTCTAAATTTCAGCAAAATACGTCTAGTAGTTTTTGCGTGAAGGAGTAACAAACATACACACGAGAGAAACGAGAAGAAGAACTAGCAACGACCAAAGCCACTTGCACTTATAACTTCAATATTACTTGTAAAAATAAAACCCACAATCACTCAGACATTATGCCTGACAAAACATATTGTTCGCACTTGATTAACAGGGCTCTCTCCGTCACTCGTTTCCACTCGTTTCATACAATCGTAGTTCCAATTTCATTTGAATATTAAGCAAACAAAGTCCATGAAATTTTGCAGACATATTCTAGAAACTAATATCTGTGTCTGTGGTGTTTTAGATTTTTCTAAAAATATGCAGTTTTAAAATTACAGGGGCTCCAAGATTTGTAAGAAAATTTTAAAACCGCGTAACTTTGAAACCGAATATTTTAACAGAAATCTGGAAAACCACAGACATAGATATTAGTTTCTAGAATATGTCTGCAAAATTTCATGGACTTAGGTTGCTTAGTATTCAAATGAAATTGGAACTACGATTGTATGAAACGAGTGGAAACGAGTGACGGAGAGAGCCCTCTTAAGCAGCATTCACGACGAAGGGTGAACCAGATTCAATCATTCAATCAAGCCCCTACGAATATACGTGTATGTAGTGTTGATATTATTGTTTTGTAAATAATACTATATTCCAGAGTTAACATCGAACTGGTATTGTATTACAAGCCATTATTATATTTAATAGTCATAATATTGTTGTTGTTGTATGGTAATTGATAGGTTATTTATCTTTACTCTTCCTCGCCCACACAGCTTTTTAAGGTGCCCACGCACTCGAACTGAACTGCGCGTCGCGTCAGCGCCCCGCACGATATTCTCTCCAGCCGCGACGCGCGTACGTCACTACCGCGCAGTTCAGTTCAAGTGCGTGGGCACCTTTACACTACTGAACAAAAAAGCAGCGTAAAGTTTCAGGATCCATGTATTATAAAAGTGTAGGTAAAACTACACAACACTATAACAAAAATTATAAACATGTATGTATGTATGTAGGTAAGTTCTTTATTTCATTACAACTTCTAAATCCCTCAACAGATTTGGATTTATGGGCTATCTTTACAATCCTGACATCATCTGGAGTGACATCAGCTATGATTTAAAAAAAAAACAATATGATGAACTGTAGCTATTGCAACAGCCGTTGTCGAAACATCCGCAAGAAAGCATTTTCACACTCATGCATGCGTTACGGAAAACGCTAGTTTCAATAGAACAGAGCACGGCTGTATCGACATGAATCAGTCTCAAAGCAAAATTATGTCGAGCTAAGCACATACAAAATGTCAATACGCGTATCTGGCACGCGTTTCAGCAACCGTATAGCATAAATTCAACCACCCTACTTCAGTCGCATGGTTGGCAAAACATTTTGTTCGTAATTAATTAGATAGCATTCAGAACGAACGCAGAACTGATTTAATCACGTTTCTTCAAAAACAATAGGTATTCGTATTATTAGAATGAAAAAGCTTCAATAATATAACGGTCAAGGGAGACTGAAAATGGAAAGGTCAACGGTTAAAAGCCCCTCAGTTGTCAACTATAGTCGTACATACATACCTAATCTTAGCTTTTGCTTAGTTTGGAATTGAAGAGGAATATTAGTAATTTATAACATGGATAGCATTATATTTAAAAAAAGTTACATATTATTTTTTAATTCCCTGTTTGCTGTGTCCACGCATATTTGCTTATATGCTTTTTGTTTTATATAAATAATAAACTCTATCGTTAGAGAAATAGCATAATAAGTTTGTAACAATATTAAATGATTAACTAAGTGACTATATTTATTTTAAACTAAGTTAGAGTAGAGAAGTAGAGAAGTCTGTTCTTTCCCGTGGGACAAAATATAATAAGTAACCATAAGAAGCGGCTTTCTATAGTTTGGTAAGATAAGTGGGATGGCGGTGTAGCACTAATAAAACTTATCAAAAGAGGGATGGGTCTTTGGAGTTTATAGAGTCCAACCTATTTCTTACCAACTTGTTACGGTACTTTTTAGTTGGCAAGGTCACCAATGTGGCTAATTCTGTTGTATACTATCAAAAGATATAAAGATTTGGACAGACGGAACGCGCAACGACAGGAAGTTGCAGCCCTTTTGATGCACAATATGCTACTCAAGAATAGACGCCTATACAACACCCAAAACTCTAAATGCTAGACGACGTAAAATGATACAAAAAATAAAAATTATAAAATAAATAAAAGTATAAAATATTATAATGAAAGTATCTTAAAATTCAAGAAACTTTAAAAGACTTAAAATTTAAGAACTAGCATTACATATAGATTATTATTTCGATTTCAGCATTTTGCGTTTTTGCTTTGCTGATATTTTGCGTAAGTAATTTTTCATCATTGCATAACTCAAAATTTAAAAAACCTTCGACACAAAACCTCCATAAGATAACCAGAAAAGAGCTGATAATTTTCAAACGGCTGAACCGATTTTCTTCGATTATAGCTAAGAACACTCTCGATCAAGCCACCTTTCAAACAAAAAAAAAACTAAACTAAAATCGGTTCATTCGTTTAGGAGCTACGATGCCACAGACAGATACACACGTCAAACTTATAACACCCCTCTTTTTGGTTCGAGGGTTAAAGGTTAAATACTACTGGCATTTTAGTTTTTGCCGTTCTGCGCAAAACGTGAGATATGACTACGAGTCCAGTTTAATGATACCTAATAAAATAGTAAAATTGATGGAGGTATTCGCACTGCGAATCACGCATAGAATCCACCCTGCTGTTGTCGTGGTGAACACAGTGTGAAAAGCTTCATACAGTTTCGAGTATCTGCTACAACGCGTAAAAGTGTATGGCCTTAAATCGCGCTATGTCTGTCAAAGCCTTATTGTTTTGATATCGTCGTGGCACCGGGTGACCCAGATCAAATAAGGATTATGCGAAACTCATTTCACATGCCATTATCTGGAAATAAACGTATTTTCTTTCCATTAAATATTGAAAACTTTCCCTCGAGCTAATGCTTTAATGAAAGGCGATTTCGTCATGGACAAATACATTATTTACTGCTTGTTACTTTTACCCGCGGTTTTCAATGCATGTTAATGTATAAAAGTAGTTTTTGAAAGGTTTTAACCCATGATCGCATAATGAGTCGATACCTTTAATTAGTATTTCATACATCTGCCGGCCCTTTTAGGAAAGTCGCTAATCTGACACCCACTTACCACACACACTCTTTCGTTTTTAAGGTTTCGTACTCAAAGGGTGCCAACGGGACCCTATTTAGTAAGACTCCACTGTCCAACCGTCCGTCCGTCTGTCTGTTAGCGGGCTGTATCTCATAAACCATAATAGGTAGAGACCTATGTCACAGAATTTGTATTTATTTTGCCGCTATAACAACAAATACTAAAAGTTTCACAATTGCTGCCATGAAATTAAAAAAATTAAAAAGTGCCATTTTCGTTAGTAGCAGTTAGTAGTAATCCGACTCGCACTTGGCCGATTTTTTACATTGAGTAATATCCTACATTTATTTTACTTATTATTTTCTTTGATTCAATATGGAAGTGCAAAACACACAGCAGCCTAGATAGGTATGCTTTATACAATGAGATATTTTTTATTCCTAACAAAATTAAAAAGTTACCCATGATAAAATTCGTAACATTTTCAGCGAAACCAAATAATAGACCGTACAATCCAGTTAGCATTGTACTTAACTTTAATTCGGGATCAAAGCTCGCAGTTAGTTTCATTTTTCATCATTCTCTGTTCAAAGTAAGCAGAGCTTTGTTTAAACAAACGGATGCGCACGTCAAAGCGATTTCTTGTTTACAGCAAAACGTACTCGATGCTTATATATCAAACTGGGAACCAGAAGTCTCTTGAAAAAGAAACGAATTTAATAAAGTTGCATACAAAATGCTAGAAAACTCCAAAAGGATTGCTTTCAGAATAAATAACTCTTCGGTATTTATTGTTCACTAGATGATGCCCACTACTTTGTGAGCGTGAATTTTCGTTTTTAAAATCCCGTGGGAATAGGGTATTTTACTCAATTTTTTTTATAAACTACATACTTTATTATAAACAAGGATAAAAATAATGACGTAAACTGAAAAACTAATTAAATCGATCAAATAACAAAAACTCACGTCACTCGTCACTGATGCCATAGTAGCCTGCGGTTTCATACAAATTTTCGTTTTGTGAGAAAGGGATAGAAGACCTCCCACTCCAAAATTAAAATACCTGTAACTTTGTAAATCTTTGTTGGATTTTATATTTTTTTCAGCGTAGGTCATTATTTTTATCCTAGTTTATAATAAAGTTATAATATAAGTATTTATCAAATTCGAAAGTAGGAAAATACCCAATTATTTGATTTTCCGGGATTAGAAGAAGTCTATAAAAAAGATACCTATAAGCTAATTTGTCCGTTTGGATTTAAGTTTTTTTAAAAGTTCCATGGGGATTCTTAGGGACCAAAGTAGCCTTACTCCTTCCCCGGAATGCAAGCTATATCTGTATCAAATGCCGTCAAAATCAGTTGGATGGACCACACCTCGAAAAGCTTTAGACAGACAGACACACTTTCGCATTCAAAGTATTAGTTAATATGTACATAATAATATATCTATAAGTATGGGTTGTGATAACATTATAACTTAACACGATTAATATTATTTAAAATTTATGCATTTTTACCATATTAATATGTATAACCCATAAACGTACATTTTAAACAGTTATTCACCTATTAACTACAGTAAGTTGTGGTATAATATAGTGTTAAACGAACCCCAGCATTAAACCGTTTGCGGTTTCAGTGTGGGTATAAAAAAGTAGTTTTAACAAATTGCAACCGATGTAAAAATATAAAGGTAAAAAAATAGCAAGGCATAAAAGCATTTACTAAGACTAATTTTCTCAAGACAAGTAAAGCCAATTTCATTAAGAAGGATCATTCAATTTACCTCACACTGCATTGGTGGGGAAAAGAAAATTTTTATTGAAGAAGAAACTTTCTGATAAAGCTGAACAAAAAGCGGTGAAAACATTAGGACACTAATCCATCACCACAAAGTAAGGATATAATACTACATAGAGGTTCGACGAAGCCATCTTTTTTTTCCCCGCCAATCTCACCTTGTGACAAGTGATGATGCAGTCTAAGATGGGAGCTCTAACCTGGAAGGGGTACGGCATTTTTTATTAAACCAGCCAGTGTCTGGAGCGGGCTTTACATGGCAGAGACAAAGTTTTCCTTCCTAAAGGAGTTGTTCAAACATCGGTGCGAACTGGGAATTTGCCTGTTTACATGCTAGCGTCTGTGCTGCCGTGTGTGCTAAAATAGCGAGCATAAACATGATACCTCTACCAATACCTTAGCGAATATTGAATCATTGTATTTTACTAGTGTAAATTAAAAATTTATAACATTCCCGACAAGTGAAGGTTACAGTAACTAGAAAAGAGCTGATAACTTTCAAACGGCTGAACCGATTTTCTTGGATTATAACTAAGAACACTCTCGATCAAGCTACCTTTCAAACAAAAAAAACTAAATTAAAATCGGTTCATTAGTTTCGGAGCTACGATGCCACAGATAGATACACAGATACACATATACACAGATACACACGTCAAACTTATAACACCCCTCTTTTTGGGTCGGGGGTTAAAAATCATGTATAATGCTCATGTCCTATAGCTGCATCCAGTGATCGATGGGAACATTTAAAATATCGGGAATGATATTCATTTTAAATAAAGGTATAATTGTATACGTACTAGCAAAAAAGTATTATGTCGAAGTAGGTATGGGTCGACGAAATACGTGAGTTTTTACCGTGTAAATGGGTTGATCATAATGAGGACTTATATTAAGAGGAGTCTCTACGTCACTCGCTTCATACAAACCTAGTTCCAATTTCATTTGAATATTAAGCAACCAAAGTCATGAAATTTTGCAGACATATTCTAGAAACTAATATCTATGTCTGTGGTTTCCAGATTTCTGTTAAATTTTGGGTTTCAAAGTTACGCGGTCATGCTTTACATAAAAATTTACATACAAATCTTTGAGCCCCTGTAATTTTAAAACTACATATTTTTAGAAAAATCTAAAACACCACAGACACAGATATTCGTTTCGTTTCTAGAATATGTCTGCAAAATTTCATGGACTTTGGTTGCTTAATATTCAAATGAAATTGGAACTACGATTGTATGAAGCGAGTGACGGAGAGAGCCCTGTTAAGTAATCGTTGAGAACCCTGCACTCGAAATTGGAGAAGAGTATATTTTATAATATTATCAAGTATTTTGAAACTGGTAGGTAAGTTATCAGAAGTACTTATAGTATAAAATGTACTTGTACTGGAATGAATCGTGTTCCACTACATTTAACATTTGAAAGGGCGTTCTTCGTACGGTGTGCTCTTCAGGGGCAAGAGGCACATAGAAAATTTGTTCAACTGAAAATTTAAAATTGTTTTATATTTTGTTCTAAACACATTTTCTTTAAAATCGCAATGTTGACGTATTGATATTTTTGTCTCGATTACCTATTTACGATATTAAAAAAAGCAATTAGTTCAGTTGACTGTTATAGGTGCTTAACATAATATTATATACATAAGTAAACACTTATTTAAACACTAGTCAATAGTTTCCAGTTATTCCAGTTATTAAGCGATAAACTTTTCCACGACTTTATTTGGGAAGAATGCGCATTTCGTCTGCTTAAGGCTATCCTTGCCAACGATCCCCCGTCGATTTCCTACGTATGATATTATTGTTCTTATCTCTATCTGCCCTGGTTCGTGCATTCTCGGTTCCTAGATCGGTACATTTGTGATAACCAAATTTCAAATTGCTGTGATTGGCTGAATTTACCATGTTCTTGCTGCGACAGTGAGTTTGAGCCACTAGCGGAACAATGTTAGCCGGTCAGAAATGATTGCAATTAGTCAACCTGTTTGACGTCCGTGTTCTGTTTTCGATTACAAAAAAGAAAAAATTGTTGTTGCAATCATCAATTTTAGCAAATAGTGAAAGAGAGTCGGCCAATCAGAGGTCACAACTACCGTCACACTTTCTGTCACACTATGGCAGTAGGCATACCGAGTAATGAAAACAATTTTTCATTCTGTCTAGGTCGAAGTAGGGTTGCCACCTGGCTCTTTTTGATTTACAGGCTACCACCATCAAAAATACGGGGTTTAGATTTGAAGAAATTTGAAATTTTGAAGTATTTGAAGAATATATATATAGGCGGTGGTTCTCTCTGAAATGCATGGAAAGCCTATTTAGATATTTCAGTTTATTTATAAGTTTTGTATTTTTTCTCTGTATGTTGCCGTATCTTGATTGGTGAACTGTGCAATGTGGTTTTAAATAAAAGATTTATTTATTTAAATAGCTTTTAAAAACTCTTAGTGTTGTAAAGCAAAATGTTATACATTTCATGCATACAATCTTCTCATTTCAACTTAAAATTACATTTAATTTGTAATTCCACCTTCACAGTATCAATACTATGGCCGTAGCCAGGAATCGATTGCGGGAGAGGTTTTATTAGGGCCGGAACTGAATCCTGTCATGAGGAAAAAAACATTCGCTCAACTTTATGGGCTAATTACCTGGTTAGTGGAATTTCGCCTTTCAATTTGACAGTGAGATAAAATACAACAATAAAAAAGCGCGAGCGCAGTGAGCGTAAGTGTTTTTGGTTCAATACAGAAAAAATTAAAGTGAAAGGGAAACGAGTGTAGCCATAGCAAGATTTTATTTTTAAAGCTTCCTATCCATACTAATATTACGAATACGACAGTATATCTATTTGCCTATCTATTTGTTACCCTTTCACGGCCCATCTTCTTTACCAAAATTTTGGTACTTACTATTCAGAGGTAACTTGCATCCCAGACATTTTTTAGGTGGCTTTTTAGCCCGGAAAATCCCCCACGGAATTTTTAAAAATCTAAATTCATGCAAACGAAATTGCGGGGTTTACACCAAGTAATAGAAATTCAAAGCGCGAGTGAAGTGAGCGCGAAATGTTTGATATATTTCCAAAAAAAAATTGGTAAGCAAATGCAAGAAATAGTGTAAGTATTATTTTAGGCTTAGGTTTTTGACGGCTTCCCAGGCGCAGTCGCCATTTCGAAATTTCTGGTCTGGTGGGAGGCTTCGGTCATGGCTAGTTATATGGTTAGTATGGCCCTAACGGCCAAGAAATTAGACTGCATCATCACTTACCACTAGAAAAGATTAAAGTCACGGGCTAACTTGTATAAAAAAAAGGCTTACATCCTCAAACCAAGCCCCGCCGCCTTGGCTACGACCATGATCAATATCGAGTGGGTTTCGGCTACGCATTGCCGCAAAAGGAAAATATTCTTTCTACTGGACATAACGTCAGTGTTTGATTTCGCCAGCCAGCTCCTGCTGAATTTGTAAAAAAACCGGCCAAGTGCGAGTCAGACCCACGCACCGAGGGTTCCGTATTCGGGTATTTTTTCCGACATTTTACTCGAGAAATCAAAAACTGTTATGCATTAAAAAAATATGCATAAAATTAAATAAAAATCTGTTTTAGAATGAACAGGTAAAGCCCTTTCATATGATAACCCACTTGATATATGTAGTTATCTTACTTTGAAAATTGAAAATACTAATATTTGTTCATGAACACATGACAGACGGATAGAAGGACAAATGGACAGACGGACAGACGGAAAGACTGACAGACTGACAGACAACGAAGTGATCCTATAAGAGTTCTTTTTTGCTTTTGAGTTACGGAACCCTAAAAATATTTAGTTTTATTTGCCCCGTATTTTATTTTCATAATTACAGGTTTCTGTATCCTGAAATACGGGGTAACCAGTAAAATACGGGGCCTCTGGCAACCCTATTCGGAAAACACTGTCACATTCAAGTTAATGTCAAATATTTTGTTTTCAATTACAGAAAGCTGCATCAATCATTATTACAATATTTTCTTTGTTGTGATTGGCTGAATTTTTGAGTTTCAGCCAATAAACAGACTATTTGCCAATTAAACGTCATAACAATATAAATGCCAGAAAGTTTAACCAAATAAAACAAACTTAATGAGAACCTAGTGAGAATGCAAACGGCACACAATTTATAATACATATTATGTTAGTCGTATATAATAGATATTATAGTAGTCGTTCACTTTGGTAATAGTCAGATTGTCATCAGTAAAATTGATATTGGTCGATGTATCGTAAATTATTGTTTCGGTGACAAATATTTTTATTATCTATTTATCTTTGAACAGAATGGAATAGAATGAAATGGAATGGAATACAATGATAAATTTTTATTCCTGTAAACTTTTAGGTAAACTTCAAAGTGTTTTTGGATGGTCAGAAAAATTTACCACTGGTTCGGAATGCCGTTCCTACGTTTTCTAGGGTTTCGTACCTCAAAATGAAAAACGGAACTCTTATAGGATCACTTTGTTGTCTATCTCTCTGTCTGTCGAGTGTGTCAAGAAAACCTCTAGGGTACTTCCCGTTGACTCAAAACCATGAAATTTGGCAGGTAACCTAACTGCGTAATTTTGGCTAGTTTTTTTAATCGATAAAGAAAGTTTGCGACATTGTTCAATAAAAAATTTGGATTCCAACTCCTCAATCCTGATGTTGCAGGGGACCTGACTACTAAAGCTAATGGGATTTAAAAAGTGTTGATTATTAATTGATATTGAAGGTATCTATACCAAGTAAATACTTTGTCGTTGACCTCAACCCTGATGCTGTAAGAAATTGCATTCCTAAATCCTGGTGATCCTTCGGGATTTGAAAAGGATCATCCGTTTAAATGTTCTTACGTGATACAGAAACAAGTTGCATCCCGGGGACGGGCTATTACGGAGAGGCAACTTTTGTTCTGGGAAATGAAAGGATCGGGATTTTCAAAAACCTAAATCCACGCGAGCAAAGCTGTGGGCATTAGCTAGTTGTAAATATATTTAAAAGCTACTATAAGATAATAAATAAGGTACTTATTTCCTTATATTTTTATTGTATGGCAGCGCGCGGTTTTAAATTATAAATTGCACGTCCTGTCCTTTTCTGTAATACATTTTTTTCTCAATATCTATCGCTTTATCTCATAGCAAGAGTCCGTAAGACATAATACAGTGAATATAGGCAAAATATACAATTTTTGCAGTTTCCACGTCAGTACCTGTCGAATTTTTCTAACAGTGTAAGCAGCAGAGTTGAGTTTACCATCAAGTGTTGATATGTGGGTGTTCCATAGAAGCTTTGCATCTAACGTTATACCGAGAAACACGGGGTTCTCCTTTATTTTCAACATATGATTATTAATCAATGAATTTATGTCATTTAAGGTCCTGGTATTGGGCAGTGTGAATTGAACACACTTAGATTTCTTTGCATTTGGAATTGATTTGGAAGTAAATTGTTAGCAATAAATCAGAGAGTGACCTGTGATATGGCATTACATATAGTATACATTGTCAAAAATTATAATATTAAAGCTGTGCGTATTGCGTGAGGAATTGCGTATTGCGTGAGGAATAGGTGCAACTTGCAGGGTTTGATGCATGCGCTATTGCCAGCAAACATGAGACATATTTTTATCTACAGGCAACGTCTGAGTAGGTAACGCATACGTCTAACGCAAGTTGAAATGTACCAGTGTATTTAGTTAGACCAATCGACAAGTTTGGAGTTGGGTGCAGTCTAAATGTGGCCCGTGTGTTTAGACTGTCAGTTTCTGTCAGTTTCACGTGTCGTCCCCCGCACTTCACCACCCCGCTTGCACAAATCGAGACAGCACGAAATTTTCAAGATTTCTGGGTGTAATTTCTGGTTTTCGTAGTTCCCACTTAATTATAACAATATAAAATATATAACGATAATTTTTTTACTACATAATATTCATTAAATTTTCTAGGTCTGTGGTTTTTCCAAATTTCATTAAATTGCTTCGTTGTCTAGAAAAACGAGCACAAAGTTGGGCCTTTTTTTAAAGAAAAATACAAATCTTTGAGCCCCTGTAATTTTAAAACTACATATTTTAAGAAAAATCTAAAACACCACAGACACAGATATTAGTTTCTAGACTATGTCTGCAAAATTTCATGGACTTTGGTTGCTTAATATTCAAATGAAATGGGAACTACGATTGTATGGAGTAAGTGACGGAGAGAGCTCTGTTAATTTTGCCAAAAAAGACGTATAACGAACTTACTAAATATTAGAATACTAATATTAGATCTTACGTTTTTATTAATATAACAGGAGGTTTTTCTGATCATAGATTAGAATAGAAAAATAAACATCACATAACCCTATTGTTTTGCCAAATATGATTTAAATCCAATAAAGAATTTTCTTTTTCACAGCTCTTATATTGTTATATCAAGATTCCAAGCAGATTCTACTGAGAAGAACAGGCAAAGACTTCAAAGGGCAGTTTTTTAGAGAAAGGGACCATTAAAAATATTGGTTGCTCAGAACGGAACGCTTCGCAATCCACTTTTACCTACTATCAGTATTCAGTTCAATAATTCGTTCCAATGTCCCATTCAATTACCACAGCCTCTAAAGATATGTAGGTATTACCTCTGGATTTGAGTCCAGTTGCACGATTTGAAAAGGGCTTATAAGCTGTGTCTGTGTATTTCCCAGTATTCAATAATTATGAAGACCGCTATTTGAAATTTCCAGTCGAATTATGTGGACGTAATAGATTATTAGGTACGTACTGTATGTGTATACCATAGATCAAAATAGAATCAGAAACTTTGTATGGACTATCAAGATCAAAGAGCTTAGTCGAGATAGATGTACATTGTACCTACCTAACTACGAGTATGAAAGAACATTGAAAAAACGTATCTAAAAAATAAATATTTGAAGCTAACAAGAATATGCAAATAAATTTAAAAAAAAATGTTTAATATAATGCAAAGGTTAATAAGGTTATTTTATTATTTTTAAACTACAGAAATGACCTATTTTTATTTGGGATATCTATCATGTCTTTGATAAGGATCATTATTGTGTCTTTACTTGATTTTTGACCCTCTTTCAAGGTTTTAAGTAAAAGTTTTACGGCTACATGGTATTAGATGACACAACAAATTAAACCTGATTATCCAACGTAGTACCTACTGACATTCTGCTCACACCCCTGTGGAAGTGGGCCAAACGAAATTTGACACAAGCGTATAAGGTACCCACCCAAAGAGGTGCCATTATCTAGAGGAGGCAATGATGACTCGCAAAACGGCCTCAACCTGACTCACCTGACTAGCAACTTAGAAGGCTAGTCGTGCTTTTTAGGGTTCCGTACTAGAAGGGACCCCATTAATAAGCCTCCGTTGTCCGTCCGTCCACCCATCCATCCGTCTGTCTATCAGCGCGCTGTATCTTGTAAACCGTAATAGCTAGGTAGAGAGTAGAATTTTTTACATAATATGCATTTCTATTGCTGGTTTATCAACATAAATAATAGAAATTTCCGTACCGTAATAGGTATTAAGTTTACTTTAAAAAAATTATAGCTTTCTTACAAATATATTATATACAAAGCCCACAGATGGAGAGAAGGGGCGCTGAACCGTGGGTTATTTTTTTTAAACTTTGAGCTAGCCAATACTATGCTTATAATAATATAATCATTCTTTATCGGCAACTGGGCGCACTGCTCCGGCGCACCTCTGTTCACCGCTACTCGCTGTACTGCAACTCTTCTCTAGTCGCCGCCACTCCTCTCACCTCGACTCTACTCACCGTCATTCGGCGCACTTGGTCTGCGCTCGCCGTTATATGCGAGCGCGTTTTAAACCCCTATTGTATAAAAACTGCATCTCTATGGTCCATAACTCAATGTATCCACGTTTGAGGTGTAGAGTTGCGATAACAAAGTGGTTCTAAAGTAAGCAACAACTTTTAAAAGGGTTTTGAGTTACCAATACTGACCTAACAAAGGTTGCCACATCAAACTTTGATGATCAAAGGGCGTGTGTATTTCTTTTAGATGGTGGGTAAAATGTCGAGATTGACTTTACAAAGTAATAGGGATGTTGCCAACTAATCAAATCATCAACTCTTTATTGAACGTTAAAACATGTGCTTAGTATAAAAGTTTGTATGTGTAGATTGTGAAATGTGACGTCATAAGTATTTAACGTGCTTCAATGATAGTTTAGAATGATATTAACAAAGGAAATGGATTTTAGAAGACCCTCCAAATGACTAAGAATGAATAAGTTTTTAACATAACCAACTTAACATTGCTGTTAGATATTATTGCTATTAGGTAAATAGGTATAATATACACAGAAATCGTTGCAGTTTTTACACGTTTTATGCTACCTTCATATACTGACACAAACCAAGAGGATAAAAGACAAACTAATGCTCTGTACTGCAAATTTAATATCTGTTTCTTCAAAATGTTTAGAAAAGACGTCTATATTATGTCTATGTGCCTTGCAATTGAGTTACAGTTAGTCACATACAGTAAAAATAATAAACACAAAACACACCGAACTTAATAATTTAAAAATCCTTCGTCATTCCGAAGCTTTCAAAAAACAAAATCGGAATAGTTGATCTGAAATGAAAATCTCGCTGCACTTACGGAGTCTAGAAAAAATACGCAAAACTTGCAACTGTAGAAACTTTCTGTAAGGAAGACAGTTTGAAATTCTGCGAATCCACGACAAAGGGGGCAAATTTCCTAACCATTCACACGGAAGGTTGGCCGTCGCATCGCCGTCGTATCGAACGCTTCGCCGCCGTCGAAAATTATTTCTCTAAAGCGAATATCTGTTCCAGACATAAGTAGGTCGCGGTATTTTATAGCTACATTTCTCAAAGGATTTTGAGATGTTTCTTTGGTCCTTTTACTTGAAAGGTCGCTAGGAGTCATTTAAAAATAAACACCTGATTTAGTTTGCAAATTGCCCTAGCGAATTCGCGTCTGAAAATGAACGTCCAATTTCATGTTGAAGGAAAACCTGAAATTTCATATTCGAGTATTTGTCCTGTAATCACATCTAATAAAATAATATGTTATGGCTATAAACGTACCGAATGGAATCTGCATTTCGAACAGAATGGTAAAGTCAGACGTAGCATAAGAGACACCAGTTGTCCCACATGAAATAATATTATTGATTTTGATTTTCCTAAAGTTTATTTCTATAAAAGTTTAAAGAAACATTCATATTAGATAACGATTTATTCAAGACCACAGGTACACATTTTCAATGTTTTCTCCGTTACATTTTCTAACCATCGTAATTAATCATTATGTACAATGATTTCGCCAACGAACGCAAACTTTATCTTAAAAGTCTAAATCAAATTATATTGGTTCTCTAAATATCAAGATAAAAGGCTGAGAGTCACGAAAAGCTGGGACAGACACTTCAATTTTATTAGGCTAGTTAGCCACCAGTGATAATTTCACTAGGATGGCAAAAATGATTAAGCTCGAATCTCACGACACCACAAACTTGTTCGGCACCCGTGCTACTGACATCTCTCTTTTATTTTTCGTTGCTTTATTTCTTTTTAAGCTGGTCGCATACTAGAGATGGACCGAAAGAGCCGCACGCAGCGAACATCAGGTTAAACTTTTATCGTCTAAGAAGAGACGACCCGTGTTCAGGTGGCACAAGAAGCAAAGGGACGCATGTTTTTATCAGCACTCAATACTGAAAATGTTGTGGGCTCTTCTCAGACTTGGGCGCGTTTGGAATCTTCGTAGCTTTAGTTTTAAGTTTCGTAATTAATTATCACCACTATATCGTACAAATTTAACAATTTCGACCATCAAAAAGAGTACAATTGTACCTACTTTGATTAAATGATTTGGACTTTTTTGACTTTGATGTGCGTGGTTTTCACTATTGAACGAACTAACGAACGACGCTTACGTTCGAAAGAAATAATTTATTTCAAAGTTACAGAGCATACTTAATATTTAACCAGAACAAAAATATACGTGTGTTCGAAATTGTATTCGAGACTCTTGCAAGATGCGGCTTGCCTCTCGCATTATATGTTCTAGTGTGAGACCATCATTATTTTGCTGTTGCTTTATTTCCTTTTATATACAACCTTTTGTTTAACGTCGAAGTTTCTCAACCACGTTTCGCAGTAACATTTTCTAAATTAATTTAGCTTGATTTACTTTGAGACGTTGCCATTTTTAGTTTTGTTACTCCAGTTAGATCAACGACATTTTTTTAATTTACTTTAGCTATTTTATTACTATTATTTTTAGTCATTCATATTTTTAAGAGGACGTAGCGGATTTTCAACAAATGTAGTTTGATTTTCATATGAATACTAACCAATCAAACTCAATGGTAGACATTTTCTAGAAATTAATACCTGTGTGTGTGGGTTTCGAAATTTCTGTAAAAAAATATTATGTCATAATATGACTCCAACATTCACATACAAGCAACTTTGAAACTACACATTTTTACGGTTTGGCAAACCATAGTCCTTACTAAAATAAAATAAAAACCAATGAAAAAATATTTATTTACTCAAAAAATATTTATTTATAATATTTATTTTTATCAGTTATGAAGACAGATTTATTTCTACTGAGAAAGGCCTGTGAGAAATCCAACTCTATGCAAAAGACTAAATGTTACTTTGTTTAGCTACTTATAAATAAATTTTAAGATTGTTACTTATACAAACAGGCTGTTACGTATTTCTTTAGCTGCCTACATTTTGTAGTTATATGAATTCATGAAAAAAAAAAAAAACCTAGACCACAAAAACAGCACATGGGTGTTTTAAAAACAGAATAATACAGAAGAGCTAGAACCGCTGACATTTTTAACTCTCTCCAGGGACACATATCCCGATTTACTGTACCTACTAAAAAAGCATTCTGAATTTCGTTAACATACTCGCCCGCTCGCTAGGTAATTGCCAATTGTTTTTCCAGTGACTTTTAAAATTCAACACTGCACCATCACTATATTCTGGTAGAATACGCAAGAATTATCTAGATAAATTGAGCATCGAAGCTCAGAAGACCCCCTTGAAAAATTGTGAAGGTTCACATGCTTTTTGAAAATTTTATTCCAAGCTGGATATCTATCGTATCTTAAGTAGGTGGTTAAGATTACGGCCTCCTCTTCGGGAGACCTAAGGTTTGATTCCAGACACGCATTTCAGATCACTTTTCAAAGTCAAGCAATAAGTCATTATGTATCACTATTTATAGGAAGGTTATAATTTTTAACGTAGAAAGAAAACATCGTGAGAAAACCTGCATGAATAAGAAGTTCACCATAGTATTGTTCTTAGAGGTGTGTAGTCTGCCAATCCGCAATGATAACCTTGGTGGATTATAGCCTGCCCCTAACATTCTGAGAGGCGAACTGGTACTCAGTAGAAGACTGGCGATGAGTTGTGATGATTATGATGACCTTATTAACCGCCGACCCAAAAAGAGGGGTGTTATAAGTTTGACGTGTGTATCCGTGTATCTGTCTGTAGCATCGTAGCTCCTAAACTAATGAACCGATTTTAATTTAGTTTCTTCGTTTGAAAGGTGGCTTGATGGAGAGTATTCTTAGCTATAATCTAAGAAAATCGGTTTAGCCGTTTGAAAGTTATCAGCTCTTTTCTAGCTACTGTAACCTTCACTTGTCGGGGGTGTTATAAATTTTTAATTTACACTTGTTAAATAATATAATTTGAAATTACTACATTCTATTTCACAAACATCATTCTCATATTAAAACAAATCCAATAAGTATTATTTTCTATTTCCTTTTACTGACTTTTCCACTTGATATTGTTTCCGAATCTCGGTAACTGTAATCCTAATGTAAGCTAATTTCATTTCCAATGTTTATTCATATACCGCATAAAGTTACACAATATCTATAACTCTTATGACCATACACTTAAAGGCTATATTTCAATACAAGTTTCAATTTGGTGTGCGAATTTACACAGTACGGGCAGTTAGCACGTGGATTTTTATCTGAACATAAAATTTCACTTTACGTTACGCGAATACAGCCCTACGTAGCTTAAGGATCTAAGGCTCTGACTACACCACACTTTTTTCTACTCCGGTTCGGGTACAAAACGTAGTCCTTTTTTGCATGTAACCAGATTGGCCCAAGCAACTCACTGCAGGAAGTCAGGAACGTCGAGAGCTCTTAGTTAAAGACCAAACCTTCGATTTCCCGCCTAGCATCAAAGTGATGTGAAACCGGGGACGTTTATTCCGAATCCAAAGTTTTGGGCTACACGGCTCGGTGTTACACTTCAAGTTTGCATCTTGTCGGTTGTGGACCGGAACCAGAACGGAGCTGGGTGTATAGTTCGAACGTTAAGGGTCTTTACGCATTGCATCCGATCCGAATCCAAGAATTCCCAATCCGATACAGTAACCGTAGTACTATTCATATGAGATTTTGCGCACTAGATCTAAATTTAGATCTCCTTTGATATTGTTCACGGTCCTTAGAAATATTCGGAAAGATTTTATTCAAGTAAACTTTTACAAGTTCGTACTTTTGAATAGCTAAATGCATACTTTGACATTTCCTAATGACTTTTCTACCGAGATATTAATCGTGACGAGTGGGTACGACAATAGTGCAACGGGTGGGGTTTGAACCGGGGACCTTTCGGAATTCAGTCCGCTGTTACGAATTCATACGAATGTAAAATCGACTTGGAAGATTCGGTCTGAGTTTGCTAGATTTCAATTTTCTCGAATTCGGATCGGATGCAATGCGTAAAGAGCCTAAAGCTTCAAGAAAAAAACGGTTATCGAATAAAATTGGTGTGTATTGGCGTGGTTACAATTCGGTTCGTTGCTTCCCCTCATTTTGTATGCCACAGACGTCACTTTGGGGCGCGTGAATCGTGTTACCGGCAGGTAAGCTTTTGTTTGGCTTTTCCTTTCACGACGTTTTCCTTAATTGTTACAAGTAAATCATTGTGAAAGCTTTTAGGCCGTAGGTGTTTAGTATTTACCAGCCTCGCATACTTACCTCACATACCTACTTCACCTTGGTAAATAAATTAAAAAAAAAACCTTTAATCCCTTTTACACATAGGTACTGCGTTACATTTCAATTTAACCTCCCCTTTCCATAGCTAATTTACGTGATGAGAGTTTCTCTATTTTGGCTAACTCTCTGTCGTCATCATCATCTTGATCAACCAACATCTGAGGACACGGGTCTGCCCTCAGATTAAGAAAGGTTGTAGGCCATAGTTGCCACGCTGGTCCAGTGTGGATTAGCAGACTTCACACACCTTTGAGAACATTACGCAGAAGTCTCAGGTATGCAAGTTCCCTCACGATATTTTACTTCACTATTAAAGCAAGTGATATTTAATCGATTAAAACGCACATATCGCACGGGGAATCGAACCCCGACCTGCCGAATACAAAGCCAACGTATTAACCACTAGACTATCACCGCTTCATTTTTTTACGTAATTTTCTTAAAACATTAACAAAATATGAATGGAACAAGGTAGGCAGAAGGTGAATTAAGTCGGAAACTCACATTATAATAATATGATGTCTAGCAACGGCGATGTCTATTTTTGCCGAAAATAATATTATCTATCTACTTAGGTTTCTTTTTAAATTGTTGATACTTGACTTAAATACAACTTTCTTTTCGGCTTATGTCCGAAGTTGTTACTTTTTGTTTATTTTTAAGACTGTTAAACATAAAACTTAATTTTATTAGGAGATACTTTGTCTAAGTAGCCGAAACTTTGTTTTCTTTGTCCAACAATGAGCTTTATAAACTTTTTGTTGAACTTCCCTACATTGTTCGTTTATACTTTGGTGTTGTCAAATTTTGTGATATAATGAGACTCTTTCCACCCCCCTAAGATTAGGAACTTAGATACCAGAGGCTATAACTTTTCAAGTTACTATACACTATGCGTAAATCTACAATATATTATGGACAAGAAACTTAGGGAAAATATCGTGTTTGAAATATCCATACAATTTTGGCTGATCTACGTACATGACCTCAACTTGTAAACTGTACTGTAGTTAAGAGTTAGGACTCTGAATCCCAAAGATGTAGGTATTTTTATTCAACATTTTCTTCTTTTTTTATAATAATAATAGCGAGCAAACGAGCTGGCGGGTCTCCTAATGTAATGATAACCGCCGCCGCTCATAAACATTTGCCGCACCAAAGGAACCGCAAACGCATGGGCGGCATTTCAAAAATCGCTCAGTATTTTCAGCGTTTATCGATTCGAACACAAATCTTTCCTCTTTATTTTTTTATTTTATTTGTTACGGAACCGCCCACAGAATTACACACTTAAATTACATAATATGTGATTCTTTAAGTTTTATAGTTCTCATGTAACTTCATTTACGGACAGTCACAACGTGCATTGGAAACAAAAGTCATATAATAAAATATTGTATCTAACCTAGAAAACCTAACCTAAACCTATAAAATGTTATACCTAACCTTTATAATAGGTATTAAATATAGATCTACCGAAAACATCGCCAGAACTACGGTTCAATGATTCAACAGTTCGACGTGCAGTACTCCAAACTTTTTCTATAAAGGCGGGTATATGTTGTGACTCCAAATATTTCTTAGATAACAAGGAAACTTTCACCCTGTTCCAATAAAGACTGTCGGGTGTTTTCGCGATTTTTGGGACTATGCCAGAAGACTTTCCTTAGTTATGACTGACATCTAGATCATTAACTTTTATTTCTATTTATTTACTAGATGATGGCCCGCAACTTCGTCCGTGGATTTAGGTTTTTAAAATTCCATTTGAACTCTTTGATTTCCTGTGATAAAATGTAGCCAATCTGTGTTAATTCATGGTAAGTATAAACTTCATCCAAAATTTCAGCCAAAACATTTCAGTCAAAGTGGTGTGAATGAGTGTCATACAAGTTTCTCAGAATATTTTCTCTGCGTTAAAGCAAGTGACGTTTAATTGTTTAATCAGTACTCTGAAAAGTTGTAGTGGCACGTACTCGAAATCGAACCCCCGACCCTCGGAATAAGAGGCTGAAGAGAATTCAGCGATTCGATCAACAATGTGACCTAAAAACTGATTAGGGTGTCTCACTCTGTATCCGTTCTCATTGCTAAAAGTCGTCAGTCCTCCCAAATCAAATAATCAAATAATGTGTTACGACTCAACTACGATTTCGATTCTTAGGTTTAACGACTATTATTGTACTAAATAATGCCCGCGACTTCATTCGCCAGTAGTTCTAGGTTTGATAGGAGTAAGTTAGCTATTTGATTTGTTGGGACAAAATCAGCCTTTGCCCGTCTTCGGGCCGCAAGCTGTCTCTTTACCTAAATGCCGTCAAATTGATTAAATAAACGGATGGGTCGTGAACGGTAATAGAGAGACAGACTCACTTTCGCATTTATAGTATAAGTATGTACCGACTTAAAACACTAGTTGCAGCTAAGCCACATATTACTTATATTATAAGCAACAAGGTGTAAATTAAAAATTTATAACACCCCCGACGATCCAAAGTATCTGAGTTTTCCAAAACATCATTGTCAAATAAATAATTATTATGTATTTAGGCAACGTCCATCTTGACAGCTTGACATTTGTCTATTGACATAATATTATGAACCCAACGGTTATCTAACCTTCTTTTCTACAAGAAAACTAGAAAAGAGCTGATAACTCTTAAACGGCTGAACCAATTTTTTTAGATTATAGCTAAGAACACTCTCGATCAAGCCACCTTTCAAACAAAAAAATTAAATTAAAATCGGTTCATTCGTTTAGGCGCTACGATGCCACAGACAGATACACAGATACACAGATACACAGATACACACGTCAAACTTATAACATCCCTCTTTTTGGGTCGGGGGTTAAAAATGGCATAGTGTCACAGCAATGACTTCAAAGTGAAAGTTTAGTAATTTTAAATAATGTACTGCGTGTTTAACAATATGTGTATTATAATACGTATGTAAATTAAATATAATTAAAAATAATTTCTCAAAGTCAACAAGGCGTAGAGGTACCTGACAAGCATCACATTAATTTTGTATAAGCTACCTGGCTTCAATTAAATTACGAAGTTCCACGATAAGTAGGTATCTCGTTTCTTACGATTTCGTGTTTGAAGAGCGTTAATTAAATTCTTCATAAGACTAATAATGATCCAGAATGATCATGTTCACTTAATTGGAAATACTGTGAGAGGTCTTATAAGTTCAAACTTTGCAATATTTCTATACCTATATATTTCTAGATTTTCTGAAAATCAATTCTTAGTGAGAATCAATATTAGAACCTACAAATGCATAATCCCAATCTAGTTTCTATATCTAGCCACAGTATAAAGAGACTAGAGAGACACAGTTAAGTATAGTCCGACGCCTTTGGTCTAAAATTCAAAAAATCTAAATTATTTTTATTCAATTGAAATTTTACAAGTCCGTTTCAAGACCCTTCAACATAGGCCCCTAACTACATAGGTCAGTTCTGGACGCTCCTATGTCCTACACGTGCCGCACGATGACTCTACCAAGGCGGCTTCGTCTAACCTCTATAATATGTAACAAATACTATATCCTTACTCTGTGACTCAGTAGTCTAAAGCTGTACCAACATTTATTATGTCAGCACGTCAGTCAGTCAGTTTCCCCTTTTATGTACTTGTAAGCTTTCTAGTAGGAAGCTTAAAAATTTATAAAAGCTGTCCTTTTAGAAATTATTATTTAAGCTTCCTGCCAGGAAGCTCCAATAGTAGAAAAAAATAACCAGGTGAAAAAAGAAAGCTTCCTTGTTTAACTATTTGTTTTAACTAATAGCACAGCTAATAGCCAGTTTTTGCTCTGAACAGCCACCGCAATACTCAGTGAATCGCCACGTAGACCGCTAAATTTACTGCAAAGTTCCGTTCAATGTTATCTAGTGCTCAAATGTGCACCATTTGCGATATCGCACTGTTTTACTGATCGCACTCGGTTACTTTACCTCAGAAGATTTATTTTCTTCTTGTCGGATGTGCTATAGAAAAAGGTGAAATCACAACCTCACTACCCATATTGTGAAGGCGAAAGTGAGTTTGTTTGTTGGTTTGTCCTTCAATCACGTCACAACGGAGCAAGGAGCGTGATTTTGTGCATGGGTATAATTAAAGAATTGGACAGTGGCATAGGCTAAAATAAAAAAGTTCCCACGGGATTTATGTAGGTATATCTTCTATATCTAGATCCACGCGGACGAAGCGCGCGCGCGATGATCTTATAATATGTATATTGTATAGTTTATCAAAACGCACATAAAGCTTGAAACAAACACAACGTGTAGGGTGTAATGGTGCAGCGCTATGACTACTGAACAGGAGGTACGCGTAGATCATATTTTGTAATTCAAAATACTTTTGTAGCAAAAATTGTAACATTTGTAACAAAATACGAGTTGAAACAACGCTCTAAGTCAGGTGCCCAAGTAAACGGCTTCTCACTTTTCAGAATAAGTGCACAGGAACGCAAGGAGATGATGGCACAGGACTACGAGAGCGCGGCTCTTACAGTCTTTTCTAAACCTGAATACCTTCATATAGTGCCTTATATTATAACAATTTCTAGAAACGCAATGGACACTCTCCCTCGCACTGCTCTGCTATCTGTAGGAGAACCAGAGTGACCAACGCAGCTCAACGGGTTGCGAAAGTGAAGTGGCAATGGGCAAGGCACATAGTTCGAAAAACCGATAGACTGTAATATGTAGGTTGCTTACGAGTTGAATTTGAACAAAAGGTGATACAAAATTATTTAGGTTAGATTAAGAAATATTATTAAAACAATAGCTTGTAAGATTTCGATATAATTACTGTTTAGTCAATAAGGAGTCGATCATAAGGCTCCACAGAATAAAGCCGTCTACCACAACGCCTCTCCATCACTTAAATCCAACAAACAGTTTTAATATTTCAAGACGTTGGGGTCCCATGATGCTAGAATGGCGACCTCGCACCTAAAAGCGCAGCGTTAGAAGACCCCCCACTAGGTGGACAGATGACAATATCAAGCGAGTCGAAGGGAGCCGCTGGATTCAGGCGGCGCAAGACCGTTATATGTATGTCCCTACAAGAGACCTACTACGGCCAGTGAACGTCTATGGGTTGATGGTGTATTACGACGTTGATGGCTCTGCTCTCACGCACTATGTGTTTTTCAAGCCTAAATCTAAACATAATATCAAGAATGAACTTTTGCACAGTGGTTCTCTTTATAATGTACACAATTAATGACCATATTTTCGCCGAGTGACACCGTGGATGGTCGCTAGTTTCACAAAGTTATTACACTTCATATAAACGGAAACGAGGGCTGTATTATTAATAGTCAGCAGTGATACTTTGGGCTTTGGCCGACGACAAAAAAGGGAAGTCAGACCCGTGTCAACCCTGTGACGCAATTTGTGACTAAACATGTTGTGTGACCCACCTTTAGATCTTGAAAGCTTTTGATTTGGATTTTCTTCAAAAGAAAATCAAAATGTTATTTTCTCTAAATAATAGGTTTTTTAATGTTGTAGGAAATAAACTAAAATCCGACTAGGTAATAAACACTGAAATATCATGATAAAATTGTTTTTATTTTTCGTATATGTACCATAATATACCGCTTTGCTGTATTAAACTTTGACCACCAATAAAATGCATGCTGAGTAAGCATTTTGTATCATTATTAAATTATATTTTTCCCAAAACTAACAGTAGCTATTGTAGGTTACAATAGTCATATAATATTATGTACCGTAACATACCGCTTTGCCGTATTAAACTTTGACCACCAATAAAATGCATGCAGAGTAAGCATTTTGTATCATTATTAAATTATATTTTTCCCAAAACTAACAGTAGCTATTGTAGGTTAAAATAGATGGTTAAAAATAGGTTAAAATTAGACCAAAAGTTTCCAATGATATTTAAGTCACAAATTGTATAAAATGGTATAAAAATTTAGCTTAATTAGTGATTTATAAAAATTATCCGTACTTCATTTACTTACTAAGAAAAAAATCCAAAAACAAAAACCTTACCTTTAAAGCTAAAAGTCAATTTTTGCCAGAATGTATTTTCCATCTAGAAAAATCGTCTTTTTCTGACAACAAAATAATCATTGTACTACTTGGATGCAACATCTTTTTATCGTTACAAGATCTTTATACATTCTTACTATCTTTGAATCACAAGAGTTTTAAATAAATATGAATGTGTATTTGCTGTTTGAATGAAAGTGAACTAGGTAGGTAAGCGGTAGCTTGTGAATGTTTTCGATAGCCGTCCATCCATGAAAACTGTGTAATCAATCAAATCATACATTCGAACGATCATAAGTGCACTCGAAAAGTTTCAAAGTGGTAAATCTCAATAGATGGCGCCACCTACTTCAAATGGCATTTTAATCGCATAACAGGGATGTGGGTATTCCTCACCCATTCTGTCCTATATATCTTTCCTTTTCCCACTCATGGACTCCAAGCATACGCAAGTGTAAGGCGCTATGCCGAAGTCAGTGCAACATAATCTATTGCTGGCGTGAGACATTACTTTTAGTGCAATATAATCCATCGTGTCCGCTGCAAGTGTGCATTTAATAAACCACCGCAATACCACGTGCGCGCCGCCATTGTGAAGTTATACATACCGCTCATCGAAAACTGTGTCTACACCCAACACGACACATAGTGCAACAGCGATTTACAAATATACCCTGGCCAGGGATCAGTGATGGTAAAAGTGTGGTGACGAGAAAGCTGCAGTTCGGAACAGACTTTTGAACCATTCCAGCCACGTAAGTCCAAATTTACCTAACCACTCCCTGGACACATCCATGTTTTTCTCCTTCGTCGAATGCTACGTTTTTATGGGGCAATTAACCGCTAATACAGTCCATTAAAATCAAAATAATTTTGACCGCACGTTTTCAAATATGGTGGCATAAAGCCCCCTTTAATTTTTGTTTTGGAGCTACCATATTTTATGGTCCATTCTCGAACCGGATTTCAGAATCTTTTAATCGGATTTATGGGCTTATCCATCCGATTTCATAATAAAATTGACTCGATTCTTTAGTTAAATTAAATTATAGTAGGTACCATCTACCTACGTCGAGTCAATAAGTTTGAATTATTTCAAGTAGCATTCACGATTTATGGATACCTAATGTTGCATTGTGTCGTAATATTGCAGAATTATTAGATTATAAGTACGGCCTACGATATACCTACGTAATTCTATCGTTTGATATTCTAGGTTAGAAGTAATAAAGTATTTTTTATAAAATTTCATATTTACCCGCACACCTTTATTATTTCGGTATAAGATTTAACCATGATATAATCCCGCAAACCTGGAAAATAAAACGTATAGATCTACTTATAGGTACGTAGTAGTTAACATTTTAAGTTGTCGTTACTTATAAGACGCAAATAAGGTACCTACATAAGTTCCGCTGTCGATTTTATGAATAGACTAATGTAGGTACGAGCCATTGCGCGCGGAGTAGGTATTCAACCAGCATTGTGATTATTGTATGCACTCAAATACGCGTTCCGTAAATAATATTTTTACGTTTGCAACGCAATAATTTAACCGCTCGCCTAAATATAGGAGTTGTGTGTTTTCACAGTATAACCAACGCATTTTATAGTATATACTTACCGCTAAACTATATTGGTTACATAATATCGATATTTTTTAATTGACATATTTAACCAACATAGTTAAATACCATATTACCTTGTGTTCGATTTATTTAGGTACTTTGAGTTTTAAAAATGACTACAAAGGGTGACTCAGATTTACCGCGTACACATGACGAATGTCAAATGTTAATATTGGAATCGAAACGCGATGCGATGTTTGCCCGAATGCAACGAATCTACGATGCCGCCTTGCAAGTAGAAATTGATGCTAGTAAACTACCTAATCTTTTATGTCAAGCAGCTAACCTAGACACTTTACGAAAGGAATTCGAGCAAACATTAGATTCATATAACGCTATACAGTTAAAATTGAATCCTAAAAATCCTATTAATTATCAATCATGGATGTCATTCGAGGAATTATTTTGTTATGTCAAACAAGTTTTAGCGACTAACAGCAATAAAGAATCTGAATCTAACATGGCGTCTTTGTCAAAGTTCCCTAAATTAAAATCGCATCTTCCGCCTATTGATCTTATTTCGTTTAATGGTGATTTAACAAAATGGCCTTTGTTTTATCAGCAGTTTAAAAGTATGATTCATGATAACCCGAATTTAAATAATAGTGAAAGGGTATTTTACCTAGTCGGAAAATTAACTGATAGGGCTGCCGCAGTTTGTTCAGGGTTGCCAGCAACAGCTGAAAATTATAATATCATCTGGGATGCCTTAATACAGAAGTACGACGACCCCCGCTCGCTCGCTTCCGCTTATTTAAATCAAGTGTTGCAATTTAAGCCACTTGCTAATAATAATGATACCGCACTAGATAATTTCATAAACACTTTTGATTCATCGGTAGAAGCACTTAAACAGTTAAAAATTGATTTAACTGATTTTATATTTCTTCATTTGGCTACGCTTAAATTAGATGAAGATACCGTTAAAATGTTTGAGCTTATTAATCGTAAAAAACAAATTCCAACATATAAAAGTCTTATAGATTTTGTGAAGGAACAGAGCAAGGTGCTGTCTAGGGGGAGCAATGTTAATGCACAGTTGCAAAATAAAGCTCGCTCTAAACACATACCTACACCTGTCACGAGGTCTACTAAGTCTACTAAGTCTTTTGTTAATACGGAAAGCGCTCGTAGCTCACATGAAAATCATAAGTGTATCGTCTGTAAAAATGAAAAACATGACCACTTATACAAGTGCACTGAGTTTATGAAATTAACTCCTAGGCAAAGGTACGAAATTGTTAAAAATAATTCATACTGTACAAACTGCTTAAGTACCTCGCATAAATATTCCGCTTGTAGCAGCACTAAAAACTGCTCAAATTGCTTTCCGCTTAAACGTCACCATTCAAGTTTGTGTTTCGCTAAATCTAGTAAATCAAACTGTAGTGTCGTTGTCAATGCGCCAACGTCACATATCTGTCCGCACCTTTATAATTGCTCACTGTCGCAATCCGCTAATTCGGATGATATGTCTCGCACTGTGCCGAGCAATCACTCTGAAAATAATGTAATTCAACCCGCTCATGCGTCAGCTTCGACGTCCGCTCTGATGTCCGCTTATACGTCCGCTAATCAACCCGCTCATACGTCTTGTAATTCACCCGCTCATACGTTCGCGCATACGTCCACTAGTACGTCCGCTAATTCGCCCGCAAAAATTAATGTATCAGAATCGTCTAATGATTCATCCGCTAACATTGCCGCTTCTTTATGTACTATATCTCGTGAACATCACGACCGCACCGCTACAACCGCCTTATTGGGCACCGCTAAAATTAAAGTACTAGATAAGTACAATCGCTCTCACTTTGTGCGTTGTCTTATTGACCCCGGCTCACAAAGTGATTATATTTCTATGACTTGCTGCAAGAGATTATCATTACCTGTTCACACGCAAAGCCGCTTCTCTGAAGTTCAGGGAATCGGTGGCACTTCTCAAAAGATACTTGGGATTTCCGACTTTAAATTCAAATCTCGTTTTGATGATACCAAAGAATATTACATACGCCCGCTTGTGGTCGAGCAGATTACGTCACAGCTGCCCGATGCGCGTGTAGACGTAGCAGCTATGAAGTCTTTAATACGAAATATACCTCTCGCAGACGATGAATTCTCGGAGCCAGGAACTATTGATGTGTTATTGGGAGTAAATCGCTATTGTGAAATCTTACTTTTCAATAAACTGTCAGGTGGTGATAATTCGCCTTCCGCCGTTGAAACCACGCTAGGTTATATAATTCTGGGTGACGCACCAGTCGTCCCTCAGCTCCCGCATACCGCTGCTTTTTGTGCATTTGCTCGCGAACCGCTTCGTAAAAATAATAATTTAGAAAAACTTCCGATCTTGACAGAACCTGAAATAGGATTCTTGAACATTGCTCTGCCAGATTGTAAAAATATTAACACCGCAGCAATTAATCTTAACTCTGACGATAGTTTCGCTGTTAACATTCTTTCTAAGGACACCTCTGCAAAGACAATCAATACTTGTATAGCAGGTGAAGAGAATGATTTGATGCTTGATATTAAAATTTCCAAATCTGACTTACGCGTAAGAGACAGTGAAGCTATTCAGAAGGGTTCGGAGAAGGATTCTATTTCAGAGGTTCTCCCTGAGAAAGGTACCGCGTCTGGGTTTAAATTGTCACATAACTCTATCATATCTAATGATGTTATGTCGACCACTCTCTTCAGAACTCTTCGTTCATATTGTAACCTGCACGCTGAGATCCTTAATACTTTGTTCAATGTTAGGTTTTGTAAAATCGCTTTCTTTGAAAACGTGAGGCAAATGTACATATATTTCGAAATAAATTTCCCGCACCGCAAACATCAAATAATCTTATATATATTTGATCGTGATAACCCGCCTTATAAACATAAATTTAACCGCGTCACTTTCGAATTGCGCTCCTCTCCCTTTTTGGCTCTTTGCACTCTGAGCGAAGTTGCTAAGAAGGAGAGAGAGAGATGGCCTCTTGCCGCTGCAATTTTCGAAAGGGACATCTGTATGGGTGACCTTGCTTCCGCTGCCTCTTCCACTGAGGAAGCAGTTGCGATAGCAAACGAGCCAATCCAGATGTTCAAGTCTGGAGGATTTGATCTAGTCAATCGGACTAGCAATCCCTCTGAACTGATACAATGTGTACCGCAGTCTGAAAGTATATCTTTTGCAGATGAGCATACTTTCAAGCTTCTCGGTATACATTGGTGTTCCGCATTTGATAATTTTGTTTTTAAAGTTTCGCAACCGCCTACATCTTGTATGAAAAGAGCTATACTCTCAGCTACCGCACGTCTGTATGATGATTTAGACCTTGTAGGTCCAGTCATTTTATTCGCTAAATTACTCATAAAAGAGTTATGGCTTCTGAATATGGGATGGGATGATTCTACACCGCAACACATTGTTGACCAAAATAAAATTGTTTTGCTTACTCGTCTAGTAAGTTCGGTTTACACTATAATATCCTCTCGCGTTAAAATAAAAGAAGTTCTCACATTCCCAGATTCAGAAGTCGCCCTCTGCTGGGCACTCTCGTCACCGCACAAATTTAATACTTATGTAGCTAACCGCATTTCTGAAATTCATACGCATTTGTCGCCACTTAAGGTGAATTTTTATCATATCGCAGAGGTTCAAAATCCTGCTGACTGTGTATCTGGTGGTCTTATGCCCATACAGTCCTCAGGATACGCACTTCGGTTGGAGGGTCCTTCATTGATTTCTGTACCTTCAGACGAATGGCTTTCAACCAAGCGCTCACCTCACGATAATTCATCTTTACCTGACGATGAATTTCCTTTTCAAAAGTTTTCAACCGCTTTGATTAAAGGTTTATATAACACCTTTCAATATTTTGATTATAATTCAGTAATTGATTTGAATAAAAGAATTTTAGTTCGAATTATTTATCTAAGAACCGCTACATTTGTGCTAGTTCTACTAAAGGGCTACCTAAATGCGAGATTATATTCGCTATTATTAAATAGGTTTCTATTATTGTACGCTATAATTCAGTCCTTCTGGAAACATTTAAAATTTAAACACTTGTGCTCATTGCGAGTTCACATAAAGTTCAAAATCACTTCGCATCCAGTTAAGGAAAGAGTTGTAGCTTTCTTTATTGTTGAAAACGTACCACCCCTCCAGTGGCCAATTGGAATTATTACCAAGGTGATGCCTGGCCGAGACGGAGTGGTTCGTGTCGCGCAAGTTAGAACTGAGTCTGGAACTTACGACAGGCCTATAGTTAAGCTTTGTCCGTTGCCAACTCAGTGGTTTTAATATTATATTTAAGTTGTAGTTTTACTTAGTTTTAAGTTATCTGCAATATTACGCACCCTTGCGATATGGGTTTAATCTATAAGTTTAACGCTACTTTATATCCTTTTTACTTAATAATTTGATGAAGCAGAGCCTTCATGCTGAGGGGCGTGGTAAATCTCAATAGATGGCGCCACCTACTTCAAATGGCATTTTAATCGCATAACAGGGATGTGGGTATTCCTCACCCATTCTGTCCTATATATCTTTCCTTTTCCCACTCATGGACTCCAAGCATACGCAAGTGTAAGGCGCTATGCCGAAGTCAGTGCAACATAATCTATTGCTGGCGTGAGACATTACTTTTAGTGCAATATAATCCATCGTGTCCGCTGCAAGTGTGCATTTAATAAACCACCGCAATACCACGTGCGCGCCGCCATTGTGAAGTTATACATACCGCTCATCGAAAACTGTGTCTACACCCAACACGACACATAGTGCAACAGCGATTTACAAATATACCCTGGCCAGGGATCAGTGATGGTAAAAGTGTGGTGACGAGAAAGCTGCAGTTCGGAACAGACTTTTGAACCATTCCAGCCACGTAAGTCCAAATTTACCTAACCACTCCCTGGACACATCCATGTTTTTCTCCTTCGTCGAATGCTACGTTTTTATGGGGCAATTAACCGCTAATACAGTCCATTAAAATCAAAATAATTTTGACCGCACGTTTTCAAATATGGTGGCATAAAGCCCCCTTTAATTTTTGTTTTGGAGCTACCACAAAGCTTATAAAAATATTTTACTTCTTTTTTTGGGAAAAACGAAAATATTTCAATCGGCTTGTATAAAAATACCTTTTTGATTTAAGTTACAAACGATTTAGGAGATGGAACTTGTAGGTATCAAAACCATCTTATTTGTTCGATAGGTTACTTAGTTAGGTAATAATTAATAAGATCCACACACTAAGATTCTTATTGTTATAATTTTATATGCCTATTGTGTGCTCTAACAATCTACAGACGTTAAATCTCTAAATAAGTCTCTAAAATATGTGTTTTACGTAAGAGCTTATAAAATAAATATTTTTAGGGCTACTTTAGAGCGTTGATAACAAAATCTTAAAGAATTATTTTTTAATAAGTAGGCACGTATTAATTTTAGTTCTTCTAGTTACATAGAATATCTTTTCTTTAATTAACTAATTAATTAGCCCCAACCAGCGAAATATTTTAGTATCTGCAGTATTTTATGTTGCCAATACCACGAAGTGTATAGAAATCGAAAATTATTAATTAACTTTAGTAATTAAAGTTTCTGCTGCTATTCAATTTCTTCCCGGTATTTGTAGCAATAGAGAACAAAGAATCGCCCCTTCATTCGCTTGTAACGAAAAATTTCTAACATTTTGATGATATTTCGCAGTTACTCGATAAAGTCTTGGCAGTGACATGCCTCGCGGTATTGCGCTACTGAAACTTTCCAGAGACTTGTTATGTTAGTTCCTTCTTGCTATTGCTTTTTCGAAGGTGAACTTTCTCTTTATTGAAATCGGAAAATTTCACAATCTCTCCCGAAGTTAGTTCATATAGGGTTCAATTAAAAAACGAAGTACCTACCGTGTGGTTTATCTACCGTTTATAAAATTTACTCATGCAAATTGTGTAGATTTAAAATTGGTCGCAATTGGCAACCCTGATTCATTTATTTCATACATTGTGTACCAATTACCAATATTGTAGTTCAATTTAAAATCAGCCGAAATACGAAATTTTGCGGTTCTGACTTCCACTGTCTGTTTGTGTGTAGCCTTTGTTAAACTTCATCAAAGGCTGTGTTGCTGTGACGACATGTTGGGGTGAATGCGGTTAGGCGTAGTTTTCCAAAGACTATATTTCGACTTTCCGCACATTCCAATTAAACTTCCGCGCTGAGTTTCTAGAGAAACAATTATATTTATACGTATAATAAAGCTACGAGAATATTTTTGGTAAGTAGGTTTACCTGTTTTATCATTTGCATAAATCATTTATTTCTTCCCACGCAAGCTTAGCTTTATTCTTTCTTATAATGTAACTTATATCTGCAAAAACTTGTAATTAAGTATGCTTTTCTTCTGTACTTATTTTTCTACTTCTTGTAAAACAGACTCATAAAATACCTATAATTCACAGCAACATTCATAACGCTTTTTAGTTGAGAGCCAATTTTATTTTCTCAAATAAGCTAACTATAACGCTCGGAAAAGTCTGAAATTAAAAAAAAACCTGAAACGTTTCATATCATAATATTATTTCAAATAAGTCGTTCCATGAACCTCAGTTGAAAGAAACGTTTCCTATTTCATTCAAGTTAATTGAAATACCAGCAGTTTCATTTGCATGCCTGTTACGGGAGCTCCGTTGTAACTCAAGCACTACTTGCCGTCAAAAGTTCTATTCCGAAAACTGCCTTATTACGGCGAATAATAACTAATATAAACTTATATTAGAATACAAGAGTGCTATTTTTAACCCCTGACCCAAAAAGAGGGGTGTTATAAGTTTGACGTGTGTATCTGTCTGTTATCTGTGTATCTGTCTGTGGCATCGTAGCTTTTTTTGTTTGATCGGTGGCTTGATCGAGAGTGTTCTTAGCTATAATTCAAGCAAATCGGTTCAGCCGTTTGAAAGTTATCTGCTCTTTTCTAGTTACTGTATAACCTTCACTTGTCGGGAGTGTCATAAATTTTTAATTTACACTTGTATTATTATGAAGTAGTTACCTACTCAAGGATGATCTGAATTTAATGTCGTCAAATTAAACTCTAAAATAACTAATATCTGTACCCATTCCAAACAAAATCTAGGCACTTAGTTACACTACCTAAGTATTCAGTACCACGCTAAAGCTCCAAAATAATATATTTAGTATAGAAAAGTTTTTTAGGGTTTCGTACCTAACAGAAGGGTGAGAACGGGACTCTACTACTAAGCCTTCGGCATCCGTCCGTCTGTTTGTCAGCGGGCTGTATCTCATGAATGTATAGGGAGAGAGTGGAAATTTTCGCAGAGTGTGTATTTCTATTGCTACTATGACAAAAAATAATAAAAAAACGTTACATCAACGCTTCGTGTGTGAGTCTGATTTGCACTTGACCGGTTTTTGTATTCAAGTTGACTTACAAAATGATAGCTTGAATTGAGCTTTATAAGTTATAGTAGTAGTTATTTATAGTAACTGGTTTTTAACCCCCGACCCAAAAAGAGGGGTGTCATAAGTTTGACGTGTGTATCTGTGTACCTATCTGTCTGTGGCACGTAGCTCCTAAACGAATGAACCGATTTTAATTTAGTTTTTTTTTTGTTTGAAAGGTGATTTGATCGAGAGTGTTCTTAGCTATAATCCAAGAAAATCGGTTCAGCCGTTTGAAAGTTATCAGATCTTTTCTAGTTACTGTAACCTTCACTTGTCGGGGGTGTTATACATTTTTAATTTACACTCTTACTGAGCGGTGGGGCCGGCTAATTCTACACAAAATGTTTACGAGACGGAACCGAAAGCACAAGCCGCAAGAAGTATATTATATAAATAATAACTTAACTTTTTAATTTATTTCTTTACTTTTAATTAGTGTTTTTAAAGTTTTATTGCTAAAATTAGTCTTTTTTTTTAGGAGGTAGATACTAAGAAGTTTGTATGGGGAAAGTACTGATGCCATAACACGAATTTTTAAATACCTATACTTTTGAGTTGGTTATTGTTGTTTTTCATCCTATCCCACAGGATTACATATTTAGAATTTAGAAAATCAATATAAACATGGTGCAAAAGACAGCGAACCTTTGGTGTGCGTTGTAAGGAATTAGGAGTCAAAAAGAAACAAAAACACCGTAGATTTCAGCAAAAATGCTTTTAATTCGTATTTTCTTGGATTTGGATCGGCTTGCTGAGGATTGTAATCCATTCCTATTGAACACACTGGTAGAGTTTTCCGATTTTTTCGATTTGAGTCAACGCTGCTCATTGCATTGGGACAGCTGTTATCAATCTATAGCGATGTCAAGACATCGCATTTGAGCTGTCATAACTAGGCCACAACAACACAACACTACACTGTGCAGTTGCACACTAGTGCACAAACGCTCTTAGAAATACAATTGTGGTCGTCTCATACACTTCCTGTCTAAACACACCCAGCCGTACATCCATTGGCGTGCCTCCAATCCGTTGCCTGCTCATACCACTCTAGTTCACAACTCGCTCCGTCACAAGGGACAATACTCCATCTCGATGTCAACTGTGTGAATCCAATTACTTAGCTATAAAGCTAGATCTACCGAGTCTAGCGAGTCTATCTACTTGGTAATTTACTATGTAGCAACGTCTTTTTACATTCCGAAAATAAATTTGAATAGTGGATACTGAATATTTTATTTTAAAAAGCATTTATATTTCTTTTAATCAAAGTAAGTAATATATAAAACATTTTTTCTTTTTCCAAATTTTTTCCATTTCTAATAGTGGATAGAATCACTCAGTACTCTAGTACAATTCTGTACAAACCTTACATGTGATTTTAGACTGCAGTATACCTAATATAAATCGGTACCTACCGACTGCTGAAAAGAAATTATGGTCATAATCCATAATCCTTCAGAATAAATAGAATTTGCTCAAAACGTAATTTTCGTTTACTCAAAAACGGAAACATAGCTAATCCAATATTAAGAACGGGTAATATAAATTAAAGTTAAACTAATTCGGGATTCATGACTGGAGTCAATGTGTAAACTCATCCATTGTGTTCCATTTATCCACTAAAAGGGTGAAAAGGACTGCGGCCCTCACAGAAAGGGTTAAAGAGTTGGGGCCAATAGTTTATATTACTCATATAGATTTCCCACTCAACTATTGTAAGACTACTAAAATCAGATTTTAGACCAACAGGTAAAAACTAGACATTTATGTACCTAATACCTACTTAATATTATTTTAGGAATAATTCACATACACAAGTTTTTCAAAACTTGGTTTTTTTTATTTGCAAGTATTATTAGTATTATCGATAGACAACTTGTATAAACAAAATTAAAAAACGCGGCTGCCCTGCCAAAAATGAACTAAAAATTAAAAAAAAAACACATTTGAAAATAATGCCCTAACGCCGCCATATTGATTTTTATATCAAAAAAATTACAGCTAGACAATATAAATTATACCTAGATAATTAAGAGATAAGGATTCTAACCATACCCCATACATCCAAATCTGTTCAGGCATTTAGACGTTATGGTGGGATAAAGAAACTTTATTGTATACTATAACTATATTTAATGTTTTGGTCAGTCATGTAAATAAATCTAATAGGCATCAATTTGCACACAAATGTAGTAGTATGTACATTTTACTACAATAATAAATTCGATATCTAGTTTATAAAAAGTTTACTGGATCGCCTACACATTTTTCTTTAATAAATACGTACGGTCTACAATGCGGGCATTTATTTTTTTATCTTATACTTTGCCCCGTTTCCCCGTAACCCACAGTGTATCGCGTCCCTAAATCGATGCGAGTATGCTACGACGGCACTTTTTCTCTATATTTTACGCTTGGGATCGAACATCTGGGTCATTATCAACAATGGCCGGCGCAGAGTGTATATCTACCATATTGTACGTTATACCTATGTATAGACTTGCGTACAAGGATACTTACCGCGATAAAGTTAAGCATTTTATCTAATAGCTCGGCTTGGGGTTTTCCCCGAGAATTTAAACGCCCCTTTTTATTAATAAATAAACAAGATACAAATCGGGACGGACAAATGTTGTTTATTATAATATAGTACCTAGTAGGTACTAGATGCCCGAGATTTCGTCCGCATAAGTTTCAGATTTTTTTAAATCCTCGAGATTTGGTGCAGAGATAGCTTGGCTTCTTTTTGTCCCTGAAAATTAAAGAGTTCTCACAGGATTTTAGGAAAGGCTGGCAAAGTCGTGGGCATCATCTATTAGGTACAGATTCAGCTTGTACCCCGGAGACGGATATAGGCTACATTTATCCTGAAAGTCAGAGTTCCCACGTGATTTTTAAAAACCTAAATCCACGCGGATGAAGTCGCGAGCATCAGCTATTTAAGTAATAAGTAAGTAGTTCTCATTCAGTCACTTCCCGTTACTATCCTTATATTATAATCTGTCTATCGTCGTGTCTGTCTATCTGTCTATCGCTAGAATGCACGATACCAAAGTGGCACGGCGATGAATAGAATAACTACTGGCTTTGACGTTATACTTGGTAGTCTTTATTCGTAAATGAAGATTATAATATAGACTGTAATGATATATTAATAAGTAACTCAACCGCAAAAATTGAAATAATATAGTCAGTCAAGAAATTAAGACTATAAATGCGACAGTTGGAGAAAGTGGACTTCCATGTTTTAATTAAAATGAAATATTCATTTGTCTGCTTATACGGGCATTTATCCTAGGACCAAAATTCCCTTCACAAAGGGCTCTCAGTCAGATTAAATTTCCGGCGGGTCCACTCCACTCCTAGAATGCCCTTTATTACCCCGTTACAAAAGGCCTCAGCTCTTCAGAATAAAGCTGACTGCACACTGCCGAAAAAGCCGCAAGATCAGCATAAAGCTGTTAATGCAATAGGCGTAAGGATAAATAGATACAAGGATAATAAGGATATCTGTAATTTTTTTCATTTTGTATTGCATATAAGTAAGTCTACTTATATGCAATACAAAATGAAAAAAATTATTTTATTAGGTATTATCTTCTAGAAGTGTTCATAACTATTAACTAAGCTAGAGAACTAATGGGGATTCTAAATTGAATGATTGTACACTGATGCAAGAGCCATTTGCAACGGATTTTTTAACCCCTGACCCAAAAAGAGGGGTGTAATAAGTTTGACGTGTGTCTGTGTACCTGTGTATCTTTGTATCTGTATATCTGTCTGTGGCATCGTAGTGCCTAAACGAATGAACCGATTTTAATTTTGTTTTTTTTTTTTTGTTTGAAAGGTGGCTTGATCGAGAGTGTTCTTAGCTATAATCCAAGAAAATCGGTTCAGCCGTTTGAAAGTTATCAGCTCTTTTCTAGTTACTGTAACCTTCACTAGTCGGGGGTGCTATAAATTTTTAATTTACACTTGTAAAATATGAAGAACAACGAAAGGTGAGCTTCAGCTAGCTAAATCCTTAGTTTTACGGCTTCGTTAAACGAATTCTTGTACGAAACCTCTCACACAAATCGGCTGCTTCAAAGCTGATGCAAAAAAAATATTCGGATATGTTGTCAGATGCAGATATTACGTCTCTTGCAGTTCAGCAGTGTGCGATCAGATGTAGAAACCCTGTTACCCCTCCCGGCTCAGTTTTGTCCACTTTCAGGTACTTGTTCCGACGGTCTTCCTCTTTTTAATTGTTTCTTCGCTCGCCACTTGAAGTTTCACCGAATTTATTGTTGCTCTTAACTTTACGAGCGTCTTAACAAATGGAAATACGTTAGTGCCGTGGAAATTTATACTTTTCTTTTCAAAGAAATTGGTACTCAGTACCTACCAACCCATTTGGAGTTGCCTGATGTAAATTCAATTTATTTTCTAAGACGAATTATAGAAAAATGATAAAAAAATATCCAGTAATGTTTTCACGCTACTATTTTATTTTAACTACTTTGCACTAGACTAGAACATTGCATCCAATAATATTGTATTTTTAACCCCCGACCCAAAAAGAGGGGTGTTATAAGTTTGACGTGTGTATCTGTGTATCTGTCCGTCGCATCGTAGCTCCTAAATTAATGAACCGATTTTGATTTAGTTTTTTTTTGTTTGAAAGGTGGCTTGATCAAGAGTGTTCTTAGCTATAATCTAAGAAAATCGGTTCAGCCGTTTGAAAGTTATCAGCTCTTTTCTAGTTACTGTAACCTTCACTTGGCGAGGGTGTGATAAATTTTTAATTTACACTTGTGTCATAATATGTAAAAACAGAAAGGTAGGTACAGTCAGCAACAACGCTAGGTTAGCACCCGCCAGTAGGTACAAGCGACTATGGGTTATTAAAGTGAAGATTTAAAACTACTACACTTGGGTCACATGTAAAGCGCTATCCCTTCTACTCTCGTATGTTTTTTATCATCTGTCTTACTTATCATCAAGCACGAACCTTAAATACGCCATCATAATAATACTTAATATACCTAATATCCGTAATACCTATGTTTATGATATAATGTCAATTGATTGCATCTAAGAACCAGTCATAACTCATAAGATTTTTGATATTCAACGTTCATAATCTCCAAATATTCTTGTCGGGATTTCAATAAAATGGAATCTGTACTATAATATCTGTCTATTATAAGACCTTTGTTCATACTCCGTAGTAATTATAACGGCCTTTTATAACAAAACACAATAATGGAGTAACAGTAAACAATGTACACACTCGCCACATAATACGTGTTGAACTCCTTGTTTCGAGTAAAGTCGACCACAAAATTGCTTCAACATTTTTACAACAGCAACTTCCAGTAAATCAAAATACCAGGCTCAAACTTTCATAAATGTGTGTAGGTCTTGTACAGGCAAAACAGACCTTGTAGTTTTATGATGTGCAAACGACATTCATCCGTGGGGCAATAATTTTATAGTAGTTGTTACATACGAGCACAGTATTCATATTCATACCATACGTATTATGTTTATTACTAGCTGATGCCCGCGACTTCGTTCGCGTGGATGTAGGTTTTTCAAAAATCCCATGGGAACTTTTTGATTTTCCGGAATAAAAAGTAGCCTATGTGCTAATCCAGGATATAATCTATCTCCATTCTAAATTTCAGCCCAATCCGTCCAGTAGTTTTTGCGTGAAGGAGTAACAAACATACACACACGCACACACAAACTTTCGCCTTTATAATATTAGTGTGATTAGTGTGATTTAATGTACTTTCTACATCGTATTCTGTTGAGGGTTACAACGCTAACAACGATTGGATGCGGTGAGCTTCCAGATCCTTCAGCATACCACTCGACTAAAAGTACTATTTCAACTCCATGTAGGTATGATGATTTCAGATGGCCTAATTCTAACCTTCTAAGTAGGTCACACAATCCAATTACTGACTTGAGTCAACGTTGCTTCACCAGCACAACATAACTAGGCCACGTTACCCTCCTTTCACATTGAGGAACAATTGGGACCTACATCAGAACCTCCTGTTCTTATTACATTATTGTAAGCCTTTGTTCATACTCCATAGTAATTATAAAGCTATTATTATTATAGACAAACACAATAAGGGAAGGTACACACTACACCCTCGCTACGTAACTACGTGTTGATATGGTTGTTTTTATTACATACGGGCCCATCTCCCCCAATAGAGGCGTAACGGGGGTCCGTTGTGAGAGTTTTGGGACCCACTAGCCTGCAGTAACTGACACTTAACACTTTATTAGGTTGGAATAAAACAAATGTTTGTTGTCTCATATATTATTTTGTAGGATTTGTTGTTCCTCTTCTCTTTTAGTTCATTGTAGATCGGATTGTGTTCATTGTGAATTGCATGTTGCATTAGGTTTTTAAATAGGTATACGTACTTGATAAAACTTTTATGATTTTTTTACTATCTAAATGACAGAACGCTCTTATTATAGCCAAACAAAATAATGAAAGGTTAATTAATACACAAACAACAACAACAAATCAACACCCTTACTGCGTAACTACGTGTTGATATGGTTTTTTTAGTAAGTAGGTACAAACGGGTCCATATCCATTCTTCCATCTTCATCCATTTTTTGTTCTAACGACAGCAAAAATACACAATCTGTAAAAATTTCAACTCTTTATGTATTATATAGTTCATGAGATACAGTCCGCTGACAGACTGACGGACGAACAGCGTAGACTTAGTAATAGGTTACCGTTGGCACCCTTTGGGCACAGTGCCCTAACAATAAGCTCGTTGAAATGTTATCTGCATGCAGTCACTAAACACCAGATGTAATACCATTTACCTCACATAATTTATTGATTAAGATAAAACAAGCCACCAGCTCACGACTCTGACCTGCTTTCACTTCATAAATCAACGTTTTTACAAGACGGTCTTTGTTTTCTTTCGGGAAGCAATGACGATATACATCAAACAGACGTCATGTCGCTGTAAAGCTGAAAAGTTGCTGGAAACAAATCGCATTTACCATTATTCGTTTTAAAATAGTCTAGGAAGATTGCTTATAATTGTAGATATGGAGGATAAACTTATAGTACACCTTAGTACACATAACGCGTCGGAGAACCAAAGTGACTAAGCAACATAGCCCAGTGAGATAGAAGCTGAAATGGGCATGGGTACTAAGCAGGCCATATCTGTTGCGGAACCGATAACCGATGGGCTGACGCATTCTTGGAGGTCGTGTACCGATAGGCACAATGTGGAACGACCGAACCAGCCCGCTAGACCAACGACCATAAGGTGGCAGGAAGTAGGTGGATGAGAAAAGCGGAGCACTGCTTGTGATGGTGCACTCTTCAACAGGCCTATGAATAGCATTAGACACAGTAACATACAAGTTGATGAATGTATGGATGGATGGACAAGCCATGCTATGGTGGTGATCGCGATGTCATATCCAACCTGGTTTCTGCAAGTACAAGGAACAGTAAGAAGCAATCCATATCCATACTAATATTATGAATGCGAAATTGCGCCTGCCTATCTGATTAACTTTTTAACCGGCTACGGCAAAGCCGAAAGGAAGGGTTATGATTTTAGCAGTCTATGTATGTATGTATGTATGTATGTAAATATGTATGTATGTTTGTATCCAGATTCTGTGTGTTCCACCGTAGCGCCTAAACTACTGGGCCGATTTTGATAAATGAGGTCTCAATCGATTCGTTGTAAAGGCCCGGGTGACATAGGCTAGATTTTATACGAAAAAAATTGGCCAGACGGATGTTACATCAAAAAAAGTGAGGGTCTTAATTTTTTTTTAATTGCTATTGTATCGAGTGGGGTGTCCAACGAAAGAGGAGAAAATTTGGAGTTCATAAATATAAATATAGTTATTATTAAAATATACCAAGCGACAGAAACCCCATTTTATGATAATTATTATTTCTCATACAGCGCCACCTTTTGGCCATTCACGAGATCTCGGTTGGGCGTCGCGTCGCATCAAACGGAAAAGTTTCAAATAAAAAAAAAGTTGAAAAACTATAACCCGACTACGGAAAAATGAGACAACTTGAACCCGACTTAGTAGTAAAATAAACTAAAAAGAAAGAAACAAGATAGGTGCTTAGTGCTATCTATCATCGTCTTGAGTAAGGATTCAATACAAATGCCGTGGTCGTGCGTTGTCGACAGCAAAAAGAAAATATTCTAATTTGGTAGACAAATAAAATCATCAGGAATGCCGTCAATCAAGGTTAAGAAGTACGCTGTCGACAACGAACGACCACGGCATTTGTATTGAATCCTTACTCAAGACGATGATAGATAGCACTAAGCACCTATCTTGTTTCTTTCTTTTTAGTTTATTTTACTACTAAGTCGGGTTCAAGTTGTCTCATTTTTCCGTAGTCGGGTTATAGTTTTTCAACTTTTTTTTATTCATTTGCGACTTTGACAAAATTTGGTTGAGAGGTAGGTAGCGGATATATGGCTACTTTTTATCCCGAAAACTCAAAGAGTTATGATGCAATTTTTAGTGTTGTAAGTATAGGCTGAAATGCGCAGTCGCAGCAAGATTACCATAAACTCATCCAATCACAACAATAGATATTGTAATGATTATTGTGTATTACTGTAATGCAGCTTTTCGGCCATGGCTTAGGCCAGCTGTTATTGACGACATTTTAGCCCCAGCTGAGCAGCTGAGGCTGGCTCGCCTTTGACGTATTAAAAATTCACCAAGATCGTCGAGGTAAAGATCCTTTTTATGTGGTTGAGGGTCAAAGAGGAATTATGAATAAGGTTTCCGCGTACCAAACGCAAGTTATTGTTGAAATTTTCCTTTTCCACACTTTTGTGATAGATAAGCCATTTTGTAGACACAAAAAGAATGTTACTGCGAATGCCCGTTGGCAATATTGTCTCACCATTTTTGTTTGATATGTCGCGCTCTTTAGACGCATCTCAAATCCGTTTAAAAATTTGAGGAATGTGCTAAGCCGGAGGTCAGCTTTGTTTGGTCAGTTTCGGTGGGCCAGTAATTACCAGGGCTATCACTTCTCATTCAATCTTGTCTTGAGTAATTTAAAATGGAAGCATGTTTTCTGCATACTATCTCAATCCCACTTGACCAAATAGGACCAAATATATTCGAGCAGGTATTGGTCTTCCGTAGAGAACTGTCTAAGTAGAAAAATCCGGTAATAAAGAGTTAAAATAGAATATCTACCTACATAAACTATTTTTAATGTGACAAATCTCAAATAGATTACTTACCTAGTACAAAATTTTTAATCTGGCAAATGTCATTTGGCAGCCCTACTAATGAGCGAACTCTCTGCTTCGAACTTCAATGGCGCTGTTAGATTTTAAACGAGGGTATATAGCCGGCAAAAAACGTTCCTAGATAATAAAAAGAGATCACTTTAAAGAGCTTTCATACTTAAATGGTTCGAAAACGCTTGTCCCGCATAAAATAATGGTAGGTATTACAAAAAAGCGGTCAAGTACGAATCGAATTCCACACGAAGTGTTCCGCACCATCGCAAACTAGTTACATAAAAATTTGCAAGTTAACGACGGACAGCGCCATCTTGATGTGATAGTAGGTATTATATAACAATAGTAGGTTTTACAGTCCCAGCTATATTATAACATACCCAATCTACCCATTAGGGAATTTCTTATATCATCAAGAAGATCGAATATAAAGATTAATTTTTTATCCTGAAATATTGAAGAGTTCCCTCAGGATTTTTAAAACCTAAATCCACGAGGACGAAGCCGCGGGTGTTATTTAGTGTATTCATGAATTTAATTGTATTACAAAGACTACAATATTTAAACCAACAAGTAGGTTTACGTGCCTACTTATATACCACAGTGGAATTACCTTTTCCAACCAGCAGGTTTAACAATTTTCGGACTAAAGAGTTCACACAGCACGGCAGCCAGTATTACAAGAGGCTTAACAATGGATTCTGCCAATTAGTGAAATACAAAGTAGCTTGGTTTCCACGAATTTAATCAGACTCGTCATAATATACCTCTAAGGGTAATTTTCCACTATTATGAAAATGCTTTGAATATCCATTTAAATGAATAGGTATAAGATTTTCTTCTGTGCGATTTTGTATGTGACTACAATATTTTATTTAAAACTTATCATATAATATGTATATAGTTTTTAATATACCTAACAATGGCCCAGTTAGTACTAACTTATAAATACACAACTAAAAAAAAAAACCCGCGGGAACTCTTTGATTTTCCGGGATAAAAAGTAGCCTATGTGCTAATCCAGGGTATAATCTATCTCCATTTTAAATTTCAGCCCAATCCGTCCAGTAGTTTTTGCGTGAAGAAGTAACAAACATACACACACACATACACACAAACTTTCTCCTTTATAATATTAGTGTGATTGTATTGCCCTAATATCTATAAGACTGCTATATCGGAAGAAACAAGATACGTTCTAAACTTATGTAACAAGGCTTACCGGGTTAACTGCAGTCATTACAACATGGACGTTACTCCGTCTACCAGCTCATTCTGAAACAAAGAGAATAAAGTTTATTCCTAACTTCTGATTTGTCGTATCACTCATATCAGAGTGGTCGTGGTACAAAATAAGATGTCAATATTTTGTGGTCGTGGTAGATAGGTATTAGAAATGCACCGGCTTAATGGTTGGTGCAGATCTACAAAGATATTAAATATGCAGTATGCACCTTATCGTCTTCGTCCCTTTTTAGGGTTCCGTACCTCAAAAGGAAAAACGGAACCCTTATAGGATCACTTTGTTGTCTGTCTGTCTGTCTGTGTTTATTTGATAACAAAAGCTCTTGATTAACGGTGAAAGCCTAGTGGTTATTCGGAGGGTCTGGGGTTCAATCCTGGTCAAGTATTTTTAATTTTTCGTAGCTAAATGAATTTTAAGCAATTAAATATCACAAGCTTTAACGGTGAAGGAAAACGTTGTGATTAAATCTGCATGCATCTGCAGAGCTCTCCATAATATTCTCAAAGGTGTGTAAAGTTTGACATTCCACACTTGGCCAGTGTAGTAGACCATTACTGAAACTCTTCAGGGGTCTTTTCTCATCTTGCGAAAAGACCACTACTGAATGGTGGGCCGGTAATACGTAACTTGATGATGAATGGACTTAATAATGGTTTGTATTGGTATGGCAATCCTATCCAGATTCTAACTACCTAAAGCTTTAAATTTTGTCACAGTCCTGCGACATATCTACTATTTTATTAGACATTTCTTCCACAACTTCTTTCACAACTTTCTCTTTCACAGCACAGTATACGGAGAGCTATTAATGTCAATCGTAATTGAATTAGGTCAAAAGCAATATCGTTATTGCTATTAAAAGCGGGTCGACCATGTTGACATGTTGGATGTACGAGTTCCCAGTAAGCTGACTCAATGCTGTCTCCTAATACTACTCAATAGGACTTAGCCACACTGTTGGCGTTTTTATGCTACACTAGAAGATTATATTATGTTACGGATTTCGGTTTTACCAAAATCTCATGGAAACTAATTTATTTTCCAGGATATAAATTAGCCTATATCCGTCTCCGGGATATAACCTATCTCTGTATCAAACAAATAATGCTCGTGATTTAGTTGGTGTGGATTTAGTTGTTTAACCAAGTGGGAACTCTTTGATTTTCCAGGACAAAAGAGTAGCCTATGTCATTTCCCAGAATGCATTGTTAAACGAATGGGGTGTGAAAAGCGAGCAGACACGCTTTTACATAAATTGTAATATTAGTGTGGATAAAAATAAAATCTTTGTGTAGTAGGTATAGATATTCGTAAATGATTTGCTACGAAGCGTAGCTTGGCGTAGCGACAAAGAGATTGATAATAAAAATTACATTTTTCGTGTATTGTAAAATGCTAAGCTGAATAATTACTACAGAATCTATAGACTATGCAGCACATACAGGCGAGTGGATAACGTCACGCATTACCATGCACCCTGACGAGTACCTACTTTATACAACTACCTACGCTAGACGGTTCAATAAACATCGTAGGTTTTTTATTATATACATACCTTTCATTTGCAGTGACTCACACAGCATTTGTACGTACATATCAAGAGTAAGACGCTAGTTAATAGTTTGCCCGCTGGCAGTGAGATAGGCGCCTTAGAGAACACGATGGAAATTAACTAACATCACGAACAAATGTGGCCTTTAACGACAGAGCAATAAGAACCACAATATTATGTCGCTGGCCCATCATAAGATACGTTGAGACAAATAGAATAGCGTTCAGAGTCAGTAGGGCAAACGTCCAAGTCCATTAATAAAATTGAATCAGACGAACATTCCGAAGCACAATATGTGCACGTGTGGGGATAAATAAAGACGCCGGAATGCCAGATAACTGTGCGCATCGGACGTCACTCCAGTTTGTCAAATTGTTACACAATATGCCTTAATTAAATGGGGTGTGTCTATTGATCAATTTCTAACACAAGAGTGTTAAATTAAAAGCTGTTCCAGACATTACAGATGGGTTACCCCCGCCTTCAGTACTATATGTCGTAGTAAGAGTAGCATAATATATATAAATATTGCTGAACGTTATTTCTTAGTTGGGGGACATATAGACCTAAATGCAAAGTTTTAAATGTCTAGACCCAGCGGTTTAAGCTGTACGTTGATAGATTAGTCAGTCAGTTTTATATTTTATACTATAAACAAGCTGGGTGAGACTGAATTTCACTTGGTGACTTTCGGTTTGATTAGTCCCATGAATCCCTACGGAGAACTCTGGGATGATACCTATATAGATAATCTTCGAGAGTGAAAAACATTACTTACAGGTAAAATTTTGTCCCAAATTTTGGGCTCAGCTTGGGACTAAAATGGCTTTTTTCATCAGCTTCTTCAAGACACTCAAAAATTATGAATTGTATGCAAAATAAAACTAAACTTGTGTTAACTTTTGCATGAATTACTAATGAGAAGAGCAACGCAGAGGTATCATAAATTATGAATTCGCTCTCATTTAAATAAAAATTTCGTTTCGTCTAATCAACAGTATAAACCGCAACTATTTTCGTATACAAAATGCAAGCTACATAAATCTGCGTGCAAGATTCATCCGAAATTATAACATACAATCGCCTACACGAGCCATCTGTCAAAAATATTTACGTTTCTGTCGACACCTTGGTATATACCGCGATTTTAAATAGAAACTGTGAGTAACAAATGAATCGAAAGCTACAGCTCAAGCACAAACAGTGTGACAACGCTTTCAGCATCAAGAAAGCGTTGTCACACTGATTAAGATTCGGCTGATGTTCTAGCATGGAGGACATACAAATACGCTGAAAGACGTGTGTCATAGAAAATGACAGTTATTTTGTGCGAATGAGAAGCGCCCCACCAAGCGTACTGTACTGGGAACTGAAATTGACTCTTTATGTCAAATAGTCTTGATATGTTCCATCACTATCATATTTATAGTTCCAAGTACACTCACATGACTAACTGCTGCTTTCAGCGCCAAAATGCGGAAACTCAAATTGTTTTCAAAATAGGGCGGCAATCGCAATTCCAGTGTATATTAGTAGAGGTCAGTGTATTCTAGTAATAAAATATGAAGTTTACCAATGTTTCCCGCAGTAAAACTGTTGTCAAACGTTTAAAGTTAGTTGACATTACAGAAGAAACTATTTGAGCCGAGCAAACGCATTACGAGGTAGAATTTACGAGTTTTAGTCGTTACACCTTCGCTGTTTAATGAGCGCATTTGTCAGGCAACTCGAAATCTCGTACGCTTACTATAATAGCGTATATTGAGGTTTTCATTCCTTGTAAAGATTCTTAATTATAGTTACGCAACTGGGTCCAATCAAATCATAAGTAATATAAGTAATAGAGTAAAGGCCGATTCAAACCAATCACGTACACGTGACACGTGTGTAGTGACGTGTGTGAATCCGTTGGCATAACTGCACGTAACGTAACGTTCACGCCACGCAAGCGGTATGCCATGTCTCATACAGTTCCATACATTACAACGCAATGGTACGCGCTACGTCTACGCTTACGCAACGCTTACGCAGCCCGTGTGAACGAGCTCTTATGTACTAGCGCACGCAGGTAGTTGTTGAGAATATCTCTACATCATCATGATCAACCCATCCCCGGCTCACTACTGAGCACGACGTGTGTGTGCTCTCAGAGTGAGAAGAGTTTGGCCATAGTCTTCGCTGGCCATGTGCGGATCGGCAGACAATACCATACATTTGCTTCAAATTTTCCCTTATGCTGACCTACCAATGTATAGGTGGGTAATATAAAATAAGAAATTGAATGACAGATACAACTCTACTACTAATACTACTAATACTGTCGTTGATATATCAATGGACTACAACTTACGCACCCAAAACTTGAGCATCTAGGCTCTCTCTACAATGCGCACTAAAAACGATTTTGAAGGATTCTGACGAACCTATCCACGCGGACGATGTCGCAGCAGTCATGAACTTTATGTGGCACATATTTTTTTTAGTTTTACCTATAGGTTTAAGCTTGTTGTCAGTATAGTATATAATAAGCGTTAACGCAGACAAAAATGTAATAAAATCTTTCATTTTCTAAATCTTCAGCTTGAAATTTTCACGAACTGGTAGTGATCAATGACGACTTAATAGTGATAACGACAAAGTACGTCAGTGAAATTCCTGCCATATATCCGACAGATGACGATTTTAGTTCGTCATCCAAAATATGGCTGTTTTAAATAATTATTTCATTCATAAGAATAGTTGTACATCAGCCAACGTCTTTTACTTCAATTCAAATATAGTCCAGTCATTATAGTAAGTTCACCTCGGAATTCGAAATATCCAGCTGTAAGTCTGTAAATACTTGTATATTGACAACCTAAAAGTTGTCTCAAAACCTACATATGGTAGGGTGTACGCAACTATTAAATATCAAGGTCACAAAAATCATTTTTTTGCGCTTACAATAAATGCAAATAGCAAAAAAACCCATAGAAAATGAGATATTTACAAAAAAAGCGCAAAAAACTTAATAGTTGCGTACACCCTACCATATGTAGGTTTTGAGACAACTTTTAGGGTGTCAATATACAAGTATTTACAGACTTACAGCTGGGTATCTCGAATTCCGAGATTCTTACCTAATTTAAGCTTAAATGACTGGCCTAATTATTCAGTTTATGCCGCAAAAAAGCTTTGGATGACATAATATTTACCTTTAAATATAGATCGCCCCATCTCTACTTTGATGATTTACGGGTCTAAATAGGTAGTGTGTATGTGTGTATATTTTTATTAATAAGGGTATTAAAATATCTTCACAATTTCGCAAAATAATACGATATATCTTACTCATCGTAATTTATTTTAGCAAAACTTCAACGTAAAATAGAATGATGAGTAGCTCTTCTAGTTTCAATGTAAAATTTTCTATTTCACGAACATATGGGGCTTTAGAACTTAAAAAATCATTTGTTACTTGCTTTAAGCTGCTGCAGAGCGCCTGACAGCTTGATTTATCGCCTCGCTAGCAATACACCTATACTTTAACAACTCTATACTTACACTCAAGGACCCTGAAATATAAATATCAGGGAGTTTGCTGGAAAAAAAACTTTAGCAACTATACTTGTATCATAAAAGGTCCGAATGTGCTACTAAGGTGCTACGCACGTGCTACGACAACTACTTCTTTATCTATAATTTATTTCGTCAAAAGGATAAAATTATTTCAAAAAATTCTGGCTTCTTAAACAGAATATGAGTTTTATTTAAAAATTTCTTGCTTTTTAACCCCCGACCCAAAAAGTTTATGTTATAAACGTGTGTTATAAGTTTGACGTGTGTATCTTTCTGTGGCATCGTAGCTCCTAACCGAATCAACCTATTTTAATTTAGTTTTTTTGTTTGAAAGGTGGCTTGATTGAGAGTGTTTTTAGCTATAATCGAAGAAAATCGGTTCAGCCGTTTGAAAGTTATCAGCTCTTTTCTAGTTTTCTTAAAGAGGTTTTTGTCTCGGGGGTTTTTTTAAATTTTAAGTTATTAATTTAAGGTCTCAATATTCACAAATATAATAAATACTTAAATATAAAATCACAAGATAAAAATGTCATCCAAATCACTGTAACGAGGCAGGGTGCCCAGAACGCTGGCTGCGTTACCTCGTTGAATAGCCAGGCTAATATGCTGACCAAGGTAACTGCCAGGACCTCTGGTCACCCGTGACCACAAGACGGGATGAATCTATATTCTGCAAAATGGAAATGCTCTGGGCCTGATTGTTTATGACATTCAAATCGTATTCTCTTATTCATTCATATACTCTGATGCATATTATCCGCTACTGCAGCGAATATGCATCAGAGTTTCAACTTTCGGCAGACTCCTGGCATAGTATGCTTGTACAAACTTGTAACATCAATTCAGACAGTTCTCATCTTGAGAGTTATGCAGTAGGTATTTTAGTAGGTATACGATTTGAATATGTTATAGTTATAGTGAACAAATTAAAAATAGCTAAATCAAAATATAGGTTCAGTTATTGGGAGCATTTGGGAGCTATGATGCCACAGTCAGACACACCGATACACAGATCCACAGATACACATGTCAAACTTATAATTATAAACACACCTCTTTTTGCATCGGGGGTTAAAAAAAACTCTCTTCATTCAAATAACAAACAAAGTGTCTTTAAAACCCCATCAACTCGCCAGAACGATAGCGTGGGTTTACGTGGATCACTTTTAAACCAAAAACAAATTAGAAAATATTAATCACATCGGTGGTTTTCATAATCGTTAATCAAAGTATTTAAGCCAACACAATCCCCATTTTACCCAGTATTTACCTAAAAGCAAATTTATATTAATAAAATGACCTAAATGAACCAAATAATGAATTTATTCTTAGTAATATTATAAATACGAGTGTGTTTATCTTTTAGCGTTTCACGGGCCATCTTTGTAACCAATTTTAACCAAATTACTGCTTGCTACTTGTATTGCTTGTATAGGCTACGTTTTATCCCGGTAAATCAGAGAGTTCAATGATTTTTAAAAACCAAAATCCACGCGGACAAAGTCGTGGAAGTCATCTAGTAAAAAATAAAAATATTTTACAAAATAAAGACAAAGCGATACAGTTTATGAAGGGCGGCCATCATTTTTATCACTTTGCTTGAAAAACTTTAATAAAAATGGAGACACCGGCGCGCAGGTGAGATATTACATTTTTATGTACAGGTTGCTTTTTAATATTTTGCCATCTTACATAACGAAGTGGTTGTCGTGTACAAAAAAGACGCAATTTCATATAAACGACTCGCTCAGCGAAGTACCTGTATTTACATCGCAAGGAGCTCATAAAGGGAGTTGATTTTTAGCAATTTCTTTGTAATTACAAAGCTGGCAAGATGTAGTCCCTAGCGCGCAATCCAGCGAAGACTTAAGTATGAGCTGAAACTACTTTCTCCTATCCTAAGTGAATTCCTGATAAAAAGAAACGACTAAATCGCAAAAGCTTAAAAATGAGCTTAAGAACGTACCTACTAAAGTACGGTGGCGGAGCAGAAAGAATTTCGAACAATGACCTCTTTGCCTACTAACAGTGGTCACAAACATTTTTATATTAAGTGCGGTTTTTGAAGGAGAAAAACAATTACTAGCTTATTAAATAAATTATTTATTTTGATTTAAATATGAAAACAGGTATAATAATCCATTTTTTTTTACACTACATTTAAAAGGGGGCAGAGTTCATAATCTATATGATAATAGGCGAAATAAGATAAGAGAGAACCCTCTAATTTGAACTTTGCCAGTAAATATCGACAGTGAATTCCTCTGGCAATCTTCTAAGATGTTTTAAAGACGGTGAATGATAAAGATGCGTAGACCTGGACCACATCCAGCATTGTATAGTGAAATGTTTTCATTGGTGCTATTGATTAACCCTTTAATGGCTGTCAGTCTTACATAATTATTTTAGCTGAATACCTAAGCGGTAATAGCCTAGTAATTGAGACGACGCGACGGTCGGAGATCTGGCGTTCGATTCCGGGCTCGCACTTCTAAATAACTTACTTGACCCCTTTATAATATAGGTGTAAGTAACAAGTAAGTACATACTTAATATTAATTTTCTGATAGTTCCTTCTCTTGAGGTTTCTGTTATCTTTCTTTCTTTTGGTGTTTAATTGAGAGTGTTATTGTATCTACTAACGTTACACAATAGTAAAGACAATTCAATGTAGAGACTAATTCAATCAACACAATATACGTACAATGTTTTATTATTGTACGACCACAACTATATTCGTATTTGAAATGACAATAAAATGGCCGATAGAAAAAGCCCGCGGACTAACTGCCGCGAGGCAAATAGCCAAACCATTAATAAAATTGAATTAGTGAGACCGTATTGGCCGACAATGGCGAGTCACAAAGCGTTTTATAAATCTTCGGAACCGAATCAAATCAAAAACATTGGCCGCTACAATAGAACAAAGGGCAATTTGCTAACGAGTCTTTTGACCGGTTTGTTGGCGCGGAAGGATGGTTTGTACTCTGTACAATTTTTCAAAACATATTGTAGGTAGAGAAGTAGTACATTAGGTTTTACGAACCACTAGTGAAACCCCGGCTACTGGATGTGGCTCAACCAAATATATTAGAAAAGTATATAAATTTTTGTTTTTTTTCCTTGACCAAAATTATTGACCTTTCTCATCCAGGGTCCAAGCCTCCCGAATTGGATTCCAGGCTACGGTTTTACATAGCAACTAGTGACCACCCGCAGCTTTATTTCCGTGGAATTTCGAAAAATCTGGTCCTATTCCTTTGTCTACATTATAAAGGAAACCTCTGTGAAGAATTTCAGCTTTCTGGGATCAAGGATTTGGATTGGACGTTGATGAGTCAGTCTGTGAGTAAGTTTAGACTTTTCTTTTTATATAAATAAGTAGGTATTAATTTTTGCCTCCGACTTATCCGCGTAATATAATTTATGGCCTATAAGCAGCACTCGTGGATTGTGTTATATTTTGCGAAATAATGGGATCATATTTCTAGACATTAAACCTTAAAAACCTCTTTCTCAATAGTCAAATAACTTTTATCTGAGGAATAAATTTGAGATTTTGACAGGTTTTGTATAGTAAATCTTTCAAAACGTCAAATTTATTCCTCAAATAAAAGTTATTTGACGATTGAAAAATCGGCCCTAAATATACTAGTTACATTATAAATACAAGTACGGAGGACATACAAAGTAGCACGTTATAAACATGTTATAAATTGAATAAACAACATAGCACTATCGTCATCATCCCGGAAGTTATCTTGATTTATGACATTGGACAACGTTAGACAGTCAAAGACACGCCGCTTGCCAATCAGTAATCAATCACATTAATATACTAATATTAATATACAGGGCCGTTCGTTTCGTGGCTAATGAGCTTGAAAAAGTAAACCCTCACCACTAATTAGGATACATGTATCTTGAGGTATTAATGTCTTCTAAAATCTATAGTAAGATGTCAAAGTTATTTTGTGAGTTTGTATGTAGGGTGTAACCTCTAGAACTAATGATGCGATTCCTAATTGTTTTCCTGATACCTACTTGTTTCTGTCTGTTGCCTTTTCAAGGCTTATACATTTCATGAAACATAAAGTATACGAAGATAAGATAGATTTTTACAGATAGCTTACATCTTTTATCTTAGAGAATTAAAAACTTGCCACGGGGCCTAAAAACCCACGCAGACTAACTCGCGGACATAATCTAGTAATTCGTATATTGAATTAATACCTAGAACAAATCAAAATATGTACTATTTTTTTAAGCAATTTTACATGTTATTTGTGAACTAACAACCACGTGTTTCCGCATTCAGCTAGATACATTATATCCCCTATCCCTGAACGAAACATGCTAACCTAAGTAGCTACATACATTGTATACTCTCCATGTTCTCTAATGTAGTGATGTCTTATTTGGGCTGAACACGCGAGGCTACAAATTGGTCGGAATGGAGCTGTATTTATAATACACCTACCTACTGAACAATTCGCTAGAGTTTATACGATTGTACTTACAAAATTAATTGTGTTTTGCAAAATTCAGGTACAGGTCTTTACCACTATGTATATAATTTTGATGGTTAAATCAGTTTATTTGTTCGTTACATACATATCCATACTATAATAGTATTATAAATGTGTCTGTCTGCCTGATAGCTTTTCACGGCCCATCCATTTTTGACGTATGGTAAATTCGAAGTTCAGTAGCAATGTCAGACTTATTAGGCACAGAGCACATTGGTAGAGTTGAATGAGGATGAGGCGCAGTGTTTTTTTGGGCAACAAGTAACAATTCAAACTAAGCTTTATTTACTTTGCCAACAAGTGTCAATTAAAAATTTATAACACCCCCGACAAGTGAAGGTTACAGTAACCAGAAAAGAGCTGATAACCGATTTTTTGGATTATAGCTAAGAACACTCTCGGTCAAGCCACCTTTAAAACCAAATTAAAATCGGTTCATTAGTTTAGGAGCTACGATGCCACAGACAGATACACAGATACACACGTCAAACTTATAACACCCCTCTTTTTGGGTCGGGGGTTTAAAAGACGCGCCACGCATCCTGTCTCTTCCGTGTTTTGTTTTTACTATGTCAATTTTAACCATAGTGTGCATATCATCAAAGTAAATAAAATTGAGCCTATGTTGCTATCAAAAAAGTCGCTGCGCTCGGCTCGGCTTCACTCCACTGCAAATGTATGCGTTATCCTTTACCTCTATTAATGCCGCTTTAATCAGTTCCCAAAATACTGACTAACCCGCATTTTACACGGGCAAAACTGAAGGAAAAGCACATGAAATTCAATTTTTACCCGAAAGATAGGTAGCTATATAAGTATGTCTAACTACCTATACGGAACAATGTTTAATCATTGTAGTGTTGTCGCAACGTGTTAATCCGACTCGAAGGACCACATATATGTTTCAGCTGACCGAACAGCGACAAACACTACTTCATGCAACATTGGCATCCTAATGTAGGTTTGCTGTTGTTTGACTGTCTTTGGCTCAATGTAGATGTACACCTACTTACCTGTGATCATGTATTACTCGTTTCTAAGATAGACATTAGACAAGTTTATCTATATATTAATACCATGACTTCTTTATCTTTCTTGGTGGATTTCTAAGTGGTTTTTTAGCATTGCCATATTACCATTTAGAACATTTCCAATTAGAAGTTTTATAGGTTTTTTAACCATGTATAGTCAGTATAGCACAATTACATTACTAGAATAATAGGTATGTTCTGATGACCCATGCAAGGCAGGTAGTTTAAAATAAATCATCAACATAATATCAGCCCGTTAAGTCCACAGTTGGATATCGCTAAAAGGCCCTCCCAAATGAGCGCTTCCCAAATTCAACCACTTCCCGTCACCCTCTTAATCTCGTCGGTCCTACGTGCCCCACACTGTACATTGCATCTCTACTTAGACTTTTGTTTTGGCCTGCACTAGGCTATGTCAGGTAACATATTCCTTCTGCAGATTTCTTTATATTTTGGATCTTATCTTCTGCAAAACTCTTAACATAGACCCTACATTGTTTGCTGGACGAATATACCGTTTACCAGTGCCCACGTTTCAACACCATATAAAAATAGGTAATTTTTTATTGTAGATATATATGATGAAAAACTTTATTAAAAGACTCTACCCACTCAAATACGTCAATAGATATTTATAATATATTTTCGACAATTTCTAACGAATCCTTACGTAGGCATGTCTGTAGAGTTTTGTGGTAAAAAAAATACTAACAATAACTCGTACCTTGTACTCGTATATTGTCACGTTAATGTTAGAAGTCATAATAATGCCATCCATACTAATGATTAAAACTTCGAGGTTTGCGGTTGATTACATGATCAACTCAATAGCAGATATGATGCTGTCTAAAATAAAACCCGCCAACCTGTATGAGGTAAAATTGCTAGACAAACTTTGTACAGACGTATAATAATGATGCATTGTATAAATTTTGTTTTGTATGATTTATCATTCAAAAAAAACGTTAAAAGACGTTCTAGGCTAGCGTCGTTAAGTCGATGCAAGCCTAGAACTAAACACCTGTGTTGTTCTGCGCTAGGAATAAAAATAATTCACTGAGGTTGGGCAGCGATAAAAAAGCTAAATCACAGACAAGTTAAACTATGGAATTATAAGACTGCAATTTCTCTTTTATGTCTGGGCGTTCTGGCTAAGGGCCAGCGTAAACAAACAGGCTGGCATGGAGTAGTCTTCTGATAATCGTCTACACTCAACTTTACATACTTTGACATACCATTGTAATCGATACACTGAAAACAAAACACGGAGGATGCACGCTAAGCTTGAGCGTGCAAGGGCGTGCCGCACGCGGGTACCTAAGCTACGCCAAAGTAAATAAAGCTTATATTTATTTTAAGTTGTTATTAGGTAAGACGCTGCACCTCTGCCGGTGTACTTTGCGCCTTAGATTTTATCATTTACTAATTGATAAATACATAAAGCAAACAGGTTATTTGACCATGGTTTATGTGAATTTTAGTAAATAATATTCAAACTCATTTTACAAAAATAAATCTAAACTAGCTGACGCCCGCGACTTCGTCCGCGTGGATTTAGGTTTTTCGAAATCCCGTGGGAACTCTTTGGTTTTCCGGGATAAAAAGTAGCCTATGTGCTAATCCAGGATATTATCTATCTCCATTCCGAATTTCAGCCAAATCCGTCCAGTTGTAATGTTGGAGGCCTGTCACATACTACACAGTAGTTCTTGCGTGACGGAGTAACAAACATACACACACACACACACATACAAACTTTCGCCTTTATAATATTAGTGTTATGTGATGAACGACCTTTAAAAATTCGTTAATTTTTTTTTGTCTAACTAAACATAACATAATCAAAATAGTACAGAATAATGATTAATTAGTGTTTGTCATTCTTAAACATTGTAAGCGTTTCAGAAATTAATTAGTTAACATGAAAATACCTACTAGATACCTAATTATATTTACGGCACGAAAACAAATCTCAAATTTCTCACAGGCTGTCTTCGGATAATTAACAATGTTGAGAGGTTTCCTAAACCCTCCTCCCCTTGAACGAGATTTCTGCAGGTGAAAGGGGCACTTTTTGTGAGGCAGGAATCCCGCAAAAAGTAACGTGAAGTAAAATTGGCTTCGTGTACAACGTTTTTGATTTTATTTACCTGACATGGTAAGGTAACACGAGAAATGGGGCTACTGTTTAGCCTTAATACAATTATTAATTAAATTAATATTTGGTAGATAGGTACTTGGTGTTGTATATAATATACAGTCAGGAAATATACAGTCTTAAAATAAATAATCTATACTTATAATATTAATACAAGTGTAAATTAAAAATTTATAACACCCCCGACAAGTGAAGGTTACAGTAATAACTAGAAAAGAGCTGATAACTTTCAAACGGCTGAACCGATTTTCTTGGATTATAGCTAAGAACACTCTCAATCAAGCCACCTTTGCACACAATTGTTTTTTCTGTTTTCTTCTTTCTGTGTTGTGATCCCACAACACAGAAAGTGTGTCACACACACATGTGTTTTTGTGTGCAATAAAGTGTTCTATCTATCTATCTATATACAATAGATTAATTATTTATTCTATCAATATCTTTATAGGTAATATTTAAGTTGGGTTATATTAAAAATTTTATGTCGATTGAGCGTAAATTTATTTTTACAAATCAACATCACAGCAAGGTCTGAGCCGACGCGACGCGTTCTAATCTAAATACTTACCGTTCGTGGCTTTATATTAGTAACGTGTTTCTCTACCTATATAAAATCCGCTTATTCCGACAACGCTCGCCACGTCGCGAGAGCAAAAAAATTATAAAAGCTTCTCTTTAAGTCCCTTCTGTGCATATTAGAGAGAATTTTAAATGTACTTGTAAACGTGTTTTCTCCATTTGACAGTTTTTGGGGGGACATATTTCCCTAATCCCAAGGTAAATTTGTCATCGCAGAACTTCTTTTTTTAACCCCCGACCCAAAAAAAGGGGTGTTATAAGTTTGACGTGTGCATCTGTGTGCCTGTGTATCTGTGTATCTGTCTGTGGCATCGTAGCTCCTAAACTAATGAACCAATTTTAATTTAATTTTTTTTGTTTGAAAGGTGGCTTGATCGAGAGTGTTCTTAGCTATAATTCAAGAAAATCGGCTCAGCCGTTTGAAAGTTATGGGCTCTTTTTTAGTTACTGTAAACCTTCAGTTGTCGGGGGTGTTATAAATTTTTAATTTACACTGGTTAATCCTGCATAAAACATTTTACTACCTATTTGTTTTACCTATGAGAAAAATATCACTGCAACTTTTATTTCAAGCCTCAATAGATTCACAATTTTAAAGCGGATTTAGTTTTGCAATGTCATATCTAGATTTGAATCCGACCCGTTGAGCTACATGTTACAGTAGGTACTAACCGAATCCTACCACAAACTACATAGTAGGTAGCTACATACAGTACGGAATCTGCTAGTGATCAAAAATAACTGTGAATCATAAAGTGGATAGTAACCGAAATAACGTGACAAACGAGAAAAAACTTTTTAGAATCGAAACCTATACAAAACAGCTAAATATACATTCATACGTAATATATGGTGATACATCGCTTACGAAACCCATTAAACGGATTACATTCTTGGCTCGTCTCAACACTACGACACTACGAAAACAACGTTACCGCGAGAATAATAGCAATAACGAACACGTATGTCGCATACGTATCCCAATGCCAAAATATTCCTATTAAGAATATTCTACTGGCAATACTCAATGAAGTTTATGGGGATAGCCCTTGAAGATAGATTAGGTCATGCATAAATTGTATGTGATAACTAGCCGATGCCCGCGACTTCGCCCGCGTAGGTTTAGGTTTTTCGAAATCCCGGAGAACTCTTTGATTTTCCGGGATAAAAAGTAGCCTATGTGCTAATCCAGGATATTATCTATCTCCAATCTAAATTTCAGTCAAATCAGTTTAGTAGTTTATACGTGAAGGAGTAACAAACATACACACACGCATACACACACACACACACACAAACTTTTGCCTTTATAATATTAGTGTAAAGTGTGATGAAGCCTTAAGCTGGAGATTGACTTGTACTGTTTGTTGATTCGAGGCGATCTTCTTACAATACGACGACACAAGCTGATTTGTAGCGTGTGTTTGTATAATGTGTCATTCTTGTTCTTGGCTCAAGTTTGCTCTATTTTTGCTCAAAATTGCATATCTGCACTGACTTGTTATGTAACACTCAAAGGAAATTCGCAAAAAACCGACAGTCGAGTGAAGCACGTAGCGCTCGCCGCGAATGATACGTATTACAAATAACTTTACGAGTCAGTCTTCGGTACATTACACCAAAATGTTACAAGTCAATCTCCAGCTTCATAGATTTCAAAAAGACTTTCAAGAAACAAGAAGAGTCTGTAATATCCAGCTGGTCGATTCCGGAATACTTGTATCAATCATTATTACAATCGCAATTGTTGTGATTGGCTAAATTAGTATTCTTGTTGCAGCAATGCATTGTAGCCAATAGTGAGCGAACGTCAAGTCGACTAATCAGAGATGATTCAGGTAGCTGACATTTTAAGCTAATCAAGCCCCTGATTAGGATCTTTTGATCCTAATCAGGGATTCAGTCACTCGCGTATTACATAAGCGCATAGCATGGTTTAATTTTTTGTTGTTAAACAATTTTTTGAAATACAAATACAAATACAAATAGAAATATTTTTATTTCAAATTAACTTGTAGATTCTACAAGAAAAGTCTACGAGAGATCCTACCACTTGCATTGGTTCGGAAACTTGGCAAAACATAGGCAAAAATCTTTTCCAAAAATGCCAAAAGGATAAATAAGTATTGTAGGTACCTGACTTTTTAAATTAAATTATAACTTGACTATCAAAGGCTATTCCTAATAAAAAGTTATTGCCCATTGTATTTGTTTACAAAACAATTTTTTTAATTTAGTTACCTACCTTCTCGTAATGGACAAAATATTAAATTCGACGACTTAATTAGTCATTGAAGCGATAAAATTGCTTATCGGGTCTTATCGGGTATTAAAATTAACGATCTCTTCATTTTATTCAAGTGTTTATTGAACACCGTTGGAATGAACGCGTAAATCAAATATAATTAATGAGTAATTATCTAGTTATGCATAGTATTACCTAACAGATAGTTTATACTTTTTAGGAAATTACTTCAAAGTAGGATTTTTATCACTTTATTCAACAAGAACCTGTTCAACTTACCGCCTATACAATTCCGCTGTAAAAAGCACATTAGGCTCCAAGTACACCTGTAAGTCTTACTCACGTAAGTAGCTTACATGATTAACTTACAACAGGTTTAGTTATTCAAACACTATTATAATAACTTGAAAAATAACCAATTTTCATGCAAAATTTCATCCCTATTTAACTCTCATAATGGTGGAATATCCATAAACCCTTTCTTAGCGGCTTAGGCTGTGCATTGATAGATCAGGCAGTCAGTCAGTTAGGACAAATCCTTCTAAATGTATAAATTAATAATTCATCTATGTTCTAGTTTGCACCTACAATACGTGGCGAAAACCCACTATTCTGTTTTATTTTCATGCCTAACTTTCCCTTCCTCTCAATTGATAGGCCGCTTTGCACGTTATATCACACAGGCCCTGATGAAACGAGACTACGAAATACGTTAAACATTCGAAACGCTAAACAAGGATACACAAAGGGTTACACGGTCAGGCAAAAAGGTCTCAAAAGCAATTACAGTTTGAGCCGAAGTTTTAAATGGAAGCGTAAAGGTTGTTCGTATAAAACATTGCGTTCGGAAGCCCTTGTTAGATTCATTCTACCACGTGGGTTTGTATCTATGTCGCTGTGTTGACTATTCGTAGTACTGAAATAGACATGTACAAGTACGCTAGAAGAGGTATACCATACAAAACGACAGTTATTTTTTGTGCCGAATCGAAGTGCTCCACCGAGCGTGCCTACTTGGGATTAAAAATTGATATATTGTGACAAACGGTCTTCATGTTGGCACTATGTTGACAGATGCCTCATCATCACTAACAGTTAGTTCCTAGTACGCTCACATAACGCTCATTGCTGCTATCAGCACCAAAATGTCGAAGACCATGTTTCAAAAACAGGCCGGCAATCGTAAGTCCAGCGTGCAGCGTACTTGTATTAATAGAGATCAATGAGGTAGAAGAGATCGGGAAGGGATGTATAATCGACATAGCTTATCAACACTTTTCTAACATTTAACTACGTAAAATGTTCGTTGAACTCGTCGGACGAAGTCGCGGGCATAAGATTAAATTATAACCTCGTACACTAAAAAACTCACTGACTGACTCATCAACACCCAGACCTGGATGTTGATGAGTGAAATTTTACACAGAAGTTTCTTTTATAATATGGAAAAGGAATAAGGGCAGAATTTTCAAAATTAGCACGAAAGAAAAGTCGAAGGTGAACTGGGCGATAACTCGTTTAAATAATTTAATGAATGAAATTATTCCAGCACCTACTGGTTTCGAAAGTAATCACAATTTAACCAAAAATTTGGAACAGTGTTGTAATGGAGTTGTTCCGATAAAACATTATGCTCGGGGCGCAAGCCTTGTTCGGGTTTGCTGCTAACTATACCACGGGGCTTGGAAAATATCTGTTGCATAACGATACGAGTAGCAAAGAATACTTATAGTACCTACCAGGAACAGAAGGGTCAAATCATTTTTAAATAAATAGCAACTACTTACGAGGGTGATAGCCTAAAGATGTAAGCCTTCTATACGGCACCTCTGACTTACGAGCGATAAAATGCGATTCAATTGCAGTCAGCTCGCATAGCGCAGCGACTTAAAATTGAATAAACGCCACTCTTTCTACCGCGTAGTTAAGGCTCTCATAAGACGTATTTACGGACCGAAGCGGAGGCTTAGTAATAGGGTCCCTTTGGCACCTTTCGGGTACGGAACCCTAATAAAAAGCCAACACACTCTCAATGTAAGGTCTTGTCATAAAGCTGCCATCCCGCCATTGCTAGTGTCGCCTGTATATCCAAGCTTTTAGTAATGATCGCAGATTACAGCCCATTGGATTTGATATGGAAACGGAAGCATTGATTCAGTATTGCCTGCCTATCATGAACCTACCAAAAAGAATGAAGTAATGATGTGAGATGTTAAGCTACATTACGTTCTGAAACTCTACAGTTTCCCAATAGGGCTGTCAATTTATAAAAAAATAATGTACCTTAGAGATAACTCAAAATTTAAAAAACCCCCGACACAAAAACCTCTATAAGGAAACTAGAAAAGAGCTGATACCTTTCAAACGGCTGAACAGATCTTCTTCGATTATACCTAAGCACACTCTCGATCAAGCCACCTTTCAAACAAAAAAAAAACATAATTAAAATCAGTTCATTCATTTAGGAGCTACGATGCCACAGACAGATACACAAATTCACACGTCAAACTTATAATACCCCTCTTTTTGGGTTGGGGGTTAATAAATAAAACGCAATGTACAGGCACTTGCTTTGTATGATATTTTTCCACATCCAATTACTTCCAAGTTCTACTTTAAGTTCCAAAAAGCAGTAACTAAGTTTCTTGCTGGTTTTTTTTAATAGAATGGTCATTCCATACTAATCCATACTAATATTATATATGCGAAAGTGTGTCTGTCTCTCGTCTATCTGTCTGTCTGTCTGTCTGTCTGCTATCTTTTCACGGCCCAACAGTTTAACCGATTTTGATGTTTGGTACAGAGTTAGCTGATATTCCGGGGATGGACATAGGCTACTTTTTATCCCGGAAAATCAAAAAGTTCCCACGGGATTCCTAAATACCCATCCGCTTAACCAATTTGCGTGAAATTTGGAACCGAGGTAGCTTGCGTCCCTGCAATTGACATAGATAACTTTTATCCGGAAAATCAAAAAGTTCCCATGGGATCTTTAAAAACCGAAATCCACGCGGACCAAGTCGCGGGCATCCTCTAGTACTAGATACACTTGAAGAAAAGCACTTTATTCATGTTTAATTGAACAAAAATCTTTTCTACTATATTATTCTGTTACATGTGGTACAAAACTAGCTGTTTGCACAAAAAGTAGTTAAACAATAAGATTATGTTCATTAGCTCATCATGCTCCATATCCGAATTGCTGGATTACTTCGGAAAAAGAAAGTCAAAATCAGATTTAAATTCGCTGACTTTCGTAGTTTCAGGCACGTTGGTAAGTGGTAACCCTATCGCTCGCTCGTAAAACGAACCGAGCGAAGTCTTGCTAAGTTGAAAGCTGACTGTGCGAATTCTGCTCCAAGAGGCTACAACACTGAATCGCAAAGGCGATTAAATTTAAAGCCTGCGCAAGCATTAAGGCTTCTGAAGTACCAACGTTAAACTATAAACATCATTTTACTCGTATGCAGTACAATGTTTAATTTAGAGCAAAGTGAAACTCTTAGCACAAACTCGCTTAATAATATTTCTTGTGAATAAACTATGGACATTGGACACCTTTAGCTGACTAGATACTTCAGGGTTGTCGCTAATGTACCTAATATTACTTAAAGTGTGGAGTAGTGACTTTATAACAACTTAAACTCTGCTTTATTTGTTTTGACATTTAGTTAAATTGGTATGTCAAAAACAAAACATATAGGGAGCGAACCACCTAGACTCACCGCAGCATTATGCTAAATTAAATTAAGTTAGAGTTGTTCTCAAGAAAGAAGCTGTGCCTCGACTCCGCTGGTGTACGTTGCGCTTCAGTTGTTAAATAAATAAATAATAATGCTTCGTCACCCTAACATTTATTCACGTTTTTGAATCAGGTTATGTTTATAATTTGGTGATCTACTTACTTACCTATTATAATAAAAATAAATAAAAAATTAAAATTGTTTATTGCAAGTAACTTATGTTTAAAGTATCTCTAAGAGATTGAAGCCTTCTTTTAGGAGTAGGAGAACTTATTCTTATCCCTTCAGGCTAAATCATAATAAGTAGGCCCTGGATAAAAATTGCTGGTAAATACCTGCGCTAGGAGGAAAAAGAGTCAACTCAACCTTTTACTCGGCACGCCATGGTCTTGCGCCGCCTGAATCCAGGAGCTCCTTGCGAGTTGCGACTCGTTTGAAGTCGTCCATCCACCTAGTGGGACGCATGGACCACCATATATCGGTTTTTAGAACTTTGCCATTTCAGCTTCGCCACCTGCTGAGCTATACCTACTCTGGTTCTCCTAAGGATCTCCTCAATTCTGACTTGAGAGAAACTCCACTCCATCGCTCGCTAAGTGTTTTTTTTAGGTAATAGGTACTTAGGTAGGTGATTAGTAATTACCTACTTCATGAAATACATCCATGTTTATAAAAGCCCAACTATCACACGAAACTATGCTAATTAAATTGCTATAGTTTTTTCCTGATATACCTATTGGTTAAAATATTAAATTTTAGCAATAGCAACACAAGATATTTATTTTAGACAATTAACTTCAATGCGGTATGTTGGTCCTCATGTTCTATAAATTTAAACTGAGTCATAAAACAAACTACATATCACCCATAAGTAAGATTAATGTAAACCCTTATTAATTAGAGCGTCTCCTAATTAGTTTCTGCAAAGGCAAGTACAGAATTCAGATTAATGAGAAGTTGTTCAGAAACACCGGGGCAAATGCGCACTGAATGAGTTCACCTGACCTTAACTAGCCAACAACTAATCATTGGAAAGTTCCGTGTTCATTACGACTTCTTCTTTCTCCTTTCTCCCTGGTGGTGCAGCATGATAAAATCTCAGGTTCAATCTATTTTGGTCATTGGACTTGTTCTGTTCATTTATTAGCAGTCGGTTACAAGACACAAGACTCTTGTAAAAAGGAATTGAAAGATTTTGTATTCAAATTCACTTTTGCAAGTGCTTTTGAACCGTGAAAAGTATCTATGACTGGTTCGGAATGCCCACCCTACTGAGAAGGTACTGAGAATGTAGCAGAGCATGAATAGAATAGATTTTTATTCAAGTAGACTTTTACAAGTGCTTTTGAATCGTCAAAATAATTTACCACTGGTTCGGAATGCCGTTCCTACCGAGAAGAACCAGCAAGCAACTCGGCGGTTGCTCTTTTCATATATTCAATTTACAATAGGTATCATGCCGTGTACCTTTATGTAATTACAGTCTCGTGCATTGCTCGAGTGAGGGTTAAAACGGAAAGATATATTTCATACACCCAAAATATGATGCTATAATAATTTTTTATTATTATATAGCACCCTAAAAGAGCGAGGCTCGACTCGCTCTTGGCCGGATTTTGGAATTGTTCAGTTCAGCAGTCGCTTACAAGAAGCAAGACTTTAGTAAAGAATTGTATCATTTGTAATCTACAAGTGTAAATTAAAAATTCATAACACCCCCGACAAGTGAAGGTAACAGTAACAAGAAAAAAGCTGATAACTTTCAAACGGCTGAACCGATTTTCTTGGATGATAGCTAAGAACAAAAAAAAGCTAAGAAGCCACCTTTCAAACAAAAAAAACTAAATTAAAATCGGTTCATTCGTTTAGGCGCTACGATGCCACAGACAGATACACAGATACACACGTCAAACTTATAACACCCCTCTTTTTGGGTCGGGGGTTAAAAATGAAATAGGATGTATATGAGACTGGTAAGATTTTTTTTAATTTATAAACTAGCGCTTGGCTGCAAACCTGCTATTAAGTGATGACGCAGCTTTAGTTCGAACGCGCTTATGTAGAAGATGAAGAAAGGTTTTTCAAATAGATTAAAAAGTAGAATTTATGTTGAGCTTATGAAGAGCACAAGTTTTAGTTGTGTACATATCTATTAATTCTCATAAACTTTACCCAAGTCGCAAGTTTCAGAGTGGGATATAGAAGCTTCCAAGCAGCCTTTATTAATTTAATTAGCGTTTCGAAAGTAGTTCCACGTGGAAGCAAGTTCAGACTAGTGTAAAGTTGGACTGGAACTCCGGAACAACTGCCATCTGACCGGAATCATCTGTACTAACTAGTCACCAAGTAATCCACAACTCCATTTTCATTACGAAATTTGCTAAAAAGTCCGTGTTATTTCTTACCCACTGTGGAAAGTGTACCCTTCGAAGTCCACAGTTACTGTTACTTGTTCTTTTAAACTATATGCGGTTAAGAATTCGGTCTCCTTTTCCAGGATTCGATACCGGGCATCAAACACATCTGCATGACTAAAGCGACTACGAAGCGGGAACTTCAACCGCGCGGCGGCGCGCTGCGCGCGTGGTCGCATCATATTTTTTAACCGAAACAGATATTATAGGATTTTCCTCATGCTCCAAGGATACTTCAACTAACTGAAGCAGACACCTACAGCGGCTTAAATCCTTAGTTAGAAGTAATAATAAATATTATGTATCTATTTACAAATTACCTGCTATTATTAGCTTGTTTGAAATAAATCACGTAAATGTACGCAATTTAATATTAGAGAATTTATGTCTCGTTTTGAAATAATTACGTAGGTACGTTCATATAATTCATATAATTCGTAACGACAAAATAATTAACGAGATTTGAAATACAGCCATTTCAAATTCTTGTATGTCCCCAAACAACATATTGTAGTGACATTTTGCACTCGCAGAAATAAAAATACTATGAACAAACTTCTATTCCATCTCATACTTTGTTTCTTCCGACAAACACTGGGCCGCGTGCCAACGAGTGTGAATTAAAAATTTTATAACATACAGAAGCATTCTCATGTTCTAAGAGCTTCAAGTGATTGTAATAATGGAAGTGGGTATAAATTCAAAACCTCTATTTTGACAGTAAATATTTTTACTATTTATAAGTTTTAGGGTTCCGTAAATCAAAAGGAAAAAAGGATAGGGTATAGGATCATTTCATTGTCTGTCTGTCTGCCATTGTGTCTGTCAAGACTCGTCAAGGAAACCAAAACCTATAGGGCACTTCCAATTGAGCTAGAATCATGAAATTTGGCAAGTAGCAATGTCTAGCACAAATAAGGGTAAAAATTTGAAAATCGTGAATTTGAAAATTACTATTATTATACTGGAATATGTCTTTTTTTTTTTTTGTTGACGGGGGGGAAATCTTCACAAGATACCCGACCTCTTTGAGGAGAGATCGGGTTATGTGGGATTTGTACCCACTAAAACCCCCTCGATGGCCATCCTCAGCGCATATTAAGAGGCTCCGGGAACTCTTACGAACGTGCGCCGGTGCCTCCCCTGCGCGACGCCCAGTGGGCTCATCCTGAAAGATGCACTCCCCTGGCCTCGTGCACTTTGCATGTAGCCACGACAGCTTGCGCCATAGCAAGCGGTCGTCCTTCCAGGGTCGCCAGCCAGAGCTCCGCTCCAGCCACTAGCGGCCCGGTCCCAGCGCCTGGGACTACTGAATGGGACGATCAGGGCGTTGATCAGCGCCGCCCTGATGTCTCCGCCTCCGAGAAGGATCGGCTCGCTCGCGGTCCCGCTCTGCGGCCTCCTTCTTACACATTACTACTTCACAGAAGGAGACCACTGCCCTCCATGCTTCACTGTCCTCCAGCATTGCCGCTATGACAGCAGGTGGTGACAGGTCTCTCCCAACGTAGCTGACCAGGATGCGCCGCTCAGGTTCCCAGGCAGGGCACTCTTCGAGCGTGTGCTGTGCGGAGTCCCGGACCTCCCCACAGTGATGACACCGCGGTGTCTCCTCGCGACCGATCCGACACAGGTACTCGCCGAAACAACCATGTCCGGTAAGTACCTGTGTCAGTCTGAATGTTAAGCTGCCATGTTTTCTCCCCAGCCAGGCTTCGAAGTTTGGTAAAATAGCCCCGACAACGCGTTGACGTGCGTTCCTATCCTCTTCCAAGCGTATACGCCAATTTACTAAGGCTTGTCGGTGCGCTTGCCGTCGCAGGGTACCAGTGTCCGGCCCGTCTGCAGTCCTCTGTAAGACTGCGCGGGTCTGGGTATACACCCTCGCATCCATGTCCGCCAGTATATCCAGAGGTGGAAAGCGAGCCAGTACAGTAGCCGCCTCAAAGGATATGGTGCGGTATCCACGCGCAACCCTTATAGCCATCTTTCGCTGTACGCTATTAAGTTTCGCTCTGAGACGCTTTACACCAGAAAGCCTATGCGACCATACCGGCGCCCCATAGAGAGCTATCGATCGGACGACCTCAGCGTAAAGTCGGCGAACTCCTTCTTGTGGTCCCCCGAGATTAGGCAGCAGACCATGCATTGCTCCAGCTACTTTCTGAATTTTAGAGACTAAGCGCTCGAAATGTTCCTCAAATCCCCATCGGCCGTCCAAGGTAAGACCCAGATATTTGAGGTATTGCCCTATCTGGACATCTACGTCACCCACTCGAATCGATGAGCTGGGTGGTTCCAGTCGCCTAGGAAGCCCATGGAACCATAGTGCCTCTGTTTTATGAGGCGCTATCTTTAGTCCAAGCTCGTGGATTTTGGCCACTACGCAGGCCACGCCTACCTCTGCGAGCCTTGATGTCTCCTCGAATGTGTTGCCTTCAGCTAACACCATAGTGTCATCGGCGTAGCAGACTAGGGTGATACCAGAGGGGACAGTGACACGAAGAACTGCGTCGTAGGCCAGGTTCCACAGAAGTGGTCCTAATACGGAACCCTGTGGAACACCACAGTTTACTTCTCTCCTGTGCATGCGACCATTCCGCCCTGTGTAAGTGATTGATCTGTCGCTTAGGTACGCCCCAACTATGTTGCGCAGGTATACGGGAATGTTATGGTGAGTTAGCGCATTCCTTATAGTAGCCCAAGGAAGTGAGTTGAAGGCATTGACAGTATCTAAGCTCACCGCTAATGCCACCCCACCTCTGCTAAGGGCCCGTTCCGAAGAGGCGCGTACGCAAAGGATCGCATCGACTGTTGATCGGCCCTGCCGGAAACCAAACTGACTTTCGGACAAGTCGGGGCCCACATGTGATAGATGATCGCTGAGACGGGCAGCTATAATCCGCTCGAACAGCTTACCTGCTTCGTCCAAGAGACATATGGGTCGGTAAGCTGATGGGGACTCCATGGGTCTACCTTCCTTTTTAAGGAGAACTAGCCGCGCTTCCTTCCACCCGGATGGGAATATGCCTGATTGAAGACAACTGTTGAATAGGTGTCTCAACCTGTATTCTAAAACCTCCAGAGCTAACACCCAGGCGCGGCCTGGTATGCCATCTGGCCCAGGTGCGGTATTACAAGTTGCGAGACGCCTAACCGCTCGCTTTAGTTCCTCTTCCGAGACATCTAGTTCATCTGACCAGGCTTCTTGCGGTGCCGCGATGGTGGAGGGGCTGTTTTGGGATCTAGGAAAAAGAACATCGACTATTCGCTCTACCAAATTTGGCTCAAGAGTTTCGGTCAGTGGAGGGACCCATGGTCTGAGTTTGCCCAGTACCATTTTGTATGGGCGTCCCCATGGGTCCCTATCCAGCCCTTCGAGCAGCTCTCTCCAGCTCCGCGCTTTAGCGTTTGCAATTGCGATCTGGAGCAGTTTTGTAGCTTCCCGGTAAGTGGAGTAGGCAGTTGCGATTGCTTCAGCTGTAGATCTCCGTCTTCTTCTGGCCCTAGTATATTGGCGTCTGGACCTTAGACATGTTCTGCGCAGTTGTGCAATGTCTTCGGACCACCAATAAACCGCCCGATTTTTGGCCTGCCGACATCTTGGCATCGATGTATTGCATATCCGTGTCATAGTTTCCCGAAACCAGGACGCCTCCTCTTCCGGATCGGATAAGACACCATGAATTCGTTCTGGCCAGGCTTCGACGCAGGCAGCTGCAACTAATAAATCGCGGTCTAGCTTTTTAAGGGCCCAACGTTGCGATTGGCTGCTATTTTGTTGCTCGATGATGCCAGAAGTTCCCGCTGAGACTACAAAAACTATGTGTCGGTGATCTGATAGTGTGACCACTTCTTCTGCAACCCGCCATCCTGACACCATACGTGATGCAGGAGGGGTCGCCCATGTAAGATCCACGATCGACTCCCCCTGCCACCGCACACAAGTGCTTGTGGAGCCCTGATTTAAAAGACGAAGGTCAAGTTCCGCCGCCCACTCTTGGATGATATCACCCCTTCGATCATCACGCTTGTCCCCCCAGACCCTTGAGTGATACTGGAATATGTCTATAGCACGGATGGTACGGAACCCTTCGTGTACGAATACGACTCGCACACAATTGGCACTTTACTGGTTTATTTAATTTAAGTCATTAAACTCATCATACTACATTTGATGTGATTTATAAGTGATATTGTTTCTTTTTGCTAGTTTAATTTATTAAGAGTTCAATCTTCACCTATTTAGAAATCTGACAGACATATCGCATAGCTCAATTATGGATCTAACTAAACTAAGTCAACAAAACCTGGCCGTTACGGCTCTGAAAATAACTGGCTACATTTGAAGACCAAAGCTGAGCTAATTTTTAAAGCTAACCAGAACCAGGTGGAAATCGAACTCGAGACCTCCCACTTATAAATTCACAGCAAACACCACTGCGCTACAGATATCATGCAAACTTGACACGTGGAAGCGATGATTAAATATAAAACTCGGGTCAATAATCTGATCTACGTGCCTACCTACATAATTATATATCTAATGCGAAGTGGTCTGGAATGCCGCATCTGTTGCTAGTAACTCATGCTGTACCAAAACATACTTATGATCGCATGACATTTTGATTACAACGTGAGCGAAAACGATATCAAATAACATGATCCATATTTCCATACCTAATAAATATAATTGCCAGTGTGTCTTTCTGTCTATACTTCAATTACCTATTCCATGTTCCATCCGTAGTTTTAATGAAGAGTACAGTTAAAGAATTCCGGACGAGACAGGCTACTTTTTATGTCAGAAAATCAAAGAATTCCTAAGGATTTAAAAAAAACCTAAATCCACGCGAACGAATATCAAGTAGTACTTTTACGCGCTTTTTAGTTTCTTAGATAAAACTAGATACTATTTTATTTAGTTTTTTTTACATTTATCCTTAAAATCAAGTAAGTGGATCAGTCAGTCAGTAGACTGAGATCTATAGAGAGTACTTTCTAGTCCTATGCCATAAATCCTAAAAACAAGTTAGTCAATCTAAATCTTTTTTTAAATCGCGTGGGAACCCTTTGATTTTCCGGGATAAAAAGTAGCCTATGTGTTCATCGAGGATAATAATTCTATCTCCATTATAAACAGCCAAATCCATTCAGCTTTTTTGCGTAAAAGAGTAACTAACAACACAGCAACTAACTAACACACACACACACACAACCATACAAATTTTCACCTTTTTAATATTAGTGTGATTGTAAATTCAAATTATTTCAAAGTTATCTAGACATCTTTAGGTATAAACTTCTCCCAGCTTGCACTAGATCATATAAATCTGCAAAGATTTAAATCTCCGCGAATCTGATTATTTTATTCAACGTCATTGTTTAACTTCCTTTTATCTATTGATCAATGATCAAGAAGTGATTTATTGGTGTGCGATTATTATTGCGACTGAAAGATGTAATGGGTGTAATGGATTGTACATTATTTTACTACGCTAAATGGAACAATGCTCTTAGTGCCCATCAACAGTAGGCATTGATGCTTCACAATTTTAAAAACCTTTGCCTCCAAAATGCTAAAACGATCGCTAGTGCGTCAACTCAGCTCGAAAGTGTCCATTTTGATTTCAATTTTCAACAAATTATTACATTATTTAGGAGTTCTTAAATATTAAATTTAATATTTTGATATTTAATTAATAATATTAAAATATTTGCTCCTTTGTTCTCACGTGCGATAACAGTTTGCAGTAGGTTCTGTTGTTGCACGTGTCACGTTTGCAAAATATCAGTTCGATTGCGTAGTGCGTGCGAAAATGTCGTAGGTAAGTAGGTAGATAGGTGGAAATAAAATATATATGTATATTGTATAAACAAATCTTGAAAAAAAAAGATTGTACAATATCGCGTGCACATTCTACCCTTTCTCTATTTTAATAACCTACATAATATCTACTATACTAACATACTATACTTTTTTAGATTATTACGTACAATAAAACAAGGTGTACGTCCATATCTACGGCATAAATCTTTGACATAAGGGCAGTCTGCTGGTGCAACCCGCCAAAGCCAGCAGTTTCAGTGTGTAGACACCTTAAGCTTCGTAAAAGCTGTAATTAGGGCGGTTTCACATTTCAGTGCAAAGCTGATATGCTACGGGCCGTCGACTACGTCACACGCGTCACACACAATATATTGCAAGACGACTAGTCGACTACGTGCGCTTTACGATTAGAACGATGACGAATAGGTCTATTTTAAATGTCGTGGCAACATCTTCTAATAGCGGGACGAAAAAATGTAAAACTAGTAACCACACGAATGCCGCAAGTCGAGTGCGTTCTAACAAAAAGACGTAGGTACTTAATACCTAGTTTCATAGAAAGAATTCCAAGCATTGTCAAAATCTTTTAGGAGATTCAGTTAATTTGAATCAAACTGAGTTCTCATGCAATCGAATGAAGGAATGAATAATATGCTTTTGAACAAATGAGTGAAAAAATAGTATACATCCTACACAGGAAACAAAGTAACAAAATATACAAGAAAAATTTATCATCGTGGCGCTACGACCATTTGCGGGTCTACGCCTGCTTCAGAAGATTCCTTCACCGAATATAATTCGCGAAGAGAAGCGACAAACTTGATTTTACGTACATCGCTCGCTGGTCTGACGATATTTTGCTACCACGGAAAAAATAAAAATCGCCGATCAGCCAATCACCATACAATTTCAATGCAACGGGTGCTATTCAGTAGCGCAGTTCTTCGAATCAAATGATATCTGTACGTGTGTAGACTGTGTAGCATCAAACAAAGCATTCTGTGATATCTTCAGAATAGCATACTTTATAAACACTCAAAATTCTATAAGAATTTAAGTATTATCTTATTTCTCTTTGTATGTATAAAAATTGGTATTTGAACTTTCGGGTAAAACTAAACAAGAAGGTACGTGTTTTAGAATTTTTGGAAATTCCACCCCCTCACCGATTTTCGAAAATTCTGTGAGTCAGCTAGGACAAATATAATTGTAATCATTGTTTTTTGCGAATAAAGCCCACGGCAAAAACTAAATAATTGTATTCCTATTTAGCACTTTTTAATTCCTAAGCTTTTCGAAACAGACTCTACCTTAGATTTTCTTTTTGTGAAACTAGGCAGCACACAAAGTATAATTTAAATACGTACAAATAAAAATCTTCGGAGCTTGTAATGCCTCGGGCCTGTACGGTACTGAAACATACTTTTCTTTTCTACGTGCAATTTTAGCTCAGAATTACTTTTACATTTTTGTTTTGATTTATTTTTCAACCCTGTTTTCTTTTAATTAATAATGGCCTCGTGCTCCAGTTTAATTCTATGGTAATTAAATAGGAATCTGTTTTACTTATGTAGTTACTGCCTCAATTTTCTTGCATTACAAGTAAATCCTCCGGGCTTCGCCCTTTTGTGGACCTCTCTAGCACAGTGATGAGCAGTTTCAACGGTATTTAAAAAAAATTTAATGCCCCTGGATTAAGTCATGGGCACTTTCTATAGTTTGCATTTCAGAGACGGATATAGGCTACTTTTTATCGTGGAAAATCAAAGAGAGTGCGAAGTTGCGAGCAACATCTAGTCTTTCATATACCTATCCACCCAGTATTTCGACGTTAACACGTCTTTGTCTTCCCTTGCTCAATTAAATTGGATTTCTCCGCAATGAGCAAAACAGGACAAATCACATTAGTAGCCCGTCAACGCGTGATTTGTTTGTGCATATGTCAAGGAATAGTTTCCCCTCTAGTATGACAAGTTGAATTTCATATAATAACCGTCCTTGGATGAAGGATTGTTTATATACTATCTCTATGTAACCGTCATATTGATATCCAGAAATGTGCGTGGGCTGAGGCGTCTTCTAATCTAGAAGTTTTGATAGAAGATAAGTTTAGAAAATAATAATTGGATGTTTTGTATTTCATGACCCATAACGCTGGAGGGCGATGAACTAACGTAAAATAAATGTAGGTACCTATTGTATTTTGCTTTGGGGACGACAAGTACGCTTCATAATTATTTCTCTATTTTAGGGTCTTAACATATTATAGGATATTTTTATGGTGCTGCCAATCGGCGATCTTTATCACTTTATGATAGCTGGACGCTGCGATTGAACTATAAAACTTGTACATTATTGGAATCTTTGCAGTAACTGTACGTTTCACTCAACACTCCTCCAATCAGTGTACCTATCTGAAGCAATCTGTACCAATGACTAGCCGTAGCATTGAATTAAGTAGTATGTTACCTTGTTACCACATACCTAACCGAGTTATTATGTCGAAGACGTATTTAGATAATGTTAACAAGTCAGTCAATACATAAACACCAATGGATAATTATAGAGATAAATAAGGAAATGCGTGATTTCTATCACAAATGGATGCTGCTACGGCTGTATAATTAAAGACGTTTCACACGTCTTTAATTATACAGCCTAGCCGTATAATTATCGTATTCTATCATGTTTCACACGAATCGTATGCGCCCGCATGATGGTGCACTAGCTCACCGAATGTACCCGATGAAGAAAATGCACTAGAATGCGACTCCATGCCGACAATGATGTGATACGCTTCCGCATTTTTGAGCAATCAAACCGTGCCACATCAGTCAGTTAGTGTCGTCAGAAGTGACTGTAGCGAGGTTCTTCACAGTAAGAAAGTACAATATAATGCTACATTACAACACTGACAAAGTCACAGTAGGTAGGTACGTATAAAAGAAACGACCAACAAATAAAGATAAAGATAGTTTTTTGTATATCAGCGTATACATATATCAGAATTCAGAATTGTACCTAACCTTATTCAATGGCGTTCAATACGGCACCGCAGCTATGCCGAGCACGTATCTTTCAATTCAAAGCTTTGCACAACTAAGCCGCTTCTGCCTCTTTGAAAGGAATTGGATGACCATATTCACTACCTACAACCCTACATTTATAATAGATCAAGTATCACGAGAAATACCGCTTATGTGCTAACAACCTGGATCCCATTCCCATCCCAAATCCTTATTGATGGAGTGCTACCATCGCTGTTGCAATGACAAGCGAACATAAGGCAGCCTGTCCACTAATATGGAGCGAAGAGAAGACGTGTGTGCTGCTTTCCAGTGGACAGGCACCCTTACAGATTATTCATAAATCATAATCCATACTTTAATTAATATTATAAATGTCTGTCTGTCTGTCTGCTAGTTTTTCACGGCCCATTTGTTCCACCGAATTTGATATTTGGTACAGATTTACTTAGCTTACATGCTGGTTACGGACATAGGCTACTTTTTATCCCAGAAAATTGAAGACTTCGCACGGAATTTTTCAAAGCCTAATTTTAGAAGTATGTTCTCAATTAAAACTGCCATACGTGCCCCTTCCTACCACTTCCACTCCGTTGTTCCCACTTCCGGCTAAAACTGCAGCATCACTTACATGCAAGTGAGATCGCAGTCAAGGGCTAAAAATCTACACCTAGCTGTTTTGGTAGAGACTTTTTTGGCGAATCTCTTCGCGGCCCTTTCATTCACTCAATGGTGGTATTTTACAGTCACGACATTTAACTGTGCTTAGAAGTTAGAGCCTTAATTACTTAGTAAGGTTAGTAAGGGTAGTATAGGTTATTTTCATGTGTAGGTATAGGAGAGACCATATTTCCGTAGCAGGATTATTATCGTATTCAATAGGGTCCAATCGTACATTCGATGCCAATCACGTCCCATTCGAGTAGAAGCGTTGCGCAGATAAACCGCACTACACCATTCAAATGGGTTGGTTAACCTTAAACATAGTAATTGGATTCGATAAGACTTATCTTTTTCATCTTTGTCAGACCAAGCGAATCAAACTTTGGAAAACTCGATTGAGTTTTTCAAAGTGTAGGTACCTACTGTTAAAGTCAATTTAAACGATTTAATATACTTTTAATTATCTTTTCAATTATTTTATAAACATCGCCATTGGCAAACCTCACCAGAGAGTCCATCGAGCTGCCCAAAGCATAGACACATAGAAAAACTGTCAGAGAGGGTTAGGACGTGTCTAGACTACTAACAAATCCATCTAACACTACCTACAAACGCTATGAGACGCTATGACGCTATGATTGAAAGCCTACCTACACTACATCCTTGTACTTTGCAAGCCTGGGGATCCATGGGATTTTTAAAAACCTGTATCCACGCTGACGAAGTCGCGGGCTTGTTAAATTGTAAAGTCCAAAGTATTATAATTAACTTTCCAATTAAATGCTAATTTAGGTACTTACAAGATATGACGTGGATCACTGTGTGCAATTTTTCATCGTTTGTCATTTTAATCATACAACGTTTGACGAAAATTCTTGTCTTAATTTGTGCCCAGTAACAAATTACCGTATTTTTCCGAAAGTAACTTTAAACAAAGTGCCTCTGGGAAGATTGATGTCCATTAGTAGGTAATTTCCTAAACAATTTCAGGGAGAGCCAGCGGTAATCAAATCGCCCGCGATATTTCTCGATTCCGGGAAAAAGTTCCTCTTATTGCTCTTCCTACAATTAATGCTAAAAGAAAACCTTAAAAAAATTGTATATTTCAACTTCGATGTGTTTAATGGAAATATTTTATAGACAAATGCCATTTCTGTTTTTAAAATGGAGTTTCAAAATTCCTTTCGCCTACTCTACCTATATAGAGTCTAAACTCTATACCTATTATTGAATCTTTATTAATGTTTATTCTTAGGCGCTTACGAAAATCATGCTAAGGGGCATGAGATGGGTTTAACCGCGAAATTCAAATTTAATTAGTTTTTTTGCAATTTGTTTATATAAAAATCTTTATTTGAAAGTGTTCAGTTTAAGAATAAATGTCATAAAAATTAATTACTTATACTTACCGAGTCATATTATGCAAAACTGGTAAATGTCTGCATCTTTGCTCGTGTTCCAGACGTTGCAGAGATATTTCCATCGTAATTTGTAGGCACATGTACGAATCATTGTATTCCCCGCGTTTCCTAACAACGATCTTGATTAGTGACATCTCAAAGCTCTACGTGAAAATTAATTTAAATACATCTCTGTCTTTCCGCTCAGCCGAGCATGAGCCGAATCTCAATTCTAACGCCCCCCGCTTCGTTCGCTGAACGAAAATTACAATCTCTAGTTTGGGAACTTCCCAATTCCTGAACGACTCTTTTTTATTTATTTCGGAACCGTTCACTCGAGAAGCTTAATGCGTTTAAATATTTTTTAACTGTAACACCGTGCTTACCGGTGAGGAAAAATCTGATCTCGTTTTAATGAGCAAAAAATCCTTTCTACCTAAAGGCTTAGCGTTTAATTAAATGTCCAAGTCTTCGCCGTAATAGGTAACTTAAATCTACTGATGGCCGAATTTTATTTTTCAGCGAAACCGAATTTGTTATTTTGGTTCCGCTGTTTTTGTTGTTTTCTAATTAATCTTTTGACCTCTACTTAGAATATACCAATTTAAAAAATGAAAGCAAGTAATATTTTAAGATTAGAATGTTTGTTCTTCTCCGACGTTCTTGCTCTATCCAATCTGGGTTAGAATAATAAGTAATCCATTATTCTAGCCTCATGCGTGAGAAACGTTTTCATGAAGTGCCTATTATATTTATTTCCAACGCAAGTGAGAGCTCTCTCTCAAAGTATATTTGTAACTATAAGTATGAAAATATTAGAAAGCCATCATGGCAAATTATTGTCTTCGCCGTCCACTGAAATGGGCATACACAGTTACGCTGGAAGAGGTGCGCTGACAAAATGACAGTGATTTTTGCGCCAATCCGAAACGCCCCACCGAGCGTACCTACTTACTGGAAATTAAAATTAAATGTACTTATTATTAAATCACAAAAAAACGCGGTTTAAAATTGACACTTTACCTTCCAGCGTACCTATTTGTATTACTAGAGATCAGTGTTGCTGTCCTATAAAATGTTTTTTACATTAATTTGTAGGACAAAGACTTGACGAAATACCTAACTAGCTATCTCAAAATATTAGCGAGACCCAATGGTTATTTAAATCAAGCGCTTTTATTTAGATTCTAAATCTAAACATATTTTTCAAGGAAATGTCGGTTAAAACTGTACGTCAGCCGCACAGATAGAACAAATAGAATCATGTCACAGATTGTTCCAAATATCCGGCGCGCAGTCACACACATTCGTCAGTCTACAAATAAACATGAGTACGCACTGAAAATAAAATATTATGCGATCGCATTCGAAACGCAGTGAGTGAAATACAGTCCACTGTCACTGTAACTAGCATCAGAAAATCAGCAATGTATTAAACGGCAGTAAGTTAGAAAGTTCTTGGAAACTTGTCACGGAAATATCGTTTGTTATTTTCTTCAACAGCTGTATTTCAAAGTTATACCCAAACTCATAATATATTTTACAACTTCAGTTCAAATAGCTAGATTATCGTATAATATCACTGTCTTTAAAACTTACCGAAACGTTTCAAGAACGCAACTTGCTAATTAGTGTCCAACTTACGTTCAACTAAATGAAATGCTCGTGATTTCGTCCGTGTTGGTCTAAGTTTTTGGGAATTCTTTGATTTTCCGGAATAAAATATCCGTTTCCGTGGCAAGTTATAGATGATGTCCGCAACTTCGTCCACGTTGAACTCTTTAATTTTCCGGGACAAAAATAGCCTATATTTTCCCCCACGATTCAAGCTACCTTTGTGCCAAATTTAGTCAAATCTGGTTAAATATTTGGACCGTGAAAAGCTCAAACACAGACACTTTCGCATTTATAATATTAGTAGGTATGGATTTCTTATCTTTGCCGAAACAAAGTAAAAATTAGTGGCATCTAGTACCAAGGTATATAAAACTTTGTGGTATATCTCTAAGTAGAGTGAAGGTAAAACGCGGTAAACCTTGTATGTTCATTTTTTTCATATTTCAAAAGCCTTGTCAGTTCCGTGTGCTCGTTTTCCGTAACCTTTGCAAAACCAGGCGTGACGTTAATCCTTCATCCTACGCCATATTTTACTTATCTCTTCTCCGTTTTATCATTTTATACAAAAAACAACATTTTACTGTTTACCAATTCAAAATATCTACTTTAGACGCAAGTGTTGTTATGCTTCCGTCTATCTTTACATAAATATCTACATTAAAAGCGTAAAGTCAATGGTGTTCATAAAAAATACCTAAGTACTTACTTATTAAAAATCACACGCAAAGTAAAAAAGAAAATGTGGAAAAAAATAAACTCCACTGCGAAGCTTTAAAAACACCCTTTTATAAACCGGTTTATCATTCATAGAACCTATTTACACTGCAGCAGGTAGAGTAAATTGAAAAAGACTTTTCAGGAAAATATATATTTAAAACACCTTATCAGTTTACGTTATCAACTTTTTATAAAAAGTTCGTTAAGGTCTCTATGTCCAAGCATCTATCGAATGAACATTGTTTTTTAACGAGATCTGCAACTGTGATGTTCTCCTTAAGCAATATTCGATATTGGCCATAATTAGGCTATCGGCATAAAAAAGACGTTGAGATTATACCAACATTAAATAATTTATGGTAATGGGAATTTTCTTAAGATACCCGACTACTTCGAGGAGGAGGAATCGGGTTATAGGGTGAGATTTTTACGCACTGAAAACTCCCTCGGGTGGCCATTTTCAGCGCATATTATAGTTAACCGGAATACAATTATTATTGTTTAGTCAAGATTTAATCAAAGTGAAAAAATCCAGTCAAGTGCGAGTTGGACTCGCACAAAAAGGGTTCCATATCATTGTACAAGAAATACCACCTTACTTCCATTTTTATGGCGGTCATTTTGAAATTTTCTTGATTATTTGTTGTTATAGCAGCAATAGAAGTACGGATTTTGTGAAAATTTCTACTATTTACCTATTAGATACATTTGACAAAATAAATCCCTCTGACAGACAGACGGACGGACGGATGGACGGACAGTGGAGGGTTAGTACTAGGGCCCCGTTGGCACCCTTTGGGTACGGAACCTTAAAATAACCGGCCAAGTGCGAATCAGAATTTCGCACCGAGGGTTCCGTACTCAGGTATTTTTTTCGACATTTTGCACGGTAAATCAAAAACTATTATGCATAAAAATAAATAAAAATCTGTTTTAGAATGTACAGGTAAAGCCTTTTTATAATATGATACCCCACTTGGTATAGTTATCTTACTTTGAAAATTGAAACAGATTTTTTTTTTAGGTTTTCGGATTTTTTCCTTTACTTGTGCTATAAGACCTACCTACCCGCCAAAATTCATGATTCTAGGTCAACGGGAAGTACCCTATAGGTTTTCTTGACAGACATGACAGATGGACAGACAACAAAGTGATCCTATAAGGGTTCCGTTTTTCCTTTTGAGGTACTGGACCCTAATAACAACAAGCATTGCACAGTTGGATCATTCGCTCACAGCACGCAAGCAATAAACAATGTCAATATTGCGTTCCGCAAACAATCATAACTCACTGGAGCCATAACCGATGGGTAATAAACTGATGGAAAATCTGAACAGATGCCGGTCCAGTTTTATCGCGAGTAACATTGTCAACATCAAACATTGTACCGTGAACTACGGGCATTACACGCTTCACAAAACTAGCCATAAACATTGTCTTGTTTATACTGCAAAGCTAAGTAGTTTATTTAGTCTGCTTCTAACTCAGAAGTTTTAGGTGACTAAATCTGATCCTCGAATCTTTAATTACCATAAAAAGCCATAATTTTCAAGTTTGCATGCTGACCTTCACATACATACTCGTATCTAATCCTTATCTTCATGAGCGCACGAGGAAGACAGTCTAGTTATTTCGGATACATGATCTCCGCGACTTCATCTAAAGAGGATTTAAGTTTTTTAGAGATTCCGTGGGAACCCTTTGATTTTCCGAGATAAATTGTAGTCTATGTCTGCCCTTGGGATACAAGCTATCTCTGAACCTGATTCTGATGATATAAGAATCGGTTTAAACGTGGGCCGAGAAAAGGTTTCCTTTATCTCGGAATCTTAAAAAAGTAACTTTTATATTTTTATTTATAGAATAGCGCTTGGCTGCAATCAGACCTGCTAACAAGTGATGATGCAGCCTAAGATGGAGCGCGCTTGCCTAGAAGTTGCCTATTCACTCTTGACTTGAAGTTACCCATATTATAAGTGGAAGGGAAAACTGATGCCGGAAGGGCGTTCCATATCACTCTTTGGCTATCTTCCGATGTCCTTTTAGGATTAGAAACGAGGAAAATTAGACAGAAACATAATGCACGCCACAATGCCATTGGAAAAAATGTAATAACTTCGTAAATCGCAATAGCCCTAATACAAAAGCGTGACTTGTACTTTATCGGAAACACGTAGGCTACAGAAATAATGTTGGTCGTAACTGCTTAAACGAATAACCATGACACGGTAGGAAAACTGTTTCATAAAAATATTGCAAAGTGACTTTGTAACAATACCTACCCGCCATTCCGTTTCTCGTTAGTGCTCATGCAGACCACCGACTTATTTCTGGCAATCGGCTGGTTCTGTCGTTTACGGTAATTGATTTTTCCCCGCTCAACTCATATGTGCTGTTATTTGCCATGATATTCCCTTTATTTGTTAAAGGAAATATCATGGTCTATAATAGCTGAGATGAAACTCACATGACTCCGAAAAGTTTGCGGTAGCCTGGGATCGAACCCTGAACTCTCGAATAGAAGGCAGATATCTTAACCACTAGGTCATCACGGCCTTCACGGCATGACTAAATTTTAATCATAGCAACCCAAAAATCATGACAAGCAAAACGGTTGGTCGTCGTTGAGTCCCTTGCAATTTCTATTCGGGTCCCGAGATCAGTGTGGAGCCTAAGTGCTAAAGCGATAACAGGGCACAGGGAACACATAAGCCCCCAATCCCATGGCGAAGAGGGTAATTATTTTTGGCCTTTAATCCAAACCGGAGATTCAACCGGCATATCTAATAAGAATATAACTATGGTTATCCTTAACACAGATCTAAAAATCTAGCTAGGATAGCCAGTTGTTGATCTTGCAACATTCTAAAAAAAATTGTATTAATAATTAAGTTATAGTACATAATTGTATACTTACGCCAATAAATAATAAGCACGCAATTTATTGTTCAAATCTATGTTGTATGTAACAAGATAATTTGAAATAAGTAAACATTTTATTTATTTATTTGAATAGGTTTTTATGCTAGACATTATGGTGATTTTTTTCAACAATGAACAGGGGATACGGATTAAAGCATAAAATTACCACCACTATTGTTCTAGTAGAAGAAAACCAACCGTAATGGGGCGCCATGTTTTGAAGACAACAAAATTTTATGTGGTAGGTATCTGGGAATCCATGGAAATACCTAAGAAAACTTCTCCCATTATGTGATAACTGGATAGGGGTCATGACTTTCAGCAATGAGGAATACGACGCAAAGAGAGAGATTGCAATAACTGTCCCTGGCACTCACAAGCGCTAGTGGATAGGTACAATAGGAAAATTCCCACCATGTAGCTTTCGTATAGGATCATTACGCATCATTATAGTACAGTTCCGTAAACTCATTGGCTCGAAAATATGCCATTAAGCCTTGAAGCGTTGAAACAATATCACATTGGCGTAGTATAGGGACACCGAGATCATTTATTTGCTGGCCTGTGGGCGTTGCTATTGTTCCCACTAGAATGACTATCCAATATTATCTTTGCAGAGACTGTCCTGTATTTAGGACTTAATATTATTTCAGCTTTAGGTATGTACTTACTTCCTCATGCTAAGCAAAGTGACTACTGGCAATATAACTTGCAGGGTGTACTTTGACAAGTCACTCGCAGTTTATCTATGTAAAGATTCGAAACAACTCAAAATTTACATTGGCATAACAATGAAATATCGGTAATGGACGTGTAACATCACACTAATATTATAAAGGCGAAAGTTTGTATGTGTGTGTGTGTGTGTGGGTGTATGTTTGTTACTCCTTCACGCAAAAGCTACTGGACGAATTTGGCTGAAATTCGGAATGGAGATAGATAATATCCTGGATTAGCACATAGGTTACTTTTTATCCCGGAATACCAAAGAGCTCCCACGGGATTTCGAAAAACCTAAATCCACGCGGACGAAGTCGCGGGCACATTTGAAGTCATGTACCTACTTATTATATTTTACATGACCAATTCTGCAATTTTCCCAACAGCCTTGATTACCTTGGTCTCATATTTTAAAAATTCAAATTGGGACTTCCAGTTTAAGCCCGTAATGGTGGCTCTACTCCCAACTCACTATCGTATTTGGCGGCATGCCAGAACGAATGTGAAGCTATGAGCCACACAGGTTACTAAGACCTGTATCGGTTAATCAACCCGATGCGAGGATTGTGAAATAACACCACTTTGTTGTAAGCCATGCGTAATTAGTTAACAAAATTTGGACAACGTCCAATTCTATTTGGGATAAGCATAAGGAGACGTTGAAGAACTCAAATTGTCCTTCAATAATAATAATCAATAGACCTAATTCATTCCATCTACGAGCTACGAGTAGGTATGTACATACATACTTACCGTCTTTTATATTGACTCCTAGTTTTAGTTAGACAACCCAAGTAATATATCTATTTTGTTTGAAAAAAGTTTTTTTTTAATTTTGAACCTTAAAATGGTATAGATCATTTGCATAATATGTCGTTTTTACAACCAGCCACTCAATTTAGAATGGGTCTTCTGCATTGGATATGAAACTTTTAAGTTCTAACTCATTCATGCTCTGTAATTCGAAATACCTCCCAAAATTCAATAGCGACAAAATCTCATTTCCGGTTAGCCGTCGGTTAGTCAATTCCACCGGCAGGTGTTCAGGACTTTTCCAAAGAAGGCATTCAAGAACTTTCTACTTTTATTTCCTTCCCTATAAAAAACTTTTACAGACGTTTAATAAAAAGGAGCGTCTGATTAAAAATGTGATCTTTATCTATTATTTTGCCAAAGTTATATCGAACGTCTTAAAAAAATTATATGTACCTAGGACCTAGGTATACCTGCAGATTTCTAGACAACGGTTTAGGTGACGTTAACAGAAAGTAACTGCGTAGTATGTACAAGAGATCTTTGGATCGGATAGAATCCACACTAATAATATTATTTTGGTCTGAACTTTTCACGGCACATTCGTAGGTATAGTGAGAGGTACTCGTAGCTTGTATTCTAAAGACGAACAGAGGTTACTTTTATCCCGGAAAGTCAAAGAGTTGCGATGGTATTTTTATAAATCTAAATCCACGCGTAGGTACGCAATCGTAGGCATTAGGTATCTAGTAAAAAAGCGGTCAAGTGCGAGTCGGACTTGCACACGAAGGGTTCCGTACCATCGTACAAGAAATAACACTTTTTTTGTGATGTAACAACAAACTCACGGGTTTGCGGATTTTTCCCTTTACTAATACTGCTACCTGCCAAATTTCATGATTCTAGGCTATGACAGACACAACAGACAGGCATACAGACGGGCAGACAGCTAAGTGATCCTACAAGGGTGATTTTTATTATCCGGAGATACGGAACCCTAAAATAAATGAAATACGCGCAACCCCGATTGCACGGTCCAATAATTTTTTAGTACTGAATAAGTTACGATCAAATAAATTCAATGAATAGCGAAACGAACAAAATACCTATCCATAATTAGTTCGGATACGAACGAAATCTGCTAAATTAATGCGGCCTCTTCAAATGTGCCCACAAATAAACAAATCAAAGCCAAAGAGATAAGTCTGTGTCTCCCGGATCATAACTTCCTAAGCCGTCCATAATTGCCTGATCGTCTCTACATTTTCCGTTTAATGGCTTTTCTTCCAGTACACGACAAGTTAAGCCTGGAACCGAAACGATCTTGATTGACATAATAATATCTGTTGGCTTCTTCAGGACGATAAAATGTAGATCCACCAATTTTTAACCCCCGACCCAACAAGAGGGGTGTTATAAGTTTGACGTGTGTATCTGTGTATCTGTCTGTGGCATCGTAGCTCCTAAGCTAATGAACCGATTTTAATTTAGTTTTTTTGTTTGAAAGGTGGCTTGATCGAAAGTGTTCTTAGCTTAGTTATAATCCAAAAAAAACGGTTCAGCCGTTTGAAAGTTATCAGCTCTTTTCTAGTTACTGCAACCTTTACTTGTCGGGGGTGTTGTGAATTTTTAATTTATATGTCTACAATTAAAAACTCAGGGTTTCTGCACATTTTAAAGCAGAGATAGTTCTTTTATGAAAGAACTTTAACTTCAACCGTATCTGTAAGAAATTAATTACCTAAACACTGACCCAGACAAGTAGTAGGTTAAATCATGGTTAAATCCGAATATTTGACACTAATTATTCAAGTAGCTTATGTCCGTGACTACACAAATTTCAAAGTTGAATTTTAAAAATCCTTTCTTAGCGGATGTCTACGTCATAACAGCTATCTGCATGCCTTTCAGCCCGAACCGTCCAGTAGTTTGAGCTGTAGGTTTGTTTATAAATTAGTCAGTAAGTCAGTCAGTCAGTCCTTTTCCTTTTATATAATTTAATATATATCCTTCGACCGCGTGGATATTGGTTTTTAGTCTCGTGAGAACTCTTTCATTTTTTGCGAATGCAGGCAGATAGTCTGCGTTCCGGTACCAAATTTCATCAAAATCAGTGAAACGGAAGAACTATGAAAAAGTAACAGACAGACACGCTTTCGCATTTATACTCAATAATATTATAAGCATGGATGAGAGCATAAACCGAGTCTATAATATCTAGTTTACCTAAATAAAATAAAACGTACCTACATCGTCAGAAAATTCCGTGCAACACACTTACTACGTTAGTGAAAAAGGATTTTATTAATCCATTCAATATGAACTCCACGTGTAGCGAGGCCGCCGCGCTGGTGGCTTAACCCCAAAATAAGAAAACAAGAGAAAGTGGATTCTGTGAATACGATTGACTCTGATAAATCATATACAAACAAGAGTTTCCAGATTTTCTTCTGGCAATGCAAATAGGTACTTACTGACTAATATAGTAAGAGAGATATGTATATTTATGATATTTACTAAAGTAGATATACAATGTCTCTCTTATTTGTCGCATATCCACATAGCATAAACATTAAACATCTCATCCAAAGCAACTTTGTAAACACTTTTTGTTCCAAGATGGCCACGCGACAACCCATGAGAAGTTTCGTAATCCCTGAAGTTTGCCAATAAAACTTTTAGTGGACATTTGTCACACACAATCACATTGCCTACTAAATATAATATCTAATTCACTAGGAGATAGTGATCTGTAATACTTATTACTTCATACAAATTCATTTTTTTATTAGGAGTAGGTACATACAATACGTACGCTTTTTAATACGTAGGTAGGAACTCATTGATTTTCCGGGATAAAAAGTAGCTATGTATTAATCCAGAGTACAATCTATCTCCATTCAAAATTTCAGCCAAATCCGTCAAGTAGTTTTTACTTGAAAGAGTAACAAACATCCATATGTGTATGTACATACACACTTTCCGTTTATAATATATTATTACTAGGTACCTACTACTCTAATTAGATTACGATACCTATTTAAAAATCTCCAAATCGCCGTCTCTCTTTTTATTCCGGCTTGAATTATAGCTGAGTTGATATAAAAGTGTTGACGGATATACGATCAAACCGAATAAGTATATTTATACCGAGACACGTCATAATGTCTGTCGTTACCCCATAAGATTATATTTTAGATTCTTTTCAGAAACACGAGAAATTTCTTTCCATTTAATCTCATTTAATGAGCAGTCGTAAAGTTATATAAAAAAAAACTATTAACTCAACGAAAATACTCGTAAATGAGTCAGTGGAATTCAGTTTAAATTTAACTCGATGGAATTTAATGACTAGACGTTCATTGTTAGTAAGTATTTTTGTTTCTTCTACAACTTTTCTAAAATTGCTGTGTTTCGTCGCGGTTTGAAGGTGCCACCAATTGTTCTTAATTCATATATAACCATTATAACCATTTGGCGTTAGCACTACAATGATAAAATATGTCCTTGTGCTGGAACAAAATGCTTTTTTTCAATTGAGCAAGAAGCCTTAACAAAATAACCCACGCTCTTACAATATTTTTAACTAAATTATTCAGGTTTTCTTATAGTATTTATTTACGTTAACATAGGAGCATGTAATGAATGTCTTTATGAGGTTGGAGTATTATGACCAGAAATACGATAGCCAATTTAAGTTTGACTCTGGGGCAAAATCCAAAGTTAAATTGCCACATAACTCTAGTATGCGAGATAAATCAGCCCGTCTTGCCAACTTATTTCAATAATAGCATACGAAACTGAAATATGCAACTCGGTTTACGGTCCATCAAGCTTTGCTACGAGCCTTTCGCATAAGTGAATTGGCTGCTACGGATATCCATATTCGTAGTAGGTATGAAATCCGCGGGAACGGCATTGGGTTTTATTGCCCGAGTTTTCTCGAAGAGTTGCCAGTTCTACCCTTGTGATAAATTATGTTGTTTTCGCAGAGCTCTTTGCTCCCCTTGCGGTGGGAATCTATTGAACTGAAGTATGAGAATGCTGTTAGGGCTAAAAACATCATGGCGCCTTTTTTGTTATGTCTGAAGGAATGTTATTTGATCAGATCAAGGACGCGCGGCCACATTAATGCAGTCTATCGGGTGGTTATTCTAAGACTCTATTTTTTACAGCGCTATTAATTTAAATTTAATAGTTTATAACTCTCGCCGTAATTACTAGGTACAAATCTGTATAAAAAATATCTCTCATACTTAGTACCTAACGTGTTTGTCATCGAGAGAAACAATGCCCCAATAGTTGCCCAACTAGGACAATGCCTACATACATCTCTGTCACTCCTCTGGCTAGTCTCAATTATCCGTCTCTTTCCGTTCGACCTGCAATCTCGAGTCGCCCTAATGATATTTGTGGTTGATTATAATTATACATGCCCTCCTTTGAAATGTCAAGCAGTGTTTAATTAAAGACGCCGTTTAATTATAGATCAGATGCTTTTTGTCTTAAATGAAATTAAAATTTGTGCCAAACATCGTTTCTGAGTTCCATTACAAGTAACTTAGATGACGAACAGCAGAGACATACTTACATTGTATTTTAAACGAAGTCAACAATCAAATAAATCAAAAGCTGTATAATATTTGCCAGTCGTAAATTTGACGTACCGAGTACTAATATATCAATTACAACATCCAGTACAAATTGACAAATCCATATGCATAGAGATGCATAGCTACTAAATCCATTAGTATGGATGGAAACATATAGAATTTTAGTGTAGAATTAGTATTCTACACTAAAATTCTATATGTTTGTCAGAGAGTCTATCTGTCTGTCTGTCTGTTATCTTTTCACTGCCCAATTGTCGGGTAAAGACATAGCTTATAAGTTATATTCCAGAGATGGACATAAGCAAGTTTTTATTCTGGAAAATCAAAGTGTTTCACCTGGTGCTAGTCTAATACTTAATATGTAATTTTAACAAATAACTTACATGCTAAGAATGGGGGACCCTTTCATTTTGTAACATTCAACTTTGATACTCCACCATAAAGAAATTCGATTGGAGAATTAGCTAGCTGGAGTAAAACGACACCTACAGTTAACACCCAATCTAAACCTAAATTAATTCGGAATAGATCTAGTGCGCTCATTAGACCTAACGCCTATGGCCTATGTTCAATAATGGACTAACTTAAAGTATAGAGTAGGGTAATTGAAAACAACTACTTTTTTCCATTTACTTAATTAGTTTACTCATTAGAAGACATCAACCAAAAACTTTCTACTCAGAACTGAACTGAATCCTTTCAAAGTCGAAATAAAACATAGAGAAAGCAAAGTACACCTACACGTATCCGTCATAACCTCAGATGAGTTCGGAACTCCGAGAATATATTAAAACTTTATCAAAGCACGAACTTCAATTTCCTTATCCATTTGGGTGTTGGAAGTCATTCTCAGGGGTGGAAAAGTCTAAAAACTTAAAGATAGCTAGACAATAATCTAAAGCAAATACTTACATTACTTGACTTCGTCTTACTTTTCCGGTTTAGTTTTTCCGCTCAGGTTTGCACTTGATTACTGTGATTTCTCCTGCTTATCTGTCTGCTGAACTATATTTTTTTCAGCAATTTTCCCATTTAAGACAAGTAACCCTAGCGGGCTCCCGAGCGCTTTTCATATAAACGTTAGTTTGGTTCTCATTTGAATATTAACCAATCAAAGTCAATGAAATACTAATGATAATATAATCTATGATTTTCTAGGTTTCTGTAGGAATATGTACCTAGTTTTAAAGTTACACGAGCTCAAAGATTTACATACCAAGTTTTGAGCCAGTGAAATTTTGACCTTGTAGAAATCTCGATGGAATTCCTTTCCAGGATAAAAAGTATCCTCTGTCCGTCTCCGGGATACTAGCCATGGCTTTGCTAAACGACAAGATAGGTTTAGCGGTTAACCCTTATACGTACTCGTAGACAGACCGACTGTCATGCTTTTGGTTTTTAACCCCTGACCCAAAAAGAGGGGTGTTATAAGTTTGAAGTGTGTATCTCCTAAACTAATGAACCAATTTTAATTTAGTTTTTTTTGTTTAAAAGTTGGCTTGATCGAGAGTGTCCTTAGCTATAATCCAAACAAATCGGTTCAGCCGTTTGAAAGTCATCAGCTCTTTTCTAGTTACTGTAACCTTCACTTGTCGGGGGTGTTATAAATTTTTAATTTACACTTGTTATATGTCAAGTTTTAATTAAATAAACAAATAAATACCCATGGATGGATATGATAAAATCATACCGTTTAGTATTGCTATATCGTCTAAAATTCCCTCTCGAATCTCGCATGAAGTATCGAAATCTTTTTGAAATCCAAACAAGAGGCTGTACAGCGCTGAACGAATTTTGATTGATGACAGTCAAACTTTATGGCACTTTGTAATCGACTGCTCTCCAAAACGTGTGTTGGCGATAGTCGAGTGATTTATTGTTTAATACACGAGTCTTGAACTGTGTACGTTTATCATCTTCTTTTGAATATTCCTAGTATATCGTTGCTTCAGTGAGAAGTCTGTTTTAACGACTGTAGAGACATTTTCTCTATGATATTATTATTTTAATCAACCGACATTAACACGTCGTTGTTATTTGTAGCGAAAACGTCTTTGAGAGTGCGTTTTTAACCCCTGACCCAAAAAGAGGTGTGTTATAAGTTTGACGTGTGTATCTGTGTATCTGTCCGACCGATTCGTTACACCGATCTGTGTAACCGATTTTAATTTAGTTTTTTGTTTGAAAGGTGGCTTGATCGAGTGTTCTTAGCTATAATCCAAGAAAATCGGTTCAACCGTTTGAAAGTTATCAGCTCTTTTCTAGTTACTATAACCTTCACTTGTCGGGGGTGTTATAAATTTTTAATTTACACTAATTGTACTTACGTGTATTCGTATATCTCCATTCGTAAAACTTGCACATGAATTGGCAAATTAATATAGCCAGGGCGCCACGTTGGAATAAGTAACTTAAAAAATCTAGAGTAACCCAGGTATAACTTAGGTACAATTCGTGTGATTACGCTTTCTGGTGGTCTTTTCATCGACGAACCATTTGCCACGAGACTCGGGTATCGTAGGTACTTAGGAGTACCTTTACCTACTTTTGTGCTGAGCTGCTGGGGACATCGAAATGAAAAAGTCGCCTTTATTGCGTTTAAACTAAGAGCAGTAGTTTTCCTTCATACTATGACGTTTTAGCCGGAAATATTTTGGTTCAATAGGTTTTCTTAGTTAAGTACTAAGATTTAGTTAAATGCAGAAAAAAATCGATAAATATATGCATAGTTTTTTTCTCGTAACATCATTCAAGGAACAGTTGACACACAAAGGTTTCTATTCTTACTTAGAAGTTAGAAGGCACTATAAGTAAGTACAAGAGCCATAACATAAAATTCATAACCTGTAGTTATAAATAATAAATAAATAAAAATGTTTTTTATTAAATTAAACTTTTACAAGTACCTACCTACTTTTGAATCGTCAAAAGCATCTACCACTGGTTCGGAATGCCTTTTGCCTTCATCTCGATAGACATCGTTGTTTTGCAAGCAGACACAAAATAGGTAAGTGAGAAGAAAAATTCAGTTCACAAGAAATGTTTCAGTAGTGCAAACCTATCAACTATTTAAAGGACGCCTAGGTCCCGAGGCGATTCCGAAAATACAGCAAGGTATTGCAGCTGAAACAGAGTGCACTTTCATATTGCGATAAAGCGAATTCATTAAATAGGATGCATCTCCAGCTAATGGATCAGATTTGATATGCGCACCACATTAAACAAGCGGAAGTACACAGACAAATCACCTATTAGACTGTGCGGAAATAGAATAGATCACCCCACCTACCGATTTCAAATATTAATATTAGTAGGATATTATGCGTAGACCTCAATATTATGTATGTTTTTTTTTTCAAATTAAATTGTGTAAACTTTAAGGGCCTGTTTCACAACTTTCAGATAAAATTTATCTAACGAGTAAAGATATTATGATAGTTTTTGTACTGAGAATCTGCTAGTTCTGGGAGTTAATCTGGGGGTTGTGAGACAGACCTAAATCAATAATAAAACAATGGACACGTTTCAGCATGGTAATGTTAGACCAAAATTGACATCTTCACTGTCTACAGGTCAAAGAAAGATGATTTCGTATCAAACCTTCTAATTCTCAAATTCTATTAGTATTTTTGACTTATCAAAGTAGTACATAACAAGGACTTGGATTTCAACGGTACAATTTGAGTACCAGATTTGTGGTATTATCAGGTTACCATGAGTTACCATATTTAGTTTGTGGTGTGGTAACTAAGAGCACAACTAATCAACAAGCAAAATAGATGTTGTTGCAACCAAAAGGCCTCCACAGCTGGACTTTGAGAGGGTTATGTTCTTCGAACTGTTAGGCCATGTACCCGGCCATTTACCTACGCGTTATTTTCAAAACCCAACGTTTTCTAATTACAAACTCGGTTAATTCACCAAAGACAAAGACTAGAAAACAACCAGCCGAACATTTAATTAAAGAAAATAATTATTTGTCGAGCCTTTGCGTTAATTCTGAAAAGCGTCCAATTAATTTGTGTAGGCTGTCACACTCATTAATGATATTGTGATAGATTAAGATATTAATAGATACTAATTCACGTAAACAAATAAACTAAATAATTAACACTTGCATCGATGGAAAGGGCTGTCGAAAATATCGACTTTGTGAAATTTAGTAATTAGATTTTCCTAAACTGTTGTAGAAAATCTTTGAATTTCTCTCGCAATTATGTTTGACAAGTTAAATTCATATACTTGGGTATATGCCCACGACTTCTTTTAACAATTTCGAACCCTATTTTACCACCTAGGGGTAGAATTTTCAAAAAAATCTTAGCAAATGCTGAAGTCCTAATACGTATCTGAACGCCTTTCAGTGCGATCCGTCCAGTAGTTAAAGCTGAGGGTTGGTACTCAGTCAGTCACCTTTTCCTTTCACCTTTATTTAGAAAATGAACTTTCTACATCTACTAAAATTGTATTGAAGTTAGAAATCATTTACAGTTTTGTTGATAAGATCAATGCCGCAATCTCTCGTCTAAATCATCAAAATGGAAGCTGTTTTTGAGGACTTCCGAAAATTGCCTGATTTACGTCTTCATTAACGACCAATGACCAGACCATTTGAGCTATTTGCTGATATGTCAGTCAGTAAGTCAGTGGCAGGCATCCGCTAGCAACTAAACAAACAGAAGCGTCGAGACATTGAAGATCAAAGTGGCGTCGTTTATTTAATTTCCCTCATTTCCTATACAATTTCGCTCCCAGTCTCATCGAGGTTTAGATGAAAAATGAATTAAGTACCTATATAGCATTTTTAAAAAGCATATTTTGGTATTAAAGGTAAGAAAATTGAGACTTGGGCTAACTTAAGTCTTAGTCTGGCTCCCTAGCCCTTAACACTTTCCATACAAACCTAGTATGGTTCTCATTTGAATATATTTACCAATCAAACTCAATGTGTAGACATGTGCTAGAATTTTATATTTATGTCTGAGGTTTTGCAGATTTCTGTAACAATATGTAGTTATAGTTACACGGGCTCTAAGATTTACATATACAAATCTTAAAAGTACATTAGTTGTTTGAAGCGTGCTACAACTAAACTTCTCTACAGGCAGGAAAACTGTCATTATAGGTAACGGGCGTCTTTCATTGCATAGTAGAAGTGTAAAGAAATGCATTTAAGTAGGCAGGTATACCTTTTGAATGCGACCCGCATTGCCCTAAAGTTTTTTTTTTCTTAGTAAGAGCAACGGTCCAACAGATTCCGTGCCAACACAAAAAATCCTTTCAGCTTCTACATAGAGGGAACGACGACCGTGCACGAATCCTCGATGCTACCAAAACAATAGCTTGCAAAAACAAAACGAATGGAACCTTTAAAACGCCCGTGACGTCACCTGAACGAATTAGGCCTTTTTGTCCTTGTCATACCCGATACCAGACTCGGTCGTCTCGCTCTGACTGCGGGGAGGCAATTGACCTATTTTCAGAGGGCGTGCAATAATTTCACGAAGGGTGGATTACCTAGCTTCCACTACTGATCTATGCCTTTGCACATCTTCTAACAGTAATTGACTCATAATATCCCCCGTATAACTTTATAAATAAATTAGAATATCCCAAAACATATGTACCTAAATAATATTACGTGAAAAAGAAGCGAAGAAGGTACTCGTAGTAATAAACAACAGGTACCGGATAAAAGCGATAATAAAAAATTAAAATAATATTCTCTCAATAAAAATTTATTAACCAATTCAAATTCAAAATATGTATTAGATAATTTCGTCGGTAAATTATATTATTACAAATCTATTTATATAATTTACCATTTATTTGGATATAAAAACAGATGTTAAAATTTGGTATAATCTCATAGATCGTTTTCTTGCCGTACCGTACTCTATGGAACTAACATCTAAACAATGCTTCTACGCCATAGAAAAACTAAGAAAACGAAGCTGAACGTAAATCGATCACACGTTCCTTTTTGATACTTGGGCTTGTTGAATTCTGTATTTGACCTCGATACTCTCATCCTACTCTATTTTTGACGAATATCCTCAAATATTCAAAGAATTTGAATGAAAATTTCTTTCAAAATGTTTACCTTACTTATATTAATTTGCCACCATAACGTGCACGACGGATTCATCATAGCGGACGGGGCACGTACGAATGCTAAATCCAATTTGACCCGGTTCAAATAAACTCCAGCAGAAAATGCTACGATTTTTTTAATGCTATCAAAATTCAAATACAAGGAAGGTTGGATAGGACAGGCTTGTACAATTTCGCGCGTACGATGATAAAATACGATGTAATTTTTGTTAATAGTTAAACGTTATAGGTACTTTCTGTTCCTCTGTATTACTGCATATGTAACCCTAACTGTCAGTGCATGTTAGATTATTTCATAAGTACTTTACATCTGTAATTGACAACCATACTGTAGGGTATTGAAATTTTATAATCTTGTATGGAAGTTGTTGATGTAAATAAATAAATAAAAAAAGCTCAGCTGACATAGAAAAAGGGAACTTTGTTGATTAAAATAAAACGCATTGCATCTGTAAAATATCTTACCGACATGGGTCAACGTTGCTTAACCACCACAATCAATTGATATGCATTGTCACAACGAGGCCATAAGTCCCTCTGAATCTACATATTATTAGGAACGTTTTCACAATACATGGTCTTCACCACTGTTTACTATAGGTAGGTATCGTTACACAGCACGTGACCAGAAGTGAAATTGTAGACGCGCCACATTCACCGATTTATCGACAGGGTCCGCAAAAAATGGCGGTGTATTAACGCCAGCTGCCTCCGTACAAACTAATAAATCTTTCGCACCAATAATGCCGGATCTCTTTTTACTAAATCCAGTGTGTGTACGTGTTGTGGTTTGGCTAATGTACGTATTATCCTCGTTTGTAAATCATTCACGTCGATACCGCGCTTTCAGCTTGCCGATTTTACGGTTAAATCTAATGGTAACACGTTACCCCGGCTTTAACAATGAAAAAATAATGTGTCATAAACTCCACCCCAATTTTTCTTTTCAGGTTAGTTCATTCAGTGATTCGTGAATTCAAGTGTTATTTTTCGTATAAAACAATACGAACTGTATTTTAAAGTTTGGCCTTTATTCATTTCTACCTGATGCCCGCAACCTTGTCCACGTGGACTAAGGTTTTTAGGACAAAAAGTAGTTAATAACACTCTCCGTCTTTAACTATACCGTTGCAAAAAATCACAACGTTTCGTTGCTCGTTGTCGCGTTCATCATTAGGTTGGTAAATAATTATAATCATATTATTACAGGCAGGACTTATTCAGAACAAAAATTTTTGCGTGCTGCAAGTCAAGTTTTTAACCCCCGACCCAAAAAGAGGGGTGTCTTAAGTTTGACTTGTGTATCTGTGTATCTGTATGTGGCATCGTAGCTCCTAAACTAATGAACCGATTTTAATTTAGTTATTTTGTTTGAATGGTGGCTTGATCGAGTGTTTTTAGATATAATCCAAGAAAATCGGTTCAGCCGTTTGAAAGTAATCAGCTCTTTTCTAATTACTGTAACCTTCACTTGTCGGGGTGTTATAAATTTTTAATTTACACTTGTTGCTTACAACTTTTCATACTAATTTTGATAGCTTCCATAGAACATAGAAGCCATATGTTTAGTTCAATGGTACACAGTAATTTATTGATAGGCAGAGGACCAATGTCAATTTGCTTAATGGAAAAAAGTTGTACTCCAGTCTGGTTGAAACCAGTGAAACATTGCTGCTCTAGTAAATATTATCTTTGAATGTATAATAATATCATCATTACATGTATTTATAAAAGAAAATAAAACTGATGAGACATTTATTACCTATATCTTTCACAAAAGATGCCTACTCCTTCCTGTAAGGAGTTAAAAAGGATTAAAATTAATTAGCTTTTAAACCAAGACGAAAGACGGCTCCTGCATCGCAAATATTATAGAGACAGTATTTGAATTGCGTAATAGACATTTATCATTTAGGCAGAAACGAACGTCTCCCTGAGTAACAACATAAATCATTAGCCGCCTTGCGTACTGTGTGTTTACTGCTTAGTATGAGATTTTGAATTTCACCAACGTTGATTTCTATCGGTTAAAACTTCAGTCTCCTATTATCCCAGCCAGGTTCAATCCCGGTGACGCTTCTATCTTTTGGATTTATGTGCGTTTTAATCAATTACATTCCACTTGGGTTAATTAATTATTATGAAGGAAAAAATAGTAAAGAAAGTAATAAATAAGAGAATTGAAATAAAATAACGTCAAAGTAAAATGGATTAAATTTTGATGTAACTAAAAAAATCACAATGTTTCCGCTTAGAGCGCTGGCTGTAAATATTTAGACAAACTTGAATGTTAAAACAAGGCAGTTAAAGTCTATTTTTCTTTAATGTTGAAGTGTTTCGTCGTTCGAATTCTATCAACGTTGGTGAAATGTAAAATCTCACGGTACTAAACCTACCGATTCATTAGCGACGTTAATGTTAAGCGAAATACGGATTTAATGAAAACATCGAAAGTTCTAGTAATATCATCATCATCATCATAAACCTTCGCTGGCTCACTATTGAGAGTCTAGTCTCTAATGGGTCTAGTCTTAGAGTAAGAGGGGCTTAGAACACAGCCCACCAGGCTAGCTATGTGTCAATTGGGTGACTTCACTCACCAGACAACTTCACTTTACTCACTTCACCTTACTCACACTCACTCAAAAACCGTTCTCAGGAAGCGGTGATAGCCTAGTGGTTAAAGCGTTACGTCGGCCTTTTAATCGGAAAGTCGATGGTTTGGCCCCTGGCATATAATTTGGTACCTCTAATTTTTCGGAGCTATGTATGTACTAGAGGATGCCCGCGACTTCGTCCACGTGGATTTTGGTTTTAAAGATGGGAACTGTTTGATTTTCCGGGATAAAAAGTTGCCTATGTCAATCACAGGGACGGAAACTATCTTGGTACCAAACATTCAAATCGTTTAAGCGGATGGGTTTTTGGGAATCCCGAAGGAACTCTTTGATTTTCCGGGATAAAAAGTAGCCTATGTCCGTCCCCGAGATATACCTAAGCTAACCAAATTTTGTCAGAATCGGTTAAACTGTTGGGCCGTGAAAAGGTAGCAGACAGACCGACAGACACACTTTCGCATTAATTATAATATTAGTAAGTATGGAAGTATGGATGGATGTACGTTCCAAGTAGTTAAATATCTTTTGCTTTAACTATAAAGGAAAACTCATAAAGAAATCTGCATTCCTAAGGATTCTCCTTATTGATCTGAGTTAATATAGTCATAAATAATAATATTTATTTTTATATGAACGTACTTTTATTATTAGACACGATGACTAGTGATAGGTACTAACCACGTCATACTGACCTAGATTCGCTACTTTAGGGAACGTGATGATGCAGTATAATGCTAAAAGCATACAATATGACTTTGCTACTCGTAAGATGGAATGTGCCATGCGGTTGATTAGAAGTTGCATGTTCATTGTCCACTCTTAATTATTTTTTTATTAAAGAATATTAACCATGCTAATCATAACTAATACTCCCCTTTCCCCTCCAATTAAGCGTAAAGCTTGTGCCAGGAGTAGGTACGACAATAGTGCAACGGGTGGAGTTTGAACCGCTGACCTTTCGGAATTCAGTCCGCTCCTCAACCGTTGAGCTATCGAGGCTCTAAATTTGGAGAGACCTAATTAATATGAAGAAGGAAGGCGGACATTATTTTAAAATCCTTAGTCTAAATATTTATTTTGAAAAATATTCATACTTAATACTCCTTATTGCACTATATTATGTACCCAATAAAAAATAACTAAGTAGCTACATTATAAACAAGAAACTCTCAAAGGATCGTTTAGAAGTTATTAAATGGATAATGATATGCTTTTATCAAAAATGTTTTCTCAACAGTAAAATTCCTTCATAAAATCCATCTATATATTGATTGATGAATTAATATTCGTGCTAACCAATATACCCTCACAAAGTTAGTTAATAATAAAGTTTCCAAACTTGTTAAGAGTTTCGAATATTTGTTACCATGGTTAAACCTTAGTTGATTGAGCACATTAGCTGTTAACTTACTCAAAAATTGTTAGCAATAAAATATTTATGATATTTCAAAGACACAAAGGGCAAAAAAAGCGAAGTGGTCTTTGGTCTTTTATTTTTTCGCTTGGTTCTATCCCGGGGACGCTTCTAACAATTTTTAGTACGTTTTATGTACGTTCTATGTACGTTTTAAGCAATTACATGTCACTTGCTTTAAATACGAAGGAAAATATCACGAATAAACCTTTATGTCTGAGTGTTCTCCATAGCGTTTTCAGAGGTGTGTGAAGTTTTGAAGCCAATCCGTACTTCGCCAGTACGACTACGACTTAAAATCCTTAAGACCTGAAGACCAGAGCTTAGTACTACCACAGTTTTGAAGGGCTGAGACGATTATGATGATAAATGATAGGGCAAAACCATGCCGTGAAATGATTCACTACTTTGGTATGGTGCCCAGATGATACAGGGCTAATTAGGTCTTTATAACGTACTAATATGGCGAAATAATGGCAACAGTCTGTTGTCATAATTTGAAATTAACGCTTTGCATCGTACTAGTACTTACGCGGTCTACTTACATAAATTATCGATTATGGCAGATAGATCTTAGAACATGTTTGAATGTTTGTTTGTCCCGTCTGTAAGGCGTCTAGACGTAAAGTGCGCACTCTGGCATAATATTTATGCTCTGTACGCACTGCAACCGATACGAATCCGATATTCTTAATCCTAAGTAGTCGTGCTACTATTTGTAAAGAGGCTGCGCACTAGATCCGAATTCAATTTTCTGAAAGCAAATAAGCATTGTTTACGGGCTGAATTTACCATAATATTACTTGTATGAATGCTTGTGCACTGCGTCCGATCCGAATCCGCAAGCAAACGAACGTAGTTTAAAACCGACATCCGAATTCAATCAGAGTTTTTTAGATCCGAATTTTCCCTGATTCGGATTGGATGCAGTGCGTGAAGAAGCTAACTAATCTCAGTTTGTCTCAAAACTGTCATGACCAGTCTACTATAACTGTGCCAATTGTGCATACGGCTTGTGTACTATTAATTATTATAACAACAAACAAATGTGTATAGAAAACATCATTAGTTTGCATCCCAGACTATAGGTATTGAAGCAGCTGTGCTATTATATCTTTATATCTTCATTATTATAAACTGTGTCTGAATAACTGATATTATTTTCTGTGATTGTATGCGTTCGTAGAGTTCCCGTAGAGCTTCGTAGGTTCGTAGAGGTAGAGGAACCTCTACGATTTCTACGGAGACTCTATTGATGGATACCAGCCTTTATTGTATCTTGTATCTCACTAGAAAGGCTTATCCGTTCGTCCAAAAATTGTTTACACATTTTCTTGTTTCGTAATGCAAAAATTCCATGCCTGATGTTTATGTTAAAGTACTAAATTCTTGTTTACAGTACGATACTAGCATTCAAAACCTTTTAGTTCGATCAAACACAATAGAATTGTAAATAAATCAATACAATATTTACAACATGTATGTATTGTATAATCTATCTCCATTCTAAATTTCAGCCCAATCCGTCCAGTAGTTTTTGCGTGAAAGAGTAACAAACATACATACACACATACACAAACTTTCTCCTTTATAATATTAGTGTGATACAATACAGTACACAATAGATACGTTAAAATTACGGCTCAAAGTAGGAACTTAGAACTTAGAGAGTGCCTTTCTTTTTTAACATAATATTGACTCTCTGAGAAGGGTTAAGACATAATATCTTTGAAATCAAACCCCTAAGGTAAGATAACTCGAGAATCAAAGTCAGTGAAGTTGAAGTAAATGACTTGCTTTGAGGTAGAGTGTACACAATATTTAACGAGTGTGTTGACTCGAAACTTCGTATTTAATAGATAAATGTTTCGCAATTTATAAAAAGCTCCAATTTATTTGATTGAGCACATTTCTGATTTACCTATTTGCCTAGAGAACAAAAAGTTTTATTTTCTAAGTATCAACTTGTAAAAGTATCTTATTACTAATCGTAATAATTAGACACTTTTTTACTGTGATTATTTCTTTCGTATGTTTTGATTGAAAATCAAAACGATTAAAAATGAATAATGTTAAATGAATATTCTTATATTATTCCTTGTCTACATTAAATAAATGGATCCTCCGTGCAAAATTTCAGCTTTCTAAGACCACGGGTTTGGACTTGGCGTTAATGAGTCTATCAGTGTAAGGACTTCTCTTTTTATATAATTTAAATGATACTTACATTCGTGAAAGTCATAAAAAACAAAAATATCTATTTCTTTACGAATAACTATCGGCTGTTTTTCGTCTCTTTAAGAATAGAAAAGTAATTCATATATTGGCATCAGCTATAAAACGTATCATTAAAAAAATGTTTGTGCAAAAACCATCACATTCATTCAGCTTGTAGGAGAAATTCACCCATAACAAACACGGCCTGAAAGACGTAGAGGCGCGAAGCTCTCGCAATGGCCGTTTTACGGACGAAACAAGTGCTTGCTCATTTTAATATTTCCAACTTCCCTCAACCATAGCGTCATTAAACGACCTAGAAAGAAAGCGTTCCGGGCAAAAGTGGGCCGGCGGGGATCCCCCTTAAAATCTTTCGAGTCCATTGTTATATTTTCCGCGCCACCCCAACGCTTTTCGCTGTATAACATGTATTCAGACCTTTAAAAGGAATTTACTTTACATTTCAGTAAAAAACTGTGCAAAGGTCTTCTCCCACATTAGATATAGAGATAATATATATTATAGTGCTGTCCTAATAAAAAGTTTAAGAATCTTAAGAGTTGTCGCCTAAAACATGGAAATTTAGAAAAACGGGTGTTTCTAAAAATGTAGGACTACCTAAAATCTAACTAAAAACCTTGGTCTTACGTAGCATTAATTCTCAGAGCCTCTTATAAAAAAAAAATAGCCCCTAGGCAACATACCTTGTTCGTTGATTCAGTAAAAACCAGTTGCCGCGTCTACGCAGCGGGATTTTCAACCATAAATCAGGCACGTGTCAAACTGTGTCGAAGAAGACATAAATTACCTACAGTGACTCGCATAGCCTCATTTTAAATTCAAGAAAAAGTTCTGTAGCTCTGTAAAGAAACAAATTCCATTACCTACCAACTAAGTACCTATTATTTAAATCTACTAGTTGGTGGCATTGAAACTAATTATTATTATTAATACCTACACTTAGAGGTCTCTATTTCATTTTAAAAAATTAAACTCTGTATCCCCAAGCAATAAAAACTTGTAATAATATAACAGCTATGAAATTAAGACAACAGTTTCTTTTAGTAGCATAGACATGAAAAAGAATCGAAGCTTTTTTTTCAAATTCAACCCTAGGGGATAAAAGTTTGTATAGATTTTTGTAAATTAGAATCTTATGTTTAAAATATTTTATAAAAGTTAGTTTTTAAGAGAGACAGGTCTCTATAGACTTTCTCAAGACCAGAAAATTCTCAAAGGTCGTTGTGGACGAAAACAAAGGCATGCAAATGACCGCTCGAACGATGGATAATTACACCCAACTATTTCAGCGTAGTGTATTTAAATAAGAATTTCCACTCAAAACTACAATAAACACGTTTTTATTTTCAGTGCACTGAAACGCGATTTTTTTAAGAATTTTAGATTATACAGTTAGTAGGTTAGTTACTTAAATATTTAGAAAAAATCACTTAATTCAAATAGTATCTATTTGTAATGTTTATTTGGTACCAAAAACTTTAAAACTAAAACATAAGTATTGAAAGGATAATGAACAAGGACAACTTATCTCTATAGATTTTTTATTTAGATTTACAATAAAAATAAAACATTTCTAAGTACTAACGCCAAGGATCTCTCAGTCCATATTTGCCGTACGTCATTTTTCCGTAACATGTAATGAATGGTATAGATTCAAAGATAGAGCCTCCACAGCGAGTTGAGCCCCTATGAAAAAAGACCCCGGATGGGTTCAAAACTACATCGCCTACATCGACTATATACGAGAGTATAGCCGTAACAATCTATTTATTTATTTATTTTTCATGTACCAAAATTGTAGTTACAAAGTTACGATAAATTAAGCTATGTACAAAGGAAATGCTTATCTCTAAAAAGAGATTTCTTCCAGCTTCCCCAGTATTATCTATACTTGTAATGGAAATCATTCACGATAGTTTTAACGTAATGATTAATAATATACTATGCTATCAGCCATGGTAATACACTAAAAATTGATACACATCTTATGAAAGGAAAACCTTTAAAAAAATGTAATATTATTAATAATGTAACGTTCTCAAAACGACAGCATGTCAACTTACATTATTCGAATGTAAAATGCCCTAATCTTTTTATAGAACACGAGCACAGGTTCTCAGACAACAAAATAAATATTACTGGAGCAATGTCATTTTGTACGTTACACAAAAAATGTGTTAATGTGTTAATTGTTTTTTTTAACTAGAACTACTGTCGCTAAGAGAACATTTCTAATTTAATAACTCTCTAATTCTTTTTTAGAAAAGTAACATAGTGATTGATTGTTACTTTATGACATTGTTAGATAGAAATCTAATGTATCGTATAAACAAAGAATGACCGAAATATTTAATTAACATTCATAATATTATTCAACGGGTAAAACATTCAATACGCTGACAGAAATAAAATTCGCGAGACCATAACAAGTGTCTACCGCTGGCAATAAAATAGTTTTACGACACCAAAATCTAGTTACGTTTTAGAAACGTTTCACGCCTTGATAAAAGAAGGAAATGACGCCATTTAATATCTCCTACACCCAGTGGTATACCGCAGTGCGTTTAGTAATAAATTTTTAATGTTTATAAACAATTCATTTCAAGTTGGTATGTATACTGGTATAAACATTTTCCAATACGACATACTAAAACCATCATAATATCTATTATTATGCCTGCTTTTGGTAATAATTTCACCACCAGTTCTACAATCAAGCAAATAAACGAAATCATTCTAAGAGATCTAGTTTCATACCCGCCCATCTTTATCACTAGCAATTAGTTTGAGTTATCCAATCGAAATCGTTTTGGTTAAGCTCGGTTCGGCACCAATTTTATTCGATTTTAATCAGTGTCGAGATGGTGACACCGATAAAAATGTGACTTCTGAGCCGTTTTTCAGTACTTAAAATACTTAAAGTTCTAGACCAGCCTACTTCTTACGATACTTAAAATTCTAGAGTACCTAAGTCTATTAATTTTTCTACTGGAAATGGCAGTATTCCGAACATGTTATTGTAATGTATACCTATGCTTCAGGACAGAGAGAAGCGATAATATTTATGATCTACATAATACACACATTATTCGAGTCACACATCCAATTAGCGGCTTCTATCGTTGTTTACCAACACAATCAATAAAATAGGTACGTACACGTACATACGTCGTCGCAATAAATTGTCGTGATAAATCACATACCTAACCGAAATGAAAATAATATCAGCCAAAATATTTAAGAATCATGCGATTCTGTTTTATCTATGAATACTTTTCCACGGCCTTGACTTGCATTATTAAAATACGCAATGCTTTTTGTAAGATCGTACATTTTGTGCAGTAGGTAGAGTATATAAGTATTAATGACTAGAGGATGCCCGCGACTTCGTCTGCGTGGATTGCTGTTTGATTTTCCGGGATAAAAAGTAGCCTATGTCCGTCCCCGAGATATAAGCTAACCCTGTACCAAATTTCGTTAGAATCGGTTACACTGTTGGGCCGTGAAAAGGTAGCAGACAGACAGACAGACACACTTTCGCATTTATAATATTAGTATGGATTATATTTTTACGAATGCAACGCCGCCAATTTACGTTTTACGGCTGTAATTTACGTTTCTTTGAATAATAAGTGTTATATTATATTTCGTCTCGAAATAGCAAGCGTAGACCCAATCTTATACGTATTATTACTACGATACCACTTTCTCAAAAGTAGGTAATAAAGACTTTGAACAAGTGTAAATTAAAAATTTATAACACCCCCGACAAGTGAAGGTTACAGTAACTAGAAAAGAGCTGATAACTTTCAAATGGCCGAACCGATTTTCTTGGATTATAGCTAAGAACACTCTCGATCAAGTCACTTTTCAAACAAAAATAACTAAATTAAAATCGGTCCATTAGTTTAGGAGCCACGATGCCACAGACAGGTACACAGATACACACGTCAAACTTATAACACCCCTCTTTTTGGGTCGGGGGTTAAAAAGTCTTGCAGCATTTCAGGCATTTTGAAAACACAACCCTTTTCATCCAATCGACTGGAATTCGTGGAAGAAATGATATCACGAACAAAGCTTAGGTATTTACAAAAAAAAATCGTGTTAGATACATATTAAGTACTTGTACCTAGGTACTAGCACTCAATATTGAGTACTAGTACCTAGGTACTAGTATTCAATATTTTTATGTACAGTTAACGTCAAGGCATTTTTATTAAAAAATACCTTGACGAGTATACGAGCAGTTATAATTTCTGAAACATAGTCTTTCTTTTGCGATATTTGAAGGTGATGCAGAATTGAAAAACAGCGACATAATTCGAGGAACCGTTGTTCCGCGCTTATAAAGGACTGCAGCGCCATTAAACTTTAGTAGGTATACTTAGCGATTCCTTTGTCTAGACTTGTAGAGCCGTAGATATCCGATCTTAACGCATACCATAAAAAGGCTATAACATTAGTAACACCTCGTAAAGTGCTCACGGGAGTACCTCATAAATTGTTTCGTCACGAAATTTTCACGTTAGGTAGGTAATTTGTTTAATGGCACATCGATTTAGTTTAAGTACGGTGGCGCTAGAGAAAAAAGGAAAACAAGCAGATCTTTATTAGTTTACTAGGAAATATTATGTGCGCAAAGGATCAGTCTGACTGAAATGCAGCCAGTATTCCTGGCACCATTCAACGCAGGCATGATTTGTACATTAACTCGATAAAGTAAATTAGTGAAGTTGTGTTAATAACTAGCTTAAACCCCGCTTAAAAAGCAGCGCTTTTATTTTATTTTTAACCCTCGACCCACAAAGAGGGGTGTTATAAGTTTGACGTGTGTATCTGTGTGTCTGTGTATCTGTGTATCTGTGTATCTGTCTGTGGCATCGTAGCGCTTAAACGAATGAACCGATTTTAATTTACTTTTTTAAATTATTAGGTTGCTTTGTTCGTATGTTATCATAATATTATCATACCGTCGAAACCGGAAACTGATTTTTCAGCTAGGTTCCAATTTTCGGATTAAGTTGGTAGACACATATGGTATGGATGACAATAGATGATTATTATGGTAACCATTGGGCGTCTTTGATGATGGCGATGTGAGGTGGATATTGGACCTTTCAGATGATGACATGGAATGGACAGTCGAATATGGACTCAGTTATACACACCAGTCAATCACGCACGCATCACGACTTTGCTTTATGCTACATATTAAGAAAGAGAAGAGGTGCATTCTAAATTGCACAGAGTCCCTATAGACAATATATTTTAAATTTGTCACCGAAATGAATATTTTAGTCACGAAGCTTTGCACAGTTGTCGAGGAGCCAATTCTACTCGGCTAGCGTTACTGCCAAGGCGAATACTATTGCCGTGATGCATACTGACCTTCTATTGTCTGTTGTGAGTGGAACAGTTCTATGTACAGTCGAATACATATTATAATAATTTTCCATTCATAGTACTTACTAGCTTAGTTTTGTTCGCGACTTCATCGCGAGTCCATGCCGACTACACAAATTTCGAACCCCTAAGGGTATACAAGTGTAAATTAAAAATTTATAACACCCCCAACAAGTGAAGGTAACAGTTACTAGAAAAGAGCTGATAACTTTCAAACGGCTGAACCGATTTTCTTGGATTATAGCTAAGAACACTCTCCATCAAGCCACCTTTCAAACAAAAAAACTAAATTAAAATCGGTTCATTAGTTTAGGAATTATGATGCCACAGACAGATACACAGATACACACGTCAAACTTATAACACCCCTCTTTTTAAGTCGGGGGTTAAAAATAGGTTGGGTAGGGTTGAATTTTCAAAAATCCTTTCTTATGGAAGTCTAGATACGTCATAATAGCTATGTACATTCTGCATACCAAATTCTGCCATGAAAACCACTTTGCAACTTGTACTTGTATAATTATTTTTTACTCAGATCAAGTTATTTCGAATAGTTAGTGGTTTTAGGTAAGCATTTATTGCGCTCATCTGTACATTTCACTTTTCATAAGTTTAAAATATAATACATTCTGAGGAACACTCACATTACCTATGAAAATAGCTTTTGGATATTTTCTTTCGAAACTTCGCATTATATAACACGCGAGCTGGACTTCCGTTCAACAATACAATATACTAGCTTATTTATGAAGGGGTTCATATCGATAATATCGTTAAAATTTATAGCGGTGTATGTACATGATATTTCCAAATAGCGATTCCCATAATAACAGATTGTCTAAAGCATTTATAGTTGATCTCGCTACAACGTAAAGATTTATGAAATAAAAATGTTCATAAAATGTCTAATCCCACTTCAGATGTTTTACCATTAAATACAGGTAAGTAGAGGGTAATTTACTAGGAGAGATTTTTCTTTTTATTTAATATTTTATTGAGTAAGTACACCACTTCAACTGTAAATCCCCTCAACTTCAAGGGTAGAGTTTCTTTCAAGAAAAACCGGCCAAGTGTGAGTCGGACTCGCGCACCGACGGTTCCGTACTCGAGTATTTTTATCGACATTTTGCACGATAAATCAAAAACTATTATGTATAAAAATAAACAGAAATCTGTTTTAGAATTAGGGTAAAGCCCTTTCATATGATACCCCACTTGGTATAGTTGTCTTGCTCTGAAAAAAACAGATTTTAATTTTTTAATGATGTAACCACTAATTCAAGGTTTTCGTATTTATTCCTTTACTTGTGCTATAAGACCTATCTACCTGCCACATTTCATGATTCTAGGTCAACGAGAAGTATTCTGTAGGTTTTCTTGACAAACACGATGGACGGACGGACGGACGGACAGACAACAAAGTGATCCTATAGGGGTTCCGTTTTTCCTTTTGAGGTACGGAACCCTAAAAATATATTAAGTTCTACGTTCTTTTAATTTTCGTAGTACCTATACTTTTTTATAGGATAACTAATTTTTATTAGCTTTCAAGACTAACTTGCTATGCAAATTTAATCGATATACCTACATAGTGAATTTACATAGACAACTACATAGCTGTTATTCTGGGATGTGTTCATAAGTTTCGTAGATACTTCTTGTATACCTAATGCATTTGCTTTTAATGAATTCAAGTATATTCCATAAGAAAAGTCCCTAATTTCTTTATCAACCAAACCATGCCACCTTGATCTAGGAACCCGAAAGTAAGTCTGCCTTAATAAACTTCTAGAAGAACTTCGGAACACAATATATACGTACTCTATCTTCCTACGCGTATATAGTGGCTGCTGATATGCACAATAAGAAACGATATTTCTGCAGTCTTCGTAGTTCGTAATTATAAGCATACTAGCTGATACCCACGACTTCGTTCGCGTGGATGTAGGTTTCTTAAAATTCCCGTGGGAACTCTTTGATTTTACGGGATAAAAAGTAGCCTATGTGCTAATCCAGGGTATAATCTATCTCCATTCTAAATTTCAGCCCAATCCGTCCAGCAGTTTTTGCGTGAAGGAGTAACAAACATACACACACACACACACACACACACACACACACACACATACAAACTTTCTCCTTTATAATATTAGTGTGATTTTACTTTTCACAATGACAAATTATTTTCCTAGTCTTTGTAGAAACGTGTCGTGCAATGTATCTGCTTTTAGCGAACTCCATAAGAAGAATACCTACCTACCTAATTCTTTTCTTTACTCAAAGCACGTTAAGGCATAGTGCTTTGCTATTTAAGATCTAGAAACCCGAGAGTAAGTCTGTCTATCCATATACTTCTAGAACCATGACTCACATTGTTTACTCAAATAATTCAGCAGACATGTTCTGCCAGCGTTATTTCAACAGTTAATAATTATGTTCAAAGTCTACTAGCGTTTACGAATGAATATGTTTCTCACTGATACGTACAGGTGTGTTAATTTGTGACTATTGATTACTCTTAACTAAAGACTTGGAATCAATAGATATAATATTCCTAAGTCTCTGCACTTAACTATGAAGATATACGTTTAACATAGGTAGAGTCGAATGTACTTCTTAGGTTATCAATAAATTGGACCAACATATTTGACTCTAAATAATTCAAGTAGGTAGCTGAATGCTAAATCATTTCAAAGTATTTTCATTTTTGAAATACCTCATAATATTATATCTCAATCTAAGACGCTATCGCTTCAAATATTGTAAAACAAAGTTTGTCTGTTAGTAGGTACACGTTAAACTCAGAATCTTCAAGATTTTGATTCAATAATGAATAGACTGATTCTGCGAAAAGGTTTAAGTCTATTAGTTTATAAAAGTTTCGCGCAAATTGACCGTAGCGAACGACTAGTAAGTACCTAGGTCAAAAATACCTAATGTACTTAGTACCGTAAAATTAACAAAATACCTAAATCAATTTCTTTGTGCTGCTTTACACAAAGTAACTCTACATTAGGCAAAATTTACTACTAAACTAAATAATGGACACTTGAACCACACGCTGTCCTATTTCTAAAAACCGTTTAACTGTACAAATTTGTTTTTGGATATCGCCAAAAACGTTGAAATTTTCAAAAACTGCACATGTTTCTACAAAAAATGCTATACGTAGCTGGCTACGTAGGACCAAGGTTGTTAGTTAGTTTTTAGTTTGATACATAACATTAGTTTTATAAATTCTCATATTTTTAGTGATAATTCTTAAGTTCTAAAAAGGACGGCAGACAGAACCATAAATACAAAAGAGTAACAATAGTACCGGTAACGGCTTACCTTGACCTCGTTCCCAAATATCTTCACAGTTCACACCCAACGTACCACTAACGTCTTACAAACACCACATCACTAACGACAAGCAGTCACAAAGGACAATTCACCCTCGAAAGGTAACGCAGGCTTAGCATTCAGTCTCTTATTGTATTCACAACCCAAGGGAAATTGCAAATGGAAAGTTCTTAACGTAACACACACAACCTTGTTATCTTCTTACTTTTGTTAAGAAAGTGAATACTAGAACAGTTTCCATCTATGGACATTAATACTTAATCATTACTGTGTATAAATATATTATGATTTGACTAGAATTAGCTCACAACTTACGAGAAATTACAACCGTTTATTATGTACGTCCTAAATCGGAAGGGACAGAATCGAGTGCACTCCACTTTTAATATATCACAACCACAAGCTTTACAGTCCACGATAGTCAAGCATTTAAAATATCGTTAACGTCCTACATCGTTCAGCCACTCGACGAAGCTACTACATTTTAAACTAACCGTTATTCACAACACAGAAGAGGTAAACATTGGTTGAATCCAAAGATTCACATGGCGCTAGCTCGCCACTTCTCTCAGTAGAAACATTTCACTATTACATCACTGGAAACACGCACATGTCGTAATGATGGTCATATTTTACAGAGAGTTCATTATATTATTGTTTTTGGCACAGTCGAGTTACATGTCCCCACGTGAAGTTCCGTACCGTCAACAGGACGCGAGACTTTCATCCACTGGAAGCACTTTTAGTATCGTGCATTTATAAATAGGTATTTGTAACGAAATGTGGCGGCCCGTATTCTGAACGCGGTTTGCCGCCGTACGGAGGACGGCGCTGAATGTCAGGTAATGTCGGAACTGTCAGTGAAAGAAAGAGTTTTCAGTTTTCGGTTACGACGTGTGTGCCGTTCTGTTTGTGCTGTGTTACTAGAGGCACGCGTTCCACACTGCAACTGCTGAAAGGCGAAACCTGTTGAAATGGAACAGGGTGCCGAGCGCGAGGGAGATGAATTGATGCTGCGCTGGACCGCTGCGATTTTCAGGCGCTTATTTTCCTACGAGCACGTGTGTGCGTGAAAAGTTGCGTGGCTACGAGCAGTGAATCGGTGTTAGTGAGTTGTGGAAAACTCTCTTAGGATGTTTTCACAAGCGCGCACATTTATTCGGGAGCTTTAATAAAATAATAATGTTTCATATTGTACGCCCTCTGCTCGAGTATCTTTTATTTTGGAGACAATATTAAATGTAGGCAGTAGGCACATATTCAGGCTCTTACTGTTTTCTCAGTAAATTGATCTTTTGAACTTTAATGAAAAATGTAATACCATACCTAGTACTTAGATATCTACGGTTTCTTAATTAGAAGTCGTACTTTGTAACGTAATTTCTGAGTCTTTAACTGAACAGGGGTTCATTATTCAGTTAAAGACTCAGAAATTACGTTTCAAAGACCCTGTACATTTACTACAACACTTTATCAAACAATCAGTACAGAATCGTACGAATTTATCAATTTTATTGTTATGTATTTAAAATAGTTGGACAAGTAAGGTAAGACCAACCCACTGTAAGTTTCAGGTAGGTTTACCTATTTTATTTTATTTTGTTTGTTAAAAATGCTAGGCTGCAATATATTATTATACAGCTTTTAGGATTCCGTACCCAAAGGATGCCAACGGAACCCAATAGGGTTCCATTAGTAATAACTAAGCCTCCGCTATCCGTCTGTTTATGTGTGTCCGTCCATCTGTGAGCGGGTTGTACCTATCTCATGACCCGTAATAAGTAAAGAATTGAAATTTCCAGAGTGTAGTAAGTTTGTCTATTGCCGCTATAACAACAAATAATAAAAATCAAAATGACCGCCATGCAAATAAAAAAAAACCATAGTAATAAATCTTTTCCGATGGTACGAAACCTTCATATGCAAGCCCAACTCGCACTTGACCGCTTGTAAAATATTTAGATATACTTATAAAAGCGTCTCTACATGTGTTTATTTAAGAAATTGACACAGTTATCGTGGCCTAAACGGTAACTAGGTTTAAGAATCGAAGGTGTTGTAGTAAGAATTAATCAATTGAAAGTAGATCGAGACCAATATAAACAATTGGCAACACAGACGCATGACCTAATGAAATAGCACGCAGCATCGTAGTCTGTACTCGTAGATGCGAGCGAGACGACACTACGCTAATGCGCACGCAGGACCACCCCTACCCCTCCACCGCCTATAGGTGGTCACCCCCCAAACTCACCCCTTCGACTCTATGCCAGGAGATGAGGCGACCACCTCTGACAGCGATGTAACGATGTACCCTTCATTATAATGGGAATCAATCGGTAAATTCGGACTAACCCGACATTGCAGTCGGATGCCGATCGATATTTTTTTAATCTTGACTCAAAAGCACGACTCTACAAAGAAAACCTGAAATACTTACTTCTTTGAATTCAACTTAGGTAGATTACATACTTAAATACGAGGAACTCCATCATCGATATTCTCAGTATCAAAATCTTTGCACCGATTCCTTGTTGGAAAAGTCTATTTGAATTATACTAGTTAATGCCAGCAGGCGGTGGCGTGCAATGCGACCCTCGGGCCATCCATTTTACACTGATGGTACCTACTATATCAGAAACCTTCACGCAAGTATCTATAACAACTGTACAAAATTTCAACTGAATCTGATGAATAATGCTTGAATGAACACACTTGCATTAATTCTCATAAGTTCTTTAAAAAAATCATCTAAAGAAAAACCTAAATCGTAATTCTTTATATCACCTCGTCTTTTGAACAATTTATTTCAATCAGTAGGAGATAGAATAGATAGATACATAAAAATCTAGAAATAGGTTTTTTGTGAACAAATAGAGTTTTGTGTAAACAAATAAAAAAAAAGGAATAACAAGGCTGCAGCGCACCATGGTAGGCAATAACCATAAAATGACCTGATCTTAGATAATTCCTATAGAATGCAAGAAAACATTAACAAACACACAAACCTATCAATAACGCAACGTGTCCATCCCATCCTAAGTAAAAATAATTCAAGGAACACGTGCAATCATTTCCGAAGCAGAGCTTGCAAAGTGCAGATTTTCTTCCGGCCGAGTAAATCATCCACACAGAAGAGGATCTAGTACAGAAAGAGCTAGCGCGCGTCAGACATTCGATATTTTTTATAAGCTGAAAGTTTCTCTGCATATTGTCCCCAATACAGGTAGAACAGTATGCGACAATCAAGATTGGATTAGGGTGGCTTTGGGAAATAACGGGGTTATACAACAAACATTTACAGGTAATAACAAGTAAAGCCGTGGCAACACTCTGCCAGACGCCCTTAAAGTTTAAAAGTGTCTGGCAGGAGGTTGCCATGATACTAATACTAAGTGTCTAGCAATGCATGCCGTGATTTCTAATACTATCCCAAAAGCCACCATGATCCAAACTTAATAGTCGATGATCGTTCCTCCCTATGTTAAGGACGATACGCAGAGACGTACTTTTAGCTTTTATAAAATAACGAAGGTTTGGCACGCGCTGACTCTTAGTCCATAGAAAAACATGAAATTTATTCCCCTTCTCTCCCCTCCCCACCTCACTTTAAGGCAGCCTGGAAAACGTGAATGGACTAAGGAGAAGAGACCTTTAACTACTTTGCGATAGTAGGTATTAACAGGAACTTTTGCCCGCGACTTAGTCCGCGTAGATATCTAAGGTTTAAACACTCTTAATATATAATTTTTCGGCAGAAAAGTTATTTTAGGACTTCGTCTGCGATGGCGTTTGCTGGCGCGCGTGCTGTGCTTGTTTGGAGTGTTTTTTTTGTTAAGAGTGGCTGGATTTTGTGTTAGTTGGTGTTTTTTGGTGGTGGAACTGACTGGGAAGCGCTATAAAGGGGCGCCGCGCGTATGTCGGCGGGCGCCGGCGCAGACGGAGTCCATACTTGTATAAATTCAATAACTTGAAAATATCACAAACTTGACATTGGCTAATCAGAGTAAAGCCAGATTAAAGAAAAGAAAAAAAACCTTTTCTTAGCGTTAATTTTTTTTTTGTGGTAACCTAGTCCAAGAGCATCTTGGATTCGATTTTCGCAAGTAGAAGTTTTGAAGATTATAATATGGTGTGGAAACTTCCTTCCGTTTAAGTCGTACCGTCATATAAAAATAAGTAGACCACTGAAAGCTCGATCAGAATATTTCGATCGATTTAATCGACATCCTATTGGCAAGTACATTACAAAAATAAAATGAATTAGATAAGTAACGATCTCAAATCAATTTATCATCGCCATCATCATAATCAACCCATCGCCGGCTCACTACTAAGCATGGATCTCCTCTTCGAATGAGAAGGATCAGGCCACAATCTACCACGCCTGGTCAAGTGCGGATGGACTTCACACATCTTTGAGAAGATTATGGAGAAATCTTAGGTATGCATATTTCCACCGTTATAGCAAGCGGCATTTTATCGTTTAAAACGCAAAAACTTCGAATAATTAGAGATGCGTGTCCGGGATCGAAGCTCCAACCTGCCGAATAGGAGGCAGATGACTTAACCACTAGACTATCGTGCCTCTATTAAACCACTCCGCCTATTAATGCAAAATTATTATACCATTAGCTTATGCCCACGACTTCGGACTATACAAACAAACCATAATTTTACTCGCTTAGGGGTTGAGTTTTCAAAAATCCTTTCTTGGCGGATGTCTGTCTACTTACGTCATAATACTGACCTCGTAACTCTATTTGCAGTATCGACACTTTTGAGTTTTTCACTTTTTTACAAAAATGGACGCCCAAGGGGCTTTCCGACACGACAAAAAAATAATTTTCAGGAAAATTTTCATTGGAAATTTCATGTTTTTTGCTAAGGATTTTGGCAGAAAATTTAATTTTTTAATTTTACTTGCATGAAAATTTTAGCTAAGGAAAAGTGTAGTTTTTCCGAACCGTTATTTTGCAAGTGCTGCGTTTTTAATATGAAGGATAGAATAGGTACCTGCATGCCATCCATCCATTAGTTTGAGCTTGAGCTGTGCGTTGATTCAGTCAGTTGATTGAGTCAGTCAACTTTTTTTTTATATCATACCTAGATAAAAAGTTGATAAAAAGTACCTAACATTTTTTGTGAGCAAAATAAGTCCGCAAAGGCAATTTTAGATAAAAGCAGCAATTGATTTCGTTGGTACGGAGCTTTCGCGGTTAACCCCGGCACGGATGACGTGAGCGCGATCGATGCGAATTAAATCCTTGGAACTGTTTTAAACTTTTAAGAGATATCTACGGGTGAAGCCGAACACGATGGATAACAGATGCAGAACTAAACAAAAACTCAAAGACAAGTCGTGTTATATTAAACTTCATCCACGTGGACTACACATATCAAACCACTATTTTAACCCGTTAGGGGTTGAACTTTCGAATAACCTTTCATAGCAGATATCTACTGCATAATCTGCTATCTGCATGCTTTTCAGCCCGATGCGTCCAGTAGTTTGAGATGTGCGGTGATAGATTAGTCAATCAGTCTGTCACCTTTTTCTCTCATATATGTATATTTAGACTAGATGATGCCCGCGACTTCGTCCGCGTGAATTTAGTTTTTAAAGATCTCGTGAAAACTCTTTTATTTTCCAGAATACAAAGTATTTAGTAGAGGATGTAGTATAGAGAGAGCTAGCGCGTGCCAGACCTTCGTTATTTTATAAAAGCTGAAAGTTTCTCTGCGTATTGTCCCCAGCACAGGGAGCGACTAGGTATGAAGTTTGGATAAAGTGTAAGGGTCTATAGTATACATATAGTTTGGATAAAAATAAAGTTTTAAGGGTCTGGCAGAGGGTACCTAATTATTAATAATTATTATATTTCAAAATCAATCATTTTTATTTAACCTTCGTGCCTGTATCTAGTTCATACCTTTTGATAGTAGGTATAATAATAACTTTGTAAGAGAAACAGAATCTCATAAAGAAACGCTTCGTATCTAAGTTTGGCAAAAGGTTCAAAAAATGGCCTAAAAGTATTCGTTCCCCGATTTGCTAAGTCATTCGCTTGATGAAAAAATGTTTCGTAAGTATGGTTAAAGTCCCTTAGTCATGTTTTCTCACAGTCACTATACCTACTTACTTGTAATATTTAAGTAATACTGTAATAGAACCGTGATAGCCTTGTCCGCCTTCTATTCGGGAGATCGGGGGTTCGATCCCGGGCACGCAGCTTTAGGTAACTTTGCGAAGTTACGTGCGTAAGGACTATGGAGCTAATAAGAATAATAACTTCTACAACTATACTAACTACATCTATAATATATTATGCCTTAATCTAAGATACAGACTAAGGTACACACTGGTGGTGGACAGACAGACAGACGGACAACCAGACAGACTCTAGTTCTATACTAGTTCAATTCGATTTCAACTGTAGTTCAACACTATTTCAACTCTAGTCCAACACTAGTTCAACTCTAGTTAAACCAAAGTTCGACCTTTAGGAACACATAATTTCACAAAAATTATATCTATTATGTTTTATTACGCCTGTGTTTAAATCATAAAGTATTATTCATTCATCTGCGGTTTAAACGGCATCCTAAAATCTCCCGGTATTACATCAATCTTACCCACTCCTACTGTAAGATAACTTGATAAGATACTAAACGCAGCTTTTTTGTCGAAGACCGTCGTTAGTTTTTGGACGGTTTTTGACAGTGACACTGACATTAGACAATGATTTGTGGCCTATCAAAAATGTCAAAATAGTCGAATTTTGCCGAAAAGCAAAAATTACGATGATCTCATTAGAATTAAATTCATTTACTTGTTCTTAGATTCGTTTGATTTAATTATTAGTGTTAATCATCCCTATGAGATCTACCAGCAATGCAACAGTCACCGTTTGAAAATATTTTTAATATTATCGGAGGTTTGTCGGAAGGGAATGAAAAGCCCATGAAACATGGATTTTACAACGCCTTCGCCCTTTTTATCCTTGCGATTTGTTGTGCAGCATTCTATGTTCTATTTTTAATCTTGGAACCTTTTTTTAAACCGTTGTTTTGGGCGCTACTTGTTGGATCCTTACTCCACCCTTTCAAGTACAAACTATCCAAGAAAATCAAGTCATGGTTTCAAGATCTGGAGAAATCAAATTCGTCTGTGATATATGGGTTGATGATAATCCCGGTCAATGTTGTGAATTATGCCTCTGATACTGTTGGACAACAGTTCAAAGAACATTATAAGGTATGAATTTTAAGTTTTTGTCTTTATTATTTTGTTACAAGTTGACTACGATGTGATCTGCTGGTAAGAAATGTTGCCATAAATCTACAGTCCAAAATGAATGGGTGCTTTAAAAGGTGTGGCAGTTTTATAAAACTGTTAAGTATGTTTAATTTTGGTTTCTAAGCTTCATCATTTTAGAATGCTAAATTGAGTGGTGTTATGTCTGTATTTGTAGGTTTTAAGATTTGATTTAGCTCTAAAACAAATTTCCTTTAATTTACTCTATTCTGTGTGATTTAACTTTAAACATTTAATATCGGTAGTAGCTGGTGACAGATTAATGATGATGAAAGGAATAAGAAGTAAAAAATTGGTAATTTTAGAATGAAATGATACTTTTTATACTATTTACTTATTTATATAGTTTCTTTTGAAAAGTAATTGATAACACAAATAAATTGTATTTATCTTTCCAGTCTGTCATAGGGTTGCTATCTGCAATATTTATTTTGCCATGGGTGTACAGTGCTATACCAAGGAGCTTTGCCTGCATTTTCTGGCAGCTTGTCAGTTTCATCAGCTTCACCACAACACTTCTCATCAAGCTATGCAGCTCTTATATTGTGAGTATATGCAATAAACAAATTGATTCAGTATGTTTCAGGTGATCTTAGGGCTGGCACTTATTTTGCCCAAGGGCAATTCAGAAAGGGCATCATTTTGGGTACCATGCCCATGAATGATCACTTGAACTGTTTATTTTAATTGTTCCATCTATCAAGTATCTAACTTAGTGATATTAGGTTATTATTTTTATTATAGAAATATCTAGTACCTATAATAATATAACAATAAATACAAAAATTCTGACAGCTAACTAAAGCTTAAGTAAGGAAGTAACTAAAATTTGAGTTGCTATCAAAAACCTGTGCTTAAATCCACTTTGTAATAAAATTGTGCCTTTGGTAGATTATTATAATATTTAAAATTCTCTATTCCAGACATTAACATTTGCTCTTGCATACTTAATAAGTGTTTATTTTCTCTGGAGTCCCTCAAGAGCTGGTATATTTCGAGTAACATCTCATATTCTTTGGCTGGTAATCGCAAGCTGTATAGCTAATCTGGCAGGACCATATAAAGTGTACATGTTCATATGGCTGCAAGCTATAGGAATAACTGGTTTTGCATTGGAAATACTGTATGTTCATAAACAGCTGCTTTTAAAAGGTGAGTGCTGAGTAGTTTATAAACTGACATTTAGTTAGCTACGTGGGTTTTCAGTTCTCATCCATTAGGTAATATTTTATAGTACTGCATGGCTTAAACCTGCTTTTGAGTAATGTTTACCCATCAAGTGATGGTGTTCATGTGTTGTTCATTTTGACACTTTAAAAAACTATTTAAGATCCTTTATACAAAGACAGGTAGATATGTGTTATGCTGGCTAATATTTGGTTTGGGCACCACACAAAATAAAATTATATTGCAATATTTGGTCATCATCCAAGAAACAAATAGGTAAATGCTTAATCTTTTAGGTATACAAATTTATAAATATTTGTATAAAAAATCATAATTGATGCATGAGGAACTGTTAATAAAAAGCTAATATTTTATGTTGTAGATCCAGAAGCTTCGATAATGACAGCATTCCATGCAGTTATAACCAATCAAAACTTAGAAGCTGCTACACTAGAAAAGATAGATGAAAAACCTGAAGAGGCAATCCAAGGTGTCGGTGAAAAAGAATCAACTCCAGAAGTTGATCCTCCTGTAACCCCAGAACAAATAACCAAAAGCGATAGCTGGACAGGCAACGAACCTATTCAAAGTTCACCAAGAAAAGCCAAAATGTTATTTAAAACCAGAACATTGTCAGCTTTACCTTTACCAAGCCCAAAAACAAAAATGCCATTCGAAAATCGCCTTTTAGCCTCCTTCAAACAAAGGTCTTTAGATGAAAACTACATCAGAAACAACTTCAATGATGACGAAACAGCTCTTTACTTCAAGCTCCTTTTCTTTGGGTGCTTTTGTATGTTGATATGGAAGTATATTTGGTTGTTACCAGTTATGTTGTTCTTTTTGGTGATCAATATCATCAAGATATTGTTGAATTTCTTTGGAGTTTGGTTGTTTTTCGAAAATCAGTACAACAATCTCATGTCTAAAATTTCTGGTTGGTGGAATGACAGGTAATATTTTAATTTATGCTCTCAAATTAATGACCAAATAACAAATTATTCATAAGTAGAACTTTAAGCTAGAATAAAATTACTTATTAGCCCATTATATAATGGAGCTTTATGGTAAGGAAAAAAAATTAATGCCCTTCCAGACTATATTTTTAAATCGCCAATTAAATATGACTCCTGCCTGGTCTAAATGAAATTTGTTGTAGTTGCCATAATGTAAAAACCATTCATTTGAGTCTATGGTTAATAGAACACATTAGAGCATCTTAACATTTCCGCGTCAAATTAAAATGGATCTTAACGGCCTTATTTTAAAGGTCAAGTTTTTCCATACATCTACAGCCAGCGCTGCAAGTGGAAATCTGGTTAATTTAAAATTGGTGATACTGAATTTTTCACTTTAAAATAAAAAGCTTTAGGTCAGAAAATTCATCAGCTTTTTGTTAAAATGTTTGTTTAATTTTTAACATAATTTTAGGAAGTCAGCGTTAGTACCGGCTGAAATCCGTGGTATTCGTAAGATGATGTCGATTTTTAACCGCAGCGTCATCGATGTGGCGTACGAGTCAATCGATACAGTGTCCACGTGCATTGTTATCATTGGGCTAATATTCTTTGTAGCTGTTACTACTATTTTCATATGTATACAGGTAAATATTCACATAATATATAGATTTCTAACTTAAATAACTAACATTTATCCATTCCCTAAACAGTTACATCAAATAAAATCGTCATATTGCAGTGACTAACTGTTACAGCTGTGAGTGACAGTGACAGATCTACGAAACTGAAGTTACCGCTTATCTCCATTTGGATAGATATATAAGCATGTGTTACTTTTCTGAAAAATCTAAGAAAGCTTAAGGGGCATGAGACGGGTCTGCCCGCGAAATTCAAATTTAATTCGGTTTTTCGCAATTTGTAAACTGATACGACAAAGGCTTATGGCATTTTAATTGCGCCAATGGCAGTATCATCTTCACAGGTTTATATAAAAATCTTTACTTGAAAGGGTCCAGTTTAAAAAATTAGTTATAGTATCGACTAATTTGTGAGTAACTCATGTCAAACACATTATTCAAACTATTTAACTTAAAACCCAAATTAATTTTGGATTTCGCGGGCAGACCCGTCTCATGCGCCTTAATCCATACTTTATTTATATTATAAATGCGAAAGTGTGTCTGTTTGTCTGTTAGCCTTTCACAGCTTATCCGTTTAACCGATTTTGATAGAATCAATCCCATAGGCAACTTTTGGTCCCTATAAATCGAAGAATTTCCATAGGATTTATAAAATATCTAAATCCACATAGATGAACTTGCAGGGATCATTTAGTTTTCTATATTTAAGAATGTTTTTCATGGATTATGGCAAATTAAACTTTTTGTTCCATAAGAAAGCTCTATTTCTAATATTTAGTGGTAGGTACCTACTGCATACAATGATATATTATTTCTAGATTTACTCTGAAGCGATAGTTGTAGTACGACTTAGTGGAAGTCTTTTGAACAGCACCTTTGTACAAAACAGCGAACTTCACGCATATTTACCTGAAGGTTGGGAAGAAAAATTAGATTCGCTCATTGACAATGCATACACTTATGGCAGAGAAGGAATTTCTACTGGGGTAAATACAAATGCTACTTTATTTAAATCCGAGATTTGCTCCCAATTCAGGTGATACCTTAATTATTATGTATGTATTTGTACCTACTACTTTGTACATTGAAAAATATGATTTTTAGCAAATTATTTGAAAGGTAACATTTTTTTGAATGCATTTTACCCAATCAAATATGCACTGCAATTAAATATGTGATATGATTTTGGAAAACATAAGATTCCTTAGTAATCGAATTTTCTGCAAATTCAATATAACAGTCCCTTAAAATAAAACTGATCACTAATAGTTTAAAATTCTTTCCTATTGGCCTTTCGTGTGTATTGTGTTACCATTACGTCAATGACGTTGATGAAATAAAATAATTATTTGTCTATTTTTATGCCAACCATTGGATCAACGCCAGATAATGCGATACGTAAGTTTGTCTTAATGCACAATATTTTATTTATGTGCATTCACAAAGCCTCACTAACTGTATAATCGACCTGGTAGGTCAATCTAATCAAATAAGGAATTATTAGCTCTTTATGTGATCTCTCAAAAATTAAAATTTAATTGAAATGGAATATTTTTGCTTAAAATAGTGTCAATGTTGTTTTCAAGCACCAATTTTTGATACGTATTTAAAATTAAAGATTAATTATCAAGTGATGTTTGCACAACTCGTATTGGTTGAAATCTAAAGAGCACACTTTGACTTTGCTTAGCCTTAAGTTTTGGTTAAAACGAGACAGAATTATGCTGGCGGTATAACGCTATCTCGTTTTAGCAGTGTCTTAACATGGCTCTCTCCGTCACTTACTCCATACAATCGTAGTTCCAATTTCATTTGAATATAAAGCAACCAAAGCCCATTAAATTTCGCAGACATATTCTAGAAACTAATATCTGTGCCTATGGTGTTTTAGATTTTTCTAAAAATATATAGTTTTAGAATTACAGGGGCTCAAAGATTTGATGTGAATTTTTAAGACCGCGTAACTTTGAAACCGAATATTTTAACGGAAATCTGGAAAACCACAGGCATAGATATTAGTTCCCGGAACGTTTATACAAAATTCCATTGAGTATGATTGGTTAATATTCAAATGAGAGACGAACTACGTTTGTATGGAGCGAGTTACGGAGAGACCCCTCTTAAGTTTGAGCAAAGTCAAAGTCCGCTCTATAACTCAGCCATAGTCTGTTTTTGTTTATAATTTGAATTAATATTTTAGGGAAGCCTCATAATATATCTATTTATTTGTTCTCTTTCTAACTACCTCTAATAAAGAGTAACCTAGCGCTATTTTGTTGCAGTCCAGTCTTGAATACTAAAAGAAATAAAATATGCTTCTTCTTCTCGTTGCATACTGAAACAATATTTTATTATTTAAACAGCATGCCCAGAATAAGTAATATAAAGATCAGTAGTTACATCAATTATGTTATATATTATTAAAATAGAAGTAGATAATATGTTACGTTGAAGACTTAAATTACGATTCTTCTCACATTTGTAGAGCACAATCCCTTCTATTCTCGTGCGTTTTGTATCGTCTCATTCTATCTTACTCATTACCGAGCACGAATTTTATGTGAACGTAACATGTCTATGGTATAATGTCATTGCGTATTGTATTTTCAACAAAAACATAAGAAACTTATTGGAATATGAAATGTGAATGGAGAATGTATAACATGAACAGTAAAAAATATATTGTTTCGATTTGTTTATCGCAAGATTGTCTAATAAAAATGTCACAAGCACAATAGAATGTAAATAACCTATTTGCTCACAAATAGGTTAAAAGCATTCTCAAAGAAGGCGATCCAGAGAAGATAGCGCGCGTAGAACAGCAGGTTCTGGAACTCTGGGACCGCGTGTACCAAAGCTGGGTTTCGGGTACCTTTGCTTCACAGTTGGGCCCTCAGGTAGACGGCTCAGCTGTTCAAGACTCTTGGGACAATCTGGTCAACGACGTTTCTTCCTCTTCTGGTAAGTAAAATAGAAATGGCGCCTCTTTGGTCATGTTTGAACTTTAGAAATTGACTAGCTGATGCCCGCGACTTCGTTCGCGTGGATGTAGGTTTTTCAAAAATCGGGATTTATCGTGCAAAATGTTGGAAAAAATACCCGAGTGCGGAACCCTCAGTCCGCGAGTCTGGCTCGCACTTGGCCGGTTTTTTACATCAAGGTTTGTGTTTTATAGGTATGTTCGACTACAGCGGGATCATCACATGGGTGCAAGCCAATGTGGGCACTCTCGGTGCGATTGCGACGGGCATGTGGGCCCCTTTGGCCAGCAATGTATCGCTGTTGGCTGGCTCTTTGGGCGCCTTCACATCCCTCCTGCTATGTGGCGGCGGTGCTATTATAAACATGTTCATTAATTTGGTGAGTCAATTGTTCATTCAGAGATGATACTTCAGTTTATGACGCTGGTTAATAGTTTTATCATCAGTAGTCTATGTGTGTATTTTTAACGATCAAAAACACGCTATTTTGATTGTACCTTGATATGCCAGTCATTTTTTTTAATATATCCTTATTATCCATATCAATATTAATACTTATTATAAATGAGAAACTGTATCTGTCTGTCTGCTAGCTTTTCACGGATATTTGGTACAAAGAGCGTATTACATCATAGGCCGTATTTGGTCCCGTAAAATCAAAGAGTTCCCACAGATTTCTTTAAAAACCTAATCCACATCGACGAAAACGCGGGCATCATCATCTATTTGGTGCAAAGATAGCTTGCATCCTGGAGACTGACAGAACACTTTTTATCCCAGAATTCCTACAGGATTTCTAAGAACTTAAATCCACACGGGAGAAGGTCATCTAGTCTACAGTACTCGACAGGTCGAGATGGCAATTGGAGTGGGGATGCCCCACACACCCACACAGCCCCCGGCGCTAACTTGGTGCGGGACAACGCGGGTGTGCGGGGCGTCCCCCCGCCTCATACCCCGATCGCCATCTCGATCTGTCGCGTACTATAGTTATAAATAAAATGCTATTCAATAGGTGGTGTTTTTCACAACGCTGTTCTACTTGCTGGCTTCAAGCAACGCTCTCTACAAGCCAGTGGAAGTGATCACACGCGTCCAACCCAATTTTGGCCCGAAGCTTGGCCTTGCACTGTCTGTCGCTATTAATCAGGTAACTTTAATTATCTCCCTCAATAGCTACTACGGTTGGGCAGACCACAACGCAAAAAACTTTTTTTTTAATAATAAAATAGCACAGGAAAAGTTTGACTCTATTAATATAACCCCTGCAGAAAAGTACATTGATAAATATATCTAAATTAAAACGGTTTTTATGAAATTATTGAGGAATCAATATGAGGTTTCCGCCGTTTTGCATTTAAAACCAAACCATACGTTTTAAACTTAAACGCATAGCATTGTAATAAAAAGTCAGAATTCTAAAAAATATTTTTTTGTTTAGGTGTTCAGAGCATCTTTCAAAATGGCACTATTCTACGGGCTTTGGACGTGGCTCGTGCACAATTTGTTTGGTGCCAAAGTCGTTTATTTGCCCTCAGGTGAGATGAATAATACATCAATTTTGAGAAAGTACTCACTATATTTGCTCTGTGTCAAGACTAATGTCAAAAGTTCATTTTACTGTACTAAATCGGACTTTTGATTTCGTTTGTGTTGGTGTTTGCTGGCGCGCGTGCGCTGCCTTTTTGGAGTGTTTTTTTTTTTTTTGTTAAAAGTGGCCGGGTTTTATGTTTTACTGGTGTTTTTGGTGGCGGAACTGACTGGGAAGCCCTCTAAAGGGGCGCGCGCGTGTGTCGGTGAGCGCCGGCACAGACGATGTCCATACTTATATAGTTTTCCTAATTTGTTACAAATAAAGTTACAAACTTGACATTGGATAATCTTTGTAAAGCCAGAAGAGAAGAAAAAATGGACTTTTGACATGACAGTACAGCTACTTTCTCAAATTGTTACACTATCATTATGATTTACTTATACTACTTACCTACCTGATTATAGCATATTCAAAATTATGGATTCCATAAAACCTATACTTAAAATTTACCAATACTAAATTGGCTTTTCGCCATACCCATACACATTGGCGAAGCCCATTTTAATATGTTTCTACTTTCTAAATTTTAAATTAAATTCCGCTATGTAATTTACAAAGTGAATTTTTCAAAGAATTTCAGTCAAACTTTATATGAACATGTGCCCTTAGCCTTAGATATTATTGCTATAAGCAATCTCCTACAGACAACCTTTGGCGGAAAGATTACAAAGTGGTACAAAAACAAACTTATATGAACCATTATATTCCTCTATATTTATGAGGGACGGACGACCGTTATCAAATACAACACCACGTTTAAAAATAGCATACATCAAAAATAATTTTATACAGTTATTAACTAAAATAAATTTTGTCTTATTTTATTCTATTACAAATTAGCCCTTGACTACAACCTCACCAGCTGATTCGCTAAGTCAGTGTCTAAGCCGAGGTTGGTTGGTTAGTTCTACATTGCTGCTTTTCTGGGTGATACTAAAATATTTTTTCGTAGAAAACCTTTAATGGTTTAAGAAATGAGCTCAGTGGCTATTATTCAGTGTTAGGCACTGAGTTAGCGAATCACTCCGCTGATGATGATGCGGTCTAAGCGGGCTAACTTGGAAGTATGGTAGTTTTGTTAATAAGGGTGGTAACTAGCCAACGGTCTTAGTCTGACCAGACAAGTGACAATTCAGCATTTATAAATTCCCAAATTGCCCCTGCCGGAAATCGAACCTGGGGCCTCTCACTTATAAGACTACAGTGTTCACCAGTTCACCAGTGCCGTCGTCTAGTTAGGCAGCTAACTGATAATATCTTACGGCTAATATTTGTATTGACCAAACAACAAATATGCCTGTGCTTAAATTTTTATTTACTGTCTATCCCTAAATATAGAATGAGCAATTCTTTTATTTGTTCTATATATATATATTAAATTCGGCTGAAGTTAAATCATTGACAATTATTTTGGTGGTGATTCTATATAAATGAATCTTCGGCTAAGTTACGCAAGGATACATCTTCCATCCATAGGTATACCCATATTATTCATTAAAAAATCGAATAATTTTGATTAATAAGTACTTAAGACCCCCAAGATCGTTAGAGGCATTTTCGCTAAATAAAACCTAAGGAAAGCTCAAATAAATAAGCTTTTAAATATTTATAAACCTAACCTGTATAGTTTTTTTGTATTTATGAACTAATCTCGACCGGGTCATTGAGCCTAGATTAAAGTGTAGCTCTCGATTGATAAATAAATTTAAATATTTCTGCCGCTTCTTACATTTTAGTCAACCATTATCACGCGATGATGCCCATTCGTGTCCCGTGTCACATTTTTATTACTTGCCTTTGACGCGATAATTTTTTATACCTCTACGTTGAAGTCGGATTACATCACCGTTGTTGTGACAATGTGCAAGAGAGGTGTTGCGTTCGCTTTAACGGTGCTGATTCCTTTTACGATTGGAGTACGGATTAACTTCACAAACTGCCACTATCCTGAATGGTCTTGTACTAACAACGTTCCTAATGAGATTGTTTACACCTGTTCGGCTGTGAGAAGTAGTGTAAGTACCACAATATGTACCTCAGTGATCATCATCATTATCATTATCAACCCATAGACGTCCACTGCTAGACATAGGTAGGGATTTCCACACGCCACCGTCTTGTGCCGCCTGAATCCAGCGGGACCCTGTGACTCGTTTGGTGTCATCTTTCCACCTAGTGGGGGGTCTACTAATGCTGCGCTTTCCGGTGCGAGGTTCATGTTCTAGTACCTTAGGACCCCAATGTATCGGTTTACCATTTCAGCTTCGCAACCTGTTGAGCTATGTCGGTTACTCTGGTTCTCCTACGGATCTCCTCATGTCTGATTTGATCACATAGACAAACTCCAAGCAAAGCTCTCTACATCGCCCGCTAAGTAACATCTTCATAAGATGCCTGCCATTAAATTTTTCTGTCTCTGTGAAACATTCATCATATCGACTTTTTTATAATAATTTGCTTATTATACCTATCTGATTATTATTAAAAAGTTTATTTTTGTTCTAGGATTTCATTATCCATCTAAAGGACTTTTACACTGACCAAATCCACAGTATCACGGTTCAGAATTGTAGAGACTTAAGAGTAGTGCTCGATTGTCCTATATTGCAACGTGCTTCTCGGTTGCAGAAATTGATCATCAAAGATTGTGATAGGCTCGAGTTCATTTCACTGTCTAGCAATTCACTATTGCAAACACCGCCAGAAGTGAGAATTGAAAATGTCAGAGAAATCGTATCCTTTCCAAGGAATATATTTAAATCTCCCAATACTAACACGGAACTGAAATGTATGGGAGCGGCTTCATTCAAAAAGCTGCACGTTATTAACAGTAAAATTAACTCGATCAATACCAGAGCCATCTACAATGTCAGTGGTATTAAAAGTGTGGAATTTGAAAATGTAACAATAACAGATATCCAAACTGAAGGTATAGAAGCTTTTATGGGAAGTAATAATACTCTGTTTTCTATTATAAACAGCAAATTTGAAAATATGGATTTCAAAGCTATAACTGTCCAGAGTTTCACGGTGAAAATTTCCTCGAATGTTTTTGCGGACGTAATAGCAAACGTAATGAATATTTCATCGGATAATTTATTTTTAGTTAGCAATAAGTTCAAAGAAGTATGTGCAAATGGTATAACCACAAACTCTGTGAACACTGAGATATCGGATAACACGTTTGAATCTATAAAAAGCAACGCTGTGGCAAACGTTAGATGTTCAAAAAAACGTTCGAATAAAAAGTACATCAATTTCTCAAGAAATACGTTCAAGAATGTCGAACCATACTCACTATATTTCGATCATGCGAGTTGTAAGTCCGCTGGAACCCAAATCACATTTCGCGAAAACAAAATTGATTGCCGCTGCCGAAACATTTCATTTTTAAATTCAGCCACGTACAATGAACAAAACAACTTAATACTGAATTTGGCTAATAATAACACATGCTTGGTAACGCATTGTATACTGCCGGTCGAAGTGGTCAAATTACTGTTGGAACTAGATATGTGTCATTTAAATCTTGATCCCCAAGTAATGTGCTTACTCTACAATGATAAGCAATCAAGTAATAATAATAACAACGAAGTCACGACTGACGATGAAGTGACCGAACCAGCGCCTACGTTTTATTTGATCAGACAAGCGAACAGTCTCAGCAGTGATACAGGCGCCGCCATGACAGCCATCGACAAGGATGATCTTTTAAAAGATAGTCATCTAAACCTGACAAACAGGACTTTGATAAAGTTTGTTTTTGATTCATCCAAAGATTTCGTTGAGACTTTGAGGAGCACAAGTAGAACTCGGAATAGGCCGACGGAGAAGGCTCCCCCGAAGGAAGAATACGTTAGTCACTGTATAGGTACGCAGTGTAGGAACGATAACGTTTATAATCGCCAACGAGCCTTGGATTTTTACAAATACGTCTACGCCCAACTACGCACACCAAGACAGGATGATAACAAATTAAACCAACTTTAACTGTAGTTACTAGTTATCAATGAAAAATAAATGTGTACATAATATTTTGTTGACTTCTTTGCCCCTCAAATTGTACTTTTACATTTAAGTTTTAGTTAGTTATAAAGCTTAGGTTCTATTTGGGAATTATACAAGTAAAACGAGATTAATACCAAACAACAATTTTCAAAATATAATTATACAACAAGACACACAGCAATAGCTTTAATGTTCCAAGAGCTTGTTTCAATTGTGATTCAATGCATTTACATACTTTTTTACGTGCAATCTACAATTTAAAGCAATCCATCCGGGTCAGAAGGAAAATATACACCAACTAAGTCGTTTACTGCTAAGATGTAAGAGCGTACTTTGACTTTGCGCAGAAGTCTTAGGGTTAAAACGAGAAAGATGTATGTCACGCATATAAATCCGTCTCGTTTTAACTCTGACTTACTATAGAATATATCAACCTAAGTACTGTTTATAGCAAAACGTCTTGCTTTAATCCTTAGTATTTTTAATGATATAGAAAAATCAAGACAAAATTAATGCATGTAAAAAAACAATGATAATCGGACTTGAGACAATTGGTTTTTTGGTAATTGGTCAGGTATTGTGAGACACCCAATTCAATTATTTATGGGTAAAAATACGCGCTGCTCAGCCATTGAGGTGCCACGTTCGTTGGTTCGGTCGTTTCACGGTTTGCCATTCTATCTTAAACGTCTGGAGTTCTTCTGTTGAAAACATATGACGTCACTCCATATTTTGGGTTTCTAGTATTAGCGGCAGTGTTAGGTGCAGCGCCGTTCCTCGGGCCGTACTTAGCGGGTATACCGGCAGCGCTCGACGTCTGGCTGCAGGGTAGGCCGATGGCGGCTTGTCTGTTGCCGTTGGCCCAGGCTGCCCCGATTGCCTTCCTCGATGCAGCAGTTTACGCCGAGATAAAAGAGTGAGTGTTACGTAGCTTCTTATTATCTACGACAATTTTTAGGGTTCCATACCTCAAAAAAAAACGGAACCCTTATAGGATCACTTTGTTGTCTGTCTGTCTGTCCGTCCGTCCGTCGTGTCTGTCAAGAAAACCTATAGGGTACTTCCCATTGACCTAGAATCATGAAATTTGGTAGGTAGGTAGGTCTTATAGCACAAGTAAATAAATCTGAAAACCGTGAGTTTGTGGTTACATCACAGAAAAAAAAATTAAATGTGTTTTAATTTTCAAAGTAAGATAACTATGCCAAGTGGGGTATCGTATGAAAGGGCTTTAACTGTACATTCTAAAACAGATTTTTATTTATTTTTAAGCATAATGATTTGTTATGCAAAATGTCGGAAAAATACCCGAGTACGGAACCCTCGGTGCGCGAGTCTGACTCGCACTTGGCCGGTTTTATGTCGAATGCTTATGACATCACATCAATGTATTTCATACAAGCTAAAATTCCGCAAAATGTGGCTTTTCCTACAGAAGGGAGATATCTTTGAGCTGTTTACTTTTAGATACTACGCGAAGGGGATTTCATACAAATAAATAATATTTGTTATCACTCATCACATGTTCTGTTGTTTACTTAGTAGCCCATATTATTGGAAAGCTAAGAGATTATTGCGAATGTGTAACTTTGTTACCTTTTATCCACTGAACTGCCTAACCGATATTTATGTAATGGCTTGAATCCTGGACCCTTTTTATACCGGAAAAACAAAGGTACTCATAGGTTTATAAACCGGGATGAAATTGCAAGTAAAACTTTGTAAGAAATATAAGCAATGTATATTTATGGTTCCGTACGCGAACAGTGCCAACGTGACTCTATTACTAAGCCTCTGTTATCCGTCCGTCCGTCTGTCCGTCTGTTTGTCAGCGGGCTGTATCTCTGAACCGTAATAGTTAGAGATTTGAAATTTTCACAGAATGTGTATTTCTATTGCCGCTATAACAACAAATAATTTTTAAAAAATGGCTGTCATATAAATTTAAGAAAAAAATACGAGTAAACTCTACTGATTTTTTCAAATTTTTTTCTTTATTTTTAGTGGCGGTCATCCGTATGTAACTGGGCTTGCCATAGCGGGCGGCATCTTCTACTTAGGCCCCGAAGGTGCTATTCTTGGACCATTGCTTCTGTGTTGCCTCATGGTGGTACTCAATTTATCCTCTTCCTTCCTCCGGGACACTCCTTCGGAAGAGCGGGCCGCTTTGCATTCACGCGTCAGGTAAATGTGACATAATATACCTAAATTTCAGTTCTATGCACAGAATATTCTACTCTTTATAAATTGATAACTCTTTATTAATGTTAAAAAATTTAAATTAATTATTAGTAATTTGTTGATAAAAGTCTTTTAGTAATTCTCCTTGCATAATAATCTTTGTACTTAAGTCATCATAAATCTTGAAATATTTATTTTTAACTTAAGTGATTATTCATAGATCAGAATAATTTTTCGTTGGTTTTGATATATGCATTTTGTAATCTAATGGTTGTTTGTTTATTTACTTTGTTTTGAAATATAAACTATGTAATATAAATTGTTAACGAATCGGATTCATTGTTTTTATGGATTTTTTCATTTACATATTACATAAAATGTTTTAAAATAGGTGGAAAAATTGCTGTTTGTGAGTGTGGATTTAACTAAGTTTTGGCATAAATCAAATGAACTGATAAAATAATTTTTTTTAAATGTTGGTTACTATCCTATAATCTACATTGGTGAATAATCATTATCACTAATATTCACTTGCATAGTTGAATCAAGCGGTGTAAGGCTGGCCATATACGATCAAGTTTGCAGGGGACTTGAAGGGGCGTCCAATAAACTTGACGGTGTACGGCTATTAATGTGCAAGATATCACGGTCTATGGATTTCAGTTGACTGAACGCCGCTTCGAGTTCGCTGCAAACTTAGGTCTCATTACACGAGAGGTTTTTTAACGTCCGTTAAAAAAGCGTCCAAATAGAACAAATGTATTCCCAAGTTACACACGTAAAAAAGCGTTGACGTGTGAACAGATACTTGGGAATACATTTGTTCTATTTGTACGCTTTATTAACGGACGTTAAAAAATTAACGTCAAACCTATAATTACCAATGTTATACTTTGCAACGCCCTGACGGGCTTCATGTTGTAGTATAATTATATTTTTTATGATGTAAAACATGAATGCAAATAAAGAAGGAATAAAGAATAAAAGCTCTCGTGTAAATGAGGCCTGACGGTAAACTTGATCGTGTATGGCCAGCGTAAAAGTTTAACTTCCTCGTCGCAAATATAAATAGATCTGAAAATCGCATACATTGTACATAGGAACCATATTTTTTTAATATAATTATTATGAATGTTTCCAAATATACCTAATATATTGTTTTACTAAAGTTTTCTTTATTTAGGTCGTTATTGGAATGTTTTTTAAAGTGAGGTGTGTATTGTTTATAATATCATATGTGTTTGTGGAGTCAATGCACGTTTTATTCTATTGCAACTAATACCATTTTTCGCACGCACTTCTACAGCATATGATGTCTTGTTCAAACTAAACTCATAATAATACCCGATTGCCATGCACTTATTAATCATTTAAATACTTTAAAGCTAGTCATTACAAAGCAGGGCTAGGCTATTTCAACTTGCAAAATAATAGTTAGAATGATTCTAAATACAACAATTTGTGAGATAGTTACAGTTTTCATATATTATCATTTATGTAAACACAATTCAAATATATAATTTTTTTGTAGTAAAACCAGACATGACTTGAGAAAAACTCAGATATTTTTTCAAATGAACACTAAATAGAACAAGTGTTTTGAGACTGCCATCTTTTATAGAAGTGTTTTAAAGTGCCAAACAGTTTTAGTTTGTAAGAAACACTTGCACATGCTTGTAAGTGCTAGCAACGATTTTTTTAATGTTTAATTGTCTTTAAATCTTATTGTATAACGATTTAATACAACAATTTGTGGCAATATACGTCAAATGAAAGAAAGATACATTATTGAAAAAATGTAGGTACCAATATTTTCATTTCATTTATTCAACTAGCATGTGCAATGTGCATGATGTCTTCATGCATGACATGCATTTTCTTAATATTTGCTGCGTGTACTGTAGAGGTATTAACAATAGGGATGGTGCCTACTAGTCAAATCGGCAACTTTTTATCAAACTTCAAAACGCTCGCTTAGTAAGCGAGCTTGTATGAAATACATAGATGTGACGTCATAAACATTTGAAATTACTTAGCGTACTTTTTTAGTTAAATCTATATTTTTAAAAATGAAAACTAATTTTGGAATTTTAAACTTATTAATTACTAAGAACTTATTCTTGACGTAGGCACAATCCCAATTAAGATATTATAATATCATCTTCCTATTTATATAATACTAAAACATATGGATATTTCTTTACAGGCTCGGTGCTTATCTGTGAACATGCATGGACTAACATTGTAACACGTGGAGAGGAAATCTCGATAGGGTTTAACCCACATTTGGAGTTATGAGACGGAAAAGACAGGCGTATCGCTCAGATTGTAGAGTTGAGCCGGCTTCGCGACACGAACGTTTAAAAGAGCACCTTTCCCAGGCATTATTAAAAACTAATTGTTATTCTGTGTTGATTCGCTCTTGACATACGATCGTGGGCGTTACTTGAGTGTTGCGGCATGCTTGATTATACGTCTCCACTCCTGCCTAACTATTAAATCAAAATTTAAGGGAGCTTGTATGAAATACATAGATGTGACGTCATAAACGTCTGACGTAATTTGACGTACTTTTTTTATTTAAATCGATAATTTCAAATGGTAAGCAAACTTAAAACTGACAGCGGAAGTGGATTTAATCTCTCAAAGTATTAAAATTGACTTCTGAATTGATTGACTGACTCAATTAAAAACTTTTTGTTTGTAAATACATTGACAATAAGAGTAAGAATTATAATAATAGTAGGTATCTGAATTTTATACGAAAGGCTCATAAAATCCGATTATAATTTTTACTTTATAATATTTAGTAATTAGTATATTATAAAATATAAAAATATTGAAATTATTAGATAATAAGCACGCCTTTTAAATCATATATTTATTATTACTTGTAATATCGAAACGTCATTGTATTACTGAGATAATTATATATTATAATGTTAATATTATAATACACGTTATAAGGTGTAAATATTACACTTATAAGGTGACGATGCTAATTTGGCTGTACACAAATATCTAAATTACTTAATGCTCCTAAAATTCATAGTCGTATCTATATACAAATGGAAAATATGTAAAGGATAGGACAAAAGAACACTTAGATCTGCTGGTCGATTCCGCATAAGCTGCATCAATAATTTACCACAATTTCAATGATTATATTGTTGTGATTGCTGAATTTGACATTGTTGCCACAAGAATACCATATTCTTGTGGCAACAATGTCAAACTACCGCAGTAGGATCCCTGTTTGTTTAGATTTGCGTACATACAAATTAGCACCAGCACCGTATTTATATGTAGTTACACTGTATTTATTTAATAAATATTAGTAATATTATTAAGTTTTAATATGAGCCAAAATGACGCTTATCGTTTATCAACGCATGCCAAACTAACATTTGTAACTTATTAATGTAAGTATAAGTAACTTGTGCAATTACGTTATTCTGTAGGTTATAGCTTATTTATGCCATGTCTTTCTAATGGCTTAGCAAGCTGGGGCAAAATCCTAATAGCTCAACAGTGTTTTTGAATAATATTAGATTTGTAAAACATTATTATTTTTGAGAGGCGTACTTGCGACTATAGTATGACAGATTTGATCTACTTTTTTGGCTTTCATCCCTCCCGTTTACTTTTAAACGTACGTTTATCTGATTACTAGCTTTTGCCCAATTTCGTCCGCATGATATAATTTGTAGCACTCGTGCATAATATCTAAAAATGTTACAGTGAAAAAATTTCGGAATCGTATCTTAAGTTCCGGAGATTATCCCTTACACATTAACTCACAAACTAACTAATTTTACTTCTTTGCAATTGGTATAGAAAGAGATAAAAGGAGATACTGACTGATCGACATATAAACTCAACTCAAACCAATGGATCTAGAAATTAGAGATTTCGCATAAAGTGTATACCATAGACTCTAATAATAAAAAAGACCATAGACGTAAGAGAAGTTTGGTGCAACTAGTTACTAGACCCTGAACCCAAGCAGACGAAGTCGTGGAAAAGGTTGGTTATCAAATAAATTAAGTAACAAACTTAAGTATGAATGATTATGTAAGTGATCTTATAATGCATCCCTTATTGTCCTAGCAGTGCAGTGTAGGTTTTCGGTGTAAGTACATTTTCGTGACAATCTTTTATACAAAAAGTCTTACCAAAATCAAATTTTTGAATATCCATATATTAATAGTCTAAACTTTCTGAACATTTGGACAATACATGCCTCACTTTAATTAAAAAAAAAACAATCTTCTTCTAATAAAGATTGATTTTTTTTAATTTTCGTCACAGATATAAAGTGACACGCTTAGCAGACTGCACTAGCCTTCGCACTATTTATATTTATATCAAATTATTTGTCATTATTAGATAGATATTTATTTTGAGATTTTTATTTCTCCTCAATTTTTTGTAGAGAATGTTTTATAATGGGGTTTAATTTAGTTTTAGTTTTACTGAAAGGCAAGCTGTCGTCAATTTCAACTTTTCTTGTGAAATGTTCAGAAGCACTTTTTAACAGCTTGTCTGACTTCACTACCGCTAAATTACTTTCATTATTTTTAGAATATAGTGCCTAGTTTATGTAGGTAAGGGCCCCTTATTAAAATTCTTTCGCAAAACTCAGCATTTTATTTTGTCTATCGAAGTCCATGCATGATAAAACGTCCACTTTGCAGAATGTATACTTACGTCTTACAACTTAAAAATGTTCAAGAATTATTCCTTCTGATACTTGTCCTCCATGTCATTTTAAATAGTAACAAATATTTAAATAATCACATTGTAAGTAAGCAATATCTTGTATGTTAATTAGCTGCTATTGTAAAATAAACTATATTCAATATTCAAACAAAACAAAAAGCCCTTACCAGTTCAAGAAGAATCGTCCAAAAATTAATTTATACGCAATTATTGTACTGCAAATATATTAAGTATTAAACGCACGCAAACTCATTATAAGCGAAAATAAATGTAATTGAGTTGCCTTTTTAAAAATGCCTTTTATTTTCTTATTGCCTTCATCCCAAAAATCGACTGTGAACTGGCAACATGTCTTAGCTCAATTTTTTGACACTTTTTACCCGACTGCGGCAAAGCCAAAAGGAAGGGTTGTGATTTTACTCTACACTGTCACAGTTCCAGAGAGTTTGAAACAATGAAAAGCAAGTATAATGCCTATAAAATGAGTTCTCTCGCGCCATTTTGACTTTGTGTGTCATTTTAAAGGTGAAGCTGGTGAACCGTACTTTTTACATGACAGTAGACACAAAGTTAAAATAGCGCGTGAGAACTCAATTTGTACGGACTACCCCAGTCATATATACGTATAATGATACGTACCTACCTATAGTCTATGACGGACTATTACACTAACGAAGCTTTACCTACATTGGCAGATATACCTATACAATTACTAATTAGCTGAAGGAAACAATTTTCTCCCCTTTATTCTGTAAAGTTATTAAAATTGAGATAGAACTGGTTGCAAGTTCACAGTCGAAATATTTGACGATGTTACATATAGAAGCAATCTATATTGATCCCATGGATTATGAGTAAATCATGGATCATTGTTATACAATGTAACCAGAACGCTAGCAAAAACGATGGCAGGTTATAGTAGGTACTGATAAAATACCATGAAAAAATAGTTTTCGTAGTCGTTTTTTTTTTAAATTCTGTAATTTTTAAAACTTCACAATATGTTTCAAATATAACATCTGACTGACGGCTCGAGGTCAACGAACGTTCCGAAAATAGGTCACTCGAAGTCAATCCCGCATAGTACTATTACAATATTCTGTGGCCGCGTAGGTGGGGCATTGACCCGAGTTTTGCACGCCATACAATGCGGGTTTGAAGAATACTAAATCACTAAAACTACAAGATAAGGCAAATTGTTATTGGCATTGGATTGTGTTGAGGTAAATAACGCTAAATTTTTGCTAGCATTCTGGTTACACCAAGTATTTCAAAATAATGAGGGCATCAGTAAGTAGGTACAACAATTAAATAAAATCAATAAAGTGAATAATTTAATCAATTAAGACACATTTTCATAAGTGAGTAATTCTGTCCTTGTTGATAAAATCCATTTTTTTGTAAGCGTTATTATATTATGAATTACACTACTCAAAATGCAAATCAATGTGATAGGTATCCATTCTTCAACATACCTAACGAAAATGAATTTTATCTAATACTCTGTGATTATTTTCTAAAGATAACATAAATTATTGGAAATAATATTGATAGGTTATCGATTTCTCTAATTCTTTTGCGCTTATCACATCTGTGGTGGTAAAATCAACTTTGAAATTAGCTTCCGTTACAACAAAACCGTTGTCTTCGAATTGTCCATCCACCGAATCTGCTTCAAGCCATAGGAATATTATTACAGTATCTACGTTGATATTTATATTGAATTTATTTACTCCGTCATTTTCATCATCTTTTTTCTGCACTGTTATCTGTAATGAGAAGCAAATTTTTGGGGTTCCGTACCCGCAGAGTGCCAAAGGAACCCTATTACTAAAGGTGCCCACGCACTCGAACTGAACTGCACGTCGCGGCAGCGCCCCGCACGATATTCTCTCCAGTCGCGACGCGCGTACCGCGTAGCGCGTCACTGCCGCGCGTCGCGGCTGGAGAGAATATCGTGCGGGGCGCTGCCGCGACGCGCAGTTCAGCTGCAGTTCAGTTTGAATGCGTGGGCACCTTAAACCTCCGCTGTCCGTCCGTCCGTCTGTCTGTCTGTCAGCGGGCTGTATCTCGTGAACCGTTATAGGTAGAGAGTTGAAATTTACACAGAATGTGTATTTCTATTGCCGCTATAATACCATTTGGTGTTTCATGAAAAATTTTAAAATGACCACCATGAAAATTAAAAGTGTTATTTCTTGCACGATGATACAGAACCCTTCTTCTACGAGTCCGACTCGTACTAGACCGATTTTTATTATTCGGCAAATGATTTTCGACTTTAACATAATACAAAAACACAGTTCTGGTTGAATACTTACACTTATAGTAGGTTCTTTCAATCCTTTAGCATTTTTCAATGAAACAGGGAATAGATAATTATATGGGGAAGACGGAACACCTTCGGCTTGCAAGCGAAATCTAAGAAAAATTTCATCTTTATTCTCAGCATTCCATAGAGTAAATGTAGCTTGCATCTTTGAATTAAGTGGTCCTACATCTGCGGGATATGTTTTGGAACTGATAGATGCTAAGCTACTCCAATTGAAGACATCAACTGTGATTTTGGCGTCGTTTATTGGCACGAATCTGTCGTTTATTAAGTATATGTCCACATCACCGGTCTTGGTCAACCGCGGTGATATCAATACAGGAGCAAAGAAAGTCTTTGCAAAGTAATGCAACATTTTCCATTTCCCACCAAACTCTGAAAAATTATTTTACAGAAACTTTGACAACACAAAAGAATATTTTGTATTGAATTTGGTTCTGGTAAATGAATATCTTACCAATGCCAGACCAAGACGGTGCCTGCCACACATCATTCAATTGCCAGTATAACGCTCCCATCGTATACCAGTTAGACTGGCTTTGTCTATAAAATTCTGTTTCCGTCTTTATTGCCATAGCTTGTGATATCTGCAATAAATAAATTTATAAAAAAAACTAAAAATTCAATACTGTTAGGCTTTAAATAGGTAGGTACTTAAGGGGCATGAGACGGGCCTGCCCGCGAAATTCAAATTTAATTTGGTTTTTCGCAATTTGTACACTAACACGACAACGTAGGCTAATGGTATTTTAATTGCGACAATGGCAGTATCATCCTCACAGGTTTAGGTATATAAAAATCTTTACTTGAAAGGGTCCAGTTTAAGAAATTAAAACTATCTAAAAAATTAAAAAACTAATTCTAGTATCGACTATTCTCACAAATTAGGGCAGGCCCGTCGCTTCCACCTTAAAAAAACAGAAAGCCCGATTTCACAAATACTAAAATTATAAAACAAGATGTAAACTTAGACGTGACTTCAATATCTTTAGTAGCACGCGCAAGATTGAAACAAAATTGTTAGCGTAAGAATCATTAGACCGCGTTTAAGCAAGCGTAGTGTGGGACGCCCTCCAGCACGATGGACCGACGATACGAGTATAAAGCGGCTGGCGGGAAGTGGCTGGATGAGGAAGGCTGAGGACTGGGTGTGGTGGCGCTCTTTAGGGAAGGCCTATGTCCAACAGTGGATGTCCACAGGTTGATGATGATGATGAAGAATCATTAAAATCGAACCACGCGTTAGTCTCTAGAGCGCCACAAAGGAACAAAAATATGTAAGTCCACAACTCGGCAGTGCGCAGTCGGGTAAAGAACACTAATTTTAAACTATAATACTCGTAATGTCATACCTGGCTATAAAATACGAATTTCTCAAAATACTTTCTATCGTTCTTATCAAGGTTAAGTCTTCGATTGATCTGGGCCTCGATAAAACTGTATCCAGCGGGGCTATGCTGTCTATGCTTGGAATAATTACTCTCAACATGATAATCTTCCGTTCTATTCGTTGCACTTCTCATAGTTTTGATTGATGGTAACGATTGGAAACCATACTCTGACGCGAATCTCGTTTGGGGGTAGATGTTGCTGTCCCAACTGTCTGCCAGATAGTTGTAATAGTGTGTATCGCCATAGTTCGGATCGTAAGGGTTTCTGGCAATATACCCATCTTCTTCACTCTTGCGTCCATTCGATGGGCTTGAGACAAGGTAACGCCTTCCAGGATCAATGCCTTCTACAATAGGTTTTATTGTATCTACATACAGTGTTATGTATTCTCTCTTGTATTTTTCAAATTCGGATTTCGTGTTGTACCAGTTTCCTCGTAATGCGACTTCGTTTTCATTGTTTCCTGCCCAAACTGCGATGGAAGGGTGGTGCTGAAGACGAATCACGTTTTGCTCTATTTCAGTCTTAACAGTTCTAGAATTAATAAAATTTTAAAATGGAGTCTGCCCGAATGAGCCACTCTTGTCTTCGCAACAGTTTCGCTTTCCACATCAATTTTATACCTATACATGATTACACACACGTGGCAATGCGACTTTAAGGTCCAAATGATTTACACTGCGCTGCGCGATTCTACGTAGCGCCTTGCTCCATACAAACTCTTTGTAAACTATAATTGCCACGCTGCGTTGTTCAAGTTCGCTTTGTTCCATACAAACTATATTTGTAGGTGCGTTTGGACCATTATTATTAGTGGCCATGGAAATTTCTCTTAGAATTCATGTCAAAGACAGTGTGACGAAAGAAACTGTTGTGGAGCTACGCTACTTCTAAGGAACAAACAAAGATTTCGGTACACATATTACTAGAAGCCTTAATGTTGTCTTACTCAAGAAAATCAGGATCCACGGGATACATAGAGCACGCGAAGAGAAAGTCTTGCCATATTAAAATACCGAGTTCATCGCAGCGCCTATAGAAGTAGTCCGATTCGTAAATTCCTCCGCCCCAAACCCGGAGCATTGCCATGTGGGCATCGCGAGCAGCAGTCAGCAGATTGTTAACTAAAAAAATAAACCGGCCAGTTGCGAGTCAGACTCGCGCATTTAGGGTTCCGTACTCGGGCATTTTTTCCAACATTTGATACGATAAATCAAAAAACTATTACACATAAAAATAAATAAAAATCTGTTTTAGGATGTACAAGTAAAGCCCTTTCATATGATACCCCACTTGGTATAGTTTTCTTATTTTGAACATTGAAACACATTTTCGCGGTTTTCAGATTTATTCCTGTACTTGTGCTATAAGACCTACCTACCTACCATCAACGGCAAGTACCCTATACGTTTCTTGATAGACAGACAGACAACAAAGTGATCGTATTGGGGTTCTGTTTTTCCTTTTGAGTTACGGAACTCTAAAAAACACTCCAAAAATTGAGGAACTGTTTCACATATTGTGGGAATGTTTGTAATCGCCATCGATCATCAGGAAAACCCTGCAATCGCCAGTGAGTTTCCTGCACAAGAAATTGATCGTTTTCATCCCAGTCATACTCAAGACATCCGATAGTAGGTATGGGATACCTACTGTAAGGTATAACAGCAAACTGCTTTCGCAAAACTAGCCATACTATATATTATTTCCTATAGAGAGAGAGAGAGAGAGAGAGAGAAGTTCGTTGGGTCATTATTATTAAGGACATCTTTTCCTTCCTTCTTCACTTCAAGACTTCTTTCAAAAGTGCCTCACTTCTCTCAATAAATACTCTTATGCGCATAGCAAATAATATTATACTTACTTGTTTTCCTACTCTCCCCAATTTCAGGTAAAATATTTGAAGGTATCCAATTAGATCCCTTCATGAAAATTGGATAGCCGTTGACTTTGAAATAAAATGTCAAACCGTGACCTGCAGTAGTGTTGTTTCCTGTAATAGGTATAAAGGTATAAAATCTTTAAATTATTATTTTTGTGATCCTCTTCTATGCTTTCCGGCATCGTTCATCCGATCCAGTTGAAAGTTTGTACAGTTGTTGTTAAAACTTGCGAGAATGTTTCATTAACGTAAGTATAAATAACGCGTCATTCAATAAGAGACATTGCAACAATGAAGCCTCCACCGCTCAATTGTTAAGAAGATAAAACTGACCTAGTATTAGCCCAGCGTCTTCTTCCACTAATTCTATGGTGCGGAATCCTATTTTAGCATGTTTGTAAGAAATTTCTTTATCCTTTTCGGTAGTTGTAAGGAAAACAAATAAATTGTACAACCTTTGATCACCATATCCATTAGGCCACCACTCGGTGACTAAATTCTGAAACAAAAATGATCTTTGTATGATGGAATGACCACAAAACTGCCGTAATAAATTACCTAACATGATATAAAGCCACAATAGATTTTAAACATAAAACAATAGAAATTGCATCAATTATACTATAAATAAATATTCTTTAATTTGGGACCATGTCGCAAACACAATAGCAGAACAAAACAGAAAAATAACACAAATATTTAGTCCTAAAATACGGCTTTCCATGCATTTCAACTTGGAAAACCACTCCGCCATAACTAGCTCGATAAATAGTTCCGTACTAGACGAGCTCCTATTAGCAATGTCACGAAGATCATCGCAATTATTGTTATTGGCTGAATTTATGGTAGGTACTCATGCTTAAACTAAAGCATACTAATTTATCACCATCATGATCGCCGTCATTACCGCCATCGCCGACGCATTACTGAACACAGATCTTTTAGAATGAGACATTCAAGACATTCAGGACATTGGTTGGTTGGATTGGCAGACTTCACACATCTTTTAGAACCTTAGCAAAACTATGTAGGCTTCCTCACGTGACACGTTCACACACATACCGCGGGCGGACAGGCCAGTGTTCTGGTAGTAATAATAGGTAATTAGTTAAATCAATTCGTTTATATCTACTATGTGGAGTATCGGGGGTGTGCTTAAATTGTGCGCCTTAGCTACCTACCTGGTCGAAGAGTCTCTGCCAATTACAAAAGATTACGATTATCACATTGGGCCTATCAAGTTTTGAAGCTTGGAATACATTTGGTAGGCAATAGCCAATAATCTTATATTATAAAATAATATCTTTCTTACATACCGCACTTATACTCATATCAATTTCAGCTTCAACTGTTCCATCATCTCTTGTTGCTACATCAAGATATTTCCCAACTTTAAATGTTTGATGTCCTTCTACACTTAAGTACATACTTAAGTTTCCTTTAATACGCTTAATGTTTTCACCAGTTTGCAAATACACTTTGGTTCTTAAGGACCACGATGAGTCCTTTTTCTCTGTATGCGTGGTAAGTGATCTTATGACGGCGCCGTTGAAAAATTCCAATCTTGCTGGTCTCCTGAAAAAAGTTTTCACTTTATTTAGTCCTATTAAACTAAAATCACCTAACATCATAATCGTTGTTCTTGGCACTACAGCCCCGAGCCAAGTCGTATCTACAATCTACATGGCCTAGTCATTTATTTATTTTTATTTTATTTATTTGTTCGTAATCAACAACAGCGTACAAAATTGCGTATTTTTTAACCATGGACGGGTTTTAACATAAAATGGCCTATAGTGGTTTATAGTGGGCTAGTACCATCAGGTTCTACTATCAGTTTCCAGTTTCTGATGCCCATTTTGCATCTGCATTAGTATTATTCGTACATTTTAGTACAGATTTGTTACGATTTCCTCGACTCGCAAGTTACGTGTGCAGAAGCTCTTAGTGCGAAATCATCAAGTGATCTACCCTCAAAATATCTTTTCTGAAATTGGGATTAAATAAATATATGAAGCTTAATGTTTACCTAAATGATATAGGTAGTTTAAAAATAAAAGTTTTTGTGTTTTGGTATTGGGTAATTTGTTTTGCTACTTATACGGACAAAATTATATCAGTGATACGAATCTTTTGTTGGATAAACTTACCAGATTCCAACAGAGGGAAATGCTGGTCCCCAATCCCAACTGAAAGAAGCCTGCATTTTCCTGATTTGGTTTGCGTGACACTCCCCATTATAAATATCGGGCACGCAATCCGGTGCCGTGAAATATTTCTCCGAACGTATTTTGGCAAACTTCACTGGTGACTCGAAACTGAACTTCAATTCATTTTCGCCTGCCTATCTTCAAAGAAAGAATAAAATTTTATTAACGCTCATCACACATGGGAGCCTTGCGGAGAAACGCAAAGGCGACGCCGCCCGGCGCTTTAGACCTTCTGGAGTTAGATTTTTAACTTATCACTATCGAAAGACTCATGGTCACTGGTAAGATCGAAGGAAAGTGACCCCGCGGACGTAGTCCGAAACGTTGATCAACCCATTTCCGCCCCACTACTGAGTACGGGTCTCCTCTCAGAATGAGAAGGGTTTAGGCCATAGTCTGCCACGCTTGCCCAATGCGGATTGGCAGACTTCACACACCTTTGAGAACATGGAGAACTCTCAGGCATGCAGGTTTCCTCACGATGTTTTCCTTCACCGTTAAAGCAAGTGATATTTAATTGCTTAAAACGCACATAACTGAAAAGTTAGTGGTGCGTGCCCGGGATCGAACCCCCGACCTCCGATTAGCAGGCGGACGTTCTAACCACTAGGCTATCACAGCTTTTTTGTTGAAACGTTGGTCAGACCAAATAAAAGAAGCGGTCAACACAACTATCTGCGATGCAATCCACGCGGCAAGAAACAGAGAGCAATGGAAGAACATCGTAGCAAACTTTGCATCAAAGGAGAGCCACGATCCTCAAAATTGATGAAACGACGCAGGAAGAAGAAGTATAATTTCTTTGTCCTGTCACAATTCCTGGTCACAAGGTCCTATGGGTCGCGTATAATGCGCCTCTTACGCATTTCAACGAGAAGCTGATTATTTTTCTTTTAAAGTCAGTTATGGAAAAATTTATTATACTAGTTTAGATTATATTAGTTATGTGCACTTTGTGCTACAAAATAATAATTTTCTAAGTGGACGATCACAATCACTGTGCAGGATTGGACTGGGCTATACTGGTTCGTAGGCCTACCGTTACCCTAATATTAGGGGGATGATACCCCTATCTTAAAATCAACTAGGTACCTATACCAAAACCTCAGGTTGTGTGAAGAGCAGTGACGGATTAACCCTTAATCAAATTAAGCAATTGCCTAGGGCATCACGTCTGAGGGGGCACCAGAAGAAGCACAAAAAAAACCGTCCTTAGGGCATCACGTCTCACTCTCACGTCACAAAAAACCACACCAAAAAAAGTTTCTAGTACTAATTTGTAAATTCGCTCGTTTTAAGTTGACATAGAGTCCGATCTTGAGTCATAACCCCACTCCCGCTTGTGCATTTAACAATTCGAATGCCCCCGAAAGCCGCAAGGCGCATTTCAATAAATAAATAAATTATGCTTTGATTTTTATTGTTGTCGCACCTAACTACTCCACTTCTAAAGTACATTTACATCTCATCATCTTATTTTACAAAAAACTAATGTTTTTAGGCGGTAAAGGTTTAAAGACCGATTCTAGTTGACATACGGATAGGGGGGCCCACAGGCATGGATTGCTTAGGGCACCAAGTAGTCTTAATCCGTCACTGGTGAAGAGAGTTGTAAGATGCTCACCTGAAGGTATTGTTTTACATTGAAGACGTATCTGACAAACATGTTATTTGTTGAACCAATTGATCTACCGTTTAGCTCGATGTGAGCAACCGTGTCCACGCCTTCCAATACCAACTGTGCAACTGCATTTTCCAGATTGTTGGCACTAACTATAAAAACAAATGAGATTTTGTGCTAGAAATTAATACGTAAATGCGGCATTGCTCTAAGATCATATCTTCAAATTCAGGAAAATTAATTAAACTTGAAGCAACTTCAAACAAGAATAGTAATCAAAGAATCTTCTTGCGAGGCGATGTAAGAGAAGAATTTTGTCAGGCGAGTAACGTAGGTATGCTTCTGAATTTGTGCCATTACCAAGGCAAGAGTACGCTTTATTCGAAATTGTTTTTATCTAGGCGGGCAGAATTAATTTAATCAAGCAATTATACCAAATAGGGAGTTTTTTTGAGACAAAGGAAAGAGATCTTTGCCATTTCGTAATAATTGGTTCAGGCTAGTATGTAAACTTCTATTGGAAAGTTATACCATTAAATTTTCCTGTGTAAGTCCAACTGTCATACGCGATCCAGCGAGTGAGGACATCGTTGAATCCCTGCAAAATGTCGCCGATGGTACCAGACTTCTGGAGATCCGAATACACCCCACCCGGCACTGAACCCGCTACTGAGATCGCTGGAAATAAACATTTACTGGCTTACCACAAAAACTTTAGACGCGATTTAAACAAATATTAAATTCCCGAGAGCACCTGCCGAGTTTCTTGCTGGCTGTTCTCAATAGGAAAGGAATTCCGTACTAGTGGTTCCATTGAACGATTTGACGATTCAAATATACCTACTTATAAAAGTTTATTTGAATGAAAAATCTATCCTATTTTTATTTAGCCAATACAAACGCACTTTTAACCTTGTTTAAGTTTTTGTGGTGAGACTTTACTTATTTTAACAGCAGGTTGTGACAACTTAGGTAAGTATATCTATGTGTTCTTCTTCTCTTCGGAAACCAGCCCAGAGGGCTGGTTTCCGCACTTAAACGTTTCCGTCTGTTGTGCGTATCTACGTGTTTATCACTGGATTACGATTTACGATTGTTAAGCAACTTCCGAAAGATCTAAGTTGGTAGGAAATATTTTTATCAGTGCGAATTTGGAGGTCTGAGTTTGGCCTCTTCGTTTCCTCCGAGCCTCGGAGGCCGTCGGCACCATATCTGATAATAAACCTAAGAGTTGAAATAGTAGGTACCTACCTACTTTTAATCGGAATGATTACTCACCGCATTAATAACCCAAGAATACCCCTGGTATTGAGTGATTAATGTTAACGGGGCAAACCCAAGAGCAAAGAGAGATTTTAACTGTGGGTTAATATCTTAGTGCCGTGGATGTGATTTTAGTATACTATCTGTCTGTTTTGGACCTTCATTTCATACCATGATACTTGCATGATACCTACAATTTACAAAAGCTGACCCAAATAAACAGAATGAAAAATTCTTAAACGATCCAGAATATGTAAGCTAGGTATATAGTCTAGACAATATAGCCCTGGATGTAATTAATAATTTTATTATTATTAGACTATAGGTTATTCGGCATCCATATAAAAACAATTAGTGGAGAAACGAAGCATTTTCGTTGGAAGTCCTCAGAAACAGCTCCGATTTTGATGTTTTTTTTTTAAATTCTTATTTTTATACATTATTTAAAATCAGAAACATTTGGAAGCGGGGAAATAATTTTTAGTATTTTTTTATCCATATGTGCGATATTTATACACGAAGTCCAGAAAAAACGCTACCTTTTCTTTGAGAAGTTGTAGAGGAGGTCAAATGCTACAAATTACCTCTAAACACTTATGGGCAAAAACCGCCCGTTTTTGAGTTATTGATCGTTTTTAGAACAATACGTATTTGTTCCTGTTAAAATTCACTAAAAAAAAAGTAAGGCATATTGCCGACTTTTTATTTAATTGTTAAGTACTAGACATTTCAATTACTAATTGTGAATACTAAAATAAAAATAATCTTTGTAGGTTCCCCGGTTAGGGATCCAAGACTGTACCAGTTTCATAATTTCTATTGGGTTACTTTGCCAAAAATGCTATTTTTTTAAAGTTACAGAAATTTTTGGCCTGCAAATTATTTGCAAAGCTTCTACACATTCTCAGCTATCTAATGATGTACAAAACTTTAAAATAAGTTGAAAATTAGCTAAAAAAATGATAAAATATTAAAAAAAAATGTATAAAAAACAAGAATTTAAAAAAAATCATCAAAATCGGAGCTGTTTCTGAGGACTTCCTAAAATTGGCTATTTTACGGCTTTATTTACTTCACTAAATATGGCAATTAGAAGGATGTTTATACTGGCAACAACAGAGTACTTATTATTATTAGAAACTTACTTTTATTTTTGTTTTCAAGTTTCCAAATAACCTTATCATTCGATGAATCCAAACTGAACTTAGACAAGCAAACAATGTTAGTCAAATTCACACAAATAATACTTAAAACTAACTTATAACTGAACAGCTTCATCGTAAAATAACTTAAAACTGTGTAAGTTGGATAAAAGTAAACAAAAACATAATCTCGATTAGCTTAGTTCGACAAGTTAACGATAGTGGGCATGTTTGTCACAATATCACGTCTAGATTACGTAGCATATATAGGCAGGAGCAAGAGAATTTGTCGATATCTCTTGTTTATCGATAACTTTTGACCTCATTGATAAGTTTTGTGTGGAATATGTATTAAATTACTAATTTTCACAGTTTTACTTTTTAGGGTCGCGTACCTCAAAAGGAAAAACGGAACCCTTATAGCATCACTTTGTTGTCTGTCTGTCTGTCTGTCCGTCCGTCCGTCCGTCCGTCCGTCCGTTCGTCGTGTCTGCCAAGAAAACCTATAGGGTACTTCCCGTTGACCTAGAATAATGAAATTTAGCAGGTAGGTCTTATAGCACAAGTAAAGGAATAAATCTGAAAACCGTGAATTTGTGGTTACATCATTTTAAAAAAAAAATTAAATGTGCATGCAATGCATCAAATATGCATGTGCAATATATGAAAGGGCTTTACCGGTATATTCTTAAACAGATTTTTATTTATTTTTATGTATGATTTAATGTTTTTGATTTATCGTGCAAAATGTCGGGAAAAATACCCGAGTACGGAACCGTCAGTGCGCGAGTCTGACCTATTAACCGGCATGCCATGCTCTCCATAATCTTCTCATAGTTGTGAAAGTCTGCCAATCCGCACTTGGTCAGCTAGTGGAATGAGTGGACTATGCCCAAACCTCTTCTCATTCGCTATGCCCAAACCTCTTCTCATTCGGACAGGAGATTCTTTCTCGGTGAAGATGGGCTGGCATCCCGATGATGGGTTGATGATGAAGATTATGATTACTTTTTAGGAAAATATAATTTAAAAAATCTTCTAGGAATAATATCTCTACATTATGATATAAAGTAGGTAGGTATACCTTAAATTCTGTCGTAAATTAATTTGTCCTCATGTCCCATCACTATAAAACAAATTATCTTCAATGAACGTTCATAGGTAGTCCGTATATCAGTAAACATAGCTATACCTATTCGTCATTACTTTATGTCGAGACCTACATCTCGTGTGTCATTCGCGATAAGCTAAACATTTTTTCCAAGTTGCTCGTTTCAACTATCGTCGCTGAGCATGCAATTCCACCGTGTGGAAAATCACAAGTATTCAGGAGAAATTATTAATTAAAAAATTGCGAAAATTTGCTTTATCTAGGATATTATTTAAACCCATTTTATTTATTTAGTTCAACATCAGATAACTAAAAAAATATCTCTTGAGCAAGTACATAAATTAGAAGATTTGAATAAGAGGTCTTTAATGTCAATTCAAATCAAATCTTGGCTCGTTAATGTTATTGTTAGGTACCAAAGGATTCTAGGGTGGGTACTCAGGTCACATTATCCGACGCCTGCCAGTGGTCTTATGCAGATTACTAATCTGGATATGCCCACGCGGCCGATCACCTAGCCACGCTTGTCTGACCAGGTCAAGGCACTTACTGGCCTTCCATTGACTTTGACGCACGCACTTTGACTTTGCTTAGACTTAAGTTTCAGTTAAAATGAGACAGATTTATGCCAGCGGTATTGCACTGTCTCGTTTTAACAGTGTCTTCAGTCTGAGCGAAAATTGTATGTCTATGGTCTGAGCAATGGCATTATACCTACAATAGATGAAGGAACGTCAACGGTCAAATCAACTTCAAATGAAGTAATTATTGTGTATATTTCATCCAAGTTGTAGATCGACGGTGCAGTTGAATAAAGTGTATTTAAGTATCAATAAATAATTAATATCATTAGAAAAATACGATCTAGATTGAGTTTCTAATGTTTTACAGACTATCTGAGGATAATACAAATCCAAGTATAGACAGGATAACTTTATATGAAAAATATAAATTGGTCGAAAGAACAGAACCTGAAGTTAATGGAGTCTGGAAAGGTTACTTAAAATAGATCGCAATATAGATATTTCAGCGTTATACCAAGAATATTATTTACTTAAGTTTGTCATGTTTCCCTTGTAGCTGCAGGCGAATCGGCTCCTCAGAAATTGACTAAAATTAGTTTAAAAAACATCATTTCCTAAATCGGAATCGTCTCCATAATTTAATGTTTTAAAAAATCCCTTGGTAACATGACAATATCCAGGATAAAAGTAGCCTACGCCACTATCCACAACTTTAACATCGAAGCGTCGCGACTGATTGAAGCATGGACCGCTAAGATTATCCGCGTATAATGACTCATATCCCTATATCACTGAGGCCTTAAGCAACTAAAAACCAACTCTGACCTGCCTGGAGTTGACCCTGAGGCGTGCCGAATCGAGCCGAAACGCGTCGACTAGTATGACTAATAATTCGATTCGGTGCATTGTGGTGCGACGCTGATCAGCGCAGTTCTATGGTAAACATGTAGATGGCGAATTACCAATATTACGATTCGATTCTTAGAACAACCAATTCGATTCTACTCAGATCGTCCGCAACGAACCTTGTGGACGATAGCTTTAATAATATTATATTTATATATTTAGGTGCTCATCTGTTGCTCTTCTTCCTGGCGTTCGTGTTTGGATCGTTCTGCACATTTTGCTTTCACATGTTGATGTATCTATTTGACGAAAAGTGCGTGCTGTTCCCGAAGCTGATGTCTCTTACGTCGCTACATCAGAATATGATCTACGAGTTTATTCCCGATGATAAAGATGCTACCGACAGTAAGAACCGTTATCAAAGTTATCATTTAAAAAGTTTCGATACCTTGTAGACAGCAGATGCCGATAAGGGGTTGGTATGGGTTTAATAAAACTGCAATCCTCCTTCGATACCTTCGATACCCACTAGCTGTAAAGTTTTCGAAGATATCTCTGGTACAGTAGGGGGCGTTTCAATGCGTTGACGTTGGACGCATCAAAATCGCACCACTTTTGATAGTTCATGAAGCCCTACATGTCGCAAAGAACCGTACCATGTTTCTTTGCGACATGACACGACATGCTCTATGGAGGATTCTTGGAGGACGTGGTGATAGTCTTAGATACATAGGCCTTGTAAAAATGTCTAAGGTCGGATTTTAGGTAAAAATCTATGTAAAAAAAATTATTATAATAAGTACATTATTTTAATTGGCCTACAGTTTACAGCACTAAACGTTTCACCATCCTACTGGCAAAATCATACAGGCATAAAACCATATGGGCGTAGCAAAACTAATTTAAAAAAAATATGGGTCTAGGATACCTAATTCTACCAGGCTTAGCCATCGATGTAAGCGTTTATATCCATGTGACGACAAGTTTGAGCATTCATCAGGTGGCATGCTGAAACTTGTCCTGCCATCTTCATCGATTAAAAAAAAATTATGGCCTGATATACTCGTACTCATCATCATAAAAGTTTTGCTTCATTATATTTAAAGTGCTGCCAGTGGATTTCCTAAGCACGCAATGGGTGGAAAAAAGCGCATGTCTACTTCCGACCTATGTGCCTCTTGTCTCCGGTATATTTGGTCTCGTCTGGACCACAATGTTCCTAATGTGCTCGATTGGAAGTAGAATTCTGACTGGGTAAGTTTTTAACCATTGTAATTAGGGAAAGAACTGTCTTTTCCATACTTACCTTCTTAATGAAATCAAAAATTTAATGAGACATAGATCATCTTGAAGTAATTCCCAATATTTATAGAGTCCACAATCAGCCTTTACGCTGGATATCAACAACCAGGATTATTTTCGCATCCACGAAGGTTCTTTTTTCAACCAAATTTCAAACGAATGGTCTGACGGATCTCCATTTCCGCTCCAACAAACCGTAATTTTATTTAATAAAAAATAGCGAGCAAACGAGTTAAATGTTAAGTGACTAACGGGCTCGGCCCATGAACATTTGCAGCACCAGAGGTACCGCCGATGCGTTGCCGCCGACGGAGTTACCATGCCATGATGTTTTATTTTTGCTCTTGCCTTATCTAGTTTTGGGTAAGGTCTGACGAAATCACAAACACAATCTTTATGATAAATTATTATACTTTTATTACGTCATATTTAAATTTATTAACTTTTACATTTGTGTCAAATAAATGTTGTTCCTCTTACGTTAGTATATTTTCGAATGTCGTAGTTTTAAAACCACTCTTACAGGTAACCTCTCCACGTTTATTAGCCACTCCCCTTTTTATCTTATCGTTATCGGCCAATCCAAATTGTACAATGAATAAACTTAGTGACTAATATACAAATCATCAAGCTCGTTTAACAAATCATCTAAGTAATAAAGATGTTTTCATCTTATATATTGATTACAAATATTATCCTTTATTATGCTACAATTCATCAACTAAAAACTATAAGAATTTTATATACAGTACGTTTATCGATCAGATGTTGAACAACTTCAGCCAATCAATGACGCCTTCTAATATGATGTTATGATTTGTTATGATTTGAGTGGCGCCAACTATTTAATCAGTAACTTCTACACGTTTATAGATAATTAATATGGGCCAAGCTTACAGCTCGGCCATCCTGTTTTAAGCGAGTCTCATCGCTTTTAAAAAAAAAAATTAAAACTTAAGTAACATGTAAACTTCACAACCAAAATGACAAAGACTTAGTTCAACAAAACAAAAAAAAAAATTAAGATAGTAATTAATTAAATTAATATTCTTGCTAACCTTAACTAGAAGGAATATACAGTTTGATTGATACATTGGTATTGATTATGATTGCAACTTAATTTTAGAGCACTCGCAGCAACCCTTTCCATCCGATATAATTAGAAAATAGCAGACAAACTCAATTCAATTCCAAACTATTTACCCTCGCAACTTTACCTGCCAGTCTACAGTAGCACTCAAATTTAGCCTTTAATCTAAAATTCATTTTTCTGTTCTCTTCCGCTAATATTAAAATAAAAAGATGCAGACACTCTAAATTTATAAATAATTTTTCAAAAATCATAAAGATATCAAAAATTGCGAGACCAGCAGCAACTAAAGGAGGCCTCAATTTAATCAAAGAAGGTAGGTATATGCATAAAGTCCGAAGTATCAATTATAACTCACAAGCCAATATTTTACAGGAACACTCAATAGAGATTTGGGGATGAGCATGTAAAACTAATTACTAAAAACTACTTTAAAGGGTTTCAAGTATCTCAAAATAAATTGTTAAAAGTTCTGTTCCAACTAGACTCTCCTCCCCACTAAAGAATTATATAAGAAAACTGATGAACTATATTATATAAGTCAATTATACAAATTCAAAATATGTCTATTTGTTAGGAAAATACTATTAAAGTTCGTACATACACGCATCACTTTAAAGCTAAATCTCATAAATATGGTACACAAAACAAACATACCTATTATGCTACAATTACATAAAGCTAGGACTAATTATGGTATGAAAACTACCTAGCTCTACTACATAATGTACTTGCCGAAACTCATACTGGAGGAAAAATCTTTTACAAAGTTTAAAGTTTAATCAAACAGTGTCAAACACCATAGACATCTTAGCTAGATGTACGTATAGTTTGTTAACGAATATAACGTGTTTTGACTTTTTATATTATTGTATAGTCACCATACCTTTAAAGATTATGTTTTCTTCTATATTTATATTTAGAATCGGGAGCGATTCTTAATATGAATATGTGTAAGTGAACTTCTTGTCCTTTTGATAAAATAAACTCTTTAAACTTAAAGTTAATCGCCGCCAGTTCTCGATTTAAATCACAAAACATTTTCATACACTTTCAACGCAATAGTTTTACGCACATTTCTTCTTCCCTTCTTATTGGAAAATCGCGGATTCCGAGCCTTGGCGCGTCTCTCTTCTACCGGGATACATATATGATTGTCCTTATTTCCCTCCAGATCCAAATTTTTAATGACCCTTATCCTAGGGTCCACCTCCTTCCCTCCAGATCCAAATTTTTAATGACCCTTATCCTAGGGTCCACCTCCTTCCCTCCAGATCCAAATTTTTAATGACCCTTATCCTAGGGTCCACCTCCTTCCTCCTATAGGACCATAGCCCGTAACCTCGGGGCTTTCTTTTTCGTCCTTTCCTTCCTTGGGACTTTGTGTCCCTGACCCATACCTAGTTTTGGGTCTTCCTTTTCCACATTTGTTCATTTCCAACATCCTTGGATCCTGCAAACATAAAACACTTTGAGTAGACCGCTCATTTAATTTTGTTTCATAAGCATCCATCATAATACAATCCGACCTAAGAGAAGTGATTTTACTTGGTAACCTAGAAAACCTATTATCATTATTATAATTTAGTTTTCTCCAGTTCCGTACCCCTCGAAGGGTGCCTACGAGACCCTATTTTCTAAACCTCTGCTCTCCGTCCGTCTGTCCGTCTGCACGTGCGTCACGGCCTTGAACCGTGAACGGCGTATCGTGAACCGTGATTGATAGAGAGTTGAAAGGAACGTGATTACGGATGTATGAAAATCCTATGCCTGGTTGCTTCCAATTCAAACTTTTTCTTTTAATGTAGATTAGGCTTCCCATATTTCTTACAATTACCTATTGTTTTTTTTTTCCTAGCAAAATCCACATTCTGAAGTACTAATGGACAATGTTAAACAAACGCCAGGGTACAGTAGTTGCGTCACTTGTGCCTCTTAACCATATAATATCTACATGCAAAAAGAATCTTTGATTTATAATTTCACATGATACTTATATATTTTATTTTAGCCATAATATGCACCATATGGCGTACTTTGTCGTTTCGAGTAACATAAGCAGAACTACCAAATTCGACCCTGGGAACGACACAGTCGCGACTCGCCGCCGAATGATACCTATTAGTTTATCATTAATTCCTTTTCATAGAGAAAAGCGATATCAACATAATAGCAGGGAAAAAAATGAAATAAATATTCCGTTCGATACATCTCTATTCTCTACGACATCAAGATCTCTATCACAAGCTAATCGATCATAAAGATTAGAAGAAAGTAGGTACCTTATACATTATTTTATATGTTAACCGTAATGGCCCGCATCTGTTCGATTTTCCTTTATTCGTTTCGTAAAAGATTCATCCTCGTACGTCCATCATCATCACCATCGTCATCTACATCGTCATCATCATAAGGTCACTGTTGAACATAAACCTTCCCTAGTAAGCACCACACGTACTGTCCTCAGCCTTCCTCATTCAACCCCTGGTTCCTATTGATACAAACCACTAAACCCCCCCCCCCCCCCCCCATCAAATGTGTACCTATCCATCCATCATACCCAAATGCCGTGCTGGTTGATGTGATGAGCGACAAAGTGTTAACCTCTTCAATACGTCATGGAACTGTAGGAATAGCCTTGGAAGACCTCCAAACCGAACGTTGATATTTTGTGTAAGTGGTCTCACGAGTCAAAAAAAATATTCTTGTCCATAAAGGAACAAGCCACGATATAGATTCTTCTATCGGAACTTAAATATTCCAATCACTGCATGCATTCCAACTAATCAGTTTGCTACTGTATATTTGAAGTTGATAATAAATAAAAATGTTAGATTAATTAAATTCCTATGATAATTCGATTTTTGGTGCATCAACCAGTTTCACCTATTATGTAAAATTAAACATATATATTTTTTTTTATTACCGGCTGTACATTTTAAACTAACCTAAGCAAAATATACTTTCTTACTAATAACTTAATCTTAAAAATTTTCAAGAGGATTCTTCCGCCTCAAATTAACTCAATGATAAAAATGAACAGGAAACTTTAAATGTTGTAAAATCCAGCCAATGCTTCGTACCTTGCTTTATTAATCCAATAGGTACTTCTTTGGATTTTGTCAAAACAAAATACTTTTACTTGTTGAGTGTATAATAAATAAATAATGTAATAAATCAATTAACTGTTAAAGCTAATAACTTTTACAGAAAGCGAACCTCATGATATCTCTTATGAGTTTTAAGCGTAAAATTACCACGCCGAAAACAAAACATGAGCTGACAGTATTCTTATTTGATATACGTAATCCAGTAATACTATATCTATCTACATAATTCGTAAATATGTATGTATAGTTTGTAAGTTACTATTTCACTTTATGCTGTTTCAATGCTTTAAGTTATTATTTTTATCTTTGTCTCATTTTTTTAGTTTAGCCTCATTCTATTTTTAAACTTACTATTTCGCTATAATATTTACAAGTAACCTCATCGAAGACTACACGGTCTTCTGATAACCCAACAAGCATTTATCCAACAGCTATCGCTTTCACCCGAACGGAGGTTCCCTGAAATATACTGAGATAACAATACCTAGTTGACACATGGATGTACAAGAGCGGCAACAAGCTATGACCCCCTCTAGTCATAACTATATCTTTATGATTGTAACATTTCAAACAGTGAAAGTATGTATAAACGATTTCGTCCATAGGACATGCGCTCTAAAGAATGTTAATATAATTATCAGCAACTAAAATCTTGAAGAAACTAATAGGTACAACTTGTCTTTGAAGTATGAAAATATGCACATTTATCAAGTATACCAGTTCATCAAACATTAAAGTACGCATTTATAAAATGATAACTCACTTATTAATCAAGATAACTACCTGTTTATCAAACCTACCCTACCAAATATAAATAACTACTCACCAAATGTAATACTTTATAACTTAAGTAAAAATATGAAACAAATGTGCATCAACCACATACATACACTCTTCAAATTCATCCATTTATCAAAATGTTATATAATATAACCATTCACCAAATCCATTATATACTTAGTTCATTAAATAGTTTAGTCAAACTTTACTCCACTTGCCACGATTGCAAATTTTCAAACCAACCAATTTCAACCACTGTGCCTCCAAAATAATCAGCCGCAAACATTGCAGCTCATCTCACTTGATAATGCATCCCTCCCTCAGAAAAACAGGCATTAGGAATGTCTTTCCAAGACGCGCGAGAGACAGCCACCGTGGCTTTTCGCGAGATTTAATCCAAATTGAACTAATGCCTAAATAAATGATTTAATTAGAGGGCGATTGCTTTTGCAACCTCTAACCGTCCAATCAAACACCGAAAGTATTCAATAATCCGAGACGTAAATAAAAACCCGTCAGAACACCGTATTTATAAAAAAAAGAGACAAGAAAAAGATTCCTCCTCGCAATAGATCGCGTGACATCCAACAAGTGAATTATCGACTTTATTACACAACTTATCCTCAACATGTTTTACATCATTTCCTACAATTGAAATCTTTCTATTTTAAATACCCTAACTACAACTTCATAATCCAACCAAAAATCACACTAGATTTATCCCTCGGTCCCACATCTTTAATGCTTTTTTTTCTGTTTGGGTAACTAAAACAAAAAAAAAATATACTCATGTTATAATCATACTCATGCCACATATCTAGTAAAGCTTATAGGATGCTGGGATTTGTCCTAAGAATTTCCAAAGAGTTTAAATTGCCGTCTACACTTGTACTACTCTATAACTCGTTTGTTAGGTCTACTCTGGAGTATGCTTCCACGGTATGGAGTCCTCAGTATAAGGTACATAAAGAAAAAATTGAAAAAGTCCACAATCGGTTTCTAAAACGACTTTCATATTACATATCTCAAAATAGTAACAGTAATGACATTCCCCCTTTGCCAGTTTCACCCGATGGCAGACGTATTCAAAGAGATCAAACCCTTTTATATAAGCTCCTGAACAACGGCGTTGACTCTCCATACTTAATCTCTAAAATATCCTTAAGATGTCCACGGATTAACTCTAGGCATCGGAAATTGTTTTGCATAGCACCAAGTAAGACAAAACATGCTACCAACACATTTATCAGAAGAAGTTGCAACCAGTTCAATCAGCAATTTTCAAAATACGACATTTTTCATCTCTCTCTTCAGAAATATAAATCTACAATTAAGGACATTATATCCAAAACTGACTAGCTTCACTAGTCAGTTTTGTTTCGTTTTTGTTTTTACTTTATTATTTGTGTTATCTACCTATTTCTGTTCTTTTTCTATGTACCTTCTTTTCCCGACTATTGTGTGTTTTAATTCTGTGTTAACTTTTCTTTGGAGACTGTTGTGGTGTGTGTGCTTTGTATTTGTTTTGTTTATTGTTTATTGTTAATACTGTGAGTCTCCAAAAAAATAAAAAAATAAAAAAATAAAATAAAATAAATAAAACGTTGTCAAAGCTTTCCTGAACGCGCTAAATAAGCAAAAACATAAAATCAGGCGAAATGCCAGACCAGCCGAAAAACCTTCAATGCTTAATCATTAGATACTACCGGCGCTCCTAAGCGAAATTTATAAGGCACCGCATTTCGATTTTATCAAACAGACTGATTCAATTTCGAGAGCACAACAAACGTGGTTTCCTGAGAGTTTTGTTAACTAAATGCATATCGAAACTGAACTATCGCGAAGCGAGTCAAGCGAGCGTGAATTTTTTTTAAAATATATTTCTGGGATAATGTCATGCCACAAACGCGAGCGTAGTGCAAAGATATTTGCCTAAAATTTCTTTCGTACAACAAAGAAAATAGTATTTTGGTAGTAGGTACTTATTATCGCGCCCTGCCCTAAGGGCAGTACTGTAGGTATATTACCATTAACAAAAAAAAAAAAAAAAACTTACTCTAATTTTAATAGAACATTTGCCAGGAATTTAACCCGCCAAGCGATGTTAATCCAATAAAAACAAAATCATATTGCATTTAAATGCGGCAGTACACAGTTAATTGCGTGAATACAGGTAAAAAAAAAACCCCGCTGCCCATATACTATACCTACCTACTACTCGTAGTACTCAAATTATTGTGCCAGTATTAAAAGTAAATTAGCTGTTATCTAGCGTGGTAGACTACGGCCTAAACCCTTCTCATTCTGTGAGGAGACACTTGTTGCTCAGTAGTAGGCCGGCCATGGGTTGTTCATGGTGAGCTGTTATCAGCAAAGTTATGTTTGAAACTCAAACATTACGCGTTTCAAGTGGTAAAAATAGATAAATGAAAACATTTCTGCTCACTTTTGTAAAAAAAAACACTTATTTATGCACCCCGTATTTAAAACTATCTGACTACCTACCTACCATAATTTTAAATTTAGTTAAAGAATAACCAGATAAGATAAACCTACTTTTACACCCATTTTAGGATTTATATTTCTCAAAATGCTAAATTTATTAACCCTGGTCACTATTACTTTATTACAACGGATCACCTTCATTTTTATCAATTAACATTTTATATCCCCAATCACTTAGTAACCATTACAAGTAGAGACGGATTATTTCACTGGCAGGCGTAAAACGAAAAGCTATTTCATGTAACTTTTTCTACCTTATCCCAAAGCGGTTTACAAAAAATAATAATTTCACAAAACAACATTCAAGATGCCCAATGAGTGCTGTGTGATAATATCGCGTCACTGTGTGCTAGAAACAGGAAAACATCTATCTATACAATGAATGCAGCAAACGATTGAACCTAAATCCAGAAATTCACCTTCCGTAAAACAAAACCACTATGTGAAAATAAATCCCTATCGTAACTCTTAACCAAACTAATGCGGCACACGATTACAAGTGTGAAGATTGAAATACCACGTTCCGTGAGATATTCACCTGTGCAATCATTCAATGAGAAATAAAACCCCGGCAGGACATAGTAGATACATCCTGAAAACTATTTGAAAGTAACAATAACGCCCATCATTAAGTAAACCACACTTTTTATATTGTTTAACACTATCTTCACTATCTATTCCATTGTACCCACGATACAGGATAACCTAGTGCGGGTACCACCAAACACAGGAAAATTGTACAAGACTGTATTTTGTAAATAAACATTTTTCATTTTTCATTGTAAAATAAGCCTTCTAAATACCTCAATGTTATTTAAACCACAATTTGAAGGTCGATCGCATTTGTATAACCAATATACAAGATGAATTATAAAAATGTGGGTAATTCTAGGTATCATAACGTTATATAATTTCCATTCCAACTCGGAGCAAAGCTTCTTAACAAAATGATAACTAAATGTAGAACAAACAAAACGAAAACCCACACAAATAAAAAAAAATTACCATTAATAGGTATCAATAAAAATAAAATCATGGAAAGATCCTACCCGTTTATCCAGAAATCCTTTGATGCCATGACTAAGTATTTTGATATATTGAGGCCCAAATATTGGCCTTGTGCTCCAAAATGTCTGTGGTCTACTAGACCTCCACTTCTTTCTCGTTCCTCTGTATATTTCCACTTGTTTCTCTGAGCCGTGAGCGTGACAAGAAAATATTATATTTTCTTGGTGTCCCTCTTCTGACCTTTTGGGTAAGGTCTGACGAAATCACAAACACAATCTTTATGATAAATTATTATACTTTTATTACGTCATATTTAAATTTATTAACTTTTACATTTGTGTCAAATAAATGTTGTTCCTCTTACATTAGTATATTTTCGAATGTCGTAGTTTTAAAACCACTCTTACAGGTAACCTCTCCACGTTTATTAGCCACTCCCCTTTTTATCTTATCGTTATCGGCCAATCCAAATTGTACAATGAATAAACTTAGTGACTAATATACAAATCATCAAGCTCGTTTAACAAATCATCTAAGTAATAAAGATGTTTTCATCTTATATATTGATTACAAATATTATCCTTTATTATGCTACAATTCATCAACTAAAAACTATAAGAATTTTATATACAGTACGTTTATCGATCAGATGTTGAACAACTTCAGCCAATCAATGACGCCTTCTAATATGATGTTATGATTTGTTATGATTTGAGTGGCGCCAACTATTTAATCAGTAACTTCTACACGTTTATAGATAATTAATATGGGCCAAGCTTACACTAGGTACCTATTTATTTGTAAGAATTCATCGATTTTGAAATCATTTGAACTAGAAAATACTGATAAACTTCGGTTGCAGTTGGAGATTAGCTATTCCAGCATAATGGAAATGAGTTTTGTCAGTTTGCAGAGACCATGGCGCGTGCTGCCGCCGGTGTTCGTATTTTCTGTAGTCATGGGTAGCGTTTGCATCTACACCTCCGCTGTCACGCATCATGGACTGGAGGAATTGTGCTTCAAACTAAATGAAATCACCGGAAGTTCCTCGTACGCTTTATCCTTTGTTACTATCTCGTCTTAAGTTAGGTTTGAGGCAAACTCATAGTAATTGAACGGTTGTTAGTAGGTATAATATAACTCTTTAAGTTTCTACCTAATGTATGAAAAATACCTACTCATATAAGTATTTTGATGTGAGCGACCGCAATGCCGGACATCTGGTAAAACCAGGTGTCCGGCAAAACAGTCAAGTGGCAAACCCCTGCCAGATACCCTTAAACTGTAAGAAATTGTTAAAGTTTAAGAGTGTCTGGCAGGGGGTTGCCACGATGTCTGGCAACGCATGACGTGATTTCTAGTACAAGTCCAAAGAAAATAAAAAACATTACCCTTTGCAACGAAAGATTTTATACACCTTTGTTACCTGTTATCTGCCAAAACCACGATGATTCAAACTTCACAAGTAGTCGCTGATCGTTTCTACCTGTGTTGGGGACAAAGCACATAGAAACTTTCAGCTTTTATAAAATAACGAAGGTCTGGCCCTCACGGGCTCTTAGTCCGTTAGAGGTGCGTGCCCGGGATCGAACTCCCGACCTACCTAGGCTATCGCCAACTTTTTTAATATACCATGTCTATCCAGGTGTTCATACACGATAAACGTAGCAACGCTCGCGTACCAGCGCAGAATTCGCGGCGTGTATCAAGCGACGCGGCTCACGATCGCATCGGCTTGGCTTCATACCGCTTGCTGGGTTCTGTCCGCTCTTCTGGCGTTAGCGAGGGTTCTTTTGGCAGTTGACTTCAAACTTGTTCGAGTAAGCGTGCAATTGCAAGGGAACATCGACAGAATGCTGGTAAGCAAGTTAATTCTTAGGAATACAGTGTCTCTATAGAAATTTTATCATTGAAAAATAATTTCTGAAATACTTAGGTATGTGAGATTGAGTAAATAAAGTAAGTACCTGATTGCATGCAAAATTCTCACATTCGATCGGTGTTAGATTTCGAAAATGCTTTTGTTTAGATTTAATCATTTATTACTATTTTAACGGCCCTACAATATTAAAGGACTATTAGGTATTATTATTCGTTAATGAGCGCCAATCTGTCAAAGAAAAATACCATAGCTGTAGAGTAAGACGAAATCTAGTCTATGAAAAACCCAATAAAATATAATATTAATTGCGTGTATACATAGTGTATCCTTACCTACGAAAATTTTCTAGGAGCGTCATGAAAAACAGATACGTACGGTATCACCAGCGTGGACTGAACGTACGAGTATTACTCAACATTCACGCAGCAGCATCAGAACCCACTTTATAAAGAAACTGTTAAAACCCAAGTTAATCGATGAAAATAAAGATGGCGACTTACTATACTATACTCATTTACCTCGTGAAATGTCTGAATCAGCATTAGTAACGGCCGAACGTTTAAAGTTAGACAAACTGGCTGCAATTAGCGCAGCCCCTGAAGAGCATCGGTTCATAGTTAAAATATTATATGATTTACTAGACACTGCTGATGATACACGGTACTTAGACTTTCGTTCAGGCACCAGTTTTTCAGGATCTATATCAGGTACTCAAACTCCGCCCCTTACTCGACATTACGGCCAACTGAAAATAACTTCAACATTGTCATCGAGACATTCAGAACTCAATGAAATCACATCTGCAGACATTCAGCAAGCTGAAGAAATGGTTCAAGAGATCAACCGGCAACTGCACGCGCGACTTAACGAAGAACTTAATGAATCAAATGAAATTATTGACTACAGTCCCAAAAAAATTGCTTTTAAATCTTCTTTAATGATTGCCTCTGAAGATCAACTAGCTCTAGATAAAAATATTACAACTGATATGGAACAGGAACAGGATTCAACGAATTTTTCAGAGCCAAGCACTAGCAAGGGTAAAGAGAAAACTTTGAAACCAAGTTTAAAGCAAGTTGGTGTACAAACTGATGAGAAAGTGAAAGATAAATCTCATAAAGTCCAAATAGACTCTCGAGACGTCTCTGAATCCAAAACTTCTCAAGATAAAGAAACTCAAACAAAGAAAGAAAAAGAAAAACAGGACTAACATCCTAGTTCTAAATGATAATATTTTAAATTAAATTATTTTTAAATAAGAGAATTATATTTCCAGTAGTTAGAATATTATAATATTTACTATGTATATTATACTAGCTGGTACCCGCGACTCCGTCTGTGTAGATTTAGATTTTATTAAACACTAGCCGATGCCCGCGACTTCACCCGCGTGGATTTAGGTTTTTCGAAATCCCGTGGGATCTTTTCGATTTTCTGGTATAAAAAGTAGCCTATGTGCTAATCCAGGATGTTATCTATCTTCATTCCAAATTTCAGCCAAATCCGTCTATTAGTTTTTGCGTGAAGGAGTAACAAACATACACACACACACACACATACTAACTTTCGCCTTTATAATATTAGTGTGATAGTGTGAAGTGTGATTAGTGTGAAGTGTGATAGTGTGATGTGATTCCGTGTAAACTCTGATTTGCCAGGATAAAAAGTAGGTATATACTTACTTAATCTTGAGTGCATACTGAAAACCAACAAACAATTTCAGTACCGAATTTTGGCCGTTGTAAAAAGATAGCAGACAGCTAGACGGGCAGATCTTTCACATGTATAATAATAATAGGTACATGGGTATAAGACCGGAGGAAGCATCAAGTAGGCATAGATGGTAATACATGTTATTAGACTTGCAACGAATAGTATATTCGGCAGTAGGTATACCGAATACCGAATATTCGGCGAGGCCCCTGACCGAATAGCCGAATATTAGGCAAAAGTATTCGGCTGGATTTTTTTATTAAATTGGATTAAATTATGTACCTGTTTTATGTACCAATGACTACTTAATAAATGATTATAAAAGAAATGAGAACCTTACCCTTCTAAATTTTGATTACCACAATAATTCAAATAAATAGAATCCTCCATTTTTCCAATTCAGAAGATGATTATGTACCTGTGTTATGCACCAATGACTACTTAAATGATTTTATCAGAAATGAAAATATGAATATATACGTAATCAATCGATTTTAATTTTTCATTTTACCAATTATTTCTCTATGACAAAATATATTATTTAAGTATTCGGTATTCGGCCGAATAATATGTAGATATTCGGTATCCGGCCGAATATAATAAAAGCAGCCGAATAGGCCGAATACCGAATAGTAACCGAATATTCGTTGCAAGTCTACATGTTATGTTTTCTCAGCATCGGCCATGGTCATTGCGAGGTATGTAGATGAATTGCCAAATCTTTATTGGCCAACTCGAACTTGAACTTTATTGAGCTGCCCAGTCAGACAGTTTTATAGGTACTTTTAACGTGCATTTTTAATGATATCAGTAGATGGAATGGAATTATATAATCATCGTAATCAAAACTGCCAAATTCTTAGCTGACCGTAACCTTTCCTTTTTTCTGATGACGGATCGGACGGACGGATTTCTTATAAAGCCCGCTCTTCACTAGTACCGCGACTTTTTTTAGGGTTCCGTACCTCAAAAGGAAAAACGGAACCCTTAAAGAATCACTTTGTTGTCTGTCTGTCTTGTCTGTCTGGCTGTCCGTCCGTCCGTCGTGTCTGTCAAGAATGCCTATAGGGTTACCTAACCATAATAGCCGAGTACGGAACCCTCAGTGCGCGAGTCTGACTCGCACTTGGCCGCTTTTTTTAATCCGAACTTTTGTTTCGCGGTGTCCGTGGACTGTTGCAACACGAGTGAAGAACGAGCATTATACTCGCATTTCAAAGTCCTGCCATGTCATTATATAATTATAATAACTTATTTTCATTTCATCATCATCATCATCATCAGCCTGAGGAGGTCCACTTTTGGACATAGGTCTTCCCTATAGAAGGCATGTGTGGGCATTTTAAGCAATTAAAAATCACTTTTATCGTCGTAGAAAAATATCGCAAGGAAACCTGCATGCCTGAAAGTTCTACATAATATTCTCAAAGGTCTGAAGTCTGCCAACCCGAACGCGTCAGTGAGGTGAACTATGGCCTAAAGCCTTTACATCCTGAGAGGGCTTGTACTCAGTTGTGGGCCAGATATAGATTGAGATTATGATCATAAGCTTAATACTTATTAATCTAATTAGGTTATGTGGAAAAAGAAGTTTTTACCCAATCGTGAAACAGTTCAGGGTAAGTATTAATTGGGATTTATAATAATTTTCGTTTATTTATCTGTTATTTTAAATGCATAGTCTATATACCTACATCATTAAAAATCTGTTTACTTGAAATATACCTTTCAAAATCTACAATACAAGCCTTCGCGTTGCTGTTTACGGCAGCCATGACACGAATTTCTAGAATTCCCCACACTCTGCGTACAAAACTATACCTACAATATTTAAGTACATTTTAAACAAACAAAACATATTTTATTATAAAATGTAGGTACATAAATCTTTCGACGAAGCGACTTGGATGAATCAAACACAATGAATAGAATAGAATAGATTTTTATTCAAGTAGACTTTTACAAGTGCTTTTGAATCGTCAAAATAATTATTTACTACTGGTTCATGTTGGTTCGATGATAGTGTATTGGTTAGGACTTCGACCTTCTGTTTGGGAGATCCGGGGTTTTGACGCGACACGACTACATGTCTCCATGACCTAACAAACCCCCACGATCCCCAACTCCCTGACGTCCTAACTGCGTAACCCCACGAACCCCGGACGTAGCGACACCGAAACCACCAGTTCCCCCTGATCCCCAATTTCCCAAGCGCCTGACCTCCGGCTCCAACCTTGCAACCCCCAGATTTCCAACGAGCATAGCTACGGGCCATCTTGACTAAGGCCGCCTTTGAATAAAAAAATACCGCATTCAAATCAGTCAAACCAGAAACGAGAAAATTGCGTACCTACATAGGATATAAACATACGTATAGTACGCGACAGGTCGAGATGGCGATCGTGGTGAGGAGTAGGGACGCCCCATACACCCGCACAGCCCCCGCACTAGTGCAGGATGACGTGAATGACGAGCGGGTTGTCCCCACCCCTATTGCCATCTCAACCAGTCGCGTAGACATGCATGGAATCAGTTCGAATTGTTAACCTATAATTTTATTCTTCTTTTTCTTCACTTGATTGTAGCTTATTGTAGTGCCAACCCAGCACAATGCACTTCGCCAATGTCGAGTAGCTTGAGGGAGGCATATAGGAGATTGGTCGATAAATTATGTTCTTTCTAAGTGTTTACTAGGTACCTAAATAATGGTTTAGTCTGATACACAGTCCGTTAGTTTTTTAAGCCGTATCCACACGCCACCTTCAGCCGCACACGCTAATGCTGAAGCCTTAATCTTCGTCGGGACCTGCGTCCGCTCGTCGAGTAACAGCTCAAACTTCTGCAACAACTTCACTAGAGCCAGTTTCGATTGAATGTACCCTTGCCGGAGACCTGAAAATATCAGATCATGTCATAATGGAATAGTAATTAATGCTGCACGTGCATGTTGAAGATCAGTCGAGGTGCAAATTTTAAAACCTGAGCTGGAGGCAAGGGTTTTATAATTTGCACCTATATTTCTGTCGCTCAAGTGTGGTAAAAGTCTATTTTACAATTTTCATAGCGATGAAAAAAGCCTCTTTACGAGCAAATGTATTGAAAAATAATTACCTAATTTAATTATATAGACGTTTTAAAAACTTCTGTTTTGTTTCAAAAAGCTGAACGGTTTGAGGAAGATATCCAGAAGGTTAATTAAAATAAATAAATATTTATTTTATTTAACTTTATGTTATAATAATAGTAATCATTTAACGGTCTGCTTATTATTTAACAAGCGGACCGTTAAATTATTTATTACTATTATCACTAAAATTCACCTTCAAATGACGTAAAATTATTCTATACTAGCTGATGCCCGCGACTTCGTCCGCGTGGATTTACGTTTTTCAAAATCCCGCGGGATCCCAACTCTTTGATTTTCCGGGATAAAAAGTAGCCTATGTGTATCCAGGGTATAATCTATCTCCATTGCAAATTTCAGCCAAGTCAGCCAGTATTTTGCGTGATTGAGTAACAAACATCCAAACATCCACACTTTCACATTTATAATATTAGGTATTAGGGTTAGGATTAGGATATTAGGATTAGGATTATTTATCCCACCATGAAATCAAAAGAAGCCCTAGCTAGAAGCTTAATAATTTGGCGAGAAAACGCAAAAGAACCGCCTGATTGCAAACTTTTTGATTTAGTTGTTTTTTTTACACTAAAAGTTTCATAATATTATGATAAAATCTTCTTAAAATCTCTCAAATTGAACAATGCTATCAATAGGCAATCAATAGGTCATTCACATTGTAACTTACCTTGCATTATGTACAACAAAAGAATTTCACTTTTTTGAACAATGGATAAAAATGTGGAAAAGCAAATTAAGTATTATTATTTATATTTTGGTATTGACGTCATTATGTTGCACGTGTAAATTTGCACGAAGGAAAATTCAAATCAAAATTTGTAAAAGGTAGGTATTATGTATAAAAAAAAAATTGTTTGAAATTTTTGTGTATGTATATATCTATTAGTTATATATCTACCACTTTCCCCACCACATTTTTTCATTATGTAATATAAGGCTTTAAAATAAAATGTAACATATTACGAAACTGATTATTTGACCGACATAATTACGTGGAAGGCCGTGACCTAGAAAACAATATTTTAGTTTACGTATAATCTTTATACAGAGTCATACATGTGTGAATAATACGAGATCCATAGATCTAAACTAGTGTATTGCGTGGGTGCGCGGACCACTAAAGTGGTCCGCGAGCATGCATACGGACATCGTCTATATTAGACATTTTTTGTAGTTTTGGGTTTTTAATAGTTTCTGAAGGGTTTTGAGTTGTGTATTTTTAACGGTTACCAATTTCCACATTCGATTTTTCGTATAAAATCGCATTGTTACCTATTTAAGATCTTTAAAAGAAAATAAGTTTAAGAAATAAATCCAGTACAAAAATTAGGATAGACTGACCTTTATTTACTTTTGCATAGGAATTATTTTTTGTTTGGTGGGAATCTTTTATTTACCGGTTCACCATGGTCAAAGGTTTTATTAATATTATTATATTATAGTACTAATACCTACTTATAATAATACCCAGTCGCCAGGCGACGCGCAGTAGCGCCGCTGGGGTTTAGTGGGTATTCCGGTCGCCTCTCGGCCGGCGAGTCCCACATACCCTCCCTCAGCTGGCTGGCTGCCTCACGGCTGGCTGGCTAGCTTCCGGGGGGGATGCGTAAATGCATTCCCCAGCGTCAACAAAAAAAAAAAAAAAACTAATACCTACTTACTTATATAGTTTTTGAGGGCGATAGTATATTGCATGGGCATTTTTTTTTGTTCGGTGGCCATCTTTTTTGCACCAACTCACCACTTGAAAATTAAAAATAAATTTTGTATGGCGACAATTTTTTTTGTTCGCTGGTCATCCTTTTTTTACGGGCTCACCAAACGTTTTGTACATTTTCAGTGCTGGGACCATGCCTCTATTTGTTATTACAATAACAGCCACTGATGGGTAACTGTACAATGTACATCTGTGAGGCGACAATCTTACGCACATTTACCACTTCTATCATGTCTATTCTAAATTCTGTGAGCTCTTTTTGACCTCTAAATGCGAGAGATTATAATCTTGACGCGTTTTGCTTAAATCCAAAGAGATTGCTTAACTAGGTCAAACCGGCACATAATGATTTCAATGTCAATATCAGTTGCTTAACCCGTTTAGCTTCCGATACTGGTTTAAAGAGCATTTTCACTTTTCATATTATCCCACCCGATATCGGAATCGGACACACACCAGCTACTCATATTATCTAGAGATGAGTTACACATTATTGCCTAGGTATAGTTCAATAGATAGATACAATTAGACTATGTTGGACTTTGTTGTCGTCGTCACCGTCACGCGTCCACTGCTTACTTGGGGCCTGAGACGGGCCTGCCCGCGAACGACAACGTAGGCTTATGGCATTTTCAATTGCGACAATGACAGTATCATCCTCACAGGTTTATATGAATCTTTATTACTTGAAATGGTCCAGTTTAAGAAATTAATTCTAGTATCGACAGTTATTATAATTGTTTAAAAAAAACAATTATAATATATATTATGTGTGTGCGTATATATTATGTGGAACAATGATTTATAACAACAAAAAAAACAAGTTCTGTTCTATTCCAATTATTACGATCTGACGTCTACTTATTTTAGTTTTTATGGCAGTAACATTGACATTGCATCTTTGTATATCAATATGATATTAATTGTGTTACGAATGACACAATCGTATTTATATATAATTAATTTTATTATACGTCGTTACTTTGTTACGAATAACATCATTTTATATATTTTTTTATGTCGGTATTTTGCTACCGCAGTTGATTTAATTTCCCTGGCTACAATGGTGTAATTTTTCCACATTCACGACTTTTGAATGATAGTGAACTTTTATTAGTCATCATCATCATTTAAGCCCACTCTGTTACCCAAAATCTGTCACGCGCAATCATAGAAAACCCCCTATAGAAACCGTATCTCGACAATTTTGCTCGATGCGTAGGTCACCAAAGTTAGCGGAATTATTGTCTATTAGGGGGTGGTCTGTGCGCGCAACGAAAGAGATGTCGTCCCGTGCAGTTGTTGTTTTGATATAACTTTCAAGTAGTAAAATGTGATTTAAAAAATTTGACGTTTACACGTGCGTGTATGTGGTTATGAAAGTACGTCGCGAAACTAATGTCTTGCCACTAAATTCATAATGTACGAGTGTTCGGCATTCATGCTGTGTGCTCGTCCAAACGCAAAAATCAGAATAGAAGCCTACAAATAAAAATCTGTCAAACTCTATAGTTGGACTCGCACATGTAGAGTTTCGTACGATCGTACAAGAATTTTTTTTTTTTCATGGCGGCAATTTCGAAATTTTTACTATTTACTAGAGGATGCCCGCGACTTCGTCCGCGTGGATTTAGATTTTCATAGATCCCGTGGGAAATCAAAGAGTTCCCACGGGATCTATGGAACCTATCCGGGATAAAAAGTAGCCTATGTCCCTCCCCGTGATATAAGGGATAAGACAGACAGATAGATAGACAGACAGACAGACACACTTTCGCATTTATAATATTACTTAGTATTAGTAAAGTAATTAGTATGGAAGTATGGATTGTTATGGCGGCAATAGAAATACACATTCTGTGAAAATATCAACTCTCTACCTACGAGTATTACGGTTCACGAGATACAGCCCGCTGACAGATAGATAGGACAGGACAGGACAGCGACGGCTTAGTAATAGGGTTCCGTTGGTACGCTTCAGGTACGGAACCCATAATCAATCGATATAGGTACCTAGATCGGTATGAAATAATATTTACCTAAGCATTTCCTGGGGCCTTCTCCAAACGGCATCCAATGGCAAGGATGCATAGTTTTCTTTCTCTCTGGGGTAAATCTCTCTGGGTCGAACATTTCTGGATCTGGAAAAATATCTGGATCCATCTGAATCGCGTGCGCCGGCACGAAAATCTGCGTGCCTTCCTCGATGACAACGTCGCTGTTTGGCAACTTGTAATCTTTTGTACACCTTCGGAATAATGCTCGCATTGGGGGATGCATTCTCATTGTTTCTATAAAAAATTACGGGCACTTAATCATTACAATCATAAAATACTTAATTGATTGAGATTTTCCTTACACACACAGTTTTCACACATTATGAAAACTTTGATGGTTTTCATGATTCGCTTAAATTTTTAACCCCCGACCCAAAACGAGGGGTGTTATAAGTTTAACATGTGTATCTGTGTATCTGTGTTCTTGTATCTGTCTGCGGCATCGTAGCTCCTAAACGAATGCACCGATTTTAATTAAGTTTTCTTTTGTTTGTAAAGTGGCTTGATCGAGAGTGTTATGTGCTATAATCCAAGAAAATCGGTTCAGCCGTTTGAAAGTTATTTACTTTATGAGAGTTTTGTGTCTGGGGTTTTTAAATTTTCAATTTATTATTGTACATAATGTAAAGAGCGGACGGAACCTTATTTAAATGTCGGAGCACAGACGAACAATCTGAATCTGTATTACAGATTTCCAAGAGATTTTGTTTTTGAGAAGTACATACTTATAGGTACCTAGATTATTAGCATTGTAAGTTCAGAAGTCTGTAAGTATTTGTGCTTATGTCGTAGGTAGGTAGGTACGCAAGCACGGCTAGTAAAATGCTAAGTAATTAATGGAATTAAAAAATGTTCCTGTTGTTAAAAAAAACCGGCCAAGTGCGAGTCAGGCTCGCGCACTGAGGGTTCCATACTCGGGTATTTTTTTTCATTTTGCACGATAAATCAGAAACTATTATGCATAAAAATAAATAAAAAATTGATTAAGAACGTACACTTAAAGCCCTTTCATATGATACCCCACTTGATATAGTTCTTACTTTGAAAATTGTCGGAACGGTCGGACGGACGGACGGACAGACATACAGACAGACAACAAAGTGATCCTATAAGGGTTCCGTTTTTCCTTTTGAGGTACGGAACCTTAAAAATGTAGGAACTTTGTTTAAAATCCGATTATTTTACTAACCATCGAGTACCATATTCATGTAGACCATTTCGTTCTGTGCCTCGTACGTGCAATCTCCGCCATATTTCGCAAGAACCCTGTTTATCTCTTCCCTCGCACGTTCCTGAATATGAGGGTTGCGGGCCAGCTCGTATGCTGCAAATTGGCCTGTGGTTGCAGAAGTCTCGTAACCGGCGAACATGTACAACATAGTATTGGCTGCTATATCGTTGAACGTGAAAGTAAAGTTTTCCGAGTCTTTAGTTATCTCTGAAAAATATTGATAACAAACATGGGTATTAATTTTATTCTTTACTAGCTGATGCCCGCGACGTTTTTCAAAATCCCGCAGGAACTCTTTGATTTCCGGGATCCGGGATAAAAAGTAGCCTATGTGTTAATCCAGGATATAATCTATCTCCATTCCAAATTTCAGCCAAATCTGCCCAGTAGTTTTTGCGCAATTCAGTAACAAACATTCTAACATCCGAACATCCACAATTTCACATTTATAATATTATACTACCTGACGCCCGCGACTTCGTCCGCGTGGATTTAGGTTTTTCGAAATCCCGGGAGAACTATTTGGTTTTCCGAGATAAAAAGTAGGATATTATCTATCCAGGATATTATCTATCTCCATTCCGAATTTCAGCCAAATCCATCCAGCGGTTTTTGCGTGAAGGAGTTATAAACATACACACTCACACACACACACACACACACACATACAAACTTTCGCCTTTATAATATTAGTGTGATTAGTGTGATTAGGATATATTAGGATTTTATTTTTATTTAAAGGCTTACTAGCGATTTACCATATAAACTTAATAACTATAGTAACTACATTGATTTTTCTATCATGCTCAACTATTGGAATGGAGAGATTGTAAAAGCATGTGCATATGCAACAACATCATTTTGTAAATAGCGGGGACGTACGTAACACGAAATTATTATCAACCAGCTGATACCCGTGACTTCGTTCGCGTGGATGTAGGTTTTTTAAAATTCCCGTGGGAACTCTTTGATTTTCCGGGATAAAAAGTAGCCTATGTGCTAATCCAGGGTATAATCTATCTCCATTCTAAATTTCAGCCCAATCCGTCCAGTAGTTTTTGCGTGAAGGAGTAACAAACATACACACACACGCATACAAACTTTCTCCTTTATAATATTAGTGTGATAGTATTTATATGTTACATGAATCGTGATCACGACGGGACGTGACGGGATAACTTAAAAATAAAATCATCGATTAACCGTGGTACGTACTTACCTACTATTTACAATAGATATGTATAATATCGTTAAGCCATGAGATGAGCAAGATATGTATAATATAATTAAGCCACGATATAAGCCTTAAATCATTTGAACTTTCAACTTTCAAACAGTTTTCACGAAAGGGTTGCCTTGGGTTCATTTTTTTTAAACACGTAGGTATTACTAAACCGTACAATAAATAAAAATAAGAATAAATAAAGTAAGTTTATTTATTTTTATGTAAGTATGCAAGTTTATTTCCTTTTGGCCTTTTTTATATGTATCTATTTTGTACCCGGGCGTGAGAATCTATACTAATAAATAAAATTGAAGTGTATTGTCTGTTTAAACGGACTAATCTTCGGAATGGCTAAACCTATTTTGACGGGACTTTCACAGACAAGTAGAGGAGTAACCAAGGAGTAACATAGGCTACTTTTTTAAGTTGTGTTTTTCTACCTATGTACACTGATAATATCTCGAGATTTCTGAATCGATTTGCGTAATTTTTCTTTAATCGTTAAGGGAACTTTGCGACATTGTTCCATAAAAATTTTGGATTCCAACTCCTCAATCCTGATGCTGCAGGGGATCTAACCAATCCACGCGAGCGAAGCTGCGGGCATCATCTAGTAAGATATATAGGAGAATAATTATAACTGTATAGCATTGTAGAATTACTAAAGCTTACGAAGCTTGCTTAAGAATTACTTAAAATACGATTAGTGTTTTCATTAAAATAAAGTACTTGTTCCATTACAGAAAAATACTAACCTTCATTTTTATTCTCCGAATTTTCCTTCAGGTCTATAAGAGCCTGCAAAAAGTCGTTGCGCTTGTAACAATATTTGTAACGATAGTCGACCGTTTCCTTGACCAAATTATAGAAGAAGCGTATTATTTCCGGGTTGATGCGCTTCAGTTTCAGCTTGTTGAAAAATGTGGGCATCACAAACGCTAAAGTTCGCACTATCGTCCTGAAATAGTAAAAATATCTGAAACTGATTTCTATTAAACTTAATTACCAATGGCTAATAGAATGATGGGAACTAGGAATCAGCTTCAGGGGTCTCTCCGTCACTCGCACCATACAATCGTAGTTCGTCTCTCATTGGAATACTAACCAATCGTACTCAATGGAATTTTGTAGAAACGTTCCGGGGACTAATATCTATCTATGCCTGTGGTTTTCCAGATTTCCGTTAAAATATTCGGTTTCAAAGTTACGCGGTCTTAAAAATTCACATACAAATCTTTGAGCCCCTGTGATTTTAAAACTACTGTATATTTTTCGAAAAATTGAAAACACCACAGGCACAGATATTAGTTTCTTATGTCTGCAAAATTTCATGGACTTTGGTTGCTTAATATTCAAATGAAATTGGAACTACGATTGTATGGAGTAAGTTCTCTGTATATTTTTAATGTAAATAATAATAAATAAATAAATAAAAAGTGACGGAGAGAGCCCTGTTAAATCATTTATTATGTGCACAGAATCTACTTTTTAGGTACGTATATTGAAATTTCTTTATTTTCCTAACTTTGAATTGGTAGATTATTTTCTACCAACGTGGATCTGATATGTCTGGACATACCTATTTAATTTTAACTTTCAAATTGCAATCATATATCTATGAGGTAAACAGTAATTATCACTTAATATATTGAATTAAAAATCAGTTACAATAATAGAATTATAAGTACCTACTCACCAATAGAGAGAAGTCGGATTAAAGTATTCGTTTCCACGCAAATAAAATTCGGAACGGGAATTTTTGAGACAATTACACTCCACTCCAAATCCGACACTTCCAACGATTTCTAACACATATTTCTCATAGAACTCCGAAAAATCGATCGCTTTGTTATTCACGTGTAACTCTGAAGCATAATCGAATGCTTCTTTAGCGATTTTCTCTACTAATGGGTACATAGACTTCAATTTAGAAGTTGAAAATGCAGGTGACATTTTAAATCGCAAGCTTTTCCAAGCTTGTGAATGCAAATTGAATAGATGTCCAGCCAAAGGATCGCCTGTCCCTCCAGAAAATATTCCATGCGATTGGAAATGCTCAAAATCCTTTATAAGTATATGCTTAGCCAAATCGGGATCGTGTATGCTTAGCACCGGTTTGTTAAAACAATACATTCCGACGTAGGGTAAATGTTTATATCTGTAATAGTTATCACAAAACGGTTGGAAGAACTGTTCCTTCCTTCGCACCACTTGTTTTATATTCCCGAATGGAAATATCGGTTTCGGTCCCACGACACCTTTGCTTGACCAGTACGTAAACTTATATTGAAACCATAAATATACTATTAGGAGAAGTAACACTAGTGCAATAAACACTTCGTATGAGAATATTTGTAACTTGAGGATAGCCATTTTCACGAGTTCCGATATTTTTATAGTCCCGACACAACACAATTGTTTTGTTCTCAATACATATAAATGGATATTTTTATTGCGACACTTTTTAAAAATATTACCGCAATATTATATTTGCGACCGTAATCTTCAATGGTTGCAGCAGTAATCGAAGGTCCACTCCACTACGCTGGACACGACTATTGCAAAATATACGCGCTCAGAGTTCAGACCTCCACATTATTAACTAAACATTATACATAAACACTAGTTGACCCGCCCCGGCTTCGCACGGGTAGTCAAATTTTTTTTTTTTTAATAGGAAGCCAACGGTATACTTACAAAGAAAAGTAATTATGACGATTTATATAAACTTAGGACTATCAATGTATACTCACTTACAGGCTAACTCAACATGCTTAATCTAAAACTTCTAAATAGTAAAACTTAACCTAAGACATTCCTTGCATAAAATCTATAATAATTAAATTAATTCCTCAATAAGCCAAAAGTACAATAATTATTAAAACTGACAATAAAAACTACATTAAGACTAAAAATTATAGTACTCTACAATTTCAAAATGAATCTTTAAATATTTTATAGTAGAAGACTATCTAGGTATGAATCTAGGTATAAATCTAGGTATGAAACCTATTATACCTAACCTACCTATTATAACTAATAAAACCAGTATTGAATAGCACTGAGAAATTTAGGCACGTATCTACCTACCAATTTTTGTATTACCGGAATCAAACCTGTTAGGTAAGTCAGAGGGCGCTTCTACACAGACAGACAGACAAAAATTCCAATAAAAGTAGTTTTGGGGTCTCTATCAGACTGTTTCCTCCAATTAAAATTTTCAAAATATATTTAATGTACAGAAATCGTCCAGTTACAGTTTTATTATAAGTAGGTACAAGTATAGATAGTTATTATTTGGCGGAAAATTAATAAGCTTTATCCAAAAGGATTGTAATAATAATAAGTTCAATATGGCCTTGTAGATACTGAGGTGCCGTACTATAGGTACGACCTAATGTCAGTTCTTGAAAATAGCAGTGCCCTGCTTTACTGGGATCGGTCGGTTATCACTGACAGGTATATTGTAGCCAATAGACCTGATATAGTGCTAGTTGACCGATCAGCGCGTCGAGCAATGATTGTTGATGTCACTATTCCACATGATGATAATTTAGTGAAAGCAGAAAAGGAAAAAGTATCGAAATACTTGGACCTGGCCCACGAGATTACCGCCATGTGGAGTGTTGACTGAGCGATTATTGTACCGATAGTTGTATCAGTCCACGGTCTTATTGCGAACAGTTTCGACCAACATCTTAAGAAACTGTCGCTTAACTATTGGATCAAGGGTAAGATACAGAAGGCAGTGGTTCTTGAGACGGCACGCATTGTGAGGAGGTTCCTCACTCTGGAGCCCTGACCACTGGCGGCTTAGGTCCAACCCACCCTGTTGCCAGTGGGATCCATTTTATCATATTTTTATTCAATGTTTTTCTTTTTTTCCGTTACTTTAGTTTTTTGTTGTTTATGTTATTTTATTTCTCTTTTGTTTCTGTTATTTATTGATTTTGTTGTTGATGTTATTTTATTTTTTCTGTGTTTCTGTTATTTTTTCTATGTTTCTGTTATTTTGTCTGTGTTTCTGTTATTTTTTCTGTTGTTTCTGTTATTTTTTCTGTTGTTTCTGTTATTTTTTCTGTGTTTCTGTTATTTTTTCTGTTGTTTCTGTTATTTTTTCTGTGTTTCTGTTATTTTTTCTGTTGTTTTTGTTATTTTATTGTTTTTTGTTTAAAAAATAGGATAAAAGGGGAAAAATAAATAAATGAGAGTCAATAAGTTCAATATACCTACTCATATAGCAAAAAATTATGTGTAGGCATGTGTACCTATATATTTTTAGGGTTTCTTATCTCGGGAGAAAAAAGGAACCCTTATAGGATCACTTCGTTGCCTGTCTAGCTGTCTGTCTGTCTGTCAAGACCAGTCAAGGGAAATCAAAACCTATAGGCGACATCAGCTGATCTCAGAAAGAGATCCGCTAGAATCAAGAAATTTGGCACAAGCAAAGGGAAAAATCTATACTAATATATTATTAATAAATAAAATTGAAGTGTCTGTCTGTAATTTCGAAATAACTACCTCATATTAAGCTCATATGGCTATTTGAACGATACCATAACTGAATCACACGTTTTTAAAATTTTTGTCTGTCTGTCTGTCTGTTTGAACGGGCTAATCTTCGGAACGGCTGAACCGATTTTGACGGGATTTTCACAGACAAGTAGAGGATTGGCCAGGAAGTAGTAGGCTACTTTTTTAACCGACTTTCAAAAATGGAGGCGTTGTGTTTTTCTACCTATGTACACTGATATCTCCGAGATTTCTGAACCGATTTGCGTGTTTTTTTTTAATCGATAGAGTAAATCTGCGACATTGTTCCATAAAAAATTTGGATTCCAACTCCTCAGTCCTGACCTGGGAACTTTAGTGGTCAGGTTCCCTGACCACTAAAGCTGATGAGATTTAGAAACTGTCGGTTATAAATTGATATTGAAGTTATCCATACCAAGGATACCAAGTAAACATTTTGTCGTTGACCCCGAGGACCCAACTCCTCAACCCTGATGCTGTAAGGAATTGCATTCCTAGATCTTGGTGATCCCTCGGAATTTTTGAAGGATCATCAATGTTTTTACGTGGTACAAAAACAAGTTGCATCCCGGGGACGGAGAGGCTACTTTTGTCCTGGGTTAGTCAAAAGTTCCCACGGGATTTTTAAAAACCTGAATCCACGCGGACGAAATCGCGGGCATCAGCTAGTCATGAATATTATTATTATGGTTAGATCACAAAAAAAAATTAAAAAGTGTTATTACTTGTTAAATGGTGTAACTCTGTGCGTGCAAGTCCGACTCGCTTTTTTCTCGGTTTTTTGTCTCTAGGATAAAGATGAATAAATAATTAAATACACCTATTTAAAAACTTTATTATTCTTAGATACACGCAATTCACACATAGACGTACAGTTATGCATAACCACTACATAACACCAAATGTTCTATTCTAAACCATTACAATTCATTAGAGAATACAATGAAAACTAAAATATTTATATATCATCGACTTATACCTACTAACGAATATAAAATCAAAAATCATTTCGAAATAGTCGAAGGAAAATATTTTATGCTCATTTCAAGACACTCGTACAACCGACCGTTTATTTTGTATACTTCATCCATGGACCTATAAATACTCACGTCTTAATCATAATATATCTGCTTGTTTCAGCATAAAGTATCTGATTTAACAGCTGCTTTTCTCAATTTGATCAAATGCTGTAAATATTCAGTTGGTGTACGTTTATAAGATTCTGAATCACAATAGTGATTTTTCTCTTTGTAATCATCAAGATAATCTTTATACCTATTCACAGAAGATTCCAGACTTCGGCATGCCTTCTCAACATTCTTCTCGATTGAAACGAACGAGTTGTCTCTTCTGTATTTGTTATCAACTCTAGATTGTTTATGATCGTTGATTTTAAATTCATTTTCATTACTGTAAACGTGACAACATCGTTTTTCACGGCATGATTTCATTTTACATGAACAGTTATCTTTATTATTCAAACCTAAAAACACGTTCTCTTGTTTAGTTTGATATTTAGAGTGTTTATCTATATTCTTCCAAATAAAACTATCGTTTTCACTTGTTTCTAATAAATCAGAATCACTCTCCGTATCCTGTGAACAGTCACATTTCTTTTCACCAATTTTTAACTTTATGCTCGTGTTTGGTTTTTTGCGCCGTTTTTCACTACAACATTTTGTAGGTGGGTCATCTAAATTTTTAAATCTTATAACTCTATTCGTTTCATCTCTTTGTTTTGTTGGAGAAAGTTTTATATTATATGGATAAAAATCTTCATTTCGACCAAGAATTAAATCCATGTAGTCCTTCCTACCTACTTTTCGGTTACAGTCTACGGTTACACGAGGTAACGGTAATTCGTCTTCAGAAAAATCAAATTCATTCGTTTCTTGCTTTATGTTTTGCGATGTGATTAAGTTGTTAGTTGTACATGGTTCATTCAGTTTTTCTGTTAATTGATCATCTCCTTCAACTATTTGAACTTTCTCAATTTGTTTGACAATATTGTTATGGTTTGTCAATAAATCTGGTGTTGTTGTTACACTACGTTTTTCTGTTTCAGCTTCTGTTGTATTTTCGGTTACTTCAACTGAACTTTGAGATTCTGTATCTGATTGATACATAGGGGATATGTTGATATTTATGATAGGAGATGCATTATTCTCATCCGTGCTAGATTTCATATTATCAATTTTCCTTAAATACTTTGAATAAATAGACCTGCGTTTTTTTTGTCTAGGTGGCGATGGTTTAAATTGTGTTTGAGTACATCTATCACTTGTTGTTAGAATATCCGTCATTACGGATGAACTTCTACATGCCACTTGTTTATTTTCAGTAGTCGTACCTCTATCATCGAAACTCAAATTACTGTACTTTGGTCCAACTGCTATTTCTTTTGACCGTGGTGTCATAGGAATGGTTGCAGTACTAGCATCTTGCCGTAATACGCCAGTTTGAGTTTGATATCTTGCGTACGACTGGAGATCTGTCTGAATATCAATTCCTTGATCTTTAACGCGAACCACAAATCTTCGTGTTTGCGTATGCGCTGGTATTCCTATTCTTCTTTTATTCTTCAATGCCTTTTTGCTTATCTCCATGAGACGTTGTCTTGCATTAGAACAAATTTTTAGTTCATTTAAAGGCACAGCTTTCGATTCGGCATTACTAGGAGGAAACTCATTCTTTTTAAGTTTAGAATACAGTCTTTCCGTCACTGAAGCTATAATTTCTGCTCTTTGATTGTCATAAAGAATCGGCACTTGTGACACGCTGTCTTCTTTGTTTTTAAGTTCATCGTTATGAGTTTCATCAGGATCAGCGTCAGATAGGCGATCACCTTGATAATTATGTGGCTTGTCATTAGATAGCACTTCTTGAGAGCGGAATTGTTTTTTTCTGTGTTTTAGTGGTGCAGCTACTTCTATATCACTCCCGCTTCTGGTTCTCTCTAGGGCGGGGCCGAATAGTTTATCCATCTCTTTGTTAATTTCATTGCTTATTTCTGCGTTATTATCCATGTTGTTTATGATATCCGAACTACCGCTTGCAATAGACGATGGTGTAGACTCCGAATTACGAGTATTCGGATATCGAAAACTCATTATGTTCCCTATGTTTGCCTCTTGATTGACAACTCTTTGTCTGTTATTTATCTGTAGATCCCAGTGCTTCTCATCGTATATAAGTTGACCAGTGTCTGGTTTCTAAAAAAGGTAAAAACATGTTGTTAGATTGATATTCATATTTTACAACCTTGCTTACAAGCGTAAATCCTTGTCATAACTCAGAACGCACGTCCGACCTTCTTGTTTCTTTAAGTAATTCAAAGTAAGAGTGAATATGCAAATTCTAGATAAGCGCATCCTAATTTAGACCTCATAATTGCTTTCCATCAGACATGATTGTTATTATCGAGTGCGAGCCTATCATGCACTAAAAGAACTCGCGTCTTCAACCCATTCAAGTTTCTAAACTACTTAAAATTTTCTAAACTGACAAAACTTACATATTTAATAAAATGGTTAGCAAGATCAGCTATTAGCTGATTAAGCTGAGCTTGTAGGGCTGCTTTAGATATCGACTGTGGGGCAGCGAGTGGTCGAGCAGTTGGCAAGCAGCGCGCGCTGGCCGCCCAACGCAGTGTGGACGCGGACTCCCCGTAGCACGCTGCTCCTGGCGATACGGCTATACAAAGTAAATAATTGCAATATCGTGCACCGAGGGTTCCCTGCTCGGGTATTTTTTCCGACATTTTGCACGATAAATCAAACACTATTATGCACAAAAATCTGTTTTAGAATTTACAGGTAAACCCCGTTCATATGATACCCCACTTGGTATGGTTATCTTACTTTGAAAATTGAAAATATTTACTAATTTTATTATTTGTTCATGAACACATTTTAATTTTTTTTTGTGATGTAACCACGTTAGATGTAGTTCTCGGTTTTCGGATTGTTTCCTTTACTTGTGCTATAAGACATATCTACCTGCCAAATTTCATGATTCTAGGTCAACGGGAAGCACCTCATAGGTTTTCTTGACAGACACGATAGACGAACAGCCAGACAGACAACAAAGTGATCATAAAAGGGCTCCGTTTTTCCTGTTGAGGTACGAAACCCTTAAAATGGTTTAAGATGATGTTTAGTATGGTTTAATTGTTATAGACAATTTTTACATCACACAATTTGTCGCGTGAGATATTGATATTTTTGTTTGGAACAGTTTTTTCGTCTTGATTCAATTTTTTATTTACGAAATTCACACCCCCTCCTGGGCCTTTTTACCAACTTTCTACTTGCGTGAAGCGGGATTTCATAAAAGCACCACCAAATACGTTATCAACACCACTTATCCAAGTAATAGGTACCTATATCTACTATACTACCTACTCACTTGCTATAATGAAGATGCTTCCACCACCAGTAAAGCAGTCTTTCAGAAGCCAAGTCAGCGCTGAGTCGCGATAGGGCACAAACCTGCCACGGCCAGAACCACCACTTACTAAAAATTAAAAAAAACCGGCCAAGTGCGAGTCAGACTCGCACACGAAGGATTCCGTACGAGATTATGTACTTTTTATTTATTTTTAATTTATATGGCAGCCATTTTGATTTTTTTATTATACTTATGTTGTTATAGTAGCAATAGAAATACACATTCTTTGAACAATTTAACTATCTACGTTAGGTTCATAAGATTACAGCCCGCTAACAGACAGACGGGTGGATAAGGCGGATTTGAACAATTTAACTATCTACGTTACGTTCATAAAATTACAGCCCGCTAACAGACAGAAGAATGGATAAGGCGGAGGTGTTTTGGTAGCGTGGTCTTGCAAAGGCCTATGTCCAGCAGTGGACGCATACAGGCTGATAGAATGCAATGGAAACCATATACATTGGTCGAATCATCGAATGGACGAGTAGGGTGAATGCTGGTATGTAGTTTTAGGGTAGGTACAAGACTCATACTCTACTGTAAAACTCTGCTATGATCAGAATAAAATTGGGGCTAAGTTACTCTACCACTTGGCTCTACTCTTAATCAAAGTTGATAGTATTGTCAAGTCGTAAAATAACTAACTAATAAACTAATATATCAAAAAAAATGTTGTTTTTTTTATAATTTGACGCCTGGCTTGAAAATGTAAAGAAGTACGTACCTACTTAGGTTTAGTACATACCAAGTGCTGATATTACATTGCTCAGCGCTACTAATGATTTGTTAATGTTAGCTCCTTCTTTTTGGCGACCACCGCAACCCTCCCAGCCTGATTTTTCGCTGAAATAACAAGTAGGATTATTATCATGTACCAAAGTTAACCCACCACAGCTAAATACCTACTTAGTCCTTATTATTCTATCCCTAAAGTATAACCAGAAAACTAGATAGTCCTCTCTGGAGGTGCTGGGGGGGTGCGCACATAGGCGTCAAGAGGCTCCCTCGAGCTTTTTAGTTATAGTTTTAGTTATAGAATTAGTTGTTAAGCTAGTAATAAGTATCTACTAACATAGTTTAAGTGAATTGTCATACTAACAAAATTATGGGTCTAATGGCCTGAAATAAAAGTTTATTTATTTATTTATAACTTGTGCTTATACATATACTATAACTAAAGAGTAACCTCCAAATTTCTTACTGGTTCTTTCATTTTCCTTTCATTCCGAACCAGTGGTAAATTATTTGGACCATTCAAAAGCACTTGTAAAAGTATATTTGAATAAAAATCTATTTAAGTTACGGTTTTTTCACGGAGTCACGTCGAATTTTTTCAATCATTGATAAATGTTTCAACGCAAATAAAATTGTTGATTAATTACAAAAATATTAAATTTATTTATACCTACATACACTTACTCAAGAGCAAAAATTAAATTTAAGGGCCAAGGCAAGGGAACGGCCAATCCTGTTTACTCGATAAAATATTAAAATAATTATTTTATGTCATTTTATGAATAAATTAATTAATTAATATGTTAAGTTGCCTGCGCCCTTCGTCATATTATGCGTACATATTTATGGCTTACTAGTATTTTAATAGGTAGTCTTTTTAACTGTTTATTTGTGAGTATGCAAGTAGGTATATAGGTACATTCATTTTTGTACCCTCGTAACACCCAAACAGCTCATTAGTTTTAAGAAATGTGTCAATTATGAAATCGTCAGCGTTTTGCGTAATTACGTCATAGTAATATTATGACGTAATGAGTATGACCAATCCAACATAGCATCTGATAAACAAAAATTCACAAAAATATGACAGAAATAGAACAAACAAAAACAAGTAAAAAAATTAAAGTTTGCAAAGTCTAACGTTTTTAACTATCGTGAGTGATTTCCATTATAAATTCAAATTCAAATTCAAAATATATCAATAGGTATACATTACTTGGATAGCAGGCTATATTCACGTATTTTGTCTTTAGTTTAGTCGTAAGCCCGATTAGTTACCTATAAGGGGTCCTTTTTCACAGGCACTCAGCTCGCTGCGCGTAGCGGCGGCGGCGGTCGGTCGAAAAAGGATCCCGGATGGGTTCGAAACTTCGACTAAATACGTGAGTAGAGCCGTAACAATCTATACTCATAGTGCGCAAAGTCAATCTTATCACTAAAACTGATCTCCTTAAGACAATCCTATAGTTTATATCTAGGAAATATCTAGAAGGTAGTCCTATAATCTGCTGCTTGCAAAAGCTTTAGGTACTTTTATTTGGAGAGGGAAGTCAAAGACGCATTTACCATCCTGCATCAGCAATCTCACCTTCATCATTTTAGAATCAAAATCATTTATTAACCCCCGACCCAAAAAGAGGGGTAGTATAAGTATGACGTGTGTATCTGTCTGTGGCATCGTAGCTCCTAAACTAATGAACCGATTTTAATTTAGTTTTTTTTTTGTTTGAAAGGTGGCTTGATCGTGAGTTTTCTAAGCTATAATCCAAAAAAATTGGTTCAGCCGTTTGAAATTTATCAGCTCTTTTCTAGTTACTGTAACCTTCACTTGTGTGTTATAAATTTTTTATGTATGAATTTACACTTGTAAGTGAATTTACACTTGTTCAAAATAGGTACAATAGTGCCTATTTTGAACAAGTGTATGAATTTACACTTGTAAGTGAATTTACACTTGTTCAAAATAGGTACAATAGTACCTATTTTGAACAAGTGTAAATTCTTGTTTGTGCCTACCTGCCAGCAAGGTCGGCGAGATGTAGCTTGCAGTGCGGAGTTACCAACTCAAGCAGGGCATGGGATCTGGAGGAAGATGTGTTCCGTCTAGTAGCGGCAGTGTAACGGCGCCGCGAGCCTTCCGTGACCACGGTCAGTAGGGACTCCGCATCATGCACAGTCACTTGCCGTAGATCTAGAAAGGAAAACTTGTCAAATTCAAATTCAAAATATTTTTATTCAATTAGACTTTTACAAGTTCTTTTGAATCGTCAAAAGCATCTACCACTGGTTCGGAATGCCTTTCCTACCGAGAAGAACCAGCAAGAAACTCGGCGGTTGCTCTTTTCAAAGATTTGATATACAAAATTATGCCATATATGTCACAAACAAAACACTATGTAAGAAAGAAATGAAAATGAAATGAAATGAAAAATTTATCAAAAAGTGCAGCGTTTCGTGGAGTCCTGGCCCCTAAACTAGAACAGCCCGTATTATAGGGGCCAGTGCCTTCCCATACAATTGTTTATAATTAAGATTGATTAAATCTAATACTAAATTAAAAATACAAATACAAATTGATATGTAAAGGTTGGTGTGTGTGTGTGTGTGACTTTTATTTTTGAAAGCTGTGCACACATTAGTAGTTATAACTACGAGTTAGGGGGTTAGGTTATTCCGGCGCCTCTCAATTGAGCATTAAAGTCAAAAGACCTCTTAGTAGAAGAAGCGCCGGAATAAACTGTGTCATTTAAATTGTATCGTGTGTCAATACTTCACACGATAGTCCACTAAATTCTTCTCCCGTGAACACAACGTATTACAACGTGGTAATAAGTGCAAAATATGAAAGTTCTAAAACATTATTTTCAATAAGACGAACCGACTTGAAATGCCCATACAAAACGTAACAATAACTTTATGTCAGGTTTGATTCTTTTTTTTATATATTTTTTTTAAATTTCCGTTCACAGTCAATGTACTTTTATTCACATAATATTTTAAATAACAATGAATGAGCATTAATTACGTTTGTAAAAATCATCAAAATTAGTTCATCGGTTTTTGAGAAAATCGCAAACACAGGGATTGAATACAGAACCTCTTTTTTGTTTGAAGTTGGTTAAAACAATCGAGTATGTACTTACTTTGTACGTAAGGTCCCTTAGTAGGATGCTCCCTGACACGCAGGTCTTTGCGTGCATTACCTTTTCTTCTTGGAAGGGAATTCACTGGCAACACTTCGCCGGCTAATAGATCATGCACCCGCTCGTTATATATCTCCAGAAAGCTGAAAAAAAATTGTTATTCTAAAAGCCTACTACGGTACTACTATGGAAAATCCTAGAATTTAACAGTGACACCTAAGAGTAACTTTGGTAATCTTAATGGTGAAATGCCGAACTGATCGGTGAAAATCGCTATTTTCGGACTTTAACCAGCATTGACTCATATTCACATCTCAAATCTTATCGTTTTTATCTCAGAGACGTATAAAAGTCAAAAGGGTGATTTTTTGGGTCTTTCTTTCACAATTTATTGCTAAATTCTAGCTCAGAAATGAAATATTTTTCTCCCAAAATTTTGAAAATTTTCAAATTCGAAATCCCGGAAATCAATTCCTGGCTACGGCGATTATTACAATCCATGCAGACGAAGTCACGGATAAACTTGCGAAAATTAATAATAATAATTAATTCTACTACACATCGGTAAATAGGTCAACCCCGTAGCTACATCGTAGCGTCCGTAGCGCTGCGCTACGCTATCGTCTTTGAAAAAATGTGTCTATATTATGCTCCTTAGTTATTTTCTATGGTTTAATCATAAACAACTCACTTTCATTAATAAAAAAAAACTTGTTACACTTCGAACTTCAAAAATCCCATACGTATATCTACTATAATATAGTTATTTACCCGTATAATGCTAGCTAATGTATATGGACAGAAATCGTAGACTTATGACCTCCGTTACTTTTGGAAGTTGGGAAATTTATAACAAAATACTGAGTTTAGTTTCACCGTCTTTCTGCGGGGTGTTACGAGCAGACACTTAGCTAGGGTTAGTAATAGGTCAATTAACAAAAAATATTCTGCTAATTGATGATGCCCGTGAGTTCTTCCGCATAGATTTAGGTTTTGTAAACCCATGGAAACCATTTTATTTATTGGGATTAAAAGTATCATAAATTAGTGAAAACTTTCTTTGCATCATATCATAGCCCCGCGACTTCATTTACGTGAATTCAGGTTTTTTTTTTAAATAAACCAATGGAAACTCCTTGGATAAAAATAATTTATGTCCATTCCCGGAACGTTAACTTTTCCCAAAAATCGATTAAGTGGATGGGCCATGTTGCTGTGAAAAGCTAGCAGACAGACAGATAGACACACTTTCGCATTTATAATATTAGTATGGAAATAGCTAGATTTTATCATAATTGCACTTAAAAGATATGGCGTTGTATGAATTCGAAAAAAAAAGATAGTACATACTGGTCTTTTCATTTGCTTATAAGAGCATCAAGCGTAAATACTTGACCGATTTGGATGAAACATTCGCACCACGTAAGTACACATGTACCTACCTTGGTAAGATTGCTATAATTTGATCAAAATCGGTTTTTATACATTCTGAGCTCTACCCGCACCTTTACCAAAAATTTACGCAGGCGTTACCGAATTTACAACTTTGATTACAAAGATAGGTTTCTTGGGATATCAAGAGTCATATTTCAACCAACACCGGGGTAACCCCCTGTCTCTTTACAGCAACGACCTTGCGGCTAATTGAGCCGAATTTTCACGCTTCTTTGTTCAAGTAAATAATTAGGTTAAGGTTTCAATAAGTAATGCGCCTGTAATCAGGTACTGAGTTAATACGACGTTTGCGTGCCGAAACTATTTAATAATAACATTAGGAATACAGCCAGTTGTAAGATTGGTATAATAATGTTTGTATCCTAATTAAACCGTTCGAAAATCACTAACAATTATGACAAAACAGTTTGTTAGCAGTTTGCTTTGTTTTGTTTGTTTGAAAGTTTAAAAACCTCAATCCATGCGGATGAAGTTATGGGCATCGTCAGTAAATAAGAATTAAAATGTATCACTCCTTCGGTATTTAATATTCTTTTATTTTTTTAATAAAATTATCAAATTATTGCACAAAATCCAGTTATTTAAACTCTAATAAAACTGGGTTTTGTGCAATGTCACGTGCTAGAAGTTAGAACACAATCAAATATTAAAACACCCACGTGCCACAAAAGTTATAAAGATGAAAACTTCACTATTTCAAGTAAGTTATTCGGAAATAACTGTAGCTACTCACTTATTTTTATTTTATTTTATGCTAAAAACTTAAAAACTAAAGCATAAACATTGAATAGATTCATTCACAAGCACAATTTACCTACCTTTTGAGAAGATTTCTACGAGAAGCGCTAGGAAACTATTCCTTCGAGCCAGACGAAAGAATGCTTGCCACGACGACCGAAATCGCTTTATCAATCTTTACAGTCAAACTTTTTGGCAGTCTTTAAAAAAGTTCAAAAACTGTGAACTAAAGGCCGTTCTCCTAAGCGTTAAACACTGACTGTTGCGGACTAGGCAGCGTAGGGCGGGCGGCACGTTACCGCTCGCGTATAATCCGCCCAAGTGTGAAGCCATATTAGGTATGCTCGGGGAAGGTGAAAGGGCATTAATCGACTGTCTGCGTTCGTGATTGCGAAAGTTTAATTTTTTTTGTGGTTATAAAATGCTTTGTATTGTACTTATTCACTAATCTAACAAAAAAAGTCACGCGATGTCATCTATTCTTAATTCGATGTTTTTTTTTGTGTACCTATATAATATTGTGGTCACCGATACTAATGCCTATTTGTACTCATATCGTACTATACAGGCTGGTCACTGTAGCGGAATTCAAGGGGAACTACCTTGTGTGTTTGTCAGAAAAAAAACTGGCCAAGTGCGAGTCAGACTCGCGCACCGAGGGTTCCGTACTCGGATATTTTTCCGACATTTTGCACAATAAATCAAAAACTACTCGTATTAAGAATAACAATAAATAAAAATCTGTTTTAGAATGTACATGTCAAGCCCTTTCATTATGATACCCCCCTTGGTATAGTTATCTTACTTTGAAAATTGAAACGCATTTAAATTTTTTTTACTTGTGCTATAAGAGCTACCTGCAAAATTTCTTGTGTGTAAACCATCTAATCTATCGATCATCTCGTACATTTATCGTCTCGTCTCCAATCTCGTCGATTAACGTATATCTCCTATACTTAGGTACCTACATAAAGATATACATGTTATACTCATTTAAATTTCGCATTCTTTTACCGTTGAACTATTGAGTTTTAAAAGTCGTTTTTTATCAAGTCTATCACAACTTTAAGTCGTAACACGCATCATATTAACTTTTAAGTTGGAACAGTGATAAAGAGACGTAGTGCCGCCAGCTCAAGGACGAAACGCCACGCAAACCTAGCACCCTCGCCTATAACTCTTTATCATTGCTAATATCTACAAACTATAATGTGGTATTGGATATTGTATGGTAAATGGTAATATGTTCTTATCTATCACAGGCATTCCATTCAAAGGTATAGAAGGTAAATGTAAAGCAAGTAAAATTGCAAACACTTTTTAAGGGATAGGGGATAGCATAGATATTATTATTCGTAGGGATGACAAAACATTTTCATTCCATCTTCCACTTCAAGCTTTCTTTGATAGAAATTAGAAATTGGGCTAAGTAGATACAATAATTAGTTCTGGTAGTTTCTGATCTCCTCTAAATAAACAAAAAAATCACTGTCACACCTATAGATTGATTGATTGATTAAATGATTAAGTAGAATTAATCAAACCCGAAAGAACTCGATCAAGGAAGATTGAAAACAAAAATTACAGGCGTCACATCATACCTAGGGTAGGTATAGAAATCTTTGTGAGAAGCAATCGTGGATCGCGTGAGTTATAACAATTGCCATGTTTTCTCATATGTATCAACCTACAGAAAAAGAAAACAATCGTAGATAAGCGATCTTTTGCAAAATATGGATAAAGCGAGGGATTTTTTAAGTGCTCTTTTTACAGATTACATCCAGAATGGATAGACCTTATAACTTTTTAATTAGATAGACATTTATAAATTACGTAATTATTACCTAAGTGAAACAAATATCTAAAATAGAACAATATGTACTAGAAGACGGGATGAAAATGCCAGATCTGTAAAAAGAATCGATTTTAACATTGCTTTTTTTTTACATAATTGTATGCTCGCCATAAATATGTATAGCGAGCAAACGAGCAGGCGAGTTATCCGATGTTAAGTGATTACCGCCAGTCACTACCCATTAACATTTGTAACACCAGAGAAACAGCTAATGCTAATGACGTTGTCCTCCTTATTGAAATCTAGCAGGAACAGCGCAAACGAGAGTTAATTCCACGTGTGCATATGCGTGGTAATATTTATGAAATCAAAAAACTCTGCAGAACACTCCCCTTGTAAAGGATATCGGACCTGCAAAGAGAGTTTATGTTTCTACGATGCTCGACTAGGCTTTCCACTAAGTTAGTTGTTAGTAAGAAATTGCCAACCAGTCGACCTGCCACTGCTATGGATCTCTCGTTGTTACCTGCGACTTAATACTCTACGGAACCCAATCGAAAATCTACTCTGTGGTTTGCACTTTGCACCATATAATGATAGCGAAACAATTTTCTGGCGCTGACAAAATTGCCCCATACATACAATAAAGAAAATTGAACGGCGTTCAATTTCATACATTAGTATAGTTCAAAGGCGTGAAGTTATAGCGCTTTCGATTTGTTTGAAATTATACCTAGAAGTACTTAGGTAGATTAATTTTAAAAAGCGTATGTGAAAAGAAAACATCTATGCTCAAGGACTATTAATGTTTAAATCATGTTTAATCATCATAACACTCATAAATAATTCGACTCAGCTATGTGCTAGAAGGTAGGTGGATGCGTTACGGTGTAGCATTTAAAGTAGTTTAATAGCCCTTAATAAATAAGGGATAGCCCCGAGCATGGCCAAACTTACTTGAATGTATAAGTCTGTGATAAGATAAACGTACCTGACAGTAATATCAAAGGGCCTTGTATCAGCTAAAGCCATACAAATGCGCGGTACCAGGCCCGGATGCGTTGTCGAACCCATCATGGTATGGGTCTTCCCCGTAGCACTTTGACCGTAAGTAAGAACGCATGCCGATTGCCCGTGCGATATCCTGCTCAACACTTGACGACCAACTTTGTCGAATACCTGCAAAATATTGTCTATACATTTTAATCATGCTTAAAAGAAGTTTTAACCAGTTAATAGAAGAGCTTTCATCATGAGGAATACTGAACGCGGCCCAAGCATGAAATACATTCCATTGTTTGTATGAATTTCTGTGTAAATAAAGTTCGGCGCAATTCGGTAAAGAAAAACCGTCATGTTCGAGTCGGACTCGTGCACCGAGGATTCCATACCTTGGAAGGATAGCGTAGTTATCGGTTGCTTAAAATTATCTCCAACTGTCAGTAAATGTCAGTTTGTAATAGCAAAAAATTACTGTACAAATCATGCCCACGTGCAATGGTGCCATGAAAACTGGCTGCATTTCCGCGCTAAACAGCCAGGCTGATCCGTTGCGCAAAAAATGAGCCAGCCCTTATGTCTCCAGATATGTAATCGCGGTAAAATGTCTCTAGATTTTTTTAGCATTAAGACTAGATGGCCCCAGGGTCTCCAGCCAAAAAAAATATTAAATAATCAATCTATCGAGATAAAATCATACGATAGTAATCGGTCGATAGGTTAAATTGCAACATTGTTTTTTGTCAAAAATTCTTTCCGCCGCTAAATAGATAATCGACAGATTACGGATAGATTGGATTATTAATTGCGGCGTCAGCAACATTTGTCATCTCAAAGTAGATAGGTACTAGGTAAGTATGGTCTTTTATGGGTCTTTTAGTTGGATGAAGTGGTTAAATCGTCCAAGGTAATTTATGATTAATAAAAATAAGTATTACTAAAGTAACTTATCGATAAATTACAAATAGATTAACTATTTTTGGCGGTTAGTAATAGCAAAGGGATCTTTACCTTTTCCTGTGAAGCGTAGTTCGGATGCGTGGGTGCGCACGCACTATCAAAGGTGTAGTCAGCATAAAAACGACGCACGCGTTCGCGGCTGTCGCCTGCGCCTGATGCGCTTACCTAGCATTTTTTAAATTAGCTTAGCTAAACTTTTTTTTAAAGAATATTAGTCATTTTTAGGGTTCCGTACCTCAAAAGAAAAAACGGAACCCTTATAGGATCACTTTGTTGTCTGTCTGTCTGTCTGTCCGTTCGTCCGTCCGTCGTGTCTGTCAAGAAAACCTATAGGGTACTTCCCGTTGACCTTTTTTTTTTTTTTGTTGACGCTGGGGAATGCATTTACGCATCCCCCCCGGAGGAAGGGTATGTGGGACTCGCCGGCCGAGAGGCGACCGGAATACCCACTAAACCCCAGCGGCGCTACTGCGCGTCGCCTGGCGACTGGGTCACGGGAACGGCCGAAGCAAACAACCGCAACCCAGCCAGCGACGTCTGCCGAGGCAGACCCTCCACCGGGGACCTGCTCGGTCCCCACCATCGCACCTCCGGGACGCACCAACGAAGTGCGTCTCCCGACCCTGGGACGCGCACGTCGCCCGTGTCCCATCCTACGCTTCGTCCACTGTGCCCTCTGCTAGTCAGAGGGACACGCGGAGAAACCTCCCTCCCTGCCAGGTCATTAGCCATAGCCAACAATATCTCCGAAGAGAAATTGTTAGCCATGTTACCGGGGCACACCGGCCCGAACACTGCTCTTCCCCTCGGACGCATCCAAAAGGGACCAGCAGCATCCAGGCACACTGGGAGGTTACCTGGCTGGCGCCCCACTTCCCGTTGACCTAGAATCATGAAATTGGGCAGCTAGGTAGGTCTTATAGCACAAGTAAAGGAATAAATCTGAAAACCGTGAATTTGTGGTTACATCAGAAATCCGTCCTCAGTAGTGAACCGGCTAAGGGTTCCGATGAAGTAAGTAGGTATTTACTCACCTTTATATTTGTGATGGTTACAGTGTTTTCATCAACTACACTCACAACTGGCACTCGTTCTTTCTCTGATTTGAGTTCTCTAAAAATATGATTCCATTAAACTTTGTAACTTATCTAAACTAATTATTTATTAAACAAGTAGGTACTTATATACTACACTAACTTTTCTGTAAATGGTCTAACTCGTATGGCTAATTTTACGTTAGACATACTAAAGTTAAAGAAATACTAGGTAGTTAATTTAAGTAACAAGGACATTTAGAAGCGAAGTCACATAAGTTTCTGTCGACTAAAGTCCTACGTGTCTGCATTGGATGCAACTTTAATAGTTATTTTAAGCAACGCGTTTCTTAGAGGGAATGTTCAGTTAAAAATAGATCTTCCGTCTTATTGAAATGTGTTCAAAAGTAACATATTTTAGAAGTTTCAAGAATTTTTCTTTGTTTTATTTCAAAGTAAGTGCCCGCAACTTCGTCAGTGTGATATTTTATATTATACTTAGAGCATACTTATTATTTATATCACTCAGGGATAATAGAGTTATCCATCAGAGAAAAAATTTCAAAATTGAATCAGTTCTGGAGATTACCCCCTACATTCAAACTCACAAACCAATTTAGCCTAGGTAGGTTATATTAGCTAGTAGATGAAACCCAAAGTTCGCAAAGTCTAGACTTTAGGTACCTTACGACTTTGCGCTACGCAACTGCGACAGCGACATGCGACACTTAGGAGGCGCCCTGCTTTGTATAGTTAATATAAGTACCTAATGCTAATGGAGAGTATATTTTGAATGTTGTATAGAAGCAGGCGGAAGTGATATGCAAGGAACCAAAACCTTAAATTGCTATAATCCGCTGAACCAAATAAACCTGTATGGTGCAACATGCAGCATGCGATATGCACCGCTCACCCTCCCACTGATGAACACGCAGGAAAAGCCAGCCACCACGCAAGCAATACGCACCACCACCAGGTAGCGCCACACAAATCCCAACACCACTCGACGCACGTTTCGCCCCGATAACGGAGCATCCTCAGGAGATGTAGACCTACACACTGTACAAGGTAAGGCAAAGCTTTTGCAATTTGGCATTGTAAGGTCTACATCTCCTGAGGATGCTCCAGTGTTAGGGCGAAACGTGCGTCGAGTGGTGTTGGGATTTGTGTGGTTGCAACTTGCACCATACAGATTTGTTTGGTTTAGCGGATTATAGCAAATTAAGATTTTGGTATATTTTGAGGTGAGTGACCGCTACGCGCGACCCTTGGTGTACCTACCTACGATCGTCGTGTTCACGTGGTTTATTTAATTTAGTTAATTTACCTACGCTAATCTACAGGGAAATACCACAGGGAAATACATTACGTTGACTTACAATATCCGATGCCTTTTTATAGCTACCCACGCCATCTCTGTATTAAGAAAAGAAACAATTTTTTTCAAACATCGATTTTAAGGTAGAATCGAAATCAAATCAAAGAGAATATGAATCGATTTCGGTAACAAAAGAATAATACGCCATAGACAAAAGATATTTGATGCCTTACCTTATTAGTTATTTGACACTGACATAATATGAAGACATGTAACTAGACATCACATGGACTTTCGTCTGTGTTGGCGTTTGCTGGTGCGCGTGCGGTGCCTTTTTGGAGTGTTTATAGTTTATAGTTTTCGTAACTTGTAAACAAACTACAAACTTGACATTGGCTAATCTGTGTAAAGCCAGACGAGAGAAAAAAATACATCACATTGACAGTTGACACTTGACACTGACACTTGACAGAGTTGTCATCTGTCATAGGTATTTGTCAACTTGTTGATTAAATTGTGTAATGTGTAGTTTAGCAAGAGGTGTTAAAGTGGAAAATTAATTAATGTGAATTAGGTGGAAAATTAAATTGTGTTTTTCCAGGCTAGAAACTAACCTTTTTTAAATTATCCACATTATAAGCCATGTCGAAATGCCCAGCTATCGCTAACTATTCATAAACGTGTCTCTTCAATTCCACACGTCATTGGCGAAGTAAATACTAAATTGCTCTCGTCTGGTGCAGCCGCATGCAATATATTATAACAAAGTTGAATTGACTTGGGAAAATTAAATTAATTTCAAGTTTTTATTGTTCATTTCTTAATTTTCAGTGATTTTAGGCAGTTTGTTGAAGCCATAACATATGTCCAATAATAATTAACAAAGCCCGAATACCTAAAGGTAACAGCATTTCTATTTCTGCAATATTATATTCTTCCAGCAGTTATCTTAAGCTTCCATGTTCTTTGTAGAGTACATTATAAATAACTAGTAATAATGCGTAAATAATTTATTCACATTAAATGAGACAAGACCATACTAAGTGAAAGTGGAGTCTATTATATTAAGTATAATCGCAATAAGGTGGTTTTTCTGGTGGTTTCATTACTAATTCACTTAAATCGTGTTATTGTAATAAAAAACAGCACAAATTATTTGTTAAATGTGTACCTACTACAAGTTTTTGAAAAACAGCATACTGTCTGCCATTATAAAAACATTATAATTTTACTATGGTCAACTTCTGCTCTGAGCTCTATCCGAACTTCTCATTTCACTCTACCTATTTTTATTATTGATTTAGAGTATTCGCCATGTTTATCATGGTATTTCCTTTTCCTCTTCAGTCCATATTTCCATACTAAGTACTTAATTCATATTTTGTGTTAAAAATGCAAAAGTGTATCTGTTAATTTTCCAGGAAAGTGTCTATAAACCATCCATTTGAGAAATTAAAAGTATGTATCATCCATAGTTATAGTTAGGAGTGGGAGCTCAAACATTAATTAGAATTTGAACTTTCCCAATTTCAGCCTGCCTGCTAAACAATTCAACTAATGAGGCTTTACTAAATAATATTTATCATTGAAGTCATCCTGTTTGATCTCTATTTTGTTGTGTGTATAAGATTAGCATTTCAATGAATTCCTAGTCACAATAATGACAAAGATTGTATTTTATCTGTATAAAAATATCTACACATTCATATGTTTATGTAACCATTACATTAAATTACAATTGAGGACTGGCAAGCTCTAAAAAAATGAAATACTTGAATATGTTAGAGTACAAAAGATGATTTTATCTCTGAAAACAAGATGAACAAGGTTGAAATGTTTTGTTCCAAACTGTAAGCTATTTCTTGAAGCTCTGTTGAATTTAATTAAATTGGCTAATCTTTTTAGCTGAAAAATGAAATGCAAGCATGCAATGAATGTATTCTTGGCACCATTCTATGCAGGAATTATTTGTAAGCTAATTAGATTAGACACATTATAAAATATTATATTGTAACAAGACCTTTTAATAAAAAAGTATATACCGTATTTTGCTGTGACAAGGCTACTGCTGTACAGCCAGACAGACACTTTCAAAATACAGATTTTATGGACAATTTTTATACTTCATATACTTAATATTCAACTATTTTTACATAGAGTATTGCTTTTATCGGTGCCCATCTGACACACTGCCTTTTGTAGGTTCATAAATTACATTCAGAGTTTGCCATTACGTTACATGCGTTAAACTGTAAAACACCTATTGCTATTTGTTCAAGATGCTAGTCAGACGGTTCACACGTTCACTATGGAATACATTGAAAGTGGAAAAGAGGTACCTATCCTCAGAGCCAACCAAACCTGAACCAAAGGAAGATGAAGATGGACTGGATCCTGCACAGGTTAGTTGATATAACAGTATGACGAAGATTTATGTAGAACGCGAAAGTTTGTATGTGTGTGTGTGTGTGTGTGTGTGTGTGTGTGAGTCTGTATGTTTGTTACTCTTTAACTACTGAATAGATTTGGCTGAAATTTGGAATGGAGATAGATAATATCCTGGATTAGCACATAGGCTACTTTTTATCCCGGAAAATCAAAAAGTTCCTACGGGATTTCAAAAAACCGAAAGCCACGCGGGCGAAGCCGCGGGCATCTTCTAGTAGCAAATGAAAATTACAAAACTGCCTAATGCCTGCCATTATCAGTATTTTATGCATCTTAATTTTTTGGTCTTTAAATGTAATCTTTTGAAGATTAATTACTATAATATATATCTATATACAAGTACTAATACTATAATATACATACTATTATACAAGGCACTTGTTTTAAATTATGATGTAGCCTTGAAGTTTATAATAAAGAGAATTTTGAGTTTCTTAAAATCTCTGATTTTAAATTCACTATACCTACATCATCTCATGGATCATTTCCTTAAATAGGCTGCAGCCCTGGACAAAGACATTTGTCTGTTGGTGGACGAGAAGGACACCTTCATAGGGACAGCAACTAAAAGAGACTGCCACAAAGTGGGGCCAGATGGCAAAGTGCCCCTACATAGGGCATTCAGTGTGTTCCTGTTCAACAAGAGGGGTGACATGCTACTGCAAAGGAGATCAAGCCAAAAAGTACATAATTTATCTTATATCATCATAAAAGTGCTACAAGTGCTTTTTAATCGTCAAAATAATTTACTACTGATTTGGAATGCTGTTTCCTACCGAGAAGAACCAGCATGAAACTCAGCAGTTGCTCTTTACAATTGTTCAATTTACAATAATATGCAATATTATTATATAAGACTTAGTATAAGGCTTACTTTTCTGTTTTCTTTAAATTCTGGACCTGGAAACCGAAATCCACGCGGACGAAGTCACGGTCATCAGCTAGTTTTTAATATGGGTATAATGGGTAATCACACTTTACACTTCACACTAATATTATAAAGGCGAAAGTTTGTGTGTATGTATGTGTTTGTACTGCGTATGGTTGATACTCCTTCATGCAGAAGTTACTAAGTTAAGTTACTGGACAGATTTGGCTGAAATTTGGAATGGAGTTAGATTATACCCTGGATTAACACACAGGCTAATTTTTATCTCGGAAAATCAATGAGTTCCTGTGGGATTTTCAAAAAACCTACATCCACGAAGTCGGGGGCATCAGCTAGTGTACTATAAAACAATCATTTCAGTGTTTATTTTCGCAGGTAACATACCCAGACTACTACACAAACGCTTGCTGCAGTCACCCTCTATACATCGATGACAAACCCGAGGACGTCATTACCGCGGCCAGACGAAGGCTCAACCACGAATTGGGCATACCTCTTGACAAGGTATAATGGAATGGGTAAAAACAACAATATTTTGCACAAGTGAAAATCTTGATTGCAGTTGTGACAGTCATCAAAGCTGCACCACAGTACTAGTCCATATTCTTCTATAATGTTCGATTTGATACTGAAATTAGTAACAAGTGACAGTTTCACATAGTATATTCAAAAAATGGGCCATATAACACCATTTGTACTCTCGATTTAAATTGAGGTACCATAATATTACGAACCGGAATACACCCTACACTTAACTTTCCAAAGTGAGCTTTTTTTGGGTTTAGTCGAGACTATATCTCATTTAAAATTGTTACCATATACTATTGAGGGTTAACCCAAAATAAGGATAGGTTGAATGTTCTTTTGGTGGTGTTCCCACTAGATTTTAACATTATTAAAGGGTTGGTTCAACAAATTCCTGGAAAGCCGGCAACGCATTGGCGATTTCTCTGGTAGGTACTGCAAATGTTCATGGGGGGCGGTAATACTTAAATATAGCTTGCTCGCTATTTATGTATAAAAACCGGCCAAGTGCGAGGACTTCATGATTCTAGGTCAACGGGAGGTACCCTATAGGTTTTCTTGACAGACATGACAGACGGACAGACAACTAAGTGATCCTATAAGGGTTCCGTTTTCTCTTTTGAGGTACGGAACCCTAAAAATGTATCCTTGTAGATGGATCCGGAATTGTTCACGTTCCTGACTCGCGTGCACTACCACGACCCGGGCGACGGCGTGTGGGGCGAGCACGAGATCGACCACATCCTGTTCTTCCAGTCCGACGTCAAAGTCAAGCCCAACTCCGACGAGATCTCCGAGTACTGCTTCGTGCCCAAGAGTGAATTCAACGCGTGAGTGCTTGACCAATAAATTAATTATTCTTTAATTTTATTTAGTTGTACCTACTTTAGGTGACATAAAATATTAACAAATAAAATAGGTCACTGTAGTCACAGGCATTTCTCAGAACTAGAAAATAAATGAAGTATGAAAATCGTAGCTTAAGTTTTAAATTTTCGTTATTAATTATATCATTATCACTATATTATCTTCAAATCCAACAACTGATTATCAAAAAGTGTACAATAGTAGCTACTTTCAAAAAAATGATTTCACTTTGAATTTCAAATACTGACTTTTAAAGAACCAAAAAAAGCATTTGTTCAAGGCAAAGTCAATGATTTTTCTTTCTCATCATTGGGGTAGTCCCAAATAGACACTGGAGTAACTACATGTTGTCTTTGTCGATTAGGGAAGGCCTATGTCCAACAGTGGTCGTCCACAGGCTGATGATGATGATGATGATGAAGGTTGACCCGCGACATAGTTCTGTTTTATTGCTGGTGATGGAAAGTGGATGGATAAAGAAGGCGGAGGGCCGTGTTTGGCCACAATCTCCAAGACCTAGTCCAGTAGTGGACACTTTCAGGCTGACTAAAATCTTTATCTCAATAAATTCTTCCAGATATCTGCCGACATTGGAAGGCCCAATAACCCCATGGTTTAACATGATTCGTCGTCATCGACTGAAGCTGTGGTGGGACAACCTGCATCGCCTGAAAGAGTTCGCGGAACCTGACAAAATACAAAAATTCCTCAACGAAAATAAATAATTTAAAAAAATAAAGGTGTGTGGTTACTGTTGGTAGATGTGGGACTTCAGGACGGTTAGATTTATTTAACTTTTTACTGCTATAATAGTCGAGAGACGAAAAAATGTCATGTTGCCTTATCTTTTTTAGCATCGAGATTTAAAAACTCGACGACACTGTTTATGTTACATAAACTTTAATATATGTTACTGTGAGTTTGCACCAAAAAATATAAAACATATGTTTGACAAGTCGTCGTATGTGACGAATCTGTTTTGTTGAATTTACGTTCGCACTATAGAAAATTCATTTATTCTTTGACTTTCAACATTTGTTAAAACGAGAAAGTTCCTACATATAAGATACTGAAAACTCAGTTTGATTGTTAACCGAAAACAGAGTTTACAACATGTTTTTATGTTTTTTCAGTGCAAACTAAACCTACAGTCCAGAGTGAAGAAATTCAAGTATTTTTAGTAGTCACATGTGCTTTTTATAAGAAACAAGTAGTACATTACGATACGTGCAATTAAAGTACACACCTAAAAAGAAGTTTCACATCAAAAAGGCTAGACTATGCTACTATACATGAATAATATTGTATTTATAATAATATTATAAGTAATGATGTCTTATGGATTAAATTTATCATGCACTTCTGTATCGTCATTGTATTAAGTTTATATTTTAGTTATTAAGTTCATAAATCGAGTTTTTTGTCTTGGTTGTATAATAATATTATTTGATCATATAGAGAGAGAGCCCGTGAGGGCCAGACCGTTGTTATTTTATAAAAGCTGAAAGTTTCTCTGCGTGGGAGAACCATCAGCTACTATGAAGTTTAGATTTTCTTTGATTTTCTTAGGCTTTGGGAGAGAACAGAAGTAAAGAATGTGTAAAAAATCTAACGTCAAAGTATAGTGTAATTTTTTTATATTTTCTTCGGAATAGTATCAGAAATCACGTCACACAATGCCAGGCACTTAGAGTCATGGAAACCCCGTGCCAGACACCCTTAAACTTTATTAAATTGTTAAACTTTAAGGTCTGGCACTTGCGGCCTTTTAGTCCAATACCTTTTGAAACCAAATTTTAGAATAAATTAAGATAAGTATAAGATTTGGTAGTTAGTATGTGAATAAAATGTGGACAAAATATTTAAAACATCATTTGCTTTATCATTCTTATGGACTGAAACTAAGAAATGGTTGTCGATACATATTTAATTTTTAATCTCTTTTCTGTCAATAATAATAATATTAATTTACTACATGTATAATGGATATTTAATTATATCTGTACATATTTCGAAAAACGGGTGCTTGAAATATAGATTTGTATTTTAATTTTGTGATTTTATTTTAGCTTATTTGCACACATTGAAACCCAGTAATTCAACAGCAATGAAAATGTTGGTACGTTCACTCAAGGCCAAGGTACGTTCACTCAAGGCCAATGTCGCCCATGGCTAATTCTGTTCACAATTATTTGTAAACTAATATTAAATACTAGGCAGGTCGTAACCTATACCTACCTAACAGGTCTGATATCCAATATATTAGACAGATCTAAATGTATTTCTTTTTTTTTCATAATAATGCTTGCGGAGAAGGATAGAACTTGATTTGAACTGTCCAAATTTTTTGAAAAAATTCAATATGGCGGTTGTATGGTGCCATTTTCAAATGAGAAAATATTAACTTTTTTGGATGGGCAGTTGTTTTTTAGTGTGATTCCGTATGGGTTTTATTAAAATCCAAAGTGAAGATCAAATCAGGTAGTAAGGTACCTACATTCCTATTTATTTAAAAGTGAAAACAAATTCGTACGCTTGCGCGACGTGACGCATGTGAGATGCATGCTCGGTGTTCGCGCACTTCTAGTCAAACGTACGAGCATGCTTAAAAATATGGCAACCCAGTTTATAGAAGTGGTTAATATTATCACATTTTATTCATAAATAGGTTTCAATAATTCATCAGAGCTATTAAAATCTGATCCCGATGATGTCGCACATCGTCCTTTCGGATGATACGTTGCGGTCATCCATTGTAGAGTGCGAGCTTGGCGAAATCTTTTCTTGAACAATTTCTTTTTAGTCCCTCTGTCCACTTTCGTGTCTGTATTAGACCGGAGCAAGTATGCTTCGCAAGTGATTTGGTTTCTGACGTGAAGACCATTTTTGTACGCAGTGTGGAGATAACGAACTGCTATGATTTGCAAAATCTAAAAATGATATACCTACTGATTGAAGGCAATTAAAGTCTTGTTGGTCTATAAGAGTTACTGGATTAATTAATCTGTGAAGAAATTCACAGTAGCGGTACGGAGTTGGAAAAGTGCCGGTGTTACACCCTAAACTACTGTCCCATCGGAGCCATCGGACTATGCGAGTAAGGCAATAGAGAATGCACACTTGTGCATTCATATCTCGTGCGTAATGGTGAATCTCTAACGGAATTACGGAGGACCACTTTTCCATATGTACCTAACAAGGACTCTATAATGTAGGTACATAAATTATTATTGTTTATTAAAACTACCCTCATAATTAAAATCCTTGTTCAATATATGTATTAGTGAATAGTGATGTAGGTAACTCATTAATCTAGCCGTTACATAATTATAAACTTACCATCGCTATTATTATAAGAGCCATTACTGAATTAAAACGCCAGGAGACCGACATCATTTCGCCTATTAATTTTTCTTCACAACCATCTTCCCAAATTGTTAACTGTTGCTGAAAAAAAACAGAAATACAGTTAATTTCCATAATTACATATGTACGTCGTTTTTTTAACTAGAAAAAATATTAACTACTTATCTAATACATACTCATCCCTCCCTATTTATATTATCGCAAGAAGTGTACGTCTATTAATAAATTTTCTCTGCTGGGAACCGATCCCAGTTTCGGTGTTTCGACCCGATGTTTCGACTACAGCTTCGCTATTGGGAATCGGCAAATGATTCGTAATAATAATTAATTGATGAACTTTTTCATGATCGATTAGCAAAGACCATAGGTAGCGCACACACACACGCAGACGGTTGTCAAAAAACCTATCAAGTGGGAGTCAGAATCGCACAGGAATGGTTCCGTACCATCTTACAAGAAATAATACTTTAACTTTTTTGACTACCTACTTAACCACAAACTCACGGTTTTTGGATTTTTCCCTTAACTTGTGCTATAAGATTCTAGGTTAACGGAAAATACCCCATAGATTTTGTTTTCTTGACCGTCTTGATAGACACAGCAGACAGACTGACAACGAAGTGATCCTATAATTGCTCCTTTTTCTCTAAAGGGAGAATACAAAAAATTATTGATATCTTAAAATCAGCAACAGCGCTGCTTCAATTTTTGTAATGGTTAGTTACTTTTAGGTATTATACTTACTGATGGATCATACTTGTAAATTTTCCCGACCTGCGTGATCCCATGGTGGATGCAAGGCCACATCGCTGTCATAGAGCAACAGCTGTAAGGCACGTCATCCGCCACGAACTTGCGATGCGATCTGACAAAACCACAATCTGATAACTTGGTGCCACGTGTAACAGGTAACAACAAAGCAGTTATCTGTTCGAATCGCGTGTTATTTTTGTATGAAAAGATCGGTAACTCAATATTTCAAAACCTTGCAGAGATAGATAGTAGATACCTTTTTTTTTCTCTCTCGTCTGGCTTTACAAAGATTAGCCAATGTCAAGTTTGTAGTTATTTGTAACAAGTTAGTTAAACTATACAAGTATGGACCCCGTCTGTGCCGGCGCTCGCCGACATACGCACCGGACCCCTTAGAGCGCTTTCCAGTCAGTTTTAACAAAAAAACACTCTAAAAAGGCAGAGCACGCCCGCAAGTCACCACACTCACAGTGAGGATATATTGTTATTTGTGATCTGTCCACTGGTGTACCAAGGTATGCGGAACCACTCCCGGTAGTTAATACGGCAGCAGTGGAAACGCATCTGCAAGCGGTCCACAGCCACTTTTAACGGCAAATGAGAGGCACTTACAGTGAGGATATATTATTATCTGTGCTCTGTCCAGCGGTGTACCAAGGTATGAAGAACCACTCCTGGTAGTTGACTCGGCCACAGCAATGGAAGCGCGTCTGCAAGCGGTCCACAGCCACTTTGGACGGCAAATGTGTGGAGTACCTGAGCATCGCTTTCGTGATACCGCCCTTTATTTTTGCTTAAAATGATTTAAATAGTACTAAACTGATAGCTACGAACTACGATTGAGTGAATAAACATTAAGTTTTAAAATAACCTTGTGTGCTTTAGATTATGATTAACGGTAACTAACAATAATAAAAAATAGCTAATGTATCTCATATTTTGTTGATTATAGGTACCTACACCCGATATTTTCATCAAAATTGATTTAGTGCGTAGGTAGCTAGTTACGTACTTTTTAATTAGAGCTAAATTCGATTTCGAAGCATTTGATTTTTATTACTACGTATTACCTACCTATTTTTAGCTACCTAAATTAATTTTGGTTTTTTTTGTCTGCCCTATTTTTGTTGATTTCTCTTTCTCCTGAGTATCAATAGTCGAATGGATGAAATTCGAAGTTTAAATCTATAATATTATTATGGGCATACGGATATCGTTCGCCCCGTTCGCCCATTTAAACCATTGAGCTATTGAGGTTCATTGTGCCTGACTATTATAATTCCTACCTGATATACCCGATAAACGAACTCCTCCCGGGAATTCCATGTTCACCTAATAATACGTTACCTAGGTAGGTACCTATTTATTAAATAAAAAGCGGTAAAAATTTACATACCTCTGATGATAGTTGATTGAAGTCCAGAATAAAACATAATCGCCAGGAAAATTATAATGATAATGATGAGAGCCCACACATAATAATAAAGCCCATTTGTTACATTATACTCTCTCTTCGGCAACCCGGCTTTAAACAGTTGGTACAATCCATATAACTATTGCAAAAGTAATCTTCAATTTATTTAAAAAAAAATGATTTATCCATTTACCCTATTTACCTACCTACCTATGGATTTCATTAGTTTGATTAAAACTGTTTAAAAAATTCGCTACTTCCTATTTGCTATTTGGTCTCTTGTAAGGAATAGGAACTTTCACACGCCACAGTCTTGTGCGCTTGAATCTAGCGGCTCCCTGCTGCATTGCGACTCGTTTGAGGTCGTTTGTCCACCTAGTGAGGGATCTTTCAACGCAACGCTTTTCGGTGCAAGGTCACCATTCTAGCACCTTAGAACCCCAAACTCTATCGGTTTTTCGAACTATGTGCTCTGCCCACTGCCACTTCAGCTTCGCAACCCGTTGAGTTATGTCGGTTCTTCTAGCTGTCCTATTATGAATGTAACATATTACATATCTAACTATTATTGGTTGAATCTAATTTTTAAATGTAAATAATGCAACCTCAATAACAACTGCCACAGTAGATCCGCATGCTATGATGACAGGGATCGCATTCCCATCAGGCCAGCAGATTAGATCCAAGAGTGTTCCTTCTTCACTGCGTATTCCTTCTGAAGTATTGACTAACCATATCAAATAGAATATAACAATAGGCATGCAAGCCATTAGGAGCATCCTTATGTTATTAAAAGATGACCAAGTTAAAAACATGTTCAGTACCTACAAATAAACTAATTTTCTTTTTGATTTTCAAACTTAACGAAACTTTAACTTGCTTGATGCTTGAAGAAGATAAAATCGTTCGTAGACAGTATAACGTAGTGATTACATACTCTTTGGTAGACAGGGAAAGAAGAACAAAGATTATTTTTGTCAAAGGGGTTTACGGCTCTGGATTCTAGCTCTTTTGAGTCTTCTCTTTATGAAACATCAAACAAACCAAAAGCTAAACATCCGAGCTTTACACCCAAGAAAAGTCGTCACTCAACCAGAAAGGTCTGAAGATAAAATATATAAGAACAGATGTTCCTTTTCCATACCTTTTCTGTCTATTTGACGGAAAGGTATGTTCATAGGTACTTATTGTCTGGTAGGGATAGAATCCAGAGCCGTAAAACCACTAAAATAAAAATGTTTGGTCAAAGTGACATTGACATATGTAAATAAATTGCAATTTGCAAAAAGATTACAGAATACAGAATTGGGAAAAAAAAACATTGGTCAAAATAATCAAAACCAATAATCAACATGATAACATTGATAACACCAAAAATAAGTAATTTTCATCCGCACCAGACGTACCCGGCCTTCAATAATTTATTGTTAGAAGATTAGTTAATATTATAATCTCAGTGCATTAAAATATTATGAAGGAAGAAAATTCCAATAGGCTATGGGTGCTGAAGTTTTGCCTAAAAGTGTTGTATCCAAAGTTCAATATTTATACCTTTCTCGTTTTCCTAGCTATTAAGTACAGATATTATGTCCATAAAGGTCTATTGACGCACAAGAAAATGAACGTTTATACAGTTAAAAGCCTTCCCAAAAACATCACAACTTCACTCACAAAGGAGCATATTATTCAAGAGGAAAATGTACATATTCTCTCACACAAATGTATCATAATTCCAAAAGACGATTTCATACAATTAAGTGTTGAAAATTTCTTCTACAAAGACAATGAAGTATTATGGGTAATTATGAAATTATCACCGAATTTAAAAAAGAAATACAAATATAAAAACTGCTGCCAAAAAGACAAAAGTAATTTAAAATATAATCTAGACTTTGTGACATCTGAAATTCATAAGAAGTTATGGAAAAGCTCCAACCTAGAGGCCATTGAAAATGAAAGAATTGTACCTATCGTAGGATCAAACTTTGTCCATGGAAATACAGTTTATACTAATGAAGAGGAACTCCTCAGCATGGCCTCATCATTTAATCTTGATAACAGCACCGATATTGAAGTATCGTTTCATCCAATTTCCTCATTTGAATATTCGCCAAAAATAGCTGCAGCAGCTGAAGTGAGCCTTATAGTAAATGAATATGACCTAGAAAATGATTTTCTGAAAGAAGTACTTAGTAACTATTTTGAAATACCTAAAATTGTAAGCTTAGATGATGTGATTGGCATAGAACTAACTCCTTCTATACTATTACAGTACAGTTACAAATATTTGGACATGATTGAATCTACTAAAAAACTTTACTTCATATGCAGAAAACTGCAAGGTGATGAAACAGTACCAAAAGATAAAAGTAAAGTTGTGAAAACATATTACATTGTTAAAGGTGTGACTCAGTTAACTCTAGGGGAGAACACTCATGCAACAAAACCAAAGCATAAATATTTAGAAGTAGAAAATTCAGTAGGAAATCTGCATAAAATACATTCATGCCCAGATGGGTTGAGAGAAAAATTTAAACAAATTCAAGATGCTATTAATCCTTTTCTGACTGGAGAAATAGGTAATATTTTGAACTAAATTAGGTAGTTATTAGTAAGTAAGTAATAATAAGTAAGCCCTCTGGCTTAGTTATTACTCCACATTATTATCAAAACCACAACTTTTCACATAGAACAACTGGTAACTGACTATTTAAAACAATTAAGGATAAACATGTGACCCGCTTAAGACTAAATTAATTCCAATATTAGATCAATAATATTACTAACATATTATATACTACTAAAATAGGGCCAACATTTAAATAAGAGGCACTGCTTATTTATCTATTCACTTGTCCGTCAAATTACTTATTTTATTAGAAAGGTAATGTTTGTTCTTCATATTCTTGGGTTTCTGTTTCTGTCGAAATGCAATTGAGTTGAAACATTCTTCAATTGTTGTTGGCACTTGTGTGAAGGTTCCTTGACAGTATCATCAACATGCAATATGTGCCATGCAAGGACATAACACATGCTGAGTACTAGCTAGTTATTTTTCTAAATACAAATAAACTAATAATGTACTATTTATGTATCATAGTGATTTGCAGAATACTGATGCTTATGTTTAATTTGCCCTTTCACAGATGAATTATCAGCTTCCCTGGCAAGTCCAATCATACCAATGCTGCTTCTCACTGGTTCTACTGGGTCTGGAAGACATTTGTTGGTGAAGACGCTGGCCAGATGCAATGGTATGACTGTTTGTTTGTTTGTTTGAAAAATGTCTTTATTATTATCGATTATTAAGAAATATATACACAGTTTATGTCTCGGTAACACAGGATAAACACAAAATTATAAATCTAACATAGTTTGGCAGGCTATAAACGCCCCTTTCAAACTTACCAACATCATATTTATCACTCCATTCACATCATAAATACACCACAATAGGATAAAAAATTAATTATGCTAACTTAAGTACACAGTTAGCACTTACTTGTACACATATATTTTTACATTTAAAGCACTAATTCTAAATAATCATAAATCATAATGGTATAATAGTATTCTGTATATTAAGTAGTTAAATTCCTGAAATTTTTAAAATCTTGTCTTTCATATTATGCGTATACCACCAACACCTTATACCAATACTAGTAATACTAAGATACCAAGACATTAAAGTTATGAAAGAACTATACACATTAAAAATAATAATTTAAAAATATCAATTGTAGGTCTCAACTCCTTACATATTGACTGCAATGGGGTACAGAACTCGACGGCAAAGCAAACTGAAAGTAAAATAAGCTCAATGATACAGAAGGCCAAAGCAGCTGCACCTGCCATTGTTTTACTGGACAATTTTGAGGTAACATGCAAGTTTTAATTATTTTTTTTAAAGAATATTAGCCATGCTAATCATGACTAATACTCCTCTTTCCCCTCCAATTAAGCGTAAAGCTTGTACCAGGAGTGGGTACGACAATAGTGCAATGGATGGGGTTTGAACCGCCAACCTTTCGGAATTCAGTCCGCTCCTCAACCGTTGAGCTATTGAGGCTCTAAAATTTGAGGGCATTGATGGAAATACTTATAAAAATTGATTTCCTGTTAAATTTTTAGCTCTTAAATAAAGTTTATATCATAGTCTTTTGAAGTACTTGAGTACTTATATTTTTTGAGAATTAAGGAAACAATTCCTGTTGACAAACAAAAATTGTAATTACGCAATTCAAAATAAATGTGAATGCTAATATGTATTATAAATGCGAAACTGTGTTGGTCTTTAACAGTCTATCCCTTAAACCGATTTTGAGGAAATTTGACACAGAGATAACTTGATTGTCCTGGGGACAGATAAAGACTACTTTTGTCCCAGACAAGTACCTAATCAAAGAGTTCCCATGGGGTTTTTAAAAACCAGTCTATTTGTTACAACAGTAGCTTGCATCCTGGCTATTTTAATCCTAAAAATCAAAGAGCTCTCATGGGATTTTAAAAAAAACCTTAATCCTTGGTGACAAAGTGGCGGCATCATCTACCTTGTAGGTAATAAATTTTAAGCCATGATTTGAGTTAGGTACAGTTGGGTGAAGTAAGTGCTAAGTCGTGGCACAGCCTTAAGGCTATGTATGCACTTTTTATGATGCTTTAAAAACATAATATAAAAACAATTAATTAGGTTTTAGCTGTAGACGCCGAGAACAACGAGGACTATCGCGTTATGGAATACTTCGTCACGGCAATAACAGATTTGTACGAAAACTATACGAAACATCCCATCATATTTATAGCGGTAACCGAGAAAGTAGATTTAAAACCAAACATGATGAGGATATTTTTGGAAAAGTTTCATATACCGAAACTAAATGTACAGCAAAGATATGAACTTTTACTATGGTACACATCAGTTATGGGTCTAAATATATATGACAACAGAATAGATAATAAGAATTCAAACCAAAAATATGTACATATTGACAGTGAAGAAAAGGAATATTTAAATAGTTATATAAAAGATGTCTTATTCAGAGTGGCATCAAAGACTGAAACTTTTGTGTACGGGGATTTGGATACACTTATGCACTTTGCAATGAGGGAGTCATATTTGAAACAAACTAAGGGAAAATGCCAGATATCCAGCGATCCCAATCTGTGCCTTGTTCAAGAAGAGGATTTTAACAATGCTTTAGGTAAGTGATAATATTTTCTATCTAACTTTTGGAAGCAAATTATTTATCACTAGCTGACGCCTGCGACTTCGTCCGCGTGGATTTAGGTTTTTTGAAATCCCGTGGGAACTCTTTGATTATCCGGGATGAAAAATTAGCCTATGTGCTAATCCAGAATATTATCTATCTCCATTCCGAATTTCAGCCAAATCCGTTTAGTGGTTTTTGCGTGAAGGAGTAACAAACATACACACAAACTTTCGCCTTCATAATATTAGTGTGATAAGAGTATTCCTTTTTTTTATTAAACAAAATAAGAAGAAGAAGTAGGTTCTCTCATGATAAATAAATAGATAGATGTATTAGATAGATACTAGATAATGCCTGCGACTTCGTACGATCGCGTGCATACAGGTTTTTAAAATCCCGCGGGAACTTTTATTTTCCTGGATAAAAAGTGCCTATATAAAAAAAGTAATGCCTATTTTCATAATTTTATGTTTCCAGAATCTATAAGAAGCCTTCAAAGTCAACATTTGGACGCGCCAAAAATTCCGAAAGTTTACTGGGAAGACATTGGAGGATTGGAAAAACTGAAAAAGGAGTTATTGAAAACCATAGAATTCCCAATTAAATTCCCACATCTATTTAAAATGTCTTCCTTAAAAAGATCCGGTATGTAATAGTTTTTATTTTATTTTTATTTTTTATGGAGACACACAGTATTGAAAATAAGCAAAAGGTAACACAAATACAAAGCACACACACCACAACAGTCTCCAACGAAAAGTTATCACAAAATAAATTTATAAGGTTTTTTATATAATATTACCTTCTCCCAACGTAATATTTACAACTGTTAACGTGAAATCAACTTTTAATTAGCTCATCATTAATAAATAATTATGATTAAAAAAATTAACATAATATGTCACTCTCCAGGTCTTTAACTATATTCATGCAAAAAATCACGCCAATCCGTTGCTCCGTAGCGGCGTAGTTGAAGGACAAACAAACACACTTTCGCATTTATAATAATTATATAGATATTCCAAGGGGAAACCCTTGTGTGTCTTCAGTTTTTCTGCAGAAGAAAATCTCAAACGTTTACTTATCTCGGAATAACATCGGCCTATTAGTACGTCTTGTGTATAACTTTTATAAATTGGTTGTATATTAAAGAAAAAATATGACGCGACCCACTCACAGTAATATTAATTCTACTAGGTATTTTATTATATGGACCACCCGGATGTGGAAAGACCCTGGTCGCGAAGGCAGTCAGCACTGAGCTTAATGTCAGTTTCATGAGCGTCAAGGGACCTGAGCTATTGAATATGTACATTGGACAGTCTGAGGAAAACGTGAGGAAAGGTGAGACCACTTTAAGGTTACATTTAGTTCATAATATCTTACAGTGTACACACGCATAACTACCCATATATTATGTAGATATTACCAGCGTGAGCTCATATGGTGTGTGACCCAAAAAATATACCTTCATGAAAATCTGTTTTAGAATGTACAGGTAAAGCCCTGTCATATGATACCCCACTTGGTATAGTTATCTTACTTTGAAAATTGAAACACATTTTAAAGTTTTTCTGTGATGTAACCATAAATTTACGATTTTCGGATTTATTTCTTTACTTGTAATATAAGGCCTACCTATCTGCCAAATTTCATGATTCTAGGTCAACGGGAAGTACCCCATAGGTTTTCTTGACAGACATAACGGACGGACGGACGGACGGGCGGACAGACAGCGAGACAGACAGACAGACAACAAAGTGATCCTATAAGGGTTCCAGTTTTATTCTTTTGAGGTACGGAACCCTAAAAACCTATAGTTTTGCTATATTATATAATAATGTTTTTGTTAGTATTTGAAGCAGCGCGCGCTTCATCGCCGTGTATCGTGTTTCTGGACGAGCTGGACGCGCTGGCGCCGCGCCGGGGCGCCGCGGGGGACTCCGGCGGCGCCAGCGACAGGGTCGTCAGCCAACTGCTGGCAGAGGTCGACGGGGTTGCCAGTGGCGAAGGTATATTTATACTGTCATGTCCGTTACAATTATTTCCTTTAAAATATCACCTCCTTTCTTACATGTTTAAAGAAGTTCACTTCAGTAAGTTGTGGCTTTGTGTACGTCCAATTTAACCGTAATCCGTACCTTTCTCATTGAAACAGAAAAAGGACTCTAAAAACTTTGATAATAATTCGAGAGCTTCATAACAAAAGGGCACATAAACATAAGTGGGGTTTTACATGAACGACAATAATAATGTGAATAAAATCAAAACTAGCTGGTTATAATTATCATATCTGGCTGACATTCGAAACATATCTCTATGAACTAAACATTTTGTTTTGTTGCTGCAAAAAACGAAAAATTGTATTTTTGCATATACCTTTTTGTTATTAAGCCGTCAATATGATTCAAATTCAATTCAATCATCTTTATTGACCTAGGAAATGAAATAGGAATACTATACTATACTTGATGAAATAGGAATACTTTACAAACGTAAAAAATCTCCCATTCAGACGCCGATACATCAAGCTTCGTGTTCATAATGGGTGCGACCAACCGGCCGGACTTGCTCGAACAGTCACTGCTGCGGCCAGGTCGCCTCGACAAACTCATCTACGTTGGGCCTTACACCGGACTGCGGGAGAAAACCTCAGTTCTTAACGCGCTGTCTAGAAGGTGAGCTTCATTCATTTTATTATAGCTGCTGTTGAGAGTGTGGGGAAAATGTCCCATTTAGACGCCAATATATCGAGCTTCGTGATCATAATGGGCACGATGAACTGCCCAGACTTGCTTGGGCAGTCGCTGCTGCGGCCCGGTCGCGTCGCCAAACTCATCTACGTCGGGTCTTACACCGGACTACGGCAGAAAACCTCAGTTCTCAATGCACTGTCTAGAAGCTAAGCTTTCTTCATATTATTGTTAAGGCTGCTGTTGAGGGTGTGGGGGGAAATCCCCCATTCAGCTGCTGATACATTGAGCTTCTAGAAGGTCAGATAAGTCACTTCTGTAATAGAACAGCTAGAGGAACCGACATAACGGGTTGCGGCGTTGAAGTGGCAGTGGGCAAAGCACATAGTTCGAAAAACCGATAGATCTTGGGACTTCAATGGCGAACTCGCACCGGAAAGCGCAGCATTGGAAGTCCCTACAAGAAATCTATGTCCAGCTGTGGATGATGATGATGAATATATTTATAGCTGTTGTTAATTTGATCTATTAAAAAATAAAAAACCTTAAGCATGATTCACTCTACACAGTGCCTAGGTTGGAACATGTCCCTAACGAGGCACAGTCTATTGCATACTTTTGTACTAACTAATTTATGGTATACGGAGAGAGTCCGTGCGTCAGCCAGAGCACGACGACCTATTGTTTAAGCAGATCGTTAAACGTTTTACAGTTCTCGTTGATCAATTTATATATTAATGCTGAATTTATAACTAAACAGCTACAAGCTCCGTCCAGAGGTGAAGTTGGAAGACGTAGCGGCGGCGCTTCCGGAGCGCTGCACGGGCGCGGACTTGCTGCAAGTGGTGTCGGTGGCGCGCGCGGCCGCCGTGCGCGGGCTCGTCGCCAAACTGCACGCCGGTGCGTAGTTAAATAAATAAATAAAGCCTTTATAGCCGAAGTTACAAAACAATAATAACCAAACTTACAAACTTTACCTTTTTATAATATCTATTTGTGTAGAGGTCTGAACTCTGGGTTAATAAAAATGCATGAAATATTTTGTTTCACAGGTCAGATAAAAGAAAGCGATCTTAGCAGTGACTCAGTGTTAATTGGTGTATCGGAACTTTGGCAAGGAGTTGAGGCGTTCCGACTCTCGGTCACAGAAGAAGAGTTGGCGTACTACGAGTCACTTCAGTCACAAATGTAATCTTCTAGTCTCAAAATAAATTTTGTTGGCGGGTATAATCAGCTTGATAAAATACTGAAACGTTCACAACCAGTCTTTTATTTATTCGACCAGAGAAACAGCGTGCAGGACCAATGAATTAACATTCGGAGCAGTAGCAAATGTGTTTGATCTGCAACCACCCAGCTGTAAAATAATGTCCTGCATGCGTAGTCAACTCGCGTGTTGTCTTTAGCTGCCCTATTTTTTAATCTTTACGCATCCGTTTGTGTAAAATTAGTTCCCATGGGATTCTTCAAAAATTTAAATGGTCGCGGGCATCATGAAAAATATCGATTTTAAAATCGATAGCCAACGAAATCGAGTCGCGTGCTTAAACCATAGACTAATATCATTATAGTCTGTGCTGACGTCAAATATTTTAGTTACCTATGATTGCCTGCGTCAAAAAATATAGTGTGACCATTTATACCAGATTTCTCCCATTTGGGCAGATTTGCCTACTTCATTTTCAGGTTTTCTAAAGTGGCCAAAAATATAACTGAAAGTATTTCTTTTATTCTCGTGCGTTTTGTATCTTCTGTCTTACTCATCACCAAGCACGAATTTTATACTGCACATGCAATGAGTATAACATGTCTATGATAAAAGTTTATTCTTATTATCTCTTTGAGCGTCACGTATGACATTAAAATAATATGTAACTGGCCATAAAGGTTTCAGTCATGACATGGTTTACGAGTGGTTATATTTTGGTCATATGGGTTGTATAAAAATCGTATTAAAGCATACAACTTCGAAGTTATCTCGTTGCAAGGATACATTAAGCTTCTTGGCCCACTACATACATTGAGTGCATTATTATTAATAAATTCATTATGTAAATAGTTACTTGCCTACTTAAGTGAGTTCATTGTCAAGAGCTTGATTTTATTGAGATTTATCTACTCACTAAAATACCTCATCCCAATGGAAACACTAAATAAATGACTAACATATTTAGGCACTTTCATAGCTATGAGTTCGGCTGATTTAGGCAAAATTTTAGCCGTTGCCTGTATGGCAGATTTTCTATTTTCGCGATGGTCACCCTGATTTCTTTTCAATTTCCAAGATGGTGAGTGTTCATGTCGAATATTAAATTTTATCAAAGAAATATTTAACAGTGCTTGCTGTACACTCGTTTATATTAATTACTGATTAAAAATAGTGCGACGTTTATAATTTTGTTAAAGTGTAGTTTCAAATCGATGTAAAAAGTATTAGTAAGGTGCATAACAAATCAACCGCGTGGCTACCGAATGATTTATAAGTGATTTGTATTTTTTAGCCGCCCAAAAAGGACGCGAAATCTTCGGCGAAACAGCCCCAAAAAACCCAGAAAAAGAAGGAAGGATCAAGCGGCGGCAAAGCCAAAAAGAAGGTGCGATATGTTTTAAATTGAGGTTATGTTAAGGTGAAGCGATTACTTGCCAAATGATTATTCCAAAATTGCTTGACTGTTCTGAGAGCAAAAATAAACTGATATATTGAGTCTGATGGCTAGAAAATTAATCATTGTTTGTGTTGTGTAAATAATGTTCGTTGAGACATTAAATTTTAATTTGCAGAAGTGGTCCAAAGGAAAAGTACGTGACAAGCTAAACAACCAGGTGTTGTTTGACAAACCCACATACGAGAAACTCTACAAGGAAGTGCCACAGTACAAGTTGATCACACCCGCTGTTGTATCTGAAAGGTTGAAGGTCCGAGGGTCCCTCGCAAGGCGAGCCCTCATTGAACTTAGAGAAAAAGGTTAGTCACATAAATATAATTTTTAAGGCCTTAGGCCATCTAAAGTTCAACATGCTTCAAGAACTCTTTTAAAAATACATTTAATTCCCTAATGTAATAAAAATAACTTGTCTCTGCCTACTATATAAGAAATATGAGGATTGACATTGCAAATAATAAAGAAATGAACATATTGTCGTTAGAGTACCTAAATATAGGTGTATTGCTTGACTGAGAGAAATTGTGAGGTAGGGATTTGCAGGAAGACTGATGTTGACTATATTGAGTCTTGATTTTCGTGTCAACCGTCACCTCCCTCATCCTATGCTCTACTTTATGAACTCTATTGAGATACTCTTAATTTAGTTTAGAGAAAAACAAGAGCATTGATGTCAATATAACATTAAAAATATGTTCATCTCCTCTTGTAATATGCAATCTCTAGTAAATTCCCACTTCCCACTAAACACCATTTATTGTGATGAACTCTTAGCCTGGATCAACCGTGACAGATGAAAACTGATATATTGAGTCTGAATATGAACTATTTAAAAAAAAATTAAGGCAACATATGTTCCATATTCATTAATCAGACATTCCTTGTTGCAGGACTAATCAAGCAGGTGGTTCAACACCACGGCCAGGTGATCTACACAAGAGCAACAAAGGGTGATGACCCAGTCGCTTAGAATTATGTCTTAAAATAAACAAAAAACCCAAATTTCTGTCTTTCTTTATTGAAACATATCATAACATAGCACATAACATAGTAAGTTTTTACCATAAAATAAAAATGAATCGGTCATTTCAAAAATGGCGTAAGTCAAATTTTTCTGCTTTTTATGCTGTAAATGCTTTCTCAAAGGCACATCCTTAGTAAAAACTATGTTACTCAGGGGGTTCCTTTATTTCTAGTAAAGTCCTTCAAAATTAGTTTACTTATAATTGAAACTGTTTTTATTGATGCCTGAAAAATTCTAATTGAATGACTTATGCAGTTTTGGAAATGACTGATTCAAATACAAATTCCAAATAAACAATAGCAATAAATATAATAATATGTATGTATTATGTAAATATAACTATCAAATCCAAAAATTCCTATTTTTGTTAATTCAGTAATTATTATTTTTTCGCTTGAAATGCTGTGATAAAACGATGAGTTTTAAAAAAAATGATTTCAAACAATACCTAGCTAGAGGTCCAATATTGGATAAATAAATAGTATAATTAGTGCATGCCAACTTTGTGTTTATCATCAACATCAAGCATTGCAAATCTGATAGTGGGATATAAATCTCGTAGGTGGTCCTTGAACTTTGCTGCGTGTTCTTCATTAGCTGTCTCTACGACCACATTAGCCTGCGAAAAACACATAAAATTATGAAAGTGCTTATGTAAATGGTTTTTCTGAAGTTTCAACTGTAAGAGTTGTATCAATATTAACTTAGTTACCAAACAAGATAGTTTGATATTTCAATATCTGTGATTTTACTTTCTTTCAATATGATTCAAAGTTTTATCAAAATCGGTCAAGCTTCAAACTTATTGATTAGGTAGTTTGTTGGCTAGTGTATCCAAAATATTGCTTGCTAAAGCAAAAAGCACTATTGAATGGGTGCACTGAACAGGAATTTCACCTCATTCTGTATGAAATATAAGCACATTGCTGGCCTCCATGCGAAATTTCTGTGAATTGTTTTTAATAATTGATTCATGGCTAATAGTCGAAGTAATACTTTAGCGTGGTTATTCTCAAATAATAAGACTCATCTTAAAATTAAATAAATATTTTTTTATTTATTTAAGGTGCATCTAACTTAATCGGTTTAAATTAGGTACGTATTTAAGTGTATACCTACCCAAGTAGTCCCAACATCCGTATGCACCCACATTTGCTCGGTGACCAGACTCTTCAGCACGGCTTGCTCATCAGCAATGGCTTTCGCGAGCACCTCCAAGCCCTTGCAGTGGTCGGGCACCGCCACCGCAAAGCGCATCAGTCGCCCGCTCACGCCGAGGCCGCGTTGGATCGTGCGAGACAGTCTGCCAGAGTCCACGTTTCCACCACTAATTACGCAAACCGCCCTGGAAATAAATAGTGAAGCCACATGAGTGGTGAGGCTGTGGGATAATAAACTGGTCATGTGCGAGTCGGAATCGCACACGACCAATTTATTAGGGTTCCGTACGAGATTTGTACTTTTTAAATTACATGTCGACCATTTTTAAATTTTTATTATCAGCTGTTGTAGCGGCAATAGAAATACACATTCTGAGACAACTGTATACCTACGGTTCATGAGATACAGCCCGCTGACACTACAGAACTCTGAATATGCGGCGCGTGCTATAGTTTACGGTATCGGTGATGAGTAACGCTGATGATTAATGCTCTTAGAACAAGAAGAATAATTTATGATATTTCAGTCTCATAATGTTCCTATTCTAAAACGACAGCTTCTGACAGCGGCAGGCATTCGCTTCGCAGGTAGGTAGCTAACTAAAAGTCCGTTATTTTTGTAAATACGGTGTTTTATTTTTGAACTAGATGACGCCCGCGACTTTGTACGCGTGGGTTTAAGACTAAAATCCAGTGGGAACTCTTTGAAAAAGTAGTCTATGTCCGTCCCTGGGACGTTAGTAAGCTAACTCTGTAGGTACGAAACTTCAAAATCGGTTAAACTGTCAGGCTGTAAAAAGCTAGCAGACAGACAGACACACTTTCACATTTATACTATCAGTATGGTTCTGTAAGTAGGCTATATTAACCGCTTTCCTCTCAGTTCTGGTGCAAGCCCCTGCATGACGGCAGCCAAGGCACAAACACCGGCGCCGTCCGCGACCAGTCGCTCGCGCTCCAATACATTTATCACGGCCTTGGCGATGTAAGCTTCATCCACCACCAACTAAACATGGGCCAAAAGTCGTTACACGCTGGCTAGTACCTACTCAGTATATGCTGCATACCCACGAACTGATGACGCAAAATCAATTAACTAGGTACTACCTGGTACCTATTTAAAATTATTATTATTGGTAGTTAGAAATAGTAAACCTAGGTTTAGTTATCTACCTAACCCTTATTAACCTGGTGCGGGCGACGTGCGGGGCGTCCCCACGGCTCATACTCCGATTGCCATCTTAACCTGTCGCGGACTTTACCTAGGTAGATATGTACCTACCTACTCGTGCCTCATACATTGGAAAGAAGAAAGACGTACTACACGTACAAAAGAAGGAACCCTAATATGTATGGAGACCGAAGCAATATTTTTACCACTTATATAATCGTTACTAAGTACTTTTTAGTAGTAAGAGTATGCCCAGACATATTAGTATAGATGCAGGTAAACTAATTTATTTATATTGTATAGGTTTTGCAATTGAATGTCACCATTCTGTCCAATCTTCCTCTGATAGTGGCAAAGGCATTTTCTCCGACGACACAGGAACTCAGACCCTGCGCTAGGTTAGGCACGAGTGGCACCGACACCGGGTAACCGGCTTGTAGTGCCCTCATCATAGTCGGCACCTTCGCACATTCTGCTCCCTACATGACCGGTATTACAAGATCTTTTATTAACTAATTATGTAAAGGTATTTAATTTAATCAATAGTAATTTATTTATCTTAAAAATCTCAAGATAGAATCAGTCAAATAATGCATGACAAAACTAGACAAAGTCTTCGGAGACGTAGAGACAAGTGAGCTTCTTGTAACGGGCGTGGTGGCCACGTACGATGACCGCGTCGGCCTACGGTAAATAATAATTGGGTCGGGGGTTACAAATAAATCTTTATTGTCAAAGAAGCTGAGTGATGATCTCTAGCTCTTCATGTAACTATAGTGTGCTCACATAAACCAGACAAGTGCACTTGAGCTTCTTGCAGGCGACGAGCGTGGCGGCGAGCAGCCCGCCCGCGGCCACCGGCACGATCACCGCGTCGGCTTCCGGCAGCTGCGTGATGATCTCTATGCCCACTGTGCCCAGACCCGCCATTACTAGTGGATCGTCCGAGCTGTGCCAAATAAATAATAATCGTAACAATCAATTTCTTACCCCCCGTCCACACACTGCGCGTGTGGCATGGGAAGAAGCGAGGAACGGAGGCAGAGACGTAGTGTGGTCGTGTTACTCGCATGTTCCTCGTTCATGCCCATCGCTCCCTATTTCGTCGGTAGGTAAGTATGCAATAGCACGCACGCTGCCACAGTTTCGACGTCCATCGTGTTGCAAAGGCAAGCGACGGCGAAAATTGAGCAGTGTGTGGACGCACAGTTACGCATTGCACCAATTTCAAATATATTTTTTTGTAAAGACTGTAGGTAGGTAGGTAGTTTTGCCACCTAAAAGCATATTATGCAGCATGCTTCGTAACATGGCAGCCAGTCCGTTAGATACCAATTATGAAATCTAGTCAGGGTTATCCTGGTGTCGTAGCCTGTCATCAAAAAACTTGAACTCAAATGCAAACCTTAGTAAAATATGTTTTCCATCTCGGTTGACTTTTTTAGCGTAGTTGACGGTGTCCTCCAGGGTATCGCCGTAGAGCACCACGTCTGCGCCGAGCTCCGCACAGCGCTGTGCCTGAGACGGAGGACTGCGCTCTGGGAGCACCACTGTAACCTAATCATCAAGACATCCGAGTCATTTTTCCCGACTGATAAATAGCTAATTATAATATCAAACTACTGATAGTGTTTATAAGTACTCGTAACTACGTGTCCAGTCTCCATCTTTTCGTTATCTCGGAACTCTCAAACTACTCATAAGATTTTTATGTGGTGTCTTTTGGCTTTATTCTAGGGTTCGCCTGCCAAGTCATGGTAACATCAATAACCATGACTTGGGAATACCAAATTGGATTTCTTACCTACTCACCATTTATTTGATAAGTACCAAAACTTTTCTGGTGTTTAATGTAGAGGCTAACGTGGTGGTGCGTGGTAAGTAATATTTCACAAATTATGTTAGGATGGAAAGTATTCTGAGAAAAGTAGGTAAGTAGCCTTAGATAGTACAGCTGGTTCATATTATCATGTAGTTCTTACTGGCAAAAATAGTTTACCGGTATACCCAGAGCACTGCCGTGGTAAGCAGCGCCAAGGGCCATATCTCCGTTCGAAGGCACTATGACTCCTCTTTGCGACATGTCATCATGCCGGGCGACGAAGGCATTTCGAATTCCGCGTTCAGCACAACTACGACAATCATTCATTAACCGACTTCGAACAAAGGAGGAAGTTCTTCTTTCGAGAGATTTTTTTACCACTTAGGTATATAAAACTTAGGTAATAAGTAGGTAAGTATATTGAACATTTCATATTCATCGTTTGTAAAAAAAATTACCTGCCCGTGTATTGTAAATTATCACATTTTAAATATATCTTGTAATCCATGTATTTGCTAATTTTCGCTTCCTGTAAATTAAGAACGTAAAATATTAGATTTCAAAAATAACGGAATATGTATATGCAGTAAGTAGGTACCTAGACAAATAAATATCACTTGCTTTAACGGCGGTGAAGGAAAACATCGTGAGGAAACCTGCATCCCTGACAGTTCTCGATATTGTTCTCAAAGATGTGTGAAGTCTGTCAATCCGCACTGGGCCCGCGTCGCGGACTGTGGCCTAAACCCTTATCATTCATTGAACCTCGATAGCTCAACGGTTGAGGAGCGGACTGAATTCCGAAAGGTCGGCGCGGCGGTTCAAACCCTACTCGTTGCACTATTGTCGTACCGACTCCTGGCACAAGCTTTACGCTTAATTGGAGGGGAAAGGCACTCGCCTTTCCCCTCCGATTAAGCAGTCCCCCTCCAGTCATGAATAGCATGGCTAATAATCTTTTTTTTTTAATTCCCAGAGGAGACCCGTGCTCAGTACTGGGCCGACAATGGGTTGATGGTGATGAGGTAGGTAAATACTAGATAACCCTAGGAACTTACACATAGAGGCGTGTGTATTACTCCATTTTCAATTCTTTCAGCTGCTTGCTTAATTTCGTTGAAGGATAAAATATGTGGTTTGCCCGACGCCGTTTCTAGATTATCCTTGAAAACATTAGGGTTTATGGTTTATCCATTTGATTTTCCTATAGTTTTTAAATGATGAACATTGATGACCGATGATCTAGATGAAGACCGATGAAGAAGGTAGGTGGGAGCGGGTGGATTAGGAAGGCCTATGGCCAGGAGTGGACACTTACAGGCTGATGGAATGGAATGGAATAGTTTTTAAATAATGTGATTTATGTTTGTTTATATTATGTTATGCAGAATTTAGTATTAGGTACCATTTTTCTTAAAGTATTTCTTGTGTTGTTATAAAAATATTAAAATTTGCATACAATATTGCTGCAGCTAGGATAATAATTTATAAGCTGCAGCTACTATAAATTTATAACTTATTTTTAAGATAAATCTAGCCCTAACCGAAATGATCCATCAATTTGGCAAATCTGGCATGTTGTAAATATTATTGACCATTTATTGACATTATTGTTAATCATAATTATAAATCACAGATTAATATATTATTGAGATCTGCCTGTAGTTCTTATTCTGCATGCCTTTATTTTATAGGTGTACCACAGACTTAGTATATGATATAACAATATGTTTATAAGCAGTAGAAAGTAGAAACTTAATAAAGAAGAATAAGTAGACATTAAAAAATCATTCTATAAATCATTCATTTATTTAATTAATTGCTAAAGCATCGTTTTGTGTTTCCTGTGCTAATTGCACCTGTAAGTTAAGAAGTTTATTTTTTAATACCACAATACCCATAAGAACAATATTTTCTGGTTTCAGCGCCCCTGATGACTCGACATTGTAGAAGAATTTATTTGGTTTTGCTTCCCAATTGAATTCTGCTTCATATTGGTCTTCATCCAACTCTGTGTGTTCACTTTTTGGCCACTCATCAGGCCTCGGGAACAGAGTATGTCTCATTATATTATCTGGGTCATATTCAAAGGACACACCAGCCGTTGGATTCCATTTTGCATGTTCTTTACCAAATCCCTTTTTAGCATACGCACGCAGCTTGAGCTCTTGGCCTTTACGGAGCTTGATAATTAATATTTCATCGAGTTCCCCATAATCAGCCTGGTCTTCATCTCTATGACGAGACGTGACTGGTACCACTCGAGGGTCGCTGGATTTCAAATCTGCAGTTGTGACATGTCTAGTTTGATCCCCTGTGCATTTGACATCCAGTGTAAATTCCACACTACACTCGGTACAGAAATCTGGACACATGCAATCTCTGGAATAACGGATTTTGTCTACAACGTCGTCAGATATAAGGGGTATCAAACCGATGCGGTGTGCGAGGAATTCATCGCTCAGCACAGTAGAATTAGCTTCTAACTGAACCCAATCAATGGCCATGGTAGGTGTTTCAGCTATAAACACTCGTCGCATGCTGTTTGCAACACTTAACTCGGTATCTTCCACGACGAATTTCACATTATCGTCAGTTAATTCTGTGATATGCACTGATGGCTGGTTAGCGTATGGCATCTTGTTTTTACTAAAAACTTATATTTTACGTTTCTTTTCTTCTCGATAGTATTTTTCTGGTTATTTCACAAGTGGCGTCAATGTATCCAATTGGCCCCTTTTTCTTAAGTTATAAATTAATAAACAAAAACTTCACTATACATAAATATATCAATAAATTTGATTTACTTAACAGATTTGCACTGCTCTGTAGATTGTTTATTGGCATGAATAATGAAAATTTTTATTTGCACATCAAAAGCTAGCCCAACTTTGCCGCTCGACTCAGTTGCCGTGCCGCTCGACTCACGTCAGCTGTCAATGTCATACTTCTCTTTTTTTTCTTTAAATCTGGCTTTACTCTGATTAGCCAATGTCAAGTTTGTGATATTTTCAAGTTATTGAATTTATACAAGTATGGACTCCGTCTGGGTCGGCGCCAGAGAAATGCTACCTAAACATGATTGTGCACTTCAGATTTAATTCCCTGCAAAAATAAACTCTGTTGCATTAGCATAAAGTCCAATTTCTAATACAATTATGCTAAGCGGAAAAACGAGCCGAGCGAGAGGTCTATAAATTGGATTGTGTCACTGTCTAATGGATTGCAAGCATAAAAAAATATTTTCTATGGTACGAATTATGATGTAGCTCACAAAGTTCTTATTCATTGTTTATTTAATTTCAAACAACAAGATTACTTTCTTTTGTTTTCGCAGTAATTTTCATACCGTTATCTTTATTTTATAATGTCATTAAAATATCATTTAGTTTAAAAAGTATTATAAATATTTTTTTAAATTAATAGGATGACAACACTGGATGTCAAGCAAAACAATATGGCGAACATTCTGTACTATACTATACAGAAGTAGTAAGGTAACCATAATTTGATTGTTTAATGGAAGTGTTTTTTTCTGTTTATCGATAGATTTCTCAAAAATGAAGACTTAAGGCAAAAATGGATCGCTGTCGTTCCAGGAAATATCACCAAATATTCGGCAGTTTGTGGAATGCATTTTAAAGCGGAAGATTTTGCTACGGCTTCGTGTGCACTGAATTTTTTTTAAAAAGAAACGCTGTACCATCAATTTTCCCAAAAGTATGCCTTGCTTACGAACTTCCTAAAACTGTTTAGGACCTAAACACATGCACCAGATTATACAAAATAATTTTACTTACCTACCTATATTATAGGTACCCATACTTAACATGACTGGTACTTTTTCGCAGAACAAAAAAAAATTGAATTTCTCTACTTTTATAACTACAGCGCGGCAGACTATGGCCTAAACCTTTATCATTCTGAGATGAGACCCGTGCTCAGTAGTGGGCGGCGATGGGTTATCATGATGATTCATCCTCTCCTATTCTCATATAATCCCTCAAATGTCTTACATTATCAAATCGTGTTGTCACCCTAATAGAAAGGGACACACTCCAATTTAGCGCTATCTCAATAGGCTCGTTTTTGGTGTCTCAGTGCACAATCTAGTTTAGGTAGCATGTCTCTGGTCGGCGCCCGCTGACATACGCGCGGCGCCCCTCTAGAGCGCTTCCCAGTCAGTTCCACCACCAAAAAATACCAACTAACACAAAAACCAGACGAAGCAGCCATCACAGACAAAGTCCTCATACTTCTCTAGTCCCCTTAAAATTTTAATGGTGCCGCTAGACGCTTGCAGCGAACAATATTTGTAGCTTGGCATCGGTGAACATTGGGCAAACACCGCAGAGTAGTGTTTTTAATTTTTATATAGGTACATAGGCCTAATATGTATTTGGCTATCACATCGAGCCCATCCTTTGATTAGATCTTCTTATCAAAGATCTCATCCTCCTTTTGAACAATAGTTTTAGTGTGGAATAAAGTTTTTCCCACTGCCATTTTCCCCAAAAAGCTGTGGTAGATAAAAATAAAAATATCAAATCTAACGTTTTTATTTATTTTATTGCACGCAAAACGAAAAACTCTTTTTTATCTTTAGTGTAGCAAGCCGGGTTCCTGTTCTGTGGTAGCAAGCTAGGGACTGGGGATCATTCCTATAGGTACCAAGTGGTACCAAGCAACCCAAGCAACCAAGCTGGTGATCGATTTTTTTAATGTCAACCACAGACCACCAACTACTGTTGGGTGTTGACTCACCATGTTTGACACGTTTACAATGTTACCCGTGACAAATGTATTGCAGACTCGCTATAGACTCAGAGATGACTTGCTGCAGATTTGCTGCTTGTGCAAAGTTGTAGGTTACAGGCGTGCCGCACTGAGTAGGTAAATGAGTAATAACCATGAAGCGGTGTTGATTATTACATATTCTCTCAATACATTACAAATTACAATCATAGGTATACAATAAACTTCCTCATTCCGCAACTATGTGGCTCTCAAGTCTTGCAGGCTACAAATATTATACACGCATAGCGCGGTGACAGGATTTCACAATATAGAGTTCCGTACCCGAAGGGTGCCAACGAGACCATGTTACTAAAGCCTCCGCTGCACTGTCACAATTTTGCAAGATACTATGATTACTACCTTTATGTACTAAATAACTTAATCAAAGATATAGCAACGGTCTATCTTCAGTTGGTTTCCTAGGATAGCGGTGCCGTTGTATAGCCGCCGTAATACAATGGCGAATGACGTCACTGGAACGTTGTCTGACGTAATAATTGTTCGGTAAGATAATATTATTTATTGTTCACAGTATTCGGTAACGTATTATTTGGTAGGTATCTAAGATTAATCTTTGTTATTACCCTGCAAAAATTTGTCAAGTGCGAGTCGGACTTGCAGGGTTCCGGCTTCCGTACCGTCGTACAAGATTATTTGAGCACTTTTTATTTATTTATAACTTATGCATGGTACCATTTTTATATCCGCAATAATATGCCTACACTCTGTCTGAAATTTCAACTCTACATAAATTGGTTCATATGATACAGCCCGCTGACAGACAGAGAGACAGACAGATGGACGGACAGTCTGACCATTACGCACCATAATGATTCCTTTTATAAGTTTATTTATGGTACGGAACCCAAAAGCTACAAAAGGTCATACTTTGTAATACCTTCATTATTGTAGTTACCTAGTTAGCTACTTATTTCGCATTAAAAAGTATTTAGAACGTAGTGTGTGCGAGTGAATACAGACGCGTCAGTTTAAATTTAACAACTTTTATTCTTTTCATGGAACAATATGCGAACAGGCATTCAGTAAGTGCTTTTATAATACTTCTTTGATGTTAAGTAAATACGTCACTAGGCAATAAACATTTTAATTGATGTTTATACTCTCGCATAATTAATAGAATGAAAACAGCAGCCACTACACCTACTTGCTTGTTATCAATAGACCAAAACAATCATAAACACTAAGCTAGTAAGCATGGACCCCATGGACGAGAAAGCTAGTGACTTGTCATTTCTGGCTATATAAGCACGGCGTTCGAGATTTCCCTCCATCGTAACCTCAAACTTATTGATTTACATGTGGACCCCTGAGAATAAGATGCTAAACCTAAATATCACATTATAATATTGCACAGTTTTATGTGGTTTTACAATGTAGTGGGTAGTAGGTATATACTTAGTACTGCGTACTGAACTAAATAGGTACTCGTAGTAGTTAGGAACCTCTACCTACGGTCTAGAACGTAGTGTTTAAATATACCCTTTGCCTACGCTACCTATGATAAATTCATACCTACCAATCTACTAAACAAGGAAGTATGACCCGCGTGAGCGTATCCTGATAATAATCGGTGTAATTCAAATTCGACTGAGACCGATTTTTTGGTTTTTGAAAGTCTCCATTTTCCGTGCCATTGTCGTGGGCTCAAGCGTTATAAACGTATCCGCAAACCCTTATAATATTTCCCTTACGAGGGCTTACATACCAATATTAAATGGTAGGGCGAAAATAAAAGTTGCCACTTAAAGGCATTTTAATATTGGCATTACCATAATCGTTACGTCGCCGTCGTATAATGTTTTTCAGGCAACATAAATAGTTAAGCACATAACGCATTATTTCACTTAGCGCAGACAGACTGACACATTTGGTATCAGAGAGTTGCCCTTCATCCTGTGAACCAAGCATCAGCCATATCCGTGATCGTTACCAAATTATGACCAATTATCCAATAAACAAATATATAAATATTATTATTTATCTTTTAAACGAGGGTTATTTGATAAGGATACCGCAATTAAGGAGCCATACGACATAATTATCTACGGCGCTCGCTATCTTCGTTTGATGATGAAATTACCTTTGACCTTACTGATGTCAGCCGCAGCAGACAAAGGGTTTTCAGTGTTGGACTTAAATCGGAGGTGGGAAGTAATGTTATGGTAAAATTAAATAAACAGCTAACATGGTGTTGCAGACGGTCGAGTTTGACCCCATGTGCGATAAGGAGAACCCACAGAAGATATCTTTTGAGGATGTGTCCGCTGCGACATTCAGGATACAAAGTGGGATCACTAAAACGCCCTGCGTGGTTCGTATATAAAACTACTGATACGCGATTTATTTTATAAACAAAAATTAATTAGACAGATAAAAATATGTACGGAACTGATATTTCAATAATTGCGATCATGCATATTAATTTGAGCAGAAGATAAATCTATATCTATACTAATAAATAAAATTGGAGTGTCTGTCTGTAATTTCGAAATAACTACCTCATATTAAGCTCATATGGTTATTTGAACGATACCATAACTGAATCACACGTTTTAAAATTTTTGTCTGTCTGTCTGTCTGTCTGTCTGTCTGTCTGTCTGTCTGTCTGTCTGTCTGTCTGTCTGTCTGTCTGTTTGAAAAGGCTAATCTTTGGAACGGCTGAACCGATTTTGACGGGACTTTCACAGGCAAGTAGAGGATTGACCAGGGCGTAAAATAGGCTACTTTTTTAACCGACTTTTAAAAAGGGAGTTGTGTTTTTCTACCTATGTACACCGAAATCTCCGAGATTTCTGAACCGATTTGCGTCATTTCTTTTTTAATCGATAGAGGAACTTTGCGACATTGTTTCATAAAAAATTTGGAGTCCAACTCCTCAATCCTGATGCTGCAGGGGATCTGACCAATCCACGCGGGCGAAGCTGCGGGCATCAGCTAGTATACAAATAAACGGCATTGAAGATGATAACGATGTTAATACTTAAAAGTTTTATTTTATTGAAATAATGACCTATTTATTTAGGAAATCTTATTTACACGTAAGTGGTGATGCAGCCTTACGTGGAGCGTGTCTGCCTAGCAGGTGCTTAATTCACTCTTCTTTTGAAGGTATTAATATTATAGATAGCGGGAAGCTTACATAACTTAAATTTACAAAATATTTTGTTACAGAAATCTCATATGTCCTCCAAATATGGTATGGATATTTATCTAAAGAATGACTTTCTTCAACATACCGGTAGGTCAGTATAAAAATAAATATTTATAATCGACATAATAGGTACCTACCTACTGCGATAGCTGCTGGAAAAAATATTACTACATACATCCAACTATTCAAAAATATAAATACCTACTAGCTATGCCGTAATATGCGTTGATTACACATCTGCTTAATAAGCTTTAAAAAAAATTAAAAAATTGTTTTTTCACAGTTTTAAAGAAAGAGGAGCTCGTAACGCTTTACTCCTGTTATCTCCAGAAAATAAGGCAAGTGGTGTAATTTCCGCCTCCCTGGGGAACCACTCACAAGCGCTTAGCTACCACGCGAACCAACTCAAAATTCCCGTGTCTGTGGTGATGCCTAACGTTGCACCCATCATGAAGATAGAGAACTGCCGGTCCTACGGCGCCAACGTTATAATTCACGGACATGACATGAAAGAAGCGAAGTATCATGCCATGGCGTTGGCCAAGGAAAAGGGGCTCACATATATCAATGGGTATGAAATGAAAAAATGGGTAAAAGCTATTAAAATTATAAGTGTTGGTAGATAAGACAACAGACGAGCAAATTAACGAGACGATATATAACTAAGACGTGACGAAATAAGCGATACCATGGACATGATAAAGAATGGGACGTTTGACAAGAAAATCACGAATTGAAAGACAAATAAATTAAAGACTTGACGATGAACAAGACGATAGTCGAAATGAAATGTACGATTAGAAAGTAAGCCGATAAGATAGATAAACCACGAGAGGACAAACAAACAAAACAGGTGACGATAGAAAATCTAATGAAAGAGAATATACATAACTATACCTAGGTATGATGGATGAATGGATCGATAGCAAAACGCGAGTTGAAAGACCAACCAACATCAAAGACCAGGGCTCAGTTTCCGGCGCCAAAAGAATGTCGCTCCCGTGCCTCTGAGAGCACGTAAAGCCGTCGGTCTTGCGCCTAATTTCTTTCCGGTCGTGTCAGATTTTCGTCCCATTAGGCTGTGAGAGTAAAGGAATAGGGCACGTGTGTTTGCGCACACGCTTTTGCACTATAATATCTCCCGCGATCTCTGTGAAGATTGGCCGCCGGGACTGAAATTCGGTCGGGAGGACATTATTATATTTGGTTATGGATTAGCTGTCTTTCTCACGCAATATATTTATGTTAGGTATGACCACCCGCACATTATGGCCGGCCAGGGCACAGTAGGACTGGAAATCTTGGAGCAAGTACCAGACGTAAACGCAGTTCTAGTCCCCGTGGGCGGCGGCGGCTTGTTGGCCGGAGTGGCCACGGCCATTAAACATCTCCAGCCACATGTCCTTATCTACGTAAGTGATAAATTGACCTTAATATAATAACAGAATAAGGGTAGTATGTTATTATCTACCATTTATGACTAGCACTTGTAGGTAGTAAAAAAAGATTCCGACGAATTGAGAACCTCCTCCTTTTTTTGAAGTCGGTTTAAAAGGGCCGCTATGAGGTCTCAGTGCGCTCGAACGCATAGTGTAGGTTCCACCAATCAGATCATTGTAAATTGGCGTGATACAGTAATCTGATTGGTGGAACCTACACGTTCGAGCGCACTATGAGACCTCATAGAAACGTTTGTGAATACGGGTGAAACACTTGTGTGATACTATTAAAAATGCAGCTCGGTTTTTAAACTCACACTCATGCGCCACACCGGGCAATTATGCGACCGTTCTTACTACATTCTGATTCTATAATACCGTTACTTTTGTGCCAGGGCGTTGAGACAGAGAAATGTCCTAGCATGGAGATGGCAATGCAGCACGAGGAGCCCGTGAGCGTGGACATACGCTCGACACTGGCAGACGGGCTCGCCGTGCCCACTGTCGGCTACAACGCCTTTCGCACCGTCAAGTCGCTCATTGATAAATTGGTAAGCAATTTTTGCTCCGACTGTGAAAGACAGAGAAATGTCCAGAGAAACATCCGAATTATACACTCTGTGATAATTTCAACTCTAGGTACCTACCTATTACAGTTCATGAGTGGTCCAATATGGTCCTTTATGGCATCCTTGGGTACAGAACCCTAGTATTTAATGGCGATAAAAATCCTATCCGTCAGAATATTCTAATGTAGGTATAGTTTGTATTTAAGATAAACAATAAGACAATATTATACAAACAAGATATCGCTTATAGAAAAATATAATTAATTCTTTTAAGATTACAGTAAACGAGGATTGGATTGCACGTGCGATACTACGCCTTGTAGAACAAGAAAAGTACGTGGTGGAAGGTGGTGGCGCAGTTGGCGTGGCAGCCATCATGGCCGGCCTGGTGCCTGAACTTGCCGGGAAGAAGTTGGTATTATATTATTAATGCGATTGGTCCATCGAACGGCCATCCATCGTCATTCTACTAACTACATAATGAGTAGGTCTTAGAGTAGGTATTAATGCATTTACCTAACAGTTTAGCAACATTTTTGTGAACTAGAACGTGGCTATTGAAACTACTTTTTAATTTACCCACTTACCTAACCTACCTCTCAGATATGCATACAAGTTAGCCCTTGACTGCAATCTTACATGGTGGTTCCTAAGTGATGATGCAGTGAGATGGAAGTGGGCTAACCTGGAAGTGGATGGCAGTTTTTGTTAAACCCAAAATGCCTACCCCTTTGGTTTTCATACGGATCTGGACGGAACTCTAAATCGCTTGGCGGCCCGGTTTTGCTGTTTGAATGGTAACTAGCCACGGCCGAAGCCTTCCACCAGATCAGACCAGAGAAAATTTGGAAATTATAATATTTCATATTTATCCTGCTGAGAATCGGACCCGGGACCTTCCAGTAATAAGACCACAGTGCTTACCGCTGCACCAGAAAGGCCATAAAAATGTGTTTTTTCTTCTATATGTAGAGTGGTATGCATTCTCTCCGGTGGTAACATAGACACAACGATACTGGGCCGCTGTTTGGAGCGGGGCCTCGCCGCAGAGCAAAGGCTGGTCAAGTTCAAAGTGACGGTGAGCGACCGGCCCGGCGGTATCGCGGAGCTCTGCAAGCTCATCGCAAGCATCGGTGTCTCCATCAAGGACATAATGCAGGAACGCGCATGGGTCTTCGGGGACATTTTTAGTGTTCGAGTAAGTAACATCGTCATTATTATCAACCGATAGACCACTGCTGGACAAAGGTCTCTTGTAGGGACTTCCGCACACCACGGTCTGGCGCCGCCTGAATCCAGCGGCGCCCTGCGACTCGTTTGATATCGTCTGTCCACTTAGTGGGGTGTCTTACAACACTGCGCTTTTACAACGAGCGAAATTGGAAATCATATTAAGTATAGGTACATTAAAATATGCATGAAGGGCAACCGTCACGAAGGAGTGGAAACAGATTATCAAACGAGCCACAGCTAAAATGACGACCACGATCAGTCTGCCAAGAATATAGCGCCTAACATAAAGAATCTAGAATCTACCTATTATATTCAGTGCCGTGCAGCTCATAGAGGTATAAAAGTACTGCCTACCCTAGTTGTATATTGTAATAAATCAACACTTATTTTTTAACTGCCAGAAAATAAGTTTATACCTTAATGCTTACTTTCACAACTCTTTCAGGTAAAAGTGGTATGTGAGACGCGGGGGCCTGAACATTTGGAGCAACTTCGTAATATTATCACGAGTACGTACAAGGAGTGGTACTTCGCTCGCGAGTGGGATGAAAATGAACGCAGACCGAGCACAAATTCTATTGACGACGTTTCGCATTAGTTTTTCTTTTAGATGATATTTGATACATTTTTTTTTATATAAGCGATAGGTATAGTATATCAAGAAGCTGTGATAGCCTGGTCGTTAGGACGTGAAAAAAACCATCGTGAGGAAACCTGCATGCCTGAGAGTTCTCCATAAATGTTCTCAAACTTGTGTCAAGTGTATCAATCGGCACTTGACCAGCGTGGTAGACTAGGCCTAAACCTATGATATTTACCTACCTATTCAAGTAACGGTCGCCTAGGCAGAAAAGTATCAATTTTGTAGAATTAGGTCGCAGGTTCGACTACTTAGGTACTTTTATATCAAGTCTAGGGGTTGTCTTAATTTTACCTTTTACAACAAATATTAAATGTAAGTACCTACTTTTAAACTACAGTTTTATTTACTGTCTATCTTCTATTTGTTTCTGTTCTGTTCTCTGTGTGTTGTTTGTGTGTCTTGCATTGTATAATAAGCTGTGATATTGTAATATATATATTGTGATGATTTATGCAGACAAAATATAAAACATCATTTGTTAATTTGGTTTCATTTCGTAAAAATCTTTTTTAGTAGTAGATCCCCATTATAGAAGAGAGTAGACCCTTTAGTAATCTTTTCGGACATTGCTTACGCACTCATCTGATCTCTCCAAGTTCAAGCTGTTCAGTGGACATCTTTGACATATCTACGTCATAATATTATGCCCGATTCGAATCAGAGGCACATCCTAAATATATGCTAAATATTCTCACGGATGACGGAGAGATGACGGAAGTCGGATCTAGTGCATAAGCTACCATACAATAGTTCTTTGACTCCTTCGGAACGTACCTATTTTACGGGCTCGGATCGGATGAGTGAGTAACCGCCCTAAGTACCCTTTTGCATAATATTATAGGTACCTACCTACTTATTATTAAGAGTAGAGAAATTTTTACTGGTTCCAGATCAACTTAAACTAGATAGCTTGATTAATAACCAGTTACGAAAAGATAAAGTATTAATCTTATTTCATAGCTGGTTACGATAAATAGGTACCTAGTACCTACTAGCGTGGATGGAAGAGCTTAGGTACTCTTCACGAGTTTCCGACCTCACTTCTCATCACAGGTAACTAATATAGACCGCGTTCCGTAAGAAAAATTACCTGCGTACCTAACCAACTCAATGGTTTTGAAATTCCTGCAATTTCTGAAATTCATTTACTATGGAAGTAGGAAAGTACTTGCATGTCCTAAATTCTTCGGCCAAAAAAGTTTTTGCTTTTTACAATAGGTACTCACGTGTTCTTCTAAATTTAAAAAAGAGAACTTGACTTTTTTGACACATTTGAAGTCATTTTTATAAGCCGAGGCAATGAATGTAAAATAAAGTAAATAACTAAAATGTTAATATAAAGAACTTCCATATCACTATGACAAATTTCCAGTGATTACTGGTTCTAGGATTCCACTCATGATAACGGAGTTTTTACAAAATGCCTGATGTAAGTAATAGAAATTAATTTGCTTCTCCTACCTCAAGAAAGGTATGCCACGTCTTCTAACCATCGATGTATACTTCTAACACATACTCATCACATGCCCACCATTGCCTATTCACGTCTAAATCTGACATAAATAAAATCTAGGCTATCAGAGTCCGGCAGTAACTGAGTTACGCCTGCGATTCCTAATTTAGGAATAAAGCTTTATAGATATTTATGAAGATTTAGATTTGTAATCTATAGGTTCATTCTTGAATGAACCTATAGATACAATCAGGTTACGATCATCAATAATTCATCAATCATCACATTTTTTTGTTCAGAGATGATTGAACAACTTATACCGAATAGGCACTTGTCGAAGAATTCAGTCTAGTGTTCGATAGTAAATTAATTAATCTCTTTTTGAATAATAGATACAGTCTAGAAAAGTAGATACGTTTAAATCAGTAGTACAATCTTTTACGTTTCTGATATTTCAGCCTCATGATGTAGAATACGACGAAAACTGTGATCCGGACAATCCTAGGAAAATAAAATATGACGATATACTGGCTGCTTCGCGGCGCATTGCGGGAACTGTTGTGCGAACACCATGCACGGTAGTCACTAAGTAGTCTTTACATGGGGTAGGTACTTTCTGGAAACAAAATCTCTAGATCTATTGAGCCGATTTTAAAATTATTTCACTGGTAACCAGAATGTACTTTTGGGATGGTTATATGCTATATTATTGATATTTTGTCAAGTAGGGAGCAGACCAGTGACCATTTTCCAGACTCAATCTTTAAAAAACAGCGGAGGACTTTCTTGAAGAAAATACTTTAAATCAAATCAAATCAAATCAAATCATTTTTATTCAAGTAAACTTTTACAAGTGCTTTCGAATCGTCAAAATAATCTACCACTGGTTCGGAATGCTGTTCCTACCGAGAAGAACCAGCAAGAAACTCGGCGGTTGCTCTTTTCAAATGTACAATTTACAATAATATGCCAACCAAAATTAACCATATCACAAACAAGAAAATGATCTAAGGATATACAGAAGTTATTGTAGAACATAAAAAGATCTGCAATAAGTTCACGATAGTGTCGAAATAAAATTAACCAACAAATGCACAAAATGGACAGGCGTTTAGGTATCGGTTGAAATGTTTACATAGGTATAAATTGTGATGAATTTGAATGGAATCTTTTTGCAGAGGGCTCACATGTCCGACGTGCTAGGTATGGAAATATATTTGAAACAAGAATTTATGCAGTACACAGGATGGTAAGTTGAAAGCTATACCTATGTTTTCACTGGAGGTTTGTACGTTTACCAAAAATTTCATACTCACGGAGGAGCCCAAATCAAAATACTCAAGACCATTCACAACAAGCTGATAGGATAAAAACAACTTCATATTTTTTCACCCTTATCATATGATAATTTCATGCAACATGAAATTATCGTATGAAAATGTCCCAATGAAATTTTAAAAAAGTAGTTACTATTTTACTAGGAAATAATGGAAAATAAATATTACAAGAGCAGGTGCTTATGTAAGGCTATAGAAATCCATATTTAATATTATAAAGGCAAAAGTGTGTCTGTCTGTCTGTCTGCTACCTTTTCACGGCCCAACAGTTTAACCGATTCTGACGAAATTTGGTACAGGGTTAGCTTATATCCCGGGGATGGAGTTAGGCTACTTTTTATCCCGGAAAATCAAAGAGTTCCCACGGGATTCCTTAACCCATCCGCTTAATTGATTTGTATGAAATTTGGTACCGAGGTAGCTTGCGTCCCTGTAATTGACATAGGCATTTTATCTCGGAAAATCAAACAGTTCCCACGGGATCTTTAAAAACCTTAAACCACGCGGACGATGTCGCGGGCATCCTCAAGTTATTAATAGATTCATTTCATTAGTTTCAAAGAGCGTGGTGTTCGTAACACGTTGCTACTGCTAACGGAAGAACAGAAAAAGATTGGCGTGATATCAGCTTCCACCGGCAATCACGGATTGTCTATGAGTTATCACACCACACAGATGGGGATTCCCTGCATCGTTGTAATGCCGACTCGAGCGCCAATAACCAAGCTTACTAAATGTCAGTCTTATGGCGCGAAGACTTTGCTGCACGGTGAAAATATGGCCGAAGCAAAACATTATGCCATGGCTATGTCTAAAGAAAAGAAACTATACTATGTTAATGGGTTAGCATTTGAACGTAGTTTTACTATCTAGATATACCGATCTGTTTTTGTACTGATAAATTAAACCTACAGGCCTAAAATGCGTGAAGAAATTGAAGGAGCATACTATTTTTTTTGTAAGCTTAGGTGTAATGTGCAGTAGCCTATTTAATTTTACGAGTTTATAATAAAACACCCTGGTAAATGCAGAGAACATGCTACCTAATATCACAGTTTAACGAAAATATAAAGAAGATAGGCAATATTGTGGTAGTAATAAAAAAACTAAAATAAAAAAGAAGTGGTGTTTGACAGATATGATCACCCTAACGTTATAGAAGGACAAGGTACAATAGGAATAGAAATTATAGAACAAGTTCCAGACCTAGACGCCGTACTAGTGCCTGTTGGTGGCGGGAGTATATTGACTGGTATTGCTGTTGCAGTAAAACATCTCAAACCAGACACGGAAGTTTATGTAAGCTATATTATCGACTCAAATATGTACAATAATTATTAACTAAGCATACGGAACAAATGATCAAGTCTTAATTTCAACCGATATTCTCGTGAACGTGACTAATCTAACATTTTGTGCAAATTTCTAAATCACCCTTCAGGGCATACAAACAGACAAGACTTACAGTATGGTTGAGGCGCTGAAAAGGGGTGAACGAGTAAAGATAAATATAGAAGCTACTATAGCTGACGGTCTCGGAGTTAACATGGCTGGAGTGAACACATTTTACAATTTGAAAAACGCCGGAATATTAGATAAAATGGTAAGGATAATGAATAGAATAGACAATACGCCTGAAATTAAAGTTCGACGTCTAATCCTATGTATCATAAATGTAAAAGTTTGAATGCTCGGATGTTTGTTAATCCTCACTGCCACAATCACAGAACCGAATTGACTGAGGAATGGAGACAGGTTATGACCTGAATAAACACTAGGCTACTTTTTATACCGGAAAATCAAGGAGATCCCGGAACTTCTAAAAAACATCCACGCGGTTCAAGTTGCGGGCATCGTCTAATGTAGAAATATTTTCAAAAATCGTTTACTACTTTTATAATACAGTATTTTTTAAAGGTAGTTGTAAAAGAAGACTGGGTAGCGCGTGCTATCATGCACCTTGTCGAAAACGAGAGATACGTAGTTGAAGGCGCTGCAGCTGTCACAATAGCGGCCATCATGGCAGGGCTCTTTCCCAATCTTAAGGGCAAAAAGTGAGTAATGGAGTAGAAATGCCTTAATAACACAAAAGATGTTTTTTTGAAATCTAAATTTGACGTTTGATAAAAAGTCGCTGATTTGACTAGCAGTCATCATCCCTATTAGAATCCCTCCCCCGTTGCGCTCCTGTGACCCCAGAGGATTGTTTTGTCTAGAGAGCTCCATTGACGACTGGAGCGGAAGTACTTACTCTTTAGGCTGCAGCAATAGCTACTTTGTGACGTATGTACAGAGTGGTGTGCGTGCTATCGGGCGGTAACATCGACACGACGATCCTGGCACGCGCGCTGGAGCGAGGCATGGCGGCAGAGGGGCGGCTGGTGAAGTTCAAGGTGACGGTGAGCGACCGTCCCGGCGGCATGGCCGACATGTGCGGGCTGCTCGCCAGCGCGGGCGTCACGCTTCGCGACTGCATCCCTGAGCGAGCCTGGGTTAAAGGCGACGTCTTCAGTGTCGAGGTTAACTTTTTTTTAATTTATAGACTAGCGCTTGGCTGCTATTAGACCTGCTGGCAAGTGATGATGCAGTCTAAGATAGAGAACACTTATCTAGAAAATCCTATTCACTCTTGGCTTCAACGGAGGGAAAAATTATTCCCATATCCTAGCAGAGTTATAGCAGTCTACTTGCTCTGCCTATAACAATAAAATACGAATGTTGCCAATAATTATTATCAATCAAATTAGAAAACGTCAAAAAGGGCGCTTTGTATCGGAGCTTACTATGAAATAGTGAAATGTGACGTCATAAATTGGCTAGTGCATTTTGAGCATAAAAAGTACCTAGGCAGGTACTAGCATAGAATGAGGATAGTAATCTTTATGCTATAATACTAATAGATTAATGGTACTCATAAGACATTATTTGCAGAATAAAATCTAACTTTTTATTTTTCTAGATGAAAGTTATAGTCGAGACGAGAGGATGGGAACACACCAAAGAACTGGTAGAGCTCGTGAAAAAGAGGTACAAAGAATGTTTCTTCCCCGAGATGACCGAAAATCAGGGTAAAGCCCCTGGCGCTAAACGTGGTCCCTGTCTAGCTCCGAATCCTGTTTGTATGCAAAAATAATGTACATGGCAAACTAAAGTTTTGACAATTACACTGATGTTTTCTATTTATTTTGGAAATTAAATTGTTCACAGTTAATCTTTGTCATTTCATTAACAGACAGCAGTAGGCTAGTCTACCTCTTGATATTTGATATGGATGGAAGAGATGTGGATAGTAGAGTAGATAGGTATCAAATGAAGTACATGATTAATACATACGCCAGCAGAATAGGTAAAGCCATGGACGTATTATATAATAGCTTTATGGGTAAAGCTATGTGAAAACATATAAATAATGTAAATTTTAATGTCCAAACAATCGTGAGTTATATTTCCAAAAGTTTAGTAATAGACTACAGGCCCATGTTCAAAAATGGATGGGTCATATGAACCACCAGGTGACGTATACAGGACGATATAAGAGCATAAAATAATAAGATTCAGCACTATGCCGTCACTTGTAAGCTGTCCAACAGAGTGCTGGTGAGAATTCAAAAGTGCAGGTAGAGTGAGTACATTTTGGTCATATATTTTTGTACGGCATTTTTACCATCGATAGATCCATGAAAAATAATAAGAAAGCGCGCAGTGCCGTAAAAAAATGGTGCGCCACAAAGTCAGTAAATTTTTTGATTTTCTGATAATTTCCAGGATAAATTTGGTCATTTGATTCTGTACGGCATTAGTTTCATACTGTTTCAATACAGCCTCTAATCCATTATTCCGCAACGCCGTACAAAAATCATACGACAAGGGGAAAAAATTGAGGGTAGCAACCCCCTCTCTTTCCGTGGTCCGGGGGGTGATTTGAAAAAGTACGGCTTTGGTTCCAAAACATTATCTAGCACTCAAAAGTACTATTAAAAATAATGCCGTCAAAAAATTAGTGTTCATTTGAATGTGTATCAATAATTATCTTAATTTCATGGTATACTTGATTTTTAAAGCTGTAAAATCATTTGACTCTGTACGGCAACTTTTTTTTTAACATGATAGTGTAAAATACTATTGTTATATAGTATTGCCGTTCAAAAGAAACTGTTCTAAAAAAAATTATAGAGAAATACAAAAACTGAAATTTTTCAAATTATTGCAAAAGTTTAAATATTCATAGATTAATAAAATATAGCAATTATCTACGCTTTTCTCTTGTTTTAAATAGTATTAAGATAAATAAATTAGGAAAAAATTATGCCGTACATTTTAATGCAGACCATATCTTTTAGGCTGATGAAAATGACGCTACCATTTTAAAGGTGTAGTACTTTATGGCCATCTGATACTGTACGGTATTAACATATTTTTGAAGAGAACAATTGATAATATGATAAAATCACTATGCCGTCTAACTGAAGTGAACGGGTGTGTATATAATATCCACATCCCCTACAAACCTTTGGACCTACGAAAATGTACGGCATGTAAAAAAATATTATCTATGCATACAACACTTTCAAAATAAATTAATTTTATGTTGTTTCAAATCACCCCCCGGACCACGGAAAGAGAGGGGGTTGCTACCTTCAATTTTTTCCCCTTGTCGCATGATTTTTGTACGGCGTTGCGGAATAATGGATTAGAGGCTGTATTGAAACAGTATGAAACTAATGCCGTACAGAATTAAATGACCAAATTTATCCTGGAAATTGTCAGAAAATCAAAAAATTTACTGACTTTGTGGCGCACCATTTTTTTACGGCACTGCGCGCTTTCTTATTATTTTTCATGGATCTATCGATGGTAAAAATGCCGTACAAAAATATATGACCAAAATGTACTCACTCTACCTGCACTTTTGAATTCTCACCAGCACTCTGTTGGACAGCTTACAAGTGACGGCATAGTGCTGAATCTTATTATTTTATGCTCTTATATCGTCCTGTATACGTCACCTGGTGGTTCATATGACCCATCCATTTTTGAGTATGGGCCTGTAGTCTATAAGGACCACGGATGGGTTCAAAACTAGGGCTTACATCGACTAAATACGTGATTATAGCAGGTATATCCTAAACTTAAAAAATAATGTAAATATTAATAAAAGAAAAGTTATCTCTATGAAATATAAGGAGATCATCAGCTTGCGAAAAGAATATGAAAATCAATAAGAAAAAAATGGTGAAGTGCATTTCAGAAAGTACCTATAAGTGGAACAGGAAGAGGAAGTGATAATGTAGAATCTGTCCTACTGAAGTAGTTCTTAAAGATAAGGCCCGATGTCCAGCAGTGGACGAAATCAGGCTGATTGATGGATTTATGCTAGATGCTGCTGATAATACTGATTGAATATATAATATAATATACTTAGCTATGCACAGAAAAAATTGCAAGTTGGTCCACCGATGTTCCTCACAACAAGGAATTCTCTCTCAAAAACAGAACTAAAGACTACATTATTAAATTAATTTAAGAACGTTCTCTGAGAACTATAATGGAACTTTCTTCGATCTATAATATGGAACTATTAATTGTTCTGAATCATAGACGTGAGAGAGTTTGATCTCGCAAGCTGTCACAAGTCACAACTTCAGTTGATTTTTGATTATCAACTTCAAACTGCCATACCTATATATTTATTAAAACATGGTTTAAATTTTTTAGTGCTTTTAAAACCTAAATCTAAATAATATAAGAAAAAGATACCTACCCAACTAAAATAAAACAACCTAAAATGACAAGACGACAGGTAGATAAAATTTGTGATAAATAATTCATATTATATCACTTACCTACTTAACTAAATGTAATAATTTGTTTCCGGTGCACTAATGGTGTACAGTGCTCATTTCTGCATGATCCAAAAGTAGGCAAAAATAAACAGTACGCGCAGAAATCGTTGCGTTGAGAATATACCTAATCAAAAGCCTCAAAAGCTTATGGGTTAAGAAGCGGACTGATATCCGAAAGGTTGGCGGTTCAAACCCCACCTGTCCTTATTGTCGTACCTACTCCTGGCACTAGCTTTTCGCGTAGTTGAAGGGGAAAGGGAAAGGGAGACGTGGCTACCATATTTCTATAAAAAATCTTTGGAAAACTAAACATTACATAGGTTTACATAGAAACTTATATTCGATATAAATGAATATTCCCTAGTGTGTTAAAATTTAAAAATGTTTTAAAAATAGGAAGACTTTGATGAGTTCTGTGACCCAGAAAATCCAAGAATCATTAAATATGACGATATCGTGGATGCTACAAAACGTATCAGAAAATTTATTAGTCCTACTCCTATAATAGTAAGTTTTGTTTTTTAAATGTTATGGTAACCTATAGTTCTTATTTAATTTACATTATTGTGTTACAAACAACAATATTTTTTTGCAAATAGGCATCACACTTCCAACGCGAGACTGGCATTAACATATTTTATAAATTAGAGATGTTTCAACGCACTGGAAGGTATGATCTTTGTCGAATATTTATTTTCAAGATATTTACATGAAAATATTAAAATTTAATTTGTCTTTTAAGTTTCAAGGAAAGGGGTGCGATTAATGCGTTGGAATTGCTATCTAGAGACAAACAAAAAGTCGGTGTAGTGCTAGCGTCACTAGGTAATCAAGCAATCGGGATATGCTACTACGGGCAAAAAATCGGCGTACCCGTAACTGTGGTGATGCCCACGTGCGTACCAATCGCCAAGCTGCAACTTTGCCACAACCTCGGTGCCAAAGTCATAGTCCAGGGTAAAGACTTGGTAGAAGCACAGAAGTATGCCCGTATCTTTGCAAGAGATAAGGGACTCACGTATATCAACGGGTATTTGTCATTTTACGTCTATTAGCTATTTTTACCCGACTGCGGTAAAGCCAAAAGGAAGGGTTATGATTTTAGCAGTCTATGTATGTATATGTATGTTTGTATCCAGATTCTGTGTGTTCTACCGTAGCGCCTAAACTACTGGGCCGATTATGAGGTGTCAATCGATTCGTCGTAAAGGTCCGGGTGACTGCTAGCTTCATTTTATACGAAAATTTGACCTAACGGATGTTACATGAAAAAAGTGGGGGTCTCCAAAATTTTTTTTTGATTCTGTATCGAGTGGGATGTCAAATGAAAGAGGAAAAAATTCTGAGTTCATAAATATAAATGTACAATAACATTAAAATATACCAAGCGACAGAAAAAACAATTTTACTATAGTATTTCAGCGTTTATTAAAACTATCGCAGTCGGGTTTTAGTTTTCAACTTTATTAATCACTACACAAGCACACATCTTTAATTATTTAAAAAAAATTGTTACAAGTCGCGATTACCCAAACATCTTAACGGGCTACGGCAGTATAGCCATCGAGATTCTGGAACAGCAGCCGACTGTAGACGCAATCTTGGTGCCCGTGGGAACGGGCGGGCTGATAGCCGCTATAGCCACTGTTGTCAAACATGTCAGACCTAATTGCCTCGTATACGTTAGTTGACCCATAAATATTTAATTACTTAAGTACCTACCAAAAACTTATAAGATTCCACATATAAGGTATCTATAGCTATGTCCTTTGCACCATTTTGGTTGCCTGGAAGAGATCGCTACGTTCTTTAGCGATAAGGCCGCTAAATTGTACCTACAATCTACATGCGTGTATTTTGTTGTGAATGAATATAATTTTACTGTACACAAAATTAGTACAAAAAAAAAACACATACAAAATGTGTTTTTTCTGTACTAATTTTGTCGTGTACAATAAAATTATATTCATTCATTCAAGATGAGACTCCATTTGATAAGCTTCAAAGTTCAATGAACAAAACTTTTGTAGGGTGTACAACCGGAGAGAATACCCACATTTTTTAAGTCTTTGCAAGCTGGCGAACCCATGACCTTACCTTACGAAACTTCGATCGCTGAAGGCATAGCGATGCCCTACGTTGGCGTAAATGCTTTCAGCAATGCACAACGTAATATTGATAAAATGGTAAGACTGAATTTTTTCTACAAACATTTCTATAACAGTAGATAGTTAATTATTATGTTCGGGATTGTTTTTATTTTTGGAAATCTTTCTACCCTAGATTTATTTAAAATCTATCAACCCTAATCTAGGCTTTAGACGACGCGAGTCAATTTTTCTGATACGTAGGTCCACCCGAAAAAAAATACCCTCCTCGAGTGAAGAGTGGCCTATCTGGTCATTCTTCTCGGTAGACATTTCGAACCAGTAATAAATTCAAATCTAAAAGACATAACATAGGTACCTGGCGACTCTTCTTCATCTTTTTATCCGTTTCTTTTACTTGCGGTCCTATTAAGTACTAGCCGGAGCCGCATCTTGATTCTTGTGTAGTGTGCGGCGTTCAATGTAGAACGGTTGGTCTGCAAGGTTAACGATTTTCAGTTTAAAAGAAGTACCTATCAGCTTATTTTTTTAAAATGTCAGAATATGAAGCTACAGTGGATATCAAATTGTCATCGTCAAATCCACTTAAACACTTTGTGGACCAACAGAGTTGTTCATATTATATGGAATAAATTGCCCAACGATGTGGTTATGTCAAGCACTTGAACTGGTTGGACAAACATTTGGAAACTCGATGCACTTCTGATATGGACGTATCAGCGAAAGCTGCTTATCTAGTCTATTATTAATAATAATAACATCTTTAGCTGTTACATTGTATTTTTAGCTGTTAGTAAAAGACGACTGGATAGCGCGTGCCGTACTACACTTGGTGGAAAATGAACGCATTGTTGCAGAAGGGGCTGGAGCGTGCCCCTTAGCGGCTATTCTTGGCAATCTTGTCCCGGAACTTAAAACCAAAAAGTTAGTAGTCAATAATGAATTAATTATGTCCTCAGACCTAGCATCTGATTAATAAATACATGCATGCCTATTGCCTACGTTCCCTCTACAAGAAAACGACTTTCGAAATTCTAATACCAACATAGAAGCTACTTAGATACCAAAGCAACCACGGTAGGTATAATTAAAATTCCGTGCCTCAAAAAGAAAAAAGGAACCCTTATAGGATTACTTTGTTGTCTGTCTGTCTGTCTATCTGTCGTGTCTGAAAAGAAAATCACATATAGATGGCACAGTCCAACCCTCCGTGTGCGAGTCCAACTCGCACTTGACCGGTTTTTATATGGCCATGAACAATACATAACTTTTGTTTGTACCTACATTGATTGCAGTGTGGTGTGCATTCTCAGCGGTGGAAACATTGATGCAGTATTATTGGGTCGCTGTTTAGATAGAGGACGCGCAGCCGAAGGACGACTTATTAAATTTAAAGTAAGGCGCAATGCACACCTGCGAAGTGGAGTGGAGACGAGGCACGGCACAGCCTCATTTTCACAACTCTAAACGACGACTCTTAGCTCGCCGCGAGCCCTTTTTAATCTCTTTAGTCTTTTGTTTTCATTATACCAATTTCAATGATGTAAGTAAAAAAGCTGCCGCGCCTTAGCTCCGCTCTCCTCTACAGGTGCGTTTTGTCAGTAACGGTATTTCACCTAACTACTTATAGGTACCTATAATTTTGTGATTAGTAGTACCTAAGTAACTACCTGAATATTTTGTAGGATGGGTCATCAATCATCATCATGATTAACCCTTCGCCGGCCCACTACAGAGGACGGGTCTGGCCCAGTGCGGATTGGCAGACTTCACACACCTTTGAGAATATTAGGGAGAACTTTCAGGCATGCTTTCCTCACGATATTTTCCTTCACCGTTAAAGCAAGAGATATTCAGACGCACATAACTCCGAAAAGTTAGAGGCGCGTGCCAGGGATCGAACAACCTACCTCCCGAAGATACTGACGTCCTAACCACTGGGCTATCACCGCTCTGTAGATTAGGTACTTAAGTATAACTGATATCTGTAAACTAAATAAGTATAATTCTTTTATGATGCTTAAAACCTACTCAAAACCTACTTCTACTGAAAAATTGGTTTTGACTAAAAGCTATAATCACTTCACTGCGAACATTTTAAAAGTACCTACCTAAGTCCTAAGCAGAATTTTAATAGTATTTTTTTTACTAGGTTCTAGTCAAAGACAATGCAGTGAACATAGAACAGTTCATGAGACTGATAGCAAATGGTGGTTACAGTATACTTAGGCAGTTTTGTGATCGAATTTGGATAGAAAATGAAATATCCTTTGTTGAGGTGAGGAATACGGAGCTAACAAAATATATCTACCTACTTATAGGATAAGACTCATTCTAGACCGGCAACAAGCAGCAGCGATAAGCGACCATGCCGCTGACCGCATGCGACACGGTTCCTTTACATTTTCTATGACTTTATAGATTTTCTGTACCTCAAAAGGTAAAACGGAACCCTTATAGGATCACTTTGTTGTCTGTCTGTCCGTCTGTCCTGTCTGTCAAGAAAACCTATACGCGGTACTACCCGTTGACCTAGAATTATGAAAGGCAGGTAGGTATGACTAATTATAGCTAGCATAAGTAAAGGAAAAAATCGGAAAACCGTGAATTTGTGGATAACCACAAATTCAATTTTTATTTCAAACCACAAAATCATTTTTTTGTGTGATATAAATCATACAAAAAAAATTAAACGTGTTCACAAAAAATTTAACTCACAAAATCACATATAGATGGCGCAGACCGTTATTAACTTGCAGAGTCCTACATAAAGGTGTAAGGTAGGTATATCTTGTATGATAGTACGGAACCCTTAGTGTGCGAGTCCGACTCGCACTTGACCGGTTTTTTAAGGATTTGGGAAGTTATTTGCTGCCAATGTTACACAGTGCAGTGACTTGCCATTTGCTAGATCTAACCTCAACTTTTATTGCTAGTTGACACTTGACTCCTAGGTAAGAGTACAAAGTGGCTGATGTTGTGGCTCTGTAAATGGCTCTATTTAACAACACAGACTAAATAATATACTATAGATATGTACCACTACACAATATTCAACATTTACCTAGTTACATGAATAACAGTTTAATGTCACTAGTTGTAAAAAAATGGTTTCATTTTTAGGTAAAACTGGTTTGCGAATGCAGAGATTTAAATCATGCATTAGAACTGAAGAGGCTTCTTGAACGAACTTACCCAAACAAATGCATATTCGAGACGGAACCCTTCAATACAGACAGGACTTGCCCATGTTATGCCCATAAATGAACCACATTAACAGATGCAATTTTATAAAAAAATATCATTTTTCAAACTTTCATAGTCTTTATTAACATCACATCAATACAATATTTTACTTACCTACTAGATATTATAATTAATTATTATGAGATGACAATATAATATGAGATGAAAGTTGAAATTATGTAATATGTAATTTCTTTTTCATAGTTTTTATAAGTTAAATTAAAGTTGATCATTTAAAGTTCTCATCCATGAATTTTGCCATTCTAATATCCCTTTTGCTAAGACCATTACAGTCATGGGATGACAGTGTTACCTGCAAAAATGGAAAAAGACAGGATTTTATACATATTATGATGAGAAGTGCTAATACGAGATAATTCTAAAAGGTATTAGTTATTAGTATAATAAGCAATAAGAGAATATTATTCTTATTGCCTTACACAATAATTTAAATTTTACCTGCAGTTTGTTATAAACATTGAACCATTCTGGATGGTGATCCATTTTCTCAGCAAGCAATGCAACTCTAGTCATGAATGCAAATGCTTGGTTAAAGTCTTTAAATTGGAACTCCTTCATAATAGCATCTCTATCACTTTGTACTTTCCATCCTGACTCCAATAGAGGATTCAGTAAGCTTACCCGCTCATCTTGATTTAGTTTATCAGCCTGAAAACAGATAGATGTTGTACCTACTTAGGCAAGGTGATCTTAGACAAGAAAACCCCTGTAATAGTAGGTATATACATTTATATTATTAGATCTCCCATCATCTTGACAGGAGAGTTATAAGCTGACACACACATACACACAATAACTAGGTAGGTACTTAGATGCAGTCTCCGACCAGAGCAAAAGCTAATAACCAGAGAAAAATATTAAAAATCAACAAGTGGTAGGTAACTAACTTATTAACAGATAGATAAAACGAAATACTTGTAGTAATTATTAAGCTTTAGGTGTCAAGGTATTAAGTAAACATGCAGTCAACCTTGAATTATTCTTGAAGATAATGAATAAAAAATTAAGTTTATATTAATTGCTTTACCATTTTCCTCTTATTTGGCGAAGGCGTGGACACGCTGGCGAAACCGGCCGTTCGGTTCCAACTGACGCAATTTGTAGGAGGCTTATTAGACGCGATGGCATTGATCGTAATGCTTCGCGCCACTCCGACGGGGTGAAAGTGTATCACTATCAAACTTCTGACATTGTTCAAATATCGAGTTCGAAACATTCCAAAACTTTATAGTTAATACTAGTAAGTACTTATTTATGGTATTTACTTAGGTACATGAGACCGGCTTGCCCGCGAAATTCAAATTTAATTTGGTTTCGATATAATTATATTTAATTATTTCGAATAGTATCGACTATTCTCACAAATTAGTCGATACTTTAATTAATTTCTTAAACTGGACCTTTTCAAGTAAAGATTGTTACATAAACCTGTGAGGATGATACTGCCCCTGTCGGAATCAGAATGCCATAATTCATAAAGCCTACGTTGTCGTATTAGTTTACAAATTGCGAAAAACCAAATTAAATTTGAATTTCGCGGGCAGGCCGGTCGCTTCGCCCTTAAAAAAATAGGTAGACCTAAGTGTTTATTTAAAAAGTCCTACCTATCTTCATAGCACTACAAATTTCTTTTGGAATGTTTATTGCTTAGCATTGATTAATAGTGTTGTAAAAAAATATTCCTGATCTGTGTACTTATTTTAGAAAATCTCAAAACTTTCATTGGACTTTGGGGTTTATTTTAATTTTGTGAAGTTAGTTTCAGAAGGTTACAGAGTACAAACTGTAGTCGTAAAAATTCAGATTTTAATTAGTATTCAACTTTCTTCTTAGATTTTTTACATAATGGACCAGTCCATAACCAAACCCATTTTTTTTTCTGGTCGGTGACTACCATAGACATACGATTTTTCGCTATTGGTGACTACCACTTATTACCACGGAGCAGAAAAAAAGCTTATTACATGCTACTTTATAGGCTCTCTTTGACATGCTTTGACAAACGTCAGTGACATTTTGACAGATTTTATCATGTTCATCTTGATGTCATTGACCCGTGACCTTAATTAAAAGGTCAGTGGACAGTGGAATAAGGAATTCGGAAAAATGAAGGTCAATCAACTCTTGATTCTTTGATTTAGTTCATAGACATCCTGAGCTCCTATTTAATATTTAGGAAATTGCTGAGGAAATTATAGGATGCCATAGAGAATAGATAGACATTGGTACCTACATACAGTTGTACACGGACTTTACATAAGTCTCAAAAACTGGCGGCATTTCAACATGATTTCAGAGACACTACAGATTTTGACTAGCACAAACGCTAAAGAACGGGTATTTTCGTCCACACGAGTCTTTTAAAATTGAACAAAATAACATCAAAAATTCTAAAAATTACATAGCGGATTTTGCATGCGCAGTGACGATATACAACTCAGCTCAGTAGTGGCAATAATATAAGAATTATTTACTAGGTACTGAAGACATAAAGTGAAATATGGATATTTTTAAAAATATATTACCTTCAAGATTGTTCGAAGTGACTGAAAAAGCTGGAATTAATACACCAAAACAAATAATAGCCCTTTCAGTTTGGGATATAAAAAAATTAACAAATTTAAAAAAGGAAGATATAGTAATGCTTAAAAACATTGTGACTCTGCATTTTTGCCCAGTTAGCTTTACGGGAGAAAAATTAGGCAAACATGAAATAAAACTCAAGACTGGTTGTATAGCTATTGATAATGCTTTAAATGGAGGTTTCAGAAAAGGAACATTGACAGAAATATACGGGGAGAGTGGTACTGGAAAAACTCAGTTGGTAATGCAAGTAGCAGCTCACTGTGGCAGTGAAGGAAGTGTGTTTATTTGTACAGAAGATTTATTCCCTGTTAAAAGGTTTGATCAAATAAGAAAAAATATTTGTAATAACCAAGATATTGACTATAATAATATGTTTGTTGAACACCTCACTGAAGCTCATGAACTAGTTGCCTGTGTAAGAGTACGTTTGCCGAGGTTGCTTAGTACAAATAAAGTATCAGTGGTCATTCTTGACTCTGTAGCGGCTCCATTTAGATGTGAATATACAAATTATGTGCAAAGAGCTGAAGAACTTAAAGAACTAGGAATGCTATTATATCAATTAGCACAAAAATATAACATTGCAGTTATCTGTGTAAATCAAGTCACATCTACTTTTGATGACTCTGATAATGTCTTGCCATCATTAGGTCTTGTCTGGTCCAATATGGTATGTTACAAACTAAAAATTAAAAAGTCTTGTAATACCTGGTATACAAAGGGCCAAGATATTACAATACGGGAATTAAAAATTGTAAATGCCCCAGATTTAACAATTGCAGATGTGAAATTCATTATAACAGCGAATGGTGTTGAAAATGTTTTATAAAAAAATACATAATAATATGTAGATTACTCCAATAATTATTGCATTTTTACTCTTTTCTGTGGATCTATAGGTCATACGAATTTGATATGAATGACCAGTAAGGCTAATTCTGTATTGTAGTGGACTAATTCCTGTGCTGGCCAGACCTCCCTTATTCTATTTAAATGCTGAAAGTTTCTCTGCGTATTGTCGCCAACATATGGAAGAACGATCAGCGACTATGAAGTTTGCATCATGGTGGCTTTGGGAGAAAACTGGTAAAAAAATCTGTATCAAACTGTAAACTGTATCTGTAAACTGTATCAAAGTATGAATTGTAATTTTTTTTATATTTTCTTTGGTAAATATTAGATATCACGTCATGCATTGCCAGACACCTAGTATCGTGGCAGCCCCCTGCCAGACCTCCTTAAATTTTTAAACCTATGGATGTCTGACAGGGGGTTGCCATGACTTAATGTATGACGTGATTTCTAATACTCTTCTGAAGAAAATATAAAAGACTACACTTGACCTAAGATTTTTTACACCTTTATTACCTGTTATCTCCCAATGCCACCATGATCCAAACTTCATAGTTGCTGATCGTTCTTCCCTGTGTTAGAGTCAATACGCAGAAAAACTTTCAGCTTTTATAAAATAACGAATAGAACGTAGTGTTTATATACTCTTTGATAACGAAGATCTGGCCCTCACTGGCTCTCTATCTATAGTAGTATATAGTCACAAGGGATAGGGAATAGCATTTTAAAAATGACATTAAAAACTTTTTCATATGTATGGAACACTTGCTACCTCATAAAAAGTAGTCTACCTAAAACTTTATACACTAGTCTTTGATCTAAAATCACGAAGAAACATACCTAGTGATTACCTACCCAGACCCACATATGTATATGGGGTCCAAAAGGAAGTAGGAACCAGTAGGAACATTCAACATAACTTTTTTTTTTCTTTAAATCTGGCTTTACTCTGATTAGCCAATGTCAAGTTTGTGATATTTTCAAGTTATTGAATTTATACAAATATGGACTCCGTCTGCGCCGGCGCCCGCCGACATACGCGCGGCGCCCCTTTAGAGCGCTTCCCAGTCAGTTCCACCCGAAAATTCTTATGTCTATGGTTCCACCACCAAAAAACACCAACTAACACAAAAACCAGCCACTCTTAACAAAAAAAAAACACTCCAAACAAGCACAGCACGCGCGTCAGCAAACGCCATCGCAGACGAAGTCCTTCAACATACCTAATAGATACCATGCAGATGCAGAGAATCAAAGAGTAGGTATATAAACACTATGCAGAGAATATAAATAATCAAAGAGTATGTAATCAATGGACGTATATACCCTAGGTACCTACGCTACGGCACTTGAATGGCATTGACAGAGGCTGGTATATAGTGATCTGTGGACAGGGGGCCCTAGTTGTAGAACAAAGGTTGCCAGCAAATAAAATCTCAATTTTAGATATGTTGTAATGTAGTTGAAAATGTTATAATGTTGAAAACCGAGTAAGTTTTATCTAATTTTAACTGAATGAGAAATTGCTAAAGCTTTCCCTGTTTCCACAGCGAGAAAGAATAATAAAAACCATTGATAGGTAGTTGATAATTTTAGAGATCATAGATAGGAACTGTAGAGATAAGTTCTCTGAGAAATGTACTCTGTGTTCGCGAAAGAAAATAATGTATTGTCTATGCTCAGGCTCAGCTGCAGCTGGCAAACTCTGTGCAAACAAGGTCTTTGGTGCAAACTCACAATTATTTATTATTTATTATAAATAATTTACCAAACAATATTATAATAGATACATTGTACCTACCACTCAGAAAGCAGAATGTGCAATTCCTAAAAAATATTACCTCTTTATGTAATAATAAAAACACAATTTAAATAGTTATGTACATAAATTGTGTTCATTTGAGGATTAATTTTCTAGGTGCATCAAGAGTGAGTAAAAAACTATATTATATACCTATTATATACTTTAACTGAATATCTACAGCTAAAATTAAATTTTGAACATTCCCAGAACTTCAGCAAGGTTAAAATATTACGCCCAAAAAGAGTAAAAACAAGAATAGATATGGAAACTAAGTGTCGCGAAGACCCTGTTGTCCTTAAACTGGATACACCAGAGTTCAAAAATATTTTCACACAAGAAGTGTTGGATCTGAAGACACTATTTGAAAAATATAATTATGAAATCAGAATAGCGGGTGGTGCTGTAAGGTATATTTAATTGCAGTATATCGTTATTTACATGATGATTTACTTGATTTAATGTACATGTTGCTGATATTTTGATTCAAATCTGGATTCTTGATTATAGTATGCACTTTACAAGATTGCGAATACTGAATGCTGATGATGGCAATATTTTCACATCTGAGATTCAAATTATTTTAAATTGTTATTATAAGTTTAATATTAAAGTATATTATATGCAAAGGATACTTACTGTTTTAATTTTTTTTAGAGATTTATTACTAGGCCAGCAAGCAAAAGATCTAGACTTTGCTACTGTAGCCACCCCAGAGCAGATGAAGGAAATGTTCAATGCAGAAAATATCCGCATGATAAACATGAGTGGAGAGAAACATGGTACAATCACTCCCAGGATTAATGACAAGGAGAACTTTGAGATCACCACTTTGAGGATAGATATGGTCACTGATGGCAGACATGCTGAAGTTGAATTCACTAAAGATTGGAAGCTAGATGCTAACAGAAGAGATCTCACAATAAATTCAATGTTTCTAGGTTGATGCTATTTTTTGTTATACTACTTATGTGCTATGTTATAAAGCAGTTGCCGTACTAAGACATTCAAATAATATAGATGAGAAAGTATTCCTTTTTAATCAACTTCTGAGAAGGAGGAGGTTCTGAATTTAACCCATTTTTAGGGTTCCGTACCTCAAAAGGAAAAAAGGAACCCTTATAGGATCACTTTGTTGTTGGTCTGTCGTGTCTGTCAAGAAAACCTATTGGGTACTTCCCTCGAACTATTACTTAGGCAGGGTTATCATGAAGTTTGGTAGGTAGGTAAGTCTCATAGAACAAGTAAAGGAAAAAATCTGAAATTCAATTTATGGTTGCATCACAAATGAAATTACAATGTCCACGAAAAAATTAATTTACTAAATCACCTTGTACGATGTTACAGAACCCTTCGTGTGCTAGTCTGACTCGCACTTAACCAGTTTTTTATTAATAGGCTGCTTAATTCTGAGGGCTAAGTATCTAAGCAAAGACATGAAAATATGAATATCTATCTAAAATTCATAATCTTTATAGTTGTTTCGTTTGATTGTGTAGATTTCAATGATATAATTTTTTTGCAGGATTTGATGGTACTGTTTATGATTATTTCTATGGTTACGATGACTTACAAAAAAGAAGAATTGTATTTGTTGGGGACCCTGACGTGCGGATTAAGGAAGATTATTTAAGAATAATGCGTTACTTCCGTTTTTATGGAAGAATTGCTGAGCAAGCTAACAATCATGATCAACATACTTTAAAAATTATCAAGTCAAACGTTGAAGGTTTGCAGAATGTGTCTGGGGAGAGGATATGGATGGAACTGAAAAAAACTCTTCAGGGAAACTATGTTGGTGATTTGTTAAAAACAATGTTAAATGTTGGCATTGGACCATACATTGGTAAGGAAAACAAATGTATATATATTTTTAAATTTAAACAACATATTTGATTTCTGCTTCTTTATCTGCATGGATTTGCATTAGGGGGCTCATTATAATTTCTTAAAATCCTCATCTTTTAGAAAGAAATTACATGCAAAATCAAGTTTTTATATTCAACTAGAGGATGCCCGCGGCTTCGCCCGCGTGGATATCAGTTTTTTAAATCCCGTAGGATCTCTTTGATGTCCTTCTCGGGGATGTGTCCCAACTCTGTACCAAATTTCATTAAAATCGGTTCAGCGCCGTGAAAACGTAGCAGACAGACATACAGACAGATAGATAGACACACTTTCGCATTTATGATATTAGTATGGATGATTGATAGTAAGTAGCCGTTTGGTCTGGTTTTTGATGATGAACTTTTATGATGATTCTAAGCTTCAACTTATTTTGCAAATATTTATACCACTTACACTTCAAAAAATTAAAAGTACCTACCTATACTTAGTAGAAATCATATACCTATTTTTTATCTATGTTCAATGATGCAGGTATTCCAAATCCCAATGTGCAAGAACTAGATATGCTGCTAAATAGGAGTCAACACTTAGAATTACATCCTATGAGTTACTTAGCAGCTCTACTTAGAAATATAGATGATGTAACTTTACTACATGCCAGACTGAAGTTCTCTAGCTATGAACGGGATATGGCATACTTCATAGTGGAACATAGGGATGAAAAAGAGGGCACCAGGCCTTTGCTGTAAGTAAATCTATATAAACAAAAAACCCGCCAAGTGCGAGTCAGACTCGCGCACCGAGGGTTCCGTACTCGGGTATCTTTCTCGACATTTTGCACTATAAATCCAAAACTATTATGCGTAAAAATAAAAATCTGTTTTAGAATGTACAGGTAAAGCCCTTTCATATGATACCCCACTTGGTATACTTTGAATTTTTTTTTTTTTAATGATGTAACTAAAAATTCACAGTTTTTGGAATTATTTCTTTACTTGTGCTATAAGAGCTACCTACCTGCCAATTTTCATGATTCTAGTTCAATGGGAAGTACCCTATAGGTTTTCTTGACAGACACAACTGACGGACGGACAGACAACAAAGTGATCCTATAAGGGTTCCGTTTTTCCTTTCGAAGTACAGGACCCTAAAAAACAAGTTTCATCTTGGAATAATAAATATATTTTTCTTTTTTAGACCATATGAAAAATTAGTGTTAAACACTAAAATTAAACAAAAAGATGCAGTTGATTATGTTCGTGAAGTACTCAAATATAGAGGCGCTGAAAAACTACTAGAACAATTTAACAATTGGGATATACCAAGATTTCCAATCAGTGGTAAAATATTAAAGGACAATGGAGTTCCTCCTGGCAAGATGTATGGGCCAATAATAAAGGAATTAAAAGATATTTGGATAGAGAACCAATACAAACAAACCACTGAAGATTTAGTCAAATTGTTACCAAGTATTATAGATGACCATAAAAGACAATAAATAGATAAAATTAACATTCATTATATTTTTATTTTAAGTATAAAATGTTCAATATTCCATTTAAAATTAAATAATTTATTATAATTGATTTCTTGCAATGCAATAAATAATACATTTTACATTACATTCTTTGGAGGAGTGTATGGTTCAAATTTGTCACAGCCATCATCACTATCTTCATGCTCCTTGAAGCACTGTTTGCAGAAGAGATATTTACAACCAAGACATCTCATTTTAGCATCCTCATTACATATCTCACAAAATGGTAACTCATCCATTACATGGTCACTGTCTATATTTTCTAATTTTGCTTCAGCTGCCATCTACAATAAAATAATAATTTTAATTTAGTTTTTGTTTAGTTTAGTTTAGAATGTGAAGATGTAACGCGAGAGCTCAGTGATTCTCAATTTGTGTCACCCCTTCCGTCACATTCAGGCGCTATACCTATAGTAATTACTTTTTCTGATCACATTGAAACACTATCCTATGATAGTTGTGCCAGTAGCATGGTATAAGCCTCCACAGTCCACATAAATTGATCAATACCTACCTTCTCAATTATCTTCTTGATAGTTTCCTCTTCATCTTCAGAATTATCATTCTTATCTTGAGACACAACTTGATCTGGCCCTGAACTTTGAGAACCTTTCAGCTTCTGTAGTCTAGCTTCTATGTCACTGACCAGCCCATCAAACTCGTCACCATACTTCTTATCAATATTTCCTTGTTCCATATACTGCCTCATTAGGTCTTCTACTTGTTCTTGTTCAGTTTTTACTGTAGATATGGTTGGCAACACTTGCTGGAAATCAATATAATAAAAAATTATTCAAAATAGTTTTACAATTACCTACCATACTTCGAACTTCTTCAAGTCAAAGACAATCACCTTACTCTGAAGTGCACTTATAGGTACTCCTTTAATATTTGCTAATCTTGCTGTCAGTTCTGCGTCAGAAGTAGACGGCACATCACCTTTAAGTTTTTGTAATCTTTCAGCAACTTCATCATTACTGGGGCTTGCTTTACTGTCCAATTTGTCCTGTTTTAATTTGTTAAGTCTTTCGGATATTTCTTTTTCCACTGAATCTTCACTTGTTGAATCTATGTGCCCTGAAGCACTCTCTCTGCCACCAATTCTTCTAAAAAATAAATTTGAAACCTCCAATATAGAATTTTACATGATAACAAATGTTTTATATAAGTCTTACTTACTTATAGTATGCATCTGGTGGTTCTATTTTTTTAGATTCACTAGAATTTGTTGATTGCTTGCATTTAGAACATACCTAAAACATACATAGATAATGGAATTTTAGAAGTCTTTAAAAAAATATAAGTATACTTAACAATATGTAAATACTTACCATTACTTCGGAATTGAGTTTTTGCGAAAATACCTTATTTTTTAGACATTTCGAGCAGTAACTAAACCCACAGCTGGGACATCCTCTCTAAAAATGTATCAGGAAACATTTAAACCAATAAAAACTTCAACTTATTAAACTTCCGTTAATTTTAATTACCTCAGGACGAAAAAGGGAAAATGTCTTCGAGCAGGAATTACAAGCCATAATAACGATTTTATTTTTATTAATCAATTAAAAAATTTAATAAGTATTTATAATCATCACATAATATTTCAAAACTTAGTGACAACTACTAGGGATGCACGATCCAATCAGATTTTTACAGTATCGATACAAAGATACTGACTATCGGAATTAATGAATAGTAAAATATAGTCAAAATGTATAGGACGTAAATTATTAACTACGTATTTAAAAAAAAAAAAATTAAAGACTAGCGCTTGGCTACAATCAGACTCGCTAGCAAGTGATGATGCAGCCTAAGATGGAGCGCGCTTGCCTAGAAGTTGCTTCACTCTTGACTTGAAGGTATCCATATTATAGGTGGAAGGGAAAACTGATGCCGCAAGGGCGTTCCTCATCCTGGTGGTTCAGATTAGAAAAGAGGAAGCAAATCGCTTCGTATGTGTTCGAGGAATTTCGACTATGTATGGATGCAGACATAATATAACATGTTTATTATAATTGATGTATTAGTGATATATAGAACAGATATATTTTCTGTTATGGAAAACTGTATTAATGTAGAATTATGAAAAGTTATATACCTTATTAGCTTAGGTCATTAATATAATAATGAAATTAATTTCTACTTAATATACGACCAATAATCCAAATCAATCAATACCTACATTACCAGTACTTGAAGCAAGTAACTTATCGTTATCCCCATTTCGACTAATACAACAACGATCCAAGATATCGATAAAAATACAAGTATCGTGCGTCTCTAGTGACAACTTCGGTGATTGGTGAAATGAAAGAAGCAATAAATGTAAAAAACTTAAACTAGCGGCACGCTATGATGGCCGGTTTGGGAAATAATTGTATTACTTTATTGACGATAGTGATGTGCAGAGATTCATAAATTTTATCGAATGTAGTTTTAGGTTTAGGACTCAATTATTTATTAAATTGATTTCTTAAATGTATACAAGTGTAGAAAAATCAGTTTGCACCATTTAAGGGGTGAATGTACTTGTGAATATGAACAATTTTCACTATGTGGACAAACCTCTGAAATCGCAAAAAAATATCAATAAATTTTTAAAAATGGAATCTAATACGATCGTCACATAGGATCGCTGGCTAGCACAACTACTACCTCCGGCAAACTCGCGTCAATGCTCAATGCAAAACAAAGCAGTTTCGAATTGACGTTGCTTCGAAAAGTATAAACTGTCAGTGCAATGCGATTGTGATATAGTTTTGACCTGGCTTTGGATTTCAAATATTGATACTGCATTACTGTTGACCCTTGCTCGTTAATTTGGACTCTGTTCAAGCCCTTTGTTGTGGATTTCGTCGATATGACCGAACGTACGCAGAGAACTGTTCTAAATAGTCAGACACGTGAGTTCGTAATACGCCTTCGTAACTATTTCGATCGTGAAGCTCAAAATGGAGGGCCAATTTTACCTATAACGTCAGTGGTTGAACGCGTAGCTGATGCGCTTAATATTGGACAACGAACTGTTAGACGGATAACTAAAAAAAATATGGCGAGACTGGCACAGAAGAAAATAAACTTCACACACCAAAAAAGAGAAAACGAGCAAAACCAGTCGTAGGCATCGATTTGATGCCGATGCTATCCGAAGACATGTTTACGGCTACTATTTACAGAAGGAGTATCCAACAAGAAAAAAGTTGGTGCATTCACTGAAGGAAGCTGGATTATTCTTCGGTGGGGAAAGTTCTTTAACGAAGATTTTGAAGACCATTGGATTTCGATACAAAAAATGTAACAAACGCAAAATATTGATGGAAAGATTTGATATAGCGATGGCAAGGTATACTTTTTTACGGCAAGTGAAAGAAATCAAAAATTGGCAAAATGTTGTGTTCTTGGATGAAACATGGCTTAATGCTAACCATACTGTAGGCCGTTCTTGGAACGATGACACAGCAGCATCTACTTCCAAAGTTCCTGTAGGAAAAGGATCGCGACTTATAATTTGTCACGCCGGAACCATCAACGGGTTTGTCGAAGGTTCTCTCATGGCTTTTGCGTCAAAAACCACTGGAGACTATCATGAAGACATGAATGGAGAAAAGTTTACTGAATGGTTTACCTCAATGTTGTGTAGCCTCCCTGAACCATCTATTATAATTATGGACAACGCCCCATACCACTCGATGCAAATTGACAAGCCACCTGCCCAATCCCAAAAGAAAGCTGATATCGTCGCATGGCTTCGTAAAAATGGCGTAGATGCAAACATGAATATGTTAAAAGCGGAATTAGTACGTCTTTTAAAAGAAAACAAACCAACCAAGATCCGATACGTCATTGACGAAATAGCATTAGAACATGGGCACAGAGTTATACGGTTACCGCCTTACCATTGTGAGTATAATGCGATTGAGTTGGTGTGGGCTCAAATTAAGGGATATGCTGCAAGACACAATACAGAACCCCCATTTACCACAAAAAAAATGCTAAAATTATTAGAAGAAGCTTGTGAACATGTGACTAAAGGAGACTGGGAAAAGGTTGTGAATAGAACTGTTAAATTAATAAGGGAAGATTATGAAAGAGATGTGAAAATAGATAATATTATAGAAAACGAACATATAATTATTAATGTATGTGATGATAGCAGTGACGACAGTGAAAATAGTAGTATGGACGAATCTGATTAATTATGGCCTTTTGTGGCACCTTTTTTGGTATCTTTTGTATTCATATGTTTCTTGTGTGCATATAAAGTATGTATATTCATTTTCGTTCAAATATTCAGTTCGTTCAAATAAATTAAATAAACATATACATTTTTGTTTTATTAAACCTATTTAATCAGGTACAAAAACAAAACTTAATTGTTTTTTGTTCGAGAATAAATTGACATTCCACATCACTATTGTAATGTGTCAAACCGGCCATCATAGCGTGCCGCTAGTGTAGTATAACGTAGTGTTTACATACTCTTTGCATAGAACAGTGACCTAGGAAGTAAAAACCACACGTCAGTTGACGTTTTTTTCCCGCCAACTGTTGTTACGGCTCTGGATTCTAGCCTTTTTGAGTCTAACACAGAAACGGGCGCAGTTTTTAAAACTATTATTATGTAGTCGAAACTCACTGAACTAGTAGACAAAAAAATATGGGTATTATTTACTGTTATGTTAAATCTTATAACTAGCTTTACAGCTCTGGGTCGTAGCCTAATGCAGACAACCTCCTACACTTCCTAATTCCATAGCAGTCAATTTACTGTCCACTAGTTATTTTTCTCGTCGATGCTAACTGCTACTGTCTTTGTGCCATGATTTCCTGAATGCTGAATGTTAAATATACATAAGTATAGATTAATAAATGTTTATTTTTTAACAAAACAAAAACAAAGGCTTTTAATTTGACTTAACCTTTAATAACATGGTGTTGATGGTTTCAATATGCAGCCAATGGACTTAAGCTAACAAGAGAAGTTTAAGGTCATTTTCCACCCATCAGGCTGTTCATTCCACTTGAACCCTGCTGCAGTTGGCGCATCATGTTGTGCAGGCCGGACATGCCACCCATTTGTTGAAGAATCCGTGGGTCCATCATTTTAGCCATCTGTTGGTTAAGTTTTGCCATTTGAGTTTGGTTCACGTTTTTAGCCATATCACCGCCTTTAAACAGGCCCTTAATACCACCCATCTTCTTAACAACTGCTGCAAACTTAGTATATTGAGCAATCAGGTCTTTTACATCTCTCTCAGTGACGCCAGCGCCCTGAGCTACTCTGGTGACGCGGGTAGGTTGCTTGGAAAACAATTTTGCGCCATCGCGATGATCAAGTTCGCCTTCATTCATAGAGTCCATAATGGTCATAAGACGTTTCAGTTTTGCCATTGATTCTTGTTCGCTACCTTTTGACATTAGATCTTGGGAGAATCCTGGTATCATGCCCTATGGAAAAAGAAATTATAATACATAAGATACATCTCTCAAATGGGTGGCTATATAATTATAATCATAGTTCACACTGTTTTCATAAATACCTTAAAATTGTTAAATAAAACAAAAATGGTACCTACCATTATTTGTGAGAAAGGACCCATTTTCATGATATTTTGGAACTGTTCATACATGGCTCTCAGTGTAAACTGTCCATGTTTCAGTTTTTCTAAGAGTTCGTCATTATCATCCAACTTTAGCTCATTGACTTTGTCTAGCAGCCCTTCTATATCTCCCATGCCCAGCAGTTTATTGATGAAGGGTTTAGTTTTGAATGGCTCAAGGTCATCAATATGCTCTCCAGTACCAATAAATATTATAGGACTCTCTGTTGCTGCTACACTGTAAAGAGAGATATTTTACTGTAAATCAATTAATAAGAATATTAATATGACTCTGGCTTTTGCAAAACTGGTGCCATAACCCCAGACAACTTTTTTTTCTCTAAGGCTCATTGTAGTGCAGTTTTTGATTGTCCAGACAACTTATAATTCTAGAGTAACAGTCTGCCATTTTTATATTAAACTGTAATGTTGACTGCAGCAATTCTTTAGTCATCATAACTTTAATTATGCTGTATTTTATTATTAATAAACTGTTTAATTTTAATTTATTTGTACCAGAAAGTTGTAACTTGTAACAATAAAGAGAAAATTAAAGTAAAAGTGGACAGGGAAGCACTTATCACTATAAGATATCTCTACCAATGACCCTTGGAGTGGGAGTGTTTAATGTGATGACTGAGTTGCTACTGGATTACAGATTTATTAGCCTACAGGCTTGGTCTGGACTATCTGCTTACTTGGCCCTCAACTGCTCAATAAACCTTCTTAAAATAGTAAAAGGACTTACGCTGATAATGCACCGCCTCCTTTCGCATGACCATCTAACTTGGTAATAATAACAGAACCAATGTCTACTTTCTCTTTGAAAGCTTTGGCCTGAGACTCACAAGCCTGCCCAATTGTGGCGTCCATCACAAATATAATGTTGTCTGGTTTCTGTATATGAAAATAAATTAATAATGACCATCTTTTTAATATCTGTTTATATAAAAGGAAAACCTGACTGACTGACTGACTGATTGATCTATCAAATTTGCATTTCACCATCTGTCCCTATGTATGCTTCAATCTTTTAAACTACTCAACAGATTTTAATGTGGTTTTCAACAATAGATAGAGTGATTCAAAAGGAACATTTACACATTTAGTTTAATATTGTATTGTGTTAATTTGTTCAAATATGACGATGATTGTTCAAGATGTTGGTAGAAATCAAGCCGACTGAGACCATTCATTGAAAATACATACCGTCTTATTCTTTTGAAATGTAACAAAATAATGTATGATGGAATTGTTCCTTTTTATAAGGACTACTATAAAAAAAGTCAGCTATTACTAATGCGGTAGTATCTACATTGCACCCGTGCGAAGCTGGGGAGAGTCACTAGTAAATAATAAACAATAATTGAAGATCTTACAATTGCATTAGCAACTGCCAACATCTCTTCAAACAGGGACTCTTCCTGTTTGTGCCGACCACTGGTGTCTACAATTATCATTTCAAATCCCTCCTTTTTGAACATTTCCACACCTGTTGAGGCAATCACTACTGGATCCACTTCTGTATAGCTAAAAGACATCAATGGCATATTATTCTGATCATAGATTTTGTTCAGTAGTATAAATCATCACACTAATGTTTTAAAGATGTTCAAACATCTCATGCATAGATCAAAAAATGAACCTGCACTTTCTCTCACAAAATTATATGTTATTTCACTTTGGTAACTGATAAGTATGTTTATGAGAAAACAAGGTACCTCTCACAACTTTTATTGAACACCAGATATACAGAACTAATGCAACCACAGTATGTTCACAATTTGGATACCTCATTGCTACCTAGCAATCCAGGCAACAGAGCAATGGTGTAACTCTAAAAGGATATGGTTACAACAATATTTACCTTCCATAAAATGGTATTCTCGCCTTGGTACAATTCTGTTTGACTTGATCATAAGCTCCAGCTCGGAATGTGTCAGCACACACAAGACATGATTTCCAGTTTTTCCGCAGGTAATGATAGGCCAGTTTTGTGCAAGTTGTGGTTTTGCCAGAGCCCTGGAGCCCTACAAACATTATGACATTGGGTTTCCCTTTGATTGGCTGGTATGGTTTTACTCCTGGATCGACAAGCTGAAATGTTACAATTAATTAAATTAATTTATTATAATGCTTTCATTAATAAATTTGTCTGTTATCATTGCCTAGTTTATCATAAAAATATAATGCTATAATATGTTAAATAACCCAAAGTACTCAATAGGAAAATATTTCTAACACCATAATAATCATTGAGCAGTGATAGCCTAGTGGTTTATACATCCATACTCCTTACATTTTGGAGTTGTTGTTTTAAGCAATTGAATATAACTTAAGAATTACCTTGACAAGTTCTTTGAAAACGGCTGATTGTATCATCCGTCTTTTGTTGAGCCCCCCTGCCATCTCATCAAAATCAATGACAGCACGCACATTCTCACGAAGATTCTTAACTAGACGAATATTTACATCAGCTTCTAATAACGCTGCACAGATTTGCTTTAGCATAGAATTCAAAACCTGTAATCAAAGATGTGATGCGAGTCCTGAACTACATTATTTTCAGAAGGTACTTACCAACTTACTTAAAGTTACATTTTATGAATTTACCTCTTCATTTATAATAGTAGCACGACTCAACGACTGCAATGCAGTCGTTATTTTTCGACCCAAATCTGCTAAAACCATTTTGAAACACTATTGTTACCACTTTCCAATATCTTTGGCTGTCAGCTGTTGTCCTTACTTTAACGAATCGTACTAAATACAATATAGTAAGATTTTTGAGACATTTTATATCATAACTATAGCATGAGAAAATATCAATGAAAATAAATAGCACTTAAATATTTCACAAATATCCACTCCACGACGGAAAATATTCCAACACAACACAAATCCACGAAAATCAAAAATCAGAAAATCACTGACACGTCAAATCACGTCAAATGTCAACATGATGTCAACATGTCTTTTTTTCAACTGGCTTTATGGCTCTGGCTTCTGACTTCTTCGAGCGTTCTGAATCGCCCGGCAGGTTTCCGTGTAGTATCCTGGAAAACAAAGTGTTCCCGTGGAGTTAAAAAAAAGCTATATCCATGCTTATCACATTTATTTGGGTACATATGGCGCAAATGTGCGGAACGATATAATTATTACTATGATATTTGTACCGGCCACACATTACAGACCAGTAATCCGGAGACACAACAACCCAGAGGTATAGCTTAAATGTAGCTTAACATAAGTAGTGATTGTCTATAGTGTAGTGGGTGTCTATGGTGATTACATACTCTTTGATCTGGTCGGTGCTCTTTGATCTTTAGACTGTATATAGTGATCTGTGCTCTTTGATTGACAGCTCTGAGTCGGATGATCCACAGATTCTGATCTGGAAAAAAAAAACAAAAATCGCCTTGTAATGGAGATGTAATGGAGTGTTGGTGATTGTTCTTCTTTATTTTAATTTTACACAAAACTAAAATAATTTGTTTCCAAAGGAAAAGAGTGTGATAATGGTAAGGTATATTACTGAATTCTCTAATGCTATTCCTAGTTCATTGTAAAATGTTTAAAATGTGTACGTTAGGGTCAAAATCAATCTGGGAGTGGAAGCGGTGGAGACAAGAAAGACGACAAGGATAAGAAAAAGAAATATGAGCCTCCAATTCCTACAAGAGTTGGAAAGAAGAAGCGTAAAGCGAAGGGGCCTGACGCCGCATTGAAGCTGCCTCAAGTGACGCCACACACGCGTTGCAGGCTCAAGTTGTTGAAGCTAGAAAGAATCAAGGATTACTTACTCATGGAAGAAGAATTTATCCGTAATCAAGAAAGACTTAAGCCCCAGGAGGAGAAAATTGAAGAGGAAAGGTCTAAGGTATGGAACCAAAAAATTTGTTAGGTCATGACTTTTTCAATCTTATTGCTAACATTATTCCCTACTAGGTGAACCTCGCAACTTTGTCTGCGTAAATTTACTTTTTGGGATATCTTGAATTTTCTGAAATAAAAATAGCTTATATCCATCTCAGGGATGCAAGCTATCTCAGTATCTTTTCTCAAAATCAGTGTATATGTGATGATAACAGACAGGCACACTTTCTCATTTATATTGGTATGGATTTATTTGTAGGTTGATGACCTGAGAGGGACGCCCATGTCTGTTGGCACACTGGAAGAGATCATAGATGACAATCATGCCATAGTTTCAACATCAGTAGGCAGCGAGCACTATGTCAGCATCCTGTCCTTTGTGGACAAAGATCAGCTGGAGCCCGGCTGCTCAGTTTTATTAAACCATAAGGTAATTATTTTGTCTCATAATATCTAGCTTTGGTCCTTAGTGTAAGTCATGAGTGAAACCTACCTTGGGTCCCCAGCAATACTTCCTGAAGTCTTTGCCAATTTGTGTGGTCTGCTTTGATTGGCCTGAAGTGTGGTAAAGAAACCCAGGACAAAAAGAAAAAGAAAAGTGAAAAAGTAATGAGTATGCTGTCTGTAATTGCTGACCACTCATCATACTTATGTGCATGAACATGTTATTGAGGTTATCTTGTGATTGACAACCTATATTGTGAAATCTGAGTCAAAGTTAGAGCTTGTGTCTAAATTCTAGATGATGTCTAGATGATAAAATAATTAACTAGATGATAGGTTTTTTAAAAATATCATGAGAGTTCTTTTTCCCAGGATAAAGAGTAGCCTCTATACAAAACATCAAAATCAGGTAAATGGATGGGCTGTGATAACATATCAGACAGACAGACAATATTAATATTAGTATAGAATTATGGATCATTTAGCATTTTTTATGTTATTAAAATATGGCTTTAAGTATTGAATAGCTTGTATTTTATTCTACAGGTCCATGCAGTGGTTGGTGTGCTGGGTGACGACACAGACCCCATGGTGTCTGTCATGAAACTGGAGAAGGCTCCACAAGAGACCTACGCTGATATTGGTGGGCTAGACACTCAGATCCAAGAAATCAAGGTTAGTAGGAAGTACTTCATGAAACAAACTTTACTGTTTTCTTTCCTTTGTCTGTTTACAGTTTACCTTAAATTACAGATTTTTATAATAATCATATAGGTGATGATGATAAAAATAAAAAGTACATAGTTGAATTCTTAGTTTTTAATAATTAATTATAACCTCGGTCTGGTGCATTTTGACCATCTGTTGTGCCAGATCATTTTTTTTTGCAAATAAGTGGAATTAACTTCCAAGGACTCTGATCCCACTTGATTTTGACATTTTTGGGGTTGATCAAGGAGTTTTGAACCAACAAATTCCTGAAAAGCAGGTTTCTCTGATGCTGCAAATGTTCAAGGGTGGTAGTAATCACTTAATATTAGGTGTCCACCCCTGCTTGTTTGCTTGCTATCCATATATTATTTTAATTAGCCTGACGCTATTGCCTGCTACGCCACAGTTCACTGCATAGACTATGGGACTAGGATTATTATTATAATATAATTATTAAATTATTTATTATTTATTATGTTTCCATAGTAAAAAACCCATTTCCATTTACATTCTTTAGAAGAATGTAAACTATTTCAATCAAGTTCAATTAAGCACTAATTTATAAAAAGTTTCCATTAAAATTAATGTTTGTGTTCTTACCTGATGATAAATAGACATTGAAATGGGTTGTTTTTTTTTTTGTACAGGAATCAGTGGAGTTGCCTCTAACCCACCCAGAGTATTATGAAGAGATGGGCATCAAACCTCCAAAAGGTGTCATTCTTTATGGACTTCCTGGCACAGGCAAGACCTTGCTGGCCAAGGCGGTTGCTAACCAGACATCTGCAACATTCCTGAGAGTGGTTGGCTCTGAACTGATTCAGAAATATTTGGTAAGTTGGGATTTATCCCACCTGTTGCTCATACCACAAGTTAAACTAGAGAAGGCATCTCTCCACTAAATCAAATAGTACATATTTCTATTTATGATCAAATAGTAATCAAATCAAGTAGTATGATCAACTAGTTTTTGCTGACAATAGCACATGACCCATATCAAGAGACCATGCAAGTTGAGAGTGTATCAGTGCTGATTGACAAATACTACCATTTCATTTGGGTCAAAACACTTCTGATGGCATATTGTGTTGCTTGATGCTAGAGGGGAGAGATTAGTCATATTACTAATATTCTTAGATTGCCTAGTATTTAAAAAAAAATGTACAATATTTTGATTTTAAAGTTTGTAAACACTGTTTTGTTAAGATAAAAAAGATTTATTTATTTATTTATATTACAATTGACTATTTGATATTGTGACCTTTTTTATAAAAATATACAACTTAATAAAATTTTGTCAACAGGGTGATGGTCCAAAGCTAGTCCGTGAATTGTTCCGAGTGGCGGAGGAGCATGCACCATCCATAGTGTTCATAGATGAAATTGATGCTGTGGGTACCAAACGGTATGTACCATTAGCATTATATAGAAAGTGTTGATTAAATGGATTGTATTCAAGTTTTAATGAGTGGAGTGTTTACATAAAGAGATCAAGGAACCTTTAAGACCACTTTTGAAAATGCGTGCGTGCGATCGTCGACCCGCGACTACGTCCACGGATTTAGAATTTAGATTTTTTTATAAATCCTGTGGGATCTCTTTGATTTCGGGGGGAAATCATGTCGACAAAATTGATTAAGCATATGAGATGTGGAAAAAAGACAAAGGAAGAGACAGAACAGACATTTTCGCATTTGTAATATTAGTATGAATTTGGCATTATTATAATATAACCTAATTATTGAATCTCATCATTATTTATGTTTCAGTTATGACTCAAACTCTGGAGGTGAGAGAGAAATTCAAAGGACTATGTTGGAGCTCCTGAATCAGCTGGATGGATTTGACTCTAGGGGTGATGTTAAAGTATGTATAAGTATAATATTATAATGTTATCTATAACATTTAATAAGTTTTCCAATTAATGAAAAACTTGAAACTAGAAACTGAAAGAAAAAAAGCTAATGTGCAACTCGCGTGCCACCTGTTGTGTGTTGATGCTACCATGTAAGAAATGTCCCCACAAGTCCTCACAACAACAGTACGAACTCAATGATGAACTGACAGACAAACATTAATTTCTATAATAAGATAGCACTAGATTTCTATGGTTTGTCTCAGTTTTCCCTTCCACCTATAATATGGGTACCTTCAAGTCAAGAGTGAATAGGGAACTTCTAGGCAAGCGCGCTCCATCTTAGGCTGCATCATCACTTGCTAGCAGGTCTGATTGCAGCCAAGCGCTAGTCTATAAAAAAAAAATTGTGACTTAAGACATGTGCCAAAATCAATCTACCAGAAAAACTTAATGCTTAAATTATTTCTGCATTTAGGTTATCATGGCAACAAACAGGATAGAAACATTGGACCCTGCTCTCATTCGTCCCGGCCGGATTGACAGGAAGATAGAATTCCCACTGCCAGATGAGAAAACAAAGCGAAGGATCTTTACTATTCACACATCAAGAATGACCCTTGCAGATGATGTAAACCTGTCAGAGCTTATCATGTCAAAGGATGATCTTTCTGGTGCAGATATAAAGGTATCGCCCCTAAAAATTCTGTTGGCTTACCGCTACCACTGTAGTTTGACAGCTCCAGTGTGACAATTAGCCTGATTGGCTGACTTTCTTACTATTTGTAGATAGATGCATTCGACAATTCAAAACTACTTCTAAAAGTTTATTTGAATAAAAGTATTTCTATTCTATTGGCTAAAATAAGGACTGGCTGTACCCCTTCAAAAATTATAATACATAAAACACATAAGCAACTTGTGTATGCACTTATTTCATACCTGCACTTTCAGTTCGTCATGGAATATCCTAATGTATTTTATTATTAAATTCATGTTTGTTTCTTTTTAGGCTATTTGTACTGAAGCTGGGTTGATGGCCTTACGAGAGCGACGTATGAAGGTTACTAATGAAGACTTCAAGAAGTCCAAGGAGAGTGTCCTTTATCGCAAAAAGGAAGGTACCCCAGAAGGCCTTTATCTTTAATTACATTACTTACACACCTTTCCCAGGATTTCTTGAATCTATTTATATTATTCTACATCTAACAAAATAATAGAAGGAATATTCTATATTCTTGAATACAATATTGATGTTAACATCTTTGCTTGAAATAAAATGATTGAACACGAAGTTTGGATGTTTCATTTTTTCTATACAAAAATAAGTGAGAAGGAATAATATCTTTATGGAAGGAACCTTCTGAGACCCTAAAACCAAACCATTCCTTTTTTTTTAGAAACCCAGTTAAAAATGGTAAATAATCGAAAGATATCGATTAAAATAACGATAAGCTTATGACCTCTACATGCCTCTATACACTCTCGTCAAGGTTCGGAAAAACTGATTTTACATCTCTGAATTATTAAAAAGTAAGAATCCGGAGCCAAGAAACTAGAAAAAGTCTATGGTTAATCCATTTCCAGTAAATGTCAAAGTCATTATTTGACACTTAAATGACGGACTGACACGAATAATTTATGTATTTTTTTTGCTTCCAAATAATGAAAAGCTTTGGATTGTGAATGCGATTTTTTGGCTTCTGTTTGTGGAGAAATAAAGTTAATATAGTGGTTTAATATGCTAACCACATTAAAAATAGTTTATGAATGAGTGATACCGGTAGCGACACAGAGGCGACCGAGCACACTGCACTCATGGATGGCCACATTGCCGAAGCCCGTCCCGATCGCGAAGTCGCTGATCGGATTGCGAGGAAGCGCAAAACACCAAAGCCCGACACGCAGCGGAATTATGGTGTAGGTGGATACTTTCGCGATAAATGTTGTTTGGTATTTAGTCATCAAGTGACTAATCTTATCACATTGTTATTCTCTACAAGTATTTTAGTTAACGCTTAACAGATCTGAAAAGTGCTACAATTGTATTATTAAAATAATAATTTGTAAAAGTTATACTGAACTAATTTTATGACATGGTACATATAGTTTTTTTTACAAGATTTTCTAAACTTTACCATGGCTGTTCGTGAATAATAATATAAAAATAAACTAGGTATAATTCGTTTTATATTATTTAGCAAAATTAAGTAAGTATCTTGTAAACTAAAAACCAGCAGCATTTTTTGTAAATTCTAAGTACATACTTTGAAACTGGTCTTAGTACTTAAGTTTAACAGCTATAGTGATGATCACAGTTAGTTAGTTTTCAGATACCAATACCATTAGCAGACTGAAAGATTATCATAAATTTATGTTTCAAAAACAACAATTGCCATGTGATCATAATAACTTTGTTACTTACCTAGTAGGCTAATAACTATTCTCATCAAAATTGGGGATGTGAAGTACTGAGAGTGAAATATATGCACAGATCACGACAATACCATTGACTCTAACAATTTCAGAGTGTGGAGCCATCAGAAGGAATGTCAAGTGCAGTGGGCAGCTCAGGTCAGAACCCTCCAGAGCAACCGACAGAACCTCAAATAGAGGAGCTAGAGCTCAAATATGGAGCTAGGCACGTCATTAAACTATTTGTGCCTGTCACCTTGTGTATGATTGTCGTAGTTGCCACCATCTCTTCAATCAGCTTCTATTCTGTCAAAGATGTGTACTTGTAAGTCCTTTTTCATCTTTACTACTATAAAAATTTACCTGTTCATTTCTTAGTGCATGCATCGATTCAACTCAAACTGTATACATGGTCTACTTGTCTTAACTGGTTCATAAGACCAAAATCCTTCCACTAGAGCCTAAAAAACATCCATCCCAATTCCATATGGCTTAGCAAATTTCAAAAGTTAGTTTATTTAAAAGTGTAAGTGATATTATGTGGATGTGGATTCAAATATTTAAATCTTTTGCTTTGCTGGATAAAAGTAGCCTATCTACATCTTCAGTATGCAAGCTATCTCTCAAATGTCAAATTCAGTTCAATGGATGAGCCACATCCACTCACTTTCACATTTACAATATTAATATGGATGCTTATGTCATTGTATAGTATTATTTAGAAATAAATGATTAAAGGTTTAAAAAGTTTTTAATCTTATGTTATTTTGAATTTCAGAGCCTACACTCCATTTCATGAAGAAAGTCCATACGCAGTGACTAAAGTGTGGAATGCTTTAGCCAATTCCATGATCTTGTTGTGTGTGATAGCTCTGATGACTGTCCTGCTCATAGTGCTGTACAAGAAGAGATGTTACAAAGTAATACACGGATGGCTCATCCTATCCTCCCTGATGTTGTTGTTCCTGTTCTCATACTTGTATATAGAGTAAGTTTTTTTTTTTTTAATATCATAAAGTGCTGAGGACAGTACTTTACTAACATTACAATCTAGCCTACGAATAGCGCTAATAAGCAATATTATATTAACCTAAACTTATAAAAGTACTTATATCTAAGAATCGGTCCATTAACTTATCTTAGTTTACAGTTAGTTTTCATTGAAAGACACTTTGTTCTGGTGTTCTTAATTAGGGTTCCGTACCTCAAATGTAAAAATAAACCCTTATAGGATCACTTTGTTGTCTGTCTGTCTGTCAAGAAACCTATAGGGTAGTTCCCGTTGACCTAGAATCATGAAATTTGGCAGGTAGGTAGGTCTTATAGCACAAGTACAGGAATAAATCTGAAAACCCTGAATTTGTGGTTACATCATTTAAAAAAAAATTAAAATGTGTTTTAATTTTCAAAGTAAGATAACTATACCAAGTGGGGTATCATATGAAAGGGCTTTACCTGGACATTCTAAAACAGATTTTTATTTATTTTTATGTATAATAGTTTTTGATTTATCGTGCAAAATGTTGGAAAAAATACCTGAGTACGGAACCCTCAGAGCGCGAGTCTGACTCGCACTTGGCTGGTTTTTTTAGAGACCAATATTTCTCATTCCTTGCATCTGATAATATATAATTTGTACTAAAATAGCATATAATTTGTACTTACTAAAAGTAAATATACTAATAGGAGATTAAGTATATGGATTAATTTGTTACATTACTTTTAAGTTTGTAGCTGATAGTCTAGTCATTTGGTAGTTTTGCCTGGAAAGTATTCTGGGAGTTTTGAAAATTGGTGATTTTATAAATCTAACTAGAAAAAAATTCCTACAAATTATCTAGTCACCTTTTTTTTGTAGAATTAATAGTTTTAGCTACAAACACCGCAAAGTCCGCTCCAATTTCAACCCATTTCCAAACCACCATGAGGTAGAGTGAGTGGCGCGTTTTTTTTTTTGTATCCCCAGTAGACGGTAAACACCTTCAATTTTTACCATCAGTTCATCCAGAAAAAATCGACAATTCAGAATTCTGCTTGAGATAAGAGCAAATATACTGCATTGCATATTCGTTTGCATATGGACCTCTTTTGCTTTGATGTATGACTTTGTATGGCATGGTACAGTGATTTCTATATAGGATAACGCAGCTGCACTGATCAGGCACTGAACTGTCAACACAATGCATCACTTTTCATTTGGCGTCACTCTAACACTTGCTCTCAGTTAGCGGCTGACAAAACTTTAGAACGGATGGTAATGAGAAACATCAATTCATTCTACATTGTTATATTTCAGAGAGGCTTTAAGAGCATACAACATACCTATGGACTACATAACATTGTACTTTGTGATGTGGAACTTTGGTGTGATGGGCATGATAGTGATCCACTGGAAGGGGCCACTGCTCCTACAGCAGGCGTACCTCATATTTATTGCCGCGCTGATGGCCCTGGTGTTCATCAAGTACCTGCCAGAGTGGACCACTTGGGCTGTGCTTGCTGTTATTTCAATATGGGGTATGTTCAATTTCATAAGAATAAGAATAAGAAGTGTTTATTTGCTAGAATCCTAATATTAATATCTAGAGTGAATGTTTGTTCCTAAAGTGGATGTTTGTTACTCATCACGCAAAAAATACTGGACGGATTTGGATGAAATTTGGAATGGAGATAGATTATACCTTGGATTAACACATAGGCTACTTTTTATCCCAGATAATCAAAGAGTTCTCACGGGCTTTTGAAAAATGTAAATTCACGCGGACAAAGTTGCGGGCATCAGCTAGTATTTCATAATAAGAAAAATCCTGACTCACTCACGGACTGACTCGTCAACAACTCATGACAGGTCAAACCCTTGGACCTAGAAAGCTGAAATTTTGCACAGAGATTCCTTTATGATTGAAATAATTAGGATAGGATTTAGAGGATTTATGTATATTTTCGCTTTGAAGTTGCCTTGTTTCCACACCTATAATAAAGAGAGTTCAAATTGCGCGTTTAAGAGCGTTGAAGCATGAGCTTGGAACACAAGTTTAGGTATTTACCCGAGGTTCTTTGTTTGTTTCCGTGAACGGACGTACCCAGCGCAGTTTAGTTTATAACAAACCGTTTTGATCCTAGACGATTTTCAAACAGATTATTTTTTCAATATTTTTAAGTATGTGGTGTTAGTTTGTCGTTTTTTTCAAAACAATGATGTTTTTTAAAACAGTGTATTATCTTTATAGATTAAGTACGAGTGAATAAAACTTATAATTGTAGTCAGTACTTAATACTAATCTTTTATATACTTGTGTAAGTATAAGAGAGTCAAGAAATTATACAAAATTCAACTTTCCTTATACATATTTACGAAAATATGGTTCCCTTATCATGCACAGTATAAATAGTTACACCTACTATAATAATTTTCACACATATATTTATAAAGGCTAAAATAAATGTGAAATCCGTCTAAAATTTAAACAGTCTTAAATATTTAATTTACAATATTATCAAAAATATAATGCAATGCTAATACTCATAAAGACATTGAGCATTTTTTATTTATTTATGGTCCTTTACAATCTTTTCAAATTTTATTGTTAGTACTAAATCGTACTTACCGTAAGCGCAAGACAATGGACAGTACAATGAAAGGGATTAACAGGTACAAAAATGCAGATGTTACACTTGAGTAGGTATTTATTCATCAAAAATAAGTGCATTGCTACACGAGTAAGCTAGGGATACAAAAACAAAATAAGATAAAGTTCAAAACTAAAAGTACAAAAACCCACCTACTACTTTTAAAGACTTCACCGCAGATGATTGATTTATATTTGAATATGTATAAATTATTATATACATGTATTCGAAATTTTCATAGTAACTGCTATGATTTGATATCAAACTCGATCCATCTATTTCAAGTTTATTTTTAAGGATAGCATGCTAAAACACATGATAAAATAACTTAGGCATTGCATAAAATATTGTAACAAACCTCAATTATTATTAAAACCTTGAATCACGCGAGTGATGCCGCGGGTAATAGCTAGTTCAAAAATAAAACCATCATAAAGATCCACGAGGGATGACCACGTGCAAATGATAGTAATTATCCTATTGTTTCAGGTGTTATGGTAGAGTGTACAATGTATACAACCAAAATCTAAATACAAAATACCGTACTAATGCTGTAAAAGACTAATGCTATTATGCAAATGAAAAAAAAGAAATCATAATGGAATACAAGAAACCGCGCTAATGCCATAAAAGGACGATGAATCATCAAAATTTCATTTAGCGGCTAGGACAAATAGCAAGGCTATTGGTATATAGCATTGTCAGCCGGTAATAACTGTAAAACTATAAGCCTTTAAGAATATTTGATTCTGAAAAATTATAATTCTAGTCAATAACTAATTATACAAAATTCAACTTTCCGTTTATTTAAAAACATGGTTTTCCTTATCACAAACGGTATAATGAAACCTTGAGTATTGAGTTTTACATATTTATAAAAGCTCTTGAAATAAATGTGAAACCCATGTAAAATTTAAACAGTTAAAAATTTATTTTTTAGAAATTATTAAAAATATAGATCAATGCCACTGCTCTGATAGGCATTGATCTATTCTCTACCGAAATCGCGTTTTACAATTTTTTTCAAATTTTGAAAATTAAATTATTCCCTTTCAATGACAGGGAACAATAGATACCAATGCAGCTATTTGCTCGAGGCAATACTTATTTATTAACTAGCTGATGCCCGCAGCTTCACCCGCGTGGATTTAGGTTTCTAAAAATCCCGTGGGAACTTTTGATTTTCCAGGACAAAAGTAGCCTATCCGTAATAGCCCGTCCCCGGGATGCAACGCATTTCTGTACCACGTAAAAAACATCTAAACGGATGATCCTTTAAAAATCCCGAGGGATCACCAGGATTTAGGAATGCAATTCCTTACAGCATCATATAAACACAATTTAAAAATATACAAAAAGTTTTAATCTATCTTTAAGAAAAAATAGCGAGTATTAAAAATACCTAGTATTGAGAAGTGATAGTCGCACTACAATTTCAGGTAAATCGTAAATAATCCGATAACAATTGCTAAGCAAACAAGCGTTACGTCCGTTCTCGGAGAGGCCTCGGCCGATACTAATTTCCTAGTTCAATTTACTATTGCTTGTTGCACGGTTTTGTAGTGTGTTTCAAGATTATTTTTTGGAAACAAATATTAATTAAATTTAAATATTTTTTTTCTGTTTATATTACAAATATGTTCTTCTTTAATGAGTACTTAGTTTTATTTATAAATGAAGAAAAATAACCCACCTAAATGACAGTTTTATGTGTCTGTAGTTTTATGAAATTATGACTTTTTTGTTTGAATTTTTTTAATGTAAAAAATGCCAAACGAAAGATTTGGTTCTGTCATCTTATTAGTTCAGGACCTTTTCTTTGGTAAATATATCTCTTTGTGAGAATCGAACAAGTAACTTTTGATGTAGTGAACGTCAAAGATGACACGAAATCCAAAATTCAGTAATAGTCTTTTGGTATTTTAGGCAATAAAAGATAAACTATGAATAAATTGCAAAATGTTGTCTGTCAATTTAATAAAACAGGAAATATTCTACAAAGTAGTATATACATGTTTTACATAAATGCAGTGTTTAATAAAATATAGGGGGGCAAAATGGCTTAAGAATAGCTCATGCCGGTTCAACACTCTTAAGTAGCTATTTACTTGAACTAATAACTATTATCTGAACTTTTCGAAATATCATGATAAGATCTACACGAACGCTGTCGCGGGCTTCCAATATGATAGACAGTTGATATTCTGTAAAAAGGCTCTACAAGCTAATTTCTAGTTAATTTTAAACTAATACTCATAATATATACACATTATTTGGTATTAATGTCTTAAATAGTTTATTTAAATTAAAACTATTGTTTTTTTATTTCAGATTTGATAGCAGTGCTAACACCAAAGGGGCCACTGAGAATATTAGTGGAAACAGCCCAAGAGAGGAATGAACCAATATTTCCTGCCTTAATTTATTCATGTGAGCATAATTTTAGTCATTACTAATATATTTACTGCTAACAAAATCCTCCTGTACGGAAGTGCGGAAACCAGCCCAGAGAGAAGAAAGAAGCCACCTAAACAGTTGACAGTTAACTCTCTCACACTACTTTGAAAATTATTCAATTATCTCAAACCATAGCCGACCCATTATTAAGCATGGGTCTCAGGAGAATGCAGAGGCCATAGTGTAACATCCTGTGCAAGTGCAGATTGGCAGACTACCCACCTTTGAGAACATTACTGAATGTAGGTTTTCTCACTCAGTTTTCCTTTAAAGCAAAATGTTATCTAATTGCTTAAATCACACATAACTTCCAAATAGAAGGGCTTAGAGGTCTGGGGTTAAACCCTTGAATGAAACTTACCTAATACTTCTATAATAATTGAGTTAACAAGATTCATTATCTCGCTAAAACCATACAATTGCAGTAAAGTTGCAACAGCTTTGTTTCAGTTTTTTGCCCCTTCTGTAGAATATAATTTCTTGTTATTAAACCGTTTTTTTGCCAGTTATTCATTATTTTAATGTCTAAACTATTGTGAGTGATTTCCATTTTAAGTAATGAATGAAACAGCTCTTTACTCACGTATTTACTTATACGTAGTTATTCACTATCTAAGTATTTAGAGAAAGTTGAAAACTAAAACCTGATTGATTATTAGAGTAAAATTTTTTTCTGTCACTTGGTATATTTTAATGGTATTGTACATTTATATATTTGAGCTCAGAATTTTCTTCTCTTTCATTTGACATCCCACTCGATACAATAGCAAAAAAATTTTTTGGGGACCCCCACTTTTTTTTTATGTAAAATTTACCTAACGGATGTTACATCACAAAAAAAGTTCGTATAAAATATAGCCTATGTCACCCTCACCTTTACAACGAATTTACTATTGACACCTCATTCATCAAAATCGACCCAGTAGTTTAGGCACTACGGTGGAACACACAGAATCTAGATACAAACATACATTAATACATACTTACATACATAGACTGCTAAAATCATATCCTTTCCTTTTGGCATTGCCACAGTGGGGTAAAAAATGAACCATGTGTTGAATTGTGTGCCTTAGCGACGGTGATGTACTGCGTGGCGGCAGCGGGCGCTGGCGGAGGCAGCGGGGGCGGCGGCGGGGGCAGCGGAGCGGGTAGTGGGGGTGGGGGGGACGGCGAGCCGCGGCCGCGGGAGCTGCGCCCTCTCAACCCGCGAGACGCCGGAGTCGGTAAGTTCTCTGACCACATGCGTCATACATACATTAACAAACGAAACTAATTCACTACTCTACTAATATCCTTTTTCTAGCTGACGCCCGTAACTTCGACCGCGTGGATTTAGGGTTTTCGAAATCCCGTGGGAACTCTTTTATTTTCTGGGATAAAAAGTAGCCTATGTCCAGGATATTATCGATCTCCATTCCGAATTTCAGCCAAATCCGTCCAGTGGTTTTGCGTGAAGGAGTAACAAACATACACACACACACACACATATTCACGAACTTTCGCCTTTAAAATAATAGTGTGATAGGATCCCGCGCACCCCGTGAGAGTCGGCCACGCGAGCCTGCGGCGCGACCGAGCGAGGGCGATGGCGGGTTCGACGAGGCTTGGCAGTCGCGCGCCAGCGGCGGCGCGGCTCCGAGGCGCCTGCGCGTGGAGGGCGACGGGTCGGCGCCCGCGCACTACGTCACGCGCGTCGAGCGCCCGCAGCCGCCGCCGCAGGAGTTGGAGGAGGAGAGTGAGTCTAGAAAGAATTTGAGTGTCAGACTATGAAGATGTGTTGTAACTTGTAATCAATGTGGCAAGCAGCAAATGTGATATGACTGAACCTTCGCCACACCTAACAAACACAAAAAATTTCATGATCTTCAGCCCAGAATAAGAAGGGCTTAAACCATAGTCCACCACACTGGACACGTGCAGATTAGCAGACTTCACACACCTTTGAGTACATTATGGAGAACTCTTAGATATGCAAATTTCCTCACAATAATTTCCTCCACAGTTAAAGCAAGTGATAATTGCAATATACATAACTTCGAAAGGTTAGTTAAAAAAGGGATCGAAGCCCGGACTCCCTGACTAGTAGTTCGACGCCTTAACCACTAGGCTATCATCGTTTTATTATTAACTAGCTGATGCCCGCGACTTCGTCCGCGTGGATTTAGATTTTTCCTAACGAAATCCTGTGGCAACTCTTTGATTTTTCGGTATTCAAAGTAGCATATGTTCTAATCCAGGATATTATCTATCTCTTTTCCAAATTTTAGCCAAATCCGTTCAGTATTTTTTGCGTGAAAGAGTAACATACATAAACACAAACTTTCGCCTTTATAATATTAGTGTGATTACTAAAGTTTTATTATCCATATTTATTTCAGAGGGTGTCAAGCTAGGTTTGGGAGACTTCATCTTCTACAGCGTGCTAGTCGGTAAAGCGAGTTCGTACGGAGACTGGAACACCACACTTGCCTGTTTCGTAGCAATACTTATTGTAAGTATTATTCATAATGACGTATCTCAGGTGATAACTTAGGATTCTTAGGGAACTTAGGTTTCTTTTTAACCCCCGACCCAAAAAGAGGGGTGTTATAAGTTTGACGTGTGTATCTGTGTATCTTTAATAATAAATTATGTCCTTACTTCTTGTTAAGTGATCTAATGAAAATCGCAACACTTTAATTTTGTTTTTAAAGATCAACTCACAAAAACTAAAAACTCTGCTCTTATGGGATAAAAAGTTACAGTTCTCCTGTAGCAACTTTCATATAAATCAATTAAACTCATGGGCCTTTAAGAATCCCGCGAGAACTCTTTAATTTTCCGCAATAAAAAGTAACCTACGTCCTTCTCCGGTATGTAGGCTATTCTGTATTTAATTTCATCAAAATCGGTTAAACTGTTGGGCCGTGAAAAGCTAGCAGACAGACACACATTCGCATTTATAATATTAGTTTGGATATATCGCTTGAAGTGTATGTCCGGTTGGTGCAGGGTCTGTGCCTGACGCTGCTGCTGCTCGCGATCTTCAAGAAGGCGCTGCCCGCGCTGCCCATCTCCATCACGTTCGGGCTCATCTTCTACTTCGCCACGCGCTGGGTCGTCAAACCCTTCGCGGACGCGCTCTCCGCCGACCAAGTCTTCATTTAGTACCTCGATGTGGAACACTAGATTGCTACGCGCTAGCCACGCCGCGAACTAGTGTTGCAAAACAATCTATAGTTTGACTATCGACAGCTGACCTCGAAAACTATTTAGGATATCGATAGTAGCGCTTTACAAGCAATACTACTTGATAAAGGCAATACTATTGATACTATCGATAAATCTACGTTCAAGAAAATCTGCCTATAATTGCAAAAAAAAAATCGTTAGTATTGCCTTCATAATAGCATTGCTTGTAAAGCGATATCGATAGTATTGCCACGTGGCAATTCTATCGATATCGATAGAATTGCCACGTGGCCATTGCACGATGTTTTTCCTTAACTATCGATAAAACGAGTGTCGTGCCGTATCAACGCAGCTGTAGCTTTTAACCAGTGGTGTGCAGGTCAAAGAGGCATAAAAGCACTGCTTACTCAAGTTGTAATAACTTATAGCTTATTTTTCATCATGATCTGCCGATAAATAGGTTGACATCTATGACTACCCTAGCGTCAAATCGAAAAGTTCACGAATAAAGGCGCAAACACATTACCGTGTTGCCGAGTGTTGCAACATTACTGAAGCGCAACTTCAGCCACAACAAACACATTTTAATGTAAAGTGCATGGCTTTAGTAGCTTTCTGTTGGGGTCACAACACTTCACAACACGGCGCTACTTCACAGTATGTTGACGCCACAGAATAAATAAATTATTCATACCATGTCATTGTGTCAACATGTAAGATAATTATGTCAATATTATTAATCAGCTGATAAAAACATAATTGGACTGAAAATGTTTCCTTAGGTTAAAGTTATGAACTAAACGAGGCAATGTAGATATTATTATTGTATGATTATAGTTATACGAGAAACATAGTAAAATTGTAATGCAATAACGGTTGACAGTAATTGACAACAATAAAACTTAATATTTGCTAGCGTGTACAATGTACATACGTAACAATATGTAGATAGTTCCCACCCGTTGTAGATATTGTGCTGAAAATAATGGAGGGTAATGCCTTTAAAAAATGAATGAGTTGTCTATGGCCGCGCCCACACCAATATAAAAATTTGTACCGTTTGTTGAATGCTGCACCGTTGTAGATATTTTCGTCGCAAATTTAAATCTTTTGTCCATGATAAGACGTCCACAAATTGGTGCTGACCAATGATATTATACTTCATTATATGTTAAAGAAGTACATAAATTGAATACGTGTCTAAAGGGAAGATTTCAAACTGCGATACGGTCACATTTGTAGAGCGCTATCTCTTCTACTCTTGTGTCTTTTGAATCTTCTGCCTTACTCATCACAGAGCACGAGTTTTATACGTAATATATCTTATAGTATAATGTCATTGGTGCCGTCGTTATTAGTGTGTATGCGGCTTAAAGAGACATTGTGTTGCTTTTTGACGAAATAACGTATCTAGTCGCCATATTTCCAACATGATATGGAATGCTAGGTCGTCTGAACTTCATGCGCTTAATGAATCCACTTTGGTAGTCCTACAATAATGTTTGTTTTTTTGTAAAGGAAAAAAAAGCCCTTATTGTGGCTTATTACGTTGTGCACAATCTGTAAACTAAAATGACAGGTCTTAATGAAATGCTATATAATAATGGTCCCTGTGGGAAATTGCGTCGCGTCACTCCACAACACAACACAGAAATATAAACGCCATGAGATAAGACAAATCAGTCATACTTTATTATTGTGTCGAGATGTAAGCCCTAATTCATATGAGCGTTATAAAAGCGTAGCGTTAAAACCCGGCGTTGGCGGGTATATTAACGTTGTACGCATTAAAAAAGCGTTGTCGTGTGAACAGATACTTGGGAATGCATTAGTTCTATTTGAACGCTTTTTTAACGGATTTTTTAAATAAAGCTCTCGTATAAATGAGGCATAAGACGTGAATAGATTCAAACCTGTCAATTTGGTTTAGAGGTACAATAGAAATAGCCACAATGAAGGAGAACAATTCGTTCAAATAGTACGTTATCACGTCAAAAAGTTTTGTTGGTTGCATTTGGTATTTGGAATGAGACCTGGAGATAGTGATTAGCTAGATGAAATTTACAAGTTTCTGTACCTAACTAAATTAAAAAAAATATCAAATAAAGGATAAAATATTATTATTACGTAAGTGGTACACGTTAAGAAATTGTAAAGTTTTCTACAGTGTAGAAATTCCTGAAAAATATGGCTTAATGTTTTTTTAGGACATCGCTGCTTGTGCTCTTTCAACTTCGTGTTTAGTTGCTGTTTGTATTTATTTTATTAAATTAAATTGTTGACATTCCAAAAAGCCATTGTGGCTAATGCTGGCTATACACGATCAAATCGCTATCAGTTATAGACTGTACCGCCGCTTCAAACTTTTTTTTTTAAATTGGCTTAATTGGAGGGGAAAGGGGAGTATTTTATCCTGATTTTATCATGTTTACCATTGCTAATATTCTATACAAAAAAAAAAAAGAATATTAGCCATGCTAATTATGACTAATACTCCCCTTCTCTCTCAAATTAAGCGTAAAGCTTGTGTCAGGAGTGGGTACGACAATAGTGCAACGGGTGGGGTTTGAACCGCCAACCTTTCGGAATTCAGTCCGCTCCTCAACCGTTGAGCTATCGAACCTCTAATAATAATAACAACTTGACGGTAAACTTGATCGTGTTCTTCCTGCGTAGTTCCAATTTTGAGGATGGTGGCTCCCCTTAGATGCAATCTTTGCTAGGATGTTCCTCCATTGCTCCCTAATTCTTGCCGCGTGGATAGCATCGCAGATATGTCGACCGCGTCTTATTTGGTCTGACCAAACGTCTTGGGCTACGTCTTGATCGTGTATGGGCAGCGTAATAATTCTGCTGTGCACAATCTCTTAACTTATTATTGCAATTCTTAATCTACTATCTTTTTCCACAGAAAGCATTATGAAAGAAATATCTCTCTAATGCCTATTACGATATTGTGTACAGCAGAATTGGCCACAATTTATAGTTAATTTATCATACTTTGTTTTATTTTAAAGTACCTAATCTTCAGTGTGTTTAGTATAATAACTTGTCTTTATACAAAGGTTTCTTTTGTAATTTGATTGCCTACTTTGTAATTTGTTTAAGAAATACAACTTACGATTAAAATGATGTGTTTAATTTAAGTGAAATATTTGCAGTTGAAATTGCACACCTATGAGATGGTGCTGACCAAAACTGACGTACCTAGAAAAAATATTTAGGAATTTCTAAATTACGTACCTACTTAAATGGTCGTGTAAAGACTAAAGCTTGCATAATTTCTCACCTATTCAAAATCATTATAAACATTCTGCAGTTAGAAATAAGCAGACACGTCACATGCTACCCAATAGTTTCCGTAAGGTACTCATGCACAACGTTGTTGAGCTAGAGATCCTCATGATGCAGTGTGCCTAGTGGGAGATTTTTAACCTATTCGACCGATGGAATTGAAACAGCGCCATCTTCTTGTCACTAGATGGCGCTGTTTCAATTCCATACAAAACGCAGTTAACTTTTACGCGATCGAATAGGTTAAAAATCTCCCACTAGGCACACAGAACAGGAAATACTGCGCAGAGATCGCACATGGCGTCTCCTCAAAGGAAGCGCAAGACGATCGTGGAGCGAGCGCAACAGTGGAGTATATGGGTTACCAACGTCGCGGAGTCGCGCGTCTACGCAGCCAGGAAAACGAAGAAGCTATTGTTATCACACTAATATTATAAAGGCGAAAGTTGGTGTGTATGTCTGTAGGTTTGTTACTCTTTCACGCAAAAACTACTGAACGGATTTAGCTGAAATTGAAAATAGAGATAATATATTATACCTACCCTGGATTAACACAAAAGCTACTTTTTATCGCGGAAAATTAAAGAGTGCATACGGGAATGTTAAAAAACCTACATCCACGCGAGCGAAGTCGCGGGCATCAAGCTAGCGTAGGTATAATAAAATAAGCTACAGGGATAAAAAACTACATTATTAGTCATTAAGAAACGGATTGGTGGATTTCAAGAGCTAATTTTATGTAATGTAGAGTAAGGACTTCCTTTATTCATGATTCATTGTTTGTTGGATATTTGAAAGATTTCTTTAGCATTCTTTTAAGAACTGACCGTCGGGCTCTTTTTAGAGCTGCTTCTTTCAATCGATAAAAAACCCTCTAATTCAAAATTGAGTTTGGTTTTGCCAGACGTAGCTCCTATATTATATTCTGATGTCCGCGTCTTCGTCCGCGTGGATTTAGTTTATTAAAATCCCGAGGAAACTTTAATTTTCCGGGATAAAAGTAGCAAAATGTATGCAACTTTTTTATCTCGATGTTTGTTAATTAGGACCTACCTACTATAATGTAGGTATTTGTTTGATTTTACGTATTTCAACCGAGCCATAACACAGTAGATAATCTATGGATAACTGAACATAATGTTAATGCTACCTAGACAGGCACGCACGAATGCACGATACAGGACTCCTTACGGCCGAAATTAATTATTATCAGTTATCAATCCTATCTGTAATCTATCGACAAGTAAATCCATATATTATTTGTCAAAAAATCCATATATTATTTGTCAAATAATATATGGATTTTTTGACAAATAACACTGCTTATCGATAGATTTCAGATCGGATCATTTAGTAAGCCTGTACATGCGTCAATATTAGTAGGTAGGTACCTATGTAGTAAAGCCAGGGCTACTCCCTAGTCTTATGAAGAAAATAAAACAATAAACATTGTGTAAGTATAAAAACGTTTATTGAAACAATTATTGCTTGTTAAATAGAAACTGGTATCTAAAAAAACATTTAACAAAATATATTTTTTCGTAACTATAACATTTAAAAAACCCTAAAAAACTTTACGTATGGAGTTATAAAAATAGATTTATGGAATAATGAGATTATTTCACAATAATTTGTCATAATATTGTGTGATATAAAATAAATAATAGAAACAAACTTGTGTAAAGATATCTACTCTTTACTCATAAGCTCTTAAAAATATATTATATTATAGATCTCAAAATAGCAAAATGTGAAAGAGACCATGCATCAATGTACCATATTTTACTGTTACTCACAACATTTGACAAAATAAAAAATCGTATCGTTATAGGTAGATCTCATGGGCAAAATAATAAAGAAAAAATATAAATACCTATCAAAAGAAAAACAATTTTGAGATCGCGATATATACAAAATACTGAAAAACTTCACACAATAATAATAAAGTAGGAATGTTCTTGGAATGGTAACCAACCACACAGGAATATATTTTGTCAATATATCCTACTAAATACTTGGAAAACAATTTCAAACAAAAATATTGACTGATAACATCATCTTCCTTTCAATAAATATAGCATTTGTATAAAAAGATTTTAACTATAATTACCACAACCTGCACTTATAAAGCAGGATTAGGAATTTCTTGTGGTCCACTCTTTTTTATGACTTTTAATGTTTCCTTATTGGGCTTTGCAGTATCAGAGGGGATATTTTCTTTGATAGGTATTGCTTCTGGATTCGTTTTTTTGCCTGTTTCAGTCTTTTTGAGTTTGGGATCAGAAGCAGGTTTTATTTTTGCATTTTGTTTGTCAGATTTCTCTGGTAGTTTCGTTGCTGCTTTAGCGCCAGGCTCTGCACCTGTTTTTGAATGTGCTTCTTTTTTAATCGGTTCAGATTTTACATCATTGGTTTCTGAGACTTTCGCTTTGTTTTCCGTTTCTTTAACTGGTTTTTTTTGCGATTCTTGGCTTTTAGTATCAGGTTTTGGTTGCGCAGTATTTTGTGGTGTGGCTTTCAATTTTGGATCCGCATCCTTTTGCGCGACTTTCGGTTTTGCTTCAGCTTGCGATGCACTTACTTTTGGTTCTTTTGGCTTCACGTCAGCAACGTTTGGTGCTACTTTAGACTTTTGATCGCTTTGTTTTGGTACAGCTTTGGGTTTCTCATCCTTTTTAACTTCCTTCTGTTTAATATCTGCTTCTTTCAGTTTCGCTTTTTCACTTTCTTTGGGATCAGTATTTTGTTTCACAACCTTTTCTTTAGGAATATCATTTGATTTTGTAGTTGGTTTTGGTGTGGTGGTCGGTTGAGGAGTAGGGCGTGTTACAGGCTTAGCATTCTTGGGTGCTTCTTTATTTTCATCAACTTTAGGTTTGTTCGATTCTACTTTCGGCTGTTCCTTTGCAGATGGTTTATTAGCAGTGAAAGCTTTTATCAACTGTGGCGGAGCTGGTACAGCACCTATGAAATTTTGTAAATGTGGACAACCAGTGTATAACTTATTATTGTATACAATCGCATCACTTATATGGAGCAGACTTCCATCTGTATTGAAGTATGATGCCACGATATTACCATTCCAGTCCATTTGAACTAGTCCCGTTTTTTCAGGAGTAAAACTAGCTATGCTTGCAAAGTGACCAATCTGAAAAATAAAAACCAATCTAAAATATTATGAGTTAGGACAAAGTGGGCAGTCAATTAATTCAATAGTGCTTCTAAAAATACTCGAATATTCTGGACCACTGTCTGTTAGCACTACTGCATTTTCAAATAGCCCCAACGCAACGAACCAGTCTCGGCAGCAAACTTCATATCGTTCGTTTAACTTCGTACCAAATAGATTGATAAATCAGATACTACGCAAGTTCAAGGTCAAAGCTCTTTCAATAAGTATCATGACCTACCTTGTATACGATGCTTTCAAAAATATGATTGGGAAACTGGCTCTGGAGGAATTCGAATGGTATTTCAATGAGACGGATGAGGCGGGCTATGAGCTTCCTGGCGAGCGGCGCGTTGGACATGGTCCGGCTGAGCAGCGGGCTGTCCTCGTCGAACGCCAAGTACAGCGACGCCAGCACGCCCGAGCCGTCCGGTAAGGCGCGCAGCACGTCCGGCAGTCCTGTCAAACATAGTTTACTCACATTTTAATATCATAGGCTTCAAGCTCTAGAGACGTTTCCTAGAAACCCGCGATATCATATAGCGGAATGTATATGAGGACAAAACTCATGAGATCTGCTTCGATACACAATCGACAAGAGCTTGCGACTTAAGGACATGGTAACTGTTTTAAAACCTACTAAAAAATCTTGAAAATCATGGGTAATTTCTACTGTGTGGAAATTTTATCGTTATCCTAATAATATTGTAAATATGCAAGTTTGGATGCTTGTTACTCTTTCATCACGTTTTTTGGAGTATTTAAATTCGTGACGAAGATCCACGTAACTAATCGATAACTCAACAGCTGTCGCATTTATCGTGTACGTATATGCTACTTGCATTATATTATATCGTTACATCACGAAATGAGTTTAAAATCATAATACATACCTAGTTCGAATTAATTATTTAAAAATGGGCTCTTTAGTTGATGTTCTTGTACCTTTACCTACATGTGTCTACACACTTGTGTAAACATTTTGATCTACATTACATTTTCATCAATACATACAATATCAGTTGATATTACAATCGTTTCCTTGCTTACTGAAAATGTATCCTTTAATTATATGGATAGTTATAGTTATCGGTAGCGAGTTGGGTGCAGCGCAAGAGTTCTATGAAACCGATGTAAATTTTAGAGTAGAGGCGGGTACGACAACGTGTTTTTTCGAAAAGGGTGAAGCCGGTCAGACGATGGAGTTGTATTACCAAGTGCTGGACGGCCAACACGGGGACTTGGACATATCGGTCGACGTCACGGATCCCACGGGAGCTTCTCTAGTGTCCGATTACAAAAAATCGCAAAACTCCATTATAATGGAGTTGGCGCACGACGGCGACTACATGTTTTGCTTGGACAACACTTACAGTATAATGAATTCCAAACTAGTGTTCGTGTATGTAGTCATAGAGGACAGGGTAGGGTACAAAGACGAAGAAACGGTAGTGAGCACAGTGGACGGAGACGGAAAGGAACATGTGGAGGAAGAAATTCTAGAATGGATGGGGACTGACGAAGAGGGAAAGAACTATACTATAGCGGTGACGGTGATAATAGAGTCGATGAAGCGCATGCTCGGCCACGTGGTTCACGCACGCCGTATGCTCGACATGTACGCGGCGACTAAGTCCCGCGACAGCTACTCGGCGCTAGAAGATACGTTCGTAGTAGATTTGTGGTCGGCTTTCCAGATTGTCTTCATGACTTGTGTGGGAATGTTACAGGTTTATATGATAAAGAAGTTATTTGACTCGCCTTGTCCTATTGCAAAGTATTAAATTTCTTATATAAAATTGACTTTAGTATCATTTTACAAAAAAAACTAAGGGGTTCTGAGAAGTAAAACTATTACTGTGTACGTAAAACATCATATTTAAGCATGTCATTGATAAAAAATTATTATCCATCAAGCATTTACTTTTATTATATTGCATCAATGCCAATTGCCAAGGTATATGCAGTAACCTTTGAACTAAAGCTAAAACTGTACATTAAATTACCTACACCACACAATGGAAAATAAACATATTTACTTAAGAATGCTATTTACTTAAGAATGATAACTCATAACTACATGATAATTTATTCATACCTATAGCTAGTAGTTTTAGTTGTCTCACTGCCAAAAATATAAACCTATATTTATATACCTAACTTCATTGAGTACTACTAACTTCAAAAAAATTAATTATGCAACAATTGTAATGTTTTTGTTGATATCATCAAATAATTTAATTACTTGCTTTTTCAAGATCCAATCTCATAGTTCATGTTTTTGCATATAACACAATTCTATAAATAAATATTATTTTAATGTTAGTCTGTCTGTCTTTTCATTATTTATGCACTACATACACATCGTTCATCTGATGGACTTTTTAATATTATTTTACTAACAAATACATATATAAAATTACATACCTGGTAATCCAGCTACGAAAACTTCAGAGGTACCCTTTTTAGGTCCATTGATGTAATACTTGAGAATCCTATACCGAGATGACTCTGCAACCAACACAAACTGGTTGTCTGGTGATAAGAGCACACCGTTGGCAAACCAGATATCATCTAGCAACACTTTGCTGCTGTTCTTTGCAGAGTTGTAGTGGAACAACCTGTGAAAAGTTGTTTCTTTAATGTTGATAAATTAACACAGTAGAATCTCATTAATTTGGTACGGTTAAAAACCAGGGGATGCCAAATTATTGGAATGTTCAGATTACTGGATTGTATAGAAAAATTCATAATAAATAAAGCATTTCATAAAAGGAATACTATGTATTTGTGTTCATGTTTTTACAACTGTAACATCTCACAATTAACTAGTTACGTAGTTTTAAAATAATCCTTGACTGAGGTCTGTTTTTGTGCCACTTGTAGTCCTTAGGTAGGTCCGTTCTTCTATTAAAGTGCCGGATTAGTGAGATTCTATTGTAATGAATAAACTTTTTATGTAGGAACCAAAGCTTATGTTCACAGTAACTAATGAGAACGATAATCCTACATTGGTATCAACTGTGTATTAATGATTATCATCCATTATGGAATATATAAGCCATAAAATGCGCCAAATGTAACACTTCTTAGCATTGATAATAATAATAATCTGATAATAACAATATCCTCCAGGCAATCTCCATAGTCATCTGTGCGGGAGATATTACAGTACACAAATAAATGTGTAAAGCAGTTGCAAACTATAGTATAACTCTTATGGGTCAGAAATCCAACGGCGTAGAGAAATTGGGCGCAAGACCATCGGCTTTACATGTTCTCCGAGGCACACGGGTGAAACCTCACCAACTTCCTAACTCCTGCCTAGTGCTGAAAATTTCATGACGGAAAAATCCAATAGCTAACTATAATTGGCACAACCCAAGAAGTGAACCAGACCAGGCTTCCTCATCCACAGTTGAACATGCTAACCATTCGTTAGGCCAACAGAGGCAGTTTTAGAACTGACGATAAGAATGATGCCAGGCACATCTGGCACCCTGTAACTAAAAAGCTGTTAAGTGCAAAAAATAATTGCCAAAAATGTAGATTTCAAAAGCAATTTTTTCAAAAAAAAGAGTGCTATGTAGGGTCAAGGTTTTCAGTTAGTTGTTAACTTGGTCCTTCCTGTACATAGCAGTTTTAAACATTAATTTATGGAAATTCTTATATTCAATAGTGGTAACTAAAAAATTATTTTCTACACTTAACAGCTTTTTTTTAAAGAACGACAGATAAAAGTCTCACACCTCACATTTATTTGATTAGTGCAGCCCCACATAAAGTTCTGCTCACTTTATTTGCAAATTACAATCTCAGTAATGAAAAATGCCATACAATTGACTGCAAAAGCTATGACTCATGAAACAAGTTTCAAATATCTGGTCTTGTCTAAGGTGTGGGTACCCATACTGTCCTAAATCAATTAAGGCCCAGTAAGTAGAAACAACATTTGCAATTAAATTGTAAGCTGATTTTTTTTTTGTATGCAGATACAACTTTCATTTCACTTCATGGCAATTGTAAACCAGTTGTAGTAATTGTCAACCTTCCTTACAGGTTTAAAGTTTTTTCAGTAGCTGAGTAAAAAATTAAATATATTATTAGTACTGAAAATTTCATTCAGGTATCTAATAAAATATAATCTTTCTGATAAATGGTTTATCATTATTAGTTTATTATTTAAAAGTATGTACAAGAAACTTATGAGGCTTATAGACTTACCTTCCAGATGGGTCCACAAGGGCTGCCAACACTCCATCCCTCAAATAGAAATCGCTACTGGAGTCCGACCAATAAAGATCTCCATTCTTATCTAAAGCAACTGAGTTGAAGATCTTTGGAATTCTTCCATCTATGGGCACACGGGGGGACACCAGCAGTTGCTTCTTATCTGTTGCTAAGTCAACCTTCCAAATTCCAAGATATGCATCCGCAACATACAGAAGTTTATTCTTTTCATCAATTACAAATCCAAGCGGACGCCCGCAAATGTGTTCTTGAATTATGCCTGCTGAAATTAAAACATTACCTTGACAAAATGTTTTGTTATCTTTATCCATTTTTATTGTATTAATACATGCATTAAGATAATGCATATGATGTAACACAAGAAAAAAAATCTATTGAAATAGCTGTTATTTTAATATTAGTAACAGCAGAAACTTAACTGAAAATTATAAAAACGAGGGATAAAAATGTGACTCATCTTACCGGTTTGTATGGATAATTATATTCATATAACCTTATGTTGATAAAAATTATGATAATTAATTTAATATGGTTAGTTTTTAAGGGTCGAGTTGTTAAGCATGAACAATATATATAAATGTAGGTAACAGGAAAACAAACTTGAATCAAAGCTTTTTTTTTAAATAAATGCTTACCACAGGGCTGTCCAATTTTTGTAACAAAAGTGACATGTCCACCTGGGGATACTTTTACTATTTCCCCGGTCGCAAGCCCGGTGTATATCTCACCATTCCATATCTGAAATGCTTCTGGTCCTAACAACTTATCTTTGTATAAAGCCTGGGCATTATTTAAGACATCGTTAGGGGCCAATGGTCCTACCCGCGGTTGGGTCGGTTCAAGCCTGTTAAAATGATTGAGTACGTATTAATAAACACGTTACATGACTTTCTCTTAACGGTACTATTCCACGATCGTAGGTTAATTCAAGTTCAAAACTTACTCAATACTCGTAAACTTTGTATACGGCGGTAGATTGGGTATCAAAACAATAAAAGCCACTACGAGACCTGAATATAATATTAATTTAATTAATTTTTTGACTATTCCACCAAGAAATCCCATTGCGGTGTTAATTTGAGATAATTTAACTTGATAATTATTTATTGAACCCGCAAAAAAATTACAAATTACGTCGCCCGGACGTCACCGGTCACACTTCACCAAAGAGTATGTACCCTGATGGAGTATGTCAATGTCATCACTTGAGTCACTTGGTCACTCACTTCACAGTTCAGGTCACCGTGACCTTCATCCCTTTTTAACTGGTTTTACGGCTCTGGGTTCTAGCCAGTAAATATGTTCCTTGCGCCAGATACTTGTGCAAAACAACAACACACAGCAAGCATCGGCAAACATCTCAAACAGCATGCATCCATCGATATATAGTACTTTATAATATAATACTTTATAATAGTACGATATATAGTACTCCTACCAATTACAATCCGGGTATCTTTAAAACAAGAGTGAATAGGCACCTTCTAGGTAAACGCGTCCCATCTTAGACCATATCATCACTTTCAATCAGGTGTGATTGTGGTCAAGCGCTTGCCTATAGTGAATAAAAAAAAAAAAAACGTCCATGACTGTATCAAGGTATTACTTTACTCTAAGGCTCCAAAACGCTACCCAAGCGATAGCTTGGGTAGCGTTTTTTGGGATAGTTTGGGTAGGCAACTTGGCAATTATACACAAACATCCGTCCGCCGTCCATACGCTTGCTGTTTGCTGTTTGTCGAAAGCATTTGCAAAGCCATAGCGTTTTGTATCTATGGTGTTGACTTGACGTTTCATTTTGACATTGACAGTTTTCCTAAATTAAAAGTCTTTTCAATTTGCTAAACGCCATTTTGTACATCTTTCTGTACGATTATTTGGTGAAAACCAAGTAAAAAAGATGGGTCACGCAAATATTTGGTACTCACATCCCCGTAGATACGGACAAGGTTCGCGTTCATGGTATGTATGCTTTAATTCCAATCAAAATTTCCTGCAGTTGTTTGGTTAGAACACGTGTTCTAACCAAACAACTGCTGGAAATACAAAGTATTTTACTTGTTTTTTCAGCCGAGCCTGCTCCAACCGTCACGGTCTTATTCGCAAATATGGTCTGAACATCTGCAGACAGTGCTTCAGAGAATATGCACATGATATTGGATTCAAAAAGGTACTTAGATAGAAAAAACGCATTTTAATAGTTTGTAATCTTAAGTAATTATTCTCATGATAAAGTACATGCATCATAGCATCTTCATGTAGATTAATATGGTAGCATTTTTATACCAGTACCTATAAGTTACCTACATTGATATCCTTACTTATTATTGTAACTATGGTGCATCAGTTTAACCAATTTTTAAGTGGTGCAGAGATAGATTGCATTCCGGGAAAGGACATAGACTATGTTTTGACCGGAAAACCAGAGTTCCACAGCATTTACAAAATACCAAATCCACATAGTTGTGGGCATTGTTTAGTATTATTATTCAAAAATTGCAAACAAAAATAATAAATAATTGCTTCATTGATTAATTATCTAGCCGCTAGATAATAATATATTATTTATATATAATATAGCCCATTTTCTAGTCTTTAATCATGTCATTTCAGTAGCGTTGTTTTCTTCATGTGATTGTTGCGATTTATATGGAAGAGAAAACCTGTTCGAGATCTCACTTTTTCTTTGAATAAATAAATTTTAAAGCTAATCTATCATAAATATTCATAGTTCATACTGGCACAATGGGATTGAAATTGGATGATACCAAGGCAAAAAAATCCTGTTTGATAGTTCCCTTAATCAATAAGTGAATCATACTTTATTGTTGATTTGCCACTGTTTAAATATTATGTACTTGCTGATGCCTGCGACTTTGTTCGCGTGGATATAGGTTTTTAAAAATCCTGTGGGAGCTCTTTGATTTTCCGGGACAAAAAGTAGCCTATGTACGATTCCATGGTATATAATCTACGTCCATTCTAAATAGCCAAATCCGTCCAGTAGTTTTTGCGTGAAAGAGTAACAAACATACACCAAACACATACATACACACAAAATTTCACCTTTAAAATATTAGTGTGATGATTTACATCTAATTCCTCTTAAGTGTGGGTTAAAAACCAACACTATTCAGCATGTTCGCAAGTGTTGACTGAAATGTAGGTATGCAAAGTGTGTGTACTAGCCTCTTAAAGTTACCTGTGTTTATCACAAGAACCATCTTAGTCAAGTAATATACCTATAAGTAAACTTAATAACCCTCGGAGACATGAAAATTTCATTAGAACTACTTAAATATAGCTTAGGCTGAATTTTGAAAACCAAGGGGTAAAAAGAGTTTTTTTTAATATTTATGAAAACATGCTTAAATAAAGTAACAAATATTTTGTTTGTTTCAGCTGGACTAATGTTGGAGTTTCTTAGGTTAATAAAAATTTAAAACAATTCTATCTTTTTATTGAAAAACCTCTTACTCTTATAATATTTGCCAATACTTTTTGGGTTCTGTACCAAAATAGTAAATTAGGAACCCTTAAGTTGATTTCAAACTACGGAATATATAATATTATATATAAATAAATATCGCTCATATATAATATTATATTCCATAGTTTGAAATCAACTTTATAGTGCAACTGTGTCTTGTCTATCACAGTTGCAAATTTTAGTTGCTATAAATTTGAAATAGTTTAAAATGCTAGCCCGACTTGATTACAATTTTTAAATTTTCATTGTAACGCTGGTCATACATAATCACGTTTACTGTCAAGTTTGCACCAGACTTGAAGCGGTAGTCGCCAGTATACCTGTCGGTGTATATTGTAAATGGCCATCTGCATTGTGCACACTACTGCCGCTAAGTTCACAGTAAACTTGATCGTGTATGGCCAGCTTTAAAGATATATATAGCGAAATTTAAAAAATTGGTCAAGTGCTAGTAATGAACAAATAATTAGTATTTTCAAAGTAAGATACCTATATCAAGTGGGGTATCATATGAAAGGGCTTTACCTGTACATTCTAGAACAGATTTTTACGTATAATAGTTTTAGATTTATCGTGCAAAATGTCTGAAAAAGTACCTGAGTATGGAACCCTCGGTGCGCCAGTCCGGACTCGCACTTGGCCGGTTTTTTCATTAAAGTAATCTAAATTCTAAAGAATTAAATTGATAAAAATGTTAAGTACCTACTAGATATAATGGACGTCCGATGACCTGGGTACTGATAAAATGGGCTAAATAATACCACTTTTGTAATATAAATAAAATATGTATTTAATACAAAATTTGAAAAAGTAAAAAAATACTGCTATCATTTAGCTATTTACATTTTCTAGAACTAGGTATGTATTTTCTCCTTAATCCAGTTGATCAATCAGCCTAGTCTCTGTAAAGAAAAATAAAATTATTATTAGAATCATTTATTTCCATTCAAGTTCTAGATAGCCCAAAAAATAGGAAAATAATAGTTTTGCGTGTCACATTATTTAAGTAAGTTAAGTAATGGGCCGTGGTGGCAATTATAATTTATCACGGTAAGGGCACGGCATGGTATTTTTTACTGTTACGATATAATAGGGAAGTAGGTAAATGTAGTAGGTAGGTATAAAGACATTCATATCGCTTTTTAGTGCGTTTAGGTTAATTGCAGACGGGGCCCTATCAAGTATCAGGCTAAAATAGGCAGATTGCCTGCCTGCTACCTAGGTACCCAGTCAGGCTAATCCAGCACTGAATATGTTATGAAAACATGAAATAAATAAGATGCTTATGTAGATTTTAGACATGATCTCAAGAGTAGTATCCACGCACTCTTAGGCAAGCGCGCTCCATCTTAGGCTGCATCATCACTTGCTAGTAGGTGCGCTGCATCATCAGTTATCACCACTTGATAGCAGTCAAGCGCAAGTCTATATTAAAATAGTTATCTACAAGCATACCTATATTTTAAGAATAACATAAATTCAAAATTTAAAAACCCCCGACACAAAACACTAAAAAGTAAATAACTTTCAAACGGCTGAACCGATTTTCTTGGATTAGAGCTAAGAACACTTGATCAAGCCACCTTTCAAACAAAAAAACTAAATTAAAATCGGTTCATTCTTTTAGGAGCTACGATGCCACAGACAGATACACAAACACAGATACACACGTCAAACTTATAACACCCCTCTTTTTGGGTCGGGGGGTTAGAAAGAGAAACGTACCGCTGCGGCACCAGCGAGCAAGGCAAAGAGACTGCGCTGCGGCGGCCGGCAGTGCTTCTTGCCGCCCTCTGCGCAACACAGGTTGGGGAAGCAGTCGATACTCGAGCTGCAGCGCTGCGGGAACGAGTCGAACTTCGGCGGAGCTGTGCACTGCAGGTATGACTCCAGCATTCGGACAGCTGGATGGAAAAAAAGTTAGGTTTCAATGCTGGTCGCACATAAGATCTCGGGGTTTTTCATTATGCGCTGAGGGTTGCGGCCACCAAGGTTTTTTGTAGGTAAAAAGCCTAAAATGTATACATCATATAAATCACAAGTATAGATGGCACTGTCAAACATTAACTTGCAAATCTTTACTATATCCGTTTGGGATTTTTCGTAAGATGGTGCGGAACCCTTTCGAGTGCGAGTCTGAGTCGCACTTAACAGATTTTTTTCATAAATAGATAGGTACCTATAGTATGCGACAGGTTGAGATGGCAATCGGAGTATGACGCCACACTCACCAGCAGCGGGTTAGCGCGGGGAGTGTGCAGGGTGTCCCCACCCCGGTTGCCATCTCGAATTAATACAGATAAGTAGGTAGGTATTAATACGCAACAGGCGTATTATACCTACCTACTTATCTGTATTAATTTATTTTCAAGTGCAATAGTAGGTAAATGGTAGGAAAGTGGGCCACAAACAAAGCTAGAACCTAGAATTGTAATACCTAGTTGAAATAGTTTGAAAATATAAAAGTACCTCTACCTATTGAAGTAGGTACAAGTACGACCTACGAGTATGATAGGTACCTACCTATATGGACTACGGATAATAATAATAATTTTAAGCTCGTATGTCCAAAAAGTAGGTATAGCGATACCCAAATAACTGCACATTTCAGTTTAACCAAAGTGTGTCTAAGTTTCAGTGTACCTACATATCTGTTTGTGGAGCAGGCACCTACTTAGGTAGATCAAGATATTATGTTTTTTGCACTTCGGTTCAATAATAAAGTTAGACCGTGACATTAATTTCGCAACACTTTAAACCTAGCTCCTTTAACCTATTAGCCACTAGGCTTTATAAAAAATATCGCAATCATTGTTAGTTTGTATTATAAATTAGCTATAATGAGTCTATATAGTTAGTAAATAACAAGATAAAGTTAAAAAACATTAAAAATTTACTACTCACGAACTGTCTATAGATAGCGATAGATATTCCTACTTAGTACTTACATAAAAAAATGTTTTTCTGTCGCTCGATGTATTTTAATTTTTAACATTACTTTATGAACTCAGAATTTTTTCGTCATTTAATATCTCACTCGATACAAAAGTCACCAAAAATATTTTTTTGATTTCAAAACTCCCACTTTTTTAACATCCGTGAGAGTCGATTTTTTCATATACCATGTACTTAGCCTATGTCACCCGCACATAATAACGAGTCGATCGACACCTCGATCAACAAAATCTGCTCTTTTGGCTTTGCCGTACTCGGGTACGTAAATAGGCAGCGCTTGTTGTATATATTATGTACGTTACTTATAGTTTTAAGGTTAATTTGTTTCATCTTACTATTATGTGATGATTGGAAGCGGTCACGGCCCTCAGCTATGAGGTATACTTACGACGACAACTTTATGTTCTCGTCAAAAGTTGAAACTGGGCAGTGGTCGATTTTAAGTCAATGTTTTCAGGAGAATTATAAATACTTACTAACAGTTAGAGCCCGAGCCCTGTTTGACCAGAAAATCGAGCGGACAGCAAACGTGACGCCAGCAGTCCATTGTCAGTCTTGCACATCTGCACTTGGAACGCGAACTGGCACGCGGTCGAGCCTGGCGCGTGCCGTGCGGCAGTAGGAGCGTGTGCCGTCAGGACAGCAGACGCGAGGCCAGCAGTCCGAGTCAGTCTTGCACATCTGCACTTGGAACGGCAGTTACTCACGTGCTTCTATCCGGTTGGCGACTGGCACGAGGTCGAGCCTGGCGCGTGCCGTGCGGCAGTAGGAGCGTGTGCCGTCAGGACAGCAGACGCGAGGCCAGCAGTCCGAGTCAGTCTTGCACATCTGCACTTGGAACGGCAGTTACTCACGTGCTTCTATCCGGTTGGCGACTGGCACGAGGTCGAGCCTGGCGCGTGCCGTGCGGCAGTAGGAGCGTGTGCCGTCAGGACAGCAGACGCGAGGCCAGCAGTCCGAGTCAGTCTTGTACATCTGCACTTGAACCGGCAATTACTCACGTGCTTCTATCCGGTTGGCGACTGGCACGAGGTCGAGCCTGGCGCGTGCTGTGCGGCAGTAGGAGCGTGTGCCGTCAGGACAGCAGACGCGAGGCCAGCAGTCCGAGTCCGTCTTGCATGTCTGCACTTCGAAGAGAAGCTCACCCAGTGGTGCCGTGGGACACTCGCGAGGGATTACACCAAGAATAGCTGAAAATGGTCACTAGCCATAATACTTATACGTAACTTTTTATAGTTAAGTATAGTTGAAATGAAATTCAGAAGTGAAACTACAGTAGCTAAGTCAGCAACAAAGCTGATTTGTAGTTTGCACTCGCCATCCAGTACAAGCGATTATGGACGGGGGTACAAAACCTAGTTCTGTAGCTCCTAAACGGATCTCAATATTTTGCAATAACAGCCGATAACTGTTAACTGTAAGTTCTGTGTAACATTTTCCTTGTGATGTTACACAAGAAAGTTATTTATAAAATAGTCGATAGTAGATATAGGTAGGTACTTATACTTACCGAGTTGTAGTGTAGAAATCTTACTTATGTATGAATTTATTTGTAACATTTAAGTATTTCGTTACATTAAACGGGACCTAAACCTACTGTAAATAAGAAGTAATGCAATAAATAATTACTTAGAGTTGAGTTAGTTAGGAATTAGGTGTGCAAGGCGTTCCCTCCAAGATTGCCATTTCAACCTGTCGCGCACTTATAGGACAGGACTCATTTAAATTTCAAGCAGGTAAGTAAACATTATGTAAGGTGTTGAAGGCCAGTGTAAGAAGTAGGAACTTAATATACTTACGTTGATGTGATTCTTCAGACACGGGTCGCGGCGCGGGCACTCCTTTCACACACTGACCTTTACAGCAAACCTGGCCGGGTCCACTACTGGCGCGGCATTGAGCATTCGACTCACACGGTATCGGGAACAACCCTCCTGCAGGGTTCTTTGGACACGCCAGTTTTTGTGTCTTTCCTGTTCATATTGAAGTTTAATTTATTAAAAGCTTGATGTTTTTGACTTGTAGAGCCCATGCGGCCATAAGCATAATGTGCCAGCACTGGCCGAATTGGCCAGCGCTATGGCCAAAACCCTTCTCATTCTAAGGGGAGATCCGGTGCTCCGTAGTGAGCCGGCGATGGGTTGATAATGATGATGATGACGAGATGACAACAAATAAACGTGTAACTTAAGGATTTACATTACAGTAAATACACAGATCTGAATCAGGGTCGCAGCTGAAAATCAGCGCTGAATACTTATGTATTTGTGTAAGGGCATACAGCATTATGCTGTTAGGAGCGTTTTAACTTAAATACCCTTAGTAATGGAGGCGCCAGGATATCCTACCTTTAGGTTTAACTATATCATTATTATATATATTATTTATATCTTGATACCATTCGAGTTCAATATCACCCGACATTCGATACAATAATGTTATGCTAGAGTGCTATAATGTTATAATACGTTTTTTTTTTATTCACTATAGGTAAGCGCTTGACCACAATCACACCTGATGGAAAGTGATGATGTGGTCTAAGATGGGACGCGTTTACCTAGAAGGTGCCTATTCACTCTTGTTTTAAAGATACCCGGATTGTAATTATTGGTAGGAAACACAGATCGCGGAAGAGTATTCCAAACCTTAGCCATGCATGCGTATGAGGATTAGAGGTACCCCGAATAGGTAACTACGTTTTAAATAAAGATCGTATTTTCTCACAAAATGTAACCCTCATTTAGGAACCAAGGTAGGGAAAAGGTATTATTTATTATTATTACAAGTATAAGTGTTTAAATCTATTAATATCACACAACGCCTGGCGGTCAAACTGTTACAGTAAACCACTTATGAAATTTTTGAAGGTTTCCTTTCATATTTGGCTATCGCAAACTCGTATTATGTAACTAAACCACCTAAAACAACAAAATATCAAATACAATTAAACGTCTAGGTCATAGAAAATAATCGTCGTTCGTTAAGATTTTTTTTTTGGGATCGATCAACAAAAAATCTCTTAATTAATCGTGAAACAAATTTATAGATCTAAAGTTAATGCTTATAATCTGCGACAGCGGCTTACTTCTCTAAAAATTAGTAAAAAATGCTGTTTTTTTGGTGGGACGCTATTATAGACGTGGCTAGTTACCACCCTAATGGCAAAGCCGTGCCGCCCAGAGAGTTCTGTTCGAATGTACAGGTAAAGCCCTTTCATATGATACCCCATTTGGTTTAGTTATCTTATTTGAAAATTATTGAAATACTATTACAATTACTTGTTCATGAACACATTTTAATTTTTTTTTTTTTGTGATGTAACCACAAATTCATGGTTTTCGGATTTATTCCTTTACTTGTGCTATAGCCTATAAGATCTACCTACCTGCCAAATTTCATGTATCTAGGTCAACGGGGAGTAGAGTAGGTACCCTATAGGATTTCTTGACAGACACGTCAGACGGACAGACAGACAACAAAGTAATCCTGTAAGGATTCCGTTTTTCCTTTTGAGGTACGGAACCCTAAAAATGTACCTATCAAAGGAAGTATGAAAGCGGTTACCTATTTTCGCCGGCGCTGCTGTCGGCGCAAGTTGTATGGGCAGCAGTTGCAGGAAGGGTCGCGGGGGTTCCGTGGTCGTCGTAGTCGTCGGCTTCGGCGTGGTCGTCGTGGTCGTGGTCGTGGTCGTCGTGCTGGTGGTTGTACTTGGGGTTGTTGTAGTTGTTGTAGTACTACTCGTAGTTGTGCTTGTTGTAGTGCTGGTGGTGCTGGTGCTGGGGCTTGTGCTTGTACTAGGCTCGACTACGCTACTACTTGGCTCGTCTACACTACTACTCGCCTCAGTGGTTCTAAAATAGTTTAGAATGTATGCTAATGATGTTTCGTTAGTGACAATAGCCAAAGCGGTGCGTTTGCTAAGCTATTAATCTATTTTTTTTAAATATTACAATAACACTTAAAGCTACCCTTATCTAATTACTATACAAATGATGTATTATAAATAACACACGAATATATAAACGAATAAGTTATTTCTAATATAGCAAATACTTTTAATATTACAAATGTAAAAATTAGTATGTTTGGATGCTTGTTATTTCACGCCACAAAGATTGAACCGATTTGGCTGGAATTGTGTATAGAAATAGCTTTTAATCTGACTTATCACATAATATTATGCCGGGAACAAATTCCTGCGGAATTTTTAAGAAAGTTTGCATTCACGCGGATAAAATCATGGGCATCGTCTAGTAAGTAATTTATTGAGACGCAGCAATCAATTCTGCCATACAAAAGACATCAACGATATCACAGCTCAGCTCACTTGAAAGGTTACGGAATTGGCAGTTTCAACTTTCAACAGAAGTTATAAGGAAATGCAATCGGTCAAATACTTAAATATCGAAAAAGTATAATTTTTTATATTACACTATATATTCAAATTACAAAGCACTGAATAATTTATTAACTTTATATATTTATATTTCTATGCGGTTCATTTAAATTAATGGTGAAGATGAATTTGTAATTATTTATTGTGTAACACATCATGACTCTCGAAAAAATGTTATTAAGGCGTTACAGAAGACAAACTATTAAGAAATTAAAATGTAATACCAATGACCTTAACCGGTGGATTACCGTTCTCTTTTGTATCAACTCATTTAATCGTAGATTATAATATGTAGGTATAAAAACTGAGTTATCTGTGTGTCTTGGCGAATAATAATAAAAAAAACCGTTTAAGTGCGAGTCAAATTCGCGCACCAAGGGTTCCGTACTCGCGGATTTTTTCGATATTTTGCAAGATAAATTTAAATCTACTTATGCATAAAAATCTGCTTTATAGAATGTGTACAAGTAAAGCCCTTTCATAATTTATTATGACACCCCTCTTGGTATAGTTATCTTACTTTGAAAATTTAAAATACTAATTATTATTTGTTTAGAATATTCTGTGAAGGGTAAACCAATTAGGTTTTTCAATATAACTAAAATAATTATCTACATTTTTAGGGTTCTTTACCAAAAAGTTGACAAAGGAACCCTTATGATGCGACCATGCCGTCCCGTCTCCCGATTTTTTGATTAGGTAAAAATACATACAACATTGACAATAGACAACATACAAGCACTAAGTAACTGAAGCATATTTCTTTACTCGTAATTGGTTAGCCTTTTTTTATTATTTAATTGTTACCGGAAATGTATGCAATTCAGTCGTTCCTTGAATACCTCGTTATTCCATGAAATACCGATTGTTTTGGCAAAGTATAAAATATGTAATCTGTCGTTTACAATTTTATACATTTCCTACGCATTTTATACAATTCCTAGGCATTTTATTCAATTCCTAGGCATTCTATACGGTTCCTAAATGCTCCTAGCAAATGTATAAAATTTAACATTATAGAATTAGTGAATAAATAAAAATTATGATGATGATCATGATGACAATGATTGTGATGATAATGATGATGATAGCGATGATGATGATGGTATCTAATGAGGATGGTGATAGTGGCTAAAGATCAAGTTATTCAAATGGGCTACGCCATGAAGACTTCGAGCTTTACATAAACACTCTACTAGGCGGGTAAGACAGACAGGACTGCGTGAAACCGGGGGTGCCCAGATTTCGTTCTTGGCTACATTTGACTCTATTGCATTACTAGAGGTTATGTAGGCAAACATAATCGCACGTGTATAGGAATATTTATACCCGGAAACATTTTTCATCCCCATTTGTACAGAACGCCTAGTCAAAGTATGAATAAAAAATATTTTGTACATTGCCTAAATTTTTTGATATTCAATAGAATGCCTAGGTAACCTATGCAATATCGAATTAATACAGATAGCCGGTACCATATGAACGTAATTATGGGTATAATAATATCTACATCTACGCAATGTACATGGTTTCCATTAAAGCAACTATCTTAGCTGATCAAGGTGATCGTCATACAATTCTAAATTTCAATTAAGTAAAAACTTATTTCGATAGTGTCTGTCTATAACTTCGAAATAACTAAGACCTCATATCGCTATTTGAATTGTACCTTACTACTACTACTACTTAAAATTAAATAAATTAAATTAAAAACTTAAAATTTTTGTCTGTTTGAATGGGCTAATCTTCAGAACGGCTGAATCTATTTTGACGGGACTTTCACAGACAAGTAGAGAATTAAAATTAAACAACGAGTCACATACGCTACCTTTTTAACCGACTTTCAAAACAGGGAGGAGTAGTGATTTTCTACCCATGTACTACCTATGTACACCAAAAACTCCAAGATTTTTGAATCAATTTGCGTAAACTTTTAATTGTTGATAGAGAAACTTTGCGACATTGTCCCATAAAAAAATAGGATTCCAACTACTCAACCCTGATGCTGCAGGGGACCTGACCACCAAAACTGATGAGATTTAGAAACTGTCGGTTATAACTCGAGGACCCAACTCCTCAACTCGGATGCTGTCTGTATGGAGTTCCTAAATTTTTCGCGGACGAAGTTTCGGGTATCAGCTAGTAAACAATAAACATGAAAATAAGGAGTTATTTAAATTAAGCAAGATTTAGTTATATAAATTGAGCTTTTCGCAAAAAATCACTTCGATCCATTGTTCTGTTACGATGTGATTAAACCATAAACGCAAACACACTTTCGCACTTTGACTGACTGAACTATCAACGCACAGCTTAAACTACTGGCTGGATCGGACTTTTAAAGACATGCTATTATGAGGTATACATCCGCTAAGAAAGGATTTTTGAAAATTCAATCCCTAAAGGGGTAAAACAGGGGTTTGAAAGTGTAGTCCACGTGGGCGAAGTCGCGGGCTTAAGCTAGTATTGGATAAGCAGTTAGAAAAGGCGGCGTTAATACACTTATTTGATACCACTAACCGTATTTCCTGAGCTACAACTCCCTTGGTGCAGAATCCTTTACAGCACAGGTGTTGCGTTCCCATAAGTGTACATTCTGTACTTTTTCTGCAAGGTATGGGGAACAGGTCCAACCAACCACTGGTCGTCCGTACCTTTGGACACGATAGTGATTGACATTCACCTGTAAGAACAGAATAGAACATATTTTTATTCAAGTAAACTTTTACAAGTGCTTTTGAATCGTCAAAATAATTTACCACTGGTTCGGAATGCCGTTGCTACCGAGAAGAACCGGAAGAAAAGCTAAAGCATTGCCTGCAGCATTGAGATTTTTCACTTAAGTAGGGTAAGCACATGGGTAAGCATCTCTTAAATGCATAGATATGTACTTAAATGCCTCGAAGTATAATCTGCACGCCAATAATAAAAACTATTAAAAAAAATATAGGTACCTAAGTCAAGCTTAAGTCACTCAATCAACATACCTACCTAACAAAGAGTATGTAATCACTACGTATATTTAACGTCATCCTAACATTGGGTTCCTATCTGTCAATTTAAAAAAAATAAAAAGCAGCGACAACGTAAACAAAATACCTACTTAGATTATTATAATTGTTTTAGTTTTCTGAGAATTTGCTGCTAATTCCTCAACGATGGTTCTAACGAATGGCATCAAATTGCCAGAGTTCTCGGCGCTACAAGTGGAAGAGTGTGATCTGTCCACCGCCACGCTGATGTCCGCTGCGCCTTACGTGGGGAAACACTGCGAGAGTGTCAACAACGAGTTTATGCTGTGCAGGTACGAGTCCGGCGACCCGCGAGCCTGTGTCGAACTGGGGAAAAAAGTCACCGCCTGCACATTGCAGCTGTTCAGACAAATCAAAGACAACTGCATGTTAGAGTTCAATCAGTACGCAAATTGCATTGATAAAAGTTCAGGTAACTATTCCTTCAATAACTGCAGGAAGACTCAAGCTGTTTTTGACGCTTGTATGAAGGACAAACTAAGCATGGAACGACCTGGGTTTGGATATTTCTGTCGGGCGAGGATTCACGAAAGTCCGACGCCCGCACCGAACGCGGACCCCTGCCCCTGTGCACCCAAGGTTCCCGACCCGACCCCATCGCTGCCGGACTGCAAGCCACGACCTCCAGCTCGCTTCGGAAATCGCTCATATTGGACCACGGAATAATTTATTTGCCCTTGTTAAAAACTGAAATATTCATTAATAAAGACTTATTAAATTTTTTTTAATGTGTGTTTTCAGTTTTGAAATAGAACAAAACAACAGAACCTACCTACCTACTGCAAAGTTTATGAGGGTTTTTGATTAATTGTCGTAAGCAAGACCACAGCTGACTCTGTTTTGTGTGATCACAATTTGTGATCACGGCTTAGCGATTTCATTATACAGGACACCTACTTAATTAAATCTTCTTTTTACCCGACTGCGGCAAAGCCAAAAGGAAGGTTATGATTTTAAAGCAGTCTATGTATGTATGTATGTATGCATGTGTGTATGTATGTATGTTTGTATCCAGATTCTATGTGTTCGACCGTAGCGCCTAAACTACTGGGCCGATTTTGATGAATGAGGTGTCAATCGTTTTGTCCTAAAGGTCCGGGTGACATAGGCTACATTTTATACGAAAAAAATTGACCTAACAGATGTTACATAAAAAAGAGTGGTTTTGCTATTGTACCTATCGAGTGGGATGTCAAATGAAAGAAGAGAAAATTCTAAGTTCATAAGTACTACAACATTAAAATATACCAAACGACAGAAAAATAATTTTACTATAATATTTCAGTGTTTATTAAGACGAGCGCAGTCGGGTTTTAGTTTTCAACTTTATCTTGTATATGAATAGGCAAGTATATAATATTGAGTACCTACGAGTAGGAAGGCGTATCAATGATGTTATGATTACCGCTACCCATGAATATTTGTAGTGTAGCACAAGAGGAACAGCCACCGCGTTTGCGGCTTTTCAGGAATTTGTTGATCCGCCTTTTTCACCGAACTTATAAAATTTATGTTTACATGTATAAATAGGTAGATATTTATGCTGGAGAAAAGGAATATACATACTTAGTTAATCTCCTTAAAATTGTTGAATTTTGTAAATAAGTTCGTGAATAAAGTAGAATAGAATAGGTAGGTAAAGGTATACTTATTATAAGTATGTTTCAGTTGTTATAGCTATTTTAAGTCGGACACATTCAATTACTAACAAACTATGCAAATTAGTCTAGACTTACGGCCCTATAAACAAGAGAGCGGCCAAAAGCCGGTCAGTGTTTATTGTTGTGAAGGTCACTGAAAATGCACCGTTAAGTAGGTGAACCTCGGCTATGTTGAAATCTTAAAGCACGCTTATTAGTCACAAGATAATATGTTATGATATCAAAGATACATATTAAACTACCTAGTTAGCGCTGTGCTGGATAGGATGGGATTTCCTATCGGCAACATCTCGGAAACCATCTAACTTTCCTCGAAATAATGTTAGGTCAAAGGTTTAGGTTCATATTTTGTTTACCTATACCTACTTAAATGTAACTACAAATCAGAAACCAAGTCAAAAAAGTTAGAGTTTAGAGCTTTTGGGTAAGTGTGCCCATGGTAGGTGGGTATAGTAGGTGTGCCCATGTAGTCCAGTCTTTATTATTGATCACTCTCAGAATGGGAGGGAATGAGCTGAATTTTGGTGTAAGTACCTGGTACACATACCTGCATTTTAGCGTTCTAAAAACTTGTCTCAACGCTCATGCGCCGTAAGTTCTTCAAGGTCAAAATTCACAATTTGTCTTGCATTTTCGAGCTAAAGGTTAAGTATTATCATATAAAATGGGTCAGACAAAAATTGTAGATCATAAAACTGTCTACAAAAATATGTGTGATTTAAACCCTTGCATGTAATAGCTGACTGTACCTCATAGCGGCGACCATGTAACATCCGGGCGGGCAAACTTTTCCTTATTGAGTCAGTTCCAGTTGAGTAAACTCAAAACTGTGGGCATTGCCCTTTATGTATCGATGTCGTACTGTATACTTATTGAATCTTTTGGAATGTACCGATGCACATCAACGGTATTTTGAGACCAATCAAAGTAATTATAGTACGCAAGTCGAGACGGCAATCGGGGTATGAGGCGGGGGGGACACTCCACACACCTGCACCCAAGCTGTCCCGCACCGTGTTAGCGCGAGGCACGCGCGAGGGCTGTGCGGGTGTGTGGGACGTTCCTACCCCAATTGCCATCTCGACCTGTCGCGTTTACACATAAGCAAGTAAGAAAAAATGTGAACATTATTATTACCATATCGTTATATCAGTGGGTAAGTAAGTCGTGTAAGTACTTTATTCCGAGTGCGTTTTGATTATGCGTCTTACATAACATCATTTTAGGGTTCCGTACCTCAATAGGAAACCCTTAAAGGATCACTTCATTGTTCGTCTGCCTGTGTGTCTGTCAAGGACCTTTTCCCACGGCACAGGTATAGAAAACGTTAATTTGTAGTTACACGTATATTACTTTAATAAAAGTTTTTTTTTTGGGATTACAAATTTAAGTAGATTTAAAGTTGGAGATAATTTAGGTAACAAAATAATAATTACACTTACACCAAGGTACGGAACCATTGATGAGGCGAGTGAGACTCGCATTTGCTAGTTTTTTCTAAACTGCCTCAGGCTAGCAGTAATGTAGAATGAATGCAGCGCCTATATTTATTTAAATGACTTGCAAGTTGCAACATTAATGTATTACATAAATAGCAATATTATTAAATGCCTAGCGTATACTTCCTACAATTTACAAGCTGTTAGTGGCACAGGCCGTGTCTTTCACGTCGCAGAAACCATGGAGGCTGGGGCAGTGTTCTGGAGTGGAGACCGCGTACCGCCAAGCGCAGTTCGAGGTGGTTCGAGTCCGCTGGACTGGCGACCAAGAAGCTTTCCACAAAAGTCCTTTCTCGTACCCAATTCCTTTTTGTTATTATCTCAGAATGTCTTTTTCTCAAAATGTACCTATACCTAAATATTTCGAGATGTGAGATGTCTGAAAGATTTTTCTTGAATAAGGTACCTACTTGTACTACGTACCTATTACGTTTTAAGGCATTTTTATTTTAAGATATTTTTGGATACGGTTTAGATTCTACAGGGGTGACATGTTCACTTTGTGACCAATACCTATATAAATTTGAATAAAACAAAAAAAAAAAACTATTCACTGAATAAGGACGTGATTATAAAATTTTTCGGCTATATAAAGTAGGTACCATTGGTAGTAGGTACATAATTCGCTTAAAGAGTTTAAGAATCGCTTGGTTGTATAGTAATCCGTGTAGGACCTTGGACCTATTCAAGTATCTACCAAACTGGGTCAAAGCTTTAAAACCTAGTTGATACTAACTAACCAATTCGCTTCAATTTTATCTCGTTTGCGAATGATTTTAAAGTAGGTAAGTATCTACATAATTTATGTACTTGTCTAATTAAAGTATGTTTAGGTAAATCACTATATTTTTAATCAAAAGAAGGTAGGTAGGTAGGTACCTATATTGCTATTTTATATTTGCATTGGTTTCAAGATTCGATACTTTTTCATTTACTTTTTCTCTCATAAAACCACAATTTCACCACTAACTAAACGTGCGGATGCATTCAAATTGCAATACCTATCATCTTTATTAGATGCGCGTCGGCTGTATGACGAAAGACCACAGAATGTGGTAAGCGCTCGCCATCAGGGTTGGCAAAGCAAAAAATAAGTCATTATAGTACCCACAGACAGAAGAATACGTCTCACTGAGGTACTTACTTAACTATTATTAAAAAAATATTCCAAGTGCGAGTCAGACTCGCGCACCGAGTTCCGTACTCGGGTATTTTTTCCGACATTTTGCACGATAAATCAAAAACTATTATGCATAAAAATAAATATAAATCTGTTTTAGAATATACAGGTAAAGCCCTTCCATATGATACCCCACTTGGTACACTTATCTTACTTTGAAAATTGAAACAGATTTAATTTTTTTTCAGTGATGTAACCATTAATTTACGGTTTTCGGATTTATTCCTTTAAGATTTACCTACCTGCCAAATTTCATGATTCTAGGTCAACGGGAAGTACCCTATAGGTTTTCTTGACAGACACGACGGATGGACAGACAGACAGACAACAAAGTGATCCTATAAGGGTTCGGCGTTTTTCCTTTTGAGGCACGGAACCTTGAAAACCGTTCAAGCGCGTGTCGGGCCTCGCGCAGTGTTCCGTAGTTGCCCGTCATAATATTATGCGGACATTTTCCACTACATTACTTTACATTACATATACTTATTATCACATTAGGTACATTTTACTAATACGCTCCAAGAGTGGACGGACTCTAACGTTGACTCTAACAAAAATTAACACTTTAAAGCTTCCGTAGGAACTCTTTAATTTTCCGGGACGAAAAGTAGATGACCTTCTACATGCAAGCTATCTCTGTACCATTCGTCCCGGCTAGCAGTCAGAAGACAAACACTATCGCATTTATAATATTATTAAGTATGGATATATGGATTAGGTATGCCGTCTACTCTTAACTTGTTAAAACAACGCACTTGTCTAAATTAATTAAAGGTTTTTTGGTGTGCCCTATAGAATAACAACAGTGAGTAACAAATGCATTAAACACACTTGTTTAAACTTTAAATACAATTTATTTTATTAATACCATTTTTATGAACATTTTAATAAAGTTTTTTTATACAAATGGATATAATATTTTATCTAGAAATAACAAAACATAACGGTAACCTTATTAAACACGTGTTATCATGACTGATAATCGCGTGAAAGGTGTAACGTAAGCTCGATTCAGGGCTATACGTGCCTACTGCGACCGGAACTTTAGTCCGTTACTTAATATTTAAGTAATATGCATAATAAATAAACAATAACAATAAGTATACGCACCTATCACAAACAACCCTGACAAGTGATTTAACGATTTCACATCGTAACAACTTTTGCGAGTTTTGTATCCTTGTGCGACCGGCATTAACCGCTTTTTTATATTTTCCTAAATAATAAAAAATAAGTATCTCTTGTCCTTCCCCAGATAGTGCTTTAAGCTTTCTATTTTATTCTATTATTTATATTAATTACTAGCTGATGCCCGATACTTCATTCGCGTGGATATAGGGTTTAAAAGTCCTCAAAGGTGTGTGAAGTCTGCCAATCCGCACTTGGCTAGCGTGGCAGACTATTACCGGGTGATGGGTTGATCATTATGACGATATGTAAGATAGTAAAATTATTAGGTACTAGAGGATGCCCACGACTTCGTCCGCATGGATTTAGGTTTTTGAAGATTCCGTGGGAACTGTTTGTAATATGGACGCAAGCTACCTCGGTACCAAACATACAAATCGGTTGAGCGGATGGGTCTTTAGGAATCCCGTGGGAAGACTTTGATTTTCCGGGATAAAAAGTAGCCTATGTCCGTCCCCGGGATATAAGCTAACTCTGTACCAAACGTCAGAATCGGTTATACTGTGGGGCCGTGAAAAGGTTGCAGACAAACAGACACACTTTCGCATTTATAATATGTATTAGTATGGAAGTATGGATTAAGGATAAATATCTATTTATCTACAATACCTAATACGTAAGTTGCAAACGCACTCCAAGTTTGAGGACTAACTTATCTATTTTTAAGTAACTATATTGCAATATCAGATGGTGGACATGAAAGTAGGTCTGTACTCTGTACTACCGATTCTATACAGTCAAAAAAACCAACCTACTTAACGTAATCTGTTACGTGTATGTGAATGTCGAGATACCGGTTCGTTACATTTATATTTCAAAAGGGGGAATTGTAAGTTATTGAATTATTCTGCAAAAAGCTCGCGAGTCATTAAGACTGATGTGGTGACCTATGACTCATCTGCTATAATATACCTAATATCACTATCTGTGCTACTTTCACATTGGACGAAAAGGTTAATCTTTTCTTTTAATAACTTGAGCTTCTGGTCTGAACAAGTAAGAATCAGAAAGATCCATACAAATTAATACGAGTACTTAGAGCCTGCCATCCAGTGCCAGTAATAACGATGTAAATGTATACTTAAAAACCTCTTTGATTGGATTTGTAGATACCTTTTTGAATACTTTTTATAATATAATTTGCTTGTTTTTTTTTATTCTCCAGGAAACTCTTCGATATTCCGTGATAAAATGTAGCCTAGATATCGTTATACTAGAACAGGATGTAAGCTATTTCTATGCCAAATAGATGTCCACGAATGCAGAATTAAATTTTTTAAATCGCGTGGGAACTCTTGATTTTCCGGAACAAAAAGTAGCCTAAGTATGTCTACTCTATACCCAACATGCAAATTCTGTCTCTGTACCTCCTACCTTTCCCCAAAATTGGTTAAAGCTAGCAGACAGACCGACACACTTTCGTATTCATAATATTAGTAGGGACAAACCTACTTTTATTATAAATACGAAACTGTTTAATCAGAGACTAATAATATCACAAAATAATCATAGTTAGGTTGTATAATTTATATAAGCACTAGACAAGTATGATTTAGGTCAACTTTCCTGCAATTATTATGTAAACTACTAGATCATAAGTATAATAATGTTCTTTAGAAACTTCAAGTAGGTCATACCTATTTAAAAACTTTTTAATGAAGTTTAAAGAAATTATAGCTATTTATTTAGGCAGGTCACCTCTACACTCTACCTATTATCATCGCGTTATCGTTTCTAGACTGGCTGGTGCGAAATCGTGGTTTAGGGCTAATGGAAATTATTAGTATAGATATAGGTAACGCGGTGTTATAAGTACTTTACAAAAAAAACTCGGGACGGGGTAGGCTAGAAAATATACCTAGTCATAAAACGAGGACCTAAGTTATAGTACGAATACCTACGCATGGTACTGAACAACATAATACCTACTGTGCGACTGCATCCACATCCTACATTACACAGCCGTCATACGGCAGTGTAAGCAATCTTCAACCTGTGCTTCAACCGTACCTATACCCTACTTCTAATATAATCCTACTCTATGCCCTACTTATTCCGGCAAGAGCCATATAGGCACTTAGGTAGGTAGGTACTTAATTACCGATGTGAACTAATCCAGGCCTATTGAGAAACAAGAAGAAAGAAGTAAAGCTACTAGTTTATACAAGTGGACGAAAAACTTTGCTCACCGTAGATCGACGAGGAATGAGGATCCTAAAGATTACACTCAAAAGATCAGAAAATAGTAACAGCCCAGGAGTTAACAAAAGACAAAAGCATGCAAAGATGTAATCGTTTTGTTATCGACTAACAACTAATTAAATATTCTAAAAACATAAAATTTTCTAAAAAAAACTGTAGCACACTAAAGCTCCCGCTACGCTTCGTTGAGAGCTTGCCTGCACAAGCCAGTTTGTGCAGAGTGCGCGAGTGTGGACGGCAAGGGGGTATCCCGCGCAGTTCCAAAAGCTGCTAAAGATTGGACTGCGCAGTTCTCGGTTTTGCCTGTGCAGTTTTAACTGCGGAGCGTGTAGCCGGAGCGTAACAAATATTTCTTAGATTCCTAAGTTAAAATCAACTCCAGATTTATGCCTAGAACATGCTAGAAGTATCCACGATACTTACATCTCGGCATCAAGTCTGAAAGACGTACCTACTCGTTTCTCTACCGCAAACCCCTTGTCTTGGAAATCAAAATCGACAAGTGTTAATTAAAAAATTATAACACCCCCGACAAGTGAAGGTTACAGTAACTAGAAAAGAGCTGATAACTTTCAAACGGCTAAACCGATTTTCTTCGATTATAGCTAAGAACACTCTCGATCAAGCCACCTTTCAAACAAAAAAACTAAATTAAAATCGGTTCATTAGTTGAGGAGCTACGATGCAACAGACAGATACACTTACAGGTCAAACTTATATCACCCCTCTTTTTGGGTTGGGGGGTTAAAATAGGTGACAACACGATCTAATTAATATACAGTCGCGTTCTTCTCTCTTCTCAATGTTCTTAGCGTGGCGTGAGTCTGGCTCTGAACTTCTAGAGTTCGATCTATAGATATTTCTAATTATTATTATTGGTTGTAGAGAAAAAGTATAATAGGTCAAGTTAGGTAGACTATGTACGTAATCTGTGATACGTGGTAGACTAATATCTATCCGCAGTGCAAAAAACCGCGACTTCGTATGTCCTGTATGGGCTCAAACCTGGTACCCACTTAGTTATAAGTATTTTTACGGTATTTGATTAGGCTAAATTGAGGCAATGGGGACCTACTTAAAAGAAATTGAATAAAGTTTCTCAATACTTCGAGATTTCATCAGAAATTCTAATTGAGACCTTATTGCTGCTGTTGCGATTGCCCGTTTATTTTTGAAGTAATATAGATATGTTACTTAAAACCCAGTTTACTTATTAAGTGTTTTATAAAATAATCCATTTTTTAATCATTTGTATTAATTTAAAATTAACCTACTATATATAAATTGGGGTAACCGGACTTACCCGAGTAGAAACATCCGAATGCCAATATCAATAACGTTAAAATTCGCGGTTGCATTTTGAATCACTATAAATAATATCACAGATGTTCACAGCGTGTATAATGGCACTTTTTCTTGTTTCTGCGGGCCGTGGCTGAGACTGTCTACTGCCTACTGAAGCTGGGGAAGGCAAATGGCATCTCGGACCCGCAGGTTGCATAAGTACTGGCCGCTGTTGATACAGATTATCATTTGGCGGACACCACTACTTTCGCTGCACTTCGTCAATACAGCTTGTACCTACTCTTTTATTAAAGAAACTGCTATCATTGTTATTTGAAATTACTCTAGTACTTTAACTCCATCTTAATCCTAAACTTTTATGGATTGTTGGCTAAGCCCTAAGGTACGTCATTTGATCTCTTAGTTGGCGTTTCAATGTGATATAAGCAAGCACTCGGATTTTAAAGAAGTATGATTGGGAAACAATCTATTCTAAATCGTTTTAGTTCGTTCTGATTATCTAAAACTTTAATTGCACACTCAGAAACAAGTAGGTAGGTATGGGGTAGATACTATTGGGCCGTTTAGGATTTCAATCATTTTGCTCCCTGATAGTAGCAAGAGCCCTTCGATTATAATTTTTTTTTACCAATACATATCCAGACATAATATTTAAATTAAATCAGGGTTAACACGTACTTAACTCCATGTCAGAGGTGCGTGTCCGTAATCGAACCCCGGGCTCCCCGACAATCATCGACTATGAAGCTATATGCATCATGGTGGCTTTGGGGGATAACAGGTCCTTTTTTTTTTTAATTATATAGACTAGCGCTTGGCTGCAATCAGACCTGCTAGCAAGTGATGATGCAGCCTAAGATGGAGCGCGCTTGCCTAGATCCTTAATAAAGATGTAATCACATCAAAGTACCTATAAAGTGTATTTTTTTATATTTTCTTCGGAATAGTATCTGATATCACGTCAGGCAGGAGGGGTTTCACGCTGGAAACCCCTCCTGCCTGACTTCTAAACTTTAAAATCAAGCTTAAAACTTTAAGGATTTGAATGGTTGGAAACAGTACCTAGTTTAAAAAGCAGTATGGAAATTACTGCAAAAATAAAATAAGCAACTCTGTTTGATTGTTTTAATTAAATAAATAATGATTTAGAATTATGTGGGCTATATCAGAACTCTTACTATATACCTAATATTTTTTAAGCCTGCGTTGCGATCAACTTGCGATCCATCCATAGACAGTGAAGCATTCCCGTTTGAGACCCTCTCGCTCTCGCTCGGCTGGTTTTTCCGTTTAGGTTTAGCATAATAATTATTGTATTTGAAATTAGACTTCATGATATAGATTTTATTTTTGCAGGGAATTAAATCTCAAATGCACTATCATGTCTCTAAGCCTACCTAGCGACAAATGTGACGTAACATTCGACGCCTGCCATTGACGTCGACAAATTCCTTAACTGTCGTGAACCTATTACTGTATCAATGTTACCCGTGTCTACTTATTTTATTTCACAGTATATATAGTCTGTTTTTTTTTACAGCCAAAGAGTATGTAATACATGGTAATCCTAATCCATTGATTTGATAGATATAAGGCTAGAACCCAGAGCCATAAAACAAGTTTTATAAAAATAAAACTACTCTATGATTTTGATCTGGATCTGTGATCAGATTTTGATTTTTGAGGTTAGATTTGAGCAAAGACTACAGTGGATTTGAGCTTGTGTTTTGTAATGTGTTCTACTGAATAATTTTATTTTATCACATACATTCTTTCTTTCTATTGTAGTGTACACAGTACAAACACCTAGTGATACTCCACATAATCAAGGATGCCTAAATTAGAAGAGAAACCTAGAGTATTACTTGAAGAATTTCGAGTAAAGGTACCTTAAATATTTTATTATTATTAATATTAAATTACATTTTTAGAGGTTGTTTACTTTCTGTTTACTCTCATTATTGTTAGCTTTTAGGTCCCGTGTATAATATGCTCATCCTTATCAGCCCCGTCACTCTTTTTCTCTGTGTATTCGTATTCCTCACTGCTGAGCGTCTTACCATCTTTTACTTTTACATAATGGTGAGAGTTTTCTTGGCATAGTAATATGGTGGGTGTTAAGGTCCGTCCGCATAACTAAGACTAGATAGTAGATACTATTCCAATTCTTACAACTAAAAAGTAACCTCTCATTTATTTATTCTCATTGTTATCTTATTTTCATAAAATGTTTACAAAAATATAAAAACAGAAATAATAAAAATAAAGTAATAGAAACAACAAAAATAAAATAACAGAAACAACAAAAAATAAAATATCAGAAACAACAGCAAAATAAAGTTACAGAAAAAAAACATTAACTAAAAATAAGTTAAAATGGGTCCCACTAGCAGCCGGGCGGGTAGTAAAAAAAAAACTTCTAAATAATTATTGTTATCATATGATAGTGACAACCAGAACTTATGGCTTAACATGCTTTCCAAGCCATCAAGAAATCTAAAATCCCAAATTTGGACACCAACCTGTTACAACTTATTATATAACTTTCTCAATCAATCAATGTTGTTTAACAATAGCAATCAACTGATATGCGTAACTTCACAAGTGGCAACTAAACCTTTTGCACAGTCCCAGTGGAGTGTAGCAGTGCAGTGTTCTTACATGGTTATACTTTGAGTCTTTTAGTAAACTTTGATTAAAACATAAATTTCAGAATGCTCCTGATGATTATGGAATGGCAGATGAAAAATGGAATTTTAAAAAATTTACAAAAAAGTTTCGTATAGTTATAGTCCGTATGGACAATTCTGAAATGGAATTTGATTTAATTGGGATTCAGCCAGCCTTTGCAAATGCCTTCCGTAGATTGATGTTGAGTGAAGTTCCCAGTATGGCGATTGAGAAAGTTATGATCAAAAACAATACATCTATCATCCAGGATGAAGTACTGGCTCACCGACTGGGATTAATACCACTTAAAGCTGATCCTAGACTATTTGAATACCGTGCAGATGGTATGTTTTGAGTTACTTAAGTTGCATAAACAAAAGTTGCTGTTAAAAAATAAATAAATTCAGTAAGTACAATAATAATTTGTTATGTTGTTGTTGGTTCTAGATGCAACAGAATTATTTGATACAGATTATGTAGAAGAATTTGCTACACTTGAGTATACATTAAAAATTAAATGTACCACAAACAAATCACAGCCCAAGGACTCATTTAGAGCAGAAGACTTGTATGAAAATCATAGTGGTATGTAATCAGAAAAAAAAATCTTATGACAGTTCCAAAGATTCATCTTGATGAAATCCTTTTTTGACACATGACTATGACTATATCTAGGAGCGTTTTCCCATCCTCTTGACAGAGCCTACACAGATCAGCGTCTTGGAGCTTGAGGTTGAAAATGTGTTTGTTCATCTGCAGTGCCCTGTCAATGCCTGTACTTGAGTGCATAAAACTTATCACTTAGATGCTACTTTTTATCCCAAAAAACTGGTCAAGTGCGAGTCGGACTCGCATACGAAGTGTTCCGTACCATCAGATAAGATATTTTTATGTGCAACTCAGCAAGTTAATGACAAAAGGGCCATCTATTATGTAATTTAGTTAATTAATTTTTTCTTGAACATATTTAAAAAAAATTTTTGTGATGTAACCACAAGTTCTCTGTTTTCGGATTTATTCCATTACTTGTGCTATAAGACCCACCTACCTGCCAAATTTCGTGATTCTAGGTCAACAGGAAGTACCCTATAGTTTCTTGACAGACACGTCGGACGGACAGATAGAAAGACAGATAGACAACCAAGTTATCCTATGAGGGGATCCTTTTTGTTTTGAGGTACAAAACCCTAAAAATCAAAGAGTTCCCATGTGATTTCTTTACAAACAGGCATCATCTAATAATAATAAATACTTTATAGTTTATTGTTATCTGTTCATAAAGAAATATGGGTCTAGTTCACAGCTACACAAAGTAGTGGGCATAATCTTGTAACATGAACTTTATAATTTCAGTATATTCTTCATCAATAAAATGGCATCCGATTGGCAACCAAGCTTCTGTTCACAAAGAAACAGATGTGGGTCCAGTTCACAGTGACATACTCATTTCGAAAATGAGGCCCGGACATGAACTAGACCTGCACCTAGTGGCTGTTAAGGGTATTGGAAAGGATCATGCAAAATTTTCTCCAGTAGGTTGGTATCAACTAACATCCTATGTTTAAAAACTACAACTACATATTAGTCTGTTCACTAACATAGTGTTGGTACACTTGCAGGTGCTTATCATTTTGCTTCTTTTTTTTTCACTGTGTTTGTTAAGGAGCATGAGATGGGTCTGACCGCGAAATTCAAATTTAATTTGGTTTTTCGCAATTTGTAAACTAATACTACAATGTAGGCTTATGGCATTTTAATTACGCCAATGGCAGTATCATCCTCACAGGTTTATATAAAAATCTTTACTTGAAAGGGTCCAGTTTAAGAAATTAGCTCTAGTATCAACTAATTTGTGAGTTATAGTAGAAACAAAGGTGACCGTATGTAAGCGAACAGACCTTATTACTAGTTATTGCCAATATACAGTTGTGGTCATATAATTAAGAACAATTATTTAAAGATCATTATTTTTTTAATAAACTAGTATAACTCAATGCATGTATTATTTTTCATATCTCTTGGTAACACAAAACTTTTCCATATCATTAGTGTATTCATTTATGTACATTATTATTTAATTAATTAACAGATACATTTATTACATTAGATCTGAATCTTGTGCTACTATTGACTGGCTGGTCACATAATTAAGAACGCTGAACTGTTCATTTTTTTATTCAAGTTTAAATAGAGAACCTCAGTGGTTAAGTCTCTTTTCGTAAAATTTTTGGCGCCATTTAATGCTGTAAAAGTATTAAACTTGATTATTTTATAAAAATAATGGGTACAAGTAAAACTTGTGATAAATCTACAAGTGAAGTCATAACAAAACATTGTGAGAAGAATTAGTCGCATAAAAAGATAGCTGATTATTTCCAATGCTCGAAAACAATGGTTTTCAATTCTATGAGGCATTTTAACACGTATGAAACGAAGTCAAATATTCCGCGCGTACCTAAATTGAGAAAGAAATTTCGTTGAGATGATACGAATATCGTCCCAAAATCTTCTCAAAGGATCTAACGAGCTAAGAAAATAATATTTTGGTGAAAACAACCCTTCAGCGATCTCGTCACACACTATTCAAAGGCGTTTGGTAGAAAAGAAGTTGTATGAAAGGAAAACAAGGAAGGTACCCATGTTGAAACGTCATAGGTAAGCCCGTCTTACATTTGCAAAGACGTATGAAAACCTGGACTGTCAGACAGTGAAAAAATGTTATTTTTTCTGATGAAACAAAAATAAACAGAGTGTATTCAGATGGAAAATGATACGTACGATGACCTCCGAATAAAGCGTTTGACTCCAAGTACACAAAACTGACATTAAAGCATGACGAAGAAAACACGAAAATTTGGGGGTGCTTTTCTAGGCATAGAGTTGGACTTGTTAGTCTGATACCTAAGCATGGATCAATTCCAATACAAAATCAAACTGGAAGAAACAATGTTACCGTATGCTGATGAAGTGCTTTCAGTTATTTGGATATTCCAGAACGACAATGATCCGAATTTCTAAGCCTACACCGTTGAGAAATTCTGCATAACACAGTCAGTTTCTGTCTTAGAATAGCCAGCTAACGTCCAGATCTAAATTCAATTGAAAATATTTAGTGTGAAGCCAAGAAAAGTGTAATCAAACGACATAGTAGCAATTTTAAGAGCATTACGATGTTTATTTGGAATAATGGAGCTCTATTTCTCTTGAAAAATGACAAAAATTGATAGAGTTAATGCCTCGCCGCTGAAAGGCAGTAATTTAAAACTATGGACATGCCACTAACTATCAATTTTAGTTTAAAAGGATTATTTTTTCATGTTTGTGTAATCTATTTAACTTAAGTTTCATCTATAGTAATTCTCAAACCAGTTTAATATTCGTTCTTAATTATTTGTCCAGCTACATCTGTGTTTGAATTCGTTACTATTGGAAGTAAGTGAGATTTATTAAAAAATGTTTGGCGATTTCATATCTCCTATTCGTAATCCAGTTTGCCGATTTATGTGGCTAAGTCAAAATATAATTAACTACTTCTAAGAAGGACACAGAGCTACATAAAACATGATATTGATAAAGAAAGACTGGAACTACAAATCGTTCTTAATTATATGACCACCACTGTATATTGAGAATTTTCAAAAACGGATGTTTCTAAAAAAGAATGCTACAAAAAAACTTTGATCTTATTAAGCATTCTTTTTTTAGAAATATTTATTTTTGACAATTCTTAGATTTGTTGACAATTACCTACTCAAAAACTACTTTTTTTTAACCCCCGACCCAAAAAGAGGGGTGTTATAAGTTTGACGTGTGTATCTGTGTGTCTGTGTATCTGTGTATCTGTCTGTGGCATCGTAGCGCCTAAACGAATGAACCGATTTTAATTTACTTTTTTTTGTTTGAAAGGTGGCTTGATCGAGAGTGTTCTTAGCTATAATCCAAAAAAATTGGTTCAGCCGTTTAAAAGTTATCAGCTCTTTTCTAGTTTTCTTGTAGAAAAGAAGGTTAGATAACCGTTAGGTTCATAATATTAAGTCAATTGACAAATGTCAAGATGGACGATGCCTAGATACATAATTATTTATTTGAAAATGATGTTTTGGAAAACTCAGATACTTTGGATCGTAGGCGCGGAATAGTCCAAGAAAATCAGTTCAGCCGTTTGAAAGTTATCAGGTTTTTTCTAGTTACTGTAACCTTCACTTGTCGGGGGTGTTATTTAATTTACACTTGTGTAATAGAAAAATTTTCATACTCGTATAATAGAAACACACCCTCAGCGAAGATTAATGTTTTACATTTGTATTTAATTTCAGCAACAGCCTCTTATCGTTTATTACCAGAAATAACATTAACAAGGGAAGTGACTGGAAGTGAGGCAACACTGTTGCAGAGCTGTTTTTCCCCATGTGTGATTGGTCTCGACTCTGATGGTCGAGCATTTGTAAGAGATGCCAGATATGATAGTTGTAGCAGAAATGTGTACAGATATGACTGCATTAAAGATGCAGTTGTCCTTAGCAGGGTTCGAGATCATTTTATATGTGAGTTTTAATTGAGTGGCTTGAGCATGACAAACTTAGCAGATCCTGCCTGTCCTGGCTGGTTTTTTGTTCATATTAATTTTATGCTTTCTATAATAATCCATACCTTAATTTCAATGGTGACAGAAAACATTGTGAGGACCTGTATGCCTGAAGTTATAATAATATTTTCAAAGGTGCTTCAAGTCTGGAACTAAACCCTTCACACTCTCAAAGGAGACCTATCATCTAGGTACTCATCAGTAGTGGGCCAGCGATTATGATGATGATATGCAGCTATTTTATTAAGAACTAGCTGATGCCCGCAGCTTCGCCCGCGTGGATTGGTCAGATCCCCTGCAGCATCAGGATTGAGAAGTTGGACTCCAAATTTTTTATGAAACAATGTCGCAAAGTTCCTCTATCGATTAAAAAAGAAATGACGCAAATCGGTTCAGAAATCTCGGAGATTTCGGTGTACATAGGTAGAAAAACACAACTCCCTTTTTGAAAGTCGGTTAAAAAGTAGCCTATGTTACTTCCTGGTCAATTCTCTACTTGTCTGTAAAAATCCCGTCAAAATCGGTTCAGCCGTTCCCAAGATTAGCCTTTTCAAACAGACAGACAGACAGACAGACAAAAATTTAAAAAACGTGTGATTCAGTTATAGTATCGTTCAAATAACCATATGACCTTAATATGCGGTAGTTATTTCGAAATTACAGACAGACACTCCAATTTTATTTATTAGTATAGATATTTTAATTATTTTTTTTCAGTTAATGTGGAGTCTGTGGGAGCAATGCCGCCAAATGTTATATTTGTAGAAGCAGTTAAAATTCTAAGAGATAAATGTAAATCATTATTGGACGAATTAAACAATTTTTAAAATGAAATAAATTCCTACCTATATACTTATTATTAAACACCAATTCCAAAATAAAAAGGTGATGTTTTCTTCTTTCATTTTCTTCCCTTGCCTTTGACTTTACAGTACAGTTCAAATAACCAGTAGTTATTCCGGAATTATAGACAGACACTTCATTTTGTCTATTCGTATAGATGGATACAAATCAAGTTGCATCTTAATTTGATAGCTTTCTAATGGTAAAGGAATGATTAAAATCAGCTCTTCAGTTTTTACGATTAAAATATTTCCTCTAGTAAAATTTCAAATAATGGCATTAGCCATTATAGTTCAGTCAATTTGCAAATTGCCCTCCGAAAAAAGACCTACCGTAATTTGACATAATGAATCGTTAGGGGGGCATGTCAAGAGGTCACAGGAAAAATAAAAAGGTCGCGCTGATTGCTGATTTTGAGAAATTCAAAAATGAATAAAAAAAAATTGAAATGCTTTTTTCTTGGAAACTATTGGTTTTAGGAAAAAGTTTTTTAAATAAAAAATGTAGAGGGCGTTGCGAACTATATTTTTTGTCATTGGAGTGACGTCATCCGACTTGAAATACAAAAAGGGCGCTAATGGATCAAAAAAGTGTTTCAACGCTATTTTCGTTAGGAAAAAGTGATTTTTTTATGATATTGTAAATTGGAAAGTTGTTCGTCACAAAATTAGCTACAACTTTTATTTAAACAAAATTTTTATAAAACTTACCGTTTTCGAGCTGGAACTTGTCGAAGTGTACAAATTGTACATTGCCGTTGCACAGTTCTCATGCTATTCAGTTTTTATCTTTTTTTTTAATTCAAATGAAATAGCAGTAATTGTTTTCTTACTTTTTTATCAAAAAATTTGAACTTTTGTTTAACAAAAATTTGAACTTAGGTGAATTTATCTATGTTTTGCATCACGTTTATTTCTTTCTTTTGAAACAAACACATTTATTCGACAATTTTGTTTTTTTCATTTAGTTAACTAAAAGTTTCAGTTAAATAAAATAAATTTCATATAATCTCAAGTGAAGTTTTTAGTTAAGTTATATATGACGGAGTCAGAGGGTGTTATCAGGTTATCGTGGGCATATTTTCACTTTTTATTACTTTGTAGGCGTTTCTAATGATTATTAAGATTGAAGCATGATCTAACCATTAGTAAACCTGGATAATAACTAACCGGATACGTCAGGATAGCAACCTTTAGATTAACCGAGCTTTCGTGGGCGTACTAACGATATTCTTGGACTATCAAGTGATATTGAACTACCTTTGAATACAACCATGATAACTCTCACTTACTGCATGTCACAACTACCAGCGTAACTAGGTAAACCTAACCTAGCCTACCTAGACCGGCTCCTCCACCCCTACACCGGTCCCAAACCGACCATCTAACCTAATCACCACAATATCAACTCGTCTAACCAACAGTACCACTTTAGGTAACCACAATTCTACAGTACGACAGACTATGCCTACTGAGAAGTGTCCTCGGCAACAACCGGACGAATCATGCCCCGCTACGCACAGCGTGTCTGATTTTATAATCCAACGACGACAGTGGGGAGATGACGTAATGCTCAGTAAGCAAAGTGTTGACAGCTAAAAGTCGGTACCGCCGACATACCAAAACTTACAATAACAACAACAATTAGTCATGTCTAAATCAACTCTGAGGGTATTTTAGTACTTGATGAACAAAGTAATGTTTAACTTTTGATTTGAATAGTTTGATTATTAGTAACTATTAACGCTTTCGCGCCGACACGGCCATACTGACAGGCGGTGCGCGCTCTGCACCTGCCTAACGATTGATGTTGATTCTGAAACTAAAATACATTCTCTTCTGAGTTTGGTATCTGTGAGCATCAAATGATGCTTAGTTATATTTGTAGTAAACCAGCACATCTTCAATGTTTCTGGTTTTTGAGCTTATTTAGTAACAAGTAAAATCTCGTTAGTATTTGTGTGTGTGTGTGTGTGTGCGTGTGCGTGTGTGTGTGTTTCGTGGATAACTCGTGGATAGAACTCGTGGATTTCTCGTAGATAAACTCGTGGATTTCTCGTAGATAAACTCGTGGATTTCTCGTGGATTGTCTCGTAGATAAACTCGTGGATTGTCTCGTAGATAAACTCGTGGATTTCTCGTAGATAAACTCGTGGATTTCTCGTAGATAAACTCGTGGATAAACTCGTGGATTTCTCGTAGATAAACTCGTGGATTGTCTCGTAGATAAACTCGTGGATTTCTCGTAGATAAACTCGTGGATTGTCTCGTAGATAAACTCGTGGATAGAACTTGTGTGTGTGTGTGTGTGCGTGTGTGTGTGTGTGTGTGCGTGCGTGTGTGCGTGTGTAGTGTGTGTGGCTCGTGGATAACTCGTGGATAGAACTCGTGGATTTCTCGTAGATAAACTCGTGGATTGTCTCGTAGATAAACTCGTGGATTTCTCGTAGATAAACTCGTGGATTGTCTCGCAGATAAACTCGTGGATTGTCTCGTAGATAAACTCGTGGATAGAACTTGTGTATGTGAGTGTGTGTGTGCGTGTGTGTGTGTGTGTGTGTGTGCGTGTGTGTGTGTGTGTGTGTGCGTGTGTGGCTCGTGTAAAAGAGAAAACTTGCTATAATCAAAGGCTCGGCTTTTCCTGATTAACTTTTGGTAAAAGAGTTCATTACGTAACAAAGTACAACGCTAGTGCTAAACAAATTAGTGAAGACCATCCCAATAGTGAATAGTATCACGTGTCTTAGTCAGCAAAAAGTGTCGTTACTATCACCTAAATCGAGCAATAATAAGTAATACTACCTAAATCGAGGTACGATAAACTTGTCGTTACTATCACCTAAATCGGGTGACGATAACTATGCGCAAGGTTTTGGATAGTAGTTTCCATGGTTGCTTCTTGAGTGAGTTGTTCCAGCGACTCCTCTCGAGAAGTGGATGATCCGGGATCCGTGTATACGTCTTCTGGCGCCGACACGGTTTCTTGACTACCAGGTTTACTTCATTTCGAGGTTCGATGACAAGGTGGTTTTGCGGCGGCATATCTGATGATCGACCTGGTGGATCAGCGGTCGATCCCACTTCTGATGACGGAGTCAGAGGGTGTTATCAGGTTATCGTGGGCATATTTTCACTTTTTATTACTTTGTAGGCGTTTCTAATGATTATTAAGATTGAAGCATGATCTAACCATTAGTAAACCTGGATAATAACTAACCGGATACGTCAGGATAGCAACCTTTAGATTAACCGAGCTTTCGTGGGCGTACTAACGATATTCTTGGACTATCAAGTGATATTGAACTACCTTTGAATACAACCATGATAACTCTCACTTACTGCATGTCACAACTACCAGCGTAACTAGGTAAACCTAACCTAGCCTACCTAGACCGGCTCCTCCACCCCTACACCGGTCCCAAACCGACCATCTAACCTAATCACCACAATATCAACTCGTCTAACCAACAGTACCACTTTAGGTAACCACAATTCTACAGTACGACAGACTATGCCTACTGAGAAGTGTCCTCGGCAACAACCGGACGAATCATGCCCCGCTACGCACAGCGTGTCTGATTTTATAATCCAACGACGACAGTGGGGAGATGACGTAATGCTCAGTAAGCAAAGTGTTGACAGCTAAAAGTCGGTACCGCCGACATACCAAAACTTACAATAACAACAACAATTAGTCATGTCTAAATCAACTCTGAGGGTATTTTAGTACTTGATGAACAAAGTAATGTTTAACTTTTGATTTGAATAGTTTGATTATTAGTAACTATTAACGCTTTCGCGCCGACATATATCATTGGAGGTTATGGAAGCAATAAAAGTAACTGTACATTTTATTTCAGTATTTCATTTTATTATAATCATAGCAACGTTGCTCATTATTTTGTCGTACGTCGAACCCTCTTTCTCCTTGGTTGTTGGTCTGGGGAGTCACTGCTCCGTTGCACTTTTTCACCTGTTCCTCGAGAACGGTAAGTTTTATAAAAATTTTATTTAAATAAAAATTGTAGCTAATTTTGTGACGAACAACTTTCCAATTTACATTATTATAAAAAAATCATTTTTTCCTATCGAAAATAGCGTTGAAACAGTTTTTTGATCCATTAGCGCCCTCTACTTTTTGTATTTCAAGTCGGATGACGTCACTCCAATGACAAAAAATGTAGTTCGCAACGCCCTCTACATTTTTATTTAAAAAACTTTTTCCTAAAACCAATAGTTTCCAAGAAAAAAGCATTTCAAATTTTTATTATTCATTTTTTGAATTCCTCAAAATCAGCAATCAGCGCGACCTTTTTATTTTTCCTGTGACCTGTTGACATGCCCCCCTAACGATACATTATGCCAAATTACGGTAGGTCTTTTTTCGGAGGGCATCTAATTATTCCTTGCATATTGACTGAACTATTATTAATACTTCCGCAATTTTACGAATGTTAGGTACCTTAGTGCAATGATTTGTCATTGAGTTTGAAAGCATTATAGAGCCTAATACAAGTACGCTAGATAAGGTGTGCCTTACAAAATAATAAAAAAACAGGTCGGCAACATGTAGCAAGTCCAGCGTACCTGTATTAGTAAAGGTCAGTGATTGTAGAGCCAAGTGGCATAGACTTAGAAATGATCTGTGCATGAATGTCAAGTGCACGTCAAATATTATTTTTAATCTATAGATCGATTGCAATTATTAGATCGATTAAATTATTATTACCACAATCGCAATCGTTGTGGTTGGCTGAATTTATGGTATTCTTGTTGCAACAATGCATTGCAGCCAATAGCGAATGACCGTCAATTGCGATCGTGACATTGTAGCCAATAATCCTACTCTATGATTGTAGCTGTCATTTTACCGCAATCGAGCCGCTGTGTTTTCAATCTTCAATCAAGTCTTCAATTTTCAAGGAAATTATAAACAAAATAATTTTCATAATTATTCAGTATACTAGGTATTACATTGATTTTTAATCGAATAGTTGTTGTTAAACTCAAATTTTAATAAAACATACAATGGGCAGCTTAGATAGAGGAGTTCTAACGGGATTCATATGTAGATTGTGCTCTGAAATGCATCGTGTTGTTCTTCACATTTATGGTGAAGAAGGCATACGCTTGTGTATCTCAGAAAAAATTAATAGATATCTTTCAATAAACGTAAGTATTTCTTTGCTTTTCACATATTGTTTCATTTTAGCATCGACAGTTTATATTTGATAAGAATTTTTTTTTTAGGTGTCTCGTTCAGACCCACTACCTAAAACTATTTGCAAAAATTGCTTGGAACGTTTGGAAAATCAACATAGACTGGTGATGCGTATAGAGCAAGCTGCGAATATGCTTAAAGGTCAAAGACGCGCCCGTGTCGGTCGCGGGTGCTATGTAAGCATGTGTGACAACTCAAATAGCCCACCACATCCCCCTTTACCTAAATAAACAACAATACCTGATTTATTCTTTGTTTAACATGTAGTACTAGTTCTTATTAAGTTAGATTAACAAAATGATGAAAACTATAAATAATATTGGGATTTCATAATTGAGTAAAAATCTCCATATTGAAATTTAAATGTTGAAGATTTTAAATAAACATTCACTATTTCCATTGTTAGACTACAAGTATGTATATCTAAGATTTTTGCCTAACTTATTTAGCTTATTACAAAAACTGGTTAAAAACATGCCAATAATATTATTTTGTAATGAACTGTTGTAAATATTGTGAAAGATAGATAGATATTATGTATGTTACTATTTTTAATCTAATATACAGTGTAGACTTTGTATTGAGAACTTACATATTAGTTTAACAAAAACTCTTTAAAACATAGAAGTTGCTAAGGTTTGTTTGGTTTACATTGTTACAATGAAACTATATAGCGGAGCATCCATTTTCAATAGGGAAACAATACTTTATTTTTTAGACCTCAATAATCAATTTCACTGACCTTCAAACACTGATATAGAGAACATTTATGACACAATGGAACTAGAAATGTATTCATTTGTTTGTTGTATTTGCCTAGCATGCGTTTTACTTACTTCCTACTATTGTCTTATCTGCTAACCACTTATTCGTAAAATTATTTTGTTTTCTTTCACTCTGTTTAGCAAAACCTCCAAATGAGACGTATAATACCATAAGGTACCTTCAATTTCGCTATATAGAGTTTACACTGTAATTTTTATATGTTTAGAACAAGCATGCATGATGCATATTATTCTTTAGTTAATATGGATTTTTTGATGTTAATATGTTAAAACTTATTGCTGCGATTTCATTTGTGTTCAATGATTCAATTTGATTTCAAATCAAAATCCCTAGTGTACTTTTAAAGTACTCAAGATGTTTCTTTCAAACATAACTCTAAGTCCTCCAGTTTCAGTGTATGTCACACAGCCACAGTACTGTTTTATATGTATTGCCAAATTGTTGTAAAAAATTGCACTTTCATTATCACAAATACTTATAAGGTACCTAAATAATTAGTTACATAATTTTGGCAGATAATCTGCCCACTAATGTTAGATTGACTGGCCAAGTGTGTAATTATTGTGTAAGAACATGCATAAAAAAGGGTTCTGCACCTTGAAAGTTGTCTTGTAAACCAGAAAATTTATTAAGAATTGAAAACAAAGTTGTCTATAGAGAAGTTTTTTTGTTATTTTTGTTTCCAAGATAATTTCAAGTAGATTCCAGATGTGCTACAATATTATTAATAAAATCTTTGTTGCTTGTTAGATTTTTTGCTGCTACTTTACTACTGGTTTTTGTTATTATATTTGGAAAAGTGTAATAACCAACTTCATCATTCAAGTATTATGGAAGTTGGTAGGCATAATATTATATTCAAAAATTCAAAATAACTGTTTATGAGACACTAATAAGTTGTGACTGCAATTCTGTTATTTTATAAATTAGTTTTAATGTTTCATTATTAAGGTTTATAAATCTTGTCTATGATCTTGGTAAGTTTATTGTCTAATTATAGCTGTATTTAATAAGTATATTTAAAATAAATAGCCAGTTAATCTGTATTGATTATTACATGAAGCTCCCTAACCATAACATATGAGAGTGCCAAGTTGCATTTAAATCCATTCAGAATTAGGTACATCACCTAAAGATTTGGGTATAAGATTTGGGGAAGAACTTTGGGTATTTGCATCTTCTTACTAATGTAATATGAAAAAGACAGACACCGAACAATTTTAAAAATTTATAGCCGCCAAACCTGACTTTTTAGCTGCTACTAAAATTTAGTCTTCAAATGCAACATTCATGTCCTATCTTTAGTTAGCAATAATAAAAAGAAAAGATGCAGATACACTAAGAGAAAGACAACAGAATTGGCACCATTATTTCATAAATTATAGGTATTTATTTTACTAATGTAGGTAGAATTTCGTTAGTTCAAACAAGGTGTTTCTGAATTTTAGAATAGAATAAAATAGATTTTTATTCAAGTAGACTTTTACAAGTGCTTTTGAAACGTCAAAATAATTTACCACTGGTTCGGAATGCCGTTCCTGCCGAGAAGAACCAGCAAGAAACTCGGCGGTTGCTCTTTTCAACTGTTCAATTTACAATAATATGCCACATTATACAAGCAATTTTAGCTTCGCGCATTGCATCGCGAGTCAAACCCTTGCTTTTTTATCATTTACATAATCTTCGATTGTATAATTATGCTCTTTCCAAGAGTTAGTGTCTCTTAAATTTTGAATTTTCTGGATGTTCTCGAATTTCAAAGGTCTCTTTTTGAAATGAGTTACGAATCACAATGAATCAGCAATGAGGAAAACGATGCAGGGACAGAAACGTTGGTGTCACGTTAAAAGACCAAGACGACAGTCATGGCGGGATGTGTACGTCTGAAAATGGATGGGTCGTAAGTAACTCTAAAATATCAAAAAATATGGTCCTATCATAGGGGTCTATGTTGTGTTGCTCTTGTGAGACGAGCCTATGTGCATTACTCCGCCGTCGCTCATCACTTCGTAACACGCAGTTCTAGGCTGTTTAATCTGCTGTTATTTCTAAAAAGCGGGTAGGTAACTGCAAATTTTTGAGTAATCGCCAAAACGTGCGAATTTTTAAAATCAAAAAAAAATTAGAAACATGTGTTCTTAGGGTTCCGTACCCGAAAGGTGGCAACGGATTACGGAACCTACTACTACGGTACTAAGACTAGATGCGCATTAGAAGAACCAACCAGGCGGTTCTCGGCGGCCAATGGAGGGCCGACAATTCTCAGTTGAATAAAATTCACGAGTTGCTTTTAAATGGAAGTTAAAGAAAAATTCACGACAAAAAAATTGGGTGTATAGGCGCCTACTTATTATTATGTGAAAGGCAGTCAAAATTATTGTATTATATTTAGATTAGATATCAAAAATTATGTAGGCAAATTGTTCAGATGTAGCCTAAGTCACTCCTAATAACATCATCTATCAGCCAGTGAAAGTTCGTCAAAATCGATCCAGCCGTTCCGTAGCTATGGAATGTTTGTCACACCTATTGGATAAGCCTGACAGCTTGTTATCTACGGTCTTCCTAGATTCTACTCTAAGACTCTAACATTAGAAAAAAACAAGAATCTATTTTTACATTTTATTGATTGAAATGTGCAACTACAACAATGCTAATAAGTATGAATCCATTTAAACATGGTAATAATTAATATGTATTCGTAATGAAACATTTTTAGGTACTTAGTATCAAACACTCCCACTTGATAACAATTTATCGATTCGTGAAGCATTTTTGTGTATTATAATTTTGAGATCATTTATTTTATCATGTTTCTCTGCAATATCCACGTCTAACTGCTTTATCCGTGCGTAAAGTGGTAACAGATATTCCTCATTTGCACTGAAAAGAAAATACTCGTTTTATTATCATTTTAAGCATCATTATTATTTAAGATTGTGTTAAGTATAAAATATTTAGTTGTCAAAAAAATAGGCTAACATTTTGATAAAAAAAATTAAAAAAAATACTTTGGAGCCGGTTTTTTTTTTGTTTTTTTTTTATTTCTCAAATTTTTAGTGGCCCCACTGTATTAAAATATGCTATACCTATCTGGTTGAAAACCTACTGTTTACTAAATTATTACACCGATCGCGAGCAATTTACTCTTATCCATTGAGGAGTTCTATGCTCCATCTCCGAAGATATTCATCAGATCTTCACCAAACTAAAATGGGACCACTTTGGAAGTATGGCCTACCAACCAAAAAAAAAAAAAAATCAAAATCGGTTCATTGGCGGAGTAATCGCGTAACAAAAAAAACATACAGTCGAATAGAGAACCTCCACCTTTTTTTGAAGTCGGTTTAAACACATTTCATGAACACGACTTAACCAACCACCTTCGTGTACCTACCTACTTTGCACTTTGTGCAATATTATGCAATCCCGGACCCCAACCCCGACAGTTTATTAACTGTGAATAAAATAACACGCTACTGGCTCATCATTAGCGAAACAACACCAGATGCCGTGCAGTGTTGTGTTGTTTTTATCCTCATCAGCGAAAGTACGTTCTATATCATTTGGATCAGGTGGATGGGTGGTCGTATTTGGTTGGATTTGAGTTACGTTGAGCGGCGTTTTTAACCGACTTCAAAAAGGAGGAGGTTTTCAATTCATCGGAATCTTTTTTTTTTGAAACTACCTACTATGTTAATATTTGAAACAAGCATTTTTTACAAATAATATCACCAACACTTTTTGTTTTAACAATTCTTTGGAGGCGTATTCATAGGTTGTTATCCATTGATGTAGTTCCTGGCGCATAACTTCAACATCTTCCTGAATGTGATCTAACAATTTTCCCAGAGGATTAGCTACTCGCGACAACGCCTGTACATTAAACCTTATTTGTTCTATTTCTTGATTCAACACATCTCTCGCTTTTTGAGCTCCGAATTGCCACTCCTGCGAAAAGTCATAGTAAAAAATTTGTAAATTATACAGAAATATTTAGTACCTAGCTATGTAAATGTTTAGATAGGTAGGTACTTACAACTTCGGTTTTCCCTGCAGCTTGGGTAAATTCTTTTTGTGCATCTAAAATTTGTTGCACTAAATGGCCATGTTGATCAGATGATGCCTGTAGATCAGCACTTTCATCTTGTGTATTTTTTAAAGTATCTGTATCATCTATTATTACAATAGTAGGTTCATCTTCCTGTAACTCAAAATGTATACTTTACAATCTATGTATACCCATGTCTGAAATATAACAACAAATTATCGCTAACTCATACCTCTTCATTAACTGTTTTTTCTGCTATTATATTTACTTTTCCACTGACAAGATTTTCAGCATTTGATATAATGCTATCATGCTTTTCTCGAAATCTCGGTGCACCTGGTCTTGATGAAGATGGCCTGACACTTGTTGGTCTTTTTACATACTTTGTAGTATCTGAGATTTTTGTTTCATATGGATGTTCAATGTTTTGGCCATCAACATTGTTTTTTTCAGCTATTTTCTCAACGTTTTCAGCTTCAGTTCTTTTTGGGGATGCGAGGCCCTCATTTTTATTGCTTAAAACAGTGTTTTCTTCTTTACTTTCATTTTTATTTTCCTGGTGTTCTGATTCTAATTCATCACCATTATTAGTGCTTAAATTATTATCCTCAATTATATTATTTTCAATTTTAAATGGCTCTTCATTATTATCGTTAAGTCTTGGAGTTTCTTGAAGTGGTGAATATTCTTTATTAATAGAATTATTGGGATCAGCATTTATTTCTGGCGTTACACCTGTATCATGAGGGATATCAAACGCTGCTGATTTAAAATTTTGATCGAGTGGTGGTCCCAAATTTTCATTATTTGGCGAAATTTCGTCATCTGGACTCTTAATTAGTTTGTTTGTATCATTTATTTGTTTTACTTTTTCTGAAACCTTTTTGGGCGCTACTATCGTCTTAGGCGTTAGCGATGATTTTTTTGGATGCGGCTCTTTTTTAACATTAGTAACTTCTCGTTGTTTGACTTTGGTAACATTATTATCACTCTTCACGATCTTTATTGATTTATCGCTACTCCTGGAGTTTAACTTTCTTGTGTCTGTACTTTTTTTAACAGGACTTGTTGCATTTCTGACTTTTTTGTCATTTGATCCATTCAATTTCACAGATTCTTTATACAGCTTTACAGCTTCATCTGAGGATAGGTTATTATCTAAAGCAAGAGCAAGGCATTGTAACATTTCATTCGTTTTTTCTGGCTCCTGACCTGCTATTATTTTTGATGGTTTTATAGACAAAGGTTGTCCTGTTGTAGTACCTGTAATATTATCAAGACTAGTAGGTAAATAATTGATACCCGCGACTTCGTCCGCGTTGATACTCTCTGTTTTGGATTTTCTGACATAAATTTCGTCATAATCGACAGATTGGCCGTGGAAAGGTAACTCGAAAGACAGACACAATTACCCATTTTGTATCATTAGTATGAATTTAATTTGTCCTAAAGAAAATAAAAAGTATAGTAAGAATATGTTGACTCAAATAAGGAAAAAACCCTTAAAATGGGTAAATAGCCGAACTGGAGAAAGGAAATACTTCGATTGGTAGGACTACTGTCAGGAGGCCAAATATTTTTAGGGAGGCCAATAATTAACTATTACGAGAAAATAGCGCACAGGCAAAAATAATTGTTTGAATTTTTCTGTTATGAAATTCTTAAATTAACTAGTTACTAGCCCGGAGTTAGGAAGTTGATGGTGATTCACTCCGTGCCCCGAAGAGCACGTAAAGCCGTCGGTCCTGCGCCTGATCTTTCTCCGGTTGTGCCGGATTTCCGTCTCATCGGGCTATGACAGTGAGAGAATAAAGAGTGCACGTGTGTTTGCGCACACACTTGTGCAGTATAATATCTCCCGTGCAGTTGACTAATCTCCATGGAGATGGGCCGCCGCCGTGGCAGAAATTCGGGAGGAAATTACTACTTTTATGAGTTTTTCTAACTAGCTATTTCTAAACTAGAATCTAAAAATAAGAAAATACTTATTAAATAGGTAGGTACTTAAGTACTCACTTAGGACTGTTATTATTTTGTTGAGAAATAATATTTTACTTTCTCTATCTTTTACATTGTCAGAAATCAACTCTTCCTCTTCAAATAAACCACTAAAAAATCCTGTCGATTTCAATACCTAGAACAAATAGGTAGGTACTACCTAGTACACTTCACTCGATATTAATTATAATTATTACTTTATTTATACAATCTTTTTTTTAATCAATGTGCACATACCGATGTTATAATATCATGAAGAAATCTAAATGGTGGTTTCTTCAGCAACTTATCTGTAAGAGGTGGACGTTTTACGTATTTGCCGAGTGATACTTGTGTGGCTTTTACAACATCTGAATTCATCTCCTTTTCCATTGTACATATTTAATTTTAGATGCTAAAAGTTGTTTTCGTGGAATTGGCAATAAATAAAAGATTTTTTGTTGAAAGAAGCATAGTAGCTCAATGGTGATCTTTTTGTTTTCTGACAGTATGAATGATAAGTTTGTTTACATTCATGGAATTTCATTTGTTACCATAGCGACGGCAAATAGGTCATGTGAACGGTTCCATGAATTTTAGTTGGTTTGTTCCGATAATACGTCTTAGTTCACTCTGACGCGGTGGACCACAGTTCACAATTCACTCAGTGACGTGGATCAAATTGAAGTTCAAACCTTGGTTCAGTAAATCGTAAATCACCTTCTCTGTTTTGCGACTTGATAATGATATCTAGGTAAAACTTGGTAGGGACGTAGTTAGGTGCATGCAGCTACATACATTTGAGGTCGTTTGAGATTTAAGATGGGTAGTCTACATACATAGTTTGCACTGGGATACAAGTTACAACCTTGGTAGTTACAACGGCAAGACCCATTTTTTATTTTTAAATTTGCCGCCATTTCTTTATAGATAATTTTTTTTTTTTTCTCTCTCGTCTGGCTTTTACAATGATTAGCCAATGTCAAGTTTGTAGTTATTTGTAACAAGTTAGTTAAATTATACAAGTATGGACCCCGTCTGTGCCGGCGCTCGCCGACATACGCACTGCACCCCCTTAGAGCGCTTTCCAGTCAGTTTTAACAAAAAAAACACTCCAAAAAGTCACATCACGCGCGCCAGCAAACGCCACCACAGACGAAGTCCTATAGATAAATTAGAACCACTAAGAGAAGTCAAATGCATGCCATGTGCTAACGTAGTAATTACATAGGTACTCTTTGATGTGCTATTGAGAATTCAGATGGTCGTGCTTCATGCTCAAGACTCAAAAGGGTTAAAATCCAGAGCCGTAAAACTTTTTAAAAAAATGGTAATGCCTACCTTTCTAATCTTTTTCACTGCTCTGAACATGAACGTATTATATCTCTATGGCTCTGAATACCAGTGTTTTAGCCGTATTGCTATAAAAAAAAAAAAGTTGGTGCGAAAAAATATCGAACATATTATTATCGACAGGTATTTATCAGGGTACCTGCATTGAACACAGCTATTTATTATACGGATGTAATGCAGATATTTGTTCTGAGACGTAGGTCTGTACAAAAATCATTTGTACCCATGTACCTAATGCTTCAATGCCGCCAACATTATGACAGAAATGCAGTACTGCCAACATAAACAAGAACAGGCTAATCAAGAAGCCATGTCAGCAAAATGTAAAACTTTGTTTTTTTTTATTATCCAGTAGATCCACATCGTAGTACTAATATTGCGCCTGAGTGAAAGTAATATCAATATAATTGTGAGTTCCCTTGCAAAATTAAACTAAATCTCTAAAAAAGGAGTAAGCGAAATTGTAAATGTGTTTGCTATAATGCCTCCCAAACTTAAAAGACGGGGACGGCCATCAGGTCTTAAAAACAAAAAGAAAATTAAGACTGAAGATGATTCTGAAATGTGTGTTTTTTGCAAGCAAACTTACGAATCTGCCAAGGCCTTCAAAGAACACCTGCAATTTTGCGAACAGTCGCAATTGCATGGTAACGATTATCAAGATAAGGTATGACCAGTTTCATTTGTTCATAATTTCCATAACTTTGCATCTATTTTATTGTAAGTTAACCCATGAGTATACAGCCTTCTTTTTTCAGAGCTACAATTGTAACGAGTGCAATAAAAAGTTTAAACTACAGATAAACTTTAAAAAGCATCTTAAAAATGAACATTCAAAATCTCCAGGCAGTATCAAATGCCAACAGTGCAATGTTGTTTGCCCAGACAGTGAAGTGTTGGCCCAACATGTAGCACTGATTCATCAGAGAGAGGTATTTGAATGTGAGCATTGTGGTACATCATTTGTAAGACGCTCACATGTCTCCAGGCACAAGTTGCAGAAAGGTTGCGATGGTAAAACTGTTAATTCATTCCCGTGTGAAGTAAGTGTTTAATAATACTTATTAAAAGATTTAAATTGACTTATTTTTATTCATAACTAGATGATGCCCGTGACTTCATCCATGTCGACTTAGGTTTTTAAAAATCTGGTGGGAACTCTTCGATTTTCTGTACCAAGAGTAGGTATCCTGTCTTTGCCTGGGATGCAAGCTATCTCTATCAATTTCATCAAAATCCGCTTAATGGATGGGCTGTGAAAAGCTAGCAGACAGACACACTCCTAATATCAACTATAATATTAGGTGATATTAGTATAGATTAAAATAATATTTCTCTTATAATGAAACTAGAATTAAAAATTATAATAGAATTTATTTTTCTAAATTACACTTGCAGATTTGTGATGCTGTATTCACAAGGAAAGATAACTTGATGGTACATCTGCGATTGCAGCATATAGCCAAGTACAGTTATAGCTGTAAACATTGTGAATATCACACCAGAAACTTTTCCAAGTTAATTCTTCACACACAGAGGTTACATATGAGTAAGATTAAGCTTTATATTATAACTTATTAGTAAATACAGTCCAAATCTATTATAAAACAGTGTCACTACTAACTACTATTATTAGTAACTAAACTGATTAAACTATTTATTAGCAAAAACACCTAGTAGTATTTTTATTCTACATTAATGATAAATAAAAGATCTTTTAAGTTATCTATCTAGTTATTGGGCCAAAATCTTAGCTAAAGAAGACTTCATCCATGTGTAGGATTTTAAGTCCCATGAGAGATCGTTGATTTAGCGGGATAAAAGTCTTAGATCTAGATAAATAGATTCTGGGTGTTCATCTTCAGGGTGTTAGCTGCCTCTGTAATATTTCGTCAACATTAGTTCAGGGGTTGTTCACTTTCATAGTTTTATATTATTAGTATATCTAGAAACAAACATTGTCCATATGCAACACAAAATTATTATTTTTTTACTCACAACACACTGCAGTGGCCTATACCTTAAAACATCAATTATAAAAATGAACCAGTCGTAGATGCATTTGATGATTCAAAAGTACTTGTAAAAGTTTATTTGACTAAAAAATCTTTCTATTTCTATTTCACAAACACAACCAATACATACATAAAAATTAACAATACAAAACATATCTGTTCCTTCTCCATTTCATATTGATATCCTAATTTAAATTACCTTAAACTCTTTTTTTAGAGAATCGTAATCTTGAATGTGATCACTGTGGAAAAGTGACCGGCTCTCGGGCAGCTATGACCAAACATTTGGAGATACACGGCGAGAAGAAATTCGCATGTGATGTGGTGAGCTATGGCAGTCTCAGGTTTTAGTTTTTATGTAACCATAAGTTGAATATTTTAACATTTCATGTGGACATTGAAAACTGTCCTATGCCAGTAGTTATTCATTTAAGATAGCAGCCCACAAGGTATTGTGGGCTGCAAAGCTGACCATTACCATGCAACCATGCTCTGTTGATAATATTATTTATGCCATTAATTTGTGCCAAAGTAAAAAAATAATGTATTATCTTCTCACTGGCTGCTACTTGGAGCATCAACATTTTTGTAAGTAATTTATTTCTTTTAGTTTAAAGTAAAAAATTATAACTTGTAACTAATAACTATAATATACACTAATGTTATAAAGGCGTAAGTTTGTGTGTGTGTATGTGTGTATGTTTTTACTCTTTCACGCAAAAACTACTGGACGGATTTGGCTCTTTTGAGGGAAGAAAGATTATACCCTGTATTAACACAAAGGCTACTTTTTATCCCGGAAAATCAATGATGGATTGTTAAAAAACCTATATCCGCGCGAACGAAGTCGCGGGCATCAGCTAGTAATAAATGATTTTCAAGTGGCATTTGACTGATACGAGTCATTGTTTTTCTTTACGCATTATACCTTGGTGTGCAGTGCGGCTACCAGACGTACACCATCGAGGTGATGCGGCGCCACGTGCTGACGCACGTGCCCGACAAGCCGCACAAGTGCCCGCTGTGCGAGCGCTCCTACATACAGAAGGTGCAGCTGCAGCGCCACATGAAGGCGCACGCCGGCCACTGCTGCGCCGTCTGCGGCGCCTCCTTCAAGACGGAGCCCAAGTATGATATTAATGCTTACCCCAATCAGACACCTCCACTTCTGCCGTCCTATATTTTAATATTTTTGTGATGTAACCACAAATTGACGGTTTTCGGAGTTTTGCCTGTACTTGTGCTATAAGACCTACCTATTTGCCAATTTTCATGATTCTAAGTCACCGGGAAGTACCCTATAGGTATAGGTTCTTGAGACGCGACAGACAGACAGACAACAAAGTGATCCTATAAGGGTTCCGTTTTTTCTTTTGAGGCACTTAACCCTAAATTCGTAGGATTTTTTAATACTCACTCTACTTTTACTTCTTATTTGTTTATTGGCTAAATTCGCCAATCACCTGAGATGATATCAACAATGAATCTGAATAGGGAGGGTAAATGGTATGGACACAAATGCAGTTGTTTGTTGGACATTTTGTCATAGTGTATAACTCGAAACTGAGATATGGAATAGATTTGCAGGTACATATTATTATAATATTCAGTGCAATAATTTACAGATTGCTCATTCATCAAAGTAAACACAAGGGTGAAACAATGATGTCCTGTCCATTTGAGAAGTGCCCTTTTTATCAAAAGGAGTTCAAGGGCTTAGAAAGTCTTGAAGACCATATAAAAAAACATTATAAACGTAAGTTCCTTTAAATAACATAATAATAGGTTAATTTTATATTTATGATATTAATTTAATACTTGTGATAATTTCTTTTTATGATACTACTACTACTCTTTTTCTTGATACTTGTACTAAAAAGAAATTTAGTACACTTAAGCTAGTATTTATTCTGTTTACCGTTTTTATTAAGCTTTTACTGATGCTAGGCTGTTGTTATGGTAATCTTTCATCATATATGCCACTTCCACATCTAGTAGACTATTGTTAACAGATGTTTTCATGTAATAGGATCTTAAATTAATTTACATGCTAGGAATAGTCGAGCTTATCACTTATCAGGTTTACAATATTATTATGTAGATTGTATCCAAATCCAAATCTCCAAACACTTGTGTTTTGCTGCCTAGCAATGATCTTACTGTTTGTGGCAGCGTACGAGTGTGAGTTATGCAAAAAGAGCTTCAACAACGAGGCGAACATGCGCCGGCACCTGTCGACGCACGCGCTGGAGAAGCCGCGCCGCTGCATGTACTGCTTGACGGCGCGCGCCTACGTGCGCGGCGAGCACCTCATCCGCCACGTGCGCAAGTCGCATCCGCGGGTGTTCCTCGAGCGCCTGCAGCACGTGCGCCGCGTCCTGGTGAGCACACTGCGTGACGTCATGCTCCACTGCGGGTCGGGGTGCAGGAGCACAGCTACGTGTCTCTGTGTGCCCTGTGTAAAGCGTGTGTTGTCCCCTGCAGGGCAACGTGGTGGGCGTGGAGCGCGTGCGCAAGTCGGAGATCGAGTCCATCCTGAACGTGCTGGACGCTGAGTCGGAGCGCATCCTCAGCGGCTGTGCCGAGGGCGTGCTGTACGGCGGCCTGCAGGAGCTCTCGCCGGCAGAGCTCGAGGCTGCCAAAGAGGTTAGGTCATTTGAATAAATCTATGACACACAATATACTCATTACAATCATCTTCTTCTTCTTCTTCTTCTTCTCTCTCTGGGCTGGTTTCCGCACTTAAACGTTTCCGTCTGTTGTGCGTGTGTTGCCCCTCCCCGCCGAAGTCTTCACTCCAGCCATCCAAGCTCGCTCCAGAAGCCAAGTAGACCGCCCAGGTTGCCGAGGACATTATTACAATCATATTTAAAAAAATGTTTACAAAAAATAAAATAACAGAAGCGTTCATTAAAAATACAATTAAATGGCATCCACCAGCGGCGGGGCAAGACCTGCACTTTTGGTGGTCAGGGCTTCAGAATAAGGAACCTCATAATGTGTGCCGTCTGAAGTATTGCCTGCTATATCCTACCCAAGATCCAACAGTTAATAATAGTTTCTTGAGATATTAGTCGCAACTATTTGCAAAAAAAAACCATTATCATTATAATAAATATTGTTATACTGAGTATTGGATGAGATACATATGGCAAATATACAATATACAAATATCTTAATAATATACATCAGTATTTCATAGTGGGCACTTGATATTATTGTTTTTGTTTTTCTAGGAAGAAAAGGAAGAGGAAGAAGATTCCCCATTAATGTCTGAAGAAGAACTGGCCAAAAGTCTGAAGAAGCTTTTGTCACAACTTATAGACAAGGAGATGCTTGAATGCTTTGGATGGCCTGATGAAAGTATTGATGTGGTATGTCACAAATTTATAATATTGAGAATATTCATTTTTGAATATCAGTGCAGATCTAGATTTTTTAGGGTTCCGTATGTACGAGTGAAAAACAGTAACCCCTATATGATCACTTGTGTGTTTGTCACAGCTAAATTACAAAGAATCAATGAGACCTATTAAGTTGGGTGTACATATTAATTTTTGGGACACAAAGATGGATGCTTAATCGTAAATAATCGAATTTTGAATATGCACTTTGGGGGCCAATTCAAAAATATAATATAGTATAGAATATAAGAAAAATATAGTAATATATGAAATAAAAGTGTTGGTTGTAAGATTATTAAATACATATATATGTACTTTTAAATTTATTTAAGAAACATGTTGAAAATTGACTTAACCCCCCCCCCCCCCCCCCCCCCCCGTTTATCTCCGAAACTACTAAGCCTTTGAAATTTTTAAAAAATACACGAAATATTCCTTTACTTATAAATTACGTAAAAACATCAGAAGTCTTCAACTAATATGGTAAATCTCTCAATATTATGCGAGTTCTACTCACAATTGTCCAGTTTTTATTTAATTCCTACCGAGAAGAACCAGTTAGAAACTCGGCGGTGGCTCTTTTCAAATGTTCAATTTACTGATGATACTCGTATAAGGCATTCATATTAGTATTGATCATGTAGTATATACGTTATTGAATTATTATAGGTCCTCGAGAGAGTGATCGAGAATTGCGGAGCGCGCGCCGCCGACCGCGACAAGTGGACCAACGTGCAGCGCCTGCGCGAGAACGCCAAGCATCTGTTCCTGTACGTCATCGAAGACAAGAACATAGCGCGCATGATGGACACGCACACCATCGACCAGATCATCAAGCACATCCTGCACCAGGTCTCCGAGAGCGACGACGAGGCTGCGCCGGACACCTAGCATTCCTCAATACCGAACACGGAACAGAACCGAACTGCAATCTGAACAACCACCGGTTCAAACTCCACACGTTGCACTACTGTCGTACCTACTCCTAGCACAAGCTATACGCTTAATTGAAGGGGAAAGGGGAATTGCTGCCATTGGCGCAATTAAAATACCATAAGCCTACGTTGTCATATTAGTTTACAAATTGCGAAAAATCAAATTAAATTTCAATATCGCGGGCAGACCCGTCTCATGCCCCTTAAATAAGTCCGGTTTGGTACTATTTACATTAGCCAAGTAAGTAGTAAGGAATATATTATTTTAATTATGAAATCAATTAAAATATATACTTACATACTGGAGAAATTTATGTACATTATTTTATATTGTACTAGATGATGCCCGCGACTTCGTCCGCGTGGATTTAGGTTTTTTGAAATCCCGTGGGAACTCTTTGATTTTACGGGATAAAAAGTAGCCTATGTGCTAATCCTGGATATTGTCTACCTCCATTCCAAATTTCAGCCAAATTCGTTCAGTAGTTTTTGCGTGAAGGAGAAACAAACATACACACACACACACACGCGCACGCACGCACACACACACATACACATACAAACTTTCGCCTTTATAAGATTAGTGTGATTGGTAAATTTATTTTTAGGATCGTTAAATAATGTGGTTATTATTATGTGAATGATAATGATAACTGGTAATTATTATTAACAGTTCCATTACATTAGTCAGTAAGGGATATATTGTAATCGTCAGATCAATTAAATATACCTATTTACATTATATACATTATGTACATTATATTAGGGAGAATATTATGTACATTATTAATTTAAGTGGTATTGGTGAACTTATATTTAAGATCGTAAAATATTGTGGTTTAGGTGTATTATTATGTTAGTGATAATGATAACTTGATAGTAATAAATAATTGCGCCCATACAAGGCATAAAAAAGTAAAATATTGGCGTTTCGTGTACAAAAGATTTCCTGCGGCAGGATTGGTCCTTAATTCCATAGGAGGATACAGGGATGGATTTAAGAAGTCATCAAGACTATTGAATATTGATGTGTTTTTATGTCTTGATATCTACCTATAATACACAAGTAAAGCTACTAGGCCAAGTTTGGCATCATTTTAGTATAAATCAAGGATGCTGATTATAGAATTACTAGATGATGCCCGTGACTTTGGCTGTGTGGATTTAGGTATTCAAATACTCAGTGGAAACTCTTTGATTTCCCAGGATAAATTGTAGCCTATATGTTAATTATTCACGGTATAAGTTATCTCGATATCGATCAGTTTAGCTGTTGTGGTGTGAAGGAAATTAAAGATCCTTTTCACATTTATAATATTTTAAGAATTATATTGACACTATTTATAATAGAAAAGCATGCTGGAGTCCTAAACACCAACTCTGCTAAAGGAAATTTTTTTTTTCTCGAAACGTTATAAGTATAAATTGTCTTACAGTTCCACTTCGAACTAAGTTTAATCATAATGCAAAGCTTTGACCACATAATTTGCTCTTTTTTGTTGTGGTTTAGTTATTAAAAATCAGTTTTTTTTTATATAACGGAAAGTGAATTTACATTAGAGTGCCTTAAAGCGTAAATGTTTATAGTAAAATTATGATGGTTTATATTATTTATTTTGTGTAAGTTTTTTAGGTTATAAAATATTTCAAGATTATTAGTTTTATGACATGTTAAATCATTAATCTTTGTTAAATGTTATATTTCAATAGAAATATAATATTATTTAGATAGTACACTATCTACGGCGTACCATACAAAGAGACACAGATTTTTGTGCCGATTGAAGCGCCCCACCGAGCGTACCGAGAATTAAATTGACACTTTTTGTCAAACGGTCCTTGTATAATGTCTCATCACTAGCTTAGTAGAGTACGCTCACGTCATGACACTCGCTGCTGCTAATAGCGCAAAAATCGTAGTCAAGGTACTTCAAAAACACGTCGTCAATCGCACATCTAGCGTACTATGTAAATAGTATTATATCTATGTGTATTTCCTATAGTCTAGGATCATAGACTTATTGAATTATAAAAGATACAGTTTAATATTATCAGTTATTGATTTACTTATATATATGTTAATATGATAGTTGACAATAAAATACTTTTGAGGATGGATTCAAGTTTTATTGGCCTAACATTTTATTATGTCCTTAATTTCTAAATATTACTGGTATCTTGTTTGGGCTCATTGCATTGGTTTGATCTCAATGAGTACCTAGTTGCCAGTTAGCATACAGATATTGACCAGGGTCTAGAGATGAGAGGAAGGTAATCACTGGACATTAATTTAAACAACAAGCCACTGAGATTGTGTTTGAATTCGTTTTTGGTAGACAGATAACTAACTACTGAACTGAACCATAGATATTTAAAAGTATCAGGAATAGGCAATTTACAGGATTTCTGGTTTATCTTGTACATTGCTCATGCAAAAATGTTATAATTGAATAGCAACCAGAAACACGTAAATTTTTGCTTGAGTCAAGCATTTTGACCGTTTACAAAGTTCCCTTGATGCTTGAGACAATCATTTACGTCATTGATGCCGCTTGACCGTCTCGAACGCTCTTTATATCTACTTATAATACCTATAAACGTCATACCTAAATGGCACAACAGATGCAAAACAGTTCTCTAGATATCTCAGTGGAGATCCTTGCAAGTTGCAAGAAACCTCGTCTAGGTATGGACGGTATCACGACTCTTGGACCGATGATTTATGATTAGTATTTTTTTTTCAAAATATAAAGGAAAAATCACATTTACCATAATTATTAAATAATGTTCGACTCATTGTCATTGACTCGCAGGTTGCTCCTGAGTCTTATCCTATATTTTCTGTTGAGTTAAGAAGCGGCGATGGCTAGCTTAGTGGTTAGCACGTCGGCCTTCTTTTTGGGAGGTTGTTCGATTGCCGGGGACACACCTTTAACTTTTCGGAATGATGTGCGTTTTTTTAAGCAATTAAATATCCATTGAAGGAAAACATCGTGAGGAAACTTGCACGCGTGATAGTTTTCCATAATGTTCTCAAAGGTGTGTGCTGTCTTCCAAACCGCACTGGGCCAGCGTGGCAGACTGTGGCCTAAACCCTTCTCATGAGAGGAAACCCCTGACCCGTGCTCAGAGTGTGCCGGTGATGATGATGATGATGAGAGTTTGAGCTGTGCGTTGATAGACTAGTCAGTCAGTCACATTTTCCTTCTTCATATTATTTAGATTAATTTTTGCAGGTGATTGATTTTTTTATAATCTTAATGCCATTATTTCCATTCAGCCGGCGTCGTCGGCGTCGATTTATTCAACACGCTACAATGTTACCCGTGACCCCATGACGACCATATGTAAACTGTAAAGTCTGTCTACGGTATCACTGTGTCCACAGATTAGATCGTGATATTACTAGTCTGTGTACCAAACAAAATACCAAAAAAAAAAAATGTCAATGTCACAGACCACAGACCAATAACTTAAATTCAATGTTATTTCTTATAATTTAATTTTTGTTAAACTTCAAAGCAAAAAAGATTTTATTTTTGAGATATTTCTTTTCAATTATTTTTAAAAATAAAAATGTCCACCACTGTGCCACTGATTGTAAGACTTTTGGCTTCTTCGGTATCCGTTGCCGGCAGAGCTGGGAAAATAGTGAGAGATGTTATGAGTAAGGGAGAGCTTGGTATAGTTGAAAAGGTTATAATATATTTAATTTGTTTCAGTTTTCTCCAAAAAAATAATAATTTAAATATTATTGAATGCACCACATATCTATGAATGCACCGCATTCAATGCGGTGTTCCTAAGAAGTATTAAAGTTATAGTAATTTCAGGGTAAAGATGATTATCAGACTGAAGCGGATAGGTCAGCACAGAGATGCATCATAGCCTCTCTCTCTGCTCAATACCCTAAAGTTAACATTATTGGAGAAGAGGACAGTCCAGAAGATGAGGTATGAAATTTTTATTCTTCCCTATAAATATTTGACTCGGTCACACATGGGAGACACATTACTAGTGCCTCCCATGACAAAGACAAATGTTAATAGTCTTTATATTAATGATTATGTACTAAAATATTTATGTATTATTAACTTTGTTTTGAGTCCTGTTATCATGTTATATTTTATTATTGTAACAAGAGCACTGACATGCTTTCTGTATTCATTGACCTTCTAATATGACCTTAGATTTGTAGTTTCAATTAAATGAACAATGAAAACTAGATGAATTGTTAACAAAAAAAAAACAATTACTTTCAGGGTGAGGTCTCAAGTGAATGGCTTGTGGTAGATGCTGACAAGGAAATCTTGTCTATAGAGTGTCCATCATTTCTACAAAATGTGAAAGAAGAGGACATCGTCATTTGGGTTGATCCTTTAGATGGAACGTCAGAATATACTCAAGGTTTATAGAATATAATCATCTATATATATACATTCTCTTCAAGTCTTTAATGATCATTGATTTAATATCAATTTGTATTTTCCTATTCTGTCAGTTTGTCAATTACATTTTCTGCATAATTACTTAATTTTTAAAAATATGCTGTGTGTGGAAAATCAAAACAATTTATAAATCATCACATATTTAAAATAAAGTGATTACACACTTGTAAGTGTGCTTCTAAAATATTTTAGGTGCCCTTATGTTGAAGAGAGATCCGTGGGAAAGATGGAAAATGTATTTCACTCATCCAATTATAAGTATCAAGTGGTATTTAAGTTTACTACAGTCACACTATGGTAAATGGAAAATTTGATGTAGTGTATGTAGGTAGTTCTGTTTGGGTTTAAATAAAATAACAATCACCTTTCTATTTGTATTAAAACATTTTATTATAACAAAATCATTATAAATAGTAAAATGAACGTAATAAAACAATTGTATTGTTGTACAATATTAATTGGTGCATGCATCACAGGTGGCTTTTTAAATGTTTTTTGTAAATGCCTATTCATATAGGAAATTCCTTATATTATTAATGTCAAACAAATTTATATAAAATAATAACCTGCAAGAATATGTACAGTTTTTTAAATTGCAGTTTTCTTGTCTTCAGAGTTCACTAAGATGACTAGTATCAGTTGTGATATATTATGCATGCTACATGAAACTATAAGCTTTAAAATTAAATTAATCAAAACTCTATATTGTTCCAGGGTTTCTTGAACATGTAACAGTTTTAATCGGAATATCAGTTAATGAAAAACCAGTCGCTGGTGTCATACATCAGCCATATTTTAAGACTTTGGTTGATGGAGAGAAAAAGATTGGGAGAACTATCTGGGGTCTGCAGGAGGTTGGCGTGGGGGGCTACACACCTGCCCCACCACCTGACTCGCTTGTTATCACAACTACAAGGAGTCACTCCAACCCAATAGTAGAAAAAGCATTGCAAGTCATGAATGCAACTCAAATACTGAGGGTTGGTGGTGCTGGCTATAAGGTATTTAGTTTTTAGCTGGCTAAGGTGTTGTGAAAACCCTCGCAGCGTTAGTTTCAAGTTTGCGTAAAGAATTATCTAACTTCTATTTACTTATTTTGTTATACACCCATAATTGACATTCAAAAAAATTTAGATTATTTTAACAGTTTAATTAACAAGGAAGACTGAGGTTCTTGACCTCGTTCTGTGACGCGCGACACTGCAGTTTTTCGTGTGCCTCAAATTCTACCGTTAGAAAACAGATATTTGGCAACTTGGTTCTACACTAATCTCAAAACCTAATTGATAAATCAAATTAATCAAAGAATTAGTGCTATCCTTTTCAAAATGTTCATTCCTGTGGAAAAGGATAGCAAAACTGTCTTCCTATTTCTGAAATGTGGTTAAAGTCAAAAAGTTGTTTTTATGACTCACCAGGTTACCAATAAAATAATAATGGGAATTTTTAAAAACTGATACTTTGTAGGTGCACTAAAATCTAACTATTTTTTTTTTTAGAAACATCTGTTTCTGAAAATTCTCACGCTTTTTGGCGATAATTCAGAAACAACTTTTTACAGTTAACCGTTTTTTAGAACTAGAATGGCAGAATAGTTTATGCCTTTTAAATCAAGTGATGTGTTTACACATCTTAATAGGTGCCATTAATAAATATATAGTATTAATTAAAAATTTACTGTAGTAAAATTGGAATGCAGATTTTATTATACATAATTTGATTGTAGGTTTTACAGTTATTGGAAGGAGTAGCATCCATTTATGTGTTCGCTAGTCCAGGCTGTAAAAAATGGGACACGTGTGCACCAGAAGCTGTTCTAAATGCAGCAGGTGGAAAACTTACGGACATTCTAGGAAATTATTATAAATATGGAGCTTCAGAAACAAGGCCCAACAAAACAGGAGTGCTCGCTGCCGTCAATAACGACCTCCACACGTATGCACTAAATAAAATACCTCAGGAATTAAAAGAGAAACTAGCCAATAAGTAAATAATTAATTTAATATACACTGCACATACAGAGATTATTGCTAGCTGCAAATAAAACTGAAGTAATAATATATTACAAATAACTACTTATTTTTTTTAGTATCTGTTTATTTATAGATTTCTATTTTAATGTTTTTGTCATATTAATGTAAAAAATATTTTTTGTTGAAATATAATTATCAATTGAATTTAACTCCTTTTATTTTTTCCCAAGGTTTTTTAATGAGTATTTACATGAGTTAACAATTCGCATCAACTTGTGTTATAAATATAAGCATAAAGTAACTAATATTATAAGTATCAATGTTTTAATAAACAGATAAACTATTTTAGTTTATCTGTTTATTAAAACATTGATACTTTTTTTTTATGTTACCTTAGTCAAACGTTTACAAAATTAGTCAAAATTTTTCATTTTTCAATGTTACCTTAGTCAAACGGGTACAAAGTAAGAATCATAATGTCAATTTAGGGTTCCTTGATAATACAAGGAATTCATAAAGAACACTCGACACACTACACAATATTTGGGATACCTGAGCATGAGAGCTAAAAAAATTTTGGCTTACAGTAGCCGGCAGGAAATATTGTATATCAATCAACCTTAAGAAAGGGCTCCGTAAAGCGTTGCCTCTGTCAGGCTGGTTTTACAGTGACGCTTACCGCCCGCGCGGGTGGTAAGCGTGGTGGCGGGAATAGCCATCCGCGCGACTATGTAACGATCCAAGAGACGCCAAGCTCGTGGCCCGCGACGCTTACCAACCGAAGATCCATGTACAATATTTCCTGCCTGGCACTATACTCTAGTAATACCTCTTGAGAATCTATCCTTATGCGAATAAAGTATATAAATTATGTTTCTTAGGCAGTTTTTGGGAAAAAACTAATGTTTACGAACTCTATCAAAGTTTTTAGAAACTATCATAACTGAAACCCTACTTAAACGTGATCTCACACGCATTTGACCAGCTTTTTATACACCTAATAATGCAAAATCATAAAGTTATTAAAGCTTAAAATAGAAATATTTAATTGTAATTTGTACTGGGGTTTTTATTTTTTCATTACAATTTACTGTTAACTTTGGTGTCTAACATTTTTCTTAGTTCCTTCCTCAAAATCTTACCCGAAGGATTCTTTGGTATTTCTTCAACAAAGATCACGCCGCCTCGCAAACGTTTAGCAGGTGAAACCTGTTAAAATAAAAATACGCGTCAAAATTCATACAGTAAAAGTTATGGCATACTATCTTGTAAGCATGATATTGCAAATACGACGTTTGAGTTAGTTGCTACATAGATAAGATAATTTTATGTATTTAGTCAGCTTTTTTGATAGTCACGTAGATGAAAAAGATAATATGTAACATAGTAGTGAGCACGTAATGCTCGAGTATGAGTACAAACAGGTAGGTACAGGATATATCTAAATAATTATTCTTACGATAAATGGTTTCATTCATTTCAATGCTATTTTATACTTTTCAAAAGCTTTTTTTTATTGATATCTGTAGTGTAGCCCATCTAATAGCTGATGAAATCTATACAAATAAATAAAATTGGAGTGTCTGTCTGTAATTTCGAAATAACTACCGCATATTAAGGTCATATGGTTATTTGAACGATACTATAACCGAATCACACGTTTTTAAAATTTTTGTCTGTCTGTCTGTTTGAAAAGGCTAATCTTGAGAACGGCTGAACCGATTTTGACGGGGTTTTCACAGACAAGTAGAGAATTGACCAGGGAGTAACATAGGCTACTTTTTTAACCGACTTTCAAAAAGGGAGTGGTGTTTTTCTACCTATGTACACCGAAATCTCCGAGATTTCTGAACCGATTTACGTCATTTCTTTTTTAATCGATAGAGGAACTTTGCGACATTGTTTCATAAAAAATTTGGAGTCCAACTCCTCAATCCTGATGCTGCAGGGGATCTGACCAATCCACGCGGGCGAAGCTGCGGGCATCAGCTAGTATTTAATATGGCACCGCAAGAAAATACCTGAGTTATAGGAAAACAAAATGTTTCGCGGGAAACATTATACCTATAAATAATACAATATTTCTAACTACAAAAGAAGAGTGAATAAAACGGACGGGCAGTTCGCCTGCGAACTCGTCGCTGTGCAGCCTGCAAGCAACCAACCTTGGATGCAACGTAGGCCTGTATCTCCTGCGCGCTGAGGCTGGCGCCTGGCTGCGGCACGACGAAGGCGACGGGCAGCTCGCCGGCGATCTCGTCGCTGCGCCCCACCACGCCGCAGTCCGCCACGCCGCTTAGCCGCAGCAACAGCGCCTCCAGCTCCGCGGGCGCCACCTGATTACCGACGCCATTACATACATTTCTTTTCTTAAATTTGTGTATAAGTTAGCTAGTTAGCTTGAATGCGATCTATCTGACTTGATGATGCAGGATAAAATAGACGCGGCAAAAGATGGAATCGGAATAAGCTGGGAGAGGTATTTTTATGAAATACAACCTCCTTATTGGTTTCTGCACAGCATCGTACCGGAACGCTTGTCATAGAAAAAAAGACCTCCGACTTATACGCCATACTAGGGAGCCCTATGAGGCACAGCTCGACCATAACTTTAGTTTTAAGTTTATGTAATTAATAATTATCAGCAGTATATCATGTTCCAAATCTAACAATTCTTACCATCAAAAGGTACAATACAATACTTTGAATAAATGAGTTTGAGTTAGAGTTTCCGCTAAAAATCTAATTTATTCACCTACTTATTTTTAAATTTTTATTCCACACAATAAAATAAACAGAAGAAAAGAAACAAAAAAACTAGGAACAGTACTTCACATCATGGTCTTATCGCTAATAGCGATATGTCGGTAATATTAACAGTACACCTAAAATCGTTCCATTACTAAAATGCCAAACCGTAACTCGTACCTGAAATCCCTTGTATTTGATGAGTTCCTTCAGGCGGTCGACGATGTAGAAGAACCCGTCCTCGTCATAGCAGCCCACGTCACCGGTCTGCAGATAGCCTTCCGCGTCGAGCAGCGCGTCGCCGGCCGCGCAGTCGCCCAGGTAGCCCTTCATTCGCAGCGGAGACTTGATCCATAGCTCCCCTTCCTCGTAGGGACCAAGTTTCTTGCCTGTGTCTATATCTAAAACCTGGGAGAATTATGATATACGTTAGATACATATCATTACACACATACCCATACATATGGAAGTGTGTTTGTTTGTTGGTTTGTCCTTCTACTACTACTGTGAAAAACATCGAGTGCTTCAACTGGTATATTATGTATCAAAAATATTTTCCTGTCTTTGCCATATAAGTAATAACACCATACTACAGAGATTAAATCTGTTATCACTCTTACGGCCGTATTCACAATCATTACTATGAGGTCTCACAGTGCCCTCGAACGCACAGTGTAGGTTCCAACAATCAGATCATTGTAAATTGACGTGATACAGTAATCTGATTGGTGGAACCTACACTGTGCGTTCGAGCATACCTACCTACCTAGCGTACTATGAGATTCATAGTAACGTTTGTGAATACGGGTGTTGGTATTGTTTGTATTTTACAAACTGTTATCTAAAACGATTATATGAATACCTAATTACATGAAGAAATATCGAACAAATCAGATAAATATTATTTTGTCTGCTAATCTCTACAATTCTAATCTTTAAATATATGATTAATTTGTGTACCTACGCAAGTATTTTACATGAATATTCTTAATTTCTGCATTTTCTAAAGAATAAGTACCTAATTACCTATATGATAATAATCGGTGAACTTCGATAATCTTAATTATGGGAATTAAACAGCATTATCAAAGTTAATGTGATGTACATACTGACACTGCAGACGCAACAATACTAAGAGCTCGTTCACATAGGCTGCGTAAGCGAAGACGTAGCGCGTACTATTGCGTTGTAATGTATGGAACTATATGATACATGGCATACCGCTTGCATGGGTGAACGTTCACGTAGACGTAATGCGTGCAGTTACATCTACGGGTTCACGCGCGTCACTACGCACGTATCCGGTGTCACGTGTACGTGCTGCATACGTAATTGGTGTGAATGGGCCATAAAACTAAACGCTGAAAATGTACCGGCTTAGGTATAATTACGTCCGATAGTATGTTTCCGTCTTTAGTCTTAGCAATTACATACTTTTATTTTCATGCCGGGCGCGGGCGTGCCGCAGGAGCCCTGCTTGCCGCCGCCCGTGAGGTCGACGCAGCACGCCATCGTCACCTCCGTCAGCCCGTAGCCTTGCCGGATGTGGCCTATTCCAGCCCTGCAAGCGATTTACAACTATGCACACTCTTTTCAAAGATTCCTTCAGAACCTCTCGCACTGCCAAGGCTCACTGGTAGAGATCTCTTATAGAGATAAGAGCTTCTCTGTCCACTTTTATCTTTTTTTATTCTTATTCTTACAAGTTTTGGTATGCATAAAAACGAAAAAGATACAAAAATTTCTTTCAAAGCAGGTAAAGTTTCACTTTAGTGAATAGGTATCCTGAGGTGTGAGGTTATATCTATACAAATAATTAAAAAAATTCCACAGTGTGACAGTTCGAGTGTGATGTGCACAAATGTATTTTGAAGGTTTTCGAATAGTTGCAATTAACAACTATTAAATAGACCTGAGGTATTGGTGATAATTCTTTACGCTAACTTAAAACTAAAGCTACTGTGCCCAGTTGGCGCACCTAAAAGGATTCGAATTGAAAACTAAAGTTACGGAGATTCTAAAGACGCCCTAGTTTGAGAAGAGGCTCACAGCCTAGTATTCTTTTTACCATCGCGATTTCCACCTAAAAATATAATTTTTTTGAGGACTTTAAGAGGCTCACCTCTGAGAGACTGCAGCCTGTATTTCCTTAGAGAGGGGCGCGGCGCCGCACCACACCTCATTGAGCGACGAGAGGTCGTACCGAGGGACTAGCGGGTGCTTGGCCAGGAACACGGCCAGAGGCGGCACGATTGTCATCATATTGATCTGCAACAGGGGACTTCCTTATTTGCTATTGAAATTTCAACTTAAACATTGTGTGATTATGATCTATTATATTATTCACTAGATGGTGCCCGCGACTTCATCCGCGTGGATTTAGGTTTTAAAAAATCCCGTGGGAACTCTATGCTTTTCTGGGATGAAATTTCCAGGTTGCTTTCATACAAATCGGTTTAACGGATGGGCCTATAAGAATCCCGTAGGAGCGCTTTAATTTTCCGGGATAAAAGTAGCCTATGTCCATCTCCGGGATGTAAGCTAACTCTGTACCAAACATCAAAAACGGTTGAACTATTGGGCCGTGAAAAGCTACTAGGCAGACAGACACATCTTCGCATTTATAATATATAATATTCCCTTGGTGTGCTGTTCTACTAGTAGGTGCCGGCCATTGCGTCGCAGTAAGACGCCAATAGTCTCACTGCAATGCAGGATAGAAACCAATATGGAATAGTGACTGCCACACCCCATCCAGGTTAATCACTTACCACCAGGCGACATCGCTCTCGGAAACTAGTCTAGTGCCAACTTGTCATCATCATTGAAAATTAATTATATTCTACTCGTAGCGTAATCATGCGCTCAAGTACCTACACAACATCACGATTCACGAACATAGAACTAATAAATGAAATTCGAATGACAGCTGTCAAACAGCAGGTGGTGCTGTCAAACTTCTTGATCGCTCTGAAGTGGTAACGAGTTGCGGCGTCCCATCAAGTATCATCGAGCAAATGGTGGAGAACTGGATTACAGCATACACCCGCGCGCCCCGTGTTCGTCCTGCGTTTACGTTCCGACGCGGGATGAAGTGTGTTGTGCAATATTATATTAATAATTTCAGAGCGATCAAGAAGTTTGGCGTCACCTATACACAGTTAACTGTAATCACCTTATACTTCTGTATAGTTTCCAGGAATTGTTGCTCCTCAAAGCGAACCAGAAACACGATTTCGATATGCATGCACATTATAGCCAATGTTGTTATGAACCCATATGCGTGAAACCAAGGTATCAGAGATAAAGCATTGGTCACATTATGCTTGTGTCGCTGCTGAGATGTATCTAAATAATACCTGCAGAAAGAAATTATAGTAAGTATTTTAATTTAGAAGTGACAATTAACTATTGTAAATGCAAAAGTATGTCCATCTGTCTGCTACCTTTTCATGGCCTGCTTAACCAATTTTGCTCGAAATTATAGATTGCATACTGGAGATAAGCTACTTTTTATCCTAGATAATCAAAATCAAAAGCATGGGCCTCATTTGGTAATTAAATAAATGCACAAAGTAATCCCATTATGGAATTATAATGCTGATTTCAAATTACAAATCTCTCTAGTAGGTACATATTATAAGTTGTCCTTTGTGCATGTCTTTTTGTTGTCATTGTAGGTATATATTATGATTTTAAGTTATTGGTACATGATTAAAAGTTAGAAATGACTTTATATGATAAAGTTATACTCATATAGATAGCTCATTGTTTTCTACATTTGCAATGAAATTTTTTTATATATGCACTAATATTTTCTTTCATACATCTTCCATTGCTGAGTTTGAACTACCCAACTCTATTCTAACTATTGAACATTTTAAAACACAGTACTTACTTCATATGCACAGATAATGTAAGAAAATTCACATGTGTCAGCATTACACCTTTAGGCAGCCCCGTAGTGCCGGACGAACACATCACAGCAACAACATCTTCGGCACCATTCACATCTACTAACGTAAAGTCATCTATGTTCACTTGATTTTTCACTAGGTCATCGTAGAATACCCCCGGCACTATATCATACTCGCCAAACAATATAAGTTTTTCTACATGCTGTAGATCTTTACTGCAGTCATAAATGTTTTGAGCGGTGATGGGGGATGTAAAGATGAATTTAGGCTTCGTTATATTTAAAATATGTATAATCTCACCTGAAAGCATACAAAAAATACTTGAATGAAAGCAAGTATGTAAATCAGAATAAAGTCCATTATGTAAACTAATTTGGGCTCAGTTATATTGAATTGATTTCGATAAAATGATGTGTGGAGCTGATTAATTTATAGGCATGTTCAAATATTTCAGTGGATTGGTTCCTGGATACTTTTTATGTCCACAGTGTGGATTACTCTGAATGATCTGGCAATCCACTGCATCTGACCAAAAAACTATCATTATACAAATAATGGAACTGGGGTCATGAGCTTCAGAGGTAGATAAGACAGAGAAGAGATCTTGAGTTGATTTTCATTTTGACATCATTATTTCATATTTTGAAAATTGGTCGCTTGGTATATTTTGATATAACTAGGCACAATTTATGCTGAAATTGTACACATTATTGGTTTTATTTTCCCATTAGTTTGTTAGAGTGGAACTGAGGAAAGGATAGGTTAGTGATAAAATTAATACACCTCACCAGGAGAATAAGTAACGTTGAGAGTTGAGAGCACTCCACCACAGTATATAATAGCAAGGGATGTAACAGTGAATTCAAACCGGTTTTCACTACTAAGTGCTACCACATCACCCTTCTTTAACCCAAGTCCTTGTAAAGCCACAGCCAGATTAACACTGCTTTGCAGAATAGTCATATATGTCACAGATTTACCTGTTTCTGCACATATCTGAAAAGATTTACAGAAAGTGGGTAAGTATCACCATTTTCATAAAATACTATCCTTGAAAGACCATCAACATCATCAACCCATCAAGCTCACTCTGTGTACAGGTCTCATCTCAGAATGAGAGTAGTTCTAGCCATAGTCCACCACGCTGGCCAAGTATGGGTTGGCAGGCTACAGTCTACACACACTTGAGATCATTATGGAGAACTTGCAGGCATGCAAAATGTTTACCTTCACCATGCAATGTGCACATCTACGTCGTTAAGCATGCTAGCACAGCCTCAAGAGATACTTCATACAGTTGATCAATTTTTCAAACATTTTTTATTTAAAGTATAAATTTTAAGATAGATAACACACTACACTTACTTGTGCTGTTTTATTACCACCACTTTTTAATTTATCAAACACAAATTGACCATATGACAAATGAGCAGGAATCGATCTTTCTTCAGGACCACTCACAATATTATTATGTATAGATACCATTTTAATTTATAAAATGTTTCTTTTTCCTGAATAATAAATATTTTTTAAAAGCCGCAGAGTCCTGAGGTTAGGTTATCATCAATTAGTCATTAGTGGTATTGTACCGATTATCTAGCATTAACGTGGTCGATAAGGTAATCGCGTTATGTAATAATAATTAATTAATAGTAGATTGCTTTTCATTTAAAAATTTGGTACCTATTCAAGTATTCAATTTTTGATTTTAAATATGTCCCCGTTGCCTGTTGGATTTTTTTTTCACTGCCGACGACCACAGACGAAAAGCACTCAGACTAGCACAGAGTACATAAAACGTAGGTAATCCGTAGTGATTACATACTCTTTGATTGAATATGAGTCAGGCACACGGAGATTGATTGGTCGATTACGTCATTAATATGATAACATAGTATCACATTAGTATCAAGATGAGTTAAGTATTCCACACTCAGAACTCAGAAGACCATTTGACAATGTAGTCCACACTCAGAAGACCATTTGACACAAAGTTGAGCTCGGTGGGGTGCTTCGAAGTTCGAATCGGCACAATAAATAACTGTCATTTTGTATTGTGCGCCTTTATCAGCATTATTATGGGTAATTTGAGATAATGAGAGTGTAATGTGACGAATGTATCGTCACATGCAATATTTTTTGAGCGTAGCCATTCAATGATGTCTTGTTTGCGAGATGAAATTGTAGGTGCTTTGTCCAGTTTTCGGGAATGGTACGATACATTATCAATTATCAACAATACCGTCGGGGTTCACTCACAAAAACACGTGCGACGCGCAGGTAACTAGTTGATGTGCGACAACTGAATGTGCATGTAGCTATGGCGTGTGCGTGAAACAGACTTTACTTTATGTCGATTACGTTGACCAATAGCCACGTAGGTAGGTAAAATTTCCGTTACTCGTCTGTTAAAAAATCAGACTATGGGTAGGTAACCACCGTGCCCTAGGCCCATGGGGCTAGCCTAGAATACAAATATGTAATTATAATAATCTAGGGCGCAGGTACTGTAAGTATAATACTGGTACAGTGCCACCCTGTACACAATTACACAAAGTTCAAAAGTAAATACGTACCTATATTACAGGGAAGGTATTTATATTACTAAAATAAAATATAGGTAGGTATGTACCTAGTTAGTCCATCAATCTTACCGAGTGGCGAGCTAATCATAATTCATATTATACCATCGATGTATTATACCGAAACTGCCACATACTTACTCTTTATCAGACAAGAAATAAAGAACTTTTTATGTAGGTAGGTGCAATACCTACCATCTGTTTCTTTAACCAATTAATTAGTAAAATTTATTAGCTTAGCCAATTTGTATGACTGTTCGCGCTATTCCCCAGTGAAATATTTACGAGAACATGGGTTATATGTCCGTTGATAATATTATTATGTAGAGTAGATAGGTGACTATATCTACTTAATAGGTAGGAAGGATAATTTAAGTGAAATTGTGCAGATACAACGTGGCTGTGCAATATTATAATGTAAGTACTTAGGTAAATTATTATTGAATAACCAGTAAGACAAACAAAAGTTCATCTGCCGAGTTTGCCTGCCAGGGCGCGGTAATTTCTGAAACTACCTACCTACCTACTCTAGGGATTTTCTTTTCGACAGACACCGAAGCGAAATCTCACCAAAACCTCACCGCGCCGAAATCTCACCACAACCGCACCGAAATCTCGCCGACACCTTGCCCGAAATCTCAACGATATTTCGCCGAAGTCTCACCGAAACTTTACCAAAACCTGACTGAAACCTCGCCGATAGACTTGTCCTGATTAACTGACTGACCTATCATCTTGTCACAACGTAAACCTCACAATTTATAACCTACCACCTACTAGCTATATAAGTCAACTAAGTATTTTGAATGAAAATTACTCCGAGTATCGTGCGGTGCCTATATACCTACGCTGATGGAGAACTGGCTGGGCGACCCTCTTTGCGCAGCAGGACCAGTTTCCTTGTCTTCCAAGGACCTGGAAACTGTCCCTTCTCCAAGCACGCGTTGAAAAGCCCTCTTAGTCGGGGCTCTAGTGGACCCAAAGCCAGTGCTAATGCACGGCCGTGCACTCCGTCAGGACATGGAGCGGTGTTTTTGGCTTGGAGCCGCAGTACTGCTGCCTTTAGTTCATCCTCGAAGATTTCGGGCGCGTGAGAAACGGTCTCGTCCTCTCCAGCTGTAGGCGGCGCCATATCAGGTGACTCCTGAAACTCTTCAACCTTAACAGCTGGAGATGGTGGTGGATTCATTGTTCCCACAAAGAGTAGGCTAACCTAACCTAACTACTTACATTTTATGAGTTGGTCGACTACTTAGTATATTCTTCCCTAGAGCTCTGTGATAGTTTCCTTTTAATTTCATTCTGTATAATAAATAATTAATATTAGCGGGAAAGGGACGGCCCACGACGGGACGGACACTTGACAACAAAAGCTTAATATAATATTTCGAAATTAAAAAAAAACAAAATATTTTTATTCAATAGACTTTTAAAAGTTCTTTTGAATCGTCAAAAGCATCTACCACTAGATGACAGGCTCCTGAATCGAAAAATGATTTTCACATATTCGCAATATTTTTGGAAGAATCTATCCGACGACTCCCCACACTGTGAGATAGAAAAAAGAATTCGACCCTACTTTTCGTGGATTTACCTATAGGTTAGGTAAGTTCCTTCCTTACATGACCCTAAATTATTTTTTCAAGATTTTATTTTACCACTTTGATTACATATTACATACCCATGCCTAATTACAGCTTTCTAATACGAACTAATCAAGCTAAGCCGTGGGCAGACGGACGTATCTGAGCCCGCTTTTGTGAAATCATTTACTTTCGTCAATAGCAATGTAGTCATACGACGATGCATATGACTTACAAGCATGATTGATTACTGTAGAGTGTGGGCTGTGGAATCAAAACAGGAGTTTCCTACCTAGATATACTTATAACACTAAAGCAATGACATTAGATCGTCGATCCTATTATCTCTAATGGATGAACTCCCAGGTGGCACAGTAGATGGATGGACGAAGCCAAATTAGGAAAATGGATAATTTTCCTTGAAAATAATATTGTCGAATAACTTACCTACCATGTTCTACTAAGTATGAATCAATTAAGATAAATAAGGAATCAGCTTAGTTTTAGTACGCACATGGTACGCACCAACTAAATCTGGGAAAAAACGTGATCAGTTAATTAACGAAATGAACAAAGTTGGATTAAATTATAACTATTAACGGTTTTCTTAACTTACGTCCAATTGAACTTCCGTTAAGTTTAATCCGTTACTTTGGTTGTTGACGTCATTTGCTCGTTGACGCGCCATAGATGCGACACACAATCTTCACACACGCCGCGCCACACACGCTCTACACATGCGCCACACATGCGCTATAATTGCACCACTTACGCGCCACACACGCGCCACACGTGCACCACACGCAAGCTATAAACGCTCGACGCATGCTTTACTCCCGCACCATAAACGCGCCACGCACGCACCACACTAGCGCCACACAAGCGTCACACACACACCACACATTTGCCACACACGCGCATCTTACGCGCCACGCACGCACCACACATGCGACACACTTTGGGTTTGGTTAATTTTAATCATTAACTTATTACATAGTTTAACCTAAACAGTTAATTCTCAGTAGGTACATTCAACGTCAGCATCAATTATAATGGTACCTAACTACCTACCTAGGTTTTCGCATCTAAATGCAAATATTGGATTGTCTAGCCAATCTTATGACTTTCAACAAAACTCTAATGTGCATGTGAGAATGAAATGAATTAAGTAACTTATGATCTACTATTTTAACGTTTAAACTATCGTGAGTGATTTCCATTATAAGTTGGTATAATAGGTACGTAGTTACGGCTATACCTACTATACTAGGCTATTAGGTAGGTTAGGTGCATTTGGGTAATTTCGACGAGAATTTCTATGAGATGATCTAACGTCTTTGTTTCGGTTAGTTATATAAACAATTATGTTTCTAATTAGATCCATTTATGATTTAGCTCTCTTTACATACTGAAAGATATTTTCAAAAATATTATAATATGAGATAGATACTTAGAAAGTACCTAGATTTTTTTTTAAATTTTAGCATAATTTAAAAAAATGGGTTATTTTTTTCTTGGCATTGGGGTAGTTGCGATCTGTCTTGAGGCACATAATACATAATATTGCGGTATTTCAGACGTCTACCTTAGAACCTACTCTATACTCAGTGTAGCGCTGTAAGTGGTGACTTGATTCTTCGAAATCAACCCGACTTTGAACTTGATGCCATACAAAGTTACAAAGCAGGTAAGTAAGTATTAATAATCTTAAATAATATTATGTATAACGTGTACATTTTATATATATATATTTATATTTATTTTCATGTACCAAAATTGTAGTTACAAAGTTAAGATAAATTAAGCTATGTACAAAGGAAATGCTTATCTCTAAACAGAGATTTCTTCCAGCTTCCCCGTGCAGGTTGTGAGTAAGGTGCATAAATACGTGGAATAGGTCCCATGGTACTAGATTTATAAAATGGTTAATACAAGTGCTACACAATAATATTTACACAAATATCTTCCAATAAATACCAAAATAAAATACATACAATAATAATATAATAATAAATAGTTATGCATAATATAATAAAATACGAATAAATATAATATATATATAATATATAAATACTCTATTGTAATGATAGGTAATACTGCTTCACTCTGTATTTGAATGAATGTACTGAGCGGCAATTCTCTCTAATATTCTCAGGAAGTGAGTTCCAAAGATGGGTGGCTAGTACGGTGAAAGATTTGCTGTAGAAGACTGTGTTACAATGGGGAGTGACGAGAGGATTTTTTGAGACACAAGACCGCATAGGCCTAGCAGGAGGGAGCGAGAATTGAAATCGCTCTCGCAGATAACCAGGGGAAGAGGTATTGAGAACATTGTATAGAACAGTCAAAATATGCAAATTGTGACGAAAGCGAATAGGGAGCCATTTAAGCTGACGACGGTAGTCGGAAATGTGGTCGAATTTGCGCAGTCCGTATATAAACCGTATGCACAGATTCTGAAGCCGATCGAGTTTGTCAAGTAGCTCTTCAGTGGCGTCTAAGTAGCACACATCAGCATAGTCGAGAATTGGAAGCAACAGAGAATGTGTTAGCATGATTTTGGTACGTAGCGGAAGAAAACTCTGCAGTCTCTTCAAGGAATGGATCGAATAATGCAAACGTTTACTAAGCTGATTTATATGTGCTGCCCAAGCGAGGTTGCCATCCATAGTCAACCCTAGGTTTTTTGCTGTGAATGTGTAAGCAACGGGTGTGCCATCATAAGAAACCAAAGGCAAATCATTGAAGTTAATACGATTTCTTAGCGGCCTACTTCCAATAATCATAACCTGAGATTTATTAGGGTTAACTAATAAACCAAAAGAGTCAGCCCAATTTTTGATGGCAACTAGATCTGCGTTCAAAGCAGTTATCTCTGTATCCAAGTCTGACAATGATGCATGCCTATAGAGCTGCAGATCGTCTGCATATAGGTGGTAGTTAGAAGTAAGAATTTTGGTGATTTCATTGATGAAAATTGAGAAGAGAAGAGGGGATAGTACACCGCCTTGAGGTACACCAGCAGATAGGCAAGCCCAGTCAGAGTTAGCCTCTTCAGAGTGCACCCTCTGCAGGCGACCATGAAGATAGGAGTGAAACCAGTCAATCGCAGAGGAGGATATGTTAAGAGAACGAAGGATACCAAGAAGGATATCAAAGTCAACTGAGTTAAATGCGTTACTAAAATCCAACAAGGCGATAATAGTCACTTGTTTGTTATCCATTGCATAACGAATGTCATCAGTGACTTTGACTAACGCTGTAACGGTGCTGTGCGAGGGTCGAAAACCTGATTGGAGGGGACTCAGCAGATTGTTCTTAAAGAGATACGTTGATAATTGTTTAAAAACAGCATTTTCAATAATCTTTGATAGGATAGGTAAAATCGAAATAGGACGAAACTGTGAGAGGGAATTAGGATTAGCAATTTTCGGTAGGGGAATAACATGGGCCTTTTTCCAGTCTGTGGGAAAGATCTTATGAGCCAGGGAGAAGTTTAATATGTGAGTAATAATAGGCACCAAAAGATCTAAAACGAGGAATATCATGTCACGGCTCAAGCCATCACTACCGACAGCTTTAGTTGAAATGGAAAGGATGTATTTCTTGACATCCTCCTCCGCAATTTCTTGGAAACAGAAAGTTTCGCACATAGGTGGGGTAATGTTTGTCAACTTTTGAAGAGTTACAATTTTCTTAGAGTCAGAAACTAGAACAGGTGGGGAGGAAAAATATGTGTTTAGTGCATTTATATCAACAGAGTCTACTAACGTACTATGAAATTTGCCCACACCTAGGGATTTAAGAAATCTCCATTTTTCGGATGTAGAAGCGTTATCTATCGAGGAATGGATATAGCGGCGCTTGGCATCCCTACACATCCTATTGCAGAGATTACGCAATTTCTTATAGGCTGCCACATTTACGTCAGTCGGGGATTTTTTACATTTAGTCTTGGCCTTGTTACGTTTACACATTAGCTTCTTAATTGAGTCGGTCAGCCAAGGTGCTGGTAAATGCCTAATCCTGACAGGCCTCAGTGGAGCATGAGTATTATATAAGTTAATGAGAAGAGTTGTGAAAAGATTTACTTTATTATCAATATCCAGTGCATTATAAACACAGGTCCAGTCAATTTCCGACGCATCTTTCCTTAAACACTCAATATTAATATTTTTGAAATTACGTTGCAAAATAACCTTATGCTTACGTTTTGGCGAGCGCACTTTATAGCGAAGATATAAAAGATCGTGGTAGGAGAAGGGAGCAGTGAGCTGACCATGCAAAAGAACGTTTTGAGGACACGAAGTAATTATCAAGTCTAGAAGAGAGGGAACCAATCGACTAGGACGCCACTAAAAGATGCCAAAAGATCAGCATAATGTGCCGGAATGCTTTGTGCATTAATATGCACAACATTAAGGTAGCGAGAGTCATCAGAAAATATATTATTGAGTTTGCGTTCAAGAGAGATGCTGCAGTCAGAGGAGAAATCACTACACACACTTTGAAATTCATCAGAGGAAGAGCATGAAAAGAATTCATCATCACAATGTATTGGTAATATATCAGACATAATAGAGTACTTTATGAAAATAAACTATAAACTTAAAATAAAAATATAAAAAATAAATAAATTATAATAATAAAATACTTGTATATATATATATGTATATAATAATAATACCAAATTCACGAGTCTACTAATATACATTTATACCCGCTAGCATCATAGGAGGAACCGTTTACAACCTAATTATTCATACATTATATAAAACAAAACCAATAATTAAAGCATAAAAGAAAGCACATCAACAACTAACTTAAATTAAACTAAGTAGACAATAACAAGCTGAACCTTAGAACTACATATTTACAATGATAAATCGTTAATTGTCTATATATACTACAGGACAAGCACATTAGATAGGTACCTACTTTACTATACCAGTATAAATACTGGCAGAACGGAATATCTAAATATACAAAGGTGTTATTGTTATATTGTTGGGTTATATTTAATTACGAATAACAATAAGTAATATTCCAATATTCCATTCTTGAACACTTCCAATAAAAACATGAACGAACCAGTACCATTGGACTCGACAAACGTCGTAGGTCCATGTCATAGAACTGTTAATAACTACTAATTGTCGGCTCCAGTGCTACCGTATCCATGCCTGTGAATAAGATTCAAGGTTCGCATAGACAAAAACGACTGTACCTCGAGACATTTGTCAAGTTCACATCATGAAGCATGTCACTGTCGTCTTCTGTCAATGTCAATTAGCTAATTTTCGACTTTGACTGACTTAGACACAAGTTTGACACACGATGGGTACCTACCGTACGCAATTACGCATAATATAGTAACGTTTGTAAACAAGTATTATAACAGAGAATGGATTATACACAAATGTGAGGGTGTAGGTACCTCGATGCTAAACTGTATAACTAACTGAGTAGGTAGGTATGTCTACGAGAAGTGATGCAAAACAACAGCGCACAAGAAACTAGCGGCCGAATGAAAAACGTGTACCTGATTAGTAGCTATTAGTTTACTTCTTAGTGATTCTTTTGGCCCTCGAGGGTGCATTAAAGGATGGTTTATTCACATTAGAAGTCGGCTTGGCAGTAGGAGCGGCCGCTGAAGGCGTGGCTTCTTCGTCAGCGCGTGCCTGGCTAATGGAATTTACTTCCGAAATGGTTGTGACGCGGTAACGCTTGTTGGCCTGACCCGCAATAATAATAAGACCATCTCTCGTCCAGCACTTCGAAATCCCAAACTTCTGCCTCGCTGCCATGAAAGCGTCGTGCCTGTCTTTTGTCAGAAATTCCGACAGTGTTATGCCAGTATTCTTGAGTGAAGTCTTTGCAAACCACACCTGATTCCTCATTGACAAATCATGGAACTTAAGGAGTATGGCCCGGGGCTTGTCGCTCTTAGGCTGACCGATCCGTTGGCAACGAGTGAGGCAGTCTTCCTGGAAGGCCGACAGCTTGAGATGATCAGACAGAGATGTGCTTACCGTGGCCGCTAGATTGCTGTCATCGCTCTCGGGGATGCCATGTACTAATAGCATCTTTTTTCTGCTCCGCATCTCAAGTTGATCCATTTGCTTGGCTAGGACTTCCACTTGTTGCTGTAGACCTGAGAGAGCTGACAACACGAAGGTCCGGAAAGCATTAAATTGAGCTGCAATATTTGAGGTGGGGCTCGCAGCTGGAATAGCACCTTGCAAGTTTTTTTGAAACTCAGCCATCTGTGTGTTGAAGTGCTCCGTCAACGCCTGTACTGACTGCTGAATGGCCTCCATTTGGTAACTTTTGTAGTGATTGAGGTTATGGTGATGTGATAAAGTTATTTGGATTATTATGTTGCAATTTATGGATTTGATGAATGGAACACTGCTAGCAAGGTATGACAACACTTAAAACATGTTTAAAACTATACTAAGATAATTTTAAATAAATAAAACAGTATAAGACTCGCAAAACACGTGCGTGCGTTTTCGATGCCTACCCACGAAAAAAAAAAAAAAAAAAAAAAAAAAAAAAAAAAAAAAAAAAAGAAAGAAAAAAAAACTTACTGACTGATGACTTACTGATGAACTTACTTTTACTTACTGATTGACTGATTGGTATATTATATTATACCTAATAATAAATTAACGCATTATAGTACCTACTACAGCTCAAACAGCCGCTGTCTAGAAGAGAAAGCATAATAATATTATAATGTTTCACTCTAGACAAGAAAGTAAGTATTTTGAGCAACGGGATTTTTATAAAAACGACTGAAATTGCAGGAAAAAGCTAGGAATACTAAGGACTAAGAATGGCCACGTAGTCGAATAAACAATAATAATATCTAGGTCGTAAAAAACTATAAGTAGGTAGGTTCATAATTAAGTGGATTTAGTAGAGAGCAACGGTCAACGGATTGAATAAATAAATCGATCCGGTTGATATAAAATGTTGAATCAGCTATATTTATATTAGATAGATTAAAGAATTTGTTCAGAAACTTTCAGATGTTTACCGTTTCCGAAAGAAAATATTTTTCTACCTAACTTTTAATTTCAGCTTAGTTTTATAACTCGTAACGTCAATCTATTTTGGTGTTTCCGTGATATGAATGAATTGCCAATGACGGTTGGACCGTTGCATACTGTATCTTCGGTAGAGTTTATATGCGACTCGTAGCATTCGTAAATCCGTGACGTGTGCGGTTAATCGGTTTAGCGCTGGGAGCTGGGAGTGCGCGCACCGGACGCCGCCGCCGCCGAGTCAGACGCCGCGCGTCCCGACGGCGACGCGACTCCGCGCTCGCACACTCGTGCGGCACATTCGCGAAACGCCACATGCGGACACCCGACTGGCGCGCTGATTCCTAACGGATTCAGCTTTCAAACAATCCGTGGGTGGAACATGACTCGGTAGCGCGATGTCGGGCTCCGCGCAGGAGGCCGACGGCGGCACGGCGGAGACCGGAGCCGCGCCGGTCCAGGATCTCTACAGAGAGAAGCCTCCGAGCACAGTGGTCCGTGTGATGACTGTCCTCGCGTACCTCCTGTCCGTGTCCTTCGCGGCGATCCTGTTATCCATTTACTATATTTGCGTGTGGAAATCTCCTGTTATTGAGAAATTAACCGACGACCGGGACATGCTGGGTGCGAGGCGCGGCGACCCCAGCGACTACAGTCCGGCCTACACGCACGACATTCCTCATAATTTTACGGGTAGGTAATACGTAAAACTAATACATAACAGACAATTTTTACTTGACTTTATAGGTACGAGAGGCCATATTAGAATTTACCTATCAAAACACTTACAATATTATTATTATTATTAGCTTAGACCGTATTTTTTAGACATCGAATTGCATTACAAGTTTTTGTCTGTGGATTTTTCACAATTAAGTACATGTGTAAATTAAAAATTTATAACACCCCCGACAAGTGAAGGTTACAGTAATAACTAGAAAAGATGCCACAGACAGATACACAGAAACACACGTCAAACTTATAACACCCCTCTTTTTGGGACGGGAGTTAAAAACTAATAACCTATATAGATATCAAAAGTGGTTTACTTAAACCAAGGTTGGAAAAAGCATTAAAAAAGACTTGTTTAAAACTTTTTATTTTAATTAAAAAAACATACTGTGTCTTAATCATTTGTTTAAAACAATACCAACCCTGATTTTAATACCTTCACTATCACCTATAACAAATCCTAAATTAATAGATTAGGTACCTACTGTATTGCAGTACCTACCTTTGCCACTATGCACTTTAACTAAATCCTATTAGCAAAGTAAGGCGCGTGACGGCGACGAAGACATAGGTACATGCATATAAGTTTTATATAGGTGTTTAGGTACCTATATCTAATATCTTCATTGGATAATAATATTATAACACCTTCTGTGTGAAGCCATAGATACAAAGGTTACTTCAAAGTAGGTGTAAGTGGGCTAACTTACCCAGTAAAACAAGTAATACATAGTTTTGATATTATGTGTCATTTATTATATATATGTATGTATTAGGTAACAATTAATATTTATATTTATTTTTCATGTACCAAAATTGTAGTTACAAAGTTATGATAAATTAAGCTATGTACATAGGAAATGCTTATCTCTAAACAGAGATTTCTTCCAGCTTCCTCGTGCAGGTTGTGAGTAAGGTGCATTAATACGTGGAATAGGTCCTATGGTACTAGAATTATAAATTACTAGAGGATGCCCGCGGCTTCGCCCGCGTGGATTACGGTTTTTTAAAATCCCGTAGGACCTCTTTGATTTTCCGGGATAAAAAGTAGCCTATGTCCTTCCCCGGGATGTATCCCATGTCTGTACCAAATTTCATCAAAATCGGTTCAGCGGTTGGGCCGTGAAAGCGTAGCAGACAGACAGACACACTTTCGCATTTATAATATTAGTATGGATTAAATTAGATTAATATTATTATCGTGGCAAACCCCTGCCAGACACTCTTAAACTTTAACAATTTATTAAACTTTAAGGAATCTGGCAGGGGGTTGGCCAGGACACTTTAAAAGTCTGGCAATGCATGACGTGATTCCTAATGCTTTTCTGAAGAAAATATAAAAAAAATTACCTTATAGATACTACGACGACGTACGAATTTTTACACCTTTGTTACCCGTTATCTCCCAAAGTCGCTGATAGTTACTCCCGGGCTTTCAGAAGACAACACGCAGAAAAACTTTCAGCTTTTATAAATTAACGAAACTATCTCTCTATCAGCTATAGTAGGTACTTATTTATAGTAGTTAAATCCATGCAGAGTTTCAGCGTTCCAGAAACGTGCACAGACAGACAGACAAAATTTTTAAAAATACTGTCTAATTAAAAAAAATATGGAATCGATAAAGCATTGTCCTATAAAAAATTCAAAATGTAGGTACACAATGTAGGTACCTACTACCTACAATAGAAATTGTAAAAACCATACAAACGAAACCGTAAATGCAAATAGCAACCCACCAGCCAGTGTAGTACGTACATAGTTACATTTACTTACCTACATAATATTATGTATAATTTTTTTAAAGATTAACTTCGGAGTTTCTTGCTGGCTCTTCTGAATAGAATTTGCTTTCCGAACCAGTAGATAGTCTTGACTCCTGATATTATGATAAGTGGTATAGAAGGTATCCTAGATACGTGAAATAGTCCATCCAGCAGTCCTGGACGCTGGGACTTTGGGGTTGCAAGTAGCCGGGGTGAAGTTCTGGCCGGCAACCCGGGCAAGACGGCAGCTTTCCTATAGCATAAGCTGTCGTACCTTACACACAAGGTGTGTAAGGCCAGAGGAGTATATAGCTGTATTTTCCATTAGCCCATTTGGTCGTCGCCCAAGAGAAGCATCGGCGCACGTTCTTTAGAGTTCCCGGAGTCTCTTAAATACACTGAAGATGGCCACCCAGGGGGTTTTAGTGGGTAGTAAGTAGAAATTCACATAACCCGATCTCTCCCCAACGAGATTTTATGAAGATTTCCCGCCATCAACAAAAAAGGTGCTTACGTTAAACGTTTCAATTCATTTTATCAGTATACCTACTAGTTTTTACCCGACTGCGGCAAATCCAAAAGGAAGGGTTATATTTTAGCAGTCTATGTATGTATGTATGCATGTATGTTTGTATCAAGATTCTGTGTGTAACTTTATTTTGTAAATTGATTACTGATATTATTAATACGTGTGAGTAAGTAGAGTATCTATTGAAGCAAAAAAATATTGCTAATATCGATCCAATTAATTATGTCTAATGGATAAGCTCCCCGTGGCTGGGTGGGAGGACAGAGGACAAATTTAGATAATTGATAAATAGTTTCATGAAATTACCTACAATGTAACAGCTAAAATACTTACTTAGGTTGATTTCTGAATTAACACGACATTGAAAACCGACCGCTCGAAGTCAGCAAATTAATTCTAGAGGATGCCCGCGACTTCATCCGCGTGGATTTAGATTTTTAAAGATCCCGTGGGAACTGTTTGATTTTCCGGGATATAAAGTTGCCTATGTCAATTACAGGGACACAAGCTACCTCGGTACCAAAATACAAATCGGTTAAGCGGATGGGTTTTTTAGGAATCCCGTGGAAAGTCTTTGATTTTCCGGGATAAAAAGTAGCCTATGTCCGTCCCCGGGATATAAGCTAACCCTGTACCAAACGTCGAAATCGTTTAAACTGTTGGGCCGTGAAAAGGTAGCAGACAGACAGACACACTTTTGCATTTATAAATTAAAGTGTGGATTAGCCAACGCTAGCCAACGTAGTCCCGTGGTCCCTACCGTACCGTAGGTCTCTGGAAGGTACCTATATTTTTCCCCCGGATATGTTTTACCCGTGGTCCCTCCGAGAAGTACAATGTTGCCGAATTGAAATGGTAATCCCGCCCATAGCCCCTGAGACGTAAAGTTCCTCCAAGAAAATATACAATGCTACCACAATGCTTTATTAAAATTGTACCTAAGTCATCGTAATACAGTCAAAGAAAACTTTTTTACGGTAAAAATGTGCATAAAAATATATAATAAACTACCCCCAGGCTTACGTCAGTTAACATCTTTAGCACGTTTCAAAAAAGATCTTTTTTCGTGGTTGATAAATAAATGTTTTTATTCAATAAATGACATGTTGGCACTGTAAAATAATATAGGTATAATAATAATTTTATTGTGACATAATATTATTAATTTTTAACATCTTTTAAATTTTGACATTGTTCTACTTGACTAATTATTGTATTAATTATTATTATATTTGCATGCCAAAAATGGTTGAATACACTGGACTCATTGTATTATGCTATTTGTACCACCTTTTGTCAGTATTCAGCAAATAAAGAATTTGATTGATTGATTGATTGATTGATTGATTAAAAAAACTACCTACTTCCAAGAAAACTTATTGCTTTCTTGGAAGTCGGTACACTAAGTAAATGGAAAATATGTAACTTTAATTTCAGAAGTCAGAGTCTCTAGTATTTTCGTTTTTTGCCGCGTGACTTTCAAAATTAAAGTTATTGAGAAAATAGCTGATATTCCTGAAACAATTGAACAGAGTTTTTTGTCGAACATAGCTAAGAACCAAAGAAGCCACATTCGAATTGATCCATACGTTTGAGCGCTACGATGCCAGAGACAGACACACAGATTATACTTAAGTATACGAGTGTGTACTTAATCCTCAAACTTACACTTGCTACTTACGAGTATGTTTGCTTTGGGGGTTAAAAAATACGTCCATATATCCTTTTCGAAATGTTTAGATGAGAGTGATGATTGAGTCCTTTAATTTAATCTGAAATTCACTATCATTTTATTTTTAACCCACTTCAAAAAAAGGAGAAGCTCAATTCGTCGGAATCTTTTTTTTTCTTGACGTATTTCTTATTTGTGTGTTTCATGCTATATAAGTTCTCAGTCTAAGGTTTTTATAATCGCCGCCGTATTGGATTTGGCATGCTTTTATCAAGTGGAACGTTAATACGTAGCTGAATCACTCGTGGCAATTCAGCGGGAACAATGGATTACCGCCAGGCACCGCGGGCCTAGACAGTAGCCTACGATAGGCCTACGACAAAGCCTCCGCCAAGCTACGACTGCTACGAGATAGAACAAAACAGCAGCGATCTACGAAGTGATTAGTGGCACTAACTACGTGCCATTTAGGACCTTCCAGGTTATCCTTTAGGTGGGATCGTTGTATAAAAAATACGAAATTATAAATACTTTATTATTATATTTATTAAAGATGATAGAATAGACTTCATCCGCCTGGATTTAGGTTATTAAAAAATCTCATGGGAACATCTTGATTTTCTGGAATAAAAAGTAGCATATATCTGCTATTTCTTTTTTACATAGGTAATATTACTATTATAGCATTCCTACCTATGCTTTGCCAAATTGTATATGAATAAATAATAATTAATTTAATGAGTAGGCACTTAGTATTTAAAACTACTTAGGTCTGAATAAAAATGTTTCGGAATGAGGGGTTTCCCTATCATCCAATTAGTGGTAGAACCCAATTGTGTCGAACGTCATTTAGTTTTTAATTTAACTTAGTACAGAATAGATTATCACCGCTTACAGTAGAGTGACTGCAAACAATTTAGGAAAAACAAAGATAGTTCTAACATATAAATACCTATTGTGTGAGATCTTTATGTATTTCTATAGTGTATAGTGTGTGTAATTATTCATAGTCATATATACGTGATCATAACGAAGTTAGATAGGTACTCCGAAGTGCCATACACACATACCAATTCATTCCACATAACGAAACATTAATAATATCATACGTAGATATGACATACTACTTGTATGAAATTAATTAGTGGGTTCCTGTAATTAATAGGTATGTGACGGTAACTAAAGTGATGGAGGTTGTTGGAATGTATTTGCATACAATAGGTTTTATTTTAGTTAGGTACGTCGTATTTGTTAGCAGTGAGCATTAGGTAGGTAGTTTCGGGACAAATTAGATTTTCTGTTTAATTCAATTAAGTGTACATGTGTTAATTACATTTAGATGGCCTAGTTTTCGCGAAACTACTTATATACAATTCTAGAAGAGTTTACTTCAACATATAATAAATTAAATAATGATACTGTATTACTGTTTTCCTCGAAATCGGCACAACACCCGATAGGTACGAATCATGGCGCAGTGGTGAGCATTGTGGTCTTCTTATATAAGTGGAAGCCGTGAGGTTCGATACCCGGCAGGGGCAATTTGAGAATTTATAATCTATGTTTGGTAATCTGTATCTGGTTGCAGGCTACGGCCGCGGCTATTATCCACCCTACCGGTAAAGCCGTGCCGCTAAGCTTAGAAACCTATTAGAGTTTGGTAAAACTCTCATACCCCTTCTAAGTTAGCCGCTGCGCCATCTTTTACCACCAGGTATAATCGCAGTTGAATGCTAACTATAATGGAATAAAAAAACTAGTACTATAGAACGAAAATATTACAATAAAACTTAAAGCTAGCCTTATCTAATTACTGTACGAATCGTGTCCGCCTGGAATGGTGCCGAGAATATTGGCTGCATTTCTAGATTACGGCCCGTCCCCGTTCCCAGGGAACCAGCGTCAATAAGATCTCTTGCCATCATCCCGACTAATCCATGCCGGCTCAATGAGCGTGGGGATGTCTATGGTGTCAAGAGCCCTTTTGACGAGCATCGTTAAGAGCCATGCCTAAATAACCAGCGCCCCTTTGCAAAATCAACCTCTTTTCTACACAAACATCTGTGCTGATGGCACAGTGTTGTTCCCAATCTGAAATCTAGAACCACACAAAAACTTTCGTTATCTAAAAAGTATGCCGAGATTTTTGGATGGCAAGGCAAGTAGCCAATGCCCAGATTCCTTTTCGGATAGCGCTAGAATGTTAAATTGCTAAACAAATAAAATTCTTTAATAAATTCTTAAAGGGAAGTCCAAATCATGTACCATATTATGATAATAATAATGTCATAAACTTATGTTGGAAAACACGTCCATGTTATAACATATTTACCTAATCTTTATAAAATGCTGGACGCAAAGTAAGTGTAACAGCAATGTTTGAATATTACATAAGGTTCTTAGAGATCATGTAGAGACTCAACTACTAGGTAGATGCTTACCTACCTGCCTAATAGCCTGAACTGGGTTAAGTGTTGCTTAAAAAAGAGGTAGGAGAAATGAGTTAGAATAACAGCATATGAAAGTTGTACAAAACTGTCAGCATGTAAGGAGCTGTGTTGTACACAGGAAACACTGCCTATAACATAAGAAAACTAAAATCTCGATAAATAACGTATCAAGGGTTAATTAATGTAGAAAGGTACACATTTGTTTTTGAAATTGCATATTTTTTCTCACGTAAATATATATATAATCAAATTACTTTACTAACAGGCAGTTGAATATACTTATAAGTACCTACTGCTCAATTGCTAGGTCTCTCATTTACTGAGAAAAATGACAATAAAGTGTGAAAATCTGTTTACTAACAGGAGTCTTTTGAATTGTTTAGTAAATCTATCGGGTCATAGGTGTGGTTTTAGGAAAGGACGTGCAATATCTACAAGTAAGTAGGTAGTTAAGTAGTTTATCTACCTAATACTTATGTATGAGACTTGAAATCTTTGAAGAGAAGATGCTATAAAAATCAGCCGCGTTTGCAAAATTGAAATAGAGATTGCGAATTTATTGATCAACTGTCAAGTAGCGGAGGCAGGGTCGCGCCGCGCGCCGCACGTGGCCGGCGGCGCCCGCCCCGCGCCGCCGCCCGCCCTGCGGTGCTGTCGGCCTGTCACTAGTGCCGCGTTATCCTCTTCCAAATTAACTTTGTTTGCGTATTGTTACACTCGGACACCACTCGACACAAATAACGCCCGCCGACTTGCCAACCCAAACATCTGTCGAGCCGCTCGTTAACATGATACCGTGTACACGCTGCGACTGAGTAATCGGGAGAGATTTCATTCGCAATAATGTAAGGCCGATTGTGTTTTTCATATTAAAGCCGGACTCATAAAACAATACATAATATTTCCCCGCTCATGACAAACGAATCGCGTTTGTGCGACTACGTCAGTAACTGGAATAGATTCTGTTATTACGGGGCGTGAAATTAAAGGATAAACAAATGAAGTCCGCAGCAGGCGCCATAATAATGAAACAGCAGTCGGCATCAGGAGGTGTCAAGCTGCAGACACGGGCGGCGTGACCCGGGACACGCGAACTGGGGCATATCGATAAGCGCGCCCTACTTAGCCGGGTCGGGGCTGGCGGCGCAGCATTGCGGCGAGTGCGGAGAGGATGTCGGCCACGTCGTACACGTCGGGCAGCGTGCGCTCGGGCGCGGGCTCGGTGCGGCTGGGCGCGGGCGCCGGGCACGAGGTGGTGCTGGACGCGCTGTACGAGCGCAAGCGCGACAAGAAGACCGTGCGCGTGCTCACCGTCGTCGTGTACGTGTTCAGCGTGTCGCTGGCGGCCATCATGCTCTCGCTCTACTACGTGTTCTTCTGGGAGCCCAAGGACGCGCACTACGCGCAACGCAAGGTGTCAAACACTGTCACGCCGCAAACCAGCACCACACCAATGCCCACTTGCTTTTTGCCTCACACCGGTAGGTCACACTATCGACACGCTTCTAGTATCTACTACCTACCTTTCATTTTTTTTAAACCTACTGTATATACTTACCTACCTGCCTACCCGGTACCTATATATTTATGACCTATTGTTTATATGAATTATAATACTTTTGTTATTTCCTAACCCGTCAAAAATTAGTACTAAAAAATATCCTCAGCACCAACATTATACAATTATAACTACATATAATATTATGTCTGTAGGTTCTAACTAAGTATAAAATATATACCTACTTATTATGCAAAACTTGGTTCAGAGATAGTTTCCAAGTCGTGTGAATCATCTTGTTTTGTGTAAGTTCATATTATATCTATTTATTTCACTATGTGTAGTGTGCACCTATGTCGGACCCAAATCGGAGAATAACCTCACTCAAATCATGAAGTACCTGGAATTTCATGAAATGGTGGTTTTTCATAATTCATTGTATGGCCAACTAGCACTGGCCTAAAATGAAAAATGTAGGGTGACCATAAAATATTTTATAAATAATGCGTATAGTCGAATGTGGCTCAGACCGATCTAGTGTTTTTGCAAAACAAAGCTCGTGAAGGTTCTAAGTAAAGCGAAACTAGAGTAAAGGTGGAGGTGGCGAGCGACACGAGCTGGTGACATGCGTAGCGAAATGAAAGTCGATTCGTATCTAGGAGTTTAAGTATTTTTTTAGGAATAGGTCATGTTTTGAAATCCAGTAACAGTCCGTCACAATTTTTTGCGTGGTCACCCTAAAAATACGAGTAAGTAAATATGGCGCTTTCAGTACAGGCTCCAGTAGTAGATATTATTTGATTATTATATATGCTTGGCCATATGGCCATATATGAAGTGGCCAAGCATATACATATATAGCATAAGCGTAGTGATCAATGTTATAGCTGTTCGTTTGGTGCCCATATTGATAAACGATTCAATTATTATTCATTAATTGATTTACCAGGTTAAGATGTAGACATGATGTAGACAGATGTAGACAGTAATTATATTATGATAGTACACAGCGTAATATTTCATGAAATGCCACCATTTCATGGAACGGGCCGGTCGGGCGCATCATGATTTGATGAATTCTACGAGCGGGCCAGGGACATATCTACACATACGAGTAGGACAATATAAAAATATTAAAAACCATTTTGACAATACGAATTATTTGTATAGTAATAGTATGTGCAAGTATACAAATTACAAAACACACTATTATATACACCAATTACCCTATTTAGTCCCTTCTCCTATATCTACCTAATGATGTAAGCAGTCTTAGGCTCCTGGCACCTGATCCCTAGCTTCCCGCTTCCTTCCTTTAACACAAAATATGATACAAGTAGGTACTACGCTACTTTATGATATGATATGAAACAGAATTCAAAATCATCCTAAGTACTCATTTAAAAAAGTAACTTGGGTAAATAATATGGCTATTACTGTACAATATTTAAAAAAAAAATCTAATCAAAGCGAAGGAAAGTTTATTACCTACTATAATAGGTAGAGCCCAATCAGTATTTTTTTTCCTTTTGTTTGTCTGTTGTGCGTTTGTCTGATCACACACCATGCTGAAACTACTGAACGGTTTTGAATGCAATTCGACATTTTATAGCTAACTAGCTGACGCCCGCGACTTCGTCTGCGTGGATTTAGGGTTTTCGAAATCCCGTGGGAACTCTTTGGTTTTCCGGGATAAAAAGTAGCCTATGTGCTAATCCAGGATATTATCTATCTCCATTCTGAATTTCAGCCAAATCCGTCTAGTAGTTTTTGCGTGAAGGAGTAACAAACATACACACACACACACACACACACACACACATACAAACTTTCGCCTTTATAATATTAGTGTGATACTCTGTGCTGTGAAGTTTATATCTAGAAAAACACCTTACAATATTCGGTTATTATGTTAACCCGGATTAGCTACAAGTACTTACCTACACAAATTAATTTCGTTCAAATCTGTTGGATTGTTTCAGCGTGAACTACAGGCAAAAATTTAAAAACTATACAGGTTTTAGGCTTCGTGAAAATTTATGTAAATTAGTCATGCACCTGCAGGAATCACCAAGTTACAGTTCATATTATAGGTACAGATAGATTATTCGCTTGGTCGACTATGGCCTATAAAAGGACTAAATATGTGAAATTAATTGAAAACAAGATAAAGTTGAAAACTAAAACCCGATTGCGGTCGTCTTAATAAACGCTGAAACATTATAGTAAAATTGTTTATCTATTGCTTGGTATATTTTAATGTTGTAGTACCTAGATTTATATTTATGAACTCAGAATTTTCTTTTCTTTCATTTGACATCGCACTTAATACAAAAGACTTTTTTATGTAACATCCGTTAGGTCAATTTTTTCGTATAAAATCTAGCCTATGTCACCCGGACCTTTACAAGGAATCAATTGACACCTCATTCATCAAAATCGGCCCAGTAGTTTAGGCGCTATGGTGGAACACACAGAATCTAGATACAAACATACATACATACATAGACTGCTAAAATCATAACCCTTCCTTTTTGCTTTGACGCCGTCGGGTATAAGAAAACAATTTGCGTCAGAAAGCTCATGTGATGCAGGTGACTTAAATACACAAACAGTAGGTACTTATAGTACCTATGGTAATACTATAAGTACTGTTTCTTGTAACTTGTTCTGTGTAACTTATAGTATGGTAATACTATAAGTAGGTACTGTTTCCAATGTTGCAATGATCTTATGAATCTTAAATGCACTCTTATATTTCGGTCAAGTGCGTTCATTTGTTACATTCATTAGGACCAGTTGCATCAGTTTCTTTCTTTCATCACGGTTTAACTCTATAGAATATGTTAGCCCACCCGTGCAAAGCTTGGGCGAGCCAACTAGGTAAATAGTAGGATTCGAAATTAGTATAGGATAATCAGATAAAATCGTTTGAATAATTATTATTATCCTAGGCCCGCTACTTCTCTAGACTACTCAAATTTCAAATCCGTATTTTACCCCCTTAGAATTTTCAAAAATCCTTTTTAGCGGTTGTCTCCCTAGCAGCTACTTATCCCCAGGACACAGGCGTTTACGCTATGCGTTGACAGATCAGTCAGTCAGTCAGTCACCGTTCCCTTTTATACTTAGTTATACTAGAGGATGCCCGCGGCTTCGCCCCCGTGGACTTCGGTTATTTTTTAATCCCATAGGAACTCTTCAATTTTCCGGTATAAAAAGTGGCCTATGTCCTTCCCCGTGATGTATCCCAAGTATGCACCAAATTTTATTAAAATCGGTTCAGTTGTTGGGCCGTGAAAACGTAGCAGACAGACAGACAGACACACTTTCGCATTTATTATATTAGTATGTATTTAGATGAATATATTATATGGAGCACCTGTCTCTAGGTATAACTTAACGTAAAGAGGATGTAGAGAGAACACGGCGTGTTCCCGAGAGCTGGCAGCAATAACTCTAAATTTAGCCGAGGTAGTTACAATAACCGGCACTCGGCTATTCACTGATCATGTTTATAAGATATAAATCACTAACGATTTCAAACGAAAACCGAAATGCTCTGGAATAGCTAGATACCTATAATGTGCAGAGTGTACAGTGTATCGCCGTATCGGTAGTGTACAGTCGTTCACTATTCATAGGTATTTAATTTTCATTTACTACATTGCCTACCTACCTACTTACCTGCATATCTATATTTGAGGACGGCGGTAGGTACTAGTGCTACTTTGCCACCTTTGTTGCACTACCACTTTATAACATAATATCTAGTACTTATTTCGGTTGGTCTTGCTAACTAAGTACAAAATATGGCGAATCTCCCCATAATGTTTTCAAAGGTGTGTAATGTCTGCCAATCTGCTCTTTTCCGGATCTGCACAACCTTTCTCATTCTGAGAACAGGCCCGTCCTCAGTAGTGAGCCGGCGATGAGTTGATCACTTGTTACTTTGAATTTAAATAAGTCATCATCATCTCAAGTCTTAACTCACCAACCCACTCCTGAACACGAGTGTCTTCTCAGAACGAAAAGGATTTTGGCCATGCTCACTAGCACGCTGGCCAAATTATAGTCAATTTACATTATGGTTATCTACTGTTCACCGTTAAAGCAAATAATATAGTGCCTAAATACCCTAGCTACATGCCTTCTACGTATTTCCTTAAAACACACAACTCCAAAAAGTTAATTGCGTGCCCAGAATCAAACACCGGACCCCCCCGAATAAAATGTTACTTACTATCGAAGGCCGCGCGTTTGACTATAATCTCTATGTTTACAAACCAAATCACTAGTACTCTTGAAGGATAGTTACGAGTTACGACTTACTGGTATCTACTGAAGGCATGTTTATTCCGAAGTCCATAAATCCAAGCTGCGATTTCAGCTAACACGGATTTTTTCTAAATATTTTTAAAAGAGCTCGTCTTTATTTTCTTAACAAATACCTATGTTTATAGTTCTGTTTCTCAGTTAAGCAAGCCATAAGGAAATCTGATCTATCCTAGGTGGGTAGATACTTCCTAGAATACCTAGGTACCTACCTAAGATAAATACCTACATATTTTAGACATAATCATACCAAAAGCCCTAACTGCCGAATGAATTTGGATGTTTGTTGAAATCGATAGCGGGCTAGTTTGCCATAGTACGCAATGGATAGGTAAGAGATCAGATCTAGGTGTCAACATTGAGTCTTTATGAAATACTTAAAACCACTATTCCCAGCAGATATCGGGCCTAAAGTTCGCTACCACAATCTCAGTCGTTAAATATTATTGATCACATGCATTAATCTTACTTACGTACCTACAATTAAAAAAAAAACCTATATTTATCTTGTTAATCCTCAATTAAATACATATATAAATTATAACATCGAGCTAAATTGCATAGTGTATGTAGGTAGGTACATAGCCAGTAGGTGGAGACGACATATATGCACTTTGAAAATTAATTAAACAGCTGGTGACCTACTTTATTTAATGTTACTTTGCTTGTTCGCAGGAGGAAGCGATACCCCAGTGAATGAAACTGCCACGCCGCCGACCCTTGACAGCTTCGCCAATTTCACAAATACAAATGAAACGACGGAAAACACAGAAACGATAGTCGACTACCTGGAGACCTCAACCATACCCTCCGAGCAAGATTACACCCTCAATGACAACGAAACCCTCAATGTCACAACTATTACATGACAGCTCAAAGAACCCTCAAAGAAACCTTACAACCAAACTATTTGTAGTTAAATCGAATAACTATCTCTGGTAATATCTACTGGTTGAACTACGAGTTCACAGGTATTGCTGACTGGTTTTAGCGGCCTTATAATGTGATCAAAGTAATGTTCGCCGTCTTTAAAAAGATCAAATCTTTGAGATTTGTTCAGTGAATACGTATTAGCTAGTGTCTGACCGAAGGTTGACTTTTGGCTGAAGACGAAGCCGAAGGCTTAATAACCCTAAGAAATTCTGTTGAAGATTGGCTAAAAATAAAAAATAAATGTTTTTTTTTTTTTAAGTTTATGTTGACTGTTGTATTTTGTTGTACTTTGGAACATGTCTTTAATAATAACACTTCGAAATAATGTCAATTATATTATAACATTCATTTACTAAGAAGTAAGTGCATTCAATTACGGCGTATGATAAAAACCTTCGGCTTCGACCAAAACTTCGGTCCGTTTTGGCCGAAGTCGAATGTATGGCCGTAGGTGACCAAAGCCGAAGGTTCGGTAGGACATTAGTTTTACATAGCCAATATAAAAGGGTCGGATGTGTAAATACAACATTTCCATTTTGAATTCCCAAAATGTAAGTAAATAATTCGAATACAGGGTCATCAGTTAGGTATCCGCTCATCACTGAACTGTCAAGGGAGGGCTGAAATAAAACACCAATTTAATAATTAAATAAGAATAGCTAACTAAGTAAATAACGTAATTAATTACCTAATGTTTTATTTACAAGTAGCAGAAAGGTTAAGTAGGTAAAAAATTAAGTAGGTATAAAGGGACAGGTCCTAGCCATACTTTTATACCAACCAGACTATTCTGTATTCTGAGCTACCAGCCAGATTGGAGTCTGTTTTCTTCAATGGATTATGATCTCTTACGAGTAAGATAGTTATTGTAAGTTGTTATACGACTGCCCAAGAAAAGAAGTGTTATGTTTTTATTATGTATGTACCTAGATACCAATGTAGTTTCTTTATTCCATCAAAACTTCTAGAAATGTCTGAACAGAGCTGGGCGTATGGAATATCGTCTTGGGTATCATAATAATCCTTACAGCATCCCATCCATGGCTGGTGGGCGGCTATAATATGTATGACATCCTATTAGAAATGTGAAAAATTTCACTTATACTTAGTTCATTTTTGGAGGGTAGTCGTATTTTTAATTTTTTTAGGGTTCCGTACCTCAAAAGGAAAAAGGGAACCCTTATAGGATCACTTCGTTATCTGTCGTCTGTCGTCTGTCGTGTCTGTCAAGAAAAGGGGATCAAAATCTATAAAGTAGGTACTACCCATTGATCTAGCTAGAATCATGAAACTTGGCAGGTAGGTATCCGGTAGGTCTTACCCATAGCTCAAGTGGGTAAAGGAAAAATGTGAAATTGTGGTTACATCACCAAAAAAATTAAAATGTGTTCGTGAACAAATAATTAGTTTACTAAATCACATAGCTATAGATGGCGCTGTCCGTCGTTAACTTGCAGTGTTGCACATAAAGTGTTATACGATGGTACGGATGGTGGTATGGTACGGAACCCTTCGTGCGCGATTCCGACTCGCACTTGACTGGTTTTTTTTAACTACGACTTGTTTTCTGTTTCTAACATCACATCATAATAATATGAGGTGAACGAATGTAGTTATATTCTAAATATGAATTATGTAAAAGATAACAATTTAGAGAATTAGAGTTACGATTACGATAGGTCGTTCCGCGAGAATTATATGATTATGTTCAGTAGAATATAGACTAAGCTCTGGCTTTAGCTAAGACTAGTTAAGACACAATATATAGTAAGCAATCTGGTTTGTGTATGATCATAGAATTATCATCAATATAGGTATTATATTATTGTATATTATACTCTAATCTTATGGCAGTCTTTGAAGTACGTAGGAACATTACATACTTAATTTACTATAGGTAATATAGTCAAAAAGCTCTAAGCATAAAAATACCAAGATAAACAAAAAGTTTTCTCAAACAGACCAAGCATGTCTCGGTAAAGGTTTCTATAATACCTACTATCTACTTGTTGACCCGCCCCGGTTTCGCACGGGGAGCCTACACTATTCCATAGACAAAATATGGGTATGAATGTGTTTATATAATTCTGTGGTTATATCCATAGAGTTAGAAATAAGTATGGTTACAGGTTCTACCCATTAGAATCTACCTTATAAACATTCCTCATAAAATGTTATCCCGGAAATTCAGAATTCCAACGGGATTTTTAAAACCTAAATCCACGGGAACGAAGTTGCGGGCATCATTTATTTTCCACCACCAAGATCCATAAACCATCCACTGTGTAGGTACAAGTCAGAACTTTTTTTCTGACTTTCAACTGTAATTTAACTGTAAAGTATCAGATAAAACCTAAGTTCACGATGTTTGCCTTTTATTTACACCTAGTAGTTAGTTGTTATTTACTCATTGTTGTTCACATATCGTACGTTTCATATTAGGGCGCGCACACACGAACAGCTTTATGTCTCCACAACAAATAGACATCGTCTTACTGAAAAAAAATTACACATGCTTATACGGTATACACATGATAGTTGATAGATACCTTTGTTTAACATTGCGGAAAAAAAATTCTAGTAAGTACGAGTCCTTATGTTTCCATTTAAGTATTTATGACTGTACATATACATGCTATATACCTATTTACATAGTAAATAATATAGTTCCACTATCACGTTGTTTTATTTAAAAATATCCAAAGCTCCTCAGACCTTTACTATAATTATTATTATGCCTAGATATGATGAGAGAACGAATGGCAAATGGGTCAAATAGCGTTTCGATATAAGAAATATTTCTATGCAAGATGAGCAAACCTTTGCAGCTGTCGATGTCGCAACATATTATGTATAATCGATACACAATATCCTAATTTGTGTGCTCAGTTTCAGTTTTCGCTAATGGTCGTTGAATTGACCTACCCAAGTACCTACTCGAACGTCGAAATTTTTTATTTTATTTTTTATTTTATTTTTTTATTTTATTTAATAGGAAGCCAACGGTATACAAAGAAAAATAATTATGACGACTTATATAAACTTAGGACTATCAATGTATACTCACTTACAGGCTAACTCAACATGCTTAATCTACAACTTCTAAATAGTAAAACTTAACCTAAGACATTCTTTGCATAAATTCTACAATAATTAAATTAACTACTCAAAAAGCCAAAAGTACAATAATTCTTAAAACTAACAATAAAAACTACAATTAAGACTAACAATAGTACCCTACAATTTCAAAATGAATCTTTAAACATTTTATATTAGACTTACTATGGAATATTTAAAGACTCATTAGGTGGTTTTTAATTTTCTTTTTAAATAACGAAGCGGAGTGTTGAAAAATATCTAGGTTAGCTTTTCTGAACACATTATTATAAGATATCACAATTCTATTAAGAGGAGCAGCACTACCAAGGTTACTTTTACATATTCTGGCCCTAAATGTTTGTTTGCTCTTTATAAGCGATCTTGCGTTTTGCTTTGGTATTGACAGTTGTATTCTATTTAATAAATTTGGACAATCAATATCCCCATTTATAATCTTGTGTAAAAAACAAAGATCCATCATTTCTCTGCGATTGGATAGTGAAAGGGTTTTATAACGTTTTAAAAGATCATTATAATTATAAATTTCCTTCAAAATATTTTCTTTGTAGGCTACGTGCCGTAAAAATTTCTTTTGCACCCTCTCTATCTTACCCTTATGCACTTGGTAGTACGGATTCCAAGCCACAGAGCAATACTCGAGTCTACTTCGGATCAATGAGTTAAAAAGCGTTAGTTTCGTTGATGACTTTTTAAATTCTTTGGTATTTCGAATAATAAAACCTAATAATTTAAGTGCCTTTGTAATAACGTAATCCGTATGTGGTATAAAGCTGAGTTTATGATCGATTATGATCCCAAGGTCACTTATTTGTTTAACGTTTTCTAAAATGTTGCCATCAATGCTGTAATCAAAGTTAATATTGTTTACTTTCCTGCTAAATGTTATACTATAACATTTTAAGCAATTTAATTTTAAATTATTATTATTACACCACACTGAAAGTCTATTTATATCCTGTTGCATGTTTATGGCATCACTAACATTATTAATTGTGTTATACAATTTGAGGTCGTCTGCATAAAGATGGAATTGACAGTACAAAAAGCATTCGGCAATGTCATTAATGAAAATACCAAATAGCGTAGGGCCAAGAATGGATCCCTGTGGTACTCCTGAAGTTGCAACGAAGGAATTGGATTGATACCCTCCGATGACCACATTCATGTTGCGGTTTTTTAAATATGACTCTAACCAATTAAGAAGATTTCCACAAATACCGTATTTTGCAAGCTTTGCCAACAGGATATTGTGATCGACTACATCAAATGCTTTGGCTAAATCAGTATAAACACAATCTATTTGTTTAGATTGGTCGAGGGCTTTTGATAAGTCATCAACGAAAAGTGCTAAATTAGACGTAGTTGATCTTTTCTTAATGAACCCATGTTGGTTCTCTATTATTGTTGATTTCATATACCACGTTAATACTGGACAGATTAATGATTCAAACACTTTTGAAAACACCGATAAAATACATATAGGTCTATATTTAGTTATGTCCTTTCTGTCCCCGCTTTTGAAAACCGGGACCACCCTAGCCTTTTTCCACATCCTTGGAAATTCACCTTGAGATAGTGATCTGTTATATATCAGTAATAGAGGCCTTGCTAATAATGCAGCGCAGTTTTTAATGAAAACAGACGGAATATCATCCGGGCCTGGGCCTTTATTCACGTCAAGGCATTTTAATTGCTTTAGTACCTCTTTCTCAGTTAACATTATATTACTTAATTGTGAGTTGTTTTGCGTATTGTTACATATTGTATATTGTAATGTTTTAGGTTGTTGATATATTTTTGAAAAGTGAATCGAGAACTGGTTACAAATATCAGAGCCATCGGTGAATGAATGACCATTAAATGTCATTAAGCTAGGGTAATCGCATTTGTTGCTACGCATTTTTTTTAAATGTGAGTAGAAAAATTTTGGATTTATTCTTATATTGTACTCTACTCTTTCTAAATATCTTTTATAGTCCATGTTTATAATAATTTCGCATCTATCTCTTAGTAATTTAAATTCTATTTCATCTAGTGGATTATGATATTTTTTGTACATTACTCTATATTTATTTTTTTCTGCTAATCTTTTGATCAGATTTTTTGAATACCAGATAGGATAACGAGCATTAGCTTGAACTCTTTTCTTTGGAATACATTTTTCAATTATTTTACGTAATTCAGTGTAAAATATTTCTGTCATTTCATTTACATTGTGACAACTATTAAACATCGTCTCCCAGTTTATTTTTGCAAGAGTATTATTAACTAATTCATAATCAGTATTTAAAAAGTCGTATTTAAATACTGAATTAGGCGTTAGTAAATGTTCTTTAGAAGCTATTTCAAAATTTATCTCTAGTGGTGGATGATGTTTGTCAATAGGACAAGCAGAAAAGTCACTGCCATTAATTGTTATGTTGTTAGAGGTACTTAAAACTAAATCCAAAATTTTACCATAAGCATTACTGATACCGTTATACTGAGATAAGCTAGTCAATGCCATAAAATCATTAATAAGAGTTATTGCCGGACCATTATTGCCTGGAATCATGTTGTTTTTAAGACTATTGTTTTCGTAAACCCATTTTATTGATGGTATGTTAAAGTCTCCGATTACCATAGTTGGCATTTGTTTGTTAATTATTATCCGTTCAACATTCTGAGTAAAACCCTGAAGAGTTTCATACTTTAATGGTGAAGGGATATATACTGCACATATGGAAATAGTGTTTGAGTTTACTACTACGTTAACCCAGAGATCCTCGTATTTTGTTTCCCATGCATTAATTCTGTAGCATTTAAATTTTTTCGATACCGCAATTAAAACCCCTCCACCATCCAATTTACTCGTATCACAAGTCTCGCGATCACGACGAAACACGTTATACCTATCATCAATGAACTCATTATTAAATATTCCACTGTTAAGCCAAGTTTCAGTAAATATCAAAATATCAAAGTCTGAATTAAGAATTGCGAGATATATATCATTTGTCTTTGTTCGTACTCCTCTTACATTTTGATAAAAAAGTTTTAAATTTTTTACCATTAAATGAAAGTTACCACTGTTAATTAAAGATAGATACAAAAATATAATACAACAATCTAGGAAACAAAAATAGATATAAGAAAATACTTCAGGCCAATGTTTCCAGGAATTCTTTAGATTTCACCAATAGTATGTCACTAGATATGGTTTTCCGTAAGAAAATATTATTACCGTTACGCGACCAAACAAAACGGTATTGTTTATTCTTTGCAAAAGAACGCGCTGCGGCGTAGATGTCTTTCGATGTCGAAGACAAGTGCTCTGAAATATACACCGGTTTTTTTTCTCCAGAAATTCCAAGATGTGTTGTGTTCAACTTGTCGTCTTTATTCGCTTTATTAAAATTGATTACGCCAGCTAAAAACTTATCTCGAAGCAGAGAGGAGCTGAACTTGACGATTACAGATCTAGGCCTGGGCGATTCCTTGTTAAGTTTAGCGACACGGGTGCATTTAATTAGACTCCCTTCAGCGATAGGAATGTTTACTACTCTTCCTATTTGTTCTACCGTCTTGACTAAGTTTTCGCCTCTAAACTCCGGAACGCAATGTAACTCAATATTGCTGGCTCTTGCCTCCTTGTCGAGTATATTGATCGTATTTGTGTGACTGTTTATAATTTCTCTGGGATCACTATTGCTCTTCTTCAAAATTATAATCTCCTTTTTAGCGTCCTCCAACTCTTGCTTAGCCGTATCAAATAGACTTGACAAATAGTCGAGAGAAGACTTGATGGTTTGAAGCCCGCTTAATTCCTCGCGGATTTTTCTTAACTCCACACTTACAGTTTGAGAGATGACTTCCTTCAGTTCTTTCCTTATATCCGATAACCAGTCGTTAGAATCGGTAGTGTTTTCATTTAGGTTACTTTCAAGCGAAATCGACGGTAAACTACTTTGACAGTGCGGGCAAATCCACTGGCCACGGGCCACAGGCGACTTATTTCCAGATGGTACAATGCACTCAAAGTGGTATAGTAATTGACATTTAATGCATTTTATTCTCTTTTGGGTAACTTGTACGCTAATTTTGCAAATTTTACATTCGTTCGTCATTTTAAGAAGTTACTTAATATTTTTGTTAATGAAATACCGCGATAATATTCCTTATGTATAGTATGAATAGGAATCATTGACCGCTATGACACATAAAAACATTCAATGTATGAGGGTAACGCCGGCTCGTCACTTGCAACTTGAGTATTTTTGAAGAAATTTTAACACTTTTACGGCTAATAATCCCCAGAATTTTATCGTCAATTTCTTGATTTGTTTATATATAACACTGATATTACTTTTTATTATAATTATATGTACTTTTAACTACTAAAACACAATTTTTAACACGGAGTAAACAAAGAACGTCTAGTTAGGTGTACTTAAACTGAAAAAATTCGTTTAGGTACCAAGTCCTAGTGTAACTTTTCAAGTAAGGCCGCGATTACACCTTAAGTTTTACTCACTTCAGTACGAGTAGCATACGTGATTAACGTACGATAAATTTACTAATATAAACACTCTTATAAGTACATTTATATGAGTAAATTTGTTGTAAATGAATAACGCAAGTTTGGTCAAGGTGTAATCGCGGCCTTAGGATATTTCCGCACAGTTGTGGTGGTTCTCATTTAATGTGGACAAGAAAGGGGTAAAAAAACTTTCCGTCCATACCTACTAAATTACATTTACGCGCAGCTTCCGTTGATTTGAAATTGTTACACTAGGACCTCAGTGCACTCAGTTTAAGATTTTACTTCTTACCAAAACGTTGATAGTATTTGAGAGTCGAAACACTTTAGCGTTAAAGTAAAACGACCCTTATCTGCCTTTTTTTAAAGCTAAGTTTGTACATATATTTACAGTTTTTAAATTAAAATCAATGGTACTGAATTTTTAACTTTAAACTAATGACCATTAGGTCCATTTTACTATGAAGTTATTTTGTTTCGACTCTCGAATACTATCAAAATTGGTGAGAAGTACAAGCTCGTACTGAGGATACTGTTGCTGATACCTGGATGAGGAATTATTATCATTGAAATAAAAAGCAATAGGTATAGTAGTAATTGTTTATTTGTCGCCGGTGACGTACATGTGCACGGGCTTGTCGGCGGCGCCGAGCGCGGCGGCGCGCGCGGCGCCCAGCAGCGCGGCCACGCGCGCCACGTCGTACTTGCAGTGCAGCACCGTCACCGACATGTTGCAGTCGCTGCCCCCATACTTGTTCTGGTTACTTTCCTGTTCAAAAAGTATAGGGTACAGTGAAACTGGGTAACTTTAGACCCAGAACAGATGCCGCAATGCAACTTCAAAGAAACACGTTTCAGAAACTAGTTGACAACTCGTTTGAAACCGTGACCCACACACGGCACAATCATCTATATCTATACTAATAAATAAAATTGAAGTGTCTATCTGTTTGAACGGGCTAATCTTAGAAATAGCTGAACCTATTTTGACGGGACTTTCACAGACAAGTAGAGGATTAACCAAGGAGTAACCAACTTTTTTAACCGACTTTAAAAATGGAGGAGTTGTGTTTTTCTACCTATTGTACACTGATATCTCCGAGATTTCTGAACCGATTTGCGTATTTTTTTTTTAATCGATAGAGAAGATTGGAATCCAATGGAGGCTGCACGGGATCTGACCGCGATTGTTATTCATTCATTTTGCAAAAGCGCACAAAATTTGATGAGGCTAGTTTCACGTATTACCGCAAGACGTTTTCAATGTTAACTAATCAGTGATGTGATGATTGGGACCTCGTGCGAGTTAAAGACGGACAGCGCTATCTATGACGTGATTTAGTAAACATATTATTTGTTCCTAACATTTTCATATTTTTGCACATGCTACCTGCCAAATTTCATGATTGTAGGCCAATGGGAAGTACCTGCCCTTTAAGTTTTGATTCCCTTGTCTTGACCGATAGACAAAGCAGTGATTCTATGAGGGTTCCTTTTTTCCTTTTGAGGAATACAAGCCTAAAAATGAATTCAAACTAGAAACTTGGCAACTATGGGCCCTTCCATAATTTGGGGGTACTACGTCACCTCGAAATAAACCTAGGCATAGTTTAAATAGCATACCTGCATAAGGTTACACATTTCAGAGTAGAAATGTGGGTAGGTTGGCGGCTGGTAGAATATAATATGCCTGATGCCTTTAATACGGAACCTCCGAAAGAAATGCACTCTCTCCGAGTATAGCAGAAAGTGTGCTTCGGTGTGGAAGAACATGTCTCGTGCTCGAGCTATTTTTGCATCCTGGGAACCAAAAATAATGTATTGAAGTAAACATTTCTTTAGGTACGTTGAGCGATTTTGGGATAGGTACAAACTTCAAGGACGGTTCATCGACATGCTACTTAGTGGCAATAGTGCTCGGAGTGCCGATAGATGCCGGTAGATTAAGAATGGCAAAGAACAAAAAAAAGATACGATTAATTTGAAAACCCAAAAGAAACAAAAAAACCCACAAAAACATATCTGTCGCGGTCGGCAACCCACACTGACTAAAATTTTTTTTAATTAGTTTGTTTAATGTTTTGCTGACCGATTTTCGGCGCCGGCACCCAATCTTTCACTCTCCATTTTTGGCATGGATACATTTAAAGGCCTGGAGAGTGACATGGGCTACTTTTTACTCTGGAAAAACAAAGAGTTGCAACGGGATTTTTAAATAATCCACGCAGGGGAAGCCGCGTGCATCATCTTGTAATGGACCCATGTATAATGTATCCATTCCTGGCACAAGCTTTATGCTTTATTGGAGGGGAAAGAGGAGTATTAGTCATGATTAGCATGGCTAATATTCTTTAAAAAGAAAGAAAGAAGTAAAAATGGATGGGTGGTTTACCTTCGAGTATTCACATATCTGGACGAAGCCGATGTCTTCTTTCTTAAAGTAGTTCCTTAAGCGTACGAAGTCGAAGTAGCTCGGCACATACACGAGCGTGTGGGCCATGAGTGCGTCGCGCTGGCGCGGCAGGATCTCTTTCACGAAGTACTCGAAACGCGCGTCCACTGCCGCCAGCGGACTTGCCGCGTTGAACCTGAATTTTACATCATCATCATCATGATCAACTCATTACCGATTTACCACTGAGCCGGGTCTCCTCTCAGAAGAGTTTGGCTATAATCCACAGAGATACAGTACCTACTACCACTCTTATAAGTTACGCCATGTATATGCCGAAATCTTATGTGTGAATGGCGCGAAAATATTTCATCCAATCATAGCGCACGTCCGTCTGCTATTGGTTATTGGCTGCGCGCGAATATTTTGTATTGCTAAGGTTCGCTAGCGGTTTTTACATGAAATCTTAAATTACGTAAAGTTTACATACTTAAATTATATATGTAAATTACACCAATGCCTGTAAAATTATTTGAAGGCAAACACTACATGCACATAAATTTCATGAACGAGATAGCACGAGTCTCTGTTGTTCTTGTGTTTAAAATCTTAATATTAAGCAATAAGGTTTTCACGGGTGTATATTCGGTTTTAGTCGGCGTAAGGTTGCGCTTTTCTGCGCAAACCAACTTTGCCGATGTGGCTTTTAAAAGCGGTAGTAAATACTGTAGCATACTATACTGTGGTTGAGATGTCCGCCTTCTATTCAGAAGGTTGGGGGTTCGATCCCGGGCACGCACTTTTGTTCGTTTTCAGCAATTAAATATTAGATAGATAGATTAATAAATCCACAAAACGACTACTAAAATACCTATATTGTTTATTGGTACCAATAACACGAGTTATTGTTACCAATAGTTTCCAGCAGTAAGTATTACTTACCCAGTAAGTCAATGAATAAAATATGTCACAAAGGTGCACTCTACAAAGCTAAAGTTGGCGATTATCTCTTTCTAAAGCTTTATGTGTAATATTAACAGCTGGATACTGTAGATCTTATAGTGATAGAGCCAAACTGACCTGTGAAACAGCTGTGGCACTTGAACTAGAACCTGCTGAATGCTGCCTGTTTCAGGCGGATTTGCGACAAGCACCTTGCCAGCATAGTTTGCACACTTCCTGTTCAATACAGACTTGATCTCTGGCAGCGACACGGAAGAAAACACCATGGTTTGCCTGTAAAACAATACCTATGTACAAACTAGTTCATGTCTTCTTGGATTTGAGTTTTAAAAATTTTGTATGAAATCTTTGATTTTCTCACATTAAAAAAACCGGCCAAGTGGAGTCAAACTCGCGCACCGAGGGTTCCGTACTCGGGGTATTTTTTCTGACATTTTGCACAATAAATCAAAAACTATTATGCCTAAAAATAAATAAAATTCGGTTTTAAAATGTACAAATAAAGCCCTTTTATATGATCCCTCACTTGGCATACTTATCTTACTTTGAAAATTAAAACACATTTTTTTTTTTTTAATGATATAACCACAAATTCACGGTTTTCGGATTTATTCCTTTACTTGTGCTATAAGACCTACTTACCTACTTTTTCTTGACAGACACGACGGACAGAGAGACAGACAACAAAGTGATCCTATAAGGGTTCCGTTTTTCCTTTTGAGGTACAGAACCCTAAAAAAGCTTTGTCTTTGAAAAGTTTTTAACATTAAACTTATTACGATAATAATTGAGTCATATTATGATGCTGCATGGGTCCAAATCTTTAATCCAATCGAAAATCAAAGCCAATACTTCAGCGTGATATCAATTGATTTCATACCAGTTTACTTACCTATAGTACTTTGCCCATCCGTTCACAGCCCAGGATCGGACTCTAGAGAAGTCAGTGCCGTGCGTCTTTTTGGGTTGCAAGTGAAAGTGGTCCAGGACGTGCAGCAAATGGTCCCAGTTCTGCATGAGGAACACGTCTGCCTGGTCCAGTACCAGCAGCTCTATAGACGCCAAGAAGTCGTAGTCGCGGTCTTCTTCGCCCTCCGCGCCCACTATCATGCGCAGGCCGAGGGGCGACGCTATGAGGATGTCTGATGAGTAGAAGTCAGTGTACAGCTGTGAAATATGTATATGTATTACTACATGAAGCCCGCGGCTTTGTCTGTGGATTTAGGTTACAAAAACTCCCGTAGGGACTCTTTGATGTTTCAGGTTACAAAGTTATCTCCTGGTAGCAAGTAGTTGATGCCCACAACTTCGTCTTAGGTTTGAAAATCCAGTAGGAACCCTGATTTTCCAGGTTAAAAAGTAGCCTACAATCATTGAAGATGTAGCAAATAAAAAGTGAATAAAGATTTTTATAGGCTGGACTCTAAAATCTTTATTCACCTAGCATTTGTTTGTTTTACTTTTTGCAATTTAGATCTCAACAAAATTTCATTTGAAGAGAAAATATTTCTGCTTCTTCTGCTTACCTTCAATGTTTTCTTTGTCAATGTCATGCCCAGCCTAAAAGTGTCATCTGTGTTACCGCTGAACAATAGCTCATAATCTTCTGGCTTGGGATTCTTACTGGGCAGTATCAACTCCCCCCCGGTGAAGTCTTCCTCAAACCTATTTTTATTCACAACTTGGCCTGCTTCTTTGGGTACCACTATATCAATTAATGTCTTCACTACTCTATATGCTGCATCTTTGAAAGGGACCATGATCAATACCTGGAATTCATTTATAATAAGGTAAGAGGCACCTCTAACTTTCAGGAGCTATGTGCATTTTAAGTAATTGAATATCACTTGCTTTAACACTGAAGGAAAACATTTAAAGTCAAAGTCATGTATTCAAATTGGGTATAACCCAGGTTAGAAGGAAACCTGCATGAAGCCTGCCAATAGACGCTTGGTCAATATGGTCAACTATTGCCTAAACCATTCTTATACTGAGAAGAGGAGAACTGCGCTCAATAGTGGGATCATGATTTGAAAAATTATAATAACTTTACCTTTGGTCTTACTAAGCCCTGATCCTGATAGTCTTCTGATAAATCAGATTTTTTAGCTATTTTTGCATTGTGATGCAATATTTTTGTTCTAGTCTTAATCATGTGATTTACAATATGAAGACAATATGTGAAGCGGATTTCATCTGCATTGCTAAATGTTCTCTCAGGATAGTAGAGGTCCTGGTAATTATTCATAATCGTAAATAGTTCCTTTTGTAGTGGAGTAAATATGTCAGTAAGTTCCAAATCTCTTTTAATCAAATTATTTTTATTTGCAGAAACAATGTTTCCACATATTTGTGATTTAAGATGCAGTTGTTTAAAGTCAATGTTGTTTATTATATGTGGCACTGTAGCTGTAGATGCATACACTTTTTCTTCTATTAAAGAAAATTTCGGCTTTGTTATCTTAGACAAAGTTCGAAGTGGTTGTGGTATGCTTAAAACTAAATTTCCAAGTACTGGCCATGTTTTACTAATTTCTTTCACTGTTGGAGGCATATTTGACAGGGAAACAATTAATTCATCTGGTAAATCATACTGAAGGTGTTTTGTAAAGGGATCATTTGATGAGTCAACTTCATTTTCTATTTCAGGTCCTTCTATCTAAAACATAAAATACATCAATATACACAATTATTAACATAATTACTTTGGAAAAGACTTTTGATTTGAATTCATTTAAATTTTGAGCTCACAAAACCTAGCAGAAACAATTACTAAATAAATAGATAAATCTTTATTAACTTAACAAAATATAGTGTTTAAAAACTTTGTGAGGCCCATCCTCCTGATGAAGTGAAAAACAAAAAAAAAATAAGTAAAATTTTATCTCTACTTGTATATAATTATTTTATAACAAGCTGATGCTGACTTTTTCCACAGGGATTTTTGTTTTTAAAAATCATGTGGGAACTCTTCAATTTTCCAGGACAAAAAGTACCATGTCACTCTCCGGGTCTTTAACTATACCCATCAAAAATCACAATGACCCATTGCTCTTTCGCGATGTGAGTGAAGGACAAACAAACACATTTTCGCCTTTATAATATTAGTATGATAATAATTATCGGCACAGTTGCAGCTTGTATTTTGTTGTGTGTCAAATATTAATTGCGCCTAGCAATTTTAATGTGACCACAGTAATTAACTTACATCTTGTTCATCAAAACTTTCTTCTTCGTCTAGACTGTGATCATTATTCTCATTTGGCTCCATGTTCACACTTTCTACGGTTCCATTTACATCACAATCATCAGGTTCCTCATCAGATATCTCTCCATCACTTTCAGCAATCATGTTAGTGTTGTCATCACGTTTGAAGCAGGAAACTAGCTGTCCGTAGGAGTCCTCATCTGCTTCGTCTTCACTTTCAGAACAAGCAGGCTGCTGTTTTTGGAACCTTTGTTCCATCTGCTTCTTTTTAATGAATTCCTCTTCAACTTTTTGTTTATCTTTGTATCTATTAAACATAGCTTTCTTATTCTTAACTTCATGTTCCTTGTTTATAAATTTATTTTTCTTACGAACTCCTGCTTTGAACGAGCCTTTTCTTTTCTTATTGAAAAACTTTTTGCCTTTTCCCATTTTACGTATCAAAAATGCTGCATATTTTAGGTATTTAATATAATATCATATAAATATCCAAAGACATAGATTTACAATTTATATCGCTGTAAATATCTAATTCAGATTTCAGACCACCAGACCACGATTTATTTTGAATTTGCAAAGCACATTGTTTTTCTCATTCTCATTTTGTGATTTTCTTAGAATCTTGACGTAAGTCGTCATCTTGACACCTGTCACATTGACACTTTTTTTTCTCTCTCATCTGGCTTTACAAAAATAGAAACGTTTTTCCCCCGAAGGGTAAAAAACGTATATTTAGGTTTCAGCCGAAAGGCTTGACCCACTTGAGATAACCCTTTAGAACATCAGCGCCATCTAGTAGTTCGTAACGACACAACCCGAGCATTGATCCGTATCGGCTCGGTGATTTGTGGAGGGGAGTCAGCGCACAGGCATTTTAATTCAACCATTTTAATTTCAGTACCGATTTCAGGAATCGAAGCGAGGTGAAGCCGGTAAGGTATTTAATGGTGGGTCAAGCCTTTCGGCTGAAACCTAAATATACGTTTTTTACCCTTCGGGGGAAAAACGTTTCTATTTAGGTGTTCGAGCCTTTAGGCTTGACCCACTTGAGATGTTTAATATCTGCCGGCGCTGACTTAGCGTACTGTGACTATGTATGGAGTATGATTCACTTAAAGATTATGTTCCATTTAGGAATGAGAAAATAAGATATTATTTTCTTAGTGATTAATATAATTCCTTCATCGTAATCACTAACATAATGTTAATGTCATAAGTTTTAACTTGTACTCGTTTACACAATCACAGATATAATAATTCTAAATTGTGAAAAAAAACTATTAATCCCACATTGTTAAATTTACAATAACATTTCTTGTTCTAACCTCTACTTCCTTAAATAAGTGTTTCAAGAAAGTTGAGTTTCTACGCCAATTACCTTTGCGTAGTACCTCATCAACATCAAGGTTCTTGTTGACCCAGTTGTCTGTAGCAACAGCTGACCCAAAACTGCCGAGAGAGGCTTTTTTGTCAGCCTTTAGCATCTTTCAGAATTAGCCTTAACCAGCCTGCTATTACAGATCTAGATGCTGCTTTGACTCTGTTCCGCGTAGTGATGAATACGTTTGTTAAAGTTGGGTCTGCTTTCCTCTGTTGTTCTGATTTGTTTATCGGTTTTGGTATCCAATAGCAGAGGTCAAAAATAATCTTATCGCTCCTCGACAGGTACCAATCCGATTGCTGGTAATTCGCATTATCCGTTTTTTGACCCAAAAGAGGGCCAGAATACGATTTGCTCTCTTGTAATTTGACCGTAGTCCGCGTCTATGTGGAGCAAAGTTAAATCATGAATGCGACGACCTGCAGCGAGGAGTAGCAAAGTTGCCACGCGTTGAGAAATTTTAAATAAACTGGAAACCTCGATTTTCCTCTGCCAATCCAATTTACAAGATCCATTCCAAAATGTAAGGACATCGTATAGGAGAATTCTTTAATAAAATTGCTTTAATGGTTTTCTTCACTAATGGATGGTCACTTAGGGGAGACGTGTTACAAGGCTTTGTGAAGGTAGAGATTTCTGACTTATGGACCAGTACAATTCTTGAGGCTAACTTTTTAACTTCGTAAAGATGAATTAAGTATCTGGCTGAGTCGCCGGGATTTGGCGTCTTTGGAGATACGTTGTTGTCTAATGTCCATTGTAACCATGCTCTCCAAGAGATCTGTTGGTTCTAAACATGGAGTGTCTCCAGGCTGATTGTAATATAGTGCGTTTCAATTCGCTCCAATTTGTTATCTCATGGGACCAGCCCGTACTTTCCATACCTCCAAAAACAAATTCCGATTTCTGAATGTTCCAAGGTTGTAGGTTTGTTTGTAAGTCCAGAAGGTGGTCATTTAGATTTTTAATTCTGTAGGAAGCCTGTGCCCTCTTCTTCACTTCGGTCCTCCAAAATGCTTACTTCCACTTCAGTATCACTAAGAGGTAGTGTCCCTGGGAATCATTCAGGTATTGCAGCACACGTGGAATTAGCGCTGGTGGTGGGAAGATCCAAGCCACTTTGTAATTCCATTGCCTGCTGAAAGCATCCGGGTAATTGCTTGTAGCTCCTTGTGGTCTTCGCTCACATACCTCGAGACTACTGCAGAGGATTTGCTCGCAAAGAGGTCGATTTCTGGTGTGTCCATCTTTTGAAAAATTCTCTTCTGTATCGTTAGATGGAGGTGCCATTCTTGATGACCTTTTAGTCGCGATAGGCAGTCAGCTATTCCGTTGTATCTGCCTGGCAGGTATTTCGGAATGATAGTGATTTTGAGTTGCTGTGCTAAAATCAGGATTTTTGGGGCAATCTTAAGGAGTTTTTGTGATTTCGCCCCACCCTGTTTCCTCATGTAGGAGGCCGCTGTTCTGCTGTCTGTTCGAAAGAAGATTGTTCTCCCCGAGACCTTTTCTAAGTTCATTCGAATCACTTCGAATAAGGTTCATAATTTCTTTTGCTTGCAATGCCAGTGATTTTGATAGATACTCCAGTGACGGGACTGTTCCATGCCGTTTATTATAGTACTCCATCCGATGTCTGAGGCGTCGGTGGCTATGAAGATTGATGCTGGGGCGACTTGAATATTCGATGCTTCCGTAATACATATTTTGGAGCCACCAGATCTTCCTTTATTTGATCCGGCAACGGGAACCTTTTGTATCTCCGTATGTCCGAGAGTGATTTTGCTGCAATCTGAATGCGTCTGTAATACAGAAAGCCTAGTGGGATTACATTGGCCGCAAAGTTTAATTTGCCTAATTATCGCTTAGCGTCCACCCAACACCATTTGCCTTTGGAGAGAGTATTAAGTATTTCAGAGCGGCCACCCGCATGTCAAACTACCTCTCGCTCTGGTCGCCAAGGTAGGTTCCCGGATTTTCATCGACCCTAAAGGTCTCCGGTGGGGCTGATGTGGCGACCGACTACTGTAGGATGGTTAGACCGCGTTAGGTCGTCGCGCAACTGTTTGTTGTTAGACGATGGTGATTAGCAGCAAGTCAATTCCAAGAATTGCACCTGCAAATAACACCTGCGAATAACACCTGCGAACAACACCTGCGAAGTGCACCTGCGTGCCTATTCTTGGGCGCTTGCCACCGGTATGAACCGGTATTTACTGGGTTTAGCGTAATGGTAAAGTACGATAGATTGGGAAAGGCTATAAAAGGGCTTTTCCCACATCCCCCGTGTTCAGTTCGTTCTATTCGCCTGCTTGGGCGGTCGTTGCGTCCACCTTTTGGACGACTCGCGATAGTAAATAGGGCACTTCTGTTCCGTGTAAATAACATTCTGTAAATAGAAACTCTTAGTGTAACTTGTTTTTTTTTTTTTTTTTCATTATATACAAAAAAAAAAAAAAAAAACAAGTTGGATAAATAAAATTATTGTACATAACTTGGGTGTATCCTTTACGATCTAACGGAGTCCACATATACCCATACCGTACCCCACAAGTATTTGCACCAATATTTAGTAGTAGATTTTTCCTTTGTTTAGACATGTCCTCTGAGGTTTTGGGTTCATACGATTCGATATTACAGTTAGAAAACCTTGTAAGTAACCTCTTATAACATTTGAGATTGTCTCTGATGCTCCTAAAGATTCCCATAGATCAAACCTTAAGCCAAGCTGACCAGGTATAAATACCTGCGAATTAGGGCTTTTTTTATAGTGGTTTGAGGGGTCCTGGCTTTATTAGTGCCGGACGTGCCACTATCTTGTTTTGAGCGAGAGTCACGAAAATTACGCTGTTATTTTTGTGGCTTATATTCTTTAAAGTTTTTGGATCCTTTTGAGGCTGTTCTTCTTCCCAGTTTTATTATTGGGACTAGTTTTCTTCGAAAAGATCTTATGTGCCCCCCCCCCCCCCTCTGATCCTTTATCACTTCGGATAATTTTCCTTCAGAAAAGAGATGAGTATCAGAGGGTGGTATGTCATGAAGAGTATTGCTCAGTACTTTGTTCGCTGGCTTACAGGACTCTCTTCAGGCTTGGATTCTTTCGTCTCTTCTGCCAGAAGAGTATTGCAGTAGCCCGTCAGAAATTTTCCTAAAAGAGCTGTGTGCGCCAAGCATATTATGATCTTGGATCTGGATCTATTGAACGTGTTAGGATCCATTTTTTGGTGAGCTTTTTGGAAAGCTTTTCTTTGCGGCAGCAACCCATATATGTTTTAGCACCCAGGGTCATATCTGTTTTCTCTAGTTGTGCTGTTGAATTCCAGTTAGGTGTTATTGCTGCCAAATGACTGTTGACAGTAAGAGCCAAAAATACTGGAGTGGCGTGGAATGATTTTTGAACATCGGCGTATCTTATGTTCTTCCAGCCGTCTTCATTCAGTCGTTTACACTTCCGATCTTGATCGACGAGGTTTGGATCTGCTTTGGCTAGCTTGGTTTCAGCTTCAGTGGTGCAAGGTGAAAAGTCACACTGCGGAATATTGCCGGTTGCATTAATAGAGGCCAGTTTTCGCTGAGCCTCGGCGATTTGCGCCACTAATGTAGCTTCTTCGGAATCGGCATTCATTGGGGTACTTAATAATGAGGTGTTTTCCTGAGGCAGAACATTCAGAGAGGGACCTCTAAATTCATCCTTGGGTTCAGTACTGTCTGGTGCTGATTCGAAGGGCTCGTCTAGTTCAGAAATGCCTTGATCACTCTTAGAAGCGAAGATTGAAAACCCAGATTGCAACGCTTTCGATCGCTTAGGTTTGTTTTGTAAGGCGATCCATCATTTTCACCATGAATGAATCTGTTACGGGAGCCATGTATGGATCTAACGATTCATAGTGTGATGTTTTGCTGTCGCGCAAGCTGATAGGGGATGTGGGACCCCGTTTTCTCGGTGTGCTTTCGCTAGACGAGGCTTCATCCCTTGACATCAGCCGCGGTTTCAGTAGTTTGATTGTCTTAATGAAGTCCTCGTAGGATTTATCATGAATCTTCTCCATAATGCTATGCGGGGAGTATAATAACGCCCTCCCCAGAGGCCATTCTAGCAATTTCCTTTTTATCACCGATATTTCTTTTTCCATAGAGATCATTTGGGTAATATGCTGTAGCCATCTTGGCCGTCGGTATTGCGACTCTTAACTTTGCCTCTATCTTATCCCCAAACAAGTAATTGTTTAGTGAGATAGAGTCGTGAGTAAGATAGATCTTGGATCTCTCACGACCTCTAGTCGTCGGGGTAGGTATATTCAATAAATAATTTGAACTATTCTGGAGAAGGAACCTTCTTGTTCTAGTGAGACTGGTCTGAGACCTAGTTCTCCCATAGTTGTAGATGCCATGATCTGGGAAGGTAGCGAAAACGTCATATGAGATGAGTTTTGCTAATTACCACTTTTTGGTTAGTTGATGTGACGACGTATCAATTGATACGACTGGGCGTCTCAATTGATACGACCGGGCGTCTCAATTGAGACGACCGGGCGCCTGGGTCGTTGGATTGAGTCTTATCGATGCGACTGGACGTCTCAATCGATTCGACCCAACATCTCAGTTGATACGACTGACACTGGAATTCTTTCCAGCCTATCATGGTGCTATTCTGCCATCACCTACGAAAGGTTTTCCGACAGTTTGTCGTTCATTGCGAGACGACAAGAATTTCATAATAACATTATGAAATAGTTCGTAGCGTAACTACGAAAAGTTATAATATGTGCCGGAGCAACATATTTTAGCACCAGCTTACATGAGTGATTTCCGTATCAAACTACGGACACCGATGTAAGACTATTATTAACGATTTGTTAGTTATTAATGTAAATGCTTACATTTGAATAATATTTAATTTTAATTCAATGTTTGAAAAATTTGAATTAATTTGAAATTAATTCTGCGGAATTAATTTCTTACTGACGACGCTGAGATTCAAAAGCGTACTGAAATTAAAATGGTTGAATTAAAATGCCTGTGCGCTGACTCCCCTCCACAAATCACCGAGCCGATACGGATCAATGCTCGGGTTGTGTCGTTACGAACTACTAGATGGCGCTGATGTTCTAAAGGGTTATCTCAAGTGGGTCAAGCCTAAAGGCTCGAACACCTAAATAAGCCAATGTCAAGTTTGTAGTTATTTACAAGTTAGGGTAACTATATAAGTATGCACTTCGTCTGTGCCGGCGCTCGCCGACACACGCGCGGCGCCCCTCTAGAGCGCTTCCTGGCAGTTCCACCACCAAAATCACCAGTAAAACACAAAACCCGGCCACTTTCAACAAAAAAAAACACTCCAAAAAGGCAGAGCACGCGTGCCAGCTATAGCAAACGCCAACCCAATACAGACGAAGTCCCATTTGCCCGTTGCTCAGTTTTGCCATGGTCACAGAGCACAGACCAATGTCACAGAGTATTATATGAAAACATGAAAGCCAAGGTTTTGGCCTTGGCCATTTTTGGCAAGGAGTGTGGTGCCCGGCGGTGCCAAAGAAGCTTTTTTTGAAGTTTGATTTGGTTGAAGATAATATTATATTCTTTTATATGACTGTTTAAGCTGTTATTGTCTGTGATTGGAGAATGAAGTGGTGGACTGTGGAATGAAGATTCAAAACACCAAATAAATAATAAGCCTTGCAAGTCCAAGCTTATCAAAATCAAATAAATAATTAAACCACCGGCCAGTGAACGATTTAATCTATTTAATAGTGTACTGTGTGGTGTTTATTATAATAATATATAATTATTCATTTTTATATGTAAATCATCATAATTTAGCAAGGTAAAAAATACTGTGCCGTTTACTTTCTATTTATCATGCAAGCATTAGGTACTTACCTATATAAAATGATACCAAATTAATGCATTGTTCATACATAAAATATTTGTATAAAAGTTTATCATTCATCAAAGCTTGTAATACAATATGTAGGTACACTGCAAAGGCCGCAAGCTTGGCACGATACTGAAGCAGATGTTGTTTTGTGTGATATATTTGGATGAGACAACTGCCAGTGCTACTTGCGATTCTATACACGATAAATCTAATTAGCACTATTCATGTTTTAGCCTTCATCATGGAAAATCATATTAGATGTTTTGATGATATCTCTAAAAAAGTTTTTAACGATGAAGGGGTAACAACTAATTCATCATCAGAACAGGTAAATAGTTGTAATTGATACAGTATATGCTTTGTTCCCTAAATCTGGAGTAATATTAATCTTAACTAATTTTCAGAAATATGTAGAAAATCTAATTTTGAAAATATACAAACAATTTGAACAGAAAGCTTCAATTGATCCAGACTTGCCTAAACTTAACAAGAATGCTCATGCTAAATTTTTAAAGAATGCCTTAATCAGTTTACCACAAAGCTATACATGTTTAGATGCGAGTAGACCTTGGTTAATTTACTGGATATTGCATGCTTTGTGGGCTTTGAAGGATATGCCTGATTCAGAAACTCTATCGCATACTGTGAGTTTTCTATCTCAATGTCAGCACAAGGAAGGCGGCTATGGTGGTGGTCCAGGACAGTATTCACATCTGGGCACCACATATGCTGCTGTTAATGCTCTAAGTATTATTGGTACAGATGAAGCTTACAATTCAATTGATAGAAGCTCTTTACAAAAATTCCTGTGGACAGTTCGTGAAGTTGATGGTTCTTTTGCTCTGCACAGAGGAGGGGAACAAGATATAAGGGGTGCCTATTGCGCTGTGAGTACAGCTAAACTAACCAACACATTCACAGAGGCTTTGTTTGACAAAACAGCAGAATGGATTGTGAGTTGCCAGACCTACGAAGGAGGGTTTGCTGGGTGCCCAGGAATGGAAGCGCATGGAGGTTATGCCTACTGTGGAATAGCTGCACTAGCATTATTAAATAGAACTAAGCTTTGTGATTTGGATGCATTGCTGAGGTGGTGTGTTAATCGTCAGACATCTGTAGAGGGAGGGTTTCAAGGTCGTACAAATAAACTTGTTGATGGTTGCTACTCTTTTTGGCAAGGTGCTATCTTCCCTATCATTAGTGCAATATTAGCTCAAGGTTTGTTATTCACAGCAGTTTATTAAAGTTCATTACAATTAATATACCAACAACAAATTCTAATATCTCTGTTTACTTTTAGATCACAAGGAAATGATAGAAACAGTACTGTTCAATCAAGGTGCCTTACAGGAATATATTATAGTTTGCTGTCAAGCTCCTGATGGAGGACTGATTGACAAGCCTGGAAAGTAAGATTTAACAATCACACTTCACACTAATATTATAAAGGGGAAAGTTTGTGTGTATGTTTGTTACTCCTTCACACAAAAACTACTGAACGGATTGGGCTTTTGTAATAGAGATAGATTAAACCCTGGATTAGCACATAGGGTACTTTTTATCCCGGAAAATTAAAGTTCCCTCGGGATTTTTAAAAACCTACATCCACGCGAACAAAGTCGCGGGCATCAGCTAGTGTTTAATAAAGATTCAATTGTATTCAAATTGTCTACCTGAACAATCTATTTATTTTAAAAAATTAAACAGGGTGGAATGCATTGTTTGGGATAACTGGATATCAAGCATTGTAGGTTTAAAAATGTTTGAATGCACCCAGAGTAATTTTAAAATACAAGTATATGGTAATAATTGACAACAGAAAAACTATTTGAGATTGCATTATATGTATTTCATTTTTACAGGCCTCGAGATATATACCACACTTGCTATACACTAAGTGGTTTGTCAGTTGCTCAACATGGCACGGGGGCCAATGATGCTTATGTTGTGGGATCGCCACACAATGAGTTGAACAGGATACACCCCCTACATAATATTGCTCCTCACCTTGCATATAATGCTCTACATTATTTCATTAGACATCCCCCACCAGTGAAGGATAAAAATTAATTTATATTATTGTAGATACATAAGTACATGATACATTAGTGTTTTTAAATTAACATTAAGTTTTCATGTTTGGTTTCATGAAATAAAAATTACAAATTTATTTTATTGCTTGCTGGATTTTGTAAACTTAGCTAATATTTTAATTCATCATAATATAAGCCTCAGATAGAACCACTCTAAGTTCTCACTTATCTGACTAGATAAATGTTTTGTATCTTAAAATTAGCTGGCACCCATGCAAATCTAACTTTATGAGTTAAGTTCATTTTAATGTTAACTTTGAAGATAGCAGGTGAAGTGCCTGTCAGCACTTGAGTAGGGTAGTAATGATGTTTTATCTAAACATTTGAATTGCATGAATCTATGCACATAATAAAGGACTGGTTATAAGCTGACTGACACAAACTGAATGGCTCAATGAAGTCCAATTTTGTATGTATGGATGTCGCATAATATATCTAATTGATAATTAGTTTTATTTTTTATTGTTCTGTACCTCAAAAGGAAAAACAGATCACTTTGTTGCCTGTCTGTCCATCTGTCTTGTCTCTCAAAAAACCTATAGGGTACTTCCCGTTGACCTAGAATCATGTTTGGCAGGTAGGTAAGTCTTATAACATAAGAATAGGAAAAAATCCAAAATCCGTGAATTTGTGGTTACATCACAAAAAAAATATTAAAATGTGTTTCAATTTTCAAAGTACAAGTGGGGTATCATGTGAAAGGGCTTTACCTTTACATTCTAAAAACAGATTTTTATTTATTTATTGTTTTTGATTTATTGTGCAAAATGTCAGAAAAAATGCCCGAGTACTGAACCCTCGGTGCGCGAGTCTGACTCGCACTTGGCCGGTTTTTTATGACTATGAATTAATTACTTGCTAACAACGGTTATTCTAATCAAGCTAAGTGTATATTATGAATGGATTTTCAGAAGTCCCGAGCAAGGCTGGAGTGGGTCGGCTAGTAAATTTGTAAATGTCAAGAATGCATTCACAGAAACCTAGCATTATTATCATTTCAAAATTCACAAATTTTAAAAGATAAAGTAGTCTAATAGACAAAACAGACTATATTAAGCAAAAATAAAACATTAAAATGCAGTTTATAAATCAAAGGATTTGTAAGCATAATCATGATGGGAATCTTGATTTATAATTTTTAAATGCTTTTCGTCAAAACAAAATAGTCATGAGATTGTTAAAAATAAAGATCTTTTTTGTGGCTATGTGTATAGCCACAAAAATGGCGATTTTTCATCATGATCAACCCATCACTGGCTCACAATACACAGCATGGGTCTACTCTCATGCATAATATTATTTCTGAATTATGAACAAAATCTTTTTTAAGATATGTATACTATTATTATTATCATTAACATTACATCAAAAACAACTATATTTTAACAAAAGTCTTGTAAAAATATAATTTTGTTATTGCATGAAAACTCCTTTTGCGTAAAATAAATAAAGTACTTAGTTAATACTTACAAAAAAATTAGTCTTATTTTATGACTTCTATTGAACTTCTTAAAATATAATTTACAATTACCTTTGTTTTCCTATGTTATTTATTAATATAAGATAACAAATTAATTTATCCCTGAATTATTTAACAGAAATAGATCCCAATATCATCCATCCTCTATAAAGTTAAAAGCATTTACTATACAATAGAATATTTAAGTATAATAAGTAGATTATACTAAAACAAATTCTTCTGACTCCATATCAGTATCACTATCTTGAACATTTGGTGTCACCCAATGATGGTCAGATTCAATTATTGAATTTCTTAAATTAGGTGGGTCCATAACTGCACTGCGTGATCCACCATGTAGTGTAAATATAGGGTACTCGTTACATGATGACACACCTTGTGGTACAAGAAATGAGCTGATCACATTAACAAATGTTTCAAAATCATTTTGTGTTGCAAGGTAGAAACCAATACAACAAGATGGATCCATTTTGGTTATGGGCATTTTTCTTGGGGAACGGCAGTGAAAAGTTTGCAAGGAAAAATTTGGTTGCCAAACATCAACCATTTCTTGGCAGTAATGTGGATCCAAGTGAATTAGTCTATCATCTTGATACCCAACAAAATATAAAGAGTGTTTGGGTCTCCCTCCAATGATTCCTATACAAAAGTCCAATGTCAGAAGAGAAGTAAGACATGGCCCATAAATCGGATTTAGCTTATCAGTTCCCAACTTCACAGGTACAAGTAAAATAAGAGATTTCCAAGAACCATTGGGTAATTTACAGTGGGAATACACATCTTGAACATATATAGTAGACTCTTGAGCAACATAAACTTCTAATTTATCAAATTCATAATTTTCTTTGGAAGCTGAAGTCATTACAGCTTTCAAACAGTGGGCCACAGATGCTGGGCCGTACCAATCACCTGGTTTTTTTCCAAGAGACTCTCCCAAAGTTACCATCTGATGAATGGAGAGGGGGCTATTTACAGATGATTTGTCTCCAAACCATTTTATTATCATGCGATGGAGACAATCTTCTTGAAATTCTCGAGCATTCTGGATAGGCTTTTCTGGTGTCCATCGCCATGAACGACCAAGGAAATGACACACTAAAGCTTGAGCTAACATCATCTGACCACTACGCAACATGCAGCCCCAACCACAATCTGTTGTGAATGTGGATCCAGACATCATGGGAAATTCTCTTCGGTAAGTCATCCATATTTTGCTAATGAAATCGGACTTGAATCCTTCTATACCTTCTCCATAAATTTGCTCCATGGAATTATTAGCTGTAGCCTCTGTGCCAATTTCAGTAGATGATTCTAAGGAACCTGTAGGACTTAGTTTGCGATGGTAGCAACGACCCAATAGCCACACTGGGGACTCTTTTGAAAAGTTGGTTTTCAATTTCACCGTCCATCCGAATTTTACATTATTCCACATAGACAACAAACGTGATTCTACTTTTCCCTTGAGATCAAGGAGATCCTCTGCACTGTCGCGAGTGCTATCTCTCGATGTGGCGGCATTACTAATGCTATCGACCTTCATACTTGTCACACCTTGTCTAACGCCACTATTCGAAGTCATAAGGGCAGAACTTGTCGGCCCTGTCTCCCTTGTTCCGTTCATCATAGTTCACTAAAAGCATACTATGTATTATTTACACTTCTCAACATTATATTTGTTTGCCAAAAATTTGTAATTGAATAGGAATTGGACATTTTATTTAGACTATAATTACAAAGATAATAGCTTTTTTATACGTATCACTATTACTACTCTCACTATTCTTCTTTTGCATTTATTATTATGCCACAAGCAATAAAGCTCCACAAAATAAAAAATGATTTTTAAGATCCATTTTTAACGTGTTTGGTTTGGTAAACGATGGGTAAACGACAAAGTCAAACGTAGTGATTATAGTTGGTTACCTTTGTTCTGTGTCAGTTCTAGATTACTTTACTCTGGTTCTGTGTTACCTACAATAATCTTAGTAGATAATCTATGCCTATAATGTTAGCTACATCACTACATACTTCATCTCCACGGTTGGCGTTTGCTGACGCTCGTGCGGTGCCTTTTTGTATTGCTTTTTTTATGAAGTGGCCGGTTTTTGTGTTTTACTGGTGTTTTTTGGTGCTGGAACTGACTGGGAAGCGCTCCAAGGGGGCGCCGTGCGCGTGTCGGCGAGCGCCGGCACAGACAAAGTCCATACTTATACCTGACATTGGCAAATCTGTGTAAAGCCAGACGAGAGAAGGAAAAAAAAAACATGCTCCATAGATATTTGCTCTTTGGATCATAGGTTATTTGTCTGTGCTTTAGGGCTCTGGGGTCATGCATTTTTGACCTTTGTCAAAATGGCTTGAACCCAGTGAATTCACACCAGTTTATATTATAGATCTAAGTTTTTACCAGGGACGGTTTTTACTTTCTAGTAATAATAGTGATCTGTGTTTTGTTCTATGCTCTGTGCTGAGTATTTGGAACTGGGCCTTAAAGAAGTCATTTCCAGGGCCGTAAAATAAATTTAAAAAAAAAAGTTGGAATAGGAAAAATAAAAATTAAAAATCTAAATCTTCTGAAATAAAATTAATGCAGATGAATTCAAAACGTAGTGATAACATACTCCTGTATGAATTCCTACAATAAACACAAATAAAAATGATTGATGAAAGTGTTATTATTTCTGTTAGAACTTGGACACGATCAGTTGAAAAAATTGGCAAGGTACTCATGATCAAAATAGCAAAACTATCTTATTTGACACCAAGATCTATACTCACTTTTTCTGATCTCACCGTTTTGAAAGTATACATCCATGCTTCTTTCTTATTCATCAGCGAGAATAGTTTTTATACTTCATAATATAATTAACGTAACATATTTATTTTTGGTATAATAGCATTGATTTTATCACCAATAATTCTTATTTTGTAGGTCGGATATTCTGATGGTGTTACTGATGGACAAAATACTTCATTCCAAAGTAGTTTTGATATGGGTTACTGTCAGGGACTGAAATTTGGACTAGATCTAGGATATAAATTAGCTTTGTAAGTATGCTTTAGATTAATATAATTTTAATTTTCATAATATTATGTATGCACCTCGAAATGAAATGGAATAGTACCTAATTATTAATTGTAACTTATTTCAGTGAGCATGAGCAGCAATTATATAATTTCCAGAGTGATAAACAAAGACCAACAGATCCACGCAGAATCAACTGCCAAATCTGCTTAGATCAGACAATAAAATTGGAAAATGTTGTTAATTTATTTAACAGACAAAAAGAGAAAAATGATGAGTATCTCATAAAAATGTAGCTTAATATATTTTGAAAAATCCAGTCAAGTGCGAGTCGGACTTGCATACGAAGGCTTCCATACCATCATGCAAGATATACCCAACACTTTTATGTAGAACACTGCAAGTTAATGATGGACTGCTCCATCTATATGTGGTTTATAGTAAGTACTAGTTGACCCGCCCCGGCTTCGCACGGGGAGCCTACCTATTCCATAGAAAAATATGATATATAAATAAAAATAAATATTCACATTATTGGTGGGTACATGGATATCATATTTGTAGAGTGGGTGATAACATGAATAAAAGTTTTTTTTGTTTAAGATCAATATTTTAAGTTGAAGAACTAGTGTATTGGACATGATTTTTTTAAATAAAACCATTATGCTGAACTTCAACTTTTAATATGTCTAGTCCTTAGTGCATTGCCATTCCTCCAGTCCAGTGCCACAACAGATAGAGCCCACAATATATGCCATGAAAGTATAGTGTCAATCTCCTGACCATGACAAGTAGTATTCATTGTATATGGTATTGGGATAACAAATTATTTATGGATTTAAGCATTTCACTAAACTAATTACAACTTCTATTATTAATCTAGATATATAAAAGGAAAAGGTAACTGACTGACTGCACTGAAAGATTGTTGAAAATTCAACCCCTAAAGTAAAATAGGGGTTTGAAGTTTGTGTAGTCCACGCAAATGAAGTCGCGAGCATAAGCTAACTGTCTAACATAAACGGTTGTTCAAATGAAAATCATTAAAACCATACAACTCTTGACTGTGCCCCACTGTTGTGATACTCATGGCACTTAGTATAAATCCATTTTTAAATGATATAATATCTAGATCATATCTGAATAATGTGGCCAATCACAGTCCACAGCATAATTTGCATTTTTTTTTTAATGTTGAAACATGCCTCCAACCTTGGCACTCTTGGCTTCCAGAATTGGTCACGTCAGGGTAAACTATTGAGCAATCTTTGTATAAGCTCATCTCACGAGCCCAGTGCTTGTAGTTTCTGACTGCCATTCTTGTTATACTATCCTTCTTAGGTATATTTCTTCCAAGATACCCACTATAAGAGGGAACTAGTGATAATAATTAATATATTATTTTATTCAATGAAATATTTTGAATTATTTTTTATTTATTTATGCACTATAATATTTAAGTTCTAGGCTTTTTCTCTGGTGGTGGTTTCATATTTTCCTGCTTAATTTCAGTTTTGATCTCCATGTGTCCTTGCATGTTACCATTTGTCATTTCAGAGCTAATTGGATCCACTGGTTCTTGTTTTATTGTAATGTTCATATTGTTTCCATCTGATCCCTTCTCAGAGCTCTTATCATTTGTGTTCTCAGTCTTAACAGTTACTCCATTCTAAAAAAAAAGGAATAAAATCAGTTCTAATATGGACTGCGACATTCTGGTCAGAGAGCATCATAACACACTCACACACCCTCAGTTATTTATATAAATAAATATAAAGTTATCAAGCACAAATCTCCATACACATGCAACCTCACAACCCAGTTGCTGTGCTCAAGGTGATATCAGATGGTTCATTTGGAGTTAATTTTCACTCCAGTGATTGTCTCATTTTGACTGTCACTTTTGATTCATTTTGAGTACAGATGTTTCATTTCAAGTAGATGATGCTGAATGAAAGACAGAAATAAACTGTCTGTTATCACCACAAGCTTCTTTTTCATTGCTAAAAATTCTATTGGGTACATTGACTGACTTCACTGGAAACTAGATTGAGGTTGAAATCTATAGAGCTCACTTTGACTTTATCTAGAGTTAAGTTTCAGTTAAAACGAGACAGATTTATGCCAGCTGTATAGCGCTGTCTCGTTTTAACAGTGTCTTAAGTCTGAGAAAAGACAAAGTGCGCTCTATAGATCTCAGCCTGAGACAAATACCAATGTATGAACTACTAGCTGATGCTACTTTGTTCTTGTACATATAGGTTTCTCAAAATCCCATGGGAACTCATTGATTTCCCAGGATAAAAAGAAGCTTATGTGTTAATCCAGGGTATAATCTATCTCCATTGCAAACAGCCAAAGCCATCCAGTAGTTTTTGCATGAAATAGTAACGAACATCCATCCATACATACTTAGAAACTTTCGCGTTTATAATATTAGTAGGATTAAGGCAGCATTCTAGGGATGTGTGTTTGTGCAGGGAAGAATGTAATATTCTTCCATGTATTTTCGCCAAATATAAATGAGAAAGTGTGTTGGTTTTGTTCTTCAATCACACTGCAATAGAGCAACAATTTGATGTAATTTTTTGCATGAATGAAGACTTGGAGAGTGATTTTATAAAAAAACCTAAATCTCCATGGACAAAGTCACAGGTATTTAGTGGTTTCATAAATGAATTCAGCGACCCTGGTTAATTCGAAAATGATACAAAACATGTATCATCTTGATGGATGGAGAATACTTTGTTCTCAAAATAAAGACGTGTCTTATAGATAAAGCTACCAGTTTTATGATGTTGCTTCAGTACAAAAAGTTTTTGTAAATTCTTTTAAATAAAGATCAATTTACTGCTTATTAATGTTGCTTATAATGCTGGCATGTGGTTACAATGTGACTTGCGCGGTGCTTGCGCGCCAGGGTCTACTGTTAATAGAACAAAAACCTTCATGGAAATGTCAGCAACAACTGGACGTTGCGCAAATGCATAGGTAACAATCAGACAATTTTTTTTTTAATGTATAAGATAACATTGGACTTCGTCTGTGGTGGCGTATGCTGGCGCGCGTGTTGTGGCTTTTTTGGAGTGTTTTTTTTTGTTAAAACTGACTGGAAAGCGCTCTAAGGGGGTGCCGTGCGTATGTCGGCGAGCGCCGGCACAGACGGGGTCCATACTTGTATAGTTTAGCTAATTTGTTACAAATAACTACAAACTTGACATTGGCTAATCATTGTAAAAGCCAGACGAGAGAGAAAAAAAAAAGATAACATTAGTAAATAGTTTGGCAGGAGAAAATTCACCTGGTTTGCTGCAGTCTGTGTGATGGGCAGAGGAAACTGTCTCACTAACTCGGCCAACAACATATCTACTCTTTGTCTTTGAAATAGAGTAGATGGCTCCTCCTTGGGTGCACTAGAAACTTCTTTGGGGGCAGACTGTCCCATGTTAAATGAACCTGTAGGTACAGTGAATTTTTCTTTATAATAAAATAAATCTAATAAATATCTTTCAGTAAAAAATGTGCCAATTAGCGCTCTAAAAGTCCAAAACTAACTAATCACAATGAATTTTTCTTTCAGCAAAAAATGTGTTAACAACCTTTCCAAAACAGACTAATATTAGGCCAAGTGTGAGTCAGACTCGCACACCGAGGGTACTGTGGTATCTTTTCCGACATTTTGGATGATAAATCAAAAATTATTATGCATAAAAATAAATTAAAATCTGTTTTAGAATGTACAGGAAAAGCCCTTTCATAGATACCCCACTTGGTATAGTTATCTTGAAAATTGAAACACATTTTAATATTTTTTTTACTGATGTAACCACAAATTCACAGTTTTCGAATTTTTTCCTTAACTTGTGCAATAAGACCTACTACCTACGAAATTTCATGATTCTAGGTTAACAAGTAGTACCTTATAGATTTTCTTGACGGACTGATGGACAGACAGACAACAAAGTGATCCTAAGGTGAAACCCTAAAAACTGGTCAAGTGGGATTCAGACTTGCACATGAAGGGTTTTATACTACATGAAGGGTTATATATTCTATACAAGAAATAACTTTTAGTGTTGTAGCCACAAATTCAGTTTTCAAATGTTTCCTCTCATGCTATAAGACATTGCTACCTGCCAAATTTCATGATTCTAAGGCAACAGGAAGTACTCTATAGTCCCTTGATGGGTTTTGACACCAACTTTCCTTTTGAGCCTAAAGCAAATGTATGTAATTTAATGGTGCTTGTTAGGTTACTAACAATCTCTAAATTAAAATGGTGACATCCTTTTCACAATATTGCAGAGAAAAGATTACTTTTTACCTGATTTATTAGTCTTGAAATCCCACCAATATCCTTTACTAGGATGATACTTTGAATAAGACATGGTTTCCTCAAATGAATTCTGCAAGTGGTGAACTGCAGAAAGCTAGAAAAAACAAGTTTTTTTGAAAATTCAAAAGACAATTGTAATTTGTGTTTTAATATAAAAAATCTTATGGAATCCTGTTATTTTGAAAAATTAACAATTAAAAAATATGAATGACTGAAATGAAATGTTTTATAGTTTATAGAAAAAGTTCAAAATTAAAACAATGAACAACAAAAACAGAAATACAATTTGTATTATTAATTCATTTTAATTACTAAATATAGTTTTGAAAAACACTTTTTACAAATAATCTAAATATAAATTTCATACCAGTCTAGAGTTCAACACACTAGCTAAGTCAGGAGCTTGATAAACAATTCCTGCAATTATGTAATAATCAGCCAGCGGAATAGTTTGATTGATACTGTGCCTATGTTGCTTTCTGATCACATATAGAATTGGTTCTTGTACATGCAACAGCACATATTCCAGACCTGTCATGTTTCTGCAAAATTAAGTTATAAAGACCATTAGGTGTAATACATAAAGAAAGTTAAGCTACTGATGTTTGTCAGATATTTGAGATGGTCTGGGGACTAACTATAACCACCATAAAAAAAAGATTCCGTCGAATTGAGAACCACCCCTTTTCTTTGAAGTCCGAAGGAAGCTATTGTTGTTTGAGATGGTCTGGAGACTAACTAAAATCAAACGCATTTCGATAGCTAGACAGTGCGTGTTGATGTTCTATTTTTTATTAGCTCAAAAATACTGGTTAAATGTGAACTGATGGCATACGTCTGTCTGTACCTACATACTGATTCTGCTTCTTATTATGTCATGATAGGTATTAATATCATTCAATGATACTTACTGCAATTGGTCCATGCTAAGCCGTTGCATTTTAACGACTTCATTATTACACGTCCTATCAAAAAATGGATTGGATCTCTCCGAAAAATAATCCATTATGTTAGAAGGATTTAAAGACGGAATCCATGCAGAATCATGCCACGATAGGCCTAAAGGGTTTTCAGATGCAATAGGTAAGTGACCAATTCTTCCAGGCATCATATTTTAATTTAAATGAAAGTAAACTGCTCTGCTTGTAAATATAAATTACGCCAAATAATAAGTTACCCAAATCAATTACCTACTCCGTGATGATGATGACATTGACATATGACATTTATAAACACAGACCACGAATCCGGAATCACCACAAAGTACTCTGTACTCTGTGGTGATGACCAAAGAGAATATAATCACTACGTTTTGTGATGACTAAAACTTAATGAGGACTTCGTCTGTGTTGGTGTTTGCTGGCGCGCGTGCTCTGCCTTTTTGGAGTGGTTTTTTTTTTTTTGTTTAAAGTGGCCGGGTTTTGTGTTTTACTGGTGTTTTTGGTGGTGGAACTGACTGGGAAGTGCTCTGAAGGGGCACCGCGCGTGTGTCGGCGGGCGCCGGCACGGACGAAGTCCATACTTATAATAGTTTCCCTAACTTGTAAACAACTGCAAACTTGACATTGGCTAATCTTTGTAAAGCCAGACGAGAGAGAAAAAAAAACGTTATGATTACACAGGTAGGTACTCTTTGGTAATGACCTTGAACTTACGGTTGGCAGCACTGCGTTTGACGTTTATTTCTCGTTCAGGAAACATAGGTCTGTACAGTGGAAACGGGTAACATTAAAAGTGTGTTTGAGGGTGTATTATAAAAGGATGCTAATCTTGCTTACTATCACAAACTTATGTGGTATCTACTCTAGAATTACAGACTTCTAGGCTCCATCCCAATCCTGATGCGGCAGGGTGGAAATGGGAATCATAGATTATTATCGACTGATGGAAAGTTGATATTGTATCAAGAAGTACAGATCATCATCAAACGCAAAGTCCTAATTCTTATACAATCCTGATGCTTACTAATGTAGGGCTCTGCACTCCTAAACCGTGAGGATTCAGTAACTGTTAATGATGAATGAATTATTAATAATGTAGGTTCAAAGTCTTTCATCATTGAACTCCAAGTCATACCTAAGTCCTCAATCCTGATGCAAGGTTAAGCAACTAGCGAAACTAATACCCATCCTTACTTAATATTATTATTAATACGAAAGTGTGTCTGTCTGTCTGTCAAAGCGTCGCGGGCATCGTCTAGTAATGAATAAAAAATAAAAATACTTCAATATCAAATAACAAAAGCTTTATGTTACAGATCAATTTTATACTGTGTTATGCTTGATTTGTCTGGAAATTTCGTACGTAAAATAAACATGTTATTCACTTCTGGTGTAGAATCCAAGGTGTCCAAATATCCAAACCAATATATTACAAGTCCAGGGCCAAATCTATTCCAATAGCACATAAGCTGCTCCTTCATATATCCTAAATGGTTTTCTTCATCACCAAACAAGGCTTTGCTCTCTACCCAGTTGATGATAAAGTTATCAACAGCAATTGGAACATCTAATTTGAAATCAGGAGTTTTGTCATATCCTCTTAGTCTCAGTAAATTTTCATCAGAAAATGAAATATTCATCATTCTCAATTCTCTTTCCAATCTTAGTTCATATTCCAATCCTATAGATCTGAAAGTTAATATATGTATACCAGATATAATATTGATTTAGTATAAATAACATCTGATTTTGTCATTTTATCCATACAACAGAAACAAATTAAAAAGTCACTGACTGCAGAATACTTGAACTTGTTTATGGCTGTAATTAATATCCTTAAGAATGTACAAAATATATTTATTTGTTCAGGACTCTTTCAGTCATAATAGGTATATTTTAAATAACTATTTCATATATTAATAAATAAGAGCTTACTGTTTTATTATATCTGCATATGGACCATACTGATTGTCATTCATTATTCCCTAAAATTAAAAGTAAAAGGTTGGGTAAATATCTATTTGTTCACCATTCCACGCGGGCATGATTTGTATAGTAATTAGATAAGGCTAGCTTTAAGTTTTATTGTAATATTTTCAATAAAAAAAAAAAAAAAAAAATGATTATATTTGTTCACAATTTTACATCTTTTTCTAAACAGATTTAAAAATAAGCTTACCAAAAACACTTGATATGCCAAGTCTTTATTTTCAATTAATGTTGTGTCTTTAAAATATTTTTTGACTACAAGAGAATCAGGTGAAACATTCTGTAGCAATGATCGCGCAAACAATGCTGGACTAATGCCTTGACTGTCTGCTAATCTGTTAACATATGAAAAATCAATTGCTACAACTGCTAATATAAATGATGAAGTACCTAATAATTATTATATTATAATAGACAGACAAGAGAGATAATACTAATTTTTGTGCGTATGATCTAAGCTGATAATTTTTACTAGACAACTATAAAATATTTTGAAAATGTTACTGCAAATAAAATCAATAATTTTGAAAAGCTACCTTTGGAAAACCAGATTGAATTAGCTCGTCAAAAGTACTCTAAATGCTAAATGACAATTGAAGAAGACTCATCTATTTGATCCAGAATTGGTAGCGGAGATCACTTCTTCGTAGCTAAGTTTCCCAATATACTTAAAATACTGTAAAGTATGTAAGTACTGGTAAAATGGGAATTAGAAGATAAGTGTAGAAAGAGGCAAGACCTAAGAAACCTTTTAGGGATATTGTGAGTGTTACAAAAGCTCCAGGTAGGTTTGCAGCAGATAGGCTGCCAGGATGTTTTAAACATGGGAATTGAATGCAATGGTGCTAATATAGGACCGATCATCAACCTCTTAAATACATACCTACATACTGATCGTAAAACTGTGGTTAGAACAGGGTGAAAATAGTTTTCACTATAGCATAATATAGGTACTTACTTAATATTATTATAGACTTACTTAAGTATGATATCCCCTTGATTTTTATCTTTCATCAGTTCTTCATATAGCTCATAATATTTACTTGATATCACTGGAGACTTACGATAGCTTTGCTTCATGGATCTCTGTACAAGTAACGAAATTATGCTGCCCATTGTGGAGGGTGGTACACTGTTTATCAAGTACAAAATAATATTATTAGTACAAATTGAATCATTTAAGTTTCAAAACTCCTAGGAGTAATGATATTTACTCTTTGTACTTCTTACGTAGCTCATTTTCTGATTTTCTACTGAATGAAGTAGTTTTATTAAAATCTTTAACGATCGCATTGTATAGTTTTAAAGGCATGGGCTTCAAATCAACGTTAGACATTTTTAGATTTTTATCGAGTTTGTTATTTTAATTAACAAGTTAAACATAAGATTTTATTTTGAAGCACTGAACAAAATATTCTCAGGGGACCTTTGTGGCAAAGAGTATCTAATCACTACGTTTGTGGAGCCTCCAAGCTCCAAACTTTTTTATGGTTTTTCCGTTTTTGGGGTTTTGGTTTTGTTTTTTGACGCAGAGTAGGTATAATTACTATAATTGCCAATTCAGAAAAAGCAAAGACTTTTTTTTTCTTTAAATCTGGCTTTACTCTGATTAGCCAATGTCAAGTTTGTGATATATATAATTTTCAAGTTATTGAATTTATACAAGTATGGACTCCGTCTGCGCCAGCGCCCGCCGACATACGCGCGGCGCCCCTTTAGAGCGCTTCCCAGTCAGTTCCACCACCAAAAAACACCAACTAACACAAAAACCAGCCACTCTTAACAAAAAAAAACACTCCAAACAAGCACAGCATGCACGCCAGCAAACGCCATCACAGACGAAGTCAAAGCAAAGACTATAACGTAGCTACATACTCTTTGGCACAGACTACAGGAAACTGTCAAACAGAATGTAAACAACAAAAATAATTTAGGTTATATGGTTCAGAAAAGAGATTAGAAATAGAAAGTAGAAAGTGATTAATATCAAAATGAGTGATAAAAATGATGATCAGGTGACAGAAAAAATACTAAATGCTGCTAAGAAAAATCCTAAAGGGATGTCTGACAAAGATATAGCAGCAGCAGTGCCCGGACTTTCATCAGCTGAACTTGTAACTGCTATTAACAAGTTACTACAACAGGGACTCTTTGATTTGTATAATCAGGGGGGATCACTCATATACAGGTAAACGGGAATCAGGACGTACAAACAACATTACTGAACAATATCCAGTACTTTATCCAGGAAATCTTTCTCTATCATTGAATGATGCCCCAGCAAGTTGTAGTGACTATTATACACTAGCATTAGCAACTTATAATTATTGCATCAACATAATTGTTGTTGCTATATTAACCTGTAACCAATAAAGCTGACTTGCTCCCATCATCACTTGAGTGAAATTTCAGAAAAGGTAACTTTGCTATACAGAAGGCTTACATGCAAAAAATCTCATGTTGCCAGACCTATTGATATGTTAGTAATTTTGGTTAAAAAGAAATAGAAAGATTATTTATTCCAATAAACTTTTACAAGTGCTCTCTTGAATCAGCAAAAGAATCAACCACTGGTTTGGAATGACTTTCCTACCAAAAAGAACCAGTAAACTAAACCAGAACCATGGATACAACTATGGGGTCCTTATTCAAACACTGATATTATTTAGTTATTTATAATATTAGATTTAACTATGGTGATGGCATTGTTTTAAGTTTTAATTACTTGGTTTACAGGTTAAAAAATCAAGCTTCAAAACAAGCAATCAAAGGTGCTGACAATGAGGAGAAAGTAGTTTACAATCTTATTGAGGAAGCTGGTAACAAAGGGATATGGATAAGAGACATAAGAATACGGTCAAACCTAGCTAATACACAACTTACAAAAGTTTTAAAAAGTTTGGAAAGCAAAAAAGTCATTAAAGCTGTAAAATGTGTCAATGTATGTATGTATGTGTTTTTGAAATAGTTAATAAGGTAGTACATACTAAATAGTACTATAACTTTATAAGTTACTAGATAATGCTTGTGTGTTTAAAATTAAAATCAAAATCAACTTATTTTTCATTCAATTAAACTTTTAAAAGTACTTTTGAATTGTCAACTGCATCTACTACTGGTTTGGAATGCCTTTTCTTTTGACATAACAGTTGACATATAAAGCTATAATTGTGAGTAAGATCTTAAAATGTATGCACTATCCAAAAACTTTTTGTATCAAGAGCAGGCTAAGCCCTTCTTTCAATATTTATTATACTAGTGCTACACACAGTATTGACTATACACAACACAACCTATTACTAAATTAGTTAAAAATATTACAGGCATCAAAGAAAAAAGTTTACATGCTTTTTAATCTGGAGCCAGACCGCTCTATTTCTGGAGGTGCCTGGTATCAAGACCAAGACTTCGAGTCAGAGTTTGTGGATATCCTGAACAGACAATGCCTAAGGTTTCTACAGCAAAGGGCTGATAAAATAAAAAATAATTCAAGAGGTCCAATAGTGGGAAGAACACAATCCTATGCAACTGCAGCTGAAGTTCAGAAATACATAACTGATTTAGGAATAAGTAAAGTAAGTTCTTAGTCCACTGTGCTGGCCAAGTGCACATTGGCAGACTTCACACACCTTTGTTGCATGCAGGTTTCCTCACAATATTGTCCTTCAACATTAAAAAATAAAAAGGCTATGTTACTCAGGAAAAATGTAGCTTTCTACCGGTGAAAGAGTTTTCAAAATCTGTTCACAATGTAGTTCCATAGATTACCCCTTACTAATAAACTTACAAACATTGCCTCTATAATATTACTACAGGTAAGGTATTATCTGTGGTGGATTATGTGTGGTCTTATATTGTGTGCAAATAAATAAGCACTCCAATCTGAAGTTGCAACTAGCAAGGCCAGCTGAGGTCTATTTTGTATAATGGGCAGTCATATTATGCCATGTTCAGATTGACTACTTGTTTTGTCCCACTATTCCACTGCCAAAGCTCAAAATGAATCATAGTTAAAATTACTTCATAAGTATCTTTAGATTTTTATAAGTAAGTACCTATTAATTTCCAGGTGAAACTGGAAGTTGAGGATGTCATAACAATATTAAATACTCTGGTCTATGATGGAAAAGCAGAAAGTAGTGTTTACCCTGATGGAAACAAAGTGTATAGAGCTATAGAATCTCTAATATCACCACCAGGATTAGTTCAGGTGCCCTGTGGAGTGTGTCCTCTTATACATAAATGCTGCTCCACTGGACTGATAACCCCACAAGATTGCAAGTATATGAGTGAATGGCTTGAACAATAAAATAATTCCTTTTATTTTTTAATTTTATTTCACCACTGGTTTCACTTTCGTGATTAAAAATCACTAGACATATATCACCTACCATGAACATTTACAAATGATACACTTTCAAAATCATTTACAAAAAACTTTTTACAAATTGTGTTACTGACTGAAAATCAACATTATCTGTATCTTGATTTGTAGAATGTCACTGGCTTATAAATTATATTACATGTTTGAGACTTGAAATAAACCATTAAAATACTATCTTAAAAAATTCTATCTTACACATAAATTAAAAATAAATAGTTTACTCAAATTTTTAACTACTGTACAATGTACATAAGGGTTAAAATAAGCTTCTAAAATTGTTTTCTATATTATGCAATGCCTCCGAGAGTATTGCAGGTTCTCTTTTGGAATAAGACTGTGTTTTATCAATTCTATGATTGGTTTCATTTTGGTTGAAGCCATTAAAATAAGAACTAAAGACATCCATTTGTATATAATTCAAAGATTGCAGAATGACACCCTTGTCAGGATAAGGTGTCAAAGATGTTGTCCTGCTGTAATCCATGATGTGGTTGATGTTTTGTGGCTTTGCTGCTGGAGGTGTGGGCGGAGGGGTTGGTCCTGAAGGTGCACTGGATGGTGGAGGGTTGGAAGGCAATTTTTTGCCACCTACAACAAAAGAAATATGTATCATAACAAAATTAGCCACATGAAACGTAAAACTATATGCCAAAAGATGCCAATATCGAGAATAGGTAATATGATTAAAATAAATTTCCTAATATTTTAGTGTAAAAATATAAGAATTTGTAAATAAAATCTATCTGTAACTTCAGAGACTAACTGAATATTATTTCATTACTTTAACTATATTATTTATTATTATTTTAACCACATAGTACTATGAATCTACCAATAGTGTGAATCATTCTCTCCATTTCCCTAAGTTGAGTTTGTTGTTGTTGAACAGTGAAATATAGATCCGTTATGGTCCCCGTAATATGTTTCATTTCTTCTTCACGCTTTGCTTCTTTTGCAGCTTCCTTTTTACTTTGTCTGAAATCAACAATAATTTTTGAATGTTTACTTCTTAGATCATTTTTATTGAATTCACTTTTGAGTATAATTAAAAATACAAAACAATATAGTTATTATTATATATTATTAGCATCTCACTGAAATTCATAAGAGGTGCACTATACGCCGCCCAGACGACCTTGATGCCGCAAACTGACAATGAAATTATGATACAAGTGTAAAACCTAACTCCAGAAGGTCTAAAGCGCCGGGCAAATCGTGTTACTATAAACTAATCGCAGAAACTTCTTCCGATTGCGATTTTGTTTATCTTCCAAGGAAACTAAAATATAGTACTATAGACAAGAAAATTTGCCCTTCAGATAATACTTGCCTGTTATATTCAACAATGAGCAGACCAGCTCCAATAACAAATATGACTGATTCACCGAGTAGATTAGCTCCTAGTTCTATGGCCATTTCTTGACTTAACACTGGAATGTTCACTGGTTTCCCTAAGTTTAAAATCCACATTTTCGCCTTCACTTCACACCAGTTGTAAACTGAAACACAAGACATGTTATAGCTGAAAGAAAACTTTTGTTAATAATGTTTGAATTATTCCACCTTTTTGTTGTACCTACATTGGGCTGGGGGCATACACACATAGGTTCTGAAAAAAGGATTATTTTTGGCCCTTTCCTTGCAAACATTTGCAATAGGTTTGCTGATCTGTTTAATTAATAAAACGGATAATTTTGCAATGGGAAACGCTCCGACAACCATCGTTTCGTATGCCTTAAGTATCGAGATTCAATTAGTAGTCTAAATTATTTTTTATTAAAATTCGATATTTCATGACAAATAATAATTGATCTGACATTGACAAACGTCAGACGTCAACAATGATGGAAAAGGTTCGAAAGCTAGCTACGCATTTTTTTTTGACTGGTTTTACGGCTCTGGGGCGAAGATATATTGTGCCGTATATCGTAGGAATAAGTTACATAGGTCATGTACTCTTTGGCACTACCAAAAGCCCAAAGCAAAAGAAACGACAACCTAGCTAGACCTAATGGCGGCTCCACATGCTTGCGACAAACAACAGCACTGGCAAGCGTGTACGAACGAGCTTTGCGTAAGCTTGTCGTTACAATAAACGACTAAATTGCTTGCCAAACCATAGCCTGTCTATCGCAGTATATGAAAGATGTATAAAATGTGGATAAAATTTTAAATGTTTATGAAATGTACTCTGTGTTCTTTGCCGATGCTTGCTGTTTGTTGTTTGCCACAAGCGTAGGGCGCTTCCACAACGCTTCGCTTGTGGCAAACAACAAACAGCAAGCATTGGCAACCACAACGGGTGGCTTCCCTGGCAATCGGAACGCTCCAAAGCGTTGGCAAGCTAATATTGTAGTTTTTGGTGAGAGTATGTTGACTGTTTATGTTATTAGTCTGTGGTAACCTAGAATCTAGCATCGTAAAACCAGTAAAAAAAGAAGCTAAGAAGTGATATCCAGGGCCGTAAAATAAATTAAAAAAAAGTCAAATTATTTTTTTCTGTTTTTTTTATTGCTTATATACTATCTCTATGGTTTTGTATTTTTTATTTTGATTTTTGTATTTTTGCAATTTGGGTACCTACAAATTATATCTATAGTAGAAAATGTTTGGTGCTACGTAGTAAATGAACATAATTAAATGATTTAATAATTCGATTTGCAAAAATGAGGCTGTTACCTTTTCTTAAATTATTTTTATTGGTGTTTGTCTCCTTAACTGTTTTTTATATTTACTCTGTAAATAACCGCAAATACATTTCCAGCAATGTGAAAAATGTGCCTAAGTATGTGTGCTTATTGTATCTAAGCAATACAAATTGTGTTTTAATATTTTCTTTATTAAATATATGTAATTTATGCTATGTATATTTTACAAGCTTGCTTCAGCGACTTCGTCCGCGTGGTTCTACGTTTTTTTTAAATCCCCATTGAAATTTCACATGATTCTTCCATTCTTCCTTAGTGCACCCCTAAGGTATTCAAGGAATATGTCCTCCAAACTATGCGTAGGTCCATCAAATTAAGCCGTGTTAAAATTATGTACATATTTCTAATTTGGCTATGCTGCTTTAGCATCGCATGGTTGACTTTAAGTATTAATAGGTATACAAATAATAGTTTTGGTAAAAAATAAATCCTCTTCATCACTTGTTGAAATGTGCATTTACTATCAGACAAATGCAGCAGGCTGCTTTTTTTACAGTGTAGCATGTAGTTATGTCATGTGGTACCTTGTCTACAAGAAAAATTGAGGACTTGTTTAATTTGTTTTAGGTTTACAAAAAGCCTGGATAAGGAATACATTGATAGAATTGTGATATGTTTTGTTGTCTGTGAAACCAGATTTAACGAGTCTCTGAATGTGATTAAATCTGTATTACTTTTCACAAAAACACCTCTGTATTTTGTTATATTTACTGATGGAACGTTAAGGTTACAGTTCAATGAGACACTGACAAAATGGAAGCTTCTTTTGCATAATCAATTAGATTTTGAATTGCAAAAGATTAAATTTCCTGAAGATCATGAGGAAGATTGGTTGAATTTGTTTAGTAAATGTGCTGCTCAGCGTTTGTTTATTCCAGTAAGTCATCCATTATTTGCATACCTGCTTATTAATGCATTTTCATTCTTGCTGTTGGTCTAATTATTTATTGATTACTTTTGGAACACCCGTCCGTCCGTCCGATCGTCCAACCGTCGGACCGTCCATCCGCCCGTCCATCTGTCTGTCTGTCAAGAAACCTATAGGGTACTTCCCGTTGACCTAGAATCATGAAATTTGGTAGGTAGGTCTTATAGCACAAGCACAGGAATGAAAATCGCGAATTTGTGGTTACATCATTTAAAAAAAAAATATGTTTCAATTTTCAAAATAAGAACCTTACCAAGTGGGGTATCATATGAAAGGGCTTTACCTGTACATCCTAAAACAGATTTTTATTTATTTTTATGTATAATAGTTTTTGATTTATCGTGCAAAATGTTGGAAAAAATACCTGAGTATGGAACCCTCAGTGCACGAGTCTGACTCGCACTTGGCCAGTTTTTTTTTTCATAGTGTCCAACTTGGGTAATAGGCCTGGAGGTTAGGTTAGCACCAACCTGGTAGGTGGAGATGCAATTTTAACATTTTCTGTATTTACAGAAATTAATTTCTCATATAGATGCTATGATATATGTGGATACGGATACACTTTTCCTAGGCCCAGTGGAAGAGCTCTGGCAGGCTTTTACAAAGATGAACAGATCACAAATGTCAGCCATGACTCTCGAAGATGACAATCCTAATGTTTCTTGGTATCCCCGCTTTGCTAAACATCCATTTTATGGAAAATATGGTAAGTTAACTATTACTTACCACCAAATGAGATTGCAGTCAAGGGCTAACTTGTATCAAGATAAAAAGAAAATAAAATATTTTGTCAATTTGTTTTTCTCCTTATTAGTAAGAAATGTAGAAAGGATAGTCCAAACATATTCAAATACCTAGGTAGCTAATGTAAATTTAATGCCAAAAATTTTAATACACTAGATATTATAGTAGATGACACATCTAGTGCTCTAAGTCAACCAAATGAAGCATAAAACTTATTTTTTACTAAGACGAACATACTGCAACTGGCTTGCCTAGTGAAATCAGCTCAACATCAGGACGATTTTTCATAGATCTTACTTGTTCTTGTTTCTTATACTTCTAAGTATGTACCTATTGACAAAAGAATAATTTGGTATAATTATACAGAATCCAAAAAAACAAAAATTGGTTAGTAAAATGGTTGATGATCTTCAATTTTTTTTTTTAAACTTTAAGGGTAGTCTTGATCTGATTTCATTGGGTAACTCATTTACGGTATGCTCCTTTGTTATTTCTAATTTAATTTATTTGTTTGTTTTATTCCAGTTACATAATATTTTTGTCCAAGCTGTAGAATCTCTTTTAAAAGATGGCTGTTTTCAGGGTTAAACTCAGGTGTGATGCTTATGAATTTAACTAGAATGAGAGATTTTGGATGGGTTGACTATGTTACACCCATTATGTTAAAATGGAAACTATACATTCCTTGGGGAGACCAGGTAAGGATATAAAAAATATTATCATGTATAAAATGTTTTTTTTATTTGAATTTAGCTAAGGGCGGCGCGGGCACTCCAGCATGTCATCAAAATATTTTAAATAAATCAATGCTATTTGGTGTTGAATTTATCAAAATAAACAATATACTTCAGAGAATTGCAACGGAATGAATAGCACTGTGGAGGATGCCAAGGCAGGAGCGACTGTATGCAGTTCCACTCTTCTTTACAGTCGCATTCCTCATTGCTGAAGATCAATACCCCTGTCTATGAATCATATAATGATAGGAGTATGGGATAGTAGTGTAGTGGGTTCCCAAAATCTTCCACATACAACTCAACTAAGATCCCAAGATTTCGACTCTTACGTTAGTCTACAGCTATTATCAGATCATCTGATTCAGATGTTAGTCATAAAACCCGAGTTACCGACTTGGGTCAACTTTGCTTCAATCGCGATCGATTGTTATGCACTGTCACAACTAAGCCATACCAATATGTATCTATAGTATAATTTATGAATCGTCTAATTCCCTTCCCATCCATTAACCAGTGTGTGTAGGTGGGCAGAAAATCCTCTTGGACTTCCTCACCTGCCATCAACCAGAGTGTGCTGGACCTCGGTGATGTAATGTACTGTATGTTTCAGGATATAATAAACGTGATATTCCATTACCACCCCGGTGCGGTTTACGTGCTGTCGTGCCGCTACAACTACCGCTCCGACCAGTGCATGTACGGCGACGCGTGCGCCGACGCCACGCGCCGCGGCGTGCTCGCGCTGCACGGCAGCCGCGGTGCCTTCCACAGCCACAAGCAACCCGCCTTCCAGGTCAATATACCCTCTGTCCAGCCCGTAAATGAGCCCATTGCCGGCCAACTAATATTCAAAGGATGAGGTGCAGTCGAGCACCTACTTCCCAAGTAATTTTATAGTAAACGAAGTCGTTAATTGCTACTTTGGTCGAAACGTGTAGAACTTTCCCTCATTGCGAGGACAATCATATGAAGTTAAGAAATGATGTTGTAGTTGTAGATCACACTAAGTATAATAAATTGAACTCTTGTCAAGTGAAACCCAAAAATTCTTTTTTCGATTTTCAAAAAATCTAAATCTACACGTCGATGTCGTGGAGGTCAACAAGTATAATATTATGATAATAATAAATATTATGTTTTCAGGCAATTTATAACGCCATCAACGAGTACGAAATTGGTACAGATCCTATGGCAGTGTTGACTAAAATGGAAAAATACCTCACTGAAGCGCCACCATCGCTCTGTGGAAACTTAAAGGAAGCGTTCCTTAAGGTACCACAGGAAGTACTCGCACAAAATTATACTAGACCAGATAGATAGCATCTATATACTAAGAGATTTGAACTTAACGCTACAGTATGTACGAGTAGGTATGTAAGTATAAGTAAATACAGATAAGTATTATTTTGTAATTTATTTCAACAGCCATAATGTTGTATTACAAACAGAACCGAAACAATTTTATTTACATTATTACAATAAGTCCACAACAAATGTACCAAATATTAGTTTTAAAATAAAAGTTATTTAAAAAAGCAAAACCAACCAGATCTTGTCAAAGATTCTGAACACAAATAGATATTCTGTGATGGTAAATTATATTAATTATACTCTGTTAGTTCTTGCTATTAAACTGCCCTTTCCAAAAGTATTTTAGATTCGTCACGAAATAGAGTAGGTACTCGTATGTAATTTAAAAATATCAAAATTTGCTATAATGTACAACCCTGTGGATTTAAAATGCTACTTGCATTAAAAAATATCTGTGTGAAACCATTTGCAAATAGTACAAAGTTACCTTAACAACTCGAATTTAAGATCTGCGAATTTAATTCATTTAATTTTAATTCTTTTGATATTTTATTAGTAGTATTAATTAATTAGAAACAGTATTGTTATGAACATTATTGAAATACTCTTACACTAAAATACCACTTTTAAGGGCCCCTTAGCTTATAAAAAGTTTTCAGTATGTAAGGGAGGTAAGAGCCTACTGCTTTTAAGTTTAGTCTATTAAGGAAATAATATATTCCATTTCATATACATTTATTTTATGCATTCAAAATGAATTCACAATGTTTGTATTTAAGCTAATGGAGTGGCTAATTCTATTGTACACAATTTCTATGTTAAAATGACTACTAGATGAGGACTAGATGCATAATCATGCATTGCCATCTCTTTCATAATGCTCCCTGCGGGAAAGGATAGCTCTAGATGATCTGTTTAGTAAATTTAGTTTAGAGAATGTAAAACAACTGAAAGAATTAGCCATAATGCAACTCTGAAAAATCTCTAACATTTACTGAATTGTTGTTTTATTGGCATTAGGTGTTTTGTAACTTTTACCGATATTTTTTATATGAAAATTTTAGATGTACCGCCGAAATTGGTAATAATCAATTTATGTATTTGTCAAAAGTAATTGTATAAGTAGTATGTTTAGACAAACAGTTAATCGATCCAACGATATTGAATTTCGGCATTCCCATCTTTCATACGCACTGCGAATGAACCTAAAATAAAACGCCTGAACAAGATCGTTCACTCAAGCTCGACCATTTCATCTGGAGTTCCGTAGTGGAAGGACAACATCCCATAGTAAAATAAAAGTAATACTTATTTTATAAACTTATTTTTTGTCAATTCTTAGTTAGATGAATGAATGAATATACCTTTATTGTACACCACAAAATTAATACAAAAAAAAACACATACAAAGCAAAACAAAATGATATAAGATTAAATATGATAACAAATTCCGAGGCACACGAGTTCGTTCGACGACATAATATCGAGTTGAAGAGCAACAGAATGTTGATTTCTATGTCATTTTGTTTGTAAACGAACCAGTAACTCGAGTGAAATGAACCGTCTGATAACAGCTTAACTTTATCGCATATGATCGCATCTCTATTTACAGATTACAGAGAGATTGATTATTGTTATTGTTTTCGGTCATAAGTTGGTATTATTAGTAAGTACTATATCGCCATTAATAACGCAAGGCATTAATAAGACACAAGTGAATATTTTTTTTAATGGCCTAATTTTTTATCAAATCCCTCAGTACCTATAAAAAAAATTGCGAACTTGAAAGTCAACAACTGTTGAAACAAACGATGCAAGATCGTGTTGTGTGGAAATCAATAAAAACAGTATTAATGAACTATTACCTCTACACCACTGCCTCTATTCAATGGTGTGAAAATACATGTAATATTGATATGTACCATTAGCTGGGCCTACACCGGCCGATTCATTTTGGATCGGCGATCTGCGATCAATGTCGTGGAGCATGTAACGTGGATCGTACTCCCCTGATCCGACTTTAGGAAACTTGCGCTCCGACACGCTCCAGCCAATCCAGGTCGGATCGGCCGCAGTAAGGATCGCGCACTCCGACACGCGCTCTTGGATCGCGCGCGCCACGTCACGGTCGGTGTGAGCCATAAAGCTGAGATCTATAGAGCGCATTTTGACTTTGCTCAGATTTAAGACACTGTTAAAACGAGACAGCGTTATACCGCTGGTATAAATCTGTGCTCAGATTTAAGACACTGTTAAAACGAGACAGCGTTATACCGCTGGTATAAATCTGTGCTCAGATTTAAGACACTGTTAAAACGAGACAGCGTTATACCGCTGGTATAAATCTGTCTCGTTTTAACTGAAATTTAAGCCTAAGCAAAGACAAAGTGCGCCCTATAGATTTCAACCTTAGATCGCGCTCCTACAGTGCGCGATCAGAGCGCGGGGATTTGTCCGGTGTAGACCCAGCTATTGTTATTTCTAATCGAGTCAAAAACCTGTTATATTATGTAATCTGCCTCATATTTAGTATTTTATATTTTATGTTTGACATTATTATTTACCTTAAATAAAGTTTTTTTACAAGACAACTTTTGTAGTTTATTCTTACCGTCCGTTTTGAAGCACCCTTTGTTTAATACCTCTTAGGTATATTAAAATAACCAGCCAGGTGCGAGGCAGACTCGCGCACCGGGGCGGTTCCGTAATCGAGTATTTTTTTCGACATTTTGCACGATAAATCTAGAACTTTTATGCATAAAAATAAATAGAAATCTGTTTTGGAATGTACAGGTAAAGCTCTTTCATATGATACCCCTTTTGGTATAGTTGTCTTGCTTTGAAAATTGAAAATACTAATTATTTATTTGTTCGTGAACACATTTAAATATTTTTTTTGTAATGTAACCACAAATTCACGGGTGATTCCCTTGAAGGGTGTCTAAAGGCAGATAGGTAACAAAGTGATCCTATAAGGGTTCTCTTTAAGGTACAAATCCCCCTAAAATGATCCAATAGAGGTAGTCGAACCTAGTAACTACCTACTTACTTGATACCATTAGCTCGTGTACCTAATCTGCATTAGAATTACTAATGAACCAAGCCCGGGTTGTTTACCTAGAAAATTATTATAAATTAAGAAAGTACATTTCAACCGTATAGTTTCATGTAAATCACAGCACAACGGGTAAGTTTTCAGGATTCACATAAGCTGATAGGCCAATTACGTTGCGTACCTAACTACCTACGCCGTATTATAGCATCGTTAAAGATCTCGTGTACTTTAAAATTGTTCTAATTCTACATTAACGGATATTATTAATGCAAACAAAGACTTAGGTAATGATCTATGAATTATCAAAAAATTTTTTTTTCAACAAACAAGGTTAGCAATGTACCTATAGGTAATATATGACGATCCTATTTAAGTACCTATATCTACATTGTACACTATATTATGTAGTGTGTGGCAGTGGTCTTTGTATCCAATTAGTAAATCGTAAGATCGTATAGCCGCGCGGTAGAAGTAATATTATGCTTTGTGCTCGGAGTTGTCTCGCAAATCGCGACCTCTGCCTGCGTTGAAACTGGTTTGCTCTTATTTGACGATTTCTTCTCAATAGCTGCGTCTGCGATTTAGTGCGCGGTCGTTTCATCGGTTTCATTAAAATGAATAAACTCTATATTACTGTAGTGGTTCTTTTAACCGTTGCGTTTATAACCGTACAGTGTAACAAGACGCCATCAGAACAATGCTCAGGTAAGAATAGTAAAATTTATCATCATAATATTATTGTCCTAATAATAATTATTGTCTCTTGCAAAGTTTTTTCACAATAAGAAACATGCACTTAGGCACTTATTGCATTACCTTCGTGTCATAAAAAGTACCTATTATGAAATAGGTAGTGCATGGCCTTTGTGCTCTAGTTTTGTAGATGATGAGATGACTAATATAGTTAGATAGGTTAGACAAGCGATGCAGGTCCATGCCTACCTTAAATAAAAACAAAAATATTCTGTCCATAAGGACCGGTTTTTCGGAAGTGTTGGTTCAAGAAATTTTTCAGTTTTTTGTTAAGTGCGTAAACCGGGTTCTCTGATTCGATTTTCTCAAAAAGTATAAGATTTACAACTATTAAAGTAATTCCTACAGAAAATGAGTTTCATGAAGATTAAAATTAATATTTAAATTCACTGCTGGCGGACAAACGGACGGACAGCGAAGGATTAGTAAAAGCACAGTCAAACTATGGCAATAGGGTCCGTTGGCATTCTTCGGGTACGGGACCTTACAAAGATACAAAAGTCCACAACACATTTTCGACATAGCCTGCTTACTGCTACTTCAGCTTGCTGATTCGTTGAGCTATGCCCGTAATTTTGATTCTCTACGGATATCTTCGGGTTGTTCGCTGAACCTTAACTTTGAAATTATGGAACCGACTGTCAGTATCCACGTTTCATCTTCATTCTTTTTTTTATTGGATGTAGTATCCAATTAACAGGACTGACGTTCTGTCAACATTGATCCCAATACCTACTCGTCCGGCAAAGCAGACAAGCTGTCGGTCAGCTATTTTAAAAGATCCTGTAGTGATTTTGCCATTAGTGGCAGAATCGCTACAGGACATAGTTATGCTAACATAACTAACTAACTATGTCGTCTACAAATCGCAAGTTTGATACCTACCTACCTACCTATTCGCAATCAATTTTATCTCCCGACAGTTCCAGTCCAATACCTTAAAATCTACTGTGAATACACCTTTACCCCGAGTTTACTGATGATTCACTTTTTTCTTAATGCGAATGACCTAAAGTAAATGCGGAAGCGGCCTGTCGTACTGAAACTACACTGTGGCGATGCGTAACCGGTTCAGGCCTCGGGGACGTCAGTGCGACAGAGTTGTAACATATCTCACAAGACAGAGTTCATGTGATAACTGACATAGCATAGGGCCTTACGTCTACGAGGGCGCAATTAAGAATTTCGAGGATGTAATACCTCCCTGTTTTACTCCCCTGATATCGAATAGGAATCGACTGTGTTTGGTAGTGGTCTTGGATTTAAACGGTCATCGTGCAGAGAGCTCAACTCTTGGATAGTGCAGGTCGTCTAGCATCGCTGCAGTGAATCCAGTGTAGTCCAGTTTCGATGGAGTCGAAGACTTTGTTATAGTTCAAATTTCAATGTTAGTTAAGTTGAAATGTTTCTATCAACATACATAATATTTTAAGAAGATGAGATGAGAAACTGGGTTCGATAAATTTTGCACGCTATGCTTGGCAGAATATGTGATATCTTAGTACGTTTGATACCTAATAGCTCGTTCACATAGGCGGCGTAAACATTGCGTAAGCGTAGACGTGGCGCGTACCATTGCGTTGTAATGTTGGAACTGTATGAAACATGGCACACCGCTTGCGTAAAGCGTGGACGTATGCGTAAGCCGTTTAGTTAGGGGTTTACGCGCGTCACTACGCACGTGTCACGAGTCCACAATTGGTGTGAATCGGCCTTAAGTGCCTAAGATTGATTTTACAAGATAACCTGTTTAAAGTAATGAAAGTTCAGTTTCGAGAAATACCGTGTATTAAGTAAATAACAACAACAAAGAAGCGCGGAACAGGAAGTAGGTAGGTTTCCCGTATGTAAAAAGTACTGTGTGGTAGGTACCTACTTGGATAAGTACCTTTATACCTACCTACTTACAATATGGAAACCTTTTTTTTCTCTCGTCTGGCTTTACACACATTAGCCAATATCAAGTTTGTAGTTATTTACAAGTTAGGGAAACTATATTAGTATGGAGTTCGTCGGTGACGGCGCTCGCCGACACACGCGCGGCGCTCTTTAGAGCGCTTCCCAGTCAGTTCCACCACCAAAAAACACCAGAAAACACAAAAACCGGCCACTTTTAACAAAAAAAAAACACTCCAAAAAGGCACCGCACGCGCGCCAGCAAACGCCAACACAGACGAAGTCCTATGGAAACCTCAAATATTAGGAAGTTTTTGTGTCGTTACTGATGCGTTACTGACATTTTAATCTGAGGACACATCAGTATCGGTATAGACCTCAAAATATTTTTTTTTGGAATTCTTGTCTGTCTGTCTGTATGTGCGCTCATCACGCGAAAAGTACTGAAGGGATTTAAATGAAATTTGGTACAGTGGTAGCTGATACTCCGGATTAACATATAGGGTAGTTTTTATCCCGAAAAAATAAGGAATTCTTCGGGATACGGGATCAAATATTTTGTCAATTTTACTCCATAACTCCGTCTTTGAACCAAATTTTCACATTGTATTGTCAGGTTGGTAGCTAGGACTTTTAACTAAATAAAAAAAAATGAATCGCTGAAATGTATACGATGTATACGTACGACTTCCGAACGACTGCACCAAATTGGATAATTCTTTTTCTGTTGTGTTCGTTATTGTCAAGACAAGGTTTGTATAAAAGAAATATTTTGGAAAATCCACGGGAAAAGTCAGGTCCCGTGGGGTGCGGACAAAGTCGCGGGCAACAGCGAGTATAAATTAAAATGAACTTTAACTGCCTTACACCTAGTCCACCATGCTGCTGAATGCGGATTAGCAGACTTCAGTTCATCTTCGTCATCATTCTTCATCTTCATAACATTATAGAGAATTTTCAGGCATCTATATTTCCTCACGATATTTTCGTTCATGGTTTAAAGCAAATTATCTTTTTTCTTAAAAAGCAAATACATAGGTGGGTATACGTATCTCCAAACAGTTTGAGATCGAGGGAGCCTGGAATCAAACATCAGACCCCATGAATCTATCATTTCAACCAATATGTTATCATATACTTGTTTAAATAGGTATATGGTTATACTTATGTAGGTATTATCTTAATGAAACGACATAATAAAATATGTTTTATTTCCTATTGTGAACAGGTTTGTAGGTATAAATAGAAAAATTGTAATTATTTATTTGCAACTCAAGGTTTACGTGCTGTTTATAATAATAATTTACCTACCACCTATCTATACTATATGATCTATACAAACATATAAAAGACTTGTCTATTTATATCACCGATATAGAATGTCTAAAGTACTAATTTTAATATCGAAGATTTTTATTATAAAAAAAGAGAAAATAACTAACATCAACGTTCAGTTCAAACCGCGCGCTGGATTTAGAATCTTTAGATTTGCTTGTAATTGCTAGGAAATACAGCTCGCGGAAGAGTACCTACCTATTCCATACCTAAGTAGCCGTGGCGTATGAGGAATGATGATACAAAAAGTTTCGTGCGTGTAAGAATGGAAACTCGCCCGACGTAAAAAATGCTACTAAGTACTTACTCTCACGGATGACCCTAACTAAGGCGGCCATATCATAATAATTTACCTTGAGAAGCTAATTAGTCAGTTTTACCTTATAAATATTAAATTCAACATGACCAACCCATCGCCTCTACGACAAGCATAGCCTGCCCACTGCCACTATGCTTGTCGTATGCTTGTCACTATGCTTGTCCGATGGCCGTTGGAGCCGGAAAATCCTTGAGTGGGGACCGCGTTTAAGCAAGCGTAGTGTGGGACGCCCGGCGCCCTCCAGCACGATGGACCGATGATATTAAGCGGCTGGCGGGAAGGCTGGATGATGAAGGCTGAGGACCGGGTCTGGTGGCGCTCTTTAGGGAAGGCCTATGTCCACAGGCTGATGATGATGATGATGACCAACCCATCACTGGCTCACAACTGAGCACGGGTCTTTTGTGAGAATGAGAAGACTGACTTCACACACCTCATGAAGATTTCCCCACGATGTTTTCATTCACCATTAAAACAAACGATTCTGATTGCTTGAGAAGTTAGAGGTTTGGAATCGAACCCTAGACCCTACGACTCCGGCTATTTTGTACAATTAATTATAATATAATTATATATTAACTACATAATAGTATAATTGCAGATTTCGATACGTGGACTAAGGTGTTGCAATTTTAATTGTATTTACTTTACTTTGTATTTTCAAAATATCGTTCACAGGTCAAAACTTCGAGGATCTTACCGATAGGATCCAAGTATTGCCTTGCGGCAAGTCGCGCTGCAAGCTTCGCAAGGGCACCAACACCACCGTTATATTTAAATTCAAACCAAGTAAGTCGGTTTAATTTGTACCATTACTTAGGTAGATACTTACTGAGTATGCCTCAATAGCTTAGTCTGACTGAAATTAAGAGGTCGACGGATTGAAACTACGACCGTTGCAAATTATTATTATTATTATTATTATTAAGCCTTTATTTATTCCTTATCTTACAAATTTCTCCTTATGTATAATCTTAACTATTACAATTTAGTTTCTTAACCTAATTAATGTTAGTATAATATGCTAGTGTTAGTCTATATACATTTATTTTATCGATAAGGATCCCTCATTGGGTATAGGCCTCCCCCAGTTTCTGCCATTTAACTCTATCCTTTGCATTTTTTATCCAGTTTTTACCCGCTATGGGTACTAAATCGTCACACCAGCGTGACCTTGGTCTTCCCACTCGTCTTTTTCCTGCAGGACCAGGCCATGTTGTAGTTGTGAGTGTCCATCTTTGATCAGTCGTTCTAGCAAGGTGTCCTGTCCATCTCCATTTCAACTGTAATGCTCGTTGCAATGCATCGGTCAGTTTCGTCTTTTTTCTTATATTTTTGTTTGTGACTTTATGCAGCCTGCGTAACTTTAAAATGCTTCTCTCCATAGCTCTTTGGCAAACGGCTACCTTCTGCTTAATTTTGTTGGTGTAGACCCAGGTTTGACTGGCGTAAGTTAGCGTAGGGAGTATGCATGTATCCATTATTATTCTTTTTATATGCATACTGTAGTCTCCTTTCATAATCTCTTTTTGCGCCCAGTATTTGTTCCAACTTAATGTAATTCTTCTATCTACTTCTTCTTCTGTATTTAATTCGCTAAATGAGACTTGCTTTCCCAAGTATATGTAGGAATTTACGTATTCGATTTCTGTGTTGTTTAGATATATTTGTTTGTGGTAACTGTTAGTCATAATTTTAGTTTTATTTGTATTCATATGAAGACCGACTTTTTTACTTTCTGTATCTAAGGATTGTATCATTTTTTCAAGGTTGTTACTATTTTCTGCAAAAAGGGCGATGTCGTCTGCGAACCGTAGATGACTTAGGTAGCGTTTTGAAATTTTGATACCTTCGTGTGTCCAGTCTAGTTTTTTAAATATGTCCTCCAATACTGCAATGAACAACTTTGGAGACAGCGGGTCTCCTTGTCTGACTCCTCTCCTAATTTGAATTACATTGCCTCTGGTATATCCAATTACCGACCAATCAGTCTTCTTTCGAGCATTTACAAACTGTTCACTAGTGTTCTATTGAACAGAATTGGCCCTCAAATCGATAAATACCAACCGATTGAGCAAGCTGGATTTCGAACGGGTTTCTGTACAATAGACCGTTGCAAATACTTACCACAAATTGCAATACGTCGTATCCACAGATTTAGGAAGGTCGTATCTAATCCTAGTACAAGTACGTTTAGCTTGATATAGATAAAACAAAGTCCGGTATTATTGAAATTGAATTTTAATGGTGTCGACAGCTTATACTTATAAAAAAAAAATAAGGGCTGAAGACGAACAGAGCTGATGTCCGCTAAGTAGGTGGGAGTTACCGTACTAAGCATGCTACGACTTATCACTGAAAAATATTCTAGCCTTGCAGGAAGACCGTTACCCAAAGGCTTTACGAGCTCTCAGTCGACAGATATTATTTTGTAATTTCTATTCAAAAAAACAATAATGGTTGTTTTTCAGAAACCGAAGTCAAAAAGCTTACAAATGATGTGTACGCAGTCATAGCTGGTCTACCATTGCCGTTCATCGGAGTGTCGGGGGTGAGCGCGTGCGCGCAAGTGAAGCGCGCGGACACCGGCGAGCCTGCGCCCTGTCCACTGGCGCCCAACCAGGAGTACTTGTACACCAACCACTTCCCCATCGAATCCTTCTATCCCGCGGTACCCCTTCGCGTCCACTGGAGCCTTAATGATGGCGTAAAAGACGTCATTTGCTTTGAAGTACCCGCTGTGATAGCGTAGGGATAAAGGGCGAGTAAAGGTGAACGCACACTTATCCGAGCCGAACGCGTCGAAAGAGTCGAACGAAACGAATTTTAGAATTCTCTATATGAAATCTATTTCCGATTCGGACGATTCGACGCGGGGAAGTGTGCGAGGTTTCATGAGATTTCATATACAGGTTTCTAAAATTCGTTTCGTTCGGCTCGTTCGAAGCGTTCGGCTCGGATAAATGTGCGTTCATCTTAAAAGTAGACTTTAATGTACTTTGGATGTATTTATGAGCCGAGCGACCACGACACCAGCAGTTGCGATGCGATATGCTCTCCTTGCATTTCTGTACGCAGCAGTGTGCTGTAAGCAAATAGGTCTACAAACTTGTGCTATCGCATTGCGATCACGATTCATCGTGTTCGTCTGTCTCATAATCTACGTTTATATTTTTTTCCTACAGTATTAAATAAGAGTACTATCACTTGTTACAGTAATTAAAGTTCCACGCTTTTACCCCGTACACTCTCCACTAGGCGGTGCGAAAAATGTGAGTGTTTGGACAGCGCCATTATCCATCCAGTGTGTGCTCTAAATTAAAGCAACACTGGAACCGGTAAACGGTGTGGGTTTTTTAGCACGTAATGAAAATGATTGAGGCCTGAGAGGTGAGCTTGCGAAAGGTGTCGCGTATAGTTCCGGGGTGAGACGTTATAGCAAAGATGCTATTAGTTACTAGCGATAAATGTGATCTAAGCATCGAAGAGTTGCAGGTGTGCTTTTCGATCAGCTAAACTATTTGTTGTTTCCGTGCTTTTAGCAGGCGTTAATTTATAAATTCCATGATATACCTACCTACAAGGAACCTCAAGCTTGATTCGCTATAATCCGCCAAGACAATCAAATCTGTATGGTACAACTTGCATGTGATATGCACCGCCCACCCTCTCTCTACTAAAGAAGCAGGGAAAGCAAGCCATATTCACTACCAACACGCAAGACCACATATACCTTCTATGTACCGCATTCAACGTACTGTATGTTTGATGTTTCATCCTGACACCGGAGCATCCTCAGGAGAAATTTTGACGTGACCATATACAGATTTGTCTGTTTTGACTTTGCATGGGCAGGTTATGGCGGATCATAACGAATTAAGTTTGTTCTTTCTCGTATTTGTTTTTGTTTGGTAGCATTATATGTAATACCTATGCTATGTGCAAAATAAATGTCAAACTGAAATACTTTACTGAAAGTTATTCAAGCATTATGAAACAAAACAATTAAAGAAATACCTATATGAGCTGTAGATATAATATTCTCGCTCGTAAGTCATAAAAATAATATGTTTTATAATTTTATTCTTAGCTTTAGTAATATTTATGTATTCTGAGCAAGTACCTAGGTAGGTAGGTATCTAAGTATGTGTGATTATTTTGTAAGGTATAGGTTAAATTAAGAATGATTAAGTACCCTATTTCACAATGAGGTTATTACTAGTACCTAACTATAAATAATAGGTACCTACTTATTTTAATATCTTTGCTATTTCATAAATAATACCTAATTGTTCATAATATAAAACTATCGTCGTAAGAAAAAACTACGTCTTATTATTAAAACCAGTTTTAATGTCCTTATTATAATAATACCTATAAATACCTATACAATAACAATGTTGTTGAACCACGTGAAAACGTTGTTCTGCATTTTTTGTTCGTCATTTTTACCTAGAAGCGAGATCTAGATTTTTCCTCAGAATGAGGCCTGTTACACAGTGGCGTGCACAAGTTTGGAGCCAGGATAAGCCTTATTTTATAAACAATGAACGTTGAGTTAATTCTCCAAAGGTAAGCAACGCTTTTGTGCCTGTATGATCTGCACGCCACTGCTGTTACACTATCAATATTATTATCACGGGAAACGCGATATCACGATCTTGTATCGAGGAAATATTGATGATATTAACAGGATCGCAATGTACCTATCCGAACGTTCTTGAAATCCTGCGATCTCCGAACTGTGATACGATATTGATAGTGAACATCCCGCAATTCAGTCATGGTATTAATGCAGTTATCACTTTGAAAACATCTTGCGCAAAGCAGATATAACTTGGACGCCACTAAGGAGTGCATTTACAAAAATACATTTAAAAAAATACAATTTATGGAAGGACTCTGATAATAATCCTGCCGGCGTCTGTGCAAATGGTAAAAAAAATATTAGACTATCTTTGCTGGTACCTCAAAACAGATAATATCCTTGTTTTTGTGCTGCAGTGCCCAGTGCACCTTGACTTCTATGGAGGGATAGAAACTTAATATGGGGAAGGAATCTTTGTAGACATATGTGGTTCCCGCTTTGAGAGGGCACGAGGCTTTCTCGCCCGCCTCGTTTTCTAATTTGTCGCAGATTCCAACGCCGTCCACACCCACGAAGGGCAGCTCCACTCCGGCTATGGTCGCTGTGACGTGGTTAGTCGGCTCGTCCAAATCACTCTCTGAAATGGTAGTATGTAGATATAAGTAATAATATAAATGCAAAAGTGCGTAGCTGTCTTTATTATTATTCCATTACAAGTAAGCTATTGACTGCGATCTCAACTGAACTGAACTCAACTAAAGTGATGATGCGCTCTAAGACTGAAGCGAGCTAACTTGAAAAGGTATACGACAGTTCAAAATGTCTGCCTGCTAACTTTTCACGGCTCATCTGTAGAATCGATTTTGATGAAATTTTGTACAGAGGGAGCTTGCATCCCGGGGAAGGATATCTAAGGGTACTTTTGATCCCGGAAAATCAGAGTTTCCACGGGATTTTTAAAAAACGTAAACGCACATGGATGTAGTTGCAGGCACCACCTCTTGGTACGGTGTTCATTCTAGAGGCGGATATAGACTACTTTTTATCCCGGAAAATCAAAGTTTTCACGCGCTTTATAAAAACCTAAAAAACTTTTATGCTCTAAACTTAAAAATATTATTCTGAACTATTCTATGTCTACTCTGGAAACAATAGAGCGGAATAACGATAGAATAAGCTGTTAAAACTAAGTCCAGAATTTCCAGATTTCCGTTAAAATAATCAGTTTTAAAATTACACGATCTTAAGAATTTACGAAGTCTTATCTTAAGTTACCTAACTTAAAAAGTAAGTATACTTAGTTATTTTTACGGAAACATGGCAAACACAGACATAGATATTAGTTACTTCTAGAACCTGTCTACAAAATTACCTCGAATCTAGTTAGTTAATCCTACTAATATTAAATGTGAAAGTGTGGATGTTTCGATGGTTGTTACTCAATCAAAAATGTTACGCAAAAACGACCGAACGGATTTGGATGAAATTTGGCATGCATGTAGCCTTTGACATGGAAAAGAACATAGGCTACTTTTTATCCCGGAAAATCAAAGAGTTCCCGCGGGATTTTGAAAAACGTAAATCCACGCGGAGGAAGTCGCGGGCATCAGCTAGTAATTAATAATATTGAAATGAGAACCAAACTACGTTTGTATGCAAAAGGCACGTTGTTAACAGGCACGGCTTGACACACCTTCCGCAATTTTTTCAAAGGCCTGATTTTTCAATCGTCAAAAAGGTAACTTATATAATTTTTATCTAAGGAATAAGTTTAGAGTTTAGGGGTTGACAGTAAAGTAAATCTGTCAAAACGTTAAATTAATTCGTATACGAACTTTGTGATTTGTGTGTGACGCTAGAAAGGTAGGTATACCTAGTTGCAAAAGGCTCAAAACCGCGCCTCATAATAAGCTCGGCACGCGTTGAACTCTAATTTATGGAAAAATCATTTAGGACTTTTCGTTCGACGGGCCAAAGGCGTGTGGCCTAGTTTTGACTTCGCACGGGTGTCGTGCTACCATTCTTTTTTTATCTGTGTATCTGTGTATATGTCTGTGGCATCGTAGCTCCTAAACTAATGAACCGATTTTAATTTAGTTTTTTTTTGTTTGAAAGGCGGCTTGATCGAGAGTGTTCTTAGCTATAATCCAAGAAAATCGGTTCAGCCGTTTCAAAGTTATCAGCTCTTTTCTAGTTATTACTGTAACCTTCACTTGTCGCGGGTGTTATAAATTTTTAATTTACACTTGTTTTATCTTTTGTTATTTTTGTTTTAAAATAAGGTAATGTGTGAATAATAAATAAATGAGAGAATGTAGCCAATTACAATTTTAGACAATTGTCAATTTTCAGAGTAAAAATAATTTTCTAGAAACAATTGATAGGATAGTTAAATAAATGCTAGGTAATAGGTACGTACCAGGAGTGAAAGAAATCGTAATGTGTTGATTGGTGCCCTTCTTGAGGCGACACGGGGACTTCTTGCACGGCGATAACTGTACGTGATTTTTCAAATCATACGACTTTCCTGGAATTAAGAAATAAAAAGTTACAGCTTTTGCATTGGATTACCTCGAGCATTTCAGGTAGGAAGAATGGAAAGGTAAGGTAGGTTTCGGAGAGCCCATTCTATTTAATATAAGGTATGTATATTTATTTAAACAACCTAATACATAAACTTAGATAATTATCTGTTTTACGTTCGAATTACAACTCAGGGTCCTTTCAGGCGTACTCCAGCCTCTAACGACATGATTGCAGCACTTTCTGAACCACTGAAGTAAAATACTTGTACTTACGAAGGGCTGTCCAGACAAAAATAAGAAAAAACTTTCCAAGTGCGAGTCAGACTCGCGCACCGAGGGTTTCGTACTCGGGTATTTTTTCGACATTTTGCACGATAAATCACTATTACGATACTACTACGCATAAAAATAAATAAAAATCTGTTTTAGAATGTATAAGTAAAACCCTTTCATATTATGATACCCCATTTGGTGTAGTTATCTTACTTTGAATTTTAACACATCGTTTAATTTTTTTTCGTGATTTGACCACAAATTCGTGGTTTTAGGATTTTTCCCTTTACTTGTGCTAATATAAGACCTACCTTCCTGCCAAATTTCATGATTCCAGGTCAACGGGATGTACCCGTTGCGAACAGACGGACATACAAACAGCAAAGTGATCCAATAATGGTTCCGTTTTTCCTTTTGACGTACGGAACCCTAAAAATCGTATTTTATCAAGCTGGCAATATTAGTATGATACTGGACATCAAGTTGTAAAAAAACCAGTTTTAGTCACCAAAAGGAATGGTTTGGAATGACGTCTTGCGCATACATACTTAAAAATGTATATTACAGAGATCATTGCGATGAAAGCGATTTCTGTACGTGTGCATAGATATAAGGTAGGTACATACCCGTACGTGTTAATATCGACATACCTACCTACCTACAACGAGGAAAATCTTAACAATTCTAAGTAGGTATTTTTCAGTTTTTGCTCACTGAGACTCAGACCATAATAAGTTATATGACTTGTATCTAGGTATATTATTATTATGTTTCTTTAAATATACAAGTCTGTGGTACTCACAGGTGTCAAGTTTATGGTACCTACAGGAAAAAATACCAGTTCTTTTAAATTAAGTATTTTTGTTTGCTCCATCGTTAATTAAAATTGTTACTTAGGCAGGTGCGAGTACCTACTTATAGATATACCAGATACCTATTGAGGTATTTACATTTACATAATGAATTAGTGCAAAAGTATATACCTACTTAGGTAAAAGGGTAAAAATTATATATAGGTACCTATTTAGTATCTACCTACTTAGGGCCAAAAAGCTAGTAGGTACTGTCTACGCGTGTGCGTACGTACTATGTGTCATACGTACTATGTCGCTTTATTATTTACAATTATCATAACTTACCCACGAATCTTAAAAAATATTCTACTAAACTTATATAGCAATTTAGCCCGATCACACGCAGGAAATGAAAGGAACGTAACACAATCAAAAATAGCCATTCAATATAAATTCATTACTACTTAATTGTATTCATCGTTTCGGAGGCTACTTTTTAAGACACTAGAAATTCTGATTGAATATTTTTTTATTAAATTATAAAAATATATGCTTACATAATTTAGGCCAAATCTTTGTCTTTCAAAGAATCCCGGCCAAATGCGAGTCAGACTCGCGCACAGAGGGTTCCGTACTCGTGTATTTTTCCGACATTTTGCACGATAAATCAAAAACTATTATGCATAAAAATAATGAAAAATCTGTTTTAGAATGTACAGGTAAAGCCCTTTCATATGATACCCCACTAAACGTAGCTCCTAAACTAATGAACCGATTTTAATTTAGTTTTCTTTGTTTGAAAGGTGGCTTGATCGAGAGTGTTCTTAGCTATAATTCAAGAAAATCGGTTCAGCCGTTTGAAAGTTATCAGCTCCTTTCTAGTTACAACCTTCACTTGTCGGGGGTGTTATAAATTTTTAATTTACACTTGTAAGTAGTCGTTATAGCTAAGGAAGTTCAAATAAAAGTGTATTGCCTTACCTATTGCAATGAGGAAGGTGCTTTATGGTTTTCGCGAAGTGTAATAAAACATTTATTATGGCTTTAAAATTATAATGAAACTGTATCTACGTGAAACAAATATCTAATCATATGAAGTCTTCGGAAAATCCCGTACCTACTGAGTATGATTAAGGTAACCATTGAAACTTGCGCTTGAATTGATTATAGGTTCGATTCTGAATCGGTATCCTTATCCATATCCTCCATACTAATATTATAAATGCGAAAGTGTGTCTGTCTGTCTGTCTGTCTGCTACCTTTTCACGGCCCAACAGTGTAACCGATTCTGACGAAAGGTACAGGTTAGCTTATATCCCGGGGACGGACATAGGCTACTTTTTATCCCGGAAAACCAAAGAGTTCCCGCGGGATTCCTAAAGACCCATCCACTTAGCCGATTTGTATGAAATTTGGTGCCGAAGTAGCTTGCATCCCAGTAATCGAAATAGACAACTTTTTGGCCTGGAAAATCAAACAGTTCCCACGGGATCTATGAAAATCTAAATCCACGGGGACGAAGTCGCGGGCATCCTCTAGTAATATGATAAATCAATAAAATATGGGTGACTAACTACCCTACGTATATCAGGAATACTTAAATATACCTATACTTATTATAAGTACTTACTTAGTAATTAGTATGATATTATAAATTTTTACCCGACTACGGCAAAGCCAAAAGGAAAGGTTATGATTTTAGCAGTCCATGTATGTATGTATATAATATGTAGGTTTGTATTTATGTGTGTTCCACCGTAGCGAATAAACTACTGAGCTGATTTAATTGTATGAGGTGTCAGACGATTCGTTATTATGGTCCGGGTGACAGACTAAATTTTATACGAAAAAAAAACGACCTCATGTTACATCCAAAAAAATAGGGTCTCTAAAATTTTTTTTACTATTGTATAGAGTGGGGATATCAAATGAAAGAGGAAAAAAAAATTGAGTGCATTTAAATATAAATATGTATAGTACTTAAACAATGTTAAAATAAATTGAGCGACAGAAAAACTATTCTATAGTAGTCGGGTAAATAGTGCTGTTTAACTTTATCTTGTTAAAGTTTAACACGCAACCTTACTTTATATAATTTTTTTCTCGATCTACTTACAATGTCTATTTTGTAGATTGAACATGCTTTCACATACCTAGCATGAATGAAATATATAAAATGTAGGTACTTATATTTTGTTGAATTGCCCGCCGCAGAGTTGTGTGATATTTGAAAATTGAGACTTAAGGGGCATGATACGTACACGGTGCACGCATGATTTGAATTTCGCGGGCACGGGTCTGCCCGCGAAATTCAAATTTAATTTGGTTTTTCGCAATTTGTAAGCTAATACAACAACGTAGGCTTATTCTCACAAATTAGTCGATACTAGAGCTAATTACTTAAACTGGACCCTTTCAGTAAAGATTTTTATATAAACCTGTGAGGGTGATACTGCCACTGTCGCAATTAAAATGCCATAAGCCTACGTTGTCGTATTAGTTGACAAATTGCGAAAAACCAAATTAAATTTGAATTTCGCGGGCAGACCCATCGCATCCACCTTAATTATTGAGTGCGTGATGCGGTTTACGATGATGGTTTATCTTAGATTTAACTTTCCAATGTTAAGGAATTCTTCGGAAAAAATCGCGCGCTCAAGTTTCGCAGTGCAGGCCCAAAAAATATTTTTTGGTGCCGGCCGGCGTGCGCCGCTCGGCGTTGCTGGCCGGGTGCAGTGCCTCAGTGCGGTGCGTATGCGCTGAATTGAGAACGTTCATTCTTTTTCGAAGTCGGTTAAAAACTGTCTGTTAGTTGGTAAGTACCTACTTGTAGTCTCAGGTCACATTATTACCCACGATTATAATCTAATTCCATGCACGCTATACTTACGTACCTACATGATTGCGGAAATAAACTCGAGATATGTACCTACCTACATCGACAGATGAGTCATTTCAATTCATGTAACATAAATGTATGTAAGCTTGGCCCATATTAATTATCTATAAACGTGTAGAAGTTACTGATTAGATAGTTGGCGCCACTCAAATCATAACAAATCATAACATCATATTAGAAGGCGTCATTGATTGGCTGAAGTTGTTCAACATCTGATCGATAAACGTACTGTATATAAAATTCTTATAGTTTCTAGTTGATGAATTGTAGCATAATAAAGGATAATATATGTAATCAATATATAAGATGAAAACATCTTTATTACTTAGATGATTTGTTAAACGAGCTTGATGATTTGTATATTAGTCACTAAGTTTATTCATTGTACAATTTGGATTGGCCGATAACGATAAGATAAAAAGGGGAGTGGCTAATAAACGTGGAGAGGTTACCTGTAAGAGTGGTTTTAAAACGACGACATTCGAAAATATACTAACGTAAGAGGAACAACATTTATTTGACACAAATGTAAAAGTTAATAAATTTAAATATGAAATAAAAGTGTAATAATTTATCATAAAGATTGTGTTTGTGATTTCGTCAGACCTTACCCAAAAGGTCAGAAGAGGGACATCAAGAAAATATAATATTTTCTTGTCACGCTCACGACTCAGAGAAACAAGTGGAAATATACAGAGGAACGAGAAAGAAGTGGAGGTCTAGTAGACCACAGACATTTTGGAGCACAAGGCCAATATTTGAGCCTCAATATATCAAAGTACCTAGTCATGGCATCAAAGGATTTCTGGATAAACGGGTAGGATCTTTCCATGATTTTATTTTTATTGATACCTATTAATGGTAATTTTTTTTTTTATTTGTGTGGGTTTTCGTTTTGTTTGTTCTACATTTAGTTATCATTTTGTTAAAAAGCTTTGCTCCGAGTTGGAATGGAAATTATATAACGTTATGATACCTAGAATTACCCACATTTTTATAATTCATCTTGTATATTGGTTATACAAATGCGATCGACCTTCAAATTGTGGTTTAAATAACGTTGAGGTATTTAGAAGGCTTATTTTACAATGAAAAATGAAAAATGTTTATTTACAAAATACAGTCTTGTACAATTTTCCTGTGTCTGGTGGTACCCGCACTAGGTTATCCTGTATCGTGGGTACAATGGAATAGATAGTGAACATAGTGTTAAACAATATAAAAAGTGTGGTTTACTTAATGATGGGCGTTATTGTTACTTTTAAATAGTTTTCAGGATGTATCTACTATGTCCTGCCGGGGTTTTATTTCTCATTAAATGATTTCACAGGTGAATATCTCACGGAACGTGGTATTTCAATCTTCACACTTGTAATCGTGTGCCGAATTAGTTTGGTTAAGAGTTACGATAGGGATTTATTTTCACATAGTGGTTTTGTTTTACGGAAGGTGAATTTCTGGATTTAGGTTCAATCGTTTGCTGCATTCATTGTATAGATAGATGTTTTCCTTTTTCTAGCACACAGTGACGCGATATTATCACACAGCACTCATTGGGCATCTTGAATGTTGTTTTGTGAAATTATTATTTTTTGTAAACCGCTTTGGGATAAGGTAGAAAAAGTTACATGAAATAGCTTTTCGTTTTACGCCTGCCAGTGAAATAATCCGTCTCTACTTGTAATGGTTACTAAATGATTGGGGATATAAAATGTTAATTGATAAAAATGAAGGTGATCCGTTGTAATAAAGTAATAGTGACCAGGGTTAATAAATTGAGCATTTTGAGAAATATAAATCCTAAAATGGGTGTAAAAGTAGGTTTATCTTATCTGGTTATTCTTTAACTAAATTTAAAATTATGGTAGGTAGGTAGTCAGATAGTTTTAAATACGGGGTGCATAAATAAGTGTTTTTTTTTTACAAAAGTGAGGAGAAATGTTTTCATTTATCTATTTTTACCACTTGAAACGCGTAATGTTTGAGTTTCAAACATAACTTTGTTGACAACAGCTCACCATGAACAACCCATGGCCGGCCCACTACTGAGCAACAAGTGTCTCCTCACAGAATGAGAAGGGTTTAGGCCGTAGTCTACCACGCTAGATAACAGCTAATTTACTTTTAATACTGACACAATAATTTGAGTACTACGAGTAGTAGGTAGGTATAGTATATGAGCAGCGGGGTTTTTTTTTTTACCTGTATTCACGCAATTAACTGTGTACTGCCGCATTTAAATGCAATATGATTTTGTTTTTATTGGATTAACATCGCTTGGCGGGTTAAATTCCTGGCAAATGTTCTATTAAAATTAGAGTAAGTTTTTTTTTTAATGGTAATATACCTACAGTACTGCCCTTAGGGCAGGGCGCGATAATAAGTACCTACTACCAAAATACTATTTTCTTTGTTGTACGAAAGAAATTTTAGGCAAATATCTTTGCACTACGCTCGCGTTTGTGGCATGACATTATTCCAGAAATATATTTAAAAAAAAAATTCACGCTCGCTTGACTCGCTTCGCGATAGTTCAGTTTCGATATGCATTTAGTTAACAAAACTCTCAGGAAACCACGTTTGTTCTGCTCTCGAAATTGATCAGTCTGTTTGATAAAATCGAAATGCGGTGCCTTATAAATTTCGCTTAGGAGCGCCGGTAGTATCTCATGATAATAATATGAATATTGATCATAATTTTTTTTTAGGCTGATTAAGCATTGAAGGTTTTTCGGCTGGTCTGGCATTTCGCCTGATTTTATGTTTTTGCTTATTTAGCGCGTTCAGGAAAGCTTTGACAACGTTTTATAACATGAGTATATATATATTTTTTGTTTTAGTTACCCAAACAGAAAAAAAAAGCATTAAAGATGTGGGACCGAGGGATAAATCTAGTGTGATTTTTGGTTGGATTATGAAGTTGTAGTCAGGGTATTTAAAATAGAAAGATTTCAATTGTAGGAAATGATGTAAAACATGTTGAGGATAAGTTGTGTAATAAAGTCGATAATTCACTTGTTAGATGTCATGCGATCTATTGCGAGGAGGAATCTTTTTCTTGTCTTTTTTTTTATAAATACGGTGTTCTGACGGGTTTTTATTTACGTCTCGGATTATTGAATGCTTTCGGTGTTTGATTGGACGGTTAGAGGTTGCAAAAGCAATCGCCCTCTAATTAAATTGTTTATTTAGGCATTAGTTCAATTTGGATTAAATCTCGCGAAAAGCCACGGTGGCTGTCTCTCGCGCGTCTTGGAAAGACATTCCTAATGCCTGTTTTTCTGAGGGAGGGATGCATTATCAAGTGAGATGAGCTGCAATGTTTGCGGCTGATTATTTTGGAGGCACAGTGGTTTAAACTGGTTGGTTTGAAAATTTGCAATCGTGGCAAGTGGAGTAAAGTTTGACTAAACTATTTAATGAACTAAGTATATAATGGATTTGGTGAATGGTTATATTATATAACATTTTGATAAATGGATGAATTTGAAGAGTGTATGTATGTGGTTGATGCACATTTGTTTCATATTTTTACTTAAGTTATAAAGTATTACATTTGGTGAGTAGTTATTTATATTTGGTAGGGTAGGTTTGATAAACAGGTAGTTATCTTGATTAATAAATGAGTTATCATTTTATAAATGCGTACTTTAATGTTTGATGAACTGGTATACTTGATAAATGTGCATATTTTCATACTTCAAAGACAAGTTGTACCTATTAGTTTCTTCAAGCTTTTAGTTGCTGATAATTATATTAACATTCTTTAGAGCGCATGTCCTATGGACGAAATCGTTTATACATACTTTCACTGTTTGAAATGTTACAATCATAAAGATAGTTATGACTAGAGGGGGTCATAGCTTGTTGCCGCTCTTGTACATCCATGTGTCAACTAGGTATTGTTATCTCAGTATATTTCAGGGAACCTCCGTTCGGGTGAAAGCGATAGCTGTTGGATAAATGCTTGTTGGGTTATCAGAAGACCGTGTAGTCTTCGATGAGGTTACTTGTAAATATTATAGCGAAATAGTAAGTTTAAAAATAGAATGAGGCTAAACTAAAAAAATGAGACAAAGATAAAAATAATAACTTAAAGCATTGAAACAGCATAAAGTGAAATAGTAACTTACAAACTATACATACATATTTACGAATTATGTAGATAGATATAGTATTACTGGATTACGTATATCAAATAAGAATACTGTCAGCTCATGTTTTGTTTTCGGCGTGGTAATTTTACGCTTAAAACTCATAAGAGATATCATGAGGTTCGCTTTCTGTAAAAGTTATTAGCTTTAACAATTAACTGATTTATTACATTATTTATTTATTATACACTCAACAAGTAAAAGTATTTTGTTTTGACAAAATCCAAAGAAGTACCTATTGGATTAATAAAGCAAGGTACGAAGCATTGGCTGGATTTTACAACATTTAAAGTTTCCTGTTCATTTTTATCATTGAGTTAATTTGAGGCGGAAGGATCCTCTTGAAAATTTTTAAGATTAAGTTATTAGTAAGAAAGTATATTTTGCTTAGGTTAGTTTAAAATGTACAGCCGGTAATTAAAAAAAAAAATATATATACATTTAATTTTACATAATAGGTGAAGCTGGTTGATGCACCAAAAATCGAATTATCATAGGAATTTAATTAAGCTAACATTTTTATTTATTATCAACTTCAAATATACAGTAGCAAACTGATTAGTTGGAATGCATGCAGTGATTGGAATATTTAAGTTCCGATAGAAGAATCTATATCGTGGCTTGTTCCTTTATGGACAAGAATATTTTTTTTTGACTCGTGGGACCACTTACACAAAATATCAACGTTCGGTTTGGAGGTCTTCCATGGCTATTCCTACAGTTCCATGACGTATTGAAGAGGTTAACACTTTGTCACTCATCACATCAACCAGCACGGCATTTGGGTATGATGGATGGATGTAGATAGGTACACATTTGATGGGGGGGGGGGGTTTAGTGGTTTGTATCAATAGGAACCAGGGGTTGAATGAGGAAGGCTGAGGACAGTACGTGTGGTGCTTACTAGGGAAGGTTTATGTTCAACAGTGACCTTATGATGATGACGATGTAGATGACGATGATGATGATGATGGACGTACGAGGATGAATCTTTTACGAAACGAATAAAGGGAAATCGAACAGATGCGGGTCATTACGATTAACATATAAAATAATGTATAAGGTACCTACTTTCTTCTAATCTTTATGATCGATCAGCTTGTGATAGAGATCTTGATGTCGTAGAGAATAGAGATGTATCGAACGGAATATTTATTTCATTTTTTTTCCTGCTATTATGTTGATATCGCTTTTCTCTATGAAAAGGAATTAATGATAAACTAATAGGTATCATTCGGCGGCGAGTCGCGACTGTGTCGTTCCCAGGGTCGAATTTGGTAGTTCTGCTTATGTTACTCGAAACGACAAAGTACGCCATATGGTGCATATTATGGCTAAAATAAAATATATAAGTATCATGTGAAATTATAAATCAAAGATTCTTTTTGCATGTAGATATTATATGGTTAAGAGGCACAAGTGACGCAACTACTGTACCCTGGCGTTTGTTTAACATTGTCCATTAGTACTTCAGAATGTGGATTTTGCTAGAAAAAAAAAACAATAGGTAATTGTAAGAAATATGGGAAGCGTAATCTGCATTAAAAGAAAAAGTTTGAATTGGAAGCAACCAGGCATAGGATTTTTATACATCCGTAATCACGTTCCTTTCAACTCTCTATCTATCACGGTTCACGATACGCCGTTCGCGGTTCGGGCCGTGACGCACGTGCAGACGGACAGACGGACGGAGAGCAGAGGTTTAGAAAATAGGGTCTCGTAGGCACCCTTCGAGGGGTACGGAACTGGAGAAAACTAAATTATAATAATGATAATAGGTTTTCTAGGTTACCAAGTAAAATTACTTCTCTTAGGTCGGATCGTATTATGATGGATGCTTATGAAACAAAATTAAATGAACGGTCTACTCAAAGTGTTTTATGTTTGCAGGATCCAAGGATGTTGGAAATGAACAAATGAGGGAAAGGAAGACCCAAAACTAGGTATGGGTCAGGGACACAAAGTCCCAAGGAAGGAAAGGATGGAAAAGCCCCGAGGTTACGGGCTATGGACAAAAAGTCCTATAGGAGGAAGGAGGTGGACCCTAGGATAAGGGTCATTAAAAATTTGGATCTGGAGGGAAAGGACCCTAGGATAGGGGTCATTAAAAATTTGGATCTGGAGGGAAATAAGGACAATCATATATGTATCCCGGTAGAAGAGAGACGCGCCAAGGCTCGGAATCCGCGATTTTCCAATAAGAAGGGAAGAAGAAAATATGTGCGTAAAACTATTGCGTTGAAAGTGTATGAAAATGTTTTGTGATTTAAATCGAGAACTGGCGGCGATTAACTTTAAGTTTAGAGAGTTTATTTTATCAAAAGGACAAGAAGTTCACTTACACATATTCATATTAAGAATCGCTCCCGATTCTAAATATAAATATAGAAGAAAACATAATCTTTAAAGGTATGGTGACTATACAATAATATAAAAAGTCAAAAAACGTTATATTCGTTAACAAACTATACCTACATCTAGCTAAGATATCTATGGTGTTTGACACTATTTGATTAAACTTTAAACTTTGTAAAAGATTTTTCCTCCAGTATGAGTTTCGGCAAGTACATTATGTAGTAGAGCTAGGTAGTTTACATACCATAATTAGTCCTAGCTTTATGTAATTGTAGCATAATAGGTATGTTCGTTTTGTGTACCATATTTATGAGATTTAGCTTTAAAGTGATGCGTGTATGTACGGACTTTAATAGTATTTTCCTAACAAATAGACATATTTTGAATTTGTATAATTGACTTATATAATATAGTTCATCAGTTTTCTTATATAATTCTTTAGTGGGAAGGAGAGTCTAGTTGGAACAGAACTTTTAACAATTTATTTTGAGATACTTGAAACCCTTTAAAGTAGTTTTTAGTAATTAGTTTTACATGCTCATCCCCAAATCTCTATTGAGTGTTCCTGTAAAATATTGGCTTGTGAGTTATAATTGATACTTCGGACTTTATGCATGTACCTACCTTCTTTGATTAAATGGAGGCCTCCTTTAGCTGCTACTGGTCTCGCAATTTTTGATATCTTTATGATTTTTGAAAAATTATTTATAAATTTAGAGTGTCTGCATCTTTTTATTTTAATATTAGCGGAAGAGAACAGAAAAATGAATTTTAGATTAAAGGCTAAATTTGAGTGCTACTGTAGACTGGCAAAGTTGCGAGGGTAAATAGTTTGGAATTGAATTGAGTTTATCTGCTATTTTCTAATTATATCGGATGGAAAGGGTTGCTGCGAGTGCTCTAAAATTAAGTTGCAATCATAATCAATACCAATGTATCAATAAAACTGTATATTCCTTCTAGTTAAGGTTAGCAAGAATATTAATTTAATTAATTACTATCTTAATTTTTTTTTTGTTTTGTTGAACTAAGTCTTTGTCATTTTGGTTGTGAAGTTTACATGTTACTTAAGTTTTAATTTTTTTTTTAAAAAGCGATGAGACTCGCTTAAAACAGGATGGCCGAGCTGTAAGCTTGGCCCATATTAATTATCTATAAACGTGTAGAAGTTACTGATTAGATAGTTGGCGCCACTCAAATCATAACACATCATAACATCATATTAGAAGGCGTCATTGATTGGCTGAAGTTGTTCAACATCTGATCGATAAACGTACTGTATATAAAATTCTTATAGTTTCTAGTTGATGAATTGTAGCATAATAAAGGATAATATATGTAATCAATATATAAGATGAAAACATCTTTATTACTTAGATGATTTGTTAAACGAGCTTGATGATTTGTATATTAGTCACTAAGTTTATTCATTGTACAATTTGGATTGGCCGATAACGATAAGATAAAAAGGGGAGTGGCTAATAAACGTGGAGAGGTTACCTGTAAGAGTGGTTTTAAAACGACGACATTCGAAAATATACTAACGTAAGAGGAACAACATTTATTTGACACAAATGTAAAAGTTAATAAATTTAAATATGAAATAAAAGTGTAATAATTTATCATAAAGATTGTGTTTGTGATTTCGTCAGACCTTACCCAAAATGTATGTGTATAAAATATTATATTTTAATAATAATTTCATTTCAATTCATAATAGCAGATTATATAATTTATTTATTTATTCTGCTATTTGTAGGTATACCTACTTAGCTATTATAGCTACAATATCTTGTGTAGCAGCCATTATCAAATTGATTTACGTTTATGGACAATTTTTAACCGATTTAATGAATATCTTCGGAGACGGAGAATAAAAGTCTTCAATGGATAAGAGTAAATTACTCCCGATCAGTATAAACATTAAGCTTAGTAAACAGTAGGATTTTAACCAGGCATAGCATATTTTAATAGTTGGGCCACTAAGAATTACCACTTGCAAAACCACTTAAAAAACCGGCCAAGTGCGAGTCATACTCGCGCACCGAGGGTTCCTCAGGTTTTATTTTCGACATTTTGCACGCTAAATCAAAATCTATTATTTATAAAAATAAATAAAAATACGTTTTATATGATACCCCACTTGGCATAGTTATCTTATTTTGAAAATTGAAACACATTTTAATTTTTTTTAAATGATGTAACCACAGATTCACGGTTTTCAGATTTATTCCTTTATTTGTGCTATAAGACCTACCTACCTGCCAAATTCATGATTCTAGGTCAACGGGAAGTACCCCATAGGCTTTCTTGAGAGACACGACGGACGGTCGGACGGACGGGCGGACGGATGGACGGATGGACAGACAGACAACAAAGTGATCTTATAAGGGTTCGGTTTTTCCTTTTGAGGTAAGGAACACTAAAAAGTTCAAAAAAACCCGCCTTCAATAACCACAAACATTAAAAAGTAAAAAAAGAATTTTTAGTACCGAATAACATTATGTAAACAAGAGTCAATGTAGAGTCACAAACAATATCTTGTAGAGTAGACGGTAACTTATTAATACTTATCTGTTTTAAGTTGTAACTAAGCACAAATTATAAACTAAGTTGAGATCTATCAAATCTATTATGATACCTATATAGTTGTTGATTACTTAAAAATCTTTAAATAATATTTCGATAAACTTTTGACATTCAATAAGCATTCGTTAAGTTTTAAACAGGTAGCTTAGTAGGTATTTGGTGTAGAGATTGACGACTATGTAGGTACCTACCTATACCTATGGATTGCAAATTTTTTGTGTCCATAAACGATTGATTGTTCCGGGTAGACTAAAATTGATGCGCAATCTTCATATTAGATATGCTATTATTACTTCCAAGTTCCATATAGGTACTTATTTTACTTCTACTTAGGCTACCATATACCTATTCCGTCTTCATGGAAAAAGTGAAAACCGGTTCAAGTGCGAGCGGGCCTCGCTCTTTTAAGGTTCCGTACCTACATAATTACGAACATCATATTTTAGCAATGACTTTTTTAGGCGTATGCAATATTAATTCTTTTCCGACCTAGAACATCGCAATAAGCCGTGAAAGAAAAACCCAAAAAATATTCGTTAGTTTTTGTCACAGCTTACAAACTATTTAATAAATCGTTGCTTTTAGTATTTTTGTTGTATAAATACATTATAGGTACATAATATACCGACATATTCCTAACTAGTTAAGTTTTGAGATAGCCCCCGTCACAAAAACGATCTAAAACTTTGACGGCCCCCCATTTCCCTATTTTTAAGTTTTTTTTTATATATAGTCTTACTCAATGAGTTCCAAACAATGATATCCCACATGCTAGGGTAAGAAAAAATACATTTTTTTTCGGCTCCAATTTTCAAATAGCTTAAAATCAATCAAGCAATTGAGCAAATAAACTCTTTGTTATGTCCATCTCCAAGATACAAGCTATTTGTGTGCCAAACGCCAAGATTAGTCAATTTCAATTTAGTAGCTTTCAATTTAACATATATGTAACTACTTTTATGTATTCTGAGCCATAATGTATATATAATCAAACTCATGCCTAATTAGGTTCAGCTATCTTATATGTACCTACCTACTATAATAACTAGTCTAATACTGAGCTAAGTTGCAAATGGACAGACAGACGGACGAACATGGCGAAACTAAGTAGGTAAGTATAAGGGTTCTTTGTTTACAATGAAACCATAAAAATTATAATATATATCTACCTAGCCTGCACTTGTGCATTACGTTGACGGTCCATTACTTATCTTGAAGTCAGCCATTAGCTACCAAACCTATTGATTATGTTACTATATATAATTTATAATCGGTCGGCCAATTACTCTAACATCATGTATTTACCAATCTATTATCTAAGTATAGTAGAAATAGATAGATACCTTCTTGTATTAATATAGGTACCGTAGATATAGGTATCTAGTATTTATATAGTTACCTAGGGCGATAGCAGGCACGATGAATGCTTTTAGCATGATAATTATTTATCAGAAATCAACGATTTAATACACAGGTAGTTGCTTTTCGGAAGCTGTCGAAGCCACGGTTGAACACTCCACTCCACACATATAATTTTGATGGTATTTATGACTTCAATTAGTACCTACAGCGAATGTCGTCTAAATGCGATGCAGCATCGATGCAACCGCAAAATCGCTGATCACTGATGCTTGCCTGCTATGAATTATGAGTTATGACCCTTAGCAAAATATCTACCAACCAGACTGCGGCGGCATTTTCATAGAATGACTTGAAAATGTCAAAACAATAATAAACTACTATTAAAAATATAGTGGGACCAAGTGGCGTGCATGTCTGAAAACAGGTATAAAACCACCGCTTATCCAACTGTCAACAGGTATTAGACGTTATGCATGACCGGCTATTGAAGAGGGGCTTACCTAATTAATGCCTACCCTGGCTTCAAGACGATTTTCCGGTAACTATATAGCCAAGGCCGACGTCTCTCATCAGACTGGATCAGAGTTCAATTAAGAAACTATAATTTTTCAAATTGCGCCTCCCGAGAATCGAACCCGGAACCTCGCACAGAACATTAACACCTCGACTTTTCTCAACTGATGAGTATAAAACATTTAAATTATCCAATAAAAGTAACTAAGTAGGTAGTTCTATTGTTATGTACTGTAGGTATGTAACTCGTAAACTTAGTTTTATTTATAAAGTAAGTAGGGAAAACGAGACGAAACCGGGTTGGAATACGGTTACGTAAACAACGCACTTACCAGCGCATTGTTGCACGTCGGTGGCAGCGGCGACCGCGAGCATTGAGCACACAACTACGCTTAGGAAAAACATGGTCAGGTCTGCACGCGGGGACCGGCGACTAGCTAACTGTGCCGAGTGCGACTCCGCACTTGCTTTAAACGCTTCAGTTACAACAAAGAGCTCGTATTCACTTCAAAAATACACCCGCTCACTTATTGCCTAGTTATATAGAACTCCAAATCCCATATCCTGGCAGAGAGCGCTTTGTTTACTAAGATCTTAATTTCCAGTAGTTTTTGCGGTTAACTTGCAAGACTATAGGTATAATTATTATTATTATCAGGTTTATAATTTTATTATTGTCATTAGTTACTTGTAGTTCTTTACTCGTGAATTCATCCGCGCTAAATAACATATCTTAGATCACGCAAGCTACGCCTATTTGTTTTTCGATGAAATCGGTTCAGCCGTTTCAAATATTAACTGAAACCTGAAACAAACAAGCATTAAAAAAAGTGCGTGTATCCGGTGTACTTACTTACGCGCGAAAAAAGTTAAACTTCAGAATTTAAACAAGTCTGCCATGAATTTGAAAACGGTATTGTCGGTATTATCAGCAAAACGAAAAACCTCGGAAATGCCGCCGATTTTTAGCGCTATTCTCTTCTGGCTTCTCGCTTTACAAAAACGGACGGGCGAACAGATGGACAGACTGACGGACGGACGGACGTTTATAATATTAGGTAAGTAAAAATTCAGACAGAATACCTAATGAAAATTTGTAAAAGAGATAAAATGCTATTTTTAGGGTTCAGTACCTCAAAAGGAAAAACGGAACTCATCGAATCACTTTGTTGTCTGTCTGTCCGTCCGTCCATCCGTCGTGTCTGTCAAGAATCTTATAGGGTACTTCCCGTTGACCTAGAATCATGTTTGGCGGGTAGGTAGATCTTATAGCACAAGTACAGGAATAAATCTGAAAACCGCGAATTTGTGGTTACATCATTAAAAAAAAAATTAAAATGTGTTTCAATTTTCAAAGTAAGATGACTATACCAAGTGGGGTATCATAATATGAAAGGGCTTTACTTGTACATTCTAAAACAGATTTTTAATTATTTTTATGTATAATAGTTTTTGATTTATCGTGCAAAATGTGGGAAAAAATACCTGAGTACGGAACCCTCAGTGCGCGAGTCTGACTCGCACTTGGCCGGTTTTTATTTAATTTATTTTATATCTTTAATAATTACCAGAAATTATCTATTGAGTTAATTAATTCAGCAATTTGATTTGACCCAACGCGGGCCCAACTAATCCATGACGGTGGCATAGGTACCTACCTACTTTTTGAAGGGTAAATGCCAAAAATGCTTACCTACTTTCCTAATATAATATGAGATTAGTTGAATATATTTTATAGGAAAGATAAAATGTGTACATGGTATAGTTACAAAAGAAAGATCCTAGAAGAAGAAAGGGAGATCCTAGATGTTTTTTTTTAGTTTCTAGTACTTAGGAAATTTGAATTTGGGCGGGTGCAAAACAGGATTCATAAGCTGTTCATGAGTCTGAACTTAGAATCGTGTTTTTCGTGAGTCAAATCAAATCGTGATTCGTGAGTCATTGGCTGTACATCAGTGTCATCAACTTAATTATTTCCGATCCTATGAATAGTTAATTACTTGGTCTATACCTAGGTCAACTAGAGTGACTAGTTTCTGTATATAAGGTAAGAGAGGTTGTTGCGCTTCCTATAACAAGCTACGCCGCCAGTTGGAGAATTCAAAGCCCGAATACAGAATATGATTTAGGTGATTTTCTCTTCGATGTAGAACGAGTAAGAATCTTCTGGTATAACTGCTTAAGTACCTATAGTAAGTTCAGCTGATCCTTTAAACTACTGGTCTTTTCTATTGTAATGTAATGTAAAGAACCTTCCTAGATTTAAGCATTTAACTATAATATTACTTAACTTTAGTAATTACTTAGTTTTGCTTATAAAAAGTAATGTCACAGTTGTTATTTTTATGGCCTTTTATGGCAAAATTGTTGTGTTTTGAGACCTTTTATTTCCATAATGAGTTTATAAGCGGCGGATATTTTTTTTTGGACAACAGCAGCTACTACTTAGTCATTTTTTTCAGATATTAATAGTACTAGTTTAATAGTCTAAAGTCCATCACAGACTCGTAAGATATTAATAATTATTATATTTATATTTTACGTATAATATAATATAATATAATATAATATTATGAAATAGGTATATAGGTTTATACCTACTTCAACCAACCACACACGCTGCAATCCAAATCTTATCTGGCATAATCACATAGTGATTAAAAGATCCAAAAAAGAAACTGAATAATAAAAAACCAAATCTTAACCGTATCTAGACAGACCGTGCCACTTTCTTAAACAATATTAAGTAGCTATACAAACAGATTGTAATTTGGGGGTACAGGAAAGGCTCAATAAGTATTTTGATAACTGCAGACTCCTACCTTTACCCACAACGAAGATACAGGTGGGTGGCTTAAAATTGCCATGAGTTACTTCGAGAAAAGGTAGACGGTATCTATGTATATGGCATGGCTATGCCCATGTTGGTTAGCTCCCAAAATACATTATCTTAGTCATCTCCCCGTCGTCTCGAAACAAGTGATATTTTTTTACTTACGAGAAGCGGCATGAGACGGGTCTGGCCGCGAAATTCGAATTTAATCTGGTTTTTCGCAATTTGTAAACTAATACGACAACGTTAGCTTATGGCATTTTAATTGCGCCAATGGCAGTATCATCCTCACAGGTTTATATAAAAATCTTTACTTGACTACACAATTTGCAAACCCGTGTTTTACCCCTTTAGGGATTGAATTTTCAAAAATCCTTTCTTAGCTGATGTCTATGTCATAATAGCTATCTGCATGCCAAATTACAGACCGATCAGTCCAGTAGTTTGAGCTGTGCACTGATAGCTGATCATCAGTCAGTCAATCAGTCAGTCAGTCAGCTTTTCCTTTTATTTTTCTGGAAATGTTCCTGTGTAGGAAATCTGTATAAGTATATACAGATATTTCCTACACAGGAAAATATCCCTCATATATTTTGACATTATTATACTATCCTACGTGTCTGTGCTAGGCTTATTGCTTATCTTTAAGAGGGCTCTCTCCGTCACTCGTTTCATACAATCGTAGTTCCAATTTCATTTGAATATTAAGCAACCAAAATCCATGAAATTTTGCAGACATATTCTAGAAACTAATATCTATGTCTGTGGTTTTCCAGATTTCCGTTAAAATATTCGGTTTCAAAGTTACGCGGTCTTAAAAATTTTCATACAAATCTTTGAGCCCCTGTAATTTTAAAACTACATATTTTTAGAAAAATATAAAACACCACAGATATTAGTTTCTAGAATATGTCTGCAAAATTTCATGGATTTTGGTTGCTTAATATTCAAATGAAATTGGAACTACGATTGTATGAAACGAGTGGAAACGAGTGACGGAGAGAGCCCTGTTAAATATCACATTATAATATCAAGCAACACAAATTGACGTATCTAATTGAGTCCCACTACATAGGTAAGGTAGATTATACTTTTATAATTTAAAAATGCTATTTTTAATATTAGCTACACTAACTAACGTAATTTAACGTATATTATTATATTATATTACCGTATATTACTACTGTACTGTACTACTGTAGTACGGGTAGGTATACATTGTTAATGTTGCCCAGTATCATTGAATATTATTTACGTCAGTATAGGTAAGGTATTGATAGTAAAACAAATTATATAACGTTAAGTAACTTTGTTTCATTTTTATATTATTTCGTAACATTATCAAGTCCTGTTATACAAAAAAACAATGGCGATGTCATCCGCGTATGAGAAAACATGCTTATTCGGTTTATTTATGTTACATAATTCTAAAATTAGAGTCGGTCCAGAACTCTACCCTGTGGAATGCCATAACTAATATCCTCCTTGATGTACTTATCTATATATTTATGCAAAATTTAAATACATAAATGTAGATAGAGCTAAAGTTAGTAGCAAGTTAGGATTATAATTATTGAGAAAGAGCGTGTGATGGTACGGTGTGATCGTCTATACTAGTGGTTAAGATTAGGCATTATGAAGAGATAAAATAAGAAATGAACTCAGCTGAATTATAGAAACACCTAGGTATTTAAGTCATGAGTTATTTACAAGTAATTAATTGGTACAGTACGTTGGGTGAACACGTAGACTTCTCGACCAGCTAACAGGTTTACACGGATTGAATTATAAAAAATTAATGTAAAATTTCAACTCCTCAAAATAGATATAATGAGTGGAGAGATTTGCTAATTTAGAACGTTCCTGTTAGTGTGGAAAATCAGTTGATACGTGTATTTGCCTTATTTAGGCCATCGGTTTGAGACCAACCGGCATTCCTCAAGCACGGGGGAAATACCTACGCTGAAACTTCAGCCTTAATCCATGTTATGTGGGGCACAGCAATTGGACTCTCCTATTTCGCTGCGAAGCGTTTTCAATTGCCTAGGTACGGAAACCTAGGTTCTTTTCAGTGAGCTCTGGGCTCGCCCCAAAACCATGGTATTTTTGTATATATATATATATTTGTTTGATTGATTGTCAATAAATTGGCCAATTTATTAGTTCGGAGAGTCCAGCTGTATAAAGACATGACGTGTTTGCTTTGTGCCGGAATCTCGCTGCTGGTACGTCACCAATCAACCATGTACCATATAATATCAAGCAAAGGAATTACAAAGTACAGCAAAACTAGTATTTTTATCTATTCAAAAACTCGGTGATTCACAAATTCAGCTGGCGTCGGTTTTAACAGATAATGTTACCTAAAATGCTGTTTGGGAAAGATCGGTACACTATAAAAAAAAGGTACCTACCTGCCTCGCCATCTGTCCTCCGGAGGCAGCGTGTATTCCATTGTCTCGTTCAGGGTATTTTAGTAGGTAGATGAAATTTAGCTGTTACTCGAAAGTATCCTCGACAAGGTCCCTTTAAGGTGTCTTTAGCCTGGGATTCGAACCCAGCCAACCCTATTATCTTTAGTAGTGGAGAGCATTCTTGGTATATTAGTACTAATCGTTTTGTGATAATAAAAGTATAAGGAAAAACCATCGTGAGAATTTCACATAATGGTATAAAATACCATATGATGAAGGTAAACTTGATCGAGAGTTCTCTATGAAGTCCGCGCTCAGTAGTGAGCCGGTGAAAGCTGTTCATGTTGATGAAGACGATGTTTATACCGCGGTAGCTAGTAGTTTATAGCACACCACCTTATTTTAGCTATTGAGTAATTTTTCTACCAAATCTATAATTGTAACGACAAGTGTCATTCCATCAGACTGCATTAGACTGCTAATTCAATTTTATTCCCTATTTAATGCTGAATAAGAGCTAGTATTATAAATAGGTGCACTGCTGAAAAAAAAACCTAACCTAATTTTTACTTAATAATAGGAATTGTGATTGGTAAATAGGTCATATGAGAAAATCTTAATATTGGAGCTCAAGTTAGTTCGATACATGGTTTCTTCGTATCTTTGGCTTTGTTAATATTACAATACGATAGTCTAGCCTCCAAACAAATTGAATCTCCATTATTAAATGTCTAGGAAAATGTATCTAAATATAGCAAATAAAAGATGATAGTTATACCCAAGTGCATTTATTTCTGGTAAATAATTGTTTATTTACTCATACAGTTGAGTATTTAGAAAAAAAAGAAGAGAAACTGAATTTATTATTTAGACTGGGAATTAAGTAACTTTATTACATTAATTAATTCCCGGCCGAATATTTGCTTCCTAAGCCATACTAATTATTGAAAGGGAAAAGCAAATATTCAAACAAAAAAAACCCTTTCGGCTTTATATAATATTATGTACACCATTTTATCTAAAATACACACATGCCCACATAATCAATAGAGATATTATCTATAATTCTTACTTCCATAATAAAGTAAATTTTAAGGACACACATTATGCGTAAATTATAATATATTCATTATTTATTCTAGATATATTTGAATCCTAGTTCCACAAAGAGAAATGTCCCATTTCTATAATTTTGGATGCAAATCTAATAGTTATACACAATATTGTAACACCTCCTAATATCCAAATAATAATATCATCTCTAATTTAGTTTGTAAAATAATTCTTTACTCAAGATTTTTGGAACTGATTTTCAAATAATCTAGTTTAAAATTAAATGTAAATTAGTACATCACCATATATCAGCTTCTGCTGGCCCGGATACACACTATTTTATTCTATTTATAATTTTTCTATTATTAACTATACAATTGCAATATATTTCTACACTTAATTAATATTCACTGTTAGGCTCTACTGCACGTTGAGCCAGACCTCAATCGAATGTCCCTCTCGGTCCCCCAGTGTAGACTTAAAACGTCCACACGGATATCTTTTGTTCACGCCCATGATCTGAAATGAAAAAAAAACCAGCGAAATTTCGGTTTCTGATTGGTTCACTCTTGCGCACAGAATTACCCTGGCTGATGGCTAATTGGCTGAAAATAAAATGTATTTCGAACATCCCTTAATGGGCCGTACCTTTTGCTTTCTCACGCTCTTGCCTTGCCTAGACCACTCGCATAACACGTGATTACAATTTTGTACACTTGTAAAGATTTCTAAGTTAAAATTTACGACTTTTATCTAATTTATGACCGACCCTAACGCAATTTAGCTTTAGAGCAATTTATTTTGCCCTTTTTGTTTTTTATACTTCCTTTCCTACAATTACTCAGAATCTTAACTAATTTATTTCTTTTCGTGCGAGATTTTTGTTTTTAAGAGCAAGGCTTCAAATTTCCGACAGTCATAAAACCGTATGACGGATGGCAAGGCCATCTCACGCTCCCCCAAAATAGATTTTTAATACACGCAGTAATCCCCTATTTTCATTGCAGCTGTACTAGTCGTTTCAAAATCTATTTTTTTTTTTTTTCTTATCTGTATTCGAGCGCTAGTCTTAAACCTCCCACGCCTATCTATTATACCCTCGGGCATGACCATAACTACTTAACTCAGGTATCTCTTTGTTTAGCGTACCCCAAACTACCTGTTCACTTTGTTTAGTGTACCCCAAACTACCTGTTTTCTGTTCCTTCCAGTACTCTGGTTTTACCTATCTTTCTAGTTATCTACATAGTACCTAAACAAATGAATGGCATTGTAGTTACCCTTAACTTTACTAGTATGAACGTCTATTAATGTATATACATTATTATATGGAACTGCCCCTATTATGTACGGTCCTTCATATAAGCGCATGAATTTTTTTGTCAACTTTTTATCAGCATCTGACTTTGTAAAAGTCTTAAGTTTCACTAAATCTCCGATTTCGAATTGTATTAACTTATGATTTTTGTTATAATGTAATTGCCTACTTTCGGCCGCCTTATCTATGTTTTGTCGTGCCTGCTGTCGAATCTGTTCTAACGGTTCACCCTGTAAGTCTGTCCTCACCGATGAGTCAGTGTTGAAATCAGTCGATAGCAGAGTACGTTTTCCATATATAATCTCGTTTGGCGAATATCCCGTTGTAGTATGTATTACCTGATTGTAACAATCTTCTATATCCGATAATAGATCTACCCATGACCGATGTGATTTGTCGCAATAGGTCCTGAATAATCTACCTAACTCTTTATTAACCCTCTCTGTCGAATTTGGCCGTGGATTTCTAACAGATGTGTGCGTTAATTCGATACCTAGTTGGCGAATACCTAACTCGAAAACCTTTGAAGTAAAATTCGCGCCTCTGTCTGAACATAATGTCTTAATTGTGACCTGCTTATGAAACTTTTTTACACAAGTTAAAGTAGCCTTCCCACTAGCCTGGCGTAGTGGGTATAGTCTGATTAACTTACTATAAGCATCTTGCATTACGAATATGTATTTAAAACCAAATCGTCCTGCTGGTAAAGGTCCAAAAATATCGCAAAAAACTCTCTCTCCTATTTCCTTCGCTATTACAGTTTTTATCGGCCCCGTGTGCGTTTCCAAAGCATGTTTTGACTTCTGACATGTCTCGCAAGCTCTTACAACACGACCTATTATACGAGACATATTTGGGAAATAATATTGACGTTTCATCAGAGCATAAACCTTGTATCGCCCGAAATGACCTACTTCTTCATGTATGCTAACTATCAAATCCCTTAGTATGTTCTCGGGAACATATAACCTTAAGATATCCACTTTTATGTCTCTTCTATAAAGAATCCCTTCTTTAAGCACGTAGTACTTTGATTCAGAAGTGTCTGCTGTTTGCACGCGTCTAATTATCTCACTAACAGTCTTGTCGCGACTTTGATAACTACCTATCTCTCTCCATCGCTCCCGCACTAATCGTCCTAATGATGTTTTAAATAGATTCATTTCAGGCCCCATGACCTTGTTAGTTAATACATCGGTGGTCCCCTTTAAATGTCGAGACAATACGTCTGCTACAATGTTTAGTTTACCTTTCACATGTTCGACTGTGTAATTAAATCGCCCTATATAATGTACCCAACGTATCATCCTAGCGCTCAATAATTTGCACGTCTGCAAGAATATCAGGCTTTTATGATCAGTCCTAATGACTAAATTCGCTCCTCTCAAATATGTTTCAAACTTTGACAAACTGAAAATGATGGCCCATAGTTCTTGTTCAGTGACTGTCCATTTGCGTTCTGTCTCTGTCAATGCTTTACTACAGAACCCTAATATTTGTTCTTCACCAGCTTCATTCAATTGATAGACATAACCCGAAACCCCCAAATTACTGCTATCGGTTTGTAAATAATAAGTTCCCTTAGGATCTGGGTGTACAAGAAGTATCGTGTCTATAAACAATTTCTTGACCCTTTCAAAACAATCGTTAATTTCCTCTGTCCATGACCATTTCGTATTTTGTTTTAATAGGTCACACAGTGGTTTAACCTCTTCGCTATATTTTGAAATAAATCTTCTGAAATAATTTATTAATCCCAGAAATCCTCGTAATTGTTTTATAGTCCGAGGTATAGGGAAGTCTAATATGGCTTTAACCCGTTCAGGATCCATACGTACCCCGTTAGTATTTACTATGTGTCCTAACAACTTTACCTCTACACATAAGAACCGACACTTCTCTAACCTTCCAGTTAAACCTGCGGTTTCTAATTTATCTAACACTCGATCTAAATGTTCTAAGTGTAACTTTATGTCCCCCGTAGTGAATATGACTATGTCGTCTAAATAGTTTACGCAAAACTCTCGTACTCCTACTAGGATATAATCCATTGCTCTCGAGAACCCTGCTACAGAAGTCTTTAAACCTTGAGGTAAAACATTATAAGTATACGTCTTCCCCATGAACGAGAACCCAGTATACTTCCTAGAATCTTTATGCAAAGGTATTTGAAAATAGGCATTATTCAAATCAATTAAACTGATATAATTTACTCCATGAAAGGATTGTAAAATCTCAGATGTGAGTGGAGGCGCGCCCGCGTCACCTACCATTTTCTTATTCAACTCTCGTGCGTCCAATAAGAGTCTTATTGATCCATCTCGCTTCTTAGTGAAAGTGAGAGGACTACAGTAAGGAGTCGCTTCCTGTCTGATCACGCCTAGTTTTTCTAACTCTTCTAATTCGGTTTTTACCTGTTCTCTATACGCCAAAGGTACCGGATAACTGTGTTTTACAAAAGGTGTTTCGTCTAATAGCTCAATAACGTGTTCGTACTTGTTTGTCAAACCTAAACCTACCGTAAATACCTTACAGTGTTTGTTTAACACAGGTAGTAATAATTCCTTTTGTTCATTACTTAAGTTCGCGTCATCTAATTTTAATCCCTTAAATTTCTCATTATCTAAATTCATGTCTGATACACTTTGTTCCACTGGCCTAGAGTTTTGATTTAATATTAAATTAATCGTGGCTGCGTTCGTCTCTCCCCCTAACCTTTCGATTTTGCAGTCCGAATTCAGCCTAACACAAGACCTAACGCCCATATGTTCAATAGTCAAAGTGTGTTCACCATTACAGTTCACTATTCCTTTTACCCGCTCTAACCAATCGTATCCTAGTATCAATGACCTAGGAAGACGTCGCATAACTAGTACAGGTGCTTCAACTAAAGTACTACCTAACTGAAACTCTATTAGCACTAACCGATTCGTGCTTTCACTTCGCGATCCAAACGCGCCTTGTATTTGAATTGCTGGAATAGCGATCTCTGGCAATGTCCCATGTTCTCTTAGAATAGAGTCGTACAATTCCCTAGTTATTCCACTAATCTGACTTCCCGTATCTATGAGTGCACTCATACTTCTTCCATACAATCTAACACATACTTCAGGTAACCTAGGTAAAGAATAATCAACACTCACATCGGTTTGTTCATCTAATTCATGATACATTGTGTACACATTCAAACCTCTCCTCATACAAGTTTCACAAGTCACGCCTAACTCATTACACTCTGTTACATTTTCAAACTGGTTTTCCAATAAGATTCCTATACTCCTAATTTCAAATTGACTACTATACTCGTTATAATCAACGCCGCCTCTTAATAACCGCTTAAGTCCCTTATCTCCGGTCCCCAAACTCTGTCCTGGCTTCCATCCACTATTAATTAAGATCCTATAGACTACACCTGTCCTTTCGTGATCTGAGGTCTTTCTGACGCCCGTGCCACACAAGACTAACTGACTTGACCTCGTTTGTGTTGGGCATTCTAGTTTTTTGATGAACCCTCCCCCACATTCTTAGACACAGTAAGATCCTCGCCCTCTTTTACGAACGTGATTGCCGGCCTAATTTGTTTAGTTTCGGATACCGTAGGTCTGTTAAAGTTAACCCTAGAACCTAATCGACCACGATAGCCGCGTCCCCTCGTCGAATTTCCCCTAGCTCTCCAACTTCTTGTTGACATTGTTGCTACAATAGGTCGTCTCGATGATGACTCATTGTATCGTCTACCTCTGTAATTATTACTAACAGTACCTCTCGTAATTTGCCTAGGTTTTTCAACAATATTTTGCTCTATGTTTCGAAGAAATTTCGCTCCGTTCATGATGTTAACTTCTTCTGTTCTAGTAAACCATAATCGCTGTATATCTATAGCATAATGTCGCATAATAGAATTGACCAAATCTCTCTCACTAAACGCAATAGTTAATGACTGCATTGATTCTGCTTGCTCAGCAAAATGTTCGGACATCGACATTCCCGAATCGCTTGAATATACCGCATTAATCAATTTATATCTTATAGATTCCTGAATTTGTTCGGTCCAATAATTTCGTCTAAAATCAATCTCGAAGTCAGCGAACGTAGTCCAGCCCTTCGAATACAAGTCCATAACCTTCCGAGCATGCCCCGAGATGCAACCTAACGCTATATCTATTTCGCGATCTAATCCATTTACCGCCCTTATATATTTCTTTAATCGTTTAAGAAAAACGATGGGGTTAGTGAATGGTTTTCCGTCGAAATTTGGTTTAGTTACTGACGGCTGTACAACATATAAATTCCGGGTCTCAGATAATGTACTTGTGCTCGCGGTTTCAAGATTCGACCCCTGCCTATCAGATTTTTCATTTTCATTAATTCCGTTCGACGCGTGTGAAGAAACGCTCGCGATTTCATTTGAACCGGTATTTGAATTTAACTGATGTAATTTTGCTTCGAACTCGGTGATTTTTTTCAAAATCAACTCTAATGTAGCATTCCCTAAGGTCGTTGTTTGCTCGCTCGATTCTACGGTACTAACATCGCTTTGCCCCGCACCTACTTGCTTTGTTCTACGTCCTTTTCTACCTGAAGACATCCTTTTTTTTTTTCCAATCTGACCCTATTTCTTTTACCTACTTTGGTACTGTTTTAAATTTTATTTGAATAACTTTCATAAGTCGCGAAGCCGTATTTTTAATACTAATATAATACTGATACTAATTGCAATCACATGTTTGGGTCTGCTTCGATTATATGCATTCTCAGAGTTTGAAAAAAATTAAGCCTGAGAAATAAGCAAGGAATAATAGCTCGATCTCTGTAGTATCTTCTGAAAACCTGTAAATTTTACATTTATAAGACATACAGCTTATTTCTGCTCTCCTGCTCCCCCTATACATAAATAAATGTAAATGTACAACATATAAATATAAAACAACATGCAGTGTGTCCTTAAAACTTATAATTTATAAATAGCAATGTAAGTTTATAAATTTTTCTCTCTCAAATACCCAATCACAATTTCTACGTTGTGTTATTTTTATGTTAATGTAAATCTAGTCATATCGTTATTTCGAATACGTACATAGATCCCTGGTCACTCGGCATCAAATTTCTGTGATGGTACGGTGTGATCGTCTATACTAGTGGTTAAGATTAGGCATTATGAAGAGATAAAATAAGAAATGAACTCAGCTGAATTATAGAAACACCTAGGTATTTAAGTCATGAGTTATTTACAAGTAATTAATTGGTACAGTACGTTGGGTGAACACGTAGACTTCTCGACCAGCTAACAGGTTTACACGGATTGAATTATAAAAAATTAATGTAAAATTTCAACTCCTCAAAATAGATATAATGAGTGGAGAGATTTGCTAATTTAGAACGTTCCTGTTAGTGTGGAAAATCAGTTGATACGTGTATTTGCCTTATTTAGGCCATCGGTTTGAGACCAACCGGCATTCCTCAAGCACGGGGGAAATACCTACGCTGAAACTTCAGCCTTAATCCATGTTATGTGGGGCACAGCAATTGGACTCTCCTATTTCGCTGCGAAGCGTTTTCAATTGCCTAGGTACGGAAACCTAGGTTCTTTTCAGTGAGCTCTGGGCTCGCCCCAAAACCATGGTATTTTTGTATATATATATATATTTGTTTGATTGATTGTCAATAAATTGGCCAATTTATTAGTTCGGAGAGTCCAGCTGTATAAAGACATGACGTGTTTGCTTTGTGCCGGAATCTCGCTGCTGGTACGTCACCAATCAACCATGTACCATATAATATCAAGCAAAGGAATTACAAAGTACAGCAAAACTAGTATTTTTATCTATTCAAAAACTCGGTGATTCACAAATTCAGCTGGCGTCGGTTTTAACAGATAATGTTACCTAAAATGCTGTTTGGGAAAGATCGGTACACTATAAAAAAAAGGTACCTACCTGCCTCGCCATCTGTCCTCCGGAGGCAGCGTGTATTCCATTGTCTCGTTCAGGGTATTTTAGTAGGTAGATGAAATTTAGCTGTTACTCGAAAGTATCCTCGACAAGGTCCCTTTAAGGTGTCTTTAGCCTGGGATTCGAACCCAGCCAACCCTATTATCTTTAGTAGTGGAGAGCATTCTTGGTATATTAGTACTAATCGTTTTGTGATAATAAAAGTATAAGGAAAAACCATCGTGAGAATTTCACATAATGGTATAAAATACCATATGATGAAGGTAAACTTGATCGAGAGTTCTCTATGAAGTCCGCGCTCAGTAGTGAGCCGGTGAAAGCTGTTCATGTTGATGAAGACGATGTTTATACCGCGGTAGCTAGTAGTTTATAGCACACCACCTTATTTTAGCTATTGAGTAATTTTTCTACCAAATCTATAATTGTAACGACAAGTGTCATTCCATCAGACTGCATTAGACTGCTAATTCAATTTTATTCCCTATTTAATGCTGAATAAGAGCTAGTATTATAAATAGGTGCACTGCTGAAAAAAAAACCTAACCTAATTTTTACTTAATAATAGGAATTGTGATTGGTAAATAGGTCATATGAGAAAATCTTAATATTGGAGCTCAAGTTAGTTCGATACATGGTTTCTTCGTATCTTTGGCTTTGTTAATATTACAATACGATAGTCTAGCCTCCAAACAAATTGAATCTCCATTATTAAATGTCTAGGAAAATGTATCTAAATATAGCAAATAAAAGATGATAGTTATACCCAAGTGCATTTATTTCTGGTAAATAATTGTTTATTTACTCATACAGTTGAGTATTTAGAAAAAAAAGAAGAGAAACTGAATTTATTATTTAGACTGGGAATTAAGTAACTTTATTACATTAATTAATTCCCGGCCGAATATTTGCTTCCTAAGCCATACTAATTATTGAAAGGGAAAAGCAAATATTCAAACAAAAAAACCCTTTCGGCTTTATATAATATTATGTACACCATTTTATCTAAAATACACACATGCCCACATAATCAATAGAGATATTATCTATAATTCTTACTTCCATAATAAAGTAAATTTTAAGGACACACATTATGCGTAAATTATAATATATTCATTATTTATTCTAGATATATTTGAATCCTAGTTCCACAAAGAGAAATGTCCCATTTCTATAATTTTGGATGCAAATCTAATAGTTATACACAATATTGTAACACCTCCTAATATCCAAATAATAATATCATCTCTAATTTAGTTTGTAAAATAATTCTTTACTCAAGATTTTTGGAACTGATTTTCAAATAATCTAGTTTAAAATTAAATGTAAATTAGTACATCACCATATATCAGCTTCTGCTGGCCCGGATACACACTATTTTATTCTATTTATAATTTTTCTATTATTAACTATACAATTGCAATATATTTCTACACTTAATTAATATTCACTGTTAGGCTCTACTGCACGTTGAGCCAGACCTCAATCGAATGTCCCTCTCGGTCCCCCAGTGTAGACTTAAAACGTCCACACGGATATCTTTTGTTCACGCCCATGATCTGAAATGAAAAAAAAACCAGCGAAATTTCGGTTTCTGATTGGTTCACTCTTGCGCACAGAATTACCCTGGCTGATGGCTAATTGGCTGAAAATAAAATGTATTTCGAACATCCCTTAATGGGCCGTACCTTTTGCTTTCTCACGCTCTTGCCTTGCCTAGACCACTCGCATAACACGTGATTACAATTTTGTACACTTGTAAAGATTTCTAAGTTAAAATTTACGACTTTTATCTAATTTATGACCGACCCTAACGCAATTTAGCTTTAGAGCAATTTATTTTGCCCTTTTTGTTTTTTATACTTCCTTTCCTACAATTACTCAGAATCTTAACTAATTTATTTCTTTTCGTGCGAGATTTTTGTTTTTAAGAGCAAGGCTTCAAATTTCCGACAGTCATAAAACCGTATGACGGATGGCAAGGCCATCTCAAGCGAACAAGCAAACGGAATTTTATATTTACCCAAGGAAGAGGAGCACATTTTTGGGTTCGCGTTGGCTGCCGCGGCCCCTCATAAACAAAAATTAATTCTTTATAATATGGGGCAACCAGAAGGCCTATTTTGTTAGTAAATACAAAGGCTTAAGTTAAAACTATATTAGTAATACATTATTATATTAACTAAACTTATAATAAAGTTATAATAAATAAGTATGAAATTTGGCATGAAAAATGTCTTTATGTGTATTGTTTTAAAATGTACCTATCCATATATTGTTATATTTTTATCTATGGAATAGGATCGGTATCCGTGCGAAACCGGATCGGGTCAACTAGCCTATTAGTTTTGAAATTAAAATGGAAGATCTAAAATATCGCGTAGTATTGAATGTATTCCGAGACAAGGATTTGCCAAGTTGTCCAACTCTACCGTCCAATAATAAAGCTACGTATTGCCGTAAAAACTTTTGTAAAAAGTTCTGGGTCTGCACCATAACACGATAGCATAGAACTCGCTGCCCCATCTCATTGTACACGTGCCACTGCAGGTAGCCCCGTTGGTTCTGTAATAAAACACGATTGAGTTAACAGGGCTCTCTCCGTCACTCATACTCCGACATAGATATTAGTTTCTGGAATATGTCTGCAAAATTTTATGGACTTTGGTTGCTTAATATTCAAATGAAATTGGAACTACGATTGTATGAAACGAGTGACGGAGAGAGCCCTCTTTTGCCCTCAAGGGCATTATGTATTCAAGATTTCAGCAAGGGCTGAAAGCTGGAGTAAGGGAAATCAAAGCTCTCACAAAGCTCTTGAAGGACTCGTGATGAGGGCGCCTGGGTGACTTGCGTTTTCGGGGTTCCAAACCCGAAGGGACTCTATTACTAAAACTCCGCTGGCTGTCCGTCTGTCCGTTCTGTCCGACGGTCCGTCCGTCTGTCTGTTAGCGGGCAGTATCTCGTGAACTGTATTAAGTAGAGAGTTGAAATTTTCATGAAATGTGTATTTCCATTGCCGCTATAACGACAAATACTAAAAATTTCAAAATGGCCGCTATGAAAAAAAAGTACTACTTCGTACTTGCAAGATAGTACGGAATACTTCGTGTGCGAGTCCGACTCGCACTTGACTGGTTTTTTCACACCTGCCCATGCGCACGAACCGTGCGCACACAACGTATATCATAAGAACAATTTGGACGTGTTCACGAGTGATACTTGCAAGCGATTTGCGTGTAAGTTACGGTTGCACACGTTTGTGAGTTTTTTATAGTGTGGATTTGATACACCCACACGTTTGCGACATGTACGTGCGTACAGAAATAGTGACGCGTACAGGCATTCGATACGCTTTGTGTACACGGTTCGTGCGCGTGCGCAGGTGTGGACCACTTTGCGCCGTGTACGTTGCGCCGTGCGACCAAAATATTAAAATTCTATGCATGGGCATTGGGTAAGATAAGGTCCTAAAAATTTGTTCGAAAATTTTGTACACGCCAACTTGATAAATACTGGAACTGATTCAGGATTGGAGGGCTAGAAGCTTGTATGAATTAAACACATCCAATCCTGGGGGCCACTGGCTACCTTCTTGTTATTTACATACCTACTACGCCATAACCTACGCCTGAAGACGTTCGTTACAGTCATCGTATCCACTTATCTAACTTTTTTGCTAACCGGTTTTCGCTTGGCTTCGATAAAAAAAGAAGAAAAATTGTAAGGTCGATTAACCAGCATAAAATAACCAATTACAAAATTACAATATACGTAGTCTGCAATTTATATTGATTATTATATTAATAACTGTAGGTAGGTAGGTAGGTAGGTACTAGGCTACCAGGTATTTATAATTCTCATTTATTCAATGCGTCATCGGAAGTATTCAAGCATTTTAAAATTCCTATAATATGTACCTAATGCTGAATTTCCTAGTTATGTGCAATAAAAATATAACAGCATACGTACCTATTATTCTACAGTCTGTGAAATAAATACAACACATGTACAACATTATACACACATTCATAACATATCATATTATAAATTAACTATAATATCTATTTACTTATATGATAATAATATAATTGATAAGAGAAAATTCATCCATCTCTAGTATTTTAAAAGCTTGTACCGACCTACAATAAGGTAAGTATAAAAGGGCATACTTATTATGGCTAAAACGGATAGGGTACCTCTTTGTTTAGTATGCATTTTAACAACATTAATTTGTCTGGAAGAAGAGGCTGTTCACTTTTATTTCAGATTGTAATTGGTAATTGGCAACCTTACGCGGCGGTGATCAAGACTCAGGAGTCTGGTCAGTATAGTAGAGGGGAGTGTTCGCCTATCAAGGGCACCTAGAGCCAAAATTTGGTTTAACGGAGCCATCATAGAGGTGACTGCAGTAAGTACTAAGTAGTACCTACTCCATCTTACTTGGACTTGATCAGTGACGGATTAAGACTACTTGATGCCCTAAGCAATCCATGCCTGTGGGCCCCCCTATCCGTATGTTTACTAGAATCGGTCTTTTTAAAATTTTACTGCCTAAAAACATTAGTTTTTTGTAAAATAAGATGATGAGAGGTAACGTACTTTAGAAGTGGAGTAGGTGCGACAACAATAAAAAACCGGCCAAGTGCGAGTCAGACTCGCGCACTGAGGGTTCCGTACTCGAGTATTTTTTCCAACATTTTGCACGATAAATCAAAAGCTATTAGATATACATAAAAATAAATAAAAATCTGTTTTAGGATGTACAGGTAAAGCCCTTTCAAATGATACCCCACTCGGTATAGTTATCTTATTTTGAAAATTGAAACATATTTTTTTTTTAAATGATGTAACCACAAATTCGCGGTTTTCAGATTTATTCCCGTACTTGTGCTATAAGACCTACCTACCTACCAAATTTCATGATTCTATGTCAACGGGAAGTACCCTATAGGTTTCTTGACAGACAGACAGACAACAAAGTGATCCGTTCGTTAAGGGTTCCATTTCTCCTTTTAAGGCACGGCACCCTAACAAAGCATAATTTATTTATTTATTGACATGCGCCTTGCGGCTTTCGGGGGCATTCGAATTGTCGAATGCACAAGCGGGCAGCGAGTGGGCAAGCGGGAGTGGGGTTATGACTCTAGGTCGGACGCTATGTCAACTTAAAACGCGCGAATTTTCAGATTAGTCCCTTATTAGTCCTAGAAACTTTTTTTGGTGACGTGAGAGTGAGATGTAATGCCCAAAGGATGGATTTTTTTTGTGCTTCTTCTGGTGCCCCCTCAGACGTGATGCCCTAGGCAATTGCTTAATTTGATTAAGGGTTAATCCGTCACTGGACTTGATACAATGTAATCATTTGGTACCATGGAGTAGGTAGTAGGGTAGAGATAAAGCGGCTAAATTGTATATTTACTTTATTAGCAAAGTAGTATCATGAAGTGGGAGGGTATATTATAGTTATGCTTATTATGTTTTTATTTTCTGTACGTTCTTTGTGCAAATAAAAGTAGGTAATAAGAAAATAAATTCTTGGAGAAGCTGCTCGGCCATGTTTGAAGTCTCGCCGCTAACCTGCTCTACACCTCAGTTATTACTGCTCACTAAGCAGTAATAATTGAGCAGTGCTCAGATATAAAAAACCAGCCAAGTGCAAGTCAGCCTTCGACTAAGGGTTCCGTACTAAGGTATTTTTCCGACATTTTGCAAGATAAATCAAAAACTGCTAAGCATAAAAATAAATAAATAAATGATATGTATTTAAAGTTTAAACATAAATCTGTCAGAATATACAGGTAAAGCACTTTCATATTACGATACCCAACTTGGTAGTTACTTTAAATTTTAACACACATTTTTTTTGTGATGCAATCACAGATTCACAGTTTTCGGAGTTTGAATCCGAAGATTTTTTTATTTACTTACCTTGACAGTTTATTCCAGGAGCTTGCCAACCCAAACGTTAAATCGGCAAGTACAAAGATATGGATAAATAAAATTAAGTATATTACGTATATTATTATACTTTCAATTACCTACTATTGAAAATAATCTAACTCACCAAGGCCATATTAGTTGGTACAGACATGACACTGGTGAAAGAAGTTTCAGCGTCTGTCCTGACGGGGCACATGACAGTTTCACAAGGCTCTGCAAAAATAAATATTTTAGGTTTTATTAGTGACTAGAGGATGCCGCGACTTCGTCCGCGTGGATTTAGGTTTTAAAAAATCCCGTGGGAAATGTTGGATTTTCCGGGATAAAAAGTTGCCTATGTCAATAACTGGGACGCAAGCTACCTCGGTACCTTTCATGCAAATCGGTTAAGCGGATGGGTCTTTAGGAATCCCGTGGAAACTCTTTGACTTTCCAGGATAAAAAGTCGGGATATAAACTAACCCTGTACCAAATTTTGTCACAATCGGTTTAACAGTTGGGCCGTGAAAAGGTAGCAGACAGACAGACACACTTTCGCATTTACCTATAAATATTAGTATGGATTAACCTATTTTAAAGATAATTGTAATAGGTAGGTATACATTATATAGACTACAGGCCCATGTTCAAAAATGGATGGGTCATATGAACCACCAGGTGACGTATACAGGACGATATAAGAGCATAAAATAATAAGATTCAGCACTATGCCGTCACTTGTAAGCTGTCCAACAGAGTGCTGGTGAGAATTCAAAAGTGCAGGTAGAGTGAGTACATTTTAGTCATATATTTTTGTACGGCATTTTTACCATCGATAGATCCATGAAAAATAATAAGAAAGCGCGCAGTGCCGTAAAAAAATGGTGCGCCACAAAGTCAGTAAATTGTTTGATTTTCTGACCTTTTCCGGGGTAAATTTGGTCATTTAATTCTGTACGGCACTGGTTTCATACTGTTTCAATACAGCCTCTAATCCATTATTCCGCAACGCCGTACAAAAATCATGCGACAAGGGGAAAAAATTGAGGGTAGCAACCCCCTCTCTTTCCGTGGTCCGGGGGGTAATTTAAAAAAGTACGGCTTTGATTCCAAAACATTATCTAGCACTCAAAAGTACTATTAAAAATAATGCCGTCAAAAAATTTTGAAGAGAACAATTGATAATATGATAAAATCACTATGCCGTCTAACTGAAGTGAATGGGTGTGTATATAATATCCACATCCCCTACAAACCTTTGGACCAACGAAAATGTACGGCATGTAAAAAAATATTATCTATGCTTAAAACACTTTCAAAATAAATTAATTTTATGTTGTTTCAAATCATCCCCCGGACCACGGAAAGAGAGGGGGTTGCTACCCTCAATTTTTTCCCCTTGTCGCATGATTTTTGTACGGCGTTGCGGAATAATGGATTAGAGGCTGTATTGAAACAGTATGAAACTAGTGCCGTACAGAATTAAATGACCAAATTTACCCCGGAAATTGTCAGAAAATCAAAAAATTTACTGACTTTGTGGCGCACCATTTTTTTACGGCACTGCGCGCTTTCTTATTATTTTTCATGGATCTATCGATGGTAAAAATGCCGTACAAAAATATATGACCAAAATGTACTCACTCTACCTGCACTTTTGAATTCTCACCAGCACTCTGTTGGACAGCTTACAAGTGACGGCATAGTGCTGAATCTTATTATTTTATGCTCTTATATCGTCCTGTATACGTCACCTGGTGGTTCATATGACCCATCCATTTTTGAACATGGGCCTGTAGTCTAATACAGGGGCGATAAACGGACTACATTTTGGGCACCTGCAATATTTTGGGGGTGGTTTAGTTCAGAATGTCTGCACTGCGATTTTTTTTAACAGAAACGATACTCAGGACAGCAATATAATACGTTAGCGTTGATAAAAGCTACATTTTTATAATTTTATATTGCTGTAGGTAGTACGTGTGAATGCATGAATGAAAAAGGCACTTTGATTTAACTACACCGTAAGTATATTTCGTAAAACTCACTCAAAGCAAAACATAAATACGGGTAGGTAGGTAGGCACAATTTGGTAGCCTTATTGCTCCATAGCGATCTCTCTCAGACAATCAAAATGATGCAAAGGACACAGCTAGATATTAGATGCAAGTATTATTATTATTAATTATTAATATATAATATAACATTAAAATATATGAATATATGATGGTACCTACTTAAAATATAATGTATATACAATTAATGACATCTATACTAATAAATAAAATTGGAGTGTCTGTCTGTAATTTCGAAATAACTACCACATATTAAGGTCATATGGTTATTTGAACGATACCATAACTGAATCACACGTTTTTAAAATTTTTGTCTGTCTGTCTGTCTGTCTGTTTGAAAAGGCTAATTTTCGGAACGGCTGAACCGATTTTAACGGGATTTTCACATACAAGTAGAGGAATGACCAGGGTGTAACATAGGCTACTTTTTTAACCGACTTTCAAGAAGGGAGTTGTGTTTTTCTACCTATGTACACCGAAATCTCCGAAATTTCTGAACCGATTTGCGTCATTTCTTTTTTAATCGATAGAGGAATTTTGCGATATAGTTTCATACAAAATTTGGATTCCAACTCCTCAATCCTGATGCTGCAGGGGATCTGACCAATCCACGCGGGCGAAGCTGCAGGCATCAGCTAGTAAATAATAAAATACTTCTTCTTTACTTGCTGGTCCTTCTCGGTAAGAGAAGATATTTTATATTTACTTACTAGCTGACGCCCGCGACTTCACCCGCGTGGATTTAGGTTTTTCGAAATCCCGTGGGAACTGTTTGATTTTCCGGGATAAAAAGTAGCCTATGTGCTAATCCAGGCTATAATCTATCTCCATTCTAAATTTCAGCTTAATCCGTCCAGTAGTTTTTGCGTGAAGGAGTAACAAACATACACACACACACACACACACATACAAACTTTCGCCTTTATAATATTATAGTGTGATTTCAAGTTACCTGGGGTCACTGGTGTTCTTGCATGAACAAAGTTGATTTGTATGGTGACATCTTGATCAAGTTGACGCGATACGAAATCTAAAAAACAAAAACCGGTCAATTGCGAGTCCGACTCGCTTAATAAGGGTTCCGCACCGTCGTGCAAGATATCTCAAACCAGTATAATAGCAAGTTAATAACGGACTGCGCGATCTCGGTGTGATTTCGTAAACTAATTATTTCTACAATTAGTGTAAATTAAAAATTCATAACATCCCCGACAGTTAGTGAAGGTTACAGTAACTAGAAAAGAGCTGATAACTTTCAAACGGCTGAACCGATTTTTTTAGATTATAGCTAAGAACACTCTCGATCAAAAGCCACCTTTCAAACAAAAAAAAACTAAATTAAAATCGGTTCATTAGTTTAGGAGCAACGATGCCACAGACAGATGATACACAGATACACACGTCAAACTTATAACACCCCGCTTTTTGGGTCGGGGGTTAAAAATACCCAGGTAGAACCTACTAACTGTCGGATTTTCATACGATTTTCACCAATAAAAAGAGAGATTATCCCAAAAGGCTATTTACACTTTGCGAAATACTACTTCTATCATAATATTATGATGACAGTAATTAATTGTGAATTAAGTTGGAAAAAATCGTCACCCGTGTATAGCTGGTGCGGGTCGCAGGTAGATAGGTAGTAGGTAGGTATATACTAATTATATAGGCAGGTAGATAATAAGATTGACTTATGAACTTAGAATAGACTTTAATAATAATTTTATTAAGTATTGAACTCTATTCATCCGATTGGGGTCTAGGATAACACGTTAACCTACTTAGATGGTTATATACTTATTATTTTTTCGTTGTAATAAATATTATTATTACAATATAAACGATCACAAATTTATTCGCACACGAATCACTTCAGACGCTGAGATCTACCTAGTACCTACCTCGTTATTTTAGTGTAACTAAGTAAGTACTTACAGATACAGAAATAGAATTTTGGTTTAGGTAGCAAAAAACTGGAAACAAAAAATATGAAATAAGAAGAATGAACAGATGAATAAATATTATGCCAACTCGCACATCAACTTATTGTCATATACTTAGTTAGCTATTAAAATACATATATTTTATATAAAAAAAATTTTGAGCGTGGATTTGACCTGCAGCTCGCTCCAGCAATGCGCGGGACTTCAATTGCAATTATACATGGCATAATAATGTGTGTCAAATCTTTGAAAAGAGCAACCGCCGAGTTTCTTGCTGGTTCTCCAGTGGTAAATGCTCTTCACGATTCAAAAGTACCTACTTGTAAAAGTCTAATTGAAAAAAAATATTTTGAATTAGAATTTGATTAAAAATAATAATAATAGGTACATACTTACTGTTGTGAAGAGGTAAGCCTATACCACCCTATACGGAGAGGTTACTGTTGGTAATACCTACCTATTTCCTTAAACATCAAGTTGTAGGTAAATACCTAAGAAAAACGAGTTGATATCAGCAAAAAATTTTGTTCGGAGTGACTCGCCTTGTGCGTCATACAGATGTTAAAAAAGCTCTCGTGCGAATTAGTCCTCAGTCACACAAAGATGTCTAGAAACTTACCGGCTAAAAATCTCACATTGACGGGAATCCTGTCGCCCAGCGTCACGAAACAAGGCACCCGCATGCCGCATCCTTGTATATTTACTGTGTGAAGATCGTAAGCCGACCCTGTAGAGTGAAGATACAAAAACCGGTCAAGTGCGAGTCAGGGCTCGCTCTTTCAGGGTTGCGTACATAGTCATCATATTTTGGATACCTACTATGAAATATTGCAATAAACCGTGAAATAAAACCCCTAAAAATGTTCGTTTGTTTTGGTCACAGCTTATAAGCTATTTTATAAATCGTTGTTTTCGGTATTTATTTTTTAAATAAATACAGTATATTATGGTACATAATATACCAAAATTTCATATTCCTAACTGGTTTAGTTGGTGAGATAGCCTTCCTTATTTTTTAAGATAATAAAATATATACTCTTACTCTACTCATTGAGAGTTCTAAACAATGATATCCCGCATGCTAAGGTAAGAGAAAAAGGCTCATTTTTCATGAATAATAATTTAATTGAATTTTTAATTCAATATGTATTTAATTTTGGGTTAATTTTCCAAACCAAAATTTCAGGTTTGTAACTCATTTCGTCTTTGATCTAGAGACCTGGGACACGCAAACGGACAGACAGATAGACAGCAGAGTGACATTGATGGAGCTTCGTTTTTACCCTCTGGGTACGGAATCCTAAAAACTACTATGCGTTTCAAATAAGAAAACAAATAGCCAGCTAGGTAGGTTACTTCGTCACTCGTATAATATCTTCTCAAGCTTGAACCTACTGCCAGCACCAAAAATATTCGCTTGATTTAAATATTGTTTTTATTTTTAAAGAAAACGGACAAAAATTACGAGAAAAATAGAATGGTAGGTAGGTACCTAGATATGGGACACAGCTGTGTTCGTGTTAAAGTTAAAAGTTAATCTTTGTCTTCTATATGTTCGTTACCTACTTTCACGTATTGTTCATCGAATTGAGTTGAAACTTTGTACAGTTGTTGTCGGAGCGTGAAGGTTTCTGACGACAACAACTGTACCTAGTTTCAACTCAAGCGAGTGAACGATACAGGTCTACACGGACGCATAGAAATTTCTGAAATTCAATTAGCGTCTTATCAATGTGAAAAAAATAGTAGGTATAGGGATTATGACAGACAATCCATGCGAATTATTTGTGTAAGTGCATCATCAGGCTTAGCGAGCTATAGATTAACACTTTATCGGAGTTCCCTGATGTATTTATTGGCTTCAGTGCCGTCTCAAGCCATGCAGGGCCCATTGGCCACGCAAAGTTTGGGGGCTCTTTCAGAAAGTCCAAATATTTAACAAGCGAAGTCAGCGGTATTTCTGTTGAGCTTTGAGAATAACTGAATAAATTACTCTTCCTAGAGTCGAAAATGCACTGAACAGGTTATTTACCAAAAATGAATGGTCTAAGATCCCAAGGACCGCGTTACTTGCTACTTGTGTAAGTATATTCTGAGAAACAAAATGGGTGTACAAATACGTCTTTTAACTTAGATTAGCTACGCATATTATTATCTACCTACCTATTAGATTGTGCTTTGCATTGTGCTTATTAAGTCATTATTTCTATTGTCTGCCTGACTGTATTGATATCCGGGAATATGATACTTAGTACCTACCTACTTATCAATTTTTTTAATACGGGGATTATTTTTTGTACTAAGATTTTATAATTTTAATGACGTGGGTATTATTTTATTACTTTTAAGCATGATTTATGAAAAGAGTATTAAATAAATACCCAGTATATAATTTAAATAGTTGGTTGGTATCTTTGTATAGTAGGTATGTGTAATTCTAATAAGATATTTATAATTCTGATATTTTGTTGAAATGAGAATTGCAACAAAAGTATGTGCAAATATTTTTTTGAGTATCCGCCCTCGTCTAATTTCTTGTCATACATATTCCAAATCATACACGCGTATGCGCGCATCCAGTGTGATCTCCTGCTGCGCTGTCGCTTTAGTACGAACAAACAAGCAGAGTAAATAGTGAATACATATTTAAATCTATATATTTATAAGGAAAAGGTGACTGACTAACTGACTGACTGATATATCAACGCACAATTCAAATTACTAGACGGATTGGGCTGAATTTTGGAATTCTTACGTGATATGTAGGTAAATTCAAACCCTACAGGTGTAAATTAGGGGTTCTTTGAGATTTGTGTAGTCCGCGCGGACGAAGTCGCGGGCCATACAGGACGAAGAAGACTTGAAGGTCCGGTCGGGGGACTGATGGAGTAAAGAAAGGACATGCGGGCTTTAAGAGTTCGGAGCTGGAATGAAGAAGCTTTTCACCGCCTTCGAAGGAGAATTCAAGGCCCACACAGGGCTGTACCGCTTCGATGATGATGATGCACTTTACTATGAATCGATCCGAATTCTATCATCATCCCTTGAATAACTGTTTGTAGAGATCAGATTGAAAGGCACCTAAGTACCTACTTACCACAATCCTCAAATAAAACTGAGGCGCAGGTGGCTACGAAAACTAATTGAAACACCAGGTATAAAAACAACATTCGAATTATGCAAAATGATTGCATTAATCACACAACCGCACTGGGGTCTCCACAGACTTATTAGTATCAAGGTACCTAGCCCCGGCTGATTACCGTATCAAAACTCAAATTAGATAACAGCCATAGTCGCTTGAGTTCTTACTAATAATTATACCTATCTACTTAATTAGTAAAAAAACCCGCCAAGTGCGAGTCAGACTCGCGCACCGAGAGTTCCATTGTCGGGTATATTTGCCAACATTTTGCACGGTAAATCAAAAACTATGATGCATTGATTTATTCTATGATGCATAAAAATCTGTTTTAGAATGTACAAGGCTAAAGCCCTTTCATATGATAGATGATGATGATGATCAAGCCACCTTTCAAACAGAAAAAACTAAATTAAAATTGGTTTATTAGTTTAGGAGCTACGATGCCACACACAGATACACAGATACACACGTCAAACTTATAACATAACCCTCTTTTTGGGTCGGGGGTTAAAAAGTAGGTAGATTAACCTTCAAAATGCTAGGCTAACTTTCTACTTATAAGTATTCCTCGTGAATATACTAAAGGTACCCCATGAAACCCATATTGATAAGCCTACGTTGTCGTATTAGTTTACAAATTGCGAAAAACCAAATTAAATTTGAATTTTGCGGGCAGGCCGGTCTCATACCCCTTAAGATGCACTAGACGGGTCTGCCCATGTCTGCCCGCGAAATTCAAATTTAATTTGGTTTTTCGCAATTTGTAAACAGTTAATACGACTAAGTAACTAGGCTTATCGCATTCTAATAGTGCCAATGGCAGTATCATCTCCACATGTTTATATAAAAATAAAATCTTTAACTACCTACTTGCAAGTGTTCAGTTTAAGAAATTGCGACAAGGATCTTTTGGCACGTGGCTTAAATCGAAACTAACACCGCCATCTTGTGAAGTGTCACGCTGTCCCCTGTCCCTTTGTATGTGGTGTTGCTAAGTAAAAAATCTGAAATTCACTGTTTAGTTGAAATATAGAGCCATTCCATATTATGTCATATGAATAGATACAGCATAAAATATGTGTTTGCATATTATAACTATATTTAACACTACGTAAATAAAGTATTTGAGCAAGTAAACATGATAGGTTGCAAGTCCATAACCTGTCAATGATTTTTATTATCCTTTCTCATTGTGGAAACAGGATGGCTTGCCGTTTCTTATTCAGTTAAAATTAGATAAAACTTACATTTTTCAACATTGACATTTTTATCACATTCTCAAAAATTGAGGAGATTTTATTTGCTGGCAGCCCTCGTTCTACAACTAACAACTACGCACCCCTGTCAATGTCACTCAAGTACCAAAGATCCTTGACTTGAGCTTCTTGGTCTGTGATTTTTATAAGATGAAAACAAAAGGATATTGATAATTGATATAGATACCTACTTTTTATAGTTGATAGAAAACTTTACGGGTAGTGACATTTTGTGTTATTATGACGATGTTAATATTATTGTTGTTGTCATAAAAATGGAATAAATAAAAGTCGTATTTAGTAATCGTGCTAAAGTTTATTATTATTCCTGGTAATTATAGATGGCTATGCAATGAATGTACTGATGTGCTCGTAATCCACTGCACTCTACTCTGCTCAGTATTATACTAGAGATATCCAGGGCCGTACAATAAATTAAAAAAAAAAGAAAACAATTCACAATTGAATAGGAGTTAGGACAGTAAACAAAAATATGAAAATCTGTGAAACTAAAAATTAAAAACAGGTTTATTAAATGAATTGAATAAGTTTGAAATATAGTTTTAATAAAAGTTAAACATACAAACAAATTGTAACTATGCTTGCTACCTCGAGAAGTCTAATACTCCGACATAACCCTATAATTTTTAAGAGGTTTCGGCACAAAGTAAATAAACAACTTGAAGATAAGCCAGAACCAAAAGTGGCTGCAGATGTAATGAATTATTTAAAAAACTCTACAGATTATAAAGAAATTGTTGACAAAGTGCCTAAAACACTTCTAAAGAAGTATAAGGCTCCAGAAACTATGTATTTAATTAATAAAAATACAGCAAAGAATATCACTGAAACACTTGTAAATTACATCAGCAACGATGCTCCTATTGTTGAAATTAACCCTGGATTTGGATTTTTGACACGGGAACTTTTACAATGTCAAAAAAAATCAATTTATTTATATGAAATTTCAAACCATTTTTCTCAATTCATAACAGTAAGTAATCTAAATCATTTTAGCAACAGATGGTTTTTAGATTTATAGAAATATTCACACTCTCCCTGGATGACAATTACAACGGGCTATGCCAAACAGGCTTAGGGGTCTCTTCATTCAGCTAGATCTACTCTACTTTCGTTTAGCTATGAATGCCAATGGGTCCAATAGACCTCCTAGTCTCACTTCAGGAGATCTCTTTATCTCCCTAATAAGCTTCTGGCTTTGAGCTTTACAAAGACACTATAGACTACTAGATAAGATGGATAAAACACTGAAGTTGGTGTGATTACATTTTTTAGTCTGGGCCACATTCTACTTAAAATAACCCTAACAATTCGCCATCCGAGTCTGCGATTACAAACTGCCATCTGTGGTGTCTATAGACACTTTGTTCTGTATGTCTAATGGTTAGTCTATAGAGTCACTGCTGAGTTCTGTTTATACAATCTGATATTATTACATTTTTAGGAAATACAATCACAATTTCCTGACAGAATCCATTTTAAATCTGGTGATTTCTTTGGAATGTGGAAGTTAGCATTTAAAGACAAATTGGATGATGGCAATAGATTGAAAGAATTGCTAGGAGATCTTGCAACTGACGATAATGGTAAGTGAAAAAGGGTTTCTATCAATGATGATAATTTTTAAATTAACATCAAAAAATTATGGAACTGGAGTTATGGAACTTTGCACCTCTGGGCATTGTAACCAGTGCTAACTCAGTGTCTGACACTGAGTTATAGCCACCAAATCATTTGACATTGGTTCATTCTATATTGCTGCTTCATTGAGTGATCATTATCGTTATCATCATCAGCCTGTGGGCGTCCACTGTTGGATATAGGCCTTCCCTAAAGAGCGCCACAACACCCACACCATTGAGTGATATTAAAATAGTTTTAGTAGAAAACCTTTAGTGGATTAATAATAAATGTCCAATTGGTGGCTCAGTTAGCGAATCAGTAGGCAGAGCATTTTTGACTAGAAAGTTATGGTCTACTCATCCGCAAAGCCAAAATTCCTGATATGTATCACATATATTTTCTTGTATAATGTCAGATTTGCCTAGTAATTTTTGATTAAGACCCATTACGCTTGGTCGAATTGTCACACTCTCAAAGAAGTTGCGGCGACTGTGTGCGCATAGACGCTGCGATTTCCATAATACTTTAAAGATTGGGCGATATTTTGCTATCATATCGTTACATGTAATAAAAATTAATTGAAAATCTTGTTATTGTCTTCAGATAGAATTTTGAACATAATTGGCGCCATGCCAAGCTTGACTTTTGTGAAACACCTAATAACTACTATAGTTTTCCACAATGAAACCAGCCAATTGGGTAGACCAGACCTTTATATTGCTATGCCAGGACACCACTATGAGGTATTTCCATTTTACCACATCTTTGACCCTACCCATTCAGCTGCTAACAGGTAGTCAGATACTATATGTTATGAAGTTGGAAACAACAAAGTCAGGAGGCGCAAAACTGAGCCTGTTAGCTTTTGAGTAGGGTAATAAATTACTAGCCTTGGCCACTAGAATTCCTATAACTATATAAATAATTATTTAAGCTAATGTCATACTACATAGTAAGTGGCATCGGCAAAATTCGTTGCACAGAAAAGCGCAACCTAACCGCACCAACTAAAACCGAGTGCACAACCATGAATACAGCCCTTAATGCTGACACAAGAACAACAAAGACTCTTGCTATCTCGCTCATAATTCGCGCGAACAAAACATGGCACGGGCGCATGCTATGATTGGCTAAGATTCTTGCCATTCAAAAAATAAGATTTCTGCGCAGGTGCATCGGTGGTTATATTGTCCACTAGTGAGGCTTCAACTACACCATTTAGCTTAAAGATTTTTTTCTTCATCCTGTAAAGTTCTTAAAATTGAGATAATATAGGTAGGACCATAGACATACAATTTTCGCTTCGCTCAGGTAGGACCATACTTTTGCCAGATCATAATCATCATTTACGATCGATCATCTCATTGATCCGAAAAGCGATCAACGTTATTATAATACTAGTGAATGGCTTCGCCCGCGTGGATTACGGTTTTTTAAAATCCCGTAGGAACTCTTTGATTTTCCGGGATAAAAAGTAGCCTATGTCCTTCCCCGGGATGTATCCCATGTCTGTACCAAATTTCATCAAAATCGGTTCAGCGGTTGGACCGTGAAAGCGTAGCAGACAGACAGACAGAAACACATTCGCATTTATAATATTAGTATGGATAAGACTTTAATTTACCTTTGAATCTTCTTATTTTCAGTTTCTGACGGATAGTTCTATTCAAATGAGTAAACATAAATCAATACCAGCACTTTTTCAACTACTCTTTGATTTTAAAGTTTTAAATAAAGTGCCTAAAGTGCACTTCTTGCCGTGGATGTTCAGTGAAAATAAAGCGAAATCTTCCATCGTAAGTTATTTTCTTTACTTATTGAGACTCTGAAATGATGACCGAGTAGATTTTTTGGATAGTAGCCTGAAATAAAGAGAACGCGTGAGAACATTCCGAATTCATGCCATGACAAAAGGACATTTTAGGTGTATGAAATAATAATTACCTATTGCTTTTATTTATTAAAAAAAAAGTTCTTTTAAAAATCAAAAAATAAAAGCTCATAAATAAGTATTAACTAAAACCTCGCTTAGGATTTAAGATTCAGGCTTTAAAAGTTTCCGAGATATCCCTTAGAACTATAGTAATAGTTACGTTCATTTTAGCGACAGAAAGACAACAAACTTATCTTTATAGGATAACTTTGGATTCACTAGATTTACTAGATAGGAACTAGGGTTCCTTTTTTCCTTTTGAGGTACGGAACTTTCTTTCCTTTTTTCTTAACTGAATGTTTTTTCATCAACAGATTGAAGAGAACTGTTTATATTTAGTGAGAATAACTCGGAAGAAGACATTGCCGTGTGCTCCGAGGGATCTGCCACTTCTGTGGTACTTTTTTAAACCACAAACTTTTTCTAAATGTACCAGAGTTATTCCGATGTTAGAGTAAGTTAACAATAATTTACATATCCTTTATTTGTGTAATGAATAGATACTAAAAGGATTGAGTAGGTTGTTTTTTAGGTTTCCGTGCCTCAAAAGGAAAAACGGAACCCTTATAGGATCACTATGTTGTCTGTTTGTCTGTACGTCTGCCTAAGAAAACCTATAGGGTACTTCCTTTTGACCTAGAATTATGAAATTTGGCAGGTAGGTAGATCTTATAGCACAAGTAAAGTTGATTTGGATAATTTTCATAAAATTACCTCTATGCAGTATAGTCATTCCCATCACTTCATAAAATTAATCACAGATTACATCAAATTTTAGGCAATGGATTCCCGGCTGCGGCGTGTGGCTTATTACTGGGCAAGATCCTCCCGACACCAACAAGGAAGTAGCTCCGGGCAGGGATGATGCTGCACTGCCTCACATGACGATATTCACTGAATTTGGTGATCTCAATTTGAGTCAGAAAGTGACTGTGTTTAAAAGGTGTGTATTTTTTTTTTTACCCGACTGCGGCAAAGCCAAAAGGAAGAATTTTAGCAGTCTGTTTGTATCCAAATCTGTGTGTTCCACCGTAGTGCCGACTGGGCCGATTTTAATGAATGAGGTGTCAATCGATTCGTCGTTGGGGTCCGGGTGACATAGGCTATATTTTATACGAAAAAAATTAACCTAATGGATGTTACATCAAAAAAAGTGGAGGTCTCCAAAAAAAATTTTTTACTATTGTATCGAGTGGGATGTCAAATGAAAGAGGAGAAAATTCTGAGCTCATGTATATAAATGTACAATAATATTAAAATATACCAAGAGGCAGAAAAACAATTTTGCTCTAATATTTTAGCGTTTATTAAGACGATCGGAGTCGGGTTTTAGTTTTCAACTTTATCTTGTTTTAATAAAAATAGCGAGCAAACGAGCAATCGGGTCACATGATGTGAAGTGATTGTCGCCGTCCATGAACATTTGCAGCACCATAGGGACCACCGATGCGTTGCGATTGATGCGGTCGCATTTATAACATTCTATAAGTATTTATGTATGTTATTCCAGATTCATTTCTTGGCCGGAGTTTGAGCAGTGCCCATACAGAGTTACGATGGAAAACAACTTGCCGAAGTTTGCTTCACACATAGACGATGACAAGGCCACCATCGCTGTTCCTATTGACGAAATGGAAAGCTCAGACACAGAAATTGAACCTGATCAATGATAGCAAAATAAATACAATATTAACTTCTCGTTTGCCTTAATTATTTACATTTTAACAAAAACCTAAAATGACCAGTACCCTGCAGGAAAGATGACTTACACAATATGGAACATCAGAAAGAGAATCGGCAGCTTTGACTTCGTAGAGCGTCGTCTCTGTCACTCGTCATCAAAAACGTCACATAGTACCTATAGTCCGACAAGGCTCTTTTGGCGCGTGGCCAAAATCGTAACTAAAACCGCCATCTTGAGAAGTGCACTTGTTGATAGTTCGCTGTTCGGCATAAAGCTAAACAGCGCCCTCATTCAAGTGCAAATAGCCTTGTCGGACTGTTTAGGAGATGTTTTCTCGCCGACTTTTCAGTCTCAACGAGAGACAATGCTCGATGTGTAATCATGGAGTAATGCCCGGTTTCCATCTAAACACGGACAGATGTTTTCAGTCAACCTATTAGATTTTTGAAAGATAATGTGAATATTTCACGTCATCTATCTATTATGAAATAGATAGATCGACTGAAAACATTTCTCCGCTCGGATGGAAATCGGGTCCAAGCTTTCCTGCCAGGTTTTCACGGGTCTATTCAAGTAGTCAAGTAGGGATTGGCAGAATTCACATATCTTTAAGAAAATTGTGGAGAACTTTATTGGAGGCAAAAAATGCACTCACGATATTTTTCTAAGTGATATATTTAATACTTAAATCATTAAATGCTATATAAACTCATTGGTCAAGTAATCCATACATTTCAATCCAGCACTTCATTGGTGGAATAACCTAGCCATTGGAAAATATGCCACATTTCTTTCTTTTAAATTTTAATATAAAAACAACATAAATAATACAATCTTTTATTGTGATGATAAAATTATCTATTTTTACATTTTATACATTTTTAACATTATATACAGACAATCGTAATACTTGGTATTTATAAATATTGCTTTTTCTAAAATAAATTACATCATAGTCATACATTTTAAAATAAATCGCAAGAAAAATGTATAATTAATACAAATAAATAGGACGGGTTCGTCTTTTAATAAAAAGTAAAAACATAATATTTTATTCCATATCATTAAGTTTTCCGTGCTGAATACTGTGCTCGAGAAATTCAAGGTGAAAAGTGCTAAGGTAAAACTGTTAACTATACTCGAAAATAATTTAACTAGGATATCACTTGCTAACAATATTGACATTATCCCACCACCACACTATTTACATATAGCTTATATATCTAACTTAAGTACATAATAATAATATGTATATTATAGAAAATAATTACAGTACTGTTATAAATTTTGGAAATGCTTTTCGGAATATATTTCACGACTACTAGATTTTGGCGTGATATAATTTAAAGTTGGGATATCGAGAGGGATTTGATTGTTTCTAGGTCCGAAGTTATTTTGGCCCGATTTTTGCATACTTAAATTTGTATGAACATTAAAGCTAATAGTATTCAGGCCGTTTTGGGGTTTCATACTGGGACTCGATACGAAATCAGTCCACTCATCGTCATCCGCGAATGTAGTTTTTTTAGGAGTAGGATGTTGCTTCGGCGCGCTCGACACGAAGTCCCCCCAAATATCATCATCTGACGTCGGGTTAGGCACCGCATTGGCCGAGTTATGTGCAGGCGATGCATTTTTACTATTGCCACTCGTGCTCGAGTCGCTTTTCAATGAATGGAGACTATTGATTGGATTAAATCGCGACAAATCTTGCAAATCAATTCCAGGATTTGGCCAATTGATTTGTGAGTAACTTTCTAATGACAAGGGTTGCAAGATTTGGTCTGATTTATGCTGGTGACGATTCAATCCACTACTACTGGCGCTTGTCGGCTGCAATATATCAGCGCTAAAGTTTTGAATTGTTGATTGTGGAAAATTAAATTCTTGTACATCAGAACTAATAATTGACGTAGAGGAACTTTGATTATTTAAAATTACACTATTAGATTTTTTAGTATTCTTATTTCCCACTTTCACTGGTGGATTATCACAGTTTGCAACACTTTTCATTGTGAGATTTTCTGATGGTGAGATTTGAGACCCGACAGTTGTTCCAAAACTGAAGTCCACGGCTGAGGAAGAAGCTGGTGCAGATTGAAACGTTTCAAATTCATCATCCACATTGTCAGTTGCGAATACTTCTTCTTTAGGACATTTAACATTCTGTATATCTTTATGTGTATCTAAGGTAGTGGGTGCATGATTATCTTTTTCAATATTCCATGAAGTGCTCGATATGAAATCGGAAAAGTCATCAAATGTTTCCTTAACCTCTCCTGGATCTGGCCAATTCAGTGTAGGCATAATAGGGTCAATTTTTATAGGCTGCAAGATCTGTGTTTGATATGTCATACTAGCTTTTGCTATAACACTGTCAGAGATGGAATTGACGGCAGTTTCCTCACTTGTTTGAGTAATTGCGTTTGTTGGTGGACTGATTGTGTTGGATCCTTTGAAGACTTGAAAATCCCAATACTCTTTATCGACAGTCTCGTTTAATTGAGACGATGAATTTTCTAGTTGGCTTTTCTTACTTTCTTGAACTGGTTGAGGAATGAGACCAGACGGACCACTGTCATAGTGAATTGTTTTGGATCTTGGAGTTTCTGAATCGGTAGGCGTAAATATGTGCGTGTCGGGTAGATTAATATGTCGTACTGGCTGCACATTTATTGTACTTGAATAAATTTTGTTTAATTTCGTAGTTGTGTCACTTTCAAACACATCTAAGTCTGTTGGTCTAATGGCTGTCTCGGTGGGCACATTTTTATTTTCTGTATTGCAAGCTGAAACATATAATAGTTTCATAAGTAAACTATCGAGTACAGTAATTGTTGTTTGGAATAGAAACATTTAAAGGCTATTTAAAAAATTGTTTGACTCAAACATTTGACATTTTTTTACAATATTATGTTCAGAACATAGTAGAGTTGCAAATTAGTTTAATTCGAAAAATCTTAGAAATGACGCGTCAGAATATGCTTTCAGCCTTCAGAGTTGTTATTTCAAGAGATTGTATCAGTGCAAGTGAAAAAAAAACTTTTTCGCTCCTACTAATGCTACCATTGCATAAATGTTTCTACAGTTAAAACAGAAACTTCGAATTTGTACAAATATACAAACACATTTCAGTAAAATTAATTTACAACAAACTGACTGATTACAATGTGACAAACATTTCATTACTTTAAGTTTAATTATTAAAAGTTAATAGCCAAAAGTGTTGCATACCGTCTGGCTCTTTACGTACTGGAGCCGATCCAAATCTGAGAATTCTCGATCTGAAGTTTTCCAGATGTTTGGATGTAGTGCGCTACGCTCCATACAAATAGTACAACAGCTACGTCGGATCGCGAATTCTCCGACTAAGATTGGATGCAGTGCATAACGAGTCTAAAGAGGCTCATAAATGGATGCTTCGTTGTCAACGTCAATTCATGTTTTAGGCCAGATAGACAGCAGAACAAGTGAATTCATACAAATACATAATCAATGTGGCTAATTCAGATGTACAACATTTATAAGGTAAGCTAATATGACAGGTCTAAATATTGCTATCCCTTTCATAATGCACAGTGCCAAAAAGTATAGAATTTGATTTAGACCCGTACATAGTTTAGTCACAGGTTTAGTTTAGAGATTGCGTGCGTGAATTAGCCACAATGTTGCATTGAGTCAACTGCTCTAAATTTTATACAACTTACCATGTGAAAGTAGCTCAGATATTTTTAATGTAGAGTGTTTGTGAGCCATTTGGTCTAAAGTGGCCATTAGGTGCTCTAAGTCAAGGAGTAGAGCTTCAGCATAGGTGTCTAATGGATTTTGGGTGTTTGGGAGTTAGGAAGAAGCGATATATGCATAGGTGAGTGATGTGAATCCATGTGCAAGACATGCAAAAGAGTTAATAAAACAGTGTGACAAACTTATGATTAGCATCAGATGTAATACGAGCTGCAATAGTGTTCAAATATTATTTAACTACTAAAATTGATCAAATTGAGATGCCTATTTATTACTGGAGCCATGAGACTCCGGATTCGCAACTGCACCCTGACTTCTGTCATAATTCTATATAAATTGTTGATTTTTTATACATTAGGTCTTGAATTGATAAGCCTAAATCTAGTGCTATCCTTTTCCACAGGAAGGATTATGAAAGGGATAGCAATACATTTTGATCTGTTATTTTAGTTTAGAAATTGTGTAAAACAGAATTAGGTAGTCAAATTAGCAATCTAAGTCTTATTTTCATAGCTGCCAACATCAGGCACGTAGTTTGTGTTTATGCATTTAAAATATAGTTTTTCTACTAAAACTAGCAATTTCTAGCAAGTCCAAAAAGTCATTTAATTTTTTTACCTAACCATGTTGAAAAACCAACATAAGAAACTGTCTATTTGGGTTAACAAAATCTGCAAGGTCTGAATGTTATGTAGAGCAATAAAATTATAGTAATATGAATTTAGTTTTATAAAGGGGTAACTTGAGAAGTCAGACCAAGAATAAATATAATAAATTGAAATCAAGTAAAATCTGATTGAAACTGGGAATATGCCTCTCACTATTTACTGTATAAAGTCTATATTAGATTGAATTTCATAAAATACAAAGTATTGTCACGCTATCGTTGTAAACCGATAGTTGGGCACGAGCGACCGCATCTTGTATATATTATGCTGGATGCATACCTACAGAGTAAAGCTCTCACTGAAGAAGAGCAGCACCTTTTTGATAACAACCTAAAACTCAACTTTATTTACTTTGTCATGCCTTTGAAATTGGCATAGTAAAAACAATATTGGAGGAGACTTAAACTGTCGTCCTATATCTAAAAAGCGGTTAATTACAATAAGTAATTATTTTTGTGTTATCATTTATCACTAAAAATTTCTTGAGTATTGTTTCTAAAAATAATACTATAGGGACCAAGTTTTTAGTTAGTTTAAAAGTAAAACTTTTTCGAAATACATATCAGTTATTACAAGTTTTTGGTATGAGTCTATTTTTGCAGTTAATCACTCTTTCGATATTGGATGACAGTAAAGGCATCCCGAAACCGCTACCTCAAGTTGAATAAAGCTTTGTTGGAATTGTCATCAAGGAATACACTCCTCAGCTCTACTTCACTCTGCAATTGTGCCATGGTGTTTGATTAAAAAACTTTAGCATAGTAATTTTTAGTAATTAGCTTAAATAGCTTAAAATAAAAATTTCAATGTATTGTTACTTACATTCTTGTCCATCAGGTGTAAAAGGATCCACCCATGCACCTGCCTCCTTGTAAGGAACCTTTTCAGCAGATTCATTACTAGAACTGCCAGAGGGGGTGAATTGTTTCTGCGGCTGTAAGGGCGCCACGGTGAGGTTGACGGCATATTTCGGCGTGTTGTAATTCCATTTTGGTCCAAACAACTAAATATAAATAACATAAGCTTCCATTACTACATTTCTTTTGTTGCAAGATAGGTTTGAGCTTGGCGACAATTATGCTTAGTAAAAGTCTAGGTTGGAGCAACCTTGCCTTACCACATGTACAAAAATAGCTTTTTATTTAAACTTTGTTCTAAACTAAACTAACAAATAAAAAATACAGGATACAAATAAAAAAACAAGGTTTTCCATATTTGTTTCTTGTTTTAAATTAGTAATTGGTTGGTTACTCAAAATGGTTTACGCCCACTGACTTCTTTGGCTTTGTCATTTGTATGGGCTTACATAACAGAGAAAGCCCTATATTAACTTCTCTCCATGTATAGAGTATAGATGGATGTCCATAACTAGCAATAAAATAATACCTACCCAGTATATTGTTATAAAATATCTGCTAATAAGTTAAAATAATAAAATGGTGGTAAACTTACGATATTTCTAGAATCAATGCACAGAGCTTTAAGAAGAGTTTTCTGTCCCAATGAGTTATTCCAGTTGACCATATATGGTTGTCTAACTTCAATATCAATGAGGTGACCCCATGTTACACTCAAACATGACTCTAATTTTCCTAACAATTCATTTTCTAGTTCAGGTATTTCATTGGCAAATATTGAAGTCAATACAGTGTTTATACTATCAACAATTTGGAGGTCACTAGCAGATGAATTAACATTCCATAGAGTAACATCAGGTGTAGACATTGATTCACTAACATCTGCAACAGTTTCTGTATTATCAGAAGATCTGAAATCATCAAAGTCGCCAAAATCTTCATTATCATCCTCCATAGATGTGCTTGTTTTAAATTCTTTACATGATATGTCATCTGCTATGCTTTCAACTTGCTTTGTTTCTTTAAAATCAAAATTAGCAGTAAAATCACCAAACTCTGGACCTTCATTCTCTGTCGGATTATCCCATGGATTCTCATTATTAACAGATAGAACTTGACAGTTTTCAGAAGTTGATGTAAATTGAAAGTCTTCAAAATCTCCAAAGTCATCATCAACTGGAGGTTTATCTTTAACTTGTATCACAGCATTTTGATCAACAGTAATTTCTGTTTCATTTGTAAAAGTGATTTCTTCAGTTTCAATGGTCACAGGTTCAGTTAAAACAGCTACTAAGGAAATATCATGTACATCATTTGTAGCACTTTCTTCATTATTCACTTGAATTTCTTCATTTTTATCATCTAAAATCTCATTTTCACCAGGAATGCTTAATTTATTTATTAGAGTAGAAACACTAATGTCTGTACTTTCATCTTTAATGGGAATATTTGTACCACCTTCATCTTGTATTCTTGTCTGTTTGTCTGTACATTCAATCTCAACACCAGCTTCAGTCTCAAATTCTTTAGACGCAATGTCATTGGAATGTACTAAATCCTTGTTAACTATCAAATTTAAATCTTCAACAACACTCTCTTCAAATTTTGGTATTCTTTCCTTAACTAATTCATCAGTGGTATCACAATGAACTCCATTTAATATTTCTTCAGAGTCCTTTGTTTGTTCACCTTTACTTTCAGATACATTGGTTAGATTTGCATTCCATTTTTCTTTTTCTACATTTTCTGATGCTTGATATATATTGTAAGAAGAATAGTTTCCATAATTATACTCATTGCTATCCTCATCATCTTCTTGTGATACTGAAATTATGATATTATCAAAATCAGTGTTTATCAATTCAATAACAGAAAAAAATGCAGCTTTGCAAGGCTATTCACCTTAGGTGCACAGCTACAGGTATTACGTATACAGCCTGCTTAACAAGTTTCTGAGTGCAAATTTTGTCCAAGAGCTCCCCATAGGGAGGGGCCATAGCTATTGGCCCTTAGCCTGAGTAGTAGCACTTTTTTATAGGACTAAGATGTGCTTTCTGAATAATAGTTCAAAGATACTACTAAAACTATATGTAAATATTTTTAATCTCTTTGGTTGAAAGGTATAACTACTAATTTCTGAATGATTATGGATATTAGGACAATAATTTTTTTCATATAGCATATTTAAGAGACCCTCAAAATTTTTAGAAGACTTCCACATGGATCACACAAATTTCAAACCCCTATTTTACACCCTTGGGGGTTGAATTTTCAAAAATCCTTTTTTATTGGATGTCTTCATCATAATAGCTATCTGCATGCCAAGTTCGAGCATGATCCATCTAGTAGTTTGAACTGAGCGTTGATAGATCAATCAGTCACCTTTTCCTTTTATACATAATATATTTAGATAACAATTTGGAAAATAGTATGTAATACAACAAAGTAAATAACAAGAAAGTGGTTAACAACAGTATCTAAAAATATTGTACTAAGTAATCAAAAACCAAGTCAAACAGGAACACTAAGTTTTGTTGTTGTTACTTGTAATCTGCATCATGGGGAACTTTTTTTAGGCCAAGGCCTAATTAAATAAAGGTTATTTACATGCAGATTTTTTAACTATTAAGTATACAGTACGTTAGAGAGGAAATATTTAACTTACAATTGTATGTTATATCAAAATCTTCGTGGTCTTTGTCGTCATCGCACTGCTCGGGTGGTGGAGGAGTGCTGCAAACTAGTGGAGGAATCGACATTCTCTTTATGCAATCAACGACTAACTAAATATATTAACTTGACGCACGAAAACAATGTAATTTTTTTTACACAACATATATTAATTACAGTTTTTGCTTAATTTACGTCTCATTATAGATTTTATAAGTAATTTAGGGACAGCTGTTCATTTTGTATTTTTGACAAAGACAAATGACCAAAGAGCAAAAGAGTACCTACATTATCATCACAGATTATCATTGCAAATGGCAATAATAACAAAAGCAGCTGTTATAAAGTATGTTAAATCGTCTATACATGCACCAACTTTTAACCAACTTCAATTGCTAGTAGACGAGCGTAAAATAACTATGAGCACTAAGCAGCATTGATGATTTTATTCATTTTTATGCGTAGAGCTACTTGGTATTTCATTTTTTACTATACGCTACTGCGCTGGTAGAGAGCTTACTAGTTAATACCTAGTATGTGCAGCTGAATAAATGCTTTAAGCATTGTTATCCATGAGCATGTTTAAAACGAGCTGCTTTTCACAAGCAAATGTACATATACAGTAAACTTAATAAAGAGCATATGGTATAGTACGTCCATGGCATATGGAGCCATGGCTTAGCCATGGGGCATGAGACCGGCCCGCCCGCGAAATTCAAATTTAATTTGGTTTTTCGCAATTTGTAAACTAATATGACAACGTAGGCTTATGGTTATTTTATTTCGCAGGCCCGTCGCTTCCACCTTAACAAGCATGCTATTTTAATAGCATGATGTCTATAGCATTCCTTGAAAACTAAGCTTGAAAAACAGTTGGCAGCACTGCTTGTCTACAGAGCTATCACTTGTCAGTTGTCATTGTCAGTGGTGGCAATCTCTCAATCTGTCAATCGTCGGTGGTAGTGGTATGTCGGTGGTTGTCGGTCGTTTGATAAAAATTGAGAGCGTTTTTAACTTGTTTTTCTGTTTAATTTATAATTATTGTCATAGTTTAGTTTAATTTCCCATTCTAGTGTATGAAACCTACAAGTTTCAGATAGTTGTTCCAGTTTATTGTATTTCTCTTCGGTAAGCGTTTAATCCACTTACATTACGCTTATTACAGCAATCAAATAGATCCTCAGCAAACTTTTATTATGTAAATTAGTTGTTTATATTTTACTTTCGTAGTTAAAGTATTTCATTCGGATCATGCTATGGAAATAACATAAATCTAACCGTCTTTTTAGATACCATAGTAGAATGGCATGAATACTGTCAATAACCTTTGACATGTGTCACTGCTTACGTGTCAGCCCCTGTATTCATATTGAGCGAGCTTTACAATCTACTGTGGTTTTTGTATAACCCAAATTGTATTACTGACTTCGTAATATACCTATTTAACTAAGGAGGTACGTCGGAAAATGAACATACCGCAATCATTGAATAATAATCCACAATTAATTATTTGTTAATAATGCCAAGACATTTTACCTTTTTTTAATGTATTTAAATGTAGCATTATTCAGTTATAACTTACCTTTTTGAATATAAAGTGTATAAGGTGTAGTTGTAATGCAACTTTTGTATAGCTTCACTATATTTTAACTCAGGTGATTTTATTTAAAACTTTTATAAAAACATATTACATTACAACATATTATATTATACATTTATAAAAACATAACTGATATATGTTGATATATTTAATATGTGATATATTTAATCGCAATAGATTGGTGCTTGCAGCAGCTTTCAAATGGAGCTGCAGGCATTGCTAGTGCTGTGTGGAGTAGGTGTAGTGGGGGTGGCTGTACTGCTCCTCATGGGGCTCTTCTCAGCCTCGGGAACCAGCTATGAAGAAGCCATAGCTCAGCAACGACGAGCAACCAGTGAACTGTTAGCTTTAGCTGACAACAAGAATAAGTCGAAAAAGACCAACAAGAAAGCTAATAAAAAGGTAACTAAGAATCATAGCACCATCCATACCAATATAAATACCTACCTTTTCATTGCCCATCCATGTAATCTATTTTGATGGGCACAGAGATTGCTTGCATCATAAGATGGACAGAAGCTACTTTTATCCCAAATAATCAAAAAAATTCCAGTATTTTTAAACCTAAAATCCACTCATCTTGGTATTGGCAGCTGTGCAGGGCTCTTCCAAACTCTGTCATGTAGACCATTGCTAACTTATTGTAATAACCACCATTACTGCTCCCATCCATTACTGACACTCACCAGGAATAGCAGCAGCTTCTTGGCCATCCAATTGACTCATACAAAGCTATGAAGAATATTTGATACTATTCAAGTGAAGAGATAAGTATTGACAAATAATTATATTTGTCGGTAATCTCTGCATTCACAAAGAAAAGTCATGCAAACAATAAAATATGTTATAAATATTTTTATAGTCAGAATTCTGTTATCAGGAATCATGTCAATAAAACAACGTCAAATTAAATATTTCAATGTGCAGAAATACAATTTTAGCTCTTAAACTTTACTGAACTAACCTTTTTTTAGAGTTCCATGCTCAAAGGATCAGATGTTAATTTAATTTTGGTGTTTGTCTGTCTGTGGTACACTTATAAACACCTACTTATAGTCTATAACAACTATGTTGATTGCAGGTAGCCTAGAAAAAAATGTAGTTTGTGAGCTGTGTCTAAAACAAATGAACATTTTTTAGGGTTCTTTACCTGAAGGTAGCCTACGGGCCCCTATTACTAGTCTGTCTGTCTGTCAGTGGGTTGTATCTCGTGAACCAAATCTCATGAAAAAAATTAGAATGACAGTTGACACAGAGCAAGAAGAAAATTTATGCACTATACCCATTACTGAAACCATTGATTTTAGAGCCACAACTATTGCAAAAAATCTTTCACAGATAGACAACATTTGTAATACCTTAACTATTCAATTTGTAGATAAGTGTGCTAAAGAGAGTAATCATGCCTATTTGATGCATTTGCATTTTTGTAAACCTGTTGTCAGACTAACTAAAATTTCATTATTTTCTGTAGTTAGCGAAGAAGGAAAAGAAAGAAAATCCAACAGCAGCAACAGGAAGTGAGCCTGAAAGTGAGGCGCCAGCTGAGAGTGGCATGGAAGATGAGTCTGTTCCACCGAAGCCTCACGTTGAGTTCAGCTCATCCATAGTTGTTGAACTACCCACTGATAACCCACCAAACGTCAATGTGAAGGTACTTGCCAATTCTATCTCATCAATGTAAAGTTTCTATTATCTATGCTATTTCTGCAAATAATAATTATAATCAGGAAAAAATGTTATCAAAAAAGTTATTTTGGTCTCACAAATTGCTTGATAAAAGCTGCTCATTATGAAACATAAATAAATCATAACTTATCATTTGGTTCAGCTATGCATGCATAACTCAGAGATCCCATTATATCTGCTTGCGAGACTTCATTGGGTTGTTATTTTATTTTACTGTATTTCTTATCAATATTTATGCAAGTTTGAAGAAAACATTGTAAGAGCATAATCTTGTGCAATTAAGTGGGTGTAGAAGGTAAAAGTAGATTTTTATTTTAGTAACATCTGAGTATAATCTAGATTGATTTGTAAATTGTAATTGACCTTCACATTGATAAAAGAAATGTTGGCTGCACTTTTACCTTTTATATGTAAATAAACCCATAAGTTAAGCCTATTGATATAGCACAAACAACTGCACTTCTCACTGAGATACTACATTTATTTATTGATATAAAATATAGAAGTCCAGATAGGATAAAATTATTAGTTGATAGTTGGTAAATATACCTTGTTCAGGAAGTCGAGCTAACGTAGGGCGCTCTCTCTTGAAAAGGACACACTATGATTGTGATTGGAATGTGAGTGTGACCATTTCCTAAATACACCTAAAAGATTGCTAATTTTAGGTCATTTATTCACCTGTACAGTATTGAGATATTGTTATTGTAAGTGTAAAATAAATGAAACATCAAAAGTTAGGAAACTGGAAACAGTCCAGCGAGCAAGCCAGTTCAACAATGTAACAAGACTCAGTTCGAGAAACATTCCGTTATGAAGCAAACACAATGAATTCCAATAAGCAAACCACGACGAGGCTAATGAGTGAGCTTCCATATTTTCTCCTCACTGGTGTCGCGTTAGTAATAGATATTGCATTGATATACAGTGCTCTAGTTCCCTAGATTAAAGAGCGATTCAAACGCCATACCATACCAATCTGGCTGCAGTGTACGTTTAGCAAAATCAAAACCTAGAAAGGACCACCAAAAAACACCACAGTTAAGTCTGTCAGTCAAGTAAGTCTGACAGTTAAGTCTGTCAGTCAAGTTAGTCTGACAGTTAAGTAACGTCAGTTATTTTGGCCGCAAAGTGATCTTCCAACCTGCGTCCACTGTCAGTTTCTTACTACCCTATTAGCTCGTCTCGATGAACAGGGTATTGAGACACTATCTATGGAAGAATATTCCTCTGTATGCAGATTCGCAAACGCGGCAAAGATCCTAAAATAAGGCCGATTTTAATAAATAAAGAGGATCCGAGCTGTATTAGTGATCCGAGCGCGGCGGCCACACCCAACGCGGACGTCTCTAACCACTTTGAGGAAATGCATCCCAAGGATGAGTTGGAGTTGTTGCAATCGTCATTAGAAAAAGTGAGTTCCTTGTTCCCATCCTAAGATCCCACCTGTGTTGCCAAAAATAATTTGTTAACATACATTTGTAAAATAGATATTCACTTAATACACTAAATACTAAAATGATTCACCTTACCTACATTTTAAATATTCATATTGTCTATACTAATATTATAACGCAAAAGTATGTCTGTCTGTCCACTAGCTTGTCACAGTCCATCCATTTCACCTGATTTGACGAACTTTGGTGCAGAGCTAATGCAGAGATAGCTTGCATCCAAGAGATGGACAGGCTACTGGATAGGCTACTTTTTGTCCTGAAATCTAAGTTCCCACGTGAACTTTAAAAAACCTAAGTCACGCGGATGAAGTCGCGGGCTTCATCTAGTTACTAGTACATTTGTTAATAAACCTAACACATTAAATACTAAAATGATATACTATACTTGCCTTTTATACATTTTTTGTATTGATACTTTTAACACAGTACATACACTGTTTAGAAGGATTCTTAATTTTAGAAAACAAATACATAAACTTTACTATAAGAACACCTTTTGATAAATTATATTAAAGCAAGAAAGTTGGCAACACCTCCCTAATCAATTTTTATGTGACTAGAGTTATTTTTTTCTAGTGAACGTAATGTTTCGTTATTTTTTATTTAAACTATCCTAGGATGAAATGGTAAATTTGCTCAGAATGTTGAGTTTAAAAACCTTTGATATCAAGTTTACGATGAGTGCATGCGTGAATGGTATTAATTGTTATGCATTTTACGGTATTAGCCTTATTTGCTTGTTAGAATAATGCGCAACAACATAGGTTTTGCAACAATCGCTTTGATTCTCTGAATATTTACTCTTTGAATAAAATCTCTGTGTAGCTTATTTTTGGAACTCTTGGCTGTAACATAAAATGTATGCAAGTTTCTTATTTTTGTGTTTATTAATATTATGCACCTGTATTTATTTTCTTCAGACTGATTTTATGTTTGGTATATCTATTGCGAACCTAGAATGGCACCATAACCTGGGTTACTATATTTTATTGTACATATTAAAGCATTCTGTGTTATGACTTAAAAATCGGACCCTTACTTTTCTAGGCAATAATTTTTTGCTTTTCCGTAGAATTTCTTTATAGCTAAAATCAGTATTTATATTTTTTAACTGGTTGGGTAGTTCTATTGTTACTTAGTTTTTTTTTACATTTGCAATTCGAAAAGATATCTAATAAGAATTGAATTCTATGGCAAATTTTTAAACTTTAGCTATCAGACAAGAAAGAAGAGAAAAAAGAAGAAATCGTAGAGAAAAAAGAAAGTAAACCATCGAAGCAATCAAAAGGCGCCAAGGCTACACCGAAACAAAGCCCGCCAGAGCCAGCTAAGGAGGACCCCACTTCTGAAAAACAAATTTGTAACGAAACTCCTCAAGAACAACGTAAAGGTTTGCATAAACTATACTAATATTATTTTAAAGAGAGAGTGTGAAGTTTGTGAATTTATGTTTATCTCTGTAATCACTGCAACTATTTGGAAAAATCTTTCACCTTTGAAAGGTATATTATATATGTATAATTAACCTGGGCGAAGTCGGGGCGGGCTGCTAGTATATGATATAGTATGTACTATGTATTGTATTCATATTGTGTAAATAATTCTATTTATGTAAAAGGATATTATCTATTAAGAGTTAAAAAACCGATCAAGTGCGAGTCAGTCTCGCACACGAAAGGTTCCGTATTTTTTTTTATTTGCATGGCGGCCATTTTGAAATTCACTATTTTGGTTTATCATCATTTTTGTTGTTATAGCGGCACTAGAAATACACACTCTGTGAAAACAAACTGCTGAACTATAGGCCTTTCCCAAAGAACACCACCACACCTAGTCATCAGTCTTCCTTATCCAGCCACCCTCTTTATATCGTTGGTCTATTTTGCTTAATGGCGCCCCACACTATTATGGCCTATCCATTATTACTTCACATAACGTGCTGATGGCTTTAACTAGAATTTTTTAAATTCCAGTAAAAAAGGGTGAGAAGAAGGTAGTATCGGAGATTGTGGAAGTCGCCGAGGAAGTGGTGCCGCCGCTGAACGCCCCGCAGCCGAGCGAGCTGACCACGGACAAGTTACTGCAACAGGTGCGGACACCTGCACCCGCGCCCTCGCCGCCCGCCAAGTCCAAGAAGAAGAAGACCGACCAAGACATGCTCGCACTAATGGGTGAGTATCTTCACTGGCACTTACTCTAGTCATGCTAGTGTTGATGGGATGAGTAGATTCACCAACATTGAAAGTGGTACCACAGCTGAGCGAGCTGACCACGGACAAGCTATTGCAATAGATCCAGATCTTAGACATGACAGGTCTAAAATCTGGATTGATGGATTAAGATCAGTTTAGAGATTGTCTACAAAACGGAGCTAGCCACAGTAATAACTTATCAAATTACTTCATCCACAACTGATTTGTAATTCAATGTAACTCTAAAAAGTAGACTTGGCAATACCAATTTTATTTAGTAACAGTAACCATGTTATGCACAGTGGATATAGTAATTGAAATTGTAAATATTTACAAAGTCTACAAACGTAGTGTGTGAATTACAAGTTACATTTATCTTTGGTCCACATTTATAGAGGAATATTTTTCCAATTTTTAGGGTACTGTACCTCAAAAGGATAAAAGGAACCCTTATAGGATCGTTTTTCGTTCGATCGACTTTCGTTGTCTGTCTGTCGTGTCTGTCAAGAAAACGTACAGGGTTCTTTCCAAAAATTCCGAAAACCGTGAATTTGTGGTTATATCACAAAAAAATATTTAAAATGTGTCCATGAAGGTTTTTATCGAATTATTGGAATGTCCTCCCAAAACCTACGCGAAGAACACAGGTTCGACACGTAGAGGTTATTTATCTAAAAAAATGAATGGCAAAATAAATTATTCGATCAGAGCGCGAGTGCTATCACAACATCTAATTATCCAGTTCCACGAGTTCCAAATTAAGCCTTTGGTTCCTTGTGCATAGATTATCTCAACTTCTTAAAAGGCCCACTTGAACGATTAGATAAGATAATAGCATTCAAAGCTTATGCGATTAAAATACCATTCAATACCAAACGTGGGAAGTCTTTATTACTCTGCCCAAATGCTAACTGCTAGCCACGTACCTTTCCAATAAGAATCCGATACAATTCTTATTGAACCTCGAGTTGTTATAGAAAAAAAAACTGTAGAAATGTGTAGAATCGCAGCGATCAAGTTGATTTTATTTATTGCTAGATATGATGTCCGCGGCTTCACTCGCATGAGTTTAGATCTTTAAAATCCCGTGGAAACTTTGATTTTCCGGGATAAAAATTAGCCTATGTTCGTCCCCAGGATGCGAGCTATCTCTGTACCAAATTTCGTCAAAATCGGTTAACGGATGGACCGTGAAAATGTAGCAGACAGACAGACACACTTTCGCATTTATAGTATTAGTAGCGATTGTAATACAGCGATTGACCACAGAAGGTCGCCAAAATGCGATGCAGCTGCAAAATTGCTGGTCACTGATGCTAAAAGCGTCATGTCTGGTATGGGCCTTAATCTTTTCCGCGAAAAATAGATAAGATAACATGCTTCATAAACTAACATGAGCAATTAATTACATGCAGTGCATGCATGATTCAAAATGCAAGTATGCAGGCCCCTTGAGTTCAGTGGACTTTAATCCTTTGTAATGTCCGGCGTGTTTTGCTATGCGACTCGTGCGTCAGTTATTTTACGTTGAATGCTACTATGCCCGAAACTTTCCCGCAAGTGGTGACAATATCGTACAAAGTTTCAAATCAATCGTATGAACGCTTCCCGAATAGTCAAAGGACAAACAGACAAAACATTAAGTCATTCTTATATACATAATATAACACAATGTATTTTCTGAACTGATGGTTGAAGCAACATTATTTCATACATATTATTTCTTATCAAAACCAAAAAACCGCCAAGTGCAAGTTGGACTCGCACCCAAAGGGTTTCATACCATAGTATGTTTAAGAAATAACACTTTTTTTTTTATTTGCAATGCGGTCATTTTGAAAGTATTACTAAGTATATTTTGTTGTTAAATCGTTAATAGAAACAAATATTTTGTGCAACTCTCTACCTATTATGGTTGACGCGATACAGTCCTCTGACCGACAAATGATGGACAGACGTTGGCACTCTTCGGGTATGGAATCCTACCAACCTAGGACCAAAAAACTTTTGTTACTAATTTTATATTTCATCAAAAACTAAGTTAGGGTAATAAATAAATACGTAAAAGTTTACGATTATTCGATGTAATAAAAATAAAATAACTTATGTTATTAAAATCTGTCTACGATAAGTATAGCATTACTTATGAAAAATCAAATAGATTAATTTATTTGTTATCATATTATTATAATGCAGATTTTAATCATTGGCAGTGAAATGATAACAAAATTAAGTGAAGACTGTACGCTGTGTGACTAACACATGTGCGTAGCGGCACATACTACATCGTAACTCGCACCTTTGGGTAAAACGACATCTATGAGCGAGCTCCAAACATGGCGGCCCTTTACCAGTTATTGAACTTGTCGAGTAAGGCTTAGAACACACTATGCAACTCAAAAGAGATGACATTGCACCTCGAATTAATCTTTAGTTTCATGTCTATATTGTCTTATATGAAACTACACATGTGGCAACTAGTTCGAGACGCGGTTGGAACGCATTACCGATTAGTTACGTGATTTCATATTTCTGTATAGGATGTATCCTCATCGTTCTTCGTTTACGTTTCTTTCTCAATAATATCTTTGTCTCTAGAAATCGATATATTAAATTATTATTATTGATCGATATGCTGCTTTCAAGAAAACTAGAATTATTCTGAGACATTTTCATCACAGTATGATTGCGCCATGTATGGATCACGGTTTTAAACTTATCTGTATTTCGTTGCAGTTGCATTGTGCCGTCTTTTCTGGGCCTAATTGTTGTTGTTTGTTCGGCAGGCGGGGAAGGCGGCGGCGTGGCGGTGAGTGAGCTGGTGCGCGTGGTGCGCCAGGCGACGCTGTCGCGCGACGAGATACAGATCCTGACGGACGCGCTGCTCAACAAGCACCACGACCCCCTGCCGGCGCACTCGGAGTGGACGGAGGTATAGCAACCCTCCTCCCGTTCTCTTGCTACGTCTCTCGTATCCAACACTCTCTTTCTCGCATTATGACGTCATCTACTTCAGATGCACAGTTAACAGGTTGTACATTCATTTTTACTAGTGACCGCCTGTGGCTTCGCTCAGCGAAGATATAAATCCTCATTATTCTCTATCCCACGAGCATTTCGAAAAATCCGACCTTTTCTTTATGTACATTATAAAAGAAACATGCAGTTTTATAGTTACATGGGCATTTACATACAAATCTTTGAGCTGGTGTATTTAATTATCTATCTATTATAGAGAAATAAACTTCACCTTTGTCCACTGATTTTTATTATTAGTTTGTAACAAATATTTTGTACAAAAACTACTACCAGACTGTGTACTTTGATTGTGTACAAAAATAATAAAAAAAACTTTGAAATTCACAAATAATAGGACGCAAGGTCTTCGTTGGCGAACCACTAATGCAATTTGCGCCCCTATATACAACGGTTAAAGTAAAAGTGCTTACTGAAATACGAAAGGTCGGCGGTCAAACCCTACCCGTTGCACTATTTTCGTACCTACTCTTAGCACGAGTTTTACGGTTAGCTGAAGGGGAAAGTTGAATATTAGTCATGATTAACATGGCAAAATCACATATTAACAGTGTTTTGAAAAAATCAAAATACAAAAAAAAACATATTGATTCTTACAGGGCCCCAATGATCCGATGCAAAAGTTGAAAAAACAACTAGCCGACAAGGAAAAAGCCCTAGCAGATGAACTAGAAGCGTCCAAAGCTGTGAAAGCTAAAGTTCAAGAGCTCCGGTATGTATAATAAATTATTTTTAATACTTCCAATATAGCTTAGAGCAATATTACTTGACAAAAATTAAGTACTTAACAAAGTAAAAGTGGAAAAGCGAACCTACCCATCTGCCAAAAGTATAAGACCGGCAGACATAATATGCTTTATATAAAACTAGACTAGATGATTCTCGCGATTTCGTCTGCGTAAGTTATAGTTTATAAAAAAATTCGTGGGCATTGTTGGATTTCCCGGGATAAGAAGTAGCCTAATATCTCTCTCTGATGCACCAAAGGTTAAAATCGGTTAAGGGGATGAGCGCTTAAAATCCCGTGGGAACTTCTGGGACAAAAAGTAGTCTATGTCCATCCCCAGGATGCAAGCTATATTTTGTACCACATTTCTTCAAAGTGGGTCAAACTACTGGGCTTTGAAAAGCTAGTAGACATAGACGGACACATTAAACGTGAAAGTGTATTATAAATTTTATAATATTAGTATTTAGAATTGATGAATGAATATAGAAAGAAAGAAGAAACAAAGCTAGTAGTATAATGCTAGTATAATGTCTTTCAAGCAGTCGATTAATGAGATTTGTTGAAGTTTACGATTTCCAGTTTAAATCGCAGCTTTAAATTATAATAATTACTATCGCTTTTGTACATAGTACAATTGCGTTTCAAAAAATCAGATTAGCTCGCTTCCATCTATTGCTAACTTGTAATACCTAACATACCCTTTATCAATGCCTATATACTCTGTGAAAACTACAGTCAGTGGCGTTGCGTATGGTAAGACAGCGACATCTATCCTCAGTAGTTGTCAACTTTTGTTTATAGATTGACTGTTTACATTCGTTTAGCTTTAGGAGTAAGAGGTTGTATGTTATGGTATGGAGGGAATTTGTTGGACACTGGCTAATCCTGTTGTATACAATTTAATCGAAACTAAATTGATATGTTTAAATGCAGTGCTATATTATTTCTTTCACTTTCCTTGCGGAAAGTTCTAGTCACTTTTAAAAATATCGATTTAGTTTATTAGAAATTTATTTACTAGTATAGACTAGATGATGTACGCGACTTCGCGTGTATTTTTTTTTAAACCCGTCTTGACTGCTAAGCTATCACCTATTTTCATAAAGTAAGTAACCTAGTTGCCAAAACAAAGAATTTATTTATTTTATAACATTTGAGTTGGATAAAGGAGGATTTGAAAAAATATTGAATCAGTCATTTCAAAAACAGCTTAAATAATATTTATTTAAATTAAATGATATAATTAAAATATATATTTTAAATTATATTTTTTAGGTACTCAATAAATACGGTTTCATTCATAAGTAACGAATTTCGAAGGATATTTGGGTTGAATATATAGTGTTTGCACTTCATAAAGAATGTACTGACTTTTTTCCAGGTGTTACATCTATATTTGAGGAAGCATTCAAAGCATAAAAAGCATTTTTGAGAAAAACTTGAGTTATACGGTTTTAGAAATGACCGATTCAATGATGTTCGCGGCGCTGACAATTATGTTGTTTGTGCAGCGCGAGCCTGAACGCGGAGCGCGCGGGTGCGGCGGCGGCGCGCGCGGAGCTGCACACGCAGCAGACGCGGCTGCAGCGCCTGCTGGAAGAGCACCACGTGCTTGTGCAGGAGAAGAACTCGGTAACTATGCCTGCTCCATGCATCAGCATCCTCAATTGCGATTAATGAAACATCTCCTTCATGATGTTATCGGCAACTCTTTATCACATGTCCAAATACGCGCTTAGTATGGAAGCTTGTACAAAACAGTGAAATGTGATATCATAAACATTTGACGTGCTTTTTAGGGTCGGGACCCTATTACTAAGCCTCCGCTATCCGTCCTGCGATTCGCCTGTCTATCTGTCTGTCTGTCAGCGGGCTGTACGTATCTCGTGAACTGTAATAGGTAGAGAGTTGTCATAGAATGTGTTTTTTTATTGCTGCTATCTATATACTATCAAATAATAAAAATTCAAAAAGGGCCGCCATGTAGTACATTAAAAAAATTATAAAGTGTCATTTCTTGTACGACGATATGGAACCCTTTCTACGCGAGTTGACGTGCACTTAAGCGATTTTTTTTTTGTTTAATTGATATTTTAAAATATTACTAAGCTTAAAACGACGAGAGGAGGATGATTTTACGTATTTGACGTCCTCTGGTGCAGTGATGAACGCTGTGGACAATAGAATTAGTACAATTTACCATGACTATATATTAAAAATATTGCAATGACATATTTTTTCAGCTTCTAGGACAAATAAGTGAGACTGAAGCTCAAGTTTCGCGAATGCAAAATATGGAGTTACTTATCCAGAGGTTTACTGAGGTGAGATATATACCTTTATATTTGTTTGTACGTTATTTTTTTGTTATTTGTTTGACTGAAGAAATGGATGTTGTATCCAGTGTGTACGGAGATGAAGTGAAAGTAGATTTAAAAAATAAGTGCGCCATTTTAAATTACAAATTAGCCGTAATTTTTGTAATCCGCAGTTTGATAAACGTTTTTCGCAAAGTTATTAAACCACTGATGTAGGTCGCCGCCTTATGTCGCGTGATATACAAATGCTTTTGAATCGTCATGTAATTCTACCACTGTTACGGAATGCTCTTCCTATCGAGAAGAACCTGCAAGAAATTCGGTGGTTGCTCTTTTCAAAGAACCGATTTACATTTGTTATTACAAGCTGATACCTGCGATTTCGTATCCCGTAGGAATTCTTTAATTTTCATAAATAGATCGGGATAAAAAGTAACTATATTCATGTAAAAAAATATGTCGATTCGTTATTCAGTTGCAACGTGATAAAACGACACCTTTTCGTATTCATTAGATGGATAAGTAGTGACGTCCATCCATCGTAAGACGGATAGGTAGTGACGCCTAAAAGTAATTGCAGTCCCGTGCATTGCTAGAGAGATCTGCTAGACAAATCCACGCTCTTTTATCGTCAACATAATTTTATTGTTATCAGTAATTGAAGTACATAATTGTGTGCTCCAGACGGAGGTGGCCCTGCGCGCGGAGCTGTCGGCGCGCGCGCTGGAGGCGGGGCAGGCGCGCGAGGACGCCATGCTGGCGCACCAGCACGCCGCCGACCTGGCGCAGCAGCTACAGGTCAGTGATAGTTGATTCTTCAAATAAAGGAGGAGGTTCTCAATACGACTGTATGCTTTTTTTGTATGTTTGTCCGTCAAATATGATGAGATGGAGAACAGAACTCTTCAATGGACAAGAATAAATTGCTCACGATCAGTGTAATAGCTTAGTTAACAGTAGAGTTTTAACCAGACATAGAATTTTTTAATACAGTGGGGCCACTAAAAATTGTGAAATAAAAATAAAACAAAAAAAAAACGAATTCAATAACCACGAACTTATAAGAAGTGAAAAATAATTTAATTTATTGCCGAATATATTATGTATACAAGAGTTAATCTAGTTATATAATAATTTTTTTTGGAGTTGGTGCCAATGTGGAGTCACAAACAACATGAAGAGTACCTACCTAAACAGCTTGTGCGGCTAATTGGCACCAGCTCCAAAAAATGTTATAGAACTAGACTAACTCTTGTTTTATACATAATGTTAGGGTCGTATGCTTATTATTGAGATTAATTACTAATATGTGATATAATTCTATGTGTAATAATATTAATTAAGAGCTTATGAGGCGCATGATGTATGAATTGTATGTCTGTATAACTTACGTTAGTTAATGATATAAAATTAATGTCATTAGTAAAACCTCTTTGAAATGGATTGCATAAACGATTATAAAAACTATAATGTCATAAAATGTATTCGACGTTCGATTCGGGGTTGACATGGGAGTAAGAAGACAAGATGGAACAGAATATGTTTTTATAGTGCAAATGTTCGACGAAATGTTAATTTATTTTATTATTAATAAATGATAAGAGAAGTAAGATTATAAGATAGAATGATAAAGTAATAAATGAGTTGTAAATATTGATGGAGTTGTTTAAGCTTTTGGCCGATGCCAACAGTTCAGAAGGGGATCTTACAAGGATATAAAAAACTTCCTTTCACGCCTACAAAGTGCCTACAAATTTGTGAGTATAAAACATTTTTTTTTCTTATACAAGAATTATTAGAGAAATTATAAAGTTAGAACCTAAAAATATGAATGAGTGAAAAGATCAAAATGTTTGAAAAAAAGTGAGTGATTGAACTGCGCATAAAAAGACTGGGGGGAAAAAAAAAACAAGAGAACATCGATCTATGGAAATGACTAAAATTATTTTTACAATGTAGGTATGATCATAGATAATGTGGTACGATTTAAGAGGCATGATCTAATTTCGATTCAGTTCGGTGGTATACAAATTGCTAGAAAAGGGTTGTTTATATTGGTTCTGATTTTGGTGAAATAATTACAAGGTCGAAGTAAATGAATTAGCAATGATATTACTCATTTTATATTGAATATGAATATTACGAAGGACGCATGGAAGAATATTAATTTTGTTAATGTTTACTTATTTTATCAATATTATAAAGGGGAAAGATGTGTTTGTTTGTATTAATTGATAAACTCCGACTGAATGAACCGGTTTTAATAATTCTTCCACTATTGAAAAGCTATTTTATGCAGATGTAACGGAGGTTATGTATAATATGATAAGAATATACATATACTTTCTACTAGATGATCTTTGGTAGATACACTATGTGGTGCCTACCTAATCTGCCAATTTGCACTTGGCCAGCATAGTGAACTAGGGCCCCAATCCTGGCTCTGAAAGGAGATCTGTGCTTAGTAGTGGATCAGCGATGGGTTTCTAATGATGATGACGGGATTATCGATGATGATAATGATGATGATGATGATGATGACGATGATGATGATGATGAATGATGATGATTTTGATGAATATGAATGAGGAGATGAATATGGCAATCATGATGATGATGACAAATTTGTCGATTATGATGATGATGATGATAATGAATTTGACTATGATGATGATGATGTTGAATGATGATAATTATGATGATGTTGACGAATATGATGATGATGATGATGACAAATGTGATGATTATGATGATGATGTTGAATGATGATAATGATGATGAGTATGATAAAGATGATAAGTATGATGATCAAGATAATGATGATGTTAATGATGATAAGTATGGTGATCATGATGATGATGATGATAATGATGATAAGTATGATGATCATGATGATGATGATGATGAGTATAATTATTATTATGATGATGATGATAATGAAAACGAGTGATGATAATGATGATCCTAATGATGATAGTAACGAATATGACGATGATGATGGTGATGATAACGAATATGACGATGATGATGATGATAATGATGACGAGTATGATGATCATGATGATGATGATGATGAGTATGACGATAATGATGAATGGTATGATGATGACAATATGATGATATGGTGATCATGATCATGATGACAAATATGATGATCATGATGATGACGAATGTTACGATGGTGATGATGATGATGATGACGAATATTACGATGGTGATGATGATGATGATGCAAATATGGCGATCATGATGATGATGAAGAATATGGCGATCATGATGATGATGATGATGATGACGAATATGATGATGATGATGGTGATGATCATCTACCTAATTGGAAAGACGATAGCAAAGCTAATTGAATTAAAATATAGTTAGTAAATATTTTCTAAGCAAGTATTTTTTCTGAGTTCTAGTGACATGGATGAAAATTATACCCAAGGACAAGGGTTAAGGATGGATAAAGGTCAAGGACAAGACCTAAGGATTGATGAAGGCCGAGGTTAAGGCCGAAGGAAGGATTTATTTATTTATTTACATTATTTATTTTATTTATTTATATAAAGGTCGAGGACAAGACCTAAGGAATGATGATGGTCGAGGTTAAGGCCGAAGGAAGGAGTTATTTATTTATTTATTTTATTTATATTAAGGTCGAGGACAAGACCTAAGGAATGATGATGGTCGAGGTTAAGGCCGAAGGAAGGATTTATTTATTTATTTATTTTATTTATTTATTTATATAAAGGTCGAGGATAAGACCTAAGGATTGATGATGGTCGAGGACAAGACCTAGGGATTGATGATGGTCGAGGACAAGACCAAAGGATGGATAAAGGTCGAGGACGAGACCTAGGGATTGATGATAGTCGAGGACAAGACCAATGGATGGATAAAGGTCGAGGACGAGACCTAGGGATTGATGATGGTCGAGGACAAGACCAAAGGATGGATAAAGGTCGAGGACGAGACCTAGGGATTGATGATGGTCGAGGACAAGACCAAAGGATGGATAAAGGTCGAGGACGAGACCTAGGGATTGATGATGGTCGAGGACAAGACCAAAGGATGGATAAAGGTCGAGGACGAGACCTAGGGATTGATGATGGTCGAGGACAAGACCAAAGGATGGATAAAGGTCGAGGACGTGACCTAGAGATTGATGATGGTCAAGGATAAGACCAAAGGATTTATGAAGGTCGAGGCTAAGACCGAAGGAAGGATTGATGATGGTTGAATTCAAGAACTAAGGGGTGAAAAGTCGAGGTCAAGACTTAATGGATGGATGAAGATTGAAGTTAAAACCTGGTGCATGAGGACAAGGGCGTCAATGACTTTGGAAATTCTTTGGACATTACGTTGTGATGTATGTGTACAACCTGAAAGCTAAACTGCAACTTGAAGAATGATATCAAAGGAAACCAAGGACAGCATCTTATTTAATGAATGAACATAAGCAAAAAGTTAATGAGGGAAAGTACTCAAAAAAAAAAAAAAAGGTTGAGGAAAAAACAAAACTTTTAGAATCCTTTCTTAGTGACGAAAACGATGCTAAGCTTCTTATAGAAATCGTAAACGAGTCTGTTACGGTGAATCTTTGAAACAATATTATTATGCTGAAATTAATATTTTGTGATAAAAGAACATGTAAACAAAGTGTATTTCAAGAAAGACTAAGATGGACAATTTCTTAGTATTTCTTAGTAATTAATAAGTTTAGAATAAATGTAACCAAGTATCAACAGTTAGTGTTAACGATAAAGCGATTGATAAGTACATAATGAATGTGAATTTGAATAGCCGGCTTTCACTGATCAGGATAAGTGATGTCAAAATACTCAATTCAAGACTTAATTACCGACATAGACTTGGCAATGTAAGAAAATTTAGGGCTTGATAGTTGCTGATAGGGCTTGATAATTGCTGATAGGGCTTAAAGGTTCAAAATATTAAAGAAGATGTTGGCATTTCTGTAATTGAGTACTATGTGAATACTTGTGTGAAAATACCAAAATTAATTCTTGAAATTTTGTTTCGATTACTGTGTATTCATGTTTTGGCAATGTGTACAATTTTATGCGGGTTTTTTATTTTTTTTAAATGAATTAAGAAAGATCAAAAGAAGTAATTTGTAGTTAAAAGATTGAATCGCGAAGGGACTCGCGCTTAACAGGAAGGCCGAGCTGTTAAGGTCGTATGCTTATTATTGAGATTAATTATTAATATGTGATATAATTCTATACCTTCATGGTATTTTTTTTAGTTTAAAAAGATTAAAACGCGAAGGGACTCGCGCTTAACAGGAAGGCCGAGCTGTTAGGGTCGTATGCTTATTATTGAGATTAATTACTAATATGTGATATAATTCTATGTGTAATAAAATTAATTAAGAGCTTATGAGGCGCATGATGTATGAATTGTATGTCTGTATAACTTACGTTAGTTAATGATATAAAATTAATGTCATTAGTAAAACCTCTTTGAAATGGATTGCATAAACGATTATAAAAACTATAATGTCATAAAATGTATTCGACGTTCGATTCGGGGTTGACATGGGAGTAAGAAGACAAGATGGAACAGAATATGTTTTTATAGTGCAAATGTTCGACGAAATGTTAATTTATTTTATTATTAATAAATGATAAGAGAAGTAAGATTATAAGATAGAATGATAAAGTAATAAATGAGTTGTAAATATTGATGGAGTTGTTTAAGCTTTTGGCCGATGCCAACAATAATATTATATTTGGTAATAAATTGAATTATTTTTTACTTTTTCGTGTTTGTGGTTATAGAAGTCGGTTTTTTTTTTAAATTTTATTAATTTAATATTTCTTTTATAAGAGTCTCTAATAAAACGTCTAGTGCAGTAATTTGCAGTGCAGTGGAGACACGCTTTAATAGAGTATGTTGTTTGCGTGCAGGAGGCGAATCTCGCATTCGCGGACGTGGAGCAGCAGCGCCAGTTCGCCGTGCACGCCGAGCAGCTCGCGCAGCAGGAGCTGCGCCAGGTGCAGGCGCGCCTTGCAGGTATAGAACTTTGAATGCGCACAACTAATATTTTGGGCCCAATGGCGCGATAGGCGCAGGTTGGCTGTCATATCACATCATACTCTGCTCACATTGCTTCGTTCAATCTGTTGCACCCACATCAATCCAAAGAGTATATGCGTGCGTAAATATCCTCACAGTCTTCGTTCATGTCTCTAGATCCGTGCCTGTATTATGTACATCGACATGGAGACACGTCGCGAAGCTTTAGTGGCAAGCACCATATAGCTCAAACAACAGATGCATCTTGGATTCCCCAAGGTGTGTGAATCGTGACTTCGCACAAACGCAAGACCCTTTTCCCTACTAGATTGACGAAGGATTTCATGCAAGTAGCTGGGAACTGATGAAGACGAAATACACAAGACTGTGTTATGTGGAGATCTTTACAAGAGTTCTTTGTCCAGTGGATATCAATCTGTTGAGACGACGACGATTGTAACTCGTTCTGCGTAACTGCAACGCGAAAAAATATTATGGAACATGAGCATATTTTACGCGTCTTACGGAAATTTCAAATTGGATTGATTCATTCGATGCGGAGATTTTTATGTGTATTTAAATCTACGAATAACAATATCTCAGGAAATATAATCCTCATACAACGAATTTTAATAAGCTCCGCCCACCGCGGTAAGTTACGCATGGTGCCGTTTTTGAGCTTGATGTACTTGTTATTCCTAGATTTAAATATACATATTTTAGAAGTACATACATATACAAACTAAGTTTTATCTTTTTAGGAATGACTGAACTTCAAAACGATTTGCAACGTTTAACGGCTCGAGCACAGGCAGCCGAAAGTAATGCTGACAAACTTAAGGAGGACATGGAAAAACAAAAAGAAGAGGTGAATAATAAATTGGTATTAAATAAGTAATAATAAAGACTGTTTTTGCAATGACCTCTAAATTTCTCCGAATTTTCTTATATTATATTTATTCTTGATCATAATTATTAGCATGTTATTTTAGTAAGAACATATTTTTGGGTTTATTTATTTAAAAAAAATAAAAATTATTTGCATAAAATGATGAGTTTCTATTTGATTTGACAGCTAACGAAAGAGATCAGATCTCTCCAAGAACAGTTGGCTTTGCGCGAGAGTGAGCTCGCCGAACTGAAGCAGTTGAAAGCTGCGCCCGCGCAAAACGGCCTGCCTCCGACTAGCGTTAATGAGGAACAAAAGGTATTGTAGTTCTAATCTTTTCATGGTTCCGTACTCATAGGGTGCCAACAGGATCCTATACTAAAACTCCGTTGTCCGTCCGTCTGTCAGCAGGCGGTATCTCGTGAACCGCAATAGGCAGAGAATTAAAATTTTCACAGAATGTGTTTTTCCGCTGTAATAATTTATGACCACCATGAAAAAAAGTGTTTTTTCTTGTACGATGGTATGGGACCCTTCCGACCTGACCGATTTTATTTTTTGTCATTTCAAAATTCAATTCGAAAGTGAATTTGTTTGTCCTTTAATCACGACGCAATGGAGCAACCAATCGACGTGAATTTTTGCATGGATAAAGTTAATCTGGAGACTGACATAGGCTACTTTTTATCCCGGACCCCCAAGAGTTCTCACATGATTTTAAAATATCTAATAATATTCTAAATCTACGCAGAAGAAGTCGCAGGCATCAGTTATTTATAATAGCTAGTTATTCTACAAATAAAACTTAAAATAACTAAATATATTTCTATAACTAGACGACGCACACGAGGCACGACTTCATCTGCGAGGATTTAGCTTTCGTAAAAATCCAATAGGAACGCTTTTTTCGGGATAAAAAGTAGCCTATATCGTATTCGGGATGCAGACTACCTGTATACCAAAACTGTTGGAATAAATGAGAATGTGAAAAGCTAACAAACAGACAGAGCGACACACTTTTGAACTATTGAGACTGTGTTTAATCATGATGATGGTAATCTAGGCTGCAGAGCTGGCTAAGGTGGAGAGCACAGTGGAGGCGCTGCGTAGCGAGCTGGTGTCCGCACAGGAGAGCATGGCTGAGCAGAAGCGACAGGTGGCCAGTCTGCAGGACCAACTCGCGCAGTACCGGGACAAGAACAACGTGGGTAGCCTCCTTTGTTAAACAAAGACTAATCTGGATGATAGACATTTCAAAAATAAATTATTTCTTAGTAATTATTAAAAAGTGGGGCTTCCAAAATTCGTAAAATCCACGTTTGCTTTACTTTGCTAACCATTTTAAATTATTATCGACGTAGCTAAAGAAGTACATCAAGTTACGTCAAATGTTAATGAACTGTCAAAAACACCCCGACCTCCAACAAGGTACATTTTTCGATATACTAACTGGATTCTGAGTTCAGTTTTCAATAATGATACATGTAACGGTTTGTTTTTCACAATTGAAAAGTCAATATTTATCTGTAATATAAGTATTTGCATGGTTTTCGTTTTAAAAAAAATTGACTTTTAAAATAATTAACAAAAAGAGCGCAATATTTTAGGAACTTTACTATTTTCCCTAACAAGTAACTTTCGTCTAACTTATTCTCGCACCCACTCAGGAGTTGCGAACTAAAAACTGGAAAGTAGTGGAGGCGTTACAATCCGCCGAAAAGGCCCTCGCGACCCGAGCGGCGCCCGCGATGCCGGCCCGAGACGCGCTAGCTGTAAGTGCTGTATGATATATCATGTGTATACTCGTACCAAATACTGTATTCGCATTTCAATCACAGAGCTTGTCCAAATGAAGGACATTTCAATAACATTCCCATTGTGTAAACAATAAATACAACATTTTCAAGTAGTACTCTAGTTTAAAATATATGAGATCTATTTTTAATCCCGAGATTACATATAGTTTAATAACATAATACTCACGAAAATCTTCGACGTGATGATATGATATCTTTTTAATATCTTTTAAGTAGTGTGACGCAAACTTGAATTATTTTACTCATATTTTGTACACCTACAAGAATTCTTTATTATGAAATTTATATACGGAATTTATATAGTTACTCGTGTATTTAACAAACTACTTTACCCTCGACAACCTATATAGCTTCATTTGGATAAGCTCTTTATTTCTTCGGCCGGCTTCGCTTCATAACAATTTAACACACTGTCTTAACATGTCCCCATCAAACTAAAAGAAAATATATTTTAATATCCAAATTAATTATGTGACTATTTTAATCCTCTCAAATAGACCGCTACTGCTACTTTTGTTTTATTTTTGGGTTGCTCTTATTTATTTACGCTAAAAAAACTAGTTTAGAAAAAAGGCCCCTTTCCTTACAAGCACCCTTGAGTACCATGTCACTTTGATATAAACTATGATTATTTATCAATGACTGAATCATTTTATCAACAGGAGGCTGTAGGCAAAGCTCAGGAACAACATTTCGCAGAAGTAGCGAATGTTCTACGCGCCGTATGTCCCACTGCGGCACCCAACTCTTCAGCAGGAAAAGAGTGGTTACAAGCCTTTGCTGACAATCTCAAAAAAGAACTTCTGAAAAAAGAGACAGAGAAGCAGCAGGTCGAAAAAGATCTCGCATCAAAACTGTCAGAAAAAGAAAACGAAAGAAAGCAACTGGAAATTGAAATGCAGAAAAAACTACAGGAAAAGGAATTGGCGGCGAAAGAAATTGAGAAAAAATTGCAACAACAGATACAAGATAAAGAGTTAGCGAGTAGGAAAATTGAAAGTGAACTACTGAAGAAGTTACAAGATGAATTAGCTGCAAAGAAACAATCAGAGAGTGAATTACAAAAGAAATTACAAGATGAGTTGAGTATGAAGAAAAAACTAGAGAGTGAATTGCAGAAGAAAGAAGTTACAAAGATTGAAGTTCAACAACCAGTAATGGACGACTCACGAGTCAAGGATTTGGAAGTCAAGAACGTACAGCTACAGGGCCAAGTTGATAAATACAAGAGAATCATTGATGACACTGTAAGTAATCACACTTCTGCACTGTTTCAACTAAAATCGATGGTTATTATATAAAATTAGTTATGTATTTAACCCTGAACCATCATTATATTTATTTTAGTTGGATAGTCTGACGTCAGGCATATTTAGTATGGGTAGTATTTTTAATTGATACCTATTTTACAAAAAAAAAATATATAATTACTTATTGAATTTGATCAAAAAATAGTGCATAACTATAAATGATCGGTAATAAGTGCATGTAAGGTATGGCCGTTATAGCCTAGTGGTTGGAGGCGGCGCGGAGGTTCGATCCCGGGCACGCACCTCTAACTTTGCGGAGTTATGTGCGTAAGCAATTTAATAACTCTTGCTTTAACGGTGAAGGAAAACCTCGTGAGGAATTATGCATGCTAGAGAGTTCTCTATGGCCAAATCTTCATGTTGAGAAGAGACCCGTGCTTAGTAGTGAGCTGCCGATGTGTTGATCATGATGAATAGGTACTTCTAACGTTAAATTTTAGGAGACCGTGTTGAGTCGACTGCAGCAGAACGTGTCGCGCGAGGAGGCGCGCTGGCAGCAGCAGCTCAGCGACAAGCAGCGCGACCTGGAGGCGCTGCGGCAGCACACCGTGCAGCAGGTAAACACACACGCACGCAGTATCGTCTTAGGTGTGGTTTATATATAAGTGGCGAATAGTGTGGACGTGGTGCAAAATTAATATTCTTAAATCGTTTCAATATATCAAATAATTTCGTTGATGGCAACCCACGTCAATCGACTATAACTCACAAATTAGTCGATACTAGAGCTAATTTCTTAAACTGGACTCTTTCAAGTAAAGATTTTTATATAAACCTGTGAGGATGATACTGCCATTGGCGCAATTAAAATGCCATGAACCTACGTTGTCGTATTAGTTCACAAATTGCGAAAAACTAAATTAAATTTGAATTTCGCGGGTAGACCCGTCTCATGCCCCCTAAAAGTATGGGCATTACTGTAAGATCTGCCAGGTTAGCTTATTTTAAGATTTAAATACAGCCAAACTGGAAATGTTGTGTAATTTATTTAGGATTCCTTTTATTTGCGTACATAGAAAGTGACTAAATATCCTGTCTAAATGTCCCTTTTCTATATAGGAACCTCTGGCGTTTGCATACTCCTGCATTGAGAAAACGTTGCCAGCAATCATGGCAGAGGTACCCAAGTACAATACGTGTTTTATGTGGCTCCTGTATCACATGTGTGAAGAAATTCTTTTTTTTTTTCAAATTTGTGATGTCATGTTCCTTCGTCCAAGCTATCGGTTGTTGGGACTCACCTTTCGTCAATTATAGTGCTCTCTCTTTTTACATTTAGGCGCAAAATATATTAGACATAATTATATACCAGAAATAGATTATCGAGGGTGACCTTATGATTAGCTATATATTATTTATAGCTCATTCTTCACCCATGGTGTGATAGATCGCGAACGCCGCGCCATAATGATTATGTGGATGGTTTCGCGCTTTGCATTCGGGCTTCGCGATGTTCTCCGTCCAAAATCGGTGTTGCGTTAAAGAAATTAATTCTAGTTCACTAATTTGTGAGAATAGTTGATACTAGAATTAATTTCTTAAACTGGACCCTTTCAAGTAAAGATTTTTATATAAACCTGTGAGGATGATACTGCCATTGTCGCAATTAAAATACCATAAGCCTACGTTGCCGTATTAGTTTACAAATTGCGAAAAACCAAATTAAATTTGAATTTCGCGGGCAGGCCTGTCGCTTCCACCTTAATAGGTTGGATTACATAAAATAAAATATTTTTGAGTTTTTTGAATCTTGCAATATGTTTAAAAAAGTACTTTTTTATTTACTATGGTGATGGCTATGTGTAAACTCCTTGTGAACAATTAAGTTTGAGTTTTATAAAAATTCTATGAAACCGAGCTGTTAAACATATAAATATGTTATGCATTATTATCCTAACCTGTTGCAGATGCAAAACAAAATAGATTCCCTGCAGGCGGAGTTAGTGAAGTTACAGACCAGAAATCACAGTCACAGCTTTGCAGATGCAGAAAGAATTGCAGAGGTAGGCACATTTTTATATTGTCACTAGAGGATGCCCGCGGCTTCGCCCGCGTGGATTTCGGGTTTTTTAATCCCGTAAGATTTTCCGGGATATAAAAAGTAGCCTATGTCCTTCCCCGGGATGTATCCCAAGTTTGTACGGAATCGGTTCAGCGGTTGGACCGTGAAAACGTAGCAGACGGAGAGACAGACACACTTTCGCATTTATAATATTAGTATGGATTTAAGCAAATTGTCATTTTTTCTGATAAACAATGTGGCTTATTCTGTTGTGTAAACCTGAACAAAATAATAATTGCATTTTCTTGGTTTTATAGGAAAATCTAATGGCAGGTTGTGCGGCCACTCACGATACAGAGATACACAATGGGCCACTTCAGGTGAGACTATAAAAACTAATTATTGTAACCGTTTGAAGTATTATGGTAATTACAAATTCCAAAATTCGTGAAGTCCACGGCCACTGTTAGTTTTAAGTTTGCTAACCATATAATATGTAGTGCCAATTTAATTAGAGCCTCGATAGCTCAACGGTTGAGGAGCGGACTGAATTTCGAAAGGTCGGCGGTTCAAACTCCACTCGTTGCTCTATTGTTGTACCCACTCCTGGCACAAGCTTTACGCTTAATTGGAGGGGAAAGGAGAGTATTAGTCATAATTAACATGGCTAATATTATTCTTTTTTTTTTTAAATCAACAAAGTATGACGAAAAGAAGACTACCTAATTTTTTCTCACTCTGAGAGAGATCCAATAAAAACTGGATGATGCACGCGACTTGCGTGGATTGAGGTTTCAAAACACCTGTGGGAAGTTTTTGATTTTCCAGGATAAATATCAGCCTAGGTTTGCCGACCATCTGCAGAATGCAAATTATCTGTACCTTTCGTTAAAATCGGTTGAACGAATGGACCGTGAAAAGTTAACTGACAGACAAACACTTTCACATTTATACTATTAATATGGACTAACTTATTTATGTAAAATGAGTTGGTTATGTAAAAAATCAACTATTTGAATTGATCCACGAACAAAAGCGATTCATATACTTTTTTTGTTATTTACAGGAACAGATTAAATTAAGTGAAATATAACAAATAGAAAAAGCAATGTACAACGCAGATTTAAGGCTGGAACTAACCGGCGTGCAACGTCGCGTCTCCTCACTCACTGCCGCGCTAACGTTAAGGTATACAACCTGACCAGGGAGTCCACTTTACACGGTAGAGAGATAAGACAAACGTCAGGGCTTTGGACAGCCCGTCATTGATGGACTGAAGCAGGCGTTACTTTGTGGATACATGGAATAAAAAGTTTAATTCACTATGATCCGCCGAAACAGACGAATCTGTATGGTACAAGGTGCATCATGCGATATGCACCGTCCACCCTCCCACTTCTAAATATATAGGAAAAGCAAGCAATACGCATCACCGCACATATGTAAACAACATATTTTTCACTCCACAGTCACCAAGAAGATTTGTGGTGGTGGTGGTGGTTGCTTTTCCTGTTTATTTAGGAGTGGGAGGGCGGACGGTGCATATCGCATGTTGTGCCATACAGATTTTGTCTGTTTTGGCGTATTTTATAGTTAAGCTTTTTATTCCTAAGTCTACAGTTGTGATTGATTTCATTATGCAATAATTTATACAAGAAATATTGTTTTGAATTTCGCATTTACATTTTCGGATTTAGATACTAGTTTGCATACTATGTATATTGTGATAAGTTGATAACTAAGAAAATATTTCTTTCTAATATTACGATGAAAAATTTCATTCATAATAGCATATTATGAATGGTATAATTTTATTGCAATAGGTACTACCGTTTCAAAGTATTTGTTAACACCAAATTAATGGGCAAAACTTATTTCTCCTGTTTTAAAGAATGGGATCAACGAAAATATTACAGATTGATGTTCAGAAAAGAAAAAAAAATTGAGGAGCTGGCGAACAAAACGGTGTAATTGCATGAAATAAAATTTTACATGAGAATCAAAAAATAAATGAACTGTAATTATACCGTTTTGATCGAAATCACGAACTTTGGACTTACATTTAGCATAGTTCTAGGTTCTTTTGCTAGGAAATGAGTTCAAGTTTGTATCAAGTGATCGAAATCTCGTAACTTTGGACTCAACTTGACTGCAGTTTTAGGTCAGTTTGCTTGGAAATGAGTTTTCGTTGGGCCAAAGATTAAAGAGAGAAAAGTATTTTTATCAGAAGAGTAATATCACTGTTTTGTTCTCCAGCTCATTAATTCTCATATAGTGGACTCCCTGCCCGTTTTATAGAGGATTTATATTTTTTGTATGTAGGGCACTCGTAATTTGAGTGTTAATTTTTTTTAAATCAACTCAATAAATTATTAATAGTGGTGTAACTTGCCGATTTCCAATATTATTATCTGCCTTGTAAGACAACGTTTATTTGAAATTACTTTTAAATTAGTTTTAGTTAATCAATTTATTATGTTTTCATCTGCAAATAAATATTTTTGTCTTTAAATAGCCATTAAAACCCACTTTGTTTTCTGATCTTTATGTTGCAACGTTGAAGACACACGAGTAAATCCAGTGACAGTACGATTTAAATGCGATAATTTTAATATGAAATGTTATGATGATGATTCTATATCCACAATTACTTTTATTTCATTTGAAATAAAGTAATGACATAGATTTTGGAGCAACTGTCATAAAACATTTAAGTATCTAATAAGTATTTAATTTATGTATCTATTAAATATAATTTACTTTTTTATTAACTTTGTATACGAGCCATTTATTTAATGCGGAAATTGGATAGTTGCAATAAAATAAAACTAAACTAGGAAATAGTATGGCTGTTGGCAAATATATCACAAAAGAAAAAGAACAATGAAATTATAATGACATAAAATAATTCCTAGTAGTTATAAAGGAACAAATAAGTTTCTGACTGCATTAGTGCGATAGTTTAATGTAAGTAAAGCAGCTTATGATATTTTGTTGAATAAATATTGTATTGTCAATATCACATAGCTTCAACAATGTGATTGTGATTTAGGTATCACTTTGTTGAATGTTTTGCTACCACTTTTGTTTTGTACTAATTGAGTAGGTCGAAGAGGGTAGGTTTTTTTATATGACAATTATTTATTTAGTCTAATGTGACACGCGATTTAAAAAAAACTGTTAAGGATGCCCGAAACGATCATTTGCAATTGACAATGCTCACGTGATTGAAGATTTCAAATGATGGGTGATTGAAGCTCTAAATGAAGATGTATCATTTGCGCTTGCTTCAGTCTGATATTGAACTGCAATGAAGAAAGTCAAGTCGCTCGAAATATGATTTCAAACGCAGATAAAGCATTTCTTTCAGTTTGTACCCACAAAAAAAGAAAAGAACTAGACGTTGGTCCAAGGAATGGTATAAACTAAAAAATCGGTTCACTAATGAACATTTACTAAGAACTCTTCAAGAAACAGAGCCGGATGATTCTTCTTCTTCTTCTTCTTCTTCTTCTTCTTCTTCTTCTTCTTCTCTCTGGGCTGGTTTCCGCACTTAAACGTTTCCGTCTGTAGTGCGTGTGTTGCGCCTCCCCGCCGAAGTAGCCGGATGATTATAAAAACGATTGACATTTGCTGCCATTGAACGTTAATGCACAGCGCGTCAATTGCCATCAATCAAAATTTCCATCAATGGTCTTCAATACCTTAGTTGCAATTAACAATTGCTTCAATTCTCTTGTTAAACGATCATGTGGCATTGACAATGAGCATCAATCACGTAAAAATTGACAATCGCGATTGATCGTCTCGGGGGCCCTTTAGAACATGTATAAGGTAGGGTTCCTTAACTTGTAAAGCCGACCCTTCACAGTTGCTAAAAACTTCAGTGGTCATTATATCCTAAGTGGTAGTTTTTTTCCATAAGCTGTCTTAAGAAATCTCATGATTTTAAAATACCTATTTAACAAGAAAGTATCACTCGAAGGGGTAAACCAATTTTTTTTTAATCTCAAGCTTTCATGTTTGGGTAGGTATGTAGTACATGGTGGATTTTTCAAAAGTTTAATAATATGATAATAGCTTTCTATACCTGTATTATTCGGCTCATTTGAAAAGAAGGATTAAAAGTTTTAGATGAAATGCAATAATTTACACACTCCTTATACTTGGCTTAAGTATAAACGTTTTTATGACGGAAATGTCTGTAAGCCATGTACAAAATAGTGCATAATTACCGAGGGTGTAAGAGGGTATGGTTTTATCATTTAATTTTAGTTCAACTAGAAGTTCCTTTTTTTGAATCGCGCGTCAATCTTTGTTATTGTGATCATATAATCAATATAAATATAAGGCGAATAGTTTAATTAATTAGTAATTTTCCATACTTATTTTAAATTTATCCATTGCTTTTTACTAAAACATTTTTAATATTTGACTATTTAAATTTGCTTAAAAGTGAATTATTTGGTATAACCGAATTTAAAATTGAGTGTGCATTATTATTGATTTTAGGGAATGTTATTTACTATTCAGATGTATATTATTTTATTTATAACTTTTGTATTAGTGCATAAATCATTTCTGTCAGTGCCTTAGAGTAAGTTTTGAATTTTAAATAAGCTGACTGTTTATTTTGTAGTAAAGTGAATTAATGCATGTTTAATAATAAGCTATTATTAAAATTGTATCAATATAATTTTATAATCTGTGGATAAACTATGTAATTAATTACAGAATTGTAATATCGGCCTTACCACAAAAACTAACGACCTTCTAATAGGTTGATAACGGTCGCTATATTTTGAAGCATGCTCATAGGTGTCATTTTACCCAAATGTGCGTAAACACCGCGCTAGCATCAATGTACTTTGTGCCGCTACGCGCATGCGTATAACACACAGCGTATGAATTGTCTTCACTTTCTTAAAATATGAATTTATGAGCTTCGCCTGTCTGAAGTTTTATCATAATATCTTTGAAAAAATTAAGCAAGCACTTGTTTTTATTTCAAACCGCTGTTTAATCCTGACAGATTTGTCTGAAAAATCTGTCAAAACCTCAATTTACTGATCAACTATTCAACTTATTTTATTTTTTGTGGTGAGACGATAAGGTGTTCTTGATTGTGGAATTGTATCGGTAAAAAAATATTTAAACTAGGTATTTCAGGGACAAGAAAAAAAAATCAAAACAGAAACTGCACAGATATGTTGTACAGTCCTTTGGTTCTTAAAATTGTTTTCTCGGCTAATAAGTATCAGGGATTGTAGCGGATTTTTTAATCCAATTTTTAAAATGCCATATTGTACTATGTAGGCTGTCCACAGCATGTTCAAGTTTAAACATTATTATTTAGGAACCGTACATCGTGAATCGCACACTTTTTGAGAAATGCCGTGTCAAATGTCCTGTAATAATAGAAGTAATAAATAATAACATAAAAACTTAATTATTTTATATTGATTAAATAAGGCAATTTATATGAGAATTCATATATTATTAGATAAAGACATTACCTATCAAATAAAGTATTTCTATGATGAAATAGTAGTTTTTTTTTTCTTAATTAGTACTTAGTCCTTGCAATGGATTTGGATGAAATTGAGTCTACGATTATTTATAATGTTACCGTTCGAACTCATCCAGTAAAATAGTTAATTGTTATGCAAGGCTGCAAAGTTGTTATTTTGCCGCGAGAGTTTGTAATTTGTATTGAACTCCGAGCCAGCGAAGGATTCTAAGGTTGAACCATGAGTGATGCGATTAGTCCAAAAATGGAATCTGGAAATGGTACCTACCTAGTTTTTATTATTTCTTATGTTAAAATTAGGTTTTGCAAGTGAGTTTTTTTTATAAATTATGCCATTATTTCCATTGAGCCGTTCGCGCGTCTACTTTCGACATAATAATTGTTTTATTGTTTAACACTTTTATAATGTTACCCGTGACGACTGTAAGTTAGCAACAGGTTAGCTTCGTGAAGGCTTCATGCATATTTTTGAAAAGTAGTTGGCAACACTGTTGAAGACGTCAATCATACGTCAACGGCCAATGCTCAAGTGTCAACGAAGCGAACACAACAAAAAAAATTAGGTACCTATTCACTACTCTTTGGAAAGTTAATTTGTGGAGAAAATAATTGCAAAAGTCAGATAAAAAAGCGATAAATAAACTTTTCTACATCACTTTACTGTACACAATGGCTTCTGAAGTAGTTCTGAAAAATGTAGACAACGCTTGTGAAACAGCGGAAGAATTTACAAGAGTGTTTTATAAACAAGTGGACAACAGCAGACACCTAACTTCAAAATTGTATCTTGACACTGGGCTATTGGTTTGGAATGGAAACGGTATTCACGGGAATGAAAAAATCCAAAAGTTTTTAATGGATTTACCTGCCAGCAACCATGTGTTGAAGACTTTAGATGCTCAACATATAAAAGATAATTTGGTATCCAGCAAACTAACATACCTCATACAGGCCTGTGGAGATGTTACTTACAACAATGATCAAGTGAAAACACCATTCCAACAGACATTCCTTGTTGTAGCAATTGAAGGTAAATGGAAAATAGCATCAGACTGTTTTAGGTTACAAGTGCCATACAACAACTAAAAACTCTTTAAACTATGGAATACTAAGAATGCATTATTGTAATTATCATTAAGTAATAAATAATAAAACATGTTTTGAACACAGATATTCTTTTCATCTCACATAAAATAGTAAATTTAATGGTAACACATTTAAGTTTATTATTTTTAACCGACTTCATTTAAAGAAACATTAAACATTATTTACAAAAGCTCATTTTTAGACTATAATTTGGAGTAACTTCCTAAGTAATAATTACAATTGGAACAATAGTGATCAGCTTTTTTAAAGGTTGAAAATGCATAAGGAATTGTGGCGAGACAACACAGCATACACCACCTGAAAGAAAAAAGTATTGGTCATAGAAGTGTGCATGTTTCACAGCTTAATCAATTATAACATACTAGCTTTTACTGCCGATTTCATCTACAATATGTTAGTGGCCTATGTTACTTCGGGATAAAGTAGGTGGAAAAATAATTATTAAAATCAGTTTTAGTAGCTTAAGAGATTATTACAAACAAGTCTTTCCCCTTTGGGTTAGTATCAAAAATGCAAATGCACTTATTGGTTTCTGTCTACAGAAAAGCCAAAATGAAGAGTTATTTTTGATTTTAGCAGTTTATGTATGTAAGTTTGTCTGTATGTATGTTCCACCATAGCATCTAAACCACTGAGCCAATTCTGATGAATGCGGTTTAAATCGATTCGTTATTATGGTCTGCGTGGCTTTTTTATAGGAAAAAATCGGTCTGACACATGTTCCATACAAAAAAATCCACAAAGGAAGAACTTCAAAGATAAGTTACGAGAAACTTATTACAAACTCCACTTTAATACTTACAATGTCAATCCACATATGAAACCTGCAAGCATATGCGTTTTATGAGAACTCACAAATTGCACAGATGTGAGTGTCCTTTTATGACAACTTGGACAATGTGAATAAACAGGCACATTCTTAAATGCCTGCTGAACTATTATTGTTTGGTGTACAACAGGTTGCTCTACCATTGGAGCTGGTGTGGTTGTATCTACCATTGTGTAAGGTGGTGGCAGGTCTCTGCGCTGGATTGTCTCCATATCTACACCCAATTGTGCCATTTCTCGGTCCATTCTTTCTGTATCTGTTCCTTGATTACTGATTTCAGTATACTTCAGCAAAACTTCACATTTTCCTCATCAATATTGATGTTCAATATGATGACCTCAAGTGAAACTGTTTATCTTATAGCCATTTTAGTTATTATCTTATCAGGACAGGTAACCAAATACCAGATAAATAATGTAGTATATTATGTTGTCACATCTAGTAGGTAATAGGTACATTATTGTTTGAGAAAATAAAGAAAAATATTTTAGCCATTTATTTATAATTTACAATAGGTACAATTTAATATTAAAGTTGTGGAAGAGTTGTATGAATAAAACATATCATAAGTGTTATTTTTAACCCCCCACCCAAAAAGAGGGGCGTTATAAGTTTGACCTGTGTATCTGTCTGTGGCATCGTAACTCCTAAACAAGTTTGAAAGGTGGCTTGATGGAGTGTTCTTAGCTAGTATAATCAAAGAAAATTGGTTAGCTGTTTGAAAGTTATCAGCTCTTTTCTAGTTTTCATATAGAGGTTTTTGTGTGGGGGGTTTTTTAAATTTCAAGTTATAAATACAACTGTTACATGGCTTAGGCTACCTTCCTTACAATGTCTCTGAAGTTAGTTATCATTTTCACAATATACCTACCTACTATTGCATTGTTAAGTTGCAATTCGCAACCCATCACCAGCCCACTGCCGAGCATGGGTGCATTAGCATGGTGGATTATGGCCTAGTCTTATTCTGAGAGGAGTCTCAAAATAAGACTTTAGGCCATAATCCACCATGCTGGACAAGAGCGGATTAGCAGACTTTGCAGACCTTTGAGAACATTTTGGAGAACTTGCAGGCCACACAAGTTCTTTTACAGTGTTTCCTTTCATCATATTATTTAAGTGCTTAAAACGCATATAACTCTGAAAAGTTAGAGGTGTGTAGTGTGTACACAGGATCAAACCCCAGATCACCCACCTAAGGCCGAAGCCTTAACCACTAGGCTGTCACTGTGAATTTTTAAATATTGTGCGTTAAATCATTTCAAAACTTTTTCCAGTATAGGTGGAGCAAAGGGCCAGTAAAATCACATGTGGGCAAATAAGAATAATTGAAATAATGAATAAAAATAAATGCCATAAGTACAACGAACTGTCAATAGTATTTAGTATTTATCAAGATTGATAATTTTTTAAATTTTTTTTTTTTTTACATAAAATTTCCAATTTTTCAGATGCATTTATATAATTTATTATCCTTTATATAAAGAGCATAGATACCTACATGACAATACTAATACTGCCAATGTTAAATTGCTGCCAACAATAAGTTGATTCCCAATTTTGTATGCCGACTAATGGACTAATGGTCATTTTGATAATAGCATATGTATGTACTCAATATTATTATTAAGTTATTATTATAAGCAGCAACATTAATTTAAGGAAACTGAAATGATAAGATAGAACATGTACATCCAGCTACAGCTATTTTTATAAAAACTACATTTCCTGTATACAAAAATAGTGTCTTATTTACTAATACATAATAATTTAAAACTATAAAATACATTGCAAAGTTCAAACATACAAATTATTCATAAGAACTATGGGATAAGTAAAGATTGTTACAATTATACTCACATATTTAGTCGACATAAACCCCACTAGTTTCAAACCCATCCGGGTTCCCTCCTGGATGGGATTGAAACTACCCTTACCTCAAGCACTCTCACACCGGCCCATACAGCTCGCAGTCTCAACTGTGAAGCACAACGGACAGAGTCCCTAGGAAAAAGGACCCTGGATGGTTAAAAATCTAGTGGGACCCTTCAATGACTAAATACCTGAGTATAGCCCTACCAATCTATAGTTACAAAATAAATCACTCACAATAGTTTAAACATTAAAACTAAGGAATATTGGGTCACCATCCAAAAAAATACACACTGGATTTTTGGTGACTAGAGTAAGAAAAATATAATAATATGGATATTGATTGAAGGCAAAAGGACCCAGTATACATAGTTTAGTTTGACACTAAAATACAAAAAATGTTACAAAAATAAAATGGTGTGATAGTAATAAATAATGTTACAAAAGTAACTAAACATTTATATTACCATTATAAGTCCCTAACCCTCAACTTCATTAACTTCATAATTGAATTCACAAATGGCACCAGAGTAATATTTTAATGTACAAAATCAGAATATATACATTTCAATATATTATGTAGACAAGCCAATGAACAAAATTTTTTACAATTCGAAAATGCCCCTAATCCACTATAAATCAATACATCATAATAATATCTTAATTTATGAAGAATAAAATAATCATAACATTATATTGTCATTGTTCTTTTTTTTGCTGATAGCACATGATTTTTTTATTTAAATTTTAAGTTATATTATCCAAAACTTAAAAATAAGTATATTTTTCTTTAATAACAACATTTATTGTATTAATTGATAGATATTTAATTTGTGTTAAGTAATATGCATAAGTAAAACTAACATTTGTTACATTTTCCAATGAATGTGCTACAGTTGGGGCAGTAATGTTCAGCATCCTTGAAAGAATCAAAGCAGTATGGTACAAGTCCGAGGCAGCACAATGAGCAGACCCTGTAAATAATAACATTTTATTACAAACAAGTAGAATATATGTAATTTAAAAGCTTTGTTAATAGGATAAGAAATTATTCACACATATTGTCAGAAATTATTGTCTTCTGTTACACTCACTCACTCTGCAAGATGAAGACATCTAATCTTCCAAATTTTTGAGTCTGCAAGTGCAGGGTCTAGTACAAAATGTATTGTTATGATGAACAATGTCTTCTGGTGCATTTCAGAATTTTTTCTTACAATCTCTGAATGCAGACAGCTTTAGTGGTTACTTTTTATTTAGACTGATATAATTTAGTAACATTAAAAATACTTGTTAAAATGAAATTACTGTGTATTTTTAATAAATTATTACTTCATTCAGTTGGTCATCAAAGCCTTCCAAAGAGTCAAATTTAAATTGGTATTACATGGTACTTACATTGTAATCACACAAATGGATCCAGCAACCAGGTGAGTGTGCCAGGCGGTTGTGTATGTAACTCTTGTGGTCACCACTTTGCCACAGTTGTAACAAGTGACAGTAGTGGGCTCACTGCCCACAGCTGGCGGCATCACCACTCCCACAGGCACCGATATACCCGGCGGCGGAGGAACATCGCCCGCCTGAGTCGGAACGTTCACTACAGGATGAGGGTATACCCCCGGCGCAGTAAACTGCTTTGGCTGAAGAAACGCGCCCTCCGCAGGGGGAAAAGGCTCACTCGGTGGCGCTACGAAGCCGTACTGAGGATTACCAACCACGGTGGCATAAGGTGGTGGAAGATCGTTTGGATTAGGGGGAGCACTTGATGTATTGGGTGGTAAATTCGTAGCCATGTTGAAGTGACTGACTGATTAAATGGTTTTATTTAGCACACTCACTGAATTCTTGAATAAACTATAGCACTACTGAATGGCGAATAAAAAGGTCCAAAATACAGTCGATTAAAAATAATTAATAAACCACTAATAAACAAACACTCAGCAATGAAAATGGCTCGCAATATTTTGAGTTCAGAAATAGATTAAAAATTAATTGAATGATTCAATGAATTACAGATCCAGGAAAACAGGAAAATTATTGTTGAGTTGTTGACGTCATCCCCAGACAGTGTTGTCAACTGCTATCATCTCAATCTCGAAAAGGAAAATAAAATGCACTAAGTCAACCTCAAAAATTCATTATTGTGCTACAGTAGAAACGGGTAACATTAATATTGTAGCTAAAAATACATACTTGTACGCGACACTCGACAGGTCGAGATGGCAATGGGGGTATGAGGTAGGGGGCGCCCCGCATACATCCTACTCCATGGCCCCGCAAGTCACCCGTGCTATCCCATACCGGGCTAGCGCGGAGCCTGTGCGGGGATGCGGGGCGTGCACACCCCGATTGCCATCTCGACCTGTCGCGTACTAGCCGTACGTACGTACGTAGCGGGGGTTTTTAGGACGCCATCCATGTTAAAAAACTTTTGCGTAAATGTGGTGAGATAAAAAGGCTGAAATAATCGACTGTGACATACAGACTGACGGACGGAGAAAATTGCACCATAAGGGTTCCTTTTTACAATTTTGTTACGGAACCTTAAAATTGTACTAGATCTATCTATAGCACTACATTCACTGCGGTCTCACCTGACTGGTAGGTAAGTGAAGATAATATTTAAGAGGTAATAAAGTTAGTTTGTTTGTTGGAAGTTATCTCTATTATCCATTGAACCGATTTTCAAAATTCTTTCCCCAATAGAAAGCTAACTACATTCTTTCAAGAATGATTCGGAAGCTACTTAGTTGTATTTTAGAAGGAACTTCCGTTTTTAGGATTCCGTACCAGCGAGTTAACAACTAATAATATAGGATATATTATTAAGCCTCCGCTGGCTGTCCGGCCGTCCGTCCGTCTGTCTGTCAGTGGGATGTATCTCGAGAGCCGTAATAGGCAGAGAGGTGAAGTTTTCGCAGAATGTGTATTTCTAATGCCGCTATAGCATTAAATAATAATAATAAAAATATGATGGGAGATACGGAACCCTGCATGTGCGAGTCTGATTCGCACTTGACCGATTTTGAGATTTTTTCGACGCTTAGATGGTTAAATAACAATCTGGTTAGAGTGGGTGGTGGTTAAGTAACTGCATTGAGCCTGGCCATGTCCGCGTCAGTAAAGAGCTTGCTACAAGACGCGCGGGCTTGTCGCTTACATTATTTTCATACAAACAATCTCGATAGAAGGTGCAAGTGAAGGTTTTATCAACAGTTCTTTGAAAATCTTGAAACAAACTCAACTTATCAAAACTTTTTGGTGGTGAACCGTGGAATATAAGACCAAGTGCGTGCTCATTTATATTTTACACTTACTTAGTATTAAAATTATGTAATTGGTTACCAACCTAAATTCTTCCGTTTCTTTACTTTCTTTACTTTGACGACGCCGTAAGTAGTTGGCACGTGTAGATATTATATTGGCAATACGGTAACTTGCTAATATTTAAGTAGCCATACCACAGTCATACACTTATCCCAGATTAACTAAAAGTGCTTGAGTACAGTCAAGCAGACAAGAAGATGAGTCCTCAGAGATTATAGCCATCTGCATGAGACGTGTATACCTAATATCGCACAAACACGGTAGGTACACTCTTATTTCCTTGCTCTTATAGTCCGATGGGACGGCAATCGGACACAGCCGGAGAGAGATCAGGAGACGGCTTTACGTGCTCTCCGAGGCACGGGGATGAAACAACCGCATAAGTACCTACCTAGAATTTCTTGACAGAAAAACTTAACAGTTGAATATTGGTTAGAAGCAGGCGTTACTTTGCGGAAGTCCATGATATACAAAGAATCAAAAGCTTAATTTGCTATAATTTGCAAAAAAGGCAACTCTATGGTACAACATGCAGCATGCGACATGCACCACCCGCCCTCCCACTGCTAAGCATGAAGGAAAAGCAAGCCACCAAGCAAGCCCTAAGTACCACCACGCAACACCATGTGGGTCTACATCTCCTGAGGTTGCTCCGGTGTCGGAGCGAAACGTGCGTCGAGTGTGTTCTGGTGGATTTGTGTGGTTTTGCGTGGTGTTACTTGGGGCTTGCATGGTGGCTGGCTTTTTCTGCATGCTTAGCAGTGGGAGGGCGGATCCGGGCTTTTTGGCTCGACCGGATGCTGACAGTCTACAAGTCATCCGTCAAAAGTTCGATCATACTAAAACAACGAGGCTGTGTCCGGCAATCTACTACCTGTAGATAAAAATAATGTTTACATAATAAAATCAACGATATTATAATTAGGTACTTACCAATTTATTAATATTATAAAAATTACCAAGTGATATTAACTAACAGAAATGATAGCTTTTTATTACATAGTAAGGAGTAGGTACTTCGGGTTTCAGTCCATAGCATAGGTACACATATCTTCGCAGTCAGCATACCGTAAGATATTAGGTAGAGGTTTCTGGTTTTTCGCGACGATTACCTAGTCTACGAATTAATAATTTAGTTAAAAATATGAATAAATAGAGTATTTTTTCACTAGCCAATATTAATGATAAATACTTTATTTTTTAAAGACATGCCTTTGTACCGTTTTTTTTTTATAAGTAGGTAAATATCGAAATATTCGTATCCTGAAGTCAAGACACAAAATCCGATCAGGGACGTAGAGTGGCGGAGCTTGCAGTTTAGATACTATAAAATGACGTGAGTCGAAAGGGTTTGAAGGGATTTTGGAAAACCTTAAACTACTAGACTATAATAGGATCATAATAAATAACTTACTACCTACTAGCTTAAACCCTCCCCGGCTTCACTCGGTGGAAATTCTGAAAATCCTTTACTAACGGGAGTCATAGAGAAAACCTGCTTACAAAAATCAATATTTGATCCGTATAGATGTGTAGACGTGTAATACTAATTCCGACATGTTCCACAGTTCCACTGATCATTCCTCTTGGAATAAATGACTCACGGAAGTAAATCCGCTCTACCTTTCAAATCTTACGCAATCGGTACACACTACAGCTACACTAGGTCTTACTTAGCTGCAAGATTAAGCATGAAAGTAAAGCCTTCCTACTTCAATACTCTTACTTAACTAACAGTTTTAATATCAAATAATCGAATAACTAATATCAAATCTAAGTAAATATATAAGAGGAAAAGATCGCTGACTGACGGACTGATCTAGCTCTAACTACTGGACAGATCGGGTCATAAAAATCTTTGTTATTATGATTTCTATGGATCGGGCTGTTTGAGTTTGGATTCGGGTGAAAATAGAGTTCTGTTTGTGAAGTCCACGCAGACGAAGTCGCGGGCCTAAGCTAGTAAAATTATAAATAATATCACACGTTGTGTATATTTTCTGCTCTACATTACTTAACTTACCAACGCATTCTTTTCTAGCAAAAACTCCCAGGCTCAGTCTATAAATTAGAACACTTACTACCTAACTACTACTACCTAACTATTACAGTACTACCTAAAGCCTAAAGGAACAAGTGTAAATTAAAAATTTATAACACCCCCGACAAGTGATGGTTACAGTAACTAGAAAAGAGCTGATAACATTCATACGGCTAAACCGATTTTCTTGGATTATAGCTAAGAACACTCTCGATCAAGCCACCTTTCAAACAAAAAAAACTAAACTAAAATCGGTTCATTAGTTTAGGAGCTACGATGCCACAGACAGCTATATACAGATGCACAGATACACAGATGCACAGATACACAGATACACACGTCAAACTTATAACACACCTCTTTTTGGGTCGGGGGTTAAAAATAAAGTCTGAGATTTTCCGGGAAACTCTTCTCGGGTTTGTTTGAACATCCAAATCGTGACGCTGTCCACTTTTACCTCAACTAAATTCTCAGATGCAAGCTATTTAGCTAGCTGATTCTGCACCGCATGGTAGATATCGATTTCATATCGCAGCTAGTTTTCCTTTCGCAATAAAAAAGTTCTTATTGACAAATTGAAAGTCTTGTCTCAAAATTTGACCCTACTTTATATAGGTTTACTAAAATTTAATAGTTATTGTAAGTAGTTATTATGATAATTATTGTACCTAAGCAGTGATAGCCTAGTGGTTCAAATGTCGGTCTCCTATTCGAGGACCGGAGGTTCGATCCCGGGCACGCACCTCTAACTTTTCGAAGTCAGTCGTTTTAAGCAATTAATATCATTTACTTTATAAAGGAGAAAACCTGCATGCCTGAGAGTCTCCATAATATTCTCAATGGCGTGTGAAGTCTGCCACTTGGCCAGCGTGTTGGACTAGGCCAAAACCTTCTCATTCTGAGAGGAAACCTATATCAGTAGTAAGTCGGAAAGGGGCTGATGTGGATGATGATGATGATAGTATTTAAAAATACTTAATTAACCCCCGACCCAAGAAGAGGGGTTTTATAAGTTTGACGTGTGTATCTGTGTATCTGTCTGTGGCATCGTAGCTCCTAAACTAATTAACCGATTTTAATTTAGTTTTTTTTTTGTGTGAAAGGTGGCTTGATCGAGAGTGTTCTTAGCTATAATCCAAGAAAATCGGTTCAGCCGTTTAAAAGTTATCAGCTCTTTTCTAGTTACTGTAACCTTCACTTGTCGGGAGCGTTATAATTTTTTAATTTACACTTGCTTACAACACAAGTGAGATGTTATTTAAATAAACAGTCCAAACAGTTATTTGAGTATGATTACGTAATGGTAAGTAAATTCGCTATACTCGTAGACCGTGAGCGTTGATGTCTTTTCAATGGCGATTGCGAATTACTACTAACTTTTTGTCGAAGGCTGAGGGCAGGCAGTACTGTTTTAAATTACCGATTCAACTTGAACTTCTAACAAAGTAATGTGCTTAGCTTTAATTTTATATACTTAAGTAGCTAGAATTTGATAGTAGGTGAAGTAAATAATATCATAGTATACATTACTTAACAACATCGTGAAATTGTGTGAAGAAAACTATTAAAATATACACGTACACGTCACTCTACGATCACTATAATGTTTAATACTATAATGCAACTTTGAAAGACATACTAAGTAACTTACTTAGCTAGTACAATTTATATAATAAAACATATCTACTTATGTAGGTCATAACTGAATCTTTTTAGCATGACTTAAATACTCGTAGATAGTATAGGAACCACCCACTGGTTCACTGTTTACATTATAAGTATGAAAATATTTTTCTTTTGTTTCAGATCCTGAAATAATAAACTAAATTAAACCTCAAAGTTAATTAATTACAAATTCAATAATAGTTAAAAAGTCAAAAATAACCATGTTTTGTATACGATTAATATCGTTATCATCTTTGCGAGTGAATATTTAAAACAAAAATATCCTGTGAATTACACTTTTAATTGAGGACAAGTGAACATGCGTGTGCGGTGGTTGTGCGTGGTGTTTTTGTGCGTAGCCGCTCTCCTGCCGTGCGACGCGTTGCCGCCTGCAGCACTCGGTGATGTTGTTGCCAATGCAGCAAGCAGTCTTAACTCCATGAAAGTAAGTCATCACACTAATATTTTAAAGGAGAAAGTTTGTATGTGTGTGTGTGTGTGTGTGTGTGTGTGTGTGTATGTTTGTTACTCCTTCACGCAAAAACTACTGAACGGATTAGGCTGAAATTTAGAATGGAGATAGATTATACCCTGGATTAGCACATAGGCTACTTTTTATCCCGGAAAATCAAAGAGTTCCCACGGGAATTTTAAAAAACCTACATCCACGCGAACGAAGTCGCGGGTATCAGCTAGTATTTAAATAATATTATTAAGGGGTTTTAATTTTTATACTAACAAATACAGGGGTCTAGGCTTCGAATATGATTTTGTGCCATTCGGTGTCGAGACCCTTGTTCCGTGGGGCCCTCGCGCTATTAAGTCTTTTTAACCGACTTCAAAAATAGGAAGAGGTTCTCAATTCGTCAAAATCTTTTTGTTATTTTTTATTTTTATTTTTTTATGTATGCTCCCCGATTACTCAAAGACCCCTGGACCGATTTGGAATTTTTTTTTTTGTTTGAAAGGGTATACTGAGCAGGTGGTCCTATATAAATTTGGTGAAGATCTGTCATCTGCGTGGATTTAGAAACGGCTTGAGATATGAAGTAAAGGGTTTCGTGCCATTACGTAAAATAAATAACACTGAAACAATTTTTTTGTGATGTAAGCACAATTTCATGGTTTTATGATTGTACCCTTATTGTGCTAGACATTGCTACATCCATTGATTCTAGGTCAACGGGAAGTAGGTTCCTACCCTATAAGTTTTGATTCCCTTGAGGAGTGTCGAGTCTTGACAGACAGACAGACAACGAAGTATGTACTATGAATTTTTTTTTCTGGAAATACGGAACCCTAAAAAGGGATAAACGTGTTTCCTAGTTGTAACCAAGTACGGCTTGGTAATTTGATCTAGAAGCACATAAAGTTGAGCAATTTGCAGCAATGTCCTAAACCCCGATCTCAAAGATATTTGGCAACGTGTGTCCGTTTGCGTGAATCACATAACGCAAATTATTATGTAACTTTAAACGTTTGTTTGTACTGAGGCTTTTTGAAATCGTATTGTTTCTAAATTCACAGTTCATCAACAATTTTTATAATATTTAAAAAAAAACACACAATATATTATGCGAGTTAAACTCGCCAGCTAAGAGGTTTCCATGTACGATAATAATTATGTAGGTAACATTGTAAGTACGCAAAATTTTGAGAGATTTTTCCATGTTGTTATGTGACGGTAGGTACACTTTTTATAGGTTTTCTGTAATTTGTGAGTAAAGAATTATTTTATGTAGATTTTTTAATTTAGGCTCATAATTTTGAATAATTGAAAAAAAAATATTTGAGACCCTCACCACCAATCCTCAATTAATCATTTGGTATGTCGTCACTTTTCAATTTTTTTTTCCAAAAGTGGTAATTTTTAAAATTCATTTAAATATTCCTACGTTAAACGAGCCGTGTTTGGGTCAAAGAAAGTCAACCGGTTGCAAGAGAGGGACATACACAAGACGCACAAGTGATCCTGTAAGGCTTTATCATTCGGACTACTAAACTCTGACAAGTTAAAATGATATCAATGATATCACCACTCTTGATTGTGTCCGCACCACGTGTCAGAAGTTGCACTGACTCACTTTCGCTGTTATTTTTTAAGAATGAGCTAAGAATTTAACGTGGGAATTCATTTACAATAGGTACCTACCTACTACCACTTCACGCAGACATGATTTGTGTAACAATTGAACTAAGCAATTAGCATCCTGATTAATTTACTAGGTGTTAAAAATTTATTAACAGTCAACACATTATGTCTATTCTTCCTTCTCTTGGTATAATTTTATTATTCTATTAGATAATAACGAACTACTTAGGTAGGTAGGTATCTACTATTATTTATTAGGTAATAGCTGATGCCCGCGACTTCGTTCGCGTGGATTTAGGTTTTTAAAAATCCCGTAGGAACTGGTTTATTTTCTGGAATAAAAAGTAGTTTCATGATTCTAGGTCAACAAACATAAAAAGTAAAAAATAATTTAATTTATTACCGAATATATTATGTACTAGCTGATGCCCGCAGCTTCGCACGCGTGGATTTAGGGTCTGAAATCCCGTGGGAACTTTTGATTTCCCAGGACAAAAGTAGCGTATCCGTAATAGCCCGTCTCCGGGATGCAACGTGTTTCTGTACCACGTAAAAACATTTAAACGGATTATCCTTTAAAAATCCCGAGGGATCCCCAGGATTTAGGATGCAATTCCATACAGCATCAGGGTTGAGGAGTTGGGTCCTCGAGGTCAATGACAAAGTCTTTACTTGGTACAGACACCTTCAATATCAATCAATTTATAACCGACAGTTTCTAAATCCATAGAGACAGACAGACAAAAATTTTAAAAACGTGTGATTCAGTGTTGGTATCGTTCAAATAACCATATGAGCTTAATATGAGGTAGTTATTTCGAAATTACAGACAGATACTTCAATATTATTTTATTTATTAGTAGGTATAGATAAGCACAAAAGTTAATGTAGTTAGTTCTATAGAGTTAAAATGGCGCGTGGGAATTTCATTTTGCACAGACTATAGAGAAACATTTATATTAAGTTGAATAGTAAAATAATTGATCTTATTTCAACAGATCAGTCGACCTTCTTAATTTACATGATTTTCGATTTTGTATGCCGATTCGTTTAGCACTATTTTATTATGTTCTGACTTTTACGTAGGTACTATGTACGTAGTAAATGGTAATCCCGTCATGTATTGTCCATAACGGTTTTAAGCAATTGCTAGCAGGCAGGTAGATGTACGTGGCATTTGATGCGTGATGCAAAGGTGTTGTTCAGATTCCAAGTGCAATATCAACAATCGATATTTGCATCACTACTTACTTAGGTACCTAACTAAATATATCTCATTGGGATTTAAAAAAAAACAGTTTTTAGTTTAATAAAAATCAATTCCAAATTACAGCAATCTAGTTAGTATCCCATCAATTAAATGAACATTTAATCCATATTAATATTAATATCCAAATTAATATTATTTCCAAAAAAGAAGGTGGTTCTCAATTCGGCCCGTTTTTTTAATGTATGTGGGTTACCCGAAAAAAAAGTTGCGCACACGTTGCAAACAAGTTGTCCACACTCCACAGTCTTGCGCCACTCTGTAGATTGACCACCTAGTGGGGAGTCTCCCAACGCTGTGCTTTTTGGTGCGAGTCGCCAGGCTAGCCCCTTGTGAACCCAACGTCTAATATCCGCTTTTTGAAGTACACGTCCTATCCGTTGTCACTTCAGCTTCGCAACCCATTGAAGCTATATCGGTTACGTTAGTTCTCCTACGGATCTCCTAATTTCTGATTTGGAGTGGAGCTTCTCTACGTGACCAACGTAGAGAAGCTCCACGCACAGTTCTCTGCATCGCCCGCTGAACCATACCACAGGCCGCATACCATACCACATACTTACCTACATACTTACCAGTATCATACCAATACAAAATAGTAAAATACAACTTAGGTACATAGTAGATAAGTGATTCTAATATTGGAAGTCGTATGTCGTTACATAACGACTTGTAAATAAATGATACTAATTTATTCTTTTGACACAGTGCCGTACTGTTTACATATTACCTACAACTTTGTGCTACCAGTTATCGAGACTTGGTAGGATTTTTTCACCGTATGCTCCTTATTACTTAAAGAACGGGTATACAACGTCGTCGTAGTTGGACTTAAGAAACCGGCCAAGTGCGAACACATTTTAACTTTTAGGGTTCCGTAGGTACCTCAAAAGTAAAAACGGAAAAGGGTAGGTAAAGGTAGGTACGTATATATAATCTCTGGTTTTTAGACGTAGAGGTTATGTTTACGTACCTATACAAGATTTTTCATGAAATTTAGGATTCTAAGCGTTCAAAGGGGTCTTAACAGATATGCGAAATTGCAAATGGTTCGTGTAAATACACACTGTAAAGATGTCGCCCGCGTTTCTAATTAGATTTGTTCGTATTAGAACTTGACTTGGACACACTGCCCGTGATAGGTTATCCTTTTACGAGTAATATAGTATTGAAAATATAGCCACCACCAGTAGGCAGGGCAGAATTCTTATCACCTGATTGTACAGACCTTTATTGAAAAATATGGTAGGTAGGTAGTCAATAGTAGGTAATTATGTGTCTTGCAAGAATGACATGTATTTACCTATTAAAGTTGTAGTTTGTAAATTAAATGTTACGGTACATATTTCTTATTATTATTATTTAAAAGTTAGGTATACCTATTAAGTGTTGCGATATTTGGGCTGAGGGCCACCGTTCACTACGATTTACCTCACTATTTTGTGACTTGTGCGATATGCTCTATGCAATTATCTGCAATTAGCCAAATACCTAACTAGATTTCTTGCTTAAGAGACCGAAGTCTTATAATTTTCTTGAAGAAATGTATAATGTACCTACCTGTACCTAACTTGAAACCAAAAGCAATCTACTTACTCGTAGCAAAAGCAACCTACCTGTATTATTTTGTATTCTGAGCTTGGGTTTTATTTACGATATGAATACTAGATAAAAATACGTACGTTTATCTATCTCATGTACCTATTAGGTTATAGGACTGCAATTACTTATACATAGCATAAAATTGTAAATTGAATATTTGAATAGAGCAACCGCCGAGTTTCTTGCCGAGGAAGGGCATTTCAAAACGAGAAAGCTTTCGTCGCACTCATTATGCATCCTAAATTTAATTTTAGCGCCTATAATATAATGGGTAATAAGTAATAACTCTTTTTATGTGATAGTAGTTAATCTATTGGTATAACCCTAAAATAAACAAAACCTTGGCTCTTTCAAAATCAATGGGTATAACAATCAATTCTTACGGAGACCATAAATGTACTCTAGGCAGCTGGTAGTAGGTAGTTACTGATGTAAGTAACAAGATGTAGGTATTATTTTGAGAACACGTTGTTTTGAAAAGGTCAAATAATTTACTTGATAATTATGTGGTTATTTACAAAAAAATCACGCCTTTCGGTCAGCATTTAAATTTAAAACCCTATACTTATACGATAGCAAGTGGTAATCACCCACCTTTGAAATGTAGCTGATTGATGGATTGCACCAATATTCATTACGATTTTAAATTGATTTTATTTTAAAGTGTTAATCGTTTAACTTACAAAGAAATAACAATTTTAATGTCTTGTCGCGTGAAATACCTACAGGCTTTTTTACATTCGTATGCCTACTTACCTACTTATGTAATATTTTATTGCGCCCAAAACACTAAGCCCTAATTCACACGAGCGTCATAAAAGCGTTACCCGGCGTTGGAGGGTATTAACGCGGCGGTCTCCGTTTTCGTCGATACTAAAGTTTACTAAAATGGAAATAAGTTAGGAACGCATGGATCGAAAAATTTGAAATTAATATATAATATTTTTCATTATATCCCCTTGGATTTGGTCTGATAAAAACATGATTGGACAAACTTTCCTCGATAGAAAAAAAATCAGAAGTTTGGTCTAAAACCTTAGACTTTTGGGTTTTTCTCTTTAATGACAAAGCTCTTAAAGACGTAACTTTCACCATAGGTGTAAAACAATCAAATTAATAAATCGGTCCGATCATTTCACAGTAAGTGCTATATTTCAAATTATATTCTAAATTATTCGATTTCACGCTTCCTCGCTTATTCTCTTCAAATCGCGTACAGAGCGAGTACAAAGAATTTTCGACCCTATTGTTGAGTCTTATGGGCCGTAATTACGTTATCTTGTCAGTCATACCCGTCGCCTCAGCGCGGCAGGACCTGTTTCGGGTTTCATAAGCATTTTGTCATACTGTAATTGTACAGAATGCCATAGAGTAGTAAATTCAGTACTATGTTATAAAGTATTTTTATTTAGGATTTTTCTAGATTTTAAGATAAGTTTATACTGTGCATTTATTACATTAAAAAAGTAATTATTTTAAAAAGAATGCAGTAAACAGTACATTGCAGTGTAGTGAAGCTAATATTAGGTCATTATAGACCAGGACTTATAATTTGAAAATAAAAATTAATTAATCTGAGTGCTCTATCCCGGTAGCTCAAAGATCAAAAACCAAACTTGTAAAATGCATAAGTATTAGAAGATAAGATGGAAAAAAAACTTTATTGATATCAATTTAAAGGTTTTTAGGGGAAAGTACTAATTATTATGAAAATAGGATGAGAGGAGACCGCGTATAAGCAAGCGTAGTGTAGGACGTCCTCCAGCACGATGGACTGATGATATAAAGCGGCTGGCGCTCTTTAGGGAAGGCCCATGTCCAACAGTGGACATCCACGGGTTCATAATGATGATGATGATGATCATGATTATTATGAAAATGACATCCACTTTCAAGTCCGAGATGTTTATCCAAGGTGTTATAATTTTTAGTTTCTTCACTTGCTATGCAATGATTTTTTTTTTTTTTTTTTTTTTTTTTTTTTTTTTTTTTTTATTTATTTTTTGGATTAACAAACGGTAGCACACAAGCGGTAAAAAACAGTAATAATATAGATATAGTAATATTATATGTGCTACCCACTACGTCAACCACATATTATTAATTATACTTTACTACATAGTTACATCTATAAATTAATATTAGTGTTGTAATTAAAAATATATTAGTTAATTTATCGTCTATATTCTAATTATCCTACAGCCTTAGTTTAATATAGTATTATTATTTTTAAGAGAATCTATGACCAGCTTCTTGAAAGAGCCCACGCGAGTCGAAAAGATATCAATATTACCAAAGCATGCATTATATGACTGTGTCATTCTCCATAGTGGTGAGCGTTTGCCAGAATTTGTACGACATTTTATAATAGCAAAAAGTTTATGCGTCTGATTACTACGTACATGACTTCTAACTGGTACTTTATAGCAGAGTTTACGAGTTAAGGGAATACAATCGTATTTGTTATGACACAGATCAAATAAGAGCATAGCTTCAAGTTGTTTGCGCCTCGACTGTAAGTCTAGTATATTATATTTTAAAAGAAGTTGGTCATAGGGAAGGTATCCTCTTGTGCATTTATAGTGCATCCTCCGTAAAAATTTTTTTTGTATAGTTTCTAATCTCTTAACATATTTATCGTAATAGGGATTCCAAATACAAACAGCATATTCCAGTTGAGCGCGAACAAGCGATTTATACAAATGTAGATAGGTAGCAACTCTCTTGAAATTAGTACCGGTCCGCATTATAAATCCATACATTTTATATGCTTTATTCACAATATTTTGTACATGCGTGTCTAAATGTAACTTACTATCCAATGTTATTCCTAGATCTTTAATATCACTAACCTTCTCTAGAGCCTCTCCACAGAGCGAATATGTATAGTAGCTAGCGGATTTCTTTTTTGTAAAAGTAATATGCTTACATTTATTTAAGCTTAGATTAAGTTTATTTTGTGAACAATATATAGTAAATCTATTTAAATCAGCTTGAAGATGGTCATGATTATCTCGCAGTTCAATTGTTTTAAATATTTTAAGATCATCTGCATATAGTAGGAAATTACTATGCTTAAAGCATTCATGAATATCGTTTATGAATAAAATAAATAAAAGAGGTCCAAGAATTGATCCTTGAGGAACTCCAGAAGTAATCATAACCAATTTAGATTCATGACCACTGATAATAACTCTTTGAGTACGACCTGATATGTATGATTTAAACCATCGCCAAAGATCACCACGTATACCGTTATAAGCTAATTTTTCTAATAAGCGTTTATGATCTACCCTGTCAAAAGCTTTTTGAAAGTCCGTATAAATGCAGTCTGTTTGTCTGTTGTTATCTAAATCTTCAAATAACTGGGAAGAAAAAACAAGAAGATTAGTTACTGTTGAGCGTTTCTGCACAAATCCATGTTGTTGTGGTATTATAATCTTATGTAGCAGTGGATAAATGGAGTCGTGTACAAGCCGCTCAAAAACCTTAGAAAGTACAGGCAAAATAGATATCGGTCGGTAATTTTCTACGTTCTTTTTGGATCCCCCTTTATGTACAGGCACTATGCGAGCCATTTTCCATTTCGTCGGAAATATGCCTTGTTTAAGACACATACTGTATAAAATGTGCAGTGGTTTGTAAATGGTAGTAGCAGTGGCTTTGAAGAAAATTGGAGGTATATCATCCAACCCAGATCCCTTCGTTACATCCAACTTTTTTAGAGCTTTAATTACATTTTCAGTCGTGATAACAGTTTGACTGATAATGTCACACACTATTTCATCCTTACCAGTGCAGTCAATATTATCTATGTCAAAGTCATTAGTAAGAGTAGATGGTACAAAAACCGAGTTAAAAAAGTCAGAAAATAAATTACATGCATCGATCGGGGTGTTAGCTATATTGTTTTTGTAAAATACATTGTAAGGTATACGGGAATTGTTTTTTATATTAGAAAAGTATGTCCAAAAATAGCGTGCATTTACTTTTATATTATCTTCTACTATGTTCATATATTCACTGTAACGACGTTTCGATTCTTTTTTAAAACGATGCCTGAGTCTACAGAACACCTCATAGTCTGACGTATTATTATATTTTTTCCATTTTATCCAAGCCCTTTTTTTATCTTTAAATATATGAATTAAGGGTGAATTAAACCAAACTGGGAAGCTCTTAGCCTTTATAATTTTAGATGGAATATATTTACGTATAAATCCATATACTGTTTCATAGAATAAATCGACAGCTTCATTAGCAGATTTGTCTTGAAAATGTCTTTCCCAGTTGGTGTTAAGTATCTCTTCATTAATAATTGAAAAATTAGCTTGTTTAAAACAGTAGTGTGTTTGTGTATTTAAAGGAATATGTAATCTATTAGTAAAGGGTATCAATGCATAGAAAGGTGGATGATGACCATCAGGTGGCACCAAGGCAGTAAGTACATTTGATAAAATACAATCATTGTCACTGGACAGGAATAAATCTAAAATATGATTATTATAATTTTCAAAACAATTATATTGTGATAGATTCAAAGAAGTCATAAATTGACAAAGATATTCACTTGTTAAACAATTACTATTAGTTAAACGTGGTTCCATATGCCCGCCATGTCGAATCCAATTTATTGTCGGTATATTATAATCACCAACAAGGTGTATATTATCGCTTAGCAACAAGATTTCCTGTAGGTAATTAAAATAAGATAGGTATACATCATGGGTTTGATTCGGCGGAATATA